>NC_067453.1:13130000-14530000 GCF_025434085.1 Hippocampus zosterae
ATGGAGACTTTTTGAATTGTCCCTGAATAATTGAAGATGCGAGCAAATCTGTTTTGCGCTCTCAACCTTACCCTGTTCGAAAGTGGCTGGTGTTGATCAGAGCTGAATGTAATTTTAAAATGTAGTGGTGTTCTACTCACTACTGTAGATCAGTCGCACATGTGTAGATGTTATGCAGTCATATGCTTATTACGGATTGCAAAGGTATACAATACTCACAGTTGACCCTGGTTACATTCCAGGTTTTATCTAGTCCCGGTTGTTTTCCCAGCTCTATTTTGAAAGGCGCTCCGTTGGGTGGTAGGTCCTTGTCCCGTCCACCAACTATGGCCACATTCATATCATGTGCGTCTTCACACACCTGTGCTACTGACGGTACCACATATGGTGCATTATCATTGTAATCCTCCAGGTGAATGACCAATGTGCCAGTACCTGTCGCAGGGGGGCTTCCTGTAGAAACACAAACACATTTTGTGATCAGTTTGTGAGTCAAATTGGACAGTTCATCTTATTAGCTCCTTGGGAGTTTTACTTCCACTTGTGTATTGCTACTGGGGCATATAAGCAAAGTACAGTCAGCAAAGTCAAGAAAAATGTGAAGGTTAGTTGATTGTATAAAATGATTGTAAAAATTGTTTCGCAATCGAGGACTTGTTCCATTCAAGTAAATACAGGACCGGACATTGGTTTTCTTCATTAAAGGTTCCCTTGAAAACCAAATAGCATGTCATTTTACAACCACGCAGTGCAGGTGTTAAGCAGAAGTGTTATACTCGGTTTAGAATTTGCTTTGCTGTCACGCATGCCTTTATTATGGTATTCTTCCCTTTCCTTTTGCCGCTTTGGTTTTAACTAAGATTAGATTTAAAACAAATGACATCGAAAAATGCTTCAGAGGTCAGTCTGCAATTAACACCTACAGAAAAGAACTGGAATTGGAAAATGGACTCCTCCGCCTTTCCCGGTTAAACATATTTGCAGACTATTTAAAAGATGGAGCAGGTGACGTGGTGTGGGTGTATCAAGACAGTGATTAAAAACAATAAAAGCCGAGTTGTGGAATGTGTTTGGCGGACACTGTCCAAAAGTCCACACAAGAAAGTTTTCGGGTTTGATTTCATGATTGGTTGGGAATACATTTTGGAGGAAAGATTGCATTAATGAAGCCCTGTGACATTTGAAATAATGAAAATCAAAAGAAAGAGGGCAGCAGATGATCTGAATACCAAAAATGGCCATCAACTTTTTTTTTCTTTTACAACTGTCACGATTCGGTTTAGGGACCAACAGGTGGCACTGTAGAGCTCCCTAAACCGAATCCTGATAACAATAGCCTGTTTTTTTTTGGGGGGGGGGGTATGTATGTGTGTGTATTTTGGGCAGAACACGTGGGTTAATTTTCGGTGTGAAACCATGCTTTCTTTATTTGTCACCCAATCTGCCCTGAAAGAAAATATTTAACACCTGTCCTGTGACATTATGCGATATAGTAGTTTACCTGCTAACATGAGACAACGTTCTCTTTTCAAGTAACCACGAGAACCAAATGAACCGGGGTTCCGTATCTCCATAACCAAGGGTTGTTCATTCTGAATGTTAGGAGAAAATGAGCCAGGCAACATCAGAGGGCCTTATACTGTCTCCTGTCAAGTGTCATTTCTGACAAACGATGCTGACAATGATATATGTAAAAGTGTTTCAGGGTTGCCAGTTGAAGGTGCAACTGAAGAATGAAAAATAACTTTACTCTCCATCACTTCAACAGTTGTGATTAAGCCGCAATCTTTACATTTTCTTGACATGGCTTAAAAGTGGCGACTAAGGAGAGACTGAAACGTGATCAAATCCCATGTGGGCAAAAATATTAATTTTGACCATGTTGTGTCAGAAGCAGTCATCCCAGGTGCTTGTCTGGCTCTAAACGTAGGTTGTCATCCCAACGAAAAAGAGGGTGTACACTGACTCACTCGAACATGTCTGCCGTCTTCGGCAACTCACCACTATGTCAGAAACATTTGGATTAGGCACACGTTCCCAGTGAGCATGTGATTCATGGACACCTGCTGCTGTCAAGCTAGCGATGCCTGGAAAGCACGATGAGTTTTTATGTTCAATAAAAAGTAAAGATGGCTACGGGTACATTGAAGAAAGTGTGAAAGTGTTGCAATGATGCAAAAATGGGTGACTCTGGGGAGAATGGGTAATGTTTTCTAACAAATGTGTCTGGGTGAATTTGCCTGAGCCCAGAGACACAATGAATACCTGCAACATCACTCTACACCAGAGATCGGCAACCCTTAATATTACCATTTTGATCGTCTCCCACAGAAGAAAAACAAAGCAACATAAAAAATCAACAGGGGGGCCACAAAAACCTTTCAACATTTGAAGTGTGAATAACATTGAACACCGTATCTTGTTTTTTTTATGTATGAAAAAAGATAACCTGTTGCTATTTCTGGGGAGGGGACTGGGGGGTGGGGGAGGGGGGTGAAAATGTATTTTCTGGTGTACCTTGCCTGCTGCTAAAAGAAAGTTGGGATAAGCTCCAGCACTCCCTCGACCCCTGAGAGGATAAGTGGTGCAGATAATGGATGGCTGGATGGATTTTACTTAACAATGTAAAATACATATTTGTAAAACAGTCAAATCAATTATTTCTTTTCCCTAGTTCATGTGATTTTTGCTTCTGAACTTATGTTATTATACGCTTATGAAGCAGAGAACATCGACATATCAGTGCTGTTGACGTCACTTTCACTTTCACACACAATTGCAAGATACCGTTCATATTGTTCATGTAGCACGTAGCTTTAAACGCTGCGCTTTCTCGGATTTATGCACGAGTTGTCTACCTGGGGTCGAAAAGCTCAACAAATCTTGACTCTATGTGTCGCACATTGGTGCTTGTGATGCAAATGTTGATAAACAAACAAAAAAAAAAATACATATAAATGCTTTATTTTCAATGATTTGCATTTGAGGAGCAAACAAACAGATTTAAATTTGAATTTTTTCCAAAGTCACAGGGCCTCATTAACTATTAAATGTGTATAAATGCGTTTACGCTGCGCACGGTTTAAGTATATACACAAAATCACCGTCAGATTCCAAACTCTGGTGTACTGGCCTATTTTCTTCGCACCACTGTGCATGCATTGATGAATCATAAAGCGTTCTAAATGATGGCTCGTGCCCGCGGATCTCCAATTTGCACGAGCCGTGCCCTTATTGAATCGCAGCCAATGCACGAGTGTTGAAGGCGAATCCGAGAATGAGCAACCATTCCCTAAATTGTTAAGGGAGATAATAAGGGATTAATATAGCACAGCAAACAGGCGTTTGTAGGAAATATACTTGAAAAAAATTTCAATTAATGTGCAACGTAATCTGTGGATGAGCGACAAGTGCCAAAAGACGCGGCAGATATATGCAGTACGTAAACACATATGGTACAAGCACTTGAAGGGAATGAAGGCAAAAGTGAAAAGTGTCCTTTACACTGTTATTTCGGACATGAGTCAAATTGTCCCCAAATTTCCAAACGGCGTTAATAAATGATGTTGTGCATCTTGGGTAAAAGATGTCTGCTTGACAGAGGCGTATTTTGACAAAAAAAAACTCAACATATCATTGTCGTCCTCGATAACTCAACTTTCCACTCGCACGTCAATGACATAAACCAGTCTGCATATTTCCACCTACGTAATATAAATCATCTCTCACTCCTCACGCCACTGCTATCCTTGTCCACAGTCTCATTACCTCCCGTATTGATTATTGCAATTCACTTCTTTTCGGTGTCCATCACAAATTCCTCCATAAACCTCAACTGGTCCAGAATTCTTCAGCCCAGATCATCACGAGAACCAGAGCTTTCAGCTGCTCTGCCCCCAAACTCTGGAACTCACTTCCACCCAACATCCGTATTATAAATATTGATTCTCTTCCCACATTCAAATCCCATCTCAAAACCCACCTATTCAAAATTGCATACTCTATTTAAATCCATATTTTTTTAATTATTTATAATTTAATCTGTTTTTATTGTTTTTGTTCTTGATTGTAAAGTGTCCTTGAGTGTTTTGAAAGGCACTCATAAATAAAATGTATTATTATAAATAAAATGTATTATTATTATTATTATTATTGTGTTGCACAGAAGATGTATGAAATTACTATATTGTGACCATCAAGTATAAATCCACATTGGTAAGTAAATGTCTCTGCAGTTTTGCTTCTTTTGTTCTCTGCTGTTGTACCTCTCACATAAAGAAGCACACTCCCCCACCTATCCAGAAAATTCTAATTCACACATATGTGTTTTTGTAACAGGAGAGAAGGGAAAGAGCATATAGAGAGCAAAAAAAGTTAAAGGGAGCGTGTACGAGACCTTAATTGCAAATGGGGACGGACCACTTGGTTGCAGAGAAATGTGCTTAAATGCTGTCTTAATCATCTAACAGTGATTTTATTTTGCCACAAAGAAAATATGGCGGGAAAATATGCCACAAACCCAATACGACCAAAGGTAGTAGTACCCATACCTGTCAACTCATACGGTTTAGCCATAGTGCATACGGATTTTGTGGTAAATCTTACGTATATGGCCGTATCGCACAAATCATACGGCTTCTGCAAATTTCGGGATTTTTTTTCCCACCAACTCCAAATCATTTGGTGAAAAAAGTAATGCAGGAATACAACTCTGAAGACAGTAATGCCACGAAGTAGAATGATGATTAGACATTAACCAGACATTGTATTATGGAGATTCAGTCATTTCATTCATCTTCCTAACTGCTTGATCCTCACCGGGGGGTGCTGGAGCCTATCCCAGCTGTCTCCGGGCAGTAGGCGGGGGACACCCTGAATCGGTTGCCAGCCAATCGCAGGGCACACAGAGACGAACAACCATTCGCACTCACACTCACACCTAGGGACAATTCAGAGTGCATATTTTTGGAATGTGGGAGGAAACCGGAGCACCCGGAGAAAACCCACGCAGGCCCGGGGAGAACATGCAAACTCCACACAGGGAGGCCGGAGCTGGAATCGAACCCGGTACCTCTGCACTGTGAAACCGACGTGCTAACCACTGGACTACCGGGCCGCCCCTGTATTATGGAGATCTACAATAAATATAATTAATAAATAATGTTGTGGGTTTTTTTTCTGCCATTATTTTGACATATAAAATGCTTTATGTTATAAGGATTTTTTGCTCTTTATAAGGAATTTTTTGGTAGTTTATACAGGTTGGCGCTCCGAAAAGTTGACAGGTATGAGTACCACCAATTTGTTTCACTGTCCCTTCATCTAAAAGGAAATGGCTTCAACATTTGCCAATTCAGTCACATATAACAAAAAACCAAATAACAAAACAAATCAAAATGGAAATAGAACATGGCAGCGGTGATGAAACACATTGCCCCAAGAGATGGACAAGACAGTGGAAAAGCTAGGATTCAAAAATCTCATTAAGACACTTTTCTTTTCTTTTTGCAAAAAACGCACTGCCATACTTTTTTATTTATTTATTTTTTTTAAAGGTGTCCTACCAGCTAACAAATGTAATCCACTTTTGCACAACCACAGAACTGTGGTCACAGCCTCGACTTCCACCTACGGTTTGCTCACAGAGGTACACTTACTTTACATTTGTAAAATGTTCAACAAAGTGCACTTTAATTGATCTAGTTTTGACCATCAAATATTTGAAATTAACATTTATATTGTACAGAAGAAAAAAATACATAGATTATTATGATAATGAGCCTATAATTTTTTTGATCCCTCTTTATTTGTGTGTACGGATAGTCTTTAAATTTGTTTGCCGTGTAGAAGATCAGATATCCTTTATTCGTCCCACACTGGGGAAATTTACAGTATAGTATGCACATATTCAAGTGCAAACATATTGATGAGTTGTGTGACAAAGGTGCATACGCACAAGTTACTACCATATGCGTCTCTTTTAGTGAGAAAGACCCAGTGAGAGCCCCAGCAGAAGGATCAAAGAGCAACATGCAGCTCTGAAGCCGCAGGTTGCAGACCCCTGACTCTACACTGAATATTACGTTGTAACTCTATGTGCTTCTGTAAATGTTAAATGTTGTTTTTTTTTCCAGCGACTGTATAAGTCATTGTTTTACTTCGACAAAGCAATGAAATGAAACATCACTAAACTTAGCATTTTAATTTAGTATTTTCCTTTAACTCTTGTCCTAATTCTGAATGACAGTGCAGAGTTCTATTACTGTTACGCAAGTTCCCTGTTGGATTTGTCACACGGAGTAATTATCTGACATGTGATTAATAGCTCTCAAAGAAACAGTCTGTTGTGGTATTAGTAAAATAGTTGATCCCATTGTAATGAAATAATTTCAATATTCAGGAATCGAATGATTGACTCAAATGACTCAAAATGGCACTGAAAGGATGTTTATTCTCTCCAACTTCCTAAAAGAAATAATTTTCTCAAAGAATAAATTTATTGATGCATTGTTTAATTAAAATTTATATGCTACATTTATATAGGTCAGAAGTATAAACATGCACAATCAGCATCTAATGGATGGAACAGGAGGGATTGGGAGCTTTTCCACATTTTATTTCAACAGTGTGTTCTAAGTGTAGAGATTTTTAAAGATCAATGCACCTAACCACACTGCATCTAGCACACAGCACAATTCACGGAAAAACACCATCAATGCATCGAGATGACTATAACTGCTGATACAGTAAGTTGTATTTTGCCGCACCTCGATTTAAAAATGAAAACATGTCTACAAGTGCAGTGGTGACAAACCTATGTACTGTAGATACTGGGCTGTAGAAAAAGGGATTCATTCCCACGATCAAACTGAAAGTGATTTGAATGCGAATTGCTACCTCTTTAGCCACCAAATGTCTTTACCTCACCTCGGGTGTGAGAAACCCTGTGCAGGAACAATCAAATGAACATTTCTTTCAGAGGCTGACTCCATCAACCTCTGCATCTTTCGGTGAATTATTTTTGCCTCCAACCTGCCTGTGGGTGGCAATTGTATCACCCTGCAGTTGTGCTCGTATGTCCACAAATGAAAGGCGTAAAAAGACTCAATGCTTCCTGAGGTGCTCGTGCTGAAATCCGTTCCAAATGTGCCCATTCCGTAATGCTTTTTTTTATCAGGATGCAACACTTTGCCAGAATGCCAAGAAACCCTCCGCAGGAACCGCCCAGTCTGATGTTCAGAGAGTGTCTTCAAGAAATTGTTGACTGTTTGACACAATGTCAACCGATTGGATCCGGAGGCTTTGGATTCAATGAGTCCAGTCGATGTCTAATGTCACCGATTCATCTTTATGCTGCGCAATCATAAAGCAAGAACATGAGCACCACAACCTCAAAGATCTGGAACTTTGTACTTAGATATACATTCTGTATCTCAAACAGCAAACGCTCTGGTAGAGGGACCCCAGTGTGTGTTGCTGCCAAGAACAGTAAACCTGTCTCATATTTTTAAAAAATGGTTGTTTAAAATAAATAAATAAATAAATAAATAAATAAATAGGATACAAGCAGTGTATGCCACCCAGTCACCGAGTGTCATTCATTCATTAACCCACTCCATTATGAGGTATTAATCTTCGGCAACCTCGGGCCTTCAGCAAAGCCTATCACATGACACCAGGCTAATGTTATTGGCTGATCAGAACTGTAAATGAATCCAGCCACAGCCAATTACAGAAGACGCATGTCATTAAGAGAGATGACTTCGGGGAGAGAAGTCCTGCTAGGGACAGGTGCATGGGCGCCAGTCTGGCAAATTACTTTCAGAGTAGAGTTCCGGTTATCAGTTACTGGTTATTATAAAAAGTGATAGCAAGGTGGGGGTATACTTAATGATAAAGTGGCCTTAGTCGCTAAGCCCTTTTTGCACTTACATGATACTGTAAGTGCTTTTCTTCACTGTGTTGGTTCCTCACCAGTCGCCACCAATTTTCAGCACTCAAGCACTATGTAGATATTTCTGTTTGGAGGAATACAAATCACATTTTAGTTCATTAAAAGTGTCAAGTCAGTTTATTATGCTGAATGATAAAACCAACTTATGACATGTTTTTTTGTTAATGGTGTGAACCTTTGCTGCGATTATCCTACCCTACTGGCGGCAACTAACATTGCCAATTTCCATACTTTATCAGTGATTTCATTTCCACAAGTGGCCTTCGTGTCACCATTAAAAACAAAAATTCCCTCCTGGCCTCACAGTGTGGAGGCAAGTCAGTTTTATTTATGTAGCACATTCGATTCACAAGCTAACACAATGTGCTTCACACAAGCAAAGACGGCACACCTGTAAATCTTTACAAACATGACTTTCAGAAGCAAAGCAGAGGAAACAAAATTATTTATACATTTGTTTCAAAGTAAAGTACAGAAATAAAAGTATGTTGTCAAAATAACTAAAGGGGGTTTGTTTAGAGGCTCATAATCAAAGGTCTTCGGGGCGGGGTGGGGGGAAGCAATATTTTAACTAGAATTCAAAAGTATTTATAGTTGGGGTTGACTTTACTTCTGTTGGCAGCTTATTCCATTTATGTGCAGCATGACGACAGCTAAATGCAACGTCACCATGTTTACTTTGAACTCTGGAACCTAACTGGGTTGCTATTCAATCAGCATTTCTAAAATGTATATTCAGGACCCAAACCGTTCGGTGATTTATAGACCAGTAGCAGAATTTCAAAATCTATTCTACTGCTAATCAGGATCCAGTGTAAAGCCTTTAGAGCTGGAGTAATGCATTCAGATCACTTTGTTGTGGTCAGAGGAGAAGTGTTCTGGATGAGCTACAGCTGTTTGATGCCCTTTTGAGGGAGTCCAAGAAGAAGAAGAAGTTATAATAGTAAAGTGCACTGGAGATAAAAACATGGCTAAGTTTCTCCTGGTCTGCTGGGAGCACGCACATCTTCAGTCTGGATATGTTTTCAGCTGGTAAAAGGCTGTTATAGTGATTGATTTGATCTGTTTGCTGAAATTCAGACTCTGAACTGGTTTGTAAAGACCGTGAATTAGCAATACACTCAGAGTATGGAAATGCTCATGAAATTAAACTGTTGTTGCCTATAATAACTTTATGAAGTGGCAAGATTTTCTTACAGGTCCAAGTCCTCCTCTGACATTTATGCAGTTTGTCGTTTGTGTGCAATAGTCTATAAAAAGTGAAAGGCTTCGAAAATAAGCAGGTTTGAAGTGGGCATTATCATGACAGATTGAACAGTCATTATTCAGGTACCCACCAACTTTGTGGATGCTACTCAACTCAGAAATCAAGGCTGAATGGTGACGAGCTTGAATCTTGTGCAGTTAAAACTTTGCATTAGCTGCCAACCTCAGAGGAGTCAAGGAATTACATGCACAAGGGTGACCATGGCCAAGTGCTTCAGAAAATGAACTGCCACTGTTGGGAGCCCAGTTCAAGACCACCCATCCATCCCCCATATCCTTTGGAAACACTGGCCACTAAGAATGTGTGTTTGCCGTGACAAATGCAAATGTAAATTTTTGTGTCTATGACAAATTAAGATTCTTCTTCACTTCTTTTGGGGGAGGCAGGGGGGGGGGGGGGTAACTCCTGTGCACTTCAGAACATTTCCTTCACAAACATTTCGTGGAAGATGGCTCCATATATGCTGAAAACACATTTCTGTGTTTTAAGCAATTCACCCTAACATACACACATTGGTCAGTCTGCCTCTGAGTGCTCATTGAGTGGCCACAAGGTCGCTGGGCATGACCATGGAGCAGGAAAAAAAAAAAAGTAGAAAAATTGGCCGTGTTGAGAAGAGGGGCGTTGCACTGCCATGGTCGTCTCAGAGCGCATCGAGGACAATTCCATCAACACCCTGCTGAATTTCAAGGGAGCCAACACAATGAAGAGACGTGGTAGCCACAAGAAGGCAATTTATCGTCAACTCAACTATCAATTAGATGAAAGCTGTTTTTTAAATCAAATTACAGAGGACAGAGAACCAACTAGAGAAAATCTATTTACATCGTGAATATTCATGAGAAATTTAACTGCCTGACATCTGGAGTGTGCCCCCCCGCCCCCCCATTTAAAAATGGTGCTTAAAATTGGGTTTAATTAAAAAGGGGTTAAATTAGTCAAGGAGCTGCAAATCCATCATTTTAGAAAGTTAAGACTATCCTGTGCCAAGATCATCCATATTTAGTTGTTTGGCTTGTTTTATTGTTGTTTTAGCCTATTGTCATTCTTTGCTAATCTTTCCACATTAGTTAGTTTACCTTAAAACCAATTCCTCCCAATCCCCATGTAGATTTAGGGAAGAAATGTTCACATCTTAAAACTGCCTCGTATACTGCATGGTGTACAAGAACGAACTCAAAACTCGAACTCTAGCAACCTTCTAACTAATGACAGATGTGAGGGGGTTGTCATCTCTTTAACTCTTTTAAATTTAATAAAGAAAAACAAACGCCATGGTGCTCTTAGTGGCAGCTAAGTGTACTGCAGGCTGTAAAATTCAGCCACCGTTAATTAATTAAATAAAGTGTTACCCAATATCGCTATCCTCTAAATGCAGGCAATTCAAATCACTTTTACAGGAGTGACAATTATTTGCCTAAACTCACTATTTGTGATTGGGCTCAGTCCATTAATAGGGGACGACTTACTTAATCAATTGTCACACATGAGGCAACTTCATTGATTCCTTCGTTCATTTTCCGAAGCGGCGGCCCGGTAGTCCAGTGGTTAGCACATCGACTTCACAGTGCAGAAGTACTGGGTTCAATTCCAGCCCCGGCCTCCCTGTGTGGAGTTTGCATGCTCTCCCCGGGCCTGCGTGGGTTTTCTCCGGGTACTCCGGTTTCCTCCCACATTCCAAAAATATGCATGGCAGGCTGATTGAACACTCTAAATCAGGCATGTCCAAAGTCCGGCCCGCGGGCCAAATCCGGCCCGCGGTCGAATTTCATCCGGCCCTCGGCCCCTGTCATAATATCAGTGCCGTCTGGCCCGCAGGTTGGGCGCAATGGAACACGTGTTGCATTGACTGAGGTCTCGTAGACTGGGGAGTGATGTTTCATAGAGTACTGCTTCCCTCTAGTGGCTAAATGAGTAATAGCATTCACTAAATGAGTACAGTAATAGCATTTTGACACTAGAGGGAATCACTCACGAGTTAACAAGACATCACTCCGTGTTTATATTGACTGATATGTCATATTTCAAATGATCCTTGCAGTTGTGGATATGTGTATTGCTTGCTCATTTCCCTGTTGTTCGAGTCAAAGGTTTTGTGACTATTGAAAAGTCATGGTGATACATTTTATGTTTCAAATCAATCAATTTGCACTCAGGAGACTTCTGTTTAAGAAAAAGTCAAGTGAATAAGCAGTTGCATGTGATGTACCTGTTTCAAATGAACCAAAAAAAATTCTTAAGATTGTTGAAATTAAAATAAAAATGGAAATGTGAAACAGACTGGCTTACTAAAATTTGTTGAACAATATTGTTGTTCAATGTAAAGAATGTCAGCCAAGGTCGGCCCCCCGACATTTTACCACATAAAATCTGGCCCCCTTGGCAAAAAGTTTGGACACCCCTGCTCTAAATTGTCCCTAGGTGTGAGTGTGAGCGTAGATGGTTGTTCGTCTCTGTGTGCCCTGCGATTGGCTGGCAACCGATTCAGGGTGTCCCCCGCCTACTGCCCGAAGACAGCTGGGATGGGCTCCAGCACCCCCCGCAACCCTAGTGAGGATCAAGCGGTACGGAAGATGGATGGATGGATGGATTTTCCGAAGCGCTTTATCCTTATAAGGGTCGCGGGGGTGCTGGAGCCTATCCCAGCCGTCTTCGGACAGTAGGCGGGGGGAACCCTGAACCAGTTGCCAGCCAATCGCAGGGCACACAGAGACGAACAACCATCCACACTCACACTGACACTCACACTCACACTCACTCCAAGCAACTCATACCACGTAATTTTATTTTATTTTAGGTCATGTAAACTCAATTTGACCTAACACAGCAACCACAGGGGGCAGCATGCAGTTGGTGCCCGAGGAGCAGCTCGAGGAGCAGCTCGGAGTATCCGTGTCTTGCTAAAGGACACCAAGGCTGCACAACTGAAATTTTTAGATTACCACTACAAGTTGTATATGAATCTCTATCAAGTCTGCCCCGTTTTGAGTGTGACTCTTTTAAATATGTATTGATCAAAAATATATTTAGAACCATATTTGGATTTTTTTTTCTCCTCTGTTGAAGAACTGCACCCTATCTGGGCAGTTTTGATTTTATTTTTTAGCTACATAAGAGTGACAAATTCAACCAGAATTTTGATATATAAGGTTACTTTAGTCCCCTAAAAAAGAGATCAGGATGGATTGTTAACCTTGGTTTGTGAGACATGTAGATCGGTAACCAAGGTGTTACCGATCTACATAATACGATCTACAATAGTGTGACTCATGTCACTAGTGTGCAAGAATTGCATCACATCTGCAATACAGCACAGACCGAGACCAAGGATGTTTAAACCATTCATTAGGAACTAAACCTCAGCCAGATTCTACATCATCTGTGTCACTGCAATGACAACGTATCTCACTAAATAGACAGACAACCTCTATCAACAGCCTTTGCCTAAGTACATCATTTGAGTTTGTTGCTCACAATCTAATCTCTCCCTCTCTATTCTCACTACCTTTTGATACTTGGAACAGGCCTACAGTATATGTGCTGAGAAATATGAATAAATTATCTTTTCAAAGCTTTGCTAAATCAGAATACACAAACTGAGGCTTGAGTGGGCAAACTGATATTTGCAGTAGCTTGTCACTATCAGCATGTGACTGGTGACTACATCAGGATTATGCTTCCTTCACATAGCAGCGAGTAACAGGAGAGAGCTTCTTCCTCTCTGTTAACAGATACCCTTTATTCTCCAATATAACATGAGGCTGTTGATGATGTACAAATGTTCTCTGGGGTGTTTTGCAATTTGTTGAGGAATAAAAGATGCATATAAGAGAAGGAGAGGAAGTGGGAGTCCAAACTTGAGGAGGCGGTGCTAAACAGAACAGCGTGAATTTGGGGTTAATGAGGCAGTGCAACAAGACGGGGGAGGTAAAACAGCATTGAGCCTCTACGCTTTCCCTGAGCGTGTCCCATTAGATTGCCATTATCCTGGGTCAAGTTGCCTCGATTTGGCCCCCCTCCAATGTCGTCACCCTTGTCTGCTGCTACACAGGGTCACAATTGATTGGCTGGTCAAGAACATATTTCAGAAAGGTAGTTAATATATTCGCCTCAGTGTCTGTCTCCATAAAGGCATTGGCAAGCATGAGATGTAGGAGACAAAGTGACCTGATGGTCAACCAGTGAGCATGTATTCCAGAATCAATATATAGAACTGCCCCTTAAAAAAATGTGGCTCACACTTTCTCCTAAATGTAATGCATTTTGTCCCCCTTTCTGTGTCTTGGACTTTCTTTTGATTTGAGTGATAAGCTACCTCATGTTTCATTACTATTTGTGTTTCATTCGTCTCTTTGAATCAGGTTTTTGGGAGCGTTGTTCTTCGGCTTTCCTCATGACACTGGGCCAGTGGTTCTTAACCTGGGTTTGATCGAACCCAGGGGTTCGGTGAATTGGTCTCAGGAGTTCGACGAAGCCTCTGCCATGGAGGTTTAGACACCCAACTCAAACTGTCAATTAGTTATGACACGCCCGCCTCGTCGTCACTGGCTGCAAATATATGTCTTGAAATTTTATTTCCTTTTTTTCAGTTTTTAATAAATGCATTTTTTACGTGTTGAATTTATTTTAAAAATTATATTTAAAATTTATTTAATTGAAAATATAAATTTAAATTTCACTAATGAATGTGCATATGAACTGGCGGGTTCAGTACCTCCCCCAAGGTTAAGAACCACTCCACTAGCCATGAAATAGTCAAGGTTGATTTTTAATTCATACTTTCTTGCTTTCTTTCTTTCTTTCTTTCTCTCAATGAAAGCAGTCCAGTGAGTATTGAAAAAGGTCGAATTGCAAACACCAGATTATATCAAAACTTCAAGAGCAACTTCTTTTACAGCAAGTTCTATTCACTTCCTGTGGTTTGTGAATGCAAACGTACTGGACTGACACTTTGAGTCGTTATGCTTTATTATTTTGCTGATGGATTTGGATGCGGGTTGATCACAGCTGGCTATAGGCATAACATGAGTTCATTTATCCGCATTTAGCCTGCCAGGCTGCCACTTTGTGTGTGGGTGACATGGCGGCAAGTGAAACAGGAAAATTACTCAGTCCATTACCAAGAGCGGCACACATTCCCAGCACTTAGCATGGCAATGAGGCAGCTCGGTGACAGGTTTCACACAGTGCGATGGGCATGGGTACAGAAGACACATTAAGCTTTGCCAGCGTAACCCCCCCCCCCCCACACACACACACACATACCACCGCCAATCTTTTTCTGTCTTTTCAGAAATGTTATGATGAAGCTATGAAATGAGACTGACTGATGTAATCACACACACACAAACACACACACACACACACACACACACACACACACACACACACACACACACACACACACTACTGGAAATGATTTTATATGCAGATGAGGGCCAAGAGTTATATTCTAAAAACGATGAGGATTCAACATCTTCCTCTGCTTCTGCCAACTTTTTGATTTTAAAATGAAGGATCAGGTGATTGGTCTCTGATGAATTGCAGAGGCCTCATAGCACCGTTCGATCTGAGAGCGTGGACTGTATGTACTTTGTATAGTCAATGTAAGTAGCTAAGTTTTTTCCTATGGTTTGACGTTATTCAGACATAGACACAGGAATATAACCATATAAGGATAAATAAATCCAATAAGCCCTTCGAGAATTCATGCCCATCTACCAGCGCCAATTGTGTTTGATGAGTAATTCTGCTTATGATTGGTGAGGATTGATGGCATCGACTGAATTGTGAAAAGCATAATATTGAGTCACTAAGGAATAAAACCAATATGAAAATGTAGATGAGTAACTACAATTTCTGCAGTGTAGATGGAATCAAACATCTATGTCCCCCTTCCTCAACTGGCGGACCGCGATCCACGACCGGACCGCCGACCTCCTCTGTCCGGACCGCCGACCTCCTCTGTCCGGGCCCTCGACAAATTGTATAAAATAATAATTTATAAAGTGATTTTTAAGTTATACATTTTATATTTGTGGACTATAATCTGCGCATTACCGCGATCGCTTGTTAAAGTTATCCGTTGTATTCTTTGCGTGCACTAACAGATGTAATGCAGAGGACCGCGGCAGCGCGACTTTGTGTGTATAATGTTTGAGTGATTGGAGACCCTGGTTGAGCAGGGCATGTCAGCGATAACGATGCGCTGATTGGCTCCTCTGAACTGAAGGTGTGTCCATATATAAGCGTCAGCATATACGATGCGTTGATTGGCTCGTCTGAACTGAAGGTGTGTCCATACGTAAGCGTCAGCATATACGAGGAGCTGATTGGCTCCTCTGAATTTCAGGTGTGCCCATACATAAGCGTCACCACGCTTCTATGCCAATACACACGCATTCAAAATAGTTCATTGTGGCCGGAAACAGACGCATGCGCAACGCCACAGTGTGCTCACAGCTTCAGTCCAGGAGAGCCGCACACACAATTAAGACGAAGGTTTCGATTCTGTGCAGTTTTGCTCCCATCTACCAGGGGGTCTTTGCAGCTGTGTAACAGCAGAACAGGTAAATAAACGTCACAATGGCGTCCTCTGAAATTGCTTCAAAGAGAAAGGTGGACAGTGAAAATCGACGTTTCAATGAAGAATGGACTGACAACTATTCTTACATTCTACCTCTGTCGAGCACCAAGCCACTGTGTCTAATATGCCTAAAGACGGTAGCTCTGATCAAGAGTCAAAATATTAAACGCCACTATGTGACAGGGCACAGCTCTTTTAATTATCCTCTGCTGCACAAGCTGGCAATTAACATTCTTACAATGTTTGGGTCAATTTACAGATGTAAGTCTGCATTCTCCACAATGAATATTGTGAAGACCAAGTACCGTACTAGACTGACCAAGTACCGTACTAGACTCACCAATGAACACTTGCATCATTGTCTCCGCCTGGCCATCACACCTTTTGTGCCAAAGTTCAAAGTCTTGGCAACAAGCACAAAATGTAACTTCTCTCATTAAATACACATAATGTACACTTTTTTGCACCTTAAAGACTGAGTTCTTTCCACTTGTTTACAAAAGGAAATGAGGGATTGATTTGTTTTGTTAAAGGAAATGGATATTTTGATGTATCTTCTTAGCAGGCACAACTTAACAAAATAAAAGAGTTCCTGTGCCTCAACAAAATACCTCTCATTATTTGCTGTGTACTGGCAGAGTGAATAATTGTTATTTTATATATGCCCATACTAAATGGGCATATAGCCCTGCTCGCTATGACCGCCGTGCATGGGACCGGACCTTGGTCTTAATAAAAAAAAAAAAGTGGACCTCCAGCATTTCTAGACCACTGATCTATGTCATAAAAAATGACACGAATGAGGAACCCATGCAAGTTACCGCGAAACGAAGGACAAGCATGCTTAAACACGTGAAAGCTGTCTTTTTTTCCATCATATTGCTCAATGAATTACGAACCCATGATTGCATTTTTGTTGATATGTTGAAATTGTATTGGCCAACAAAAGATTTGCTACTTTGGCTCATTTGTTTGATAGACGTACCCTGCGATTGGCTGTCAACCAGTTCAGGGTTTACCTTGCCAACTGCATGAAAATAGCTGGGATCGGCTCGCTCCAGCACGCTTGCAACCCTTGTGTGAGCATAAGTGGCTCAGATAATGGCTGGATGTTTGAGAGACAGAAAAAGTCGACACACGCTTCTTCAATTGACATTTTTTATGACACCAAAACACATCATGTCAATTTTTTCATCATTTGTGCTCTTTACCTGTCCATATAAATTGAAATAAATAAATAATGGGAAAATAAACTATACAAAATATACAACTGATACAATGTGGTTGCGCACGTGTGCACACCCTCCCGTAAGTGAGTATGTGGCTGTACTCAGAAATAACCAATCACACTCAAACTTGTGTCAACAGAAGTCAGCACATATCTGCACCCATTTAAAGTAACTGTTATGTCTTTTGTGCGAACTGGTATTTGGAACTGTTTGTAATCCCTCTTGACCTGGACCCACTTGAAGAATAACAGCCAAGAAGATGCTGACATCACCATGCTTCATGGTACGCATGGAGTTCTTCTGGTGATGAGCAGCGTTGTGTGCAGAACATACCATTTTGTATCATGGACAAAGGTTCACAGTTGGTGTTATTGAACTCAAACACATTTCCCAAAACGTGTTTGGGATTCTCAAGTGCGTTTTTACAGAATGTTGAAATTAAAGTTGAACCAGGGTATGATTGACACAAACCTGTGGAATCAGATTTGTGCCCAAAAAGTACCAAGCAAAACCGAAAAAACAAAAAAAGAAAAAAAAGAAAAAGACTGAGCGATCCAGTACAATCCAACTCAAGCAAAACAATTCGCCTTAAAAGTTCAATTTATTACTGACAATAAACATATTTGTGTCACATTTGTTGCAGTTCTTTTTCTTTCTCACAAATAGAGTTTTGTTTTCGAAGACAGCTTTCTCCTTTCCACTGCCTGATTGATTGTGAAACGACTTTGTCATTTCAGCAGCCCGACTTTTTGATTGCAACTTTTGGCACAAACCTCATGGATGGGCGGATTTATGAGGAATGACAAATCAGTGACCTGTAAGTCATTCTAATGCCGTCAGTATTTTGTGTCACTGAACATAGTTCACAACAAGGACGCATGAATCAATCATTTTAATTATGTGTGCGTACGGTATTTGTTATAGATGCTGTATCACCAATGCTGTCATCGGATGTTTTATAGAATTTTATAATAGTTTGTTATCTTTTAGGATGTAACTCTCAAATTGTATGCCATTAGTTGCATTAGTTAATGTGGCTGGTGGCAGCCGGTTCATATCATTCAGGCATCACTTTGTCACCTTGAAAAACAAAATGGTGTTTACTTCGTCTGTAATCAGTGAAATTAATCAAGTTTAAAACTACTTAAACCGTCTATTCCTAATTAATAAGAGTGAAGAATAGAGTGAAAAATACAATTTCAATCACCTGTCAAATATAACCGGTCCACCTGCACCCACATGTTCAAAGCAAACACTACTTGGGTCTTTCTTTGCAGGGACTTTTTACAGTCTAATGGCAGGTTTGGTGGCAGTCAAACTAGGCCCCAAAAAAATTCTGTGTGCACATGTGTGAAACCACATTTGCTGTCAACCCCAGCTTGGATAATATGTTTGTCTTCCAGTGACAAATGGCACACACCGGGAGCCGGTTCAATATTTGAATCAGAAGCAGAAACATTGGACTACACCACACTAGAGAAAATAGGGCAGTGCTGCTCATACCATGACCAAGTCAGTGGAAACTGAAATGAACACAGTCTTATTGTCAGTGTACTGTAATCTTCTACCCAAACACACAGACCTTGAATACAAAGCACTCAATTGAAGACAGTGGGTGGTACAAAGAAGGAAGAGCTGTATTTCCAAGAGGGAAGCACATACAAAGTTTGAGAGAATTTGCCAGAGTGTTAGAAAACTGCAACTTCTGTTCAGAGTTTCTATCAAAAGCCCATCAAGCTCACTGCAAGCACTTTTACGATAATGTGGCTCCGCAGGTCTTCTCGGCGCAAAGTAGACGACAGATTTGTAATCAATTAACGCAAAAACGAACACTTATTACACGACAGAGAGTGTATGCAATGTACATATGGTGGGTGAAAAATCAGCATTGTGCAATTCATCCAAAACATGTACAATACAATTCTACATTTGAACAATTTTACAAAGAGAGCGCAAAACATGTCTATTTAAAGACATATTTGGCCTACTCCTACTGTGCACGCAGCTGTAAAACCAACAGACATCGCACTCTTTGAGGGAAAGTCTCCAGCTGAGATGACCCCTGACTTTGACATTACATTGTCATGACCTCTCAACTCCTCTCCAGTTTCTACCTCACATAACTTTTCATTGCTTCACTGTATGTCTGTTTTCTTCACCTCCTCTGGAGGTATGGAACTCATTTTTTCCCATTATTCACTGTGTGTTTCCACAGGGGGGCTTTGACAGTTGACCTGGCGTCATGCTGTCAAAGGACCAGTAAGCAACATTTAATAGTGTCTCAAGTTTCTCCATTTCCCCACAGACACTTTCTTTGGGGTCTAACGAATGGCAGGGAGGTGGAGAAAGGGGCAATGTTGCTTTAGGGGGCTAAAGTTGCCCCCCAAACAATTTTTAAACCCATTTTCAGTGGGATGCAATTTTGTGTTTCGAAAAAGGATGAATCTCTCTTCAAGGTCGGGAATCACGATTATTTGGATTAATTACATTTTATCCTACTATCATCCTCTATCCTCAAAAAACTCACAAGTCACGCTGCCATGTCATTGTATTAATCTAATGTTTCAGGTTTATAGTCATCCACATTACCTGCATGCAGTCATGCGGAATTTCCCTTCCTATTGTGTTTCAATCACTCCTCCAAATCGTTACCTCAAGTCAATGTGGTAGCACTAGCTCGGGTAATTGAGGACCGTTTTCCCTTGTGTTCACTTCCTTGTGTTATAGGTCCAGTTCCAGTGAGCTGGCTTTAATGACGGCACACAACTCCGAAGCAATCAGCCTCTCCCAGGCCACAATTTAAAGCAATAATTCGGGCAAGGGGTAACTATGCACCGAATGAACCTTTTTTTTATGAATATCGTTTTCTGCCTAATGTGCCCCGAGATCCTCCATGCGGTCGTCAATTTTAAAACAATACATTTAACTGACACCCATTATTGTCTTATTAATTAGAGTTGCCAAGAGAAAAAATGGAGAGGACAGTTCTTAATTTGAATTTCAGATCACATACATCTTCTAAATTTGTACTGTAAATACTGTGACTTTTTTTTTCTTCATTTCACGGCTTCAATATTAGTGCTTGTTTTAATCTCAGGCTCTCTGTACAGTTCCTCATGACATGTCTGGATGCAGCCATCTCGTTACCTCTGCGTCCTAGACGCATAATTTTCCCACGGGACACACCACAGGCACGACTGGGGGGTGGTGCAACAGATAACGTTATGCGCATGCGGGTTGCTATTTTAGTCCGCAAATTGAGGAATTGCGCGGATGAAAGTTTGAGATGGCGGCGATAAAAACTCAAAGATCTACTCATTACGACATTTAAGAAATGGGAATGCCTGTCTGATTTTTCGTATGAATTGTCCAAAGGTCGTCTCACTAAACTCACCTGGGATGTATGCACAGAACACGAGATAACACGAGAGGCACGATTACGAGGCAAGTTGGTCATTAGATTTTTAGGCTAATCGTTATGAAAAATATTATGAAACAGTATTGGTTATTCTATAATTTACTGGTTGTAGCATGGTAACTTTATGAATAAAACGTTCGTCACAAGGTGTAGTAATGCTAATGTTAACTGTTGGTAGAACTCATGATGACGTGTTAAATTCTTTCGTCAAATTGATCATAGATTACGCATGCAGCGTCTTGGGAAGAGGATGTCAAGCCACATCAATACTTACCTGTATTAATGATTACCAGTCAATTCATCTTTGCAGTGTGAGATTGGAAAAAATAATCTGATGATGCCACATGAGTACACCAGTTTACATCCATTTATTTTTTTGAATAAACCTGGAGTACACAGCTGCTGATGTAATGTTCATTGTTAATGCATCGTTTTCAAACATTTACTCTTGAAACATTATACTTTTGAGTGTCAGAATTCTTGATTGTGAATATCAGTCAAAATAGAAAAATGGGTTCCCATGATGAACGTGTACGGAACCCAACATTAGTTATCGTGGTTTCCCATTGGGTAATCCAACGGAACCGAAAAACGGTTACCATGAATTTCTGAAGTCCTCAGGCCTGCTACTGAATTATTTACATTTTTGTAGCATTTGTTGATAATTGTATGTATATGTTGTTGTTTGTGTTATTATTATATGCAATTGAATAAGTAGACCCCTTTCAGAATTCGAAATTTTGAATCCATAATGGCACTCATACTTTCCTGATCAGCGAGTCCCTGGGACTCGCTGCTGGTAAACTGTAAAATTATCATTGTGGATGCACTCACTGGCCTGGTTTTTCAATATAAGTGCAACAAAAGATGAAGTGAAAAGATCAGTGTTTGAGTCAATAGTCACGACACACTTCAGATTTCCATTTTGGGGTCAGTGTCTGAGTTTTAAACACCAAACAAAGGGAATTATGGGTCTCTCTTTTTGGCACCGTATCTTTTGACTCTTTTTCCACTTGGTTCTCTGCTAAACTATATGTCTCTTGCGTGTTGTTTACACCCATGCGCCTCTTGCGGTGCCGTAAACCAATATTTGTGGTTAATGTAAAAATACAGTGAATACTGCTGCTGCAGTATCACTAATGTTCATTCATTATTCCTAAAATTTCAGTGTAGCATCCAAAGTGTCGGGCTTTTGAAGTCGCTTTATCATACAAATCTCACAAACTTATACTGTATTCTTTCGTGCATGCATAGTGCAAAGACTCTGTTTGTTGATCCCACACGTAAACAACATTACATTTGGCATTTCTCCAGACATGACCAGTTCACCCACGCTTAATCCAACTGTTACACAAAGGCAAATCTTGTAAATCTATCGTTAATGCCTAGAGAGTGAAGCACAAGAAAAACATCAGAGGAAGGGGCCTCTCGTTACCTTCTCAGACGTTTCATTGATGTAGCAACAGAGCCAACCCACTATAAACGAAAGAGTTATATAAGGTGGGTTGTCTACTGTACTGTACACATATGATGAGCACACTGCAACATTATACTTGAGAATCGATTTTAGCGCACCAAGACCAAGTAAGAGAAGTACTGATATTTAAGTGTCGACCTGTAGAGCACAAAAAAATAGTATGCAGTAATCCCTCATTTATCACAGTTAAAACCACCTGCGATAAGCGAAAATCCGCGAAGTATAGGTATATACTTCCCCTGTATAGGTACATGTTCATGTGTATGAGTATAAAAAATATTCACAAAGCCAAATTTAATGGTATAGATGCATGTAGAAGTAAATTTTGTAGTAATTAACATTACTTACTGCAGTCTACTAATAGATTTAATTAAACATGTATCAGTTAGGTTAGGTTAGTGTATGAATAACAAAATACAGTAAACATTTACAGTACATGTAGTAAATGTTGCTCTATCTGACTCGCTGTTTTGCTGACTTTCGCTGCTTCTCGCGGACTGTTTGCGGACTTTTAGCGGATTTAAATTTTATTAATTTTTTTACAAATATGTTTGAAAAAATCTGCGATGTACTAAACGCATGATAAACGAAACGCGGAATAGTGAGGGATTACTGCATGTGTATGTTACATTTAAGCAGGGTATCAGGGAGTCAAATATATTTGTCTTCTTTCTTTTCTTCTCTGGAAAGAGAACCATCAAAATGTGGCTGCTATTGGGTCCTAATCTTCCTGTACCTACGTATCCTTCTTCCTACACCTCACTCATCTTTCAGTGTTCATCTTTTCACACCTGCCAAACACGCCAACACACCAGCTCTATTTTGCCGCCTTCTAATAGAATCCCTCAGCTTCACTAATGGGTCTGTCAGCATCTCGGCAAGAACAGGAGAGCAGATGAGAGTTCAGGCCACATATGGAAAAAGATTCAAAAAGATGGAGGAGAGGTGATGGACTTTGAAAGCTTTCCTGACATACAGTATGCCTTTCGGAGAGATTAAAAAAACTGCTCCCTGGCACTGCCAACAAGTGACCAAATGCTGCTACAGAAGCAGAGCGGCGACTTAAAGCCTTACCATCGTCCCGTTAATAATACTTACACAGCAAATACAGGTTCCCACCAAATAATTTGATTGGACATAATTCATTCCATTTGCGATGACATACAGTACTTCCCATGCCTCATTCCATTCTACAGCATGTCAAATTATTGAGATTCTTTACAAGAATATTAAGAACATGCAGTAGAAGACATTATACTGACTCGGATCATTTCAGTTTTGTCTTACCGTTGTCGATGGCAATGAAGGCAGCGGTGTATTTATTGTCATGAACATAAGGAGATTCACGGTCCAGAGAGGCCAATGTGTTGACAGTTCCTCGCAGTTGGTTCACAGTCAGCCAGCCTGCAGGATCTCGTAGAATGGCATATCTTGGAAAACACAGTTGAAAACTTATTATGAACCCCAAAATAACAGTGCATTTCATGAAAACAACTGCTATTAAGCAGATTAAGCACAAGAATTCCTCTCATCTTTGAGTTATAAGCTTATGATCTCATCAATAGATTCAATGTTTCAGTGAATGGATAGAGAACATTTTGCCAGAGTGGAGGATTTCAGGAATGCAGCTCAATGTCCCACACATAGTTATGTACTTCCTGTTTAAACACAAAATGAGTTGAACCGAATTGAAATTGACTCTGAAAAAAAAAACAATCATGCCAGTAACCAAGCATATTTTTAATGTTCAATTACTCTCATCGTGGTTTTAATCGGTTGTGCAGTTCATTGGTTGTGGAGTGGTATACTGCATTTCATGCAACTACCGGTAGTCACTTGAAATATCTGGCCATAAAGGGCATCTAGTACTCCAGGTGGCAGTGAAAACAGTCTTTGAAACATTTTCTGTCTGACAAACTCCAAAATCAGAAACAGAAAGTCTTTCCAAAAGAGTGATATTGCTTTTTCGCTTCCTCTGACTGCAAAGGGCAGGTATCTCAATACTTTTGTCTGTATAGTATAATTATGTTTGCATAACTACTGTATACACTTTCCCTCCTGAGAGCAAAATATTGCCATGATTGGAAACGTTCAGAATCGTGAGTGCGGGAAGAGAGAGATGGCCCACAGCCGATGCTAATAAACCGTTTCTATCGGAGCGCTGCAGCGTGTATGCAAGCGCATGTTATAAGGACAGGGGTTTTGCTGACTTGCGTTGGGCCACAACCACTGTGCACTTCATCTAAATTCACAGCAGGCAAAGCGTGAGGGAGGGATAAGAGATGGAGGCGAAGCAGGGAGAGTGATGATGAGAGGGATCAAGAAGGAAGTGAAGACAAGGAGGCTTCATACTAAGAATGAGGTAGGTTGCAATGAAAACACATTTTATTCTCTTTCTTTGCCCCGTAATGTGAAATCTGTTTCGATAGTGCTACCTTAGGAGCAGCTTTACCCAGGTCTAGTTTAGTGTTGCACCAAAAAGGTTTTGAGCCAACTCTTTGCTTGTAATTATTCGACAAAGTTGGCTGGATCAGAAGCAACCATGTTCAGTGGTCCATTTAAAAGACTTTCTTTACTTCTCATTCTTGCTATTTATATTTTCTCACAGTACCATTTTCAGTTGTTACACGATCTGTATGCTAAGAGCATCTTGTTTGGAATACAAAGCAGTTTGATTTTAATTGATTGCTCTGCGTTCAGTGCTGTTTATCCCAGCGAAGAAAGTGATACATTTGAGTGATCAAGATGGATGGCTGACATTCACAAATGTCTTCCAATTTCGTCTGTGAGAGCATCTTTCAGCATTAATTTATTCACTACCTTTGGAAAAAAATACACACAATTGAGGTAACATCAAGTTTCCACCATCATGTATTTTTGATGACAATGCGTCATATGCAGACATGTAGTCACTTTGACAAACCACTTGCATATATAAAGACGTCTGTCTGCGACCATTAGAATCATTCACACATTCCAGTCCCACACAAGTGATTGGAATGTTGATTAATGGCACAGATCCCAATAAGGTAAAGTGTCCAAGATTTACAGATGTGGTCAACTTACATTGAAGTCGTATGTATGTATGTACAGTATGTACACAAATAAGTTGAGTGTGCAAAACTGGTTCAGTGCAACAGCATCTATGAGCTAAGGCATCGTGATTTATGCCTTAAAGCGGTGGTGCCCAAACTTTTTTTGTGTCACGGACCATTGTGTTCTTTTATGAACTGATCTTTTTTTCATTCCTTTCAAACAGTGTTATGTTTTGTTGCAGCAAAATATAGAATTAAATAACAAACAAACGGTGAACTAGTCAGAAGTGGACCAATTAGTAATAATAAATACACTTTATAATGTCAACTAAAATAATTTTAGTTGTAACCAAGGGGTGTTTTGAGTGGACAAGATACTCGATTTATTCTGCCTGGTAAATGCGGAGTCTGCTGGTTTTCGGTCTGCTAACACTGACAAACTGATGAACAATCTTTTGTCTTCATTTCGTAGCGTGTGTCTTGCTGTGCGGCTTCCAATCATTTGTGTGTGTGTGTGTGTGTGTGTGTGTGTGTGGGCGGGGGGGGGGGGTAGTATATATATACATACACACACACACACACATATACATGTATACATATATATATCATTCAATCGTTTTCCGATCCGCTTTATCCTCACAAGGGCTGCGGTGGGTGCTACAGCCTATCCCGGCTGTTTTCGGGCCGCACTATATATATATATATATATATATATATATATATATATATATATATATATATATATTAGTGCGGCCCGGTAGCCCAGTGGTTAGCACGTCGGCTTCACAGTGCAGAGGTACCGGGTTCGATTCCAGCTCCGGCCTCCCTGTGTGAAGTTTGCATGTTCTCCCAGGGCTTGCGTGGGTTTTCTCCGGGTGCTCCGGTTTCCTCCCACATTCCAAAAACATGCATGGCAGGCTGATTGGACGCTCTAAATTGTTCCTAGGTGTGAGAGTGGGTGTGGATGGTTGTTCGTCTATGTGTGCCCTGCGATTGGCTGGCAACTGATTCGGGGTGTCCCCCGCCTACTGTCCGAAGACGGCTGGGATAGGCTCCAGCACTCCCCGCGACCCTAGTGAGGATCAAGCGGTTCGGAAAATGGATGGATTTGTATATATATATCTCAGATATGAAGAACTGGACAGCACCAGGCCCGGACATGGTCTACACCTACTGGCTAAAGAAACTCACAGCACTCCATGAGCGCCTAGCAGTACAAATGAACCAACTGCTGAGGGAATGGACTCACCCAGAATGGCTAACCGAAGGGCAAACGATCCTGATCATGAAGGATCCCTTGAAGGGTGCAGTCCCACCCAACTATACCATACTATACTATACTATACAATACGGCCAATAACCTGTCTCTCCACAACATGGAAGCTCATGTCAGGCATCATTGCGGCTAAGATAAGTGGACACATGGATCAATACATGAGCGAAGCGCAGAAGGGCATTGGTAGAGAAACCAGAGGAGCCAAACATCAGCTCCTGGTTGACAGAACAGTCGCACAAGACTGCAAGTCCTGACAACCTGTGCACAGCCTGGATTGATTACAACAAAGCCTATGACTCGATGCCACATACATGGATCACTGAATGCTTGGAGTTGTATAAGGTGAACAGGACCCTAAGAGCCTTCGTTGCAAACTCGATGAGGATGTGGAAAACCACACTTGAAGCCAATGGCAAGCCACTTACCCAAGTGTCCATCAAATGTGGCATATACCAAGGTGATGCACTCTCCCCACTGCTGTTCTGCATAGGACTGAACTCCCTAAGCCAAGTAATCACCAAGACAGGCTATGGATACCACCTCAGAAATGGAGCTACGATCAGTCACCTCCACTACATGGATGACATAAAGCTGTATGCTAAGAGCGAAAGGGACATAGACTCCCTGATCCACACAACCAGGATCTACAGCAGCGACATCGGGATGTTATTCGGGCTTGAGAAATGTAGTTGGATAGTGACTAAGAAAGGAAAGGTTGTCCGCACTGAAGGGGTCTCAATCCCTGAAGGAACAATAGCAGACATTGAGGACAGCTACAAGTACCTCGGTATACCACAAGCCAATGGCAACCTCGAACTGGCAACAAGGAAAGCGGCTACGGCCAAATACCTCCAGCGAGTGAGGCAAGTCCTAAGAAGCCAGCTCAATGGACTCAAGAATAAGACCCGGGCAATAAACAGCTATGCCCTGCCAGTGATCAGATACCCTGCAGGAATAATAAGGTGGCCAAAGGAAGAGATTCAGACCACGGACGTTAAGACCCGAAAGCTCCTAACCATGCATTGAGGGTTCCATCCCAATTTCAGTACCCTGAGACTGTACGCAAGCCGAAAGGAAGGAGGCCGGTGACTAGAGAGTGTAAGAGCCACTGTCCAGGTTGAAACATCCAAGCTCCATGAATACATCAAGAAGAAGGCTCCAACGGATGATGTACTCAGAGAATGTTTCAGACAATGGGGAACAGAGGATGAGGCGCTGGAAGATGGACCATCATGGGAGGACAAGCCCCTACAAGTGATGTACCACCGGACCATAACTGAAGTGGCCGATCTCAAGAAGTCCTATCAGTGGCTAGAGAGGGCTGGCCTAAAGGACAGTACAGAGGCACTCATCCTGGCTGCTCAGGAGCACGCCCTGAGCACCAGAGCCATTGAGGCCCAGATATACCACACCAGACAAGACCCAAGGTGTAGGTTGTGCAAAGAGGCTCCTGAGACGATCCAACACATAACTGCAGGGTGTAAGATGATGGCAGGGAAAGCCTACATGGAACGTCATAACCAGATGGCTGGCATAGTCTACCGAAACATCTGTGCGGAGTATGGACTGGAAACCCCAAGGTCAAAATGGGAAACACCTCCGAAGGTGGTGGAGAATGACAGAGCGAAGATCATGTGGGACTACCAGATCCAGACTGACAGGATGGTAATGGCGAACCAACCACATATCGTGATCATAGATAAAGGGCAAAGGAAAGCCGGTGTAGTGGATGTAGCGGTCCCAAGTGATGGAAACATCAGAAAGAAGGAACATGAGAAACTCGAGAAATACCAAGGGCTCAGAGAGGAGCTGGAGAGAGCCTGGAAGGTAAAGGTGACAGTCGTGCCTGTGGTGGTCAGAGTACTCGGGGCAGTGACCTCCAAACTAGATGAGTGGTTGCAACAGTTTCCGGGAACAACATCGGACATCTCAGTCCAGACATGTGCAGTGCTGGGAACAGTAAGGATACTGCGCAGAACCCTCAAGCTTCCAGGCCTCTGGTAGAGGACCCGAGCTGAATGAGGGACAGACACCACCCGAGGGGTGAGATGAGGATTTTTTTTAATATTCGAATTTGTGAAATGCAATATAAAAAAAGGTTACCAAATAATGTGCAATAAAGTCAAGTAAGATCCAATTTTCAACCTTCTTTCTTCTGTTTGCCCCCCTCTCCCCCCGTAATAACTAAATAAATAAATGAAAATCTCACTTCATGCTTCATCCTATCAGTGTTGTCAATTGAAAATACTATTTCCTCTGGCCGTTGGTTAGACATGGGCCCTTAGAATTACCCCAACTTTCCCCTCTTCCCCTTCCCCCTGCTGAGTTCATTCTTGCAACAAAAGGTCACATCCCCTTTAGTTCAAAACTTAGCCCATGACATCTTTCATACATATGCAATAACTCCCTAACTTTCGTTCAGTTTGGAGACAGAACAGTGAAGATACTGCCTGACCATGGTCAGCTATTTATATTGTTGATGTATCACACAACAAGCTTTGTCCTTGCAATGAGTCAGTGCCTTTCCTCTTTTCTTACCTCACCCACAGTTCTTCAACGCTACCTGAGAGTCCTCAAGCCCGACATCGAAGGTTCCACTGCTGTGTTCTTTTAAGTCCAATGTCTTTTACCTTGCATATGGCCACAGTGACAAGTGAAAGCAGACAGGGAGCTGCTGAATAATGTATGACCTGGATTCTTGAGATGTTCTCATTTTTCAAAGCAAGGTTAGAAAAACAACGTTCGAGTTGAAAGAAACCACAAGTGGGTTACCAGGATAAATGAAGAGTTCAAACGAGGTCAATGTTGTATTATATTAAATATCAATAGTACAATTTCACCAAAATATAAGAATGTGTTGAGTACAGTGTCATACAAAGAAATATATTTCATTCATGAATTTATATATTAATTTTTTTGGTGGGAGGGTCACCTCACTGTTACTGTTAGACGTTCTTGATTATAATAAATACTGTAATTACAAATGTATGATCTATCATGCTTACAGCAGAAAAAACAGCAACCATGCCATGATAATTAAGACATATGAGGAAAAGAAAATAGAAATTGCCTTTTTGTTGCAGAGTACTTCCGATGTTTCTACAGTCTTTTCAAATTATGCCCTTAACTTCAGTTCGGGCAACTAATCTCTGAAAATAGCACAGCAATTAGCAGCAAATCTTTCTTGATCACACACCTAATTATGAATTCCCTTCTTCATAGGGACAAAGACTGACAGAAACTCAGGGAACTAAATACAAGCAAAGTGACAAGACAATGAGAAACACCTGGACAAGACACAAGGGGTTGAGGGAGCTAATTGGTTACACACAAGGAACACTGATAACGAGAACAGGTGGCGAAAAAAAGGGCACATGAGGAACCAAAACCAAACGTAACCAGACCGAAACATGACGTTGACATCATTGCCACCTGATTTACTCTCCTAGAACCAATCTGCTGCCCTTTGGCTAAAGCAATTAAATTTGCCCAAATGTTTCTCACTTGAGAGATGACAAATCCCTGCAAAACCTAATAGTTTGGCCTCCATTCTAAACATGATTAAAATTAAAATATTTGATTTTGATGTCATTTTGAGTTTGTGAGAGCAAGAAAGTGAAAACCGGAGAAAAGTAAAATCACTTGGGTTTCTTTGGGAGGATGAGTGAAGCGAAATTGTTATGGTTTGGTTTCCCCTTTTTGGGTTCAAATAAGATTGATGATTGTGTATATTGCCCGATGTCTTAAAGGATCATGCCATAATACTGCTCGCATGTGGTGGAGCAACAAATGGAACTCTGTATGCATTGACAGCATATACTCGGCTGGAGTTTACCACCTGCAGTGTACTCAACCACCACAAGGGGCACCACGTTTTTTCTTCATTAAATTTACATGGCTCAAACAGGAAAAACCTCTGGAAACCAGTCATTATAAAATACAACACAGTACAATGCAACTTCAAGAGAGAGGGAGAGAGAGAGTTTCTATGATCTTTTATGACATCAATGGAATAACAGGTCATTTGCATACCAATGTACAGATGCTCCCCACCTTACGAACGAGATACGTTCCGAACGATCGTTCGTGAAAGTGAATTCGTTCGTACGTTGCTTCAGTGCTATATTTTGGATGGAATGTATGTTTAAGGCTTATATGAGTATGTTTATTGTTTATATAAGTATGTTTAAGGTTTGTATGAGTAACCTGCATTGATTTGAAATCCTTACAAACTAACATTACAAATTACAAATTACAATTAACCGTACAAAAGGGCGGAAAGAAGCACTACAGTATCTGTACTCGGAAAACGACGCGCAGTACAAAATCTAACTTTTTCTTTTCTTTTTCGACATACCCGTAAAAATGTTTGTATGTACCGTTGTTCGTAACTCGGATGTTCGTAAGTCGGGGAGCGTCTGTACTCTGTTCTGTAAATGCATCCAAATAATTTCACTTTGAACATTCAACATTTGTCATTTCTGAGAATAGGCTACCTATCCGACTGTCATGCAAGCAATATAATAGGCAGAGGTAGCTTATAGGCATAGGGTCACCTCTGAGAAGAAGCACGTGTGGGCTAATTTCAATCAGATAGTCTTTATATGGAAAATCCACACACGCACATCCCAAATGTGCGTGCTTTGGTTCTGAATGCCATCCACTGTGATCCAAGGCTCAGACAGATTGTGTTCCGTGTCAAATGCATTTAACCTGCAGATGCCAGGGCACCCACGCACCAACAACGCGCGCGCACACGCACACACACACACACACGCACACACGCGCACACGCGCACACGCGCACGCGCACACGCACACACGCGCGCACGCGCGCACACGCACACACGCACACACGCACACACACGCGCACACACACACACACACACACACACACACACACACACACACACACACACACACATTCAAGTAAACACCCGCACATTTATGCACAGAGGCAGACACAGTATCACAGTTAAAAGAGAAACTGACTTCACTGCGTTGTCGTTTCATTCTGTGCACGCTCCCCCGTCCTGCCTTTGCAAAGATCCCTGTGTCTGTCTTTTTCAGCGTCCTCAAACTGTCTACATACAGGTAACTGCTCTGGCATAGCAAAATCTCTGGTACAAGTAAAATGTCAATGAATGGAGAGATTTAAAAAAAGCAAGTGGCTCATAAGTGAAATGATAAAAATGCATTCCACAGATGAGTGGTTTTAATATGAAAGATATGCCGGGATGCATAACCTTTCGGAGCCAGTTTGATTGATATGGAAATTATGTTTTGCTATGTTGTTTTTCAATCACACCGCACCACTGACATTTGCTGAGTGTCTAGCAGCAGTTAGAAGTTTTAGATGTAAATCGGGAGCAGGAAGTTTAGCTTTTGACTTCCCCTTGTCATTATAATCCAAGGGATCTCACTGCTGATCCTCATCCAACAAGCCTGCAACATGCTTAAACAGGGATCTGGCTCAGGGTGGATTTACGCCATGCGGCTGAAGTGACACAATTCAGGTTGTTTTCACAGTCCATCATAGTGGTGTAAAGAGAAAAAGGAAAACGAGATTGAATATCCTCCGATCAGAATAAGGGCTCTCCAAAATGTGGATAAAAATTAGACATAAATCAAACATCAATCATTGCAAGTAATTATCTACGCCCCATCTATGCAAGTCTGATGTCACGTAAATCAGGCCATCCGCGCAACAAAACACAAAAGCACCTCGAGGTACATAAACAGACTTTCAAGTCATTCTAATGCGGTCTGTCACGTGTAGTATTTAAGATGATTTTATGCTATAGAGGGGACAGCATCTTTTCCGTCAATTTGTTTCATTAGACGCTGATGTGCTTGTTCTGCATTCTTTCATTCATCCAATTTGAAGGGCGATTTTAAGATCCGCTCTCGAGTAAGTGGTCACCGAAGGGCTGTGCATGAAATGGATGAAAGCCCATCTTCCAGGCGAAGAGGTAGATGGAAATGCTCAACTGGTCTTCACTACTCTGATCACAAACCCGCTTTTATATGTGGTTTTAACTTCAGCCCCCCATTACTTAGACCAAGCCGCATTGTTATTGATGAAAAATGTGAAAAATCTCATTCATAATATTGTGTCTGATTATTTTGAAAAATGTGCTTTTACAAATGTGCAGTGCTCCTAATAGTCTTCTATCCCATATGTAGTTGAGTAACGAAACTCCCCCGGCTACTGTATGAAAAATGCAGTGAATATTTATTATTAGAAAAAAAACTCTGTACAGAACAGGACAGTTTACTATTCTTCACATGTTCCACCCTATCACCCGAGCACATTGAAAAAAGAAAACATGAATTGGAAGAGCTGTTATTACAGCACAATTTGAATTCAAAACAAGACAAATTGCTCAGAGGCAATTAAAAATGAATGCTGCTCTATCACTAAACTGGTGCTGCTACTTTATCAGGCGTTTATGGACACTACACAAATCTTGAGATGTCCACAACCTCCGGTTCAACAGCACCACATTATCACGGACTTTATTCTGACACTGTCTATGTTTTACGACACACAAATTCACCTCAATTATTTGAGCAGTTAAGTCATAATTCAGCGGTTTTATTTCCTCTGGTCATTATCATACCCCTGTTTTTAGTTAAGTCTATTTGTAAATGTAATGTAATGAAAAGAGGATCACGTTAGGCCAGAAAGCCAAAGAAACCATTGGTCTTAAAAGTCTGTCATGGCAAGCGACTGCACAGAGAGGCATGATGGCTTTGCTGATTCCGTTTTGACTGAAATACGGTACCTTACCTAACATTCTGAAGCTCTAATGTATCCGGGTCTGTGGCATTGAGAGAGGCTATATAGCTTTCCACTGGGATATTTTCCATCCTGGTGACAATCAGCGGGTCAGGGAAAAAGACGGGTCCTTCATTCATGTCTAAAACTTTGACTTGGACAGTCGCTGTGGAGCTGGGGCCATAACCGGCACCGGAAATCAGAGGGTCTTCATTCTCCACTTTAATGAAGACTTTGTGGAACGCTGTGCCTTCATAATCGAGAGGCTGAAAAAAGGAAATGTTAAAGCAAGGACATTTAGATGGTAAGAGACAAATGTAGTATTGACATACCTTGACAACTGAAAGCATTCCCTCATTATTGTCCGGGTTGGTCTGGATCCCGAAGCTCCGTGTGGGATCTCCATTTATGATGGAGTAGACAGCTCTCCATGCGCCGGTCGCTGGGTCATCTCTATCATCGACTGTCAAGTTAACGGCCACACCAGTTGAGCCTTCGTATACATACGCTTCAAACTGGAGAGACAGACAAAAATGAACATAAGCAAAAAAAAAATAAAAACAACAACAAAGTATTTTCATCTACCTGAATGCAGAAACAGAAAAATGTATAGATCAGTGGTCCTCAACTAGAAATGCTGTCGGTCCACTTTTTTTTTTTTTAAAAAGACCAAGGTCCGGTCCCATGCACAACAGTCATGGGGAGCAGGGCAATATGCCCATTTAGTATGGTCAAGCTAAGCTTATACAAATCAACACTCCTCACAACCAACCAATAATGGGGTGCATGAAAATAACAATTATTCACTTTGCCAGTACACAGCAAATAATGAGGGGTATTGTGTTGAGGCACAGGAACTCTTTTATTTTGTTAAGTTGTGCCTGCTTAATAATAAAAATGTCTTATTTCCCTAAAAGGGCTATTTCTATTTTAACTTTGTTAAACAGTAGTTGTAATTTTCCCATTAATTTAACAAAAACAAAACAGTAATTTTACCAAAATAAATGCTAAACATAAAAACAAAAATATCATTTTCATTTGTACAATTCCCCTTTTCACATCCCTTCTGAAATCACTTAAAAATATATCAGAAGAGGAGTTAAGAACCATTTTAAATACTGACACAAGGGAGCACAGGAATGTGCAGTGCTGTTCTTCCACTAAAGGTGAATGCAATGTCTGAGGCATGCAAATATTATTTGAGGACGCCATTGGGATGTTCATTTACCATGTTTCGGTGTTCTGCTATTAAACAGCTGCAAAGTAGACGGCAGCAGAACTGCACACAATCGAAACCTCCCGCGATTCGTTTTGTCTAATTGTCTGTGTGCGGCTCTCCTGTGCTGAAGCTGTGAGCACAATGTGGCGTCGCGCATGCGTCTGTTTCCTGACACAATCATCCATTTTGAATGCGTGCTGACGCTTATGTATGGACACACCTTAAGTTCAGAGGAGCCAATCAGCGCATCGTTATCGCCGACATGCCCTGCTCAGGCAGGGTCCCGACTCTCGAGTGAGTCAAATATTATACACACAAAGTCGCGCTGCCGCGGTCCTCTGCATTACATCTGTTAGTGCACGCAAAGAATACAACGGATAATTTTAACAAGCGATCGCGGTAATGCGCAGATTATAGTCCACAAATATAAAATGTATAACGTAAAAATCAATTTATAAATTATTTTATACAATTTGCCGAGGGTGCGGACAGAGGAGGTCCGGACCGAGGAGGTCGGCGGTCCGGACAGAAAGGTCGGCGGTCCGGTCGTGGATCGCGGTCCGGCAGTTGAGGAAGAGGGCTATAGATGATCGGTTTCATTCAAATATTTCCACTCTGGAACTGGCTAGAAATAATACAAACAGGTTGTTTAATTTTAATGTCCTTTGTGTATGTTGTATTTTCTGTAAATAAGTAATTACATTATTTTTACAGTAGTATCCCAAAGTACTGTAGCGAGCTGAAAAGTAAAGTCACATGGTCATTGGTCGATTTAATACCATTAAATAACCAAAAAAAAAAAGAAATCTCACCCGGTGTTTGACATTAAAAAGTATATTACCGGTACTTGTGTCCTGCTTTGAATTGTGCTTTACTTCAATATTTGGAGAACATATGAAATAAACTCCAGCAAGTTTCACAGATCAATGTTTCACTTTTCACTCCACTACTTTTCTAGCGAGAGTGTGTCGTTCTTGTTTCCTTCGAGTCAGAAGTGAGTGCGTGTTTAAAACTTTTTTCCCCCCGGGCAACTGGCCAGACAGTGGAGAACAAAATTAACCACAGTATGATATGTATTAATCCATGCATCTGTCATTAACAATCAAATTACAATTTACAGACAATAAAAAGACAACATTATTAACACACCTAGTGGAGAAGAAAAAAGAAGAGGCAGTCTTAAATTCTTGTTTTGGGATTTTTAAATGGCACCAATGTAATGTTTGGTTTCCGTCTCAAAACTTATGCAAAGCGGTTTGGGGTGGCTACATTTGCATTTGTCGAACTGGAATTTTAAAAGAATAAATACGACATTTATAACAAATACTTTTTTAAAACCCACATTATTTAAGAAATCAAACAGTACATTTTTCCATTAAAGAGTGAAGTCCAAGTCAACTTTTAAAAGTAGTTAAAAATAATAGTTAAAAAATAGTTAAAAATAATATATCTGGTTACATCGTTACACGTTTTTTAAGTGTAAAAATAAGTGAACCAATGTTTCAGGGGACATTCCACAAAACATACAAAAAATAAAAGACAACACAACTGTACTTCCTGAATTGAAGAAGATCATGTTGGAAAGATATTTGTAGGGAAGAGATCAGGGACCTCATTGATCAAAGAGCACATAGAACAGGTTCTAAATTAGTTTGCACAAGTGAAATGTGCGCAAAAGTACAAACAAAATAATCTGTATTGATCAAATATGAGCACACCAGTAACGTAGGGTTGATGAATCCCACCTGCTCTAAATTGCCACGCTCGCACACGTTGAGGCAAACGACCATTGAGGCAATTTGTCACCTCGAAACATTGTATGTCATTACCGTGGTAAAATGAGACACCAATTGTGTCTTGCGTTGACAAAGGTTTTACAATGGTGACAGACAAATAAATCCCCATGAAAAAGAAAAATTGCGTTGAAATTAAAACAGCGTGGAAGTCAACTTGTGCTACTAAATTGACTTGGTTTGTTTGGTTTGTTTGTTTATTGAACATAAAACATATACAGTAATAATTTGACAGAAAATAAGGTAGATAAAAAAGTAAAAGAAAGAACTCAGTCTTCATTCAACACAGTTATTATGTTCAAGGGAGTAGGATGAAGTAAAAAAACTTATCTAGTCCTACCCCGTTATGTGTTTATATCTACTAAATCATTTTTATATCAATCAGAAACGAAAAAGTAAGAAGAAGTCTCCATTAAGGCTCATACTTTACCCTTAACCGTTATATTTTCACAACTTTTGGTTTGTATCGGGATTATATACATCCTCACCCTGGCACTCTTGTGTCAATTTTCTCTTGTATTCATAATGGATATTGCAATACCTTTCTCTATTTATCAACTTAGTTCTGATTTATCATTATATTTAATGTTTAGAATTTATCATTTTAACTCTGATTGGTGTAGGTTGTTTGTACTATTTTTTTGAATTTGTTTTTGAACTCAGCAAGCGATTTACTCATTTTTAGGTCCGTTTCGAGATTATTCCACAGATTAACACCTTTGCTAGATACACTTCTTTGCTTGATGTTTGTTCTTGTTTTGAGTTTTTTTGAATAAGTTGGTACCTCTTAATTCATAGTTGCTTTCTCGAATTTTAAAAAACTTCTGAATGTTTTGGCAGAGCAGGTTATTGTGTGCTTTGTACATTAATTGGGCGATTTTAAAGTCAACCAGGTCATAAAATTTCATCGTATTTCCATCCATCCATCCATCTTCTACCGCTTATCCGGGGCCGGGTCGCGGGGGCAACAGCTTTAGCAGGGAAGCCCAGACTTCCCTCTCCCTAGCTACTTCTTCCAGCTCTCCCCGGGGGGTCCCGAGGCGACCATAATTAGAAGCTAACATCTCTAAAAAATCCAAAAGCATGGCAAAGAGGGTTGAAGAGTATCTCAGAGACCGACGGGGAAGTGGAAACAAAATTTTTTGTGTGGACTGGCAGACGGTACTAAAATAGCGTTGATGAACTATAATTTAGTGACGGAAACACAGTTAAAACGGAGTGATGGACTGACGATTACAGTTTAGTTCTGCTTGAAACAATGACGGACTGAGGATGACAGACGGGTGGCAAGTGAATAACGAATGATGGACCGCCAACATGTACTTATGTGCCCCCCTTGTCTTTGACCTTGTTTTTCTACATTCACCGAAAGATAGCCTGGTAATTTCCTCCACTGACAGATAAAAAAATACTTTTTTTACAAACTGTTCAGGTGTTGATTTGATTGTACCAGCATTCCCTATTCTAGCCTTCATTTCTTGTTTTCTATTCATCATATAGAGAGAATAAACACTTGTGTCCTTCATCGCTAATTTCATACAGCGGTTAAAATCCATTTTACACTGTCAATTAAAATGCTTCCAACTGATAATACTTGGCAATAGGATTCAATCAATTAAATAGCCAAGGACTCTGTCAATAAAATTCAATAAGGAGTACAAGCTGAACTTGAAAAGATACAGACACACACACACACAAAAGTATGTGTGTCTGTATCTTCTGTATCATCTGTATGTGTGTCTGTGTGCATGTCAGCACCATTATAGCAGCAGAGCTTACAGTGTAATCTTTGAAACACAAAACACTCTACTTAAGTGAAGTCAAGATAAATGCATTTCTTGTCAGCCTACGGTATTGTTGTTTCACAGATTACCTTCTTAAAGCTACACCCTACTAAAAACCATCCATTTGTCTGGGGAGAGACAAACATTGATTTTGTCTTTATCTTTTCCTTTTTGTATCCAATGCTTGTTTAAAGCACTTAAACAATTCAGCCAGGCAATGCCCAGGGGAGAGAAACACAATGTTTGCTGAAGGAGTACATTCCAAAACCAAAGTATTGTAACAGCGAGGTCAATTCCTCTGTTTTTGCTGTGGACTACAAACATTGGAGTTGGAGGGGAAAAAAATGAATACAGCAGGGACTCAGTTTTTTAACATACTGTATTTTCAGCACTACAAGGCACTTCGGAGTATAAGACGCATTGATGACCTATTTTAAAACGGTCTTCATATATAAGGCGCACCACATTATAAGACACATAGAATAGACGCTACAATAGTGACTGACGTTGCGTTATGCAGCCACTAGATGGAGCTAACCTACAGAGAATACAATACAATTCAATACAGCTTTATTTATATAGATACTTAAAACCGCTGCAGCTTCAATAAAGCACTTTACAGAACATTTAAAATATGTCCAAGAAAGCTGAATATTTATCCCTACATAAACCACATCTGATTATATGGCGGATTATACGGCTTTTGAGAAAACCAAATGCTTTTGGGTGCGCCTCATAGTGCAGAAAATACGGGAACCTGAATTTGTACATAAGTCAAAACATGCCTACCACTCATCTACATGAATGTAATAATAAAGCCTTACTTGGTGCACATGCCTTTTTATGCCGCTGTGTCTGGAAAGAGACTTGGCCTGCCTAAAACTCTCAACTTCTTTGCCCAATTAATTTTTTGGGTCATGGCTTTTTTGCATGATAACCAATCTTCCTAAGAGTTTGTTTGCAACTTTTTTTTAAATTGACAACAATATACCTATAGCCTTATGAGGCAATGCTGCTCTTTCTATCACTGAAATGAAGAGGCGCGTCCAGGAAGAAGCCGAGCAAGCCCTTGCCGTGATATTCTGTTCATTGTGTTTAACAGACAAGCTTGCTTGGGATCATGAGCAGATACTTTCTTATTTTGAAGCATTAGATATTACATCATTTTGGTTTAAGGATAAAACTTGGATCGTCAGTACATACAATGTTGTCCCACAATGTTTCAGCTTTGCCTCTGGACTTCTTTTAATGAGTGGTTTGCATTTAACGGTGTAGCCTCTTCTGCGAAAAGTAGATTGGAACTTTACTCCTGCCAGCTGGAAGTTGGTCCTGACACCCAATGGTTGTCTTAAAATCTTCATATGTCATCAACTGAGTTGTTTTCGAAGATCTTCCATCTGACACCTCTTAGTACATAGGGCATTCTCACAAAAGTATCAGATCCAGAGCTAAATCAGGTCCTCTCCAAGGCTGTGCAGCTACAAATGAGTTGCTCGAGCATTGTTACAAATTGACTATTAGTAGTCTCCGTCAGACACTTTGAATTTGATTAAAACAACCTTTCTAATTAATCTTAACATAAAAAAACTAAGTGTATCTTATTTATGACTTCATTTTTCAAAACTGATGCATGAGGGAAAAAGAAAAGAAAAAGAAAATATTTTCAAAACCTGACAAAAGCACAGGGCACCCTTGCGCTTGGGTCCCTGGTACACCAGTCTAATCCCCCCCCCCTCCCCCCACACTTTATAATTATCCAAGATGGAAGAAAAGACAAAATACTTTATACATATTTTCTCAGGAAAAGAGCAAACAAAAACATCCTGGGAATTAGTGCAATCAGGTAAAATTTTCTAACATAAGTATATGTCTAGAAATAGTAACGCAGTAGGTTACTTGTTACCCCAAAAAAGTGCTACAGGCATAACCGGTATATTTGAACAAAAACGGTCAACCAACAAATAAAGACAGAGCATATAACAAGACTCAAAGCAAGATTATAATCTTCAAACACACCACATAAAAAAATGACTAAAACAGATTTACTGCCTGGGACTTCCGGGTAGAGTGAACGCTGGCTCGTTTTTGGCTGCCGCTGCTCTCCCACAAACTTTTGTGTTTTACGGTGTTTTTACGCTCGATTGTTTTACTGTTTCGCATGGAATCACGATCATCATCTCACAGTCATTCCACCCAGCCCCCATTCAGGCCTGTCTCGCACTCTCAACTATCTTCGACTGTTTCGTCCCGGCGTCTCAGCGTCCTACCTGTCAACCTGTCGCTCCTCCATCGACCTGTCAAGGGTCTGCTCCAGTACTCGTTGGCCGAGCTCCTTCGGCTCCGCTTCCAATGGCTGGGCCCTCCTCCTGCTCTACACCGGCTCCCGGACATCGTTCGCTTTCCTTCCCGGAAATATATTCATCGTGGGTCTCGTCGGGGCTTCTGCCTCAACCGATCCAACACCATCGTCTCCTTCTGGTCTTCCTCCCGTCGGCCATCCAGAAACGCCGGCCGATCCATCGACCATCGTGCGTTAGCCGGCTTGGCTAGGGCGGCTAACGGCCCCCGCAGCAGCGAGACTGCCGCCGTCAACTTCGGGCTACTTAACATCCGTTCGCTTACTGGGAAGGGTAATCTCATTCAAGATATCCTCACGGACCGTAAGCTTGACATTCTCTGCTTGAATGAAACCTGGCAAACTCCCGGGGACTTCTCACAGTTGAACGATTCCACTCCCCCGGGATTTGTTTACATTTCCAAGCCCCGCGATTCTGGTCGCGGAGGAGGTCTCGCGATAGTATACCGCGAGAAGTGGAAAGTACTTTCGGTTTCTCTCCCGCCACTTTCCTCCTTTGAATGCATTGCCTGTCAAATATCCGGACCCATCCCCACGATTATTGCCACAGTGTACCGCTCCCCCAAACCCCACCGCGACTTTTTAAATGAAGTGTCTACTGTCCTCACCCATCTCTCCTCTCTGTCACCAAATGTAATAATCCTGGGAGATTTTAATATACATATGGACAACACTGCTCTTCCTCTCACCATTGACTTCACTTCTTCAATTAACAGTCTTGGTTTTGATCAATTTGTAGATTTTCCCACACACATCAAAGGTCACACCCTGGATCTGATCTGCTGCTCTGGTATTTCCCCCTCCAACTGTACTGCTGACGAACTTCCAATAACGGACCACTTCCTTATCTCATTCAACATTACACTCCAGCTCTCAACTGCCAAATCACCCCGGACCATTGTTTACCGTAATATTAAAGACATTAACATTGACTCTCTCACTGCATGGCTGACCACCCTGACTCCGGACATTGACTCCACTCCTGATGATTTGGTTTTCCAATACAACTCTGGTCTCACCAGCATCCTCAACACGCTCGCCCCTGTCAAGTCCCGCTCTGTCCTTTTTACTCGGTCTGCCCCTTGGTTCACCCCTCATCTACGTTCCTTGAAATCCCAAACCCGGCAGCTTGAGAGACTTTATAGGAAAACCGGCCTCACTGCTCACAAGGACATCTATGCAGCTCAGCTATCCCTCTACAAGGATTCCATCTCTCAAGCAAAATCACATTACTACTCCGGACTCATCTGCTCCAATGCTGGAAATACTAAGACTCTCTTTTCCCTTTGGAACAGAATCACTCAACCTCCTGACTCCCTACCACCTCACTTTTACTCTCGTGACACCTGCAATGCACTTCTCCTCTTTTTCAATGAAAAAATCAACAGAATCCACCAGCATCTGGGCTCCTCTGTACCTTTCCCCTCATCTGAACCTCTCACCCCTTGCAAACTGTTCTCTTCTTTTGAACTCCCCCATCTCTCATTAATTTCAGACCTCATCATTAAATCCAAGACTTCCTCCTGTCAGCTTGATCCCCTCCCCACAGTTCTGGTCAAATCCTGCCTACCCTCTCTGCTTCCCTTCATCTCAGCCATTATCCATTCCTCTCTGTCGACTGGAATTGTTCCTGTGCTCTTCAAAACTGCAGCTGTCACACCAATCCTGAAAAAAACTGGTTCAGATCCCAATGACTTCAATAACCTACGCCCCATTTCCCATCTTCCCTTCATCTCGAAAATTCTGGAGAAAACTGTCGCCTCTCAGATCCACTCCCACCTCACCGACAATAGTCTTTATGAACAATTCCAGTCCGGCTTCCGTCCCCGTCACAGTACTGAAACAGCCCTCATAAAAATCACAAACGATCTTCTCATGGCAGCAGACTCTGGCCTTATCTCCATCCTCATCCTCCTTGACCTGAGTGCAGCCTTCGACACAATCTCTCACCCCATCCTCCTCAATCGACTCTCTACCATAGGCATCACCAACACCCCTCTACATTGGTTCCACTCATATCTCACTGGCCGCTCTCAGTTCATTCAAGTTGATTCTTTTACTTCACAATCCCTCCCCGTTTCTTCTGGTGTTCCCCAGGGTTCTGTCCTCGGTCCGCTCCTCTTCATTGTCTACCTCCTTCCACTCTGAAACATTTTCCGCAAATTTGGCTTACACTTTCACTGCTTTGCGGATGACACCCAGCTCTATCTCTCCAGCAAACCCGACGCTTCTCTCCCACCCTCGTCCCTCTCTCACTGTCTCTCAGAAATCAAATCTTGGTTCACCCACAATTTCCTCAAGCTAAACAGCAATAAAACTGAACTCCTACTCGTCGGTACCAAATCCACTCTAAACAAAGCCGACAGTTTCTCCCTCACAATTGATAATGCCACTATATCTCCTTCCCCCCAGGTGAAGAGTCTGGGTGTCATCCTTGACAGTTCACAATCCTTTCACTCCCACATCAATAACATTACCCGGTCCGCTCATTTCCACCTTCGCAATATAAACCGCCTCCGTCCCTCACTCACTCCGCACACCACCGCTATCCTTGTTCACAGTCTCGTCACTTCCCGTATTGACTACTGCAACTCACTCCTCTTCGGTGTCCATCAAAAATTCCTCCATAAACTTCAACTTGTTCAGAATTCAGCAGCCCGGATCATCACGAGAACCCCCTCCTTCCATCATATCACCCCCATCCTCCGACAGCTCCACTGGCTTCCTGTCAAACTTAGAATCAACTTCAAAATACTTCTCTATACATTCAAAGCCATCCATAACCTTGCGCCCCCCTATCTGTCAGATCTTCTTCAAATCTCCATTCCCTCTCGCTCACTCAGGTCCTCATCCTCCCTCCACCTTTTTCTACCCTCTGCCCGTCTCAGTACAATGGGGTGCAGAGCCTTCAGTCGCTCTGCCCCCAAACTCTGGAACTCACTTCCTCCCAACATTCGTAATATTGACTCTCTTTCCTTATTCAAAACCCAGCTCAAAACCCACCTATTCAGACTTGCCTACCCGCCTTAAATCTTTCTTTCTTTATTTATTATTTTATCTGTGTTTTACTATTGGTCTTGGCTGTACAGTGTCCTTGAGTGTTGTGAAAGGCGCTTACAAATGTGATGTATTATTATTATTATTATTATTATAATGAATTAATGAATGTTTGAAATGCTCCACCATTATCCCAGTCCCCAAGAAACCTGCAATTTTGGCACTCAATGACTCCAGGTCTTTCACTCTTGACATCTGTTGTCATGAAATTCTTGGAACGCCACATGTTGAGCTGCCTGAAAAGCGTCAAAAGAACCCTGCTGGACCCCCTGCAGTTTACCCACTGAGCAAATAGCTCAGTCGATGATGCGCTCAACGTGGGTCTGCACTTCATCCTGGAACACCTTCAAAGACCGAGACAAAGATCCCGTTGTTGCCTTCTCCGATGCGCTCCACACCATTTTCTCTGAATTCCTCTCTTCCAAGCTCCTCTATCTCAGTACATAATCCTGTCATCTGCTATTGGAGTTACAGCTTCCTGACATGCAGGAAAGAGCAGATGAGGCTGGCGGAAACCAACTCATCCACACGCATAATCGGCACCCGATCTCCCAGAAAGATAGCCACTTTCTGCTGCTCTTCTCTCTTCATGACTGACTGCACCTCAGCGCACTGGAGCTGAACAAGCTCAAGACCGTGGAGATGATTGTGGACTTCAGGAAACATTCTTTGCCACAGTTGGCCCTCCCACTATGTCAACCATCGAGACTTTCAAGTTACAGTCTCTCACGACCGATACGGGAGGGCAACATCAAGGAAAGTCAGGGTCAAGGTTTTTGAAAAACTTTCAGAGTTGAAGATCATTCTAAAATCGCATTACTGTATAGCTGAATAAAAATCCTGATGTCCAATTTAGTACATTTAAAATGAAGCTTTATGTCATGTGTACCTGCATGGCTCACATGACAATGCATGCAGGTACACTGACAATGCATATTCAAAGAAAAGATGAAAATCTATATCCGCTAAGCCTGCGTTTAATGAAATTCTGCAGACTTTGAGTTGGCAGTACACATTGCTCAGAAAACATGGCCATTTACCAACTATCCATTGCAGCCTTGTACCCAGATGAAAGAGGACATTCTGAAGGAGCTAAGACACCTCATTCTTCTCTGCCAAGATACCGAGATTCCTTCAGATCTTTAAAAGGTCTTCCAAGGCATTGCATCCAGGAACCACAAAACATTGTCTTAATTGTTGTTAAAATGTGTTAAATATGCCTTTCAAACTACTTCCTATGAACACGTGATAAGAATTTTATGATTGCGAATATTCTTCAATCTTAAAATAAATTAAACTTGTAAAAGTAAAATAAAATAAAATCCGACTGACTTTCAGATCACATCACACACTCGCAACAGCATAAAACAGGGATGTGATTTTCGTCGGGACTCATAAGACCAGATGCTCATCATATATGGACTTGAGCAACTTCCGACAAGATGGATCATTGGGAACATTAGGAATTACAATTACCGTATTTTCACGACTATAAGGCGCCATTAAAAGTCTTAAATTTTCTCCAAAATGGACAGTACGCCTTATGGTGCGGAGCGTCCTTTATATGCGCTGAGTTCCAAAATCTGACTGACTGCCGACACGCTGTTTATATAGAGAAAAGGCGGAAGTGACTGTGAAAGAAGTCGGCCAATCAGGGAAGGGTGGGCGTGTATACATACATATATGGAGAGGGAGAGAGAGAGAGAGAGAGAGGGAGAGAGAGGACAGACAAGCTAGTCCGCCAATGGTGAAGGGTGGGCGTGTAAGTGGACGCCTCAAGCCAGTACCAACACTTGTATAGAGTGTGGCAATGTGCTTTGTTGCAAAACAACTCCGGTTTTGGTTTCTAAGAACCCCTGAAAATAAATTCGACAAAAAGACACGCACGCCTACGAAGCTCAGTTCAAACTTAAAGCCACCGGTTATGCTTTTGGCATGCGTGCCCATCTCACAGCAGCGGTGAAAAAAAAAGTCAAGCAAATGAACTCTGAGCTTGCCGTTATTCCCGGAGGCTTGACTAAAGAACTCCAACCGCTGGACATTGGCATCAACCGGGCGTTCAAAGTAAAGTTGCAAACGGCATGGGAACAATGGATGATCGGTGGCAAACACAACTTTACAAAGAGTGAGAGGCAGCGCTTGGCGAGTTACGCCACAATACGCAACAACGAGAGGGAACGCGGCGTTTTTGATGGATTACGGTACTTGCACAATTGTTCAATTCTTTCTACACACACACGCGCTGCCACCATGTTTCGCTCTGTTCTTTACTTTCAAATGTGGGAAAGCTTCACACGAGAGAAATGTTGACTTTGCTGTTGCTACTCCTTCTTTCCGCTCGGCAATGCGTAGCAACTCACACTAGCATGTGATGCATTCAATGACAACTGAGATGTGCAGTCCTCTGCTTCTGATACAGAGGATGAGGACTTTGATGGATTTCTAGGTGATGATTGATCGAAAAACGTGAGAACATTGTACGATGGCTAAATAAAATACACCCGAACTCAGTTCTGCTTTCGTTGCCTTTTTAAAAACGTGTTTTTATCTTATTTGTATGTTTTGGCATGCTACCGTATGCTTCAAGCTAACGTGTTAGAGTGCGCGCATGCATGCCATATGTTTAAGCTGGCGTATGTTTTACCACTGTAAAACTGCGGCTATTCGTACGATGCGTCCTGTGTATGTGTAAAATACAGAAATGTCACGCATTAATGAGACTGCGGCCATTAGTACGATGCGTCGAATAGTCGTGAAAATACGGTATATAGTCTGAAAAAGTCTTTCATTGAACTGAAGCTGAGGGGAACCCTCGACAGAGATGTGGTCGGATGTTAATCTCTAAATGTGATTTTTGGGAACAGAACCCAAGCCTATTTCGTGGAGCAAATGGAGCAGCCAAAAATTCACATCTGCAATGTTTGCCCTTGACTTATGTTTAGTTCTAAAATGATGCAAACAAATGAACATTTAAAAAAAAAGAAAAAAGTTGGCAGCGGTCTGAAAACAAAACAAGCTTTGACAAAGCATAATTTCATTCGAACGTTGTTAACATCAACATTAATATGCTGGCAAAATACATTGAGACGTGTATCTTAAGAAGAGCATATCTGTCACTTTTCCCAAATAACACTAATTGCTCTTTGCCTCGTTGACGCTGCTAAGGGAATTGCCTGCGATATTTTATACGGGATTTTAATGGCTGTTTCTTGGCTAACTGACATGGTTTGCCTGTCACGTTTCAGGTCTGTTCTCTAGCAATAAAATGAGGGCCTTTGCATCAAATCAGCTCATCAGGAAGCTCCGCAAAAGCATGATAACGATTCTGATCATTTGAATCGGGTGTGTTGGAGGAGGGAGACATCGAAAACATGCAGGATCGGGGCCCTCGAGGACTGGAGTTGGTGACCCCAGGCAAGCTGATTGATCAAATACGTTTCAATTCAAGGTGACTTGCCATAAGAGCAGACATCCCAGTTGGACATAGCAACGCTCCATTCTACAGTCATTGCCTTTCACTACGTACACAAAGAATGGGGTTGACATCGCCGCACTACTAAATTCCCAGGGGAAAAGTCCACATGAAACAAGGCAAAAAAGCTGTGGTTAGGCCAGTTCAGAATGACTTAAGTTGGATCAATATATCGGTTTATACGTCTTATTGGATATAAAATGGATTGCTTGGTTATCTGCCTGGTTACAGAATGCCGCTGCTCGCCTCTTGACTGGTACTCGTAAGAGGGAGCATATAACTCCTACTTTGGCATCCCTTCACTGGCTCCCCATTCATTTTAGAATTATTTTTAAGATCCTCCTCTTTGTTTTCAAATCTCTGAATAATCTCGCGCCACCTTACCTCTCTGAGCTCATCCGCCCCTACACCCCTGCCCGGCGCCTCAGGTCTGTGGACCAGTCTTTGCTAGACGTGCCAAGAACTAAACTGAGGCTCAGAGGGGATCGAGCCTTTTCTGTTGCTGGTCCATCTCTCTGGAATGACCTCCCACTGAACATTCGGCAAGCCTCCTCGCTGCCCATCTTTAAATCCCTCCTCAAAACTCACTTGTATTCTTTGGCGTTTGACTCAGCATGACTTAGATTGCTATTGGTTTTACTGCTTGGTGCTTTCTACCGCCTTATTACTTATTACTTATTACTGATTCGTCTTACTGTTTATTGTATATGTTAAATCGCTCCATGTACAGCACTTTGTATGCAGTGATGGCTGTTTGAAAGTGCTCTATAAATACTGTTGACTTGACTTGACTGCCTTTTGGGTGATGGTATAGAAAGAATGAAGCAGAGTGAACTGGGACACGATTGAATTAAACTGAATTAAAGGCTCACAATATTCTTTATTTTTTTGCTGAGCAGTATTGCGAATTAATGACTTCAATTGAAGGTCAACTTTCTAATTTCGTGGAGCAAGTTTTATTTAGTTATTTATTTATTGCATGTTAATCCCAGGGAATTGAAGCAAGGGTTTTCAATAAGAATGACAATATCACGGATGAATAATTGGTTTTCTATCTTTTTTATCTTATATCATCATGAGTTTTTATTTCTTGAATTTGCATCGTTTATAAGAGTGAATTGTATTTTCTTGTCAAGAGGCAAAGCCAAATTGATATGAAACAACAACAACGAACATTAATTGTACAGCCCTCAAAAGTTGAAATCAAAACTCAGGACTCTATTGGGAAAACAAACAAATAATCTTACTATGTTCATAAATAGTTTAGCTGATTTCGATTTTAATATATTTTTAAGCTGATAGGCCATTCCTTCTGGGTGGCGTATAGCGTAGTTTACCGTAATTCATTTCCAATTTTGTTTAGCGAGTGAATTTTCTCTTGTAGTCCAGACATTGAATTAATTTGCCTGCTATATTTGTTTTCAAAGTTTGATATTCTATCTACACTTTAACGCGGTTCCAGCCAGACATCAGTGAAAAGTGCACTCGACCACCGCAAGCATTTAATTCTGGTGTTAAACGCGCTATCCGTGTCAGTCCTAGGTTAGTTTAGCAGTTAGTATGGCTTTTCCATCTTTTCTTGTCATCCCTTCGTGAGAAGAATGAAAGGTGATGATTAATGACTCAAGAGCAAATCTGTAACGTGTTATGGCACATTATTATCCAGCGAAGCTTGTTATTATCTAGCAGGTTGTGGTGTAAGTAGCACAGAGCTTGCTTTGACTACCTCCATCTCATACATATGTGACGTAAGCGCGTTGCGGCACCAATAACGCGCGTGCATCCAGTGCAGACGGATATAAAAAAAACGACTGCCAGTCGCCTCTCGCGGATGAAGCCAAAGGGCAGCTGTCTTGCGAAGTCAAGTTTTCAAAGTAGTTGCTTTTAGAGGGCATTCTGACAAAGAGATCACTTGTGTAGCAGGCACAAAAACCTCTGAAATGAATCTCAGAAAGCCTGTGTGCATTTAACCAGTGGAGGCCCTACAATTTATCTGCCAAGTATCCCTCTGTTTTTATTTTTAATATTAACATAATTGAAGGAGATTGAGAGAGACCGAAGACACCTACTGTATATTGTATTAGATAAAAAGCTTTTTGATGAATGTTACTTTTGGCAAAGCCAATTTGACACGACAGCCTTCAGAACATGTTCAAGTCAGATTAAAACCAAGTATAAAATAACTCCACGACACAGCTAAGTGATTTACATTGGATAACAGCACACAGCAATACATGTTGCACCTCACAGAAGGCTAAGTAGCTTGTCACTGTGGAAGTTGCCTCAAATGTATTTGCATAGCTCGACCTTGCCATTCATAGACGTACAGCTTATACTTTTGCTCTTGGAAAAAGCAGAACAAATCAGCCCAATGGAGTCATGAATGCTGATGCAGAAACCGACTCCATCCCTATTTTCGAAGGAGTATCCTGAAACCACAGCTTGGGCCAATTTTGACTGGCAGAAAGACTGGAGTACGTGTGGACATGAAGGTAGCTGGTATGAGAGAAGACAGGGTTAGATGGAGACAACTGATTCACTGCGGTGACCTCTGAAGGGAAAAGCCGAAAGGAAAAGATGAATTAGAAGAAGAAAGACTGGAGTATACTGATACTGCATACACACACACACACACACACGCACGGAAATATATGCCATGCTTTATATAACTCACCTTGCCCACACATCCTTTCCTATTGGCTCTTTTTTTTAAGATGCTTTCTGGTCAAATGTGCCCTCACATCACATAGAGCAGGCATGTCCAAAGTCCGGCCCGCGGGCCAAATCCGGCCCGTGGTCGAATTTCATCCGGCCCTCGGCCCCTGTCATAAAGTCAGTGCCGTCTGGCCCGCAGGTTGGGCGCAATGGAACACGTGTTGCATTGACTGAGGTCTCGTAGACTGGTGAGTGATGTTTCATAGAGTACTGCTTCCCTCTAGTGGCTAAATGAGTAATAGCATTCACTAAATGAGTAATAGCATTTAGACACTAGAGGGCATCACTCACGAGTTAACAAGACATCACTCCGTGTTTATATTGACTGATATGTCATATTTCAAATGATCCTTGCAGTTGTGGATATGTGTATTGCTTGTTCATTTCCCTGTTGTTCGAGTCAAAGGTTTTGTGACTATTGAAAAGTCATGGTGATACATTTTATGTTTCAAATCAATCAATTTGCACTCAGGAGACTTCTGTTTAAGAAAAAGTCAAGTGAATAAGCAGTTGCATGTGATCTACCTGTTTCAAATGAACCAAAAGAAATTCTTAAGATTGTTGAAATTAAAATAAAAATGGAAATGTGAAACAGACTGGCTTACTAAAATTTTTGAACAATATTGTTGTTCAATGTAAAGAATGTCAGCCAAGGTCGGCCCCCCGACATTTTACCACATAAAATCTGGCCCCCTTGGCAAAAAGTTTGGACACCCCTGACATAGAGAAAGCAATGTATGTACTGAAGCAATCACACACTCCCCAGACAAATCCGTGAAATCCGTGTTAGCCATTCCCGAAGAAAGACCTACACTGACAGCCCCCTGTTGCCCCATACATGGTGCCTAACATCCATCACTGCTAACGTCTTTATCTACAGGACAGATGGATTGCAGGGAAAGCATATTGTCAGGCCATCATAGGGGAGAACATTGTGAAGTGCTGTGGGCAGAAAGAATGGTCTGAGCGAGAGTGAGAGAAAAACCAGTCTTGTTGTCATTAAGGTTGAGTGACAGGGGGGGATAAGGTCCATCACCACCTTGTTATGGGGAGCTCAGGGAAATAGGCCCTGTGAAACATTGTGCGGAATCAACTGAGGGCTGACATGTGCAGACCGAGCAAGTGGGGAGAAGGAACGTGTCGAATCAGTATGTTCTTGTGGAGGAAAAGATAATATGAAAACAATTTAAAAATCACAGATTGCTTGTGGGATGGAAAAGTTAGAAAGGTCCACCTGCAGAAACACACTTGGTGAGTCAATATTAAACATTTGGTTTGGTAACAGTCTCAGCTAAAATTGGACTCACAATATCTACTTAAGTGCAGTGTGAGCAACAAAAAAATTAAACACAGTATAAAATCCAAGAGGCCAAGCACTGAACATAACTATAGACTATAGCCCAGTGTCAAAGTCAAGGCCCGGGGGCCAGATCTGGCCCGCCACGTCATTTCACATGGCCCGCGAAAAGCAAATCTAGCATGTCAACATCCATGATGAGCAAGTGCTTAAGTTTGAACCAAAATTTCAAATTGTCATATGTCATCCATAATAACGTGGAGATAGTGCAAGCACGTTCCCGTTTCCAAGCCCCTTATTACATAAGCATAAACAATATTAAAACAAGTCATTATTCTTGTAATATATGGAGGTGATTGAACATTGATATGGTTTCACAAAATTAACAGTCAGAGCAGCACTCCAAGGGAAACCGTAAATAGAATGTGGTCCGCGACTAAAATCAGTTGACATGAGCGACACCCCTGGATTGTAGTATCGGGGAATATTTTTGGGACTCCTACTTATGTTGCGACTTTGGCATCCAGTATAAGCTGACGCATATTTTTTGTTTTAAGCTTATATTTGGTTACTTGAAGGTCTTGAATAAGACACAGAATTCAACTTAAAGAAGAAATTCTGGGATGTCCGTACTGGAATGAGGTGATGAATAATTCAACGAGTTAATGCTTGGGTGGAAACAAAAATCCTGCACAGAAACATCCTTGCAAATAAACTTGCAGTACGTTGGTGGTCACTTGAGATGTCATTTATAATTAATGGGAAGGTTGAAAACCATTGGGGTCTGGGAAAGGACTTATACAGGCATCTGAGAGCACCTTCAAACACTTCCTTTTTAAAAAGCCCATTTCTCTATGCTGTTAACCGGCTCTCTTCCCAGTGAGATATGAGAACATTAACTGGGACATGGACATGGTGCACTCTGAACGGCCCTGCTAAGCCCTCTGAGCTGTAACATTTCACGTCTGAGCTGTGCTCCTTTCAAGTGCCCCTGACATCCAAATGCATCATGGGAGGGCTTCAAGGAAGGTTTGGTTGGGGCAAAGTGTGATAAGTTTCAAAAACAGATTGCATCTAAGGGCATTTCCATTAACAACCACGCAACATCAATGTTGCAACTGCACCTTGGGGCGCAGGCAGCAGCATGCAGCGGCTATCGACACATCCATCATTAGGTGTAAAAATGAGCACTGATGGTAAGCTTTAAATAAACAAACAAATAAATAAATAAATAAAACACATCTATTTAAGATTATGGCCGTCAGGCAGATTTATTCTGGTTTGCAAATGCCCCGAGGCACTACTAACTAAACAAACCACCATTGACAGAGAACATGCTTACTCCCACTCTTGCTCATGATTCCTTTATCTTGCCTGTGCACCCATATTACCCAATTAATAAAATGTCTTCTTAAATGATTTGTAGACTCTGTGATTCTTGTTGGCCTTACCTCGAGGGTTTATTTGGGATTTATTATTTTTTTCATACAGCAAGGTCAAGGTCATCCCAATATACATTTGAGTGGGTGTAAAGGAGCGTGTAGATGTGTCGAAGGCCTCTAAAGTAGCATAATGCAGCATAAATGACTTAACGCCATAAACAATTTGTTGCATAACAGTGCAGTAGTTTTAATGGATGACAGTTCTCTATCCTAACTTAATGGAATTCTTTGGTATTTTGATGTTCCAATCACTAAAGCAGATATAACGATAACTTGTTAGTCAACTGCAGTACTACAATTCTACTGGACCTAGTAGTTGTTTTGTTTTAAAAAGTGATTACAAATGAATCCCCAACAACCAGAACAGGTTTCAATCTTGTTTATCAGGATGTTGAAGTGCCCTGCGATCTGCATCAGAAGTTAGACCTCCATTTGTGCAGTTGATCAACAACTCCCTCACTATTTGCAGAGCATCTACACTGTAATGGGGTAAAAAAAAAAAAAAAAAAACCTCTGTACAAGAACAATGTGGTGGTGGGCGGGGGAGGTATGGGGTCCAAAATCAATGTTTCTCACCAGCGGATGCGTGAACTCTGGTGCGTGGTCGTTCTTGTCTGTAATTGTAATGGTTGCAGTGGCTGTTCCTGTCAGGCCCACCTCACTTCCAGCCATGTCCTTGGCAACAATCTCAAGCTCATATGTTGTGGTTGGCAGTGTCTGGAAAACAAAGAAAGAAATTAGAAATAGAAATTAGACAAGTGGGATAAAAGCGAGAATCAGGAATAGGAAACTATAAGGTACAGGATATTATCGAGATCATCTGTTTTGAGATGTTTTATTACATGAGAAAGGAATGTAATTTCTTCACAACTCGCTGGTTATGTGCCCCTGGTAGAAAACATTTTGTGGGATCTTTTTTTATTCCCAGTGCAAGACTGCCACACATGTTCGTGGAGCGCAGAATCTGTCGTCATCTGGATCAAATTCACTAAAATTGTGTTACATTCCCTCAGCCAACAAATTGTCAAGTGCAAAGGGTGAATGTCAAAGGAATCACCCTTGGTCGGCCAGCACACCCAGAATGGCGCAGAGAGATTAACCAAATTATCAAACAAGCACATTAAGGTGCTCATTGGCACGAAAATCAGGATACGATGTTCTTTATTCCGAGTGCAGCTGCACTGTCTGCTTTTTTTGTTTTTCTAGTGAGTATTCATACATCTGAAAATGACCATCTTTCACTAAATATGTATATATATATATATAAATAAAAAATACATTTATTTATATTGACATACAAATGGACAAAAAATAGATATTGTTTGAGTTGACCTGACGAATATGCTTTTTAAAGCAATTGTATAAATAAAAATATGTTCACGTATTGTAAAACTGGAACTGCATGTGATGTACTGTACATTACATACCGTACTTTTCAGTGGAAAACAACTAGAAAACAATATATGTATAATAAAAAAAAAATCCTCGTCTCACCCCCCCCCCCCCCCCCCCCCTCGGGTGGTGTCCGTCCCTCATTCAGCTCGGGTCCTCTACCAAAGGCCAGGAAGCTTGAGGGTTCTGCGCAGTATCCTTGCTGTTCCCAGCACTGCACATTTCTGGACTGAGATGTCCGATGTTGTTCCCGGGATCTGTTGCAACCACTCATCTAGTTTGGGGGGTCACTGCCCCGAGTGCTCCGACCACCACAGGCACGACTGTCACCTTTACCTTCCAGGCTCTCTCCAGGAGTGGTGTGACGAGGATTTATTATATATAATGTATGTAATAAGATAACACTCGCCATCCAATTCATACCGTCTCCATTCTGAACAGATCACATTTCACAAATGGTTTTCACAAATTGGTTTTCCAATATGCAGTACAAGCCTGATTTACAGCCCCACAACACTAGTTAAAAAAAACACTCACTTTAAAAATGGCAATAAAAAATTGATATGCAGTATCCCACTATAAAATGGAATCCATTACATCCCAAAACGTCCACATTCTAATCCTCCTCCAGAAAGTGCTGATGCAGTAATCCGAGTAGCCAGTAAAACATCCTTCTCCATTATCCTGCAAAAACGAGATTCTTCAAAATGCTCGCGATGATGATAATCTGAATTTGTTGGTCATGTAAATTCTTCCTTTCTTAAGCATTCTATTTGTGTAGAATCAGCAACGTGCATGTTGTCTTTGCACTTGGCCCAAATAAAAAGGTGTTCTTTGTAGTTGAGTGGATTTATTTGAGAAAAAGCATAAATTCTATTGACTGAATCTGTCCCTCTGTCTACATATTATGATGATTTAGTGAATCTAACCATAGATGTCACTTTCCTCAATACTTCAAAACCCAGAGTAATCCGAGGCACAGGATTTGCTGCTGTCATTATTGCGACAAAACATCAACGGCAATTTAAAATAACAGATTTACGCTCACATTCAAAGTGATGTCTTAACCTTCTACATTCAAATACAATCAAACGTGTTGGAAGATGTCCTTCCTGGAGCTTGTGCCTATGTTGTTGAGGAATGAAATGTGAAGTGAGAGGATTGCAACCCGAATAATCCCTTTATTTGCCGGAATCCATACCTGGCAGGAATGTTTAGAGGAGTGAGCAAAAAAAAAAAAAAACAGGTGCTTGGTGTGGTAGAGACTCTGCAATGATTCTCCCTCGAGCATTCCAACAGGAAGCTTCAGACATTGCTCTCTGATGCCATCGCCATGAACTGAGATACGATAACCCAAGAAATGAGGCAATGCAGTTGGCTGCCAATGTTAGTTTCTAATGCTGGCAAGCTAACAAGTAACTCATCAAAGGTCATGTCTAAATGTTATAGCGTTTTATATTCCTAGTGGTTAATTTGCTTTTATAAGTTCCAATGGTACAATAATGACTTTCATAACATCTTGATGTAGCCCTCTGCATTTGTCATGAAAGTTAAAGTGTTTTATTTTTTTCAACAAATGTATACGAGAGCATCAAAAAATAAATTAACACAAATAAACAGCATAGAGCAGCATGTTTGTGTGTGTGTGTGTGTGTGTCTTAAGTTGGTTTTGAATCAGATTGCTCTTGTATTAAAAGGTGTTAAAATAAATGTTAAACTGTATCATTTGGGGCTTTTTAGAGAAACGGTAAAAAAAAAAAACCACATCTGAAGGCCATGATGTCAAATTACATTTTGTTACATCTTGTGCAATGTTAGTGTTACATTGAGCACTCCTTGAAAACTAAAATGTAACAGACTTTCTTATATGTTCAAAGTAATCACAGGAAACTCTTGCTTGTTTTATTTTTCAACGCCCATTCTAAACGTAGAGCAGTCCATTTAAAACCTACAAACACCTCGACTTACACTTGTTTTATTTTTCAACTGACGTTATGGCGTGAAGCTTTTCATACGGGCTTTAAAACCAGGATGCCTTTTGGACAACATTTATAGGCCGGTAATCTACAGAGCCCTGCTTGGGTTTCAGACCTCTTGTAAAAGAAACAGTCACACTCCATACATTATTTTCTATTGATTATCTTGTTCAGGGTTGTGGGTCATGTATTCTGGCTGGCGGGGTCCACACTGAACAGGTTGCCAGTTGATTGAAGACAGAGTAATACAACAAATTCAATTCACATTCACACCAATTGGCAGTTTCACTCCTTCCTCAGTACTCAAAAATAATTGGAAAAGTCCTTGCCATAAATTTAAATCACTGCATTGAAAGACACTACATTTTGAGCTCACAACGTGGATTTAAGTCAATCAGGTCAACTGCAATGGAAACGTCTTTGACGTTGCTGAAGCAGAAATAGACTCGCCGGAGTTAATGCTGGAAATCTCGATGCACGCAAACTCCATCTATAAGGAACTTCAAGTAGACCTCCATTAGCGCATGATGTAAAGATTGCCAGGGCGTTTCGACCCAGATAGTTCCTGGCCGTGTGTGTAGAGCTCAATTTGTGTCAAATGGAATAGCATGAAATTACAAAAAAGTTGATTATCACAGCCGATTTAACTTTTTTTTAAAGAGCGAGATAGACGCACCACTCACATTTTTGCATCCGTATCAAGATACAATATAGATAGTGCTCCTACAATATTTTGAATGACATAAAAGGGAAGAAACACACCTTGAACAGATTTTACTGCCTCAGGAAATTTATGTAGCAACACAATTCAAACCCCAATGCTTGTAGTATCTCAGAAACTCTATCCATTAAAGTGGCTGCTCCCGGGGAGCTGGGAAGTACCCTGAGTCTATAAACAGGTGTTCCTATCAATAGTTTGTCACACATGGTGGCATAAGTGAAGCTCAGAAGCTGTTGATTGACCAAATGCTGCAAAAGCAGGTGGTGCTCTACAGACCTGTGAATCAAACGCACCATGACACACTTCATGAATAAACACACACACACACACACATATGCACTTGTATACAGACATAAACTTTTGCCCTCTAGCTGGAAAAGAGCTGGGCTCTGGGATGGTAGTAGTCTCAGTGGTGTCTAAACACACTGCTTGTGGTCTCTTCTGGAGCTTGACAATGTCTTAATGAGACTTTCACAAGTCTCAACTCAATTATAATGTCTCTGCCAATTACTGGCAGTGAAAAGATCTTTCCGTCTCCTCAGGGCTAGAGTTACAGCAAGATGGAATTTTTTCTCAAAGTGCAAGAAAAAGTGTTGATTGAGACACGTGTTTATTTCAGCACCGTCAATTTTCAGCTCCTTTTGGATTTTGCCAAACACCTCATGAAATCATACCGGCAAACAAACACGCAGGTGTGGGGGTAATGAATCTGCCTACAAGATACCCCTAATATCTGAAAAGGGGTGTCTTAATACAAACTAGCCTTTGTTTGTCAAAATGCTACTTTGCTTAGAGATAGGTATTAGTCACGAGTCCCTGAAGTGCTTCTACTGTATGAAATTATTTGAAAAAAACATAAAGCCATGCATGATACAAATGTATGAGCCACAAGTGATTTTAGAAAGCAATTCTGTTTGTCAAAGCGGTTGAAAAATGAGAGGGATGAAGTGGCGCACGCCACATGATATGGCAAGCCTTGTGAACACTTCTGATCTGAGAATGACATTTCCGACTGTCACACTCTGCCATGAAAGGATTTCATCAAAGGAAGGGCTGATCATAGAACAAAGCAATGAGGGAAGAGGGGGTGAGAGGAAGCAAGGCAGGCGTAGTAGATCGGGAAGAAGAGGACGAGAAGAAATTGAGGGAGAGAGATGCTGGGATACCACATGAGACACCGCACCAACTTGCTGGACATGATCCAATTTGCAGGGAGTACTTTGTCTCCCATGGCCACTTGTCACTCGATGCACCAAATCACGGGCAGTTTCCTTTCAATTTAGACAAATGATGACACTGATGACAGACAAAGCTTGGAAGATTTTTTTCACAAAAATCTATTTTTGAGGTACGATGTTTTTACTAGTTCATTAAAAAAACCACTCACTGCCATTGACAGAGTTCCACTGAAGAAAAAAAAAAATCACACCACCAGAGACATGCAGAGGGTCGGGCCAACGGGGGGCAGTGGCCCGGGGCATCCATTTGGGGGATATCCACAGCCCCTCCCACTCCTGCCACTCCTCTTTGGCGTAAATGTAATTAGGTGCACGTGTGTCGCCGATTATTAATAGATGAATGTACGTCTTGATGGGCCATCTTGCAGGGATAGGCCATATTCTTTGAGAATTCTCCCGCTCCCACCTGCCCCCATCAATGAAAATATTTCTTGTCATGTGCAACAGATAGTAGGTATGTGTGTGTGTGTGTGTGTGTGCGTGCGCACATTTAGCCAGATGTGCCGAACTACTGTGTTGGTTAAAGGATCCACAAATGTGAAACTACAATTTGCTACCTCATTTACAGCGGTATAAAAGAAACACAATAGTTCAAAAAGTGCAGTTAGAGAGGAGCTCGGCAGAACAGACATACAGCCTCAATCACCGCTCCTCCAAGGTGATGCTCAGCATACTCTCAAATGGGTTCTTTATTTTCTTTCTGCTCCAACCATTACAGCTTCTCTCCTACGGCTTCATTCTTTTTTTAAGCGTATGGTATAGCCTTGTGTATTCCACTTTGGCTTCAGGCCAGCAAATCTAAAAAAAGTGTGCGGTTAAAAAAAAGCTACACCAATGAAAAGCTAAGTAAAACCCTACTTAATTTTAATTTTTATGAAAACAGAAAAAAATGGTTCAGATATAGACCTCCATAATCGTTTTTATTTTGTTTCCAGCAGGTGTCCCAGTTCATGTACGATGCATGCTTAATATTGTATGCCCTTCTCACAGTATATACAAAATACACTCAAGAAAAAATACAATTATTTTGAAATTTTGTCCAAATTGTGCAGGCAGACACAAAATCTGCGGCCTATTTCATTCATAAATATGGACAAAAATGATTGAGGTGGCCACAGTGCAGATCTGTGATTTCTCTGGCCAACTTTACCTCATTCGTCCACAGAAGTCAGCATAGGGTTCCTTTGGAATATACATACGTGAAAACCTGTAACCATTGTAAATAGCACAGCCACCTTATGCTGTGTTTTCTATGCTATTGCTAATGTATAATATATTTATTCCACAAAAATATTGCTAATGCTCTATTTAAGATAAGATAACCTATATTTTATCTATATCTTTATCTCCCTGGTGAGGTGTTCCGGGCATGTCCCACCGGGAGGAGACCCCGAGGAAGACCCAGGACACGCTGGAGAGACTATGTCACCGAGCTGGCTTGGGAACGCCTCGGGATCCCGGGGAGAGCTGGAAGAAGTAGCTAGGGAGAGGGAAGTCTGGGCTTCCCTGCTAAAGCTGTTGCCCCCGCGACCCGGACCCGAATAAGCTGTAGAAGATGGATGGATGGATGGATCTTTTGAACACAGTCCACAAGATTGATGGACCAAATCAGTTTCTTTCTTTCATCATGTCATGGACGATCAGTGCACGAAAGACAATGAGAGGTGCCACTCCAATTGGCAGTGCATCAAATTGGCTCTGTTCACTCTCACTCACTGTTTTTTAATCTGCCAAGCTGCGCTGGCTAATGCGCATCTACGAATATACCAATATAAGGTCGAACCCGCCTCCGAATGGACATTTAGCAGTCACTTTGTGCAGGTACCCTTAGTTTGACTGTACAGTGTACGGCATTGGCCCAATGTAAGTATGTCCAAATGAGGCCTTGCATTAAGGACTGGCTGATTTCAGGAAGACCAAAAAAAGGGTGTATTAGGTTTGATAGGTCTTGCTTATGATAAAAATGGACAGACAACTTGTCCTGTGTTGATGAAGTCACTCAGTCACGAATTTCTTTTGGTTTGATGTTACTGTTTACATCTCAGTCAAATGCAATATGTTTCTGCTGGCAGACAGCCGTGGCGTACATGCCGTGTTGCATCCATTCCTCTGTGAGCAAGTCACGCGGGTGACAAAAATCCACTTTTGTGCTGTCTTTCACTTTGAATCAACCCTAGTGGAGAACAATTGCCTCACTTTGCTTTTACCATCTGCGCTGTTTTGAAAGTGAAGTTGACATTTGACCTGCTGTGGTACGTCAATGTCTCAGGCTTTGGGTTGTCGAGATTACAGCTGAACTTTTGCTTGTCGTCTGACAGTTGTGAAGAAGCTCTGACGTGTTCTTTCATTCCATCGGTATGGCTCTATTTTAATTTTTAGGACAATGTGACGGGCTTAGTTCTTCACATTGGAATCCGATTGGGTGTAGATATAACGGACCTCCATAATGTCATTTATAAATATATATATTATTTTATCATAGATAGGTCGATCAAATGGTGAATACAAATTGTAACAACACTCTTGAAAACTAGAGCTGTGAGCAGCTATAAGGGCCCCCGCAGGCCTGGCCACATTGGAGTACTGTCACATTGCAAATGGTTTGGATTTATTTTTGGGGGCTTTGCACGGTGCCTTCTTTCATCCTGAAATGTGATTTTGAGTTTTTCCTAGCTCGGTTGGAAGTTTTGGAACATGTGATGTTGACGATGTTGATCAACTGTGAGATTGTGAAGCTCTTTGAGACTCCTTTTTGGAGTAAGGGCGAGACATACAAATAGAGTTAGCTTCAAGCAACTTCACTCTTGCCTTTCATGGAGGTTTAAGTCCTATTTATATTTGGATTGTAGCTGATACACAATGTCTGCTTTGGTGTAACTAGCTGCGTTCAGTATTGTTTGGGGGAAGAAAGGCATCGACTGGTGATTTAGGGAAATGAAAGTCTTTAAAATCCATTTGTGTAACCTCTTTCCTTGGAAATATCCAATGTGAAAACCAGCGGCCATTGATACAAAGCGGCCAATATATGTACAAAGTTGTATTTGATGGCTAAATTTACTTGTTGCTACAATAATGACCATAAAACTAGTTTGATAATGTATGACCTTGTTAAAAAAAAAGGTCAAAAGGAGGCGCAACTTGAAATTCAAAATGATGGATTCCTCTTGGGTTTACATATTTGGGGAGGGCACAATACTGTGCCATTAAAAAAAGTCTCACAATACCCCTCTAAAATATTCGTTTTATTTATTTTTTTGCCAGGTCTGATGTGTGTACAGAGTTTCATGTTTTCACACATGTGTAGACCTTTGAAATCAATATTCCTGGCAAACAGTGCATTGCCAACTGCAGCAACATTGGGTCAAATGACAAGCTTTGCTCTGAGCTCATCCGCCCCTACACGCCTGCCCGGTGCCTCGGGTCTGTGGACCAGACATTATTAAAAGTACCAAGAACTAAACTGAGGCTCAGAGGGGATCGAGCCTTTTCTGTTGCTGGTCCCTCTCTCTGGAATGACCTCCCACTGAACATTCGGCAAGCCTCCTTGCTGCATTCGACTCAGCATGACTTAGTTTTGTTCTTGGTTTTACTGTTTGGTGCCTTCTACCGCCTTTATTACCGATTTGTCTTGTTTATTGTGCATGTTAAATTGCTCCATGTACAGCACTTTGTATGCAGCGATGGCTGTTTGAAAGTGCTCTATAAATACTGTTGACATGACTTGACTTGACTTAACATTTTATCCTAAACATCTTTCGGTAAAATATTGTAGACGATCCAATACAATCTTGACGAGTTCATTAAAATATGATTTCTTTGATGGATAAAATGAAATTTGCTGTACATAACGATGTTTTCAGAAGTTGTAAATGGGCTTTATTTTGACTTTTTGGAGCATGTGCTCAGGTTAAAGAGTCAGAATGTTGACGGGAGCATAAGAAAGTAGTCACTTTGAAGGTTGGTAGGGATAGGCCGCATTACAATATATCTGTTAAAGTATCCGCTGATTGTGAAGAACGTGACAAGAATAGAAGTGCTTACTTTTTTTGTGGTATTCAAAATAGCTTCCAATATATTAAGGCTGGCGGCGCATTTGCCATATCCATCCCACTCATTTAGGCCGATTAGTGGTGGGATGATAAGATGCCGGAGCACTGGTGTCCCTCAGCTCTTTCTGATGAGCGTGAGGCTAATTGGGGTCAAGGTTGGGTTTAAGGTTGCAGTGAGTTGGAGCAGCAACCACAAGCGTGGCTAATCTAATCAGGTGCGCCATCAGTGCACAGGCTAATCACTTCATTTACTGGGCAGTTATGTATATTGAGAACTGAAATAGTTCTCCATTGCCACATAACTCCACACCGAATGTGGAACACATAGCGGGTGCACGTGTTTTGATTGAGTGTGCTCATCATGTGAGTCACTGAGTGCGAGTGTTTCAGCTAAGTGCAATCATCATCATGCTCCGGCCACCATCAGAAGCATTAAAGGCCCATCTGGGAAGCGCACGCGAGCGTGTGCACGTCCTTCACCAAAGAGCCCAGGTGTTGCTGTTGCAGTGTTAATTAGATTAGAGCGCATCAAACAAGGGTGGGCTTCAATTGGTAGTGGAGGTGGCCGAGCCATCCCGATGGACCAGTGCTCCCAAACCGTCCTCATCACTGACCAATTAGCATTAATTGATCCGTCGCCCGATTAATTTGATTGGTTCTCCTTAACTTCACAGTGACCCGCGAAGAGGGATATGTAGATTTCAAGACGATACACAGACTTGTATATGCTCAAATAAATATTGATGAACATGAGGATTTTGTATTTTCCACGGTCGCTCGAATTCTTGGGGTCACACAGAGAATTTTACGTTCTCAACAAAAATCACAACGTTGTAAAGTGACTTGAAAAAGTGTTCCCCCTTTGACTTATTTGTACTCGTTTAGTTACATGACGACTCGTAATTATTTTTCAATTGCACCTGCACACATTTGCGAGGCAAATTTTGAAATGAAATTAGAAATAAATGAGATGTTTTATTATAAAAATGAAAATTGTCATTTACATACAGTGTGTATTCACTCCTTTGTTATGAAGTCTCTAAAAACTTCAGATGCACTTCAAAAGCCACACAATTAGTGAAATTATGTTGGGCTGTGTCACATCATTTTCTCTCTCTCTCTCTGTCTCTTGGAAGAGAGAGAGCACCCCAGGAGCACTATCAAATGCATCATAAACAAATGGAAATGAAATGGCACTCCAACAAACCTGCCAAAAAGAGAGTAGCCCACCAAACCTCATGGCCCAAGCAAAGGAGGGCATTAATCAGAGAGGCAGTACAGAGCTCATGCACTGGGGGTACTGCAAAGTTCCACAACAAAGGCTGGAGTATCTGTCCTTCGGACCACGATGAATCATGCACTCACTCCATAGAGCTGGATTTTCTGGAACCATGCCATACCAGAGGGGGGGGGGGGGGGGGGGGGTCGAAGCTGTAACGTTCATCTTTAAATAAGAGTGCACGCTCACAATTAGAAAAAAAAAAGTCATGTGGGAGATTCCAAAATGTATGCAGGACGGTGCTCTGTTCAGATGAAATCAAAATCAAAATCTTCTTGGCCATCAAGGAAAGTTGCCAGTTTCATAGACGGAACAGCTGCGTTCAAGCTTAAAAGCTGGTCCATCCTGATTTTCTTGCCTTCACAAGCCTTCTCGCACCTGTTTCGAAATTTGGCAGACCGCTCTATGCCATGCTGGGCATTTCCTTTGCCTGAAATGCGATCTAATCTCACGCCTTCCCAGACCACCACTAAATTTTAGACTGCTCATCTCATGCAGTATTGGTGAATATGACCAAGTTGTGCAGGCACACAGATACACAAACTCTGTGGCCTATTTCACTCATAAATACGGACAAGAATGATAGAGTTGGTCTCAGCGCGGATCTGTTATTTCTCTGCCCAACTTTACCTCGTAGAGTCTGCAAGCTCGATTTGTCACCGGAATAGACCAAATCAGTTTCTTACTTCATGTCATGGACGATCAGTGCAAGAAAGACAATGAGAGGTGCCACCCCAACTGGCAGTGAATCAAATTCGCTGTGTTCACTCTCATTCACTGTTTTTAAGTCTGCCAAGCTGCGTTGGCTTATGCGCATCTGCGGATACACCAAGTCTAGCCCGCCTCTGCGTGGATTTGGACCACACCTCGCGTTAAGCTTGTACTTCGCATGAAAATAGAGCCCTGTGTCTCGTGCACACATACCACACAAGATCAACATCCCCGCATTGTAACAGGGTGGTAACAGCATCATGCTGTGGGGCAGCTTTTCAACAACAATCGGTTGGCAACTGGTCTGAACCGAGGGAAAGACGGTTGGTGCTACAAATAGTGATAACATTCTTCAGCAAAACATGTAGCGGTGTGTAAGTGATGATAAAACTTGAAGGCACTGTGGGAGTTTGTCCTCTGTGGGAAGGGCAAAAAAAGAAAGAAAAAGAAACAAAATCCTAAGGGCAAGATTATAGAGACTTATGAAAAAGGACTTGCAGCTACATTCTTGCAAAAGGGTCCTCTTCCAAGTCCTGACTTTAAGTCTACAGGATTGAAGAGTTTATGCACATACCTATTTTAAGTTTTCTTATTCGTCAAACATATTTTGCATGTATACATTCCTCATTTCGCCGAAATTTTTTTTTATTTTGTGCATGTCCATTAATTAAACTTTGTTTTCCATTAAAGGTGGTGAAATAATTGTGTATAATTTGGAGTACACCAACATTCAAAGGTTTGTGCCACCAAGTCTTTGTTTTTGAAAGAAAATCATTTTTTAAAATACATTAGCTATGTCGAGGGTGTATTTCAAACTATCTTCACAGTAACAAAAAAACATTTCTTTTGAAAATAAAGACATTTGTCAATGACCACAAATTTTGAACGTTCTGTATAAAGCATTAGTCATGCATTTATTTTCTACTAGCACTAACCTACAGTACATTTTCAATCAAGATTAATTGTATTTATTAATTTTCCAACCGTCCATTGTCTTCTTTTCATTGTGTTTTTTGACTATGAAATGCCTGTGGCCTCTTCCTTATTGTCACAGTTATTTTGCATATTTGTTTATTATTTTGGGACATGATGTTGTCATTATTAAGATGTCAATTAGTTCAGTTAAATCCCCACTTAAGGCCCAGGTGTGAAATTCGCTGCTTGCCACTGATGTACTGGATACTGCATAGAGCGTATTTTCTTTTATCTTCAAACAATTGTGCAACCTACAGATACTGAAGTTGTCCATGTAAGATGTTTTTTTTTGCATCAGATTAAATTGATTGTATGAGATGAACCCTCTCAACAGAGATGCTAAATGGGAGCATTATCTTGTCAGCTTTTCATTTCAACGAATATTTCTTTTTATCCCCCTCATGTGTTTTTACAGAACTGCGTGAAGAGCATTAAAAAAAAAAAAAAAAAAAAACCCAGCTTCTTCCGGTCTACATTGATGAATCTGTGTGCATGCTCACTGGAAACATGCAATTACAGCTCTTATAATTATCTTACACGTGTAAATAATAATAATACTTTGAGCCTTACTCAAAGCAGCATCATACGCTTCACAAGAAGTCTAACCCTCTTGATCAGTGGATGCCTTGACCTTGAAAAGGCGATGATTTAGGATGAGGATTCCCACCGATTCAGACTTCCTACAGTTATGCCAACAGTAGATGATGCTAATCCATCAATTTTCGGAATCGCTTTATCCTCACAAGGGTCGTGGGGGGTGCTGGAGCCTATTCCAGCCATCTTTGAGCAATAGGCGGGGGACACCCTGAACCGGTTGCCAGCCAATCGCAGTAAATTATGCTAATATGGTTATAAATAAATAAAAACTATAATGTATACAATATAGATGAAAATATAAATGAAGTTTCTTGAATAGTTTTACAAAGTATATACAAATGTCAAAGACTGAATGAAATATCTGCTACAGTGATGTAGTGCAATAGCAAAATGTCTCTTCCTTATGGACCTATGCTGTCTCTCCAAAGGGCCTAAATTAATCAATGTTTACTTCCAAACACAAAAACAAATTACGGGAAAGGAAAGGACATTAACTTATAATATAATAACCCGAGTTCCCAGAAACACAGGTAACATGATAAATGAGAAAAATACAAATAATCATCAACGGGAAATGTGGCTTTCCCTGCATTCAGCCTGAAAAAAAAAATCTTGTCATTTTTCTGAGTAATGAGAAGCTTGCACTTTAAAAATAAAACATAATAGAGAGCTGCAGCATCAGCCCGTTCCTTTGTTAATCAGTAGCACTTCTGCTCCCTTTAAAAAAAAAAAAATCCATCTGTACCTTCCTGACATCCACACCTCAATGCCAGCCCTACAAATTGACAAATTCCACTTTTGAATGTTGTGGACTGCCTGAATCATTTGAAACGAGATAAGTTGAATGATTTTCAAGCCCCCCCAAGAATATGATTTACTCTCCATTCATCAAAGTTAACGATAAATCCACTAATCACCAAAATACTGCAATAAGAATCTTACACTCAAGTCTACTTACACTTAAACATGGCAAAACTGTTGCTGGTCTTTGGTAGATTAAGATTAAGATATCCTTTATTTGTCCCGCAATAGAGAAATTACAATGTATTAGTACTAGCATGTATTAGCAGTGATTGTTTTGGTTTGTTTGAATTTTTCTTTGTTGTCTTCTAAACATCTGTCAAAGTACCTCAGATTAAATGTATGTGGTATTATCTTGTGCTTGCATTACAAATGAGAGAAGCTTTTGCATCTTGGTATCGGGGGAGTTGCAGTCTGTTGTTGTTATTTATTCATTTTTTGCCTTTGAAAACTTCCGAAACACTCTGATCAGGGAAGAAGGATCAAGTGGTACAATCAGACAAGACTGTGTGTAGAGTCAATTTTTTTCCCACACATTTCTCCAAGTTTCTTTTAGTAAAAAAGAAGTGTACCAACAGAGAATTGATAGAATAACAGATGCGATTATGTCAATAAAATCTACATGAACTGGTCACTTTACTCGAATTAAGTAGACCACAATACATTTAACACTGGAACTAGAATAACACACATTAGACCACCAATAATGTTGTCAAGGTATGACAATGTATTAATATTAAATACAATTAAAAATATCATGATGTGCAACCAAAATTATTTTTAGTAAGTCACTGCCCCTCTTGACCACAATATTAAGTAAACCATACTGATTATATTGTTATTCGACACACAAGTTTAGTCCATCCATCCAGATTCTATACTGTGTCTCGTGGTGAGCTGGAGCAGATTGCAGCTGACTTTGGTCATGGAATTCCGTCTCATAGTTTTGATCTTATCGTACAAACAAATGAATGAACATACAAACGAACTACTCTTAATCGAAACAGTCCCTTGCCCTCACTCAATAAGGAGGTAAGTGGCCTTTCACAATGTGCTATGGTTGAATCTAAGCATTAGAATGCTGAAGAAAGCAACTTTAAAATGGAGATTATCAAAAGCTGTTTACCGTATTTTCTGCTTGCATACAAATATTTGACTTGCTGGCCTGGTTAAATTAAATACTGTATTACCATCCACGGGCAGAATTTCTCCTTCCATGACTAGCTAACAGGTCGAATACATGCCTTTATGCGGGTTTTGTTTTGGTTTTATTTGCAAGCAACAGTTGAATTCCACTGAACCACCATCATGTCAATGCCAAAAGCTATGAAGTGCTGCAGGACCGTTGCATGCACAAATTTGTGTTATATTATCACAGGAAGCTTCTGATAACAGGTACAGGAATACTATCCATCCATTCTCTATCGCTTATCCAGACTCAGGTCGCAGGGGCAACAGCTTCCGCAGGGAAGCCCAGACTTCCCTCTCCTCAGCATTTTTTTTCTAGTTCTTCCAGAGGATGCCAAAGTGTTCCCAGGCCAGCCAGACGTCTCTCCAGCATGTCTGGGGTTGTCCCCGGGGCCTCCTATTGGTAGGACATGCCCAGAACACCTCACCAGAGGGGCATCCAGGAAACATGCTAACCACATGCCAGAGCTACCTGGTCTGGCTTCTCTCAATGTGGAAGAATAGCGGCTCGACTCTGAGTCCCTCCCGGATGACCGAGCTTCTCACCCTATCTCTAAGAAGGAGCTCAGACACACTGCGGAGGAAACTAATTTCTGCCACTTGTATCCAGGATCTCTGTCTTTCAGTAATGACCCATACCTTGTGAACGCAGGAGAGAGTAAAAAACGTAGATATAGTGCAACACTTTTTGGCTCAGCTGCCTCTTTGTTACGAGATACGGATATAGAGTCCACATCACAATTGATGCTGCACCAATCAGGCCTGTCGATCTCCAGTTCCATCCTGCCCTCAGTCGTGAACAAGACCACAAGATACTTAAACTCCTCCACTTGGGGATCTCATCCCCGAACCAGAAAGGGTATTCCACCCTTTTATGGTTTCAGATTTGGAAGTGCTGGTTTTCATCCCAACTGCTTCACACTTTGCAAACCATTCCAGTGATAGTTTGCCATTGTGGCTTGAAGAAGCCAACAGTACCACATCATCTGCATAAAGCAGCAATACAAGACTGAGGCCATCCAAATGGAACCCCTTCAACGCTTCAGCTGCGCCGAGAAATTCTGTCCATAAAGGTTATGAACATACTCTGTGACAAATGGCAGCCTTGGCTAAACGAATCTGACTTACTACTGGCAATGCAAACCAAACTCTGACATTGGTGGTATAGGGACTGAACAGCTCATACCAGGGGGTTCGGTACCCCATACTCCTGAAGCATCTCCTATAGAATTCCCCAAGGGACACATTTGAATGTCTTCTCAAAGTCAACAAAACACATAGACTGGTAGTCTGGTAGAGCAAACTCCCATGCACTTTCGAGGACCCTGCCGATAGGGTCGAGCTGGTCAATTGTCCCAAGGCCGGGACGAAAAGCACACTGCTCCTCCTGAATCTAAGATTTGACTTTCTGTAGCCACGGATCGGACCGCCTAGGTCCTCACCTTTGGCCGCCACTCAGCTGAGTCTGATCTTGTAATTCATCATAAACGGTCTGTGCTTTGTCTGGTACTTCACCTACAACTTGTTTGCCATGGTTGACCTTGCCAGCAGCATAATGCATAATCAACATAGATCCTCGGATTATTGGGACACACAAACCCCTCCACCACAGGAAGGGGAGAGCTCACAGATGGGCAAAATACAGAACAGTTACAACACAAAATAACATTCACAAACAATGTTTGAGTAACAACCTGTTATATGCTATGACTCAAACCTTTTTAGAAGAGTTTTCTCTTCCATCTGGGCGTAAACATATTGTGCTGTACAACACTGTAGGACTTTCTTTGGGAGACATATTTTCTACATTCTTTCAGGATTTAAGCACAGTGGTTGACGTGGTAATGCAAAGCTGTGTAAAAGTTTTCTCACACGTTTTTTCAAGATACACGAGAGCTTTTCTAATTTGTGGGGGAAATGGCATAGTATGTCTCCTTTAAAATATGCTATGTTTACTGGTGGAATAGGGTCCAGAACTAGTTAACTGCATCAAAGAAAGTGGCAAATGGTACTTTAGTAGACAAGTGCACTGCTGTAGGAATCCAACCTATAGTTTGTGTCAGTAGGTTACACTAAAGGGCTGTTCACACGGCACACATTTGCTCCGGCGCTGCACCGATGTATTTTGTTGCGATATATTTTGCACCGCAGCAAATTGTGTGGAGCGTTCACACGTACAAAGCCGCTGAGCGTGACAGCAAGGCACAGCGTCGGCGCAGCCCCACTTGCGTTCACACGCCAGTTTCTGCAGCGGAGCAAAATAACAGAAAACAAACGAGCGGTCGTGTTGGTTCTTTTAAAAACGTACTGTATATACACAACTCAAGCGACTACTGGACCGACACGTCCTTCTCCTTCTCGGTCTCTGTGCCTTCTGCTCGAGAGTGACCGCCCAAGAAAACGTAAATCAATGATGACTTCATTGACACTCAGAAAAGCAAACACTAATGCGCCAAAGAGAAAATCAAGAGAGGAAATCACAAAATAAATTATATAGGGGGTAGGGGGTTGTGAACAAACAACAAAGGAACAAACAACTCCGAGACAGTCCATTCTCCTACAAAAGGAAAGATGTTACCGGCCAAGTCTGGTAATGTGTTTGGACAAACACATTACGGAAGTCCGACAGAGCACGAAAGCAAGGCATTCTCGCCATACGTACTCTTCACAAGCATTTGCTCTGGAGAAAATTTAACCCAGTTGCGTTCACACATGCAAATTTACATCGGTGCTGCTTTGCAAATGAGCATTTGCTCCGGAGCAAATTTTTAAACCACCTCCCTGAGGTGGATAAAATTTGGTCCGGTGTAAGCCTTTTTCCGGGGCTACGCCGGAGCTAATTTGCACGTGTGAACGCTCTACTGGGGCAGCCCCTACGTAGCACCGGACCAAATCTTGCCGTGTGAACAGCCCTATAATGACATGCTCGTGCTTTGGCTTTGGTGAGCTTTTTGTCATATACTGTTTATATTTTTGTACCATGGAAACACAAACCTTAGTTAATAGAAAATTGCTAATGGTGATATAATGACACTATTAACTGAGGACATTTCATAAGTTTGATAACATGCTGTATTTTAGGCTGTCCATTTGTTCTTAATGAAACTGATTGCTGCAAAACTGGCAAACTGGGCAGACCTTTCATTCCTGCTCAAACTGGCACGCCTTTGCCTATTAGGCTACTGCAGGAAAATGTCAACATGGTTCATTACCAGTGAATTGTACCACTGTAAAGGGAATCACAATAAAATGTAGAGTTGATGAGTGAATATTTAATGGGCCCATGCATACTAATGAGGGTTTCTCATTCCACTCTATTTGCACACATAAACACATGAAAATTCATGGTTTGAGTCTGGAAAACCACGGGGTTTCACTCAACTGAATGAAATACAGGTGTATAACCTGTTATTATCTTTGCTAAGTGATTAGTTCCAGCTGACCAAATATGTTTGAAAAAAATCATTGGACATGTTTTGAATATGAAATGGGGAAAAAGTGCCATTTTAGAAGAAGGTTTAGTTGTGTCCCATGACTAAATGAAATGCGCAACCTATTGAGCATTGGTATACTGAACATCCATCACGTTATTTGATTTCGCACACCATCTGGTTGTCACGGTGACACTTGGCTCTTAATTTCCTGTGTGCTGGCATTGATTCAGTGGTCAAGAGTCTGTTATGAAGTCATGGGGAAGTTGGCCTCCAACCTTGACGACATATAAACATCCGTTTGTCCTTTTATTCCAGTAGAAATTTGTGTGAGGCTTCTTGGTCAAAAAACATGTTTTGTAAGGTCACAGTGACGTTGATCACTATTCAGTTCATCCTTGGATCTAGGAGAATGTCTGTGCCAATGAAATTAAATTCCGCCCCATACGCGTCAGGCAAAAGGACAACTTTGCTGATTTGATCACAAGATGGAATACATGTATGCCCATTTAACAATACCTTGTTACTGTATATTTGTGAATAAAAACAAAAATACATTGATGTATTTAACTTAAAATGGTGCAGTATATATTAATGAACATATCGATGTTGGAATGGCAGGTTATAGCTGTTTATCGCTAGTTTCCATCTGTAATCCCTTGGCAGGTTGTAAGATTTCATGTAAACTTGTGTACTGTTTACGGAGAACCAACAGGAGTTTTCTCAAGCATTATTGCCAATGTTCAGCTAGCTTTGCAATGCCCTAAGATATGAAAGTTGCGTGGAAAAAAACCAACAATTTGAATCCCAAGCATTTATCTATATATATATGGCGCGTCGTCCCGCATGTGGTCTGTCCTTCCGTCTGTCCCTTTTCAAAATGTACCTACTTCACCGCGCCGCTGCGTGCCGCCACTGCGCCACTCAGGCAGTGGCTCACTACGATCGCGCGGGCATCTTAGCGAAAAAATGTTGTCTACCCACAAGCATTGCAATAAAATTGTTAGTTATTTAGTAGAGCTAAACATCTCTTTATTTTCGCGATAAGCAATGAAGATGAACAAAAAGTTGAACAAAGCAACAACACTTTTTGTGGGCCGAAGGCCCACCTTACCAGCCTTCCGCAGGAACTAGCTGATGAGCCGCCCGGAGGGCGGCGAACCACCACCTTATCAGCCTTCCGCAGGAACTAGCTGATGAGCCGCCCGGAGGGCCGCGAACCAGCTAGCTCATTAATAAAGAAGCAGAACTTAAATTTTAGTAATGTGGCTGCTTTAAAAAAAATGCAAGTAAATATTTTTTTAACCTTTTCAAAATGATTTTAATCAAAATCTTAACTTGTGGATTTGACTTGTGTGAGGATAAGAAGACTTTGTGTCCGGACATGCCGGGCTCTGTTTAATTGGTCAAATGGAGTCAAACGTATATGACGTAAAATAAAAGTAGCATGCAGAAATGTACGTATAAATTAGCTCAGTGTCACAGAGTAAAAGTACATTTTCTCCGAAAATAATACTCAAGTTAAAAAGTATGTTGCTATCGCATTCTGTAAAATTGATCCCAAAAGAAAGTAAATGTAACAGATTAAATGTAGCATATTACTAAACATGTTTAAATGGATGTTGAAGTTGGCATTTACCCGTCGGTACAAGGTTTCTTTTTTTTTTTAATGATAATTGGAGTTGTTTATCACCGTATGCAGGCCAAGTAGGGAATGCTGAATGCAGACAGGCATCGTTTTAGGTAAGCTCCTCACGTGTGGCCGCTGATGAGTAGAAGAAAAAGCTTGACCACCGTACTAGCTCAGACGCGTTCATTCCTCAACTGGATTGATTCTCAACATCCACCGATATGAGTCATCCGTAGTTAGAATACCACAAAACTGAAATAGATGTTATGTTTCGGTCTGGTTACGTTTGGTTTTGATTCCTCATTTGCCCTTTTTTCACCACCTGTTCTCGTTATCAGTGCCCCTTTTGTGTAACCAATTAGCTCCCTCAACCCTTTGTGTCTTGTCCAGGTGTTTCTCATTGTCTCGTCACTTTGCTTGTATTTAGTTCTTTGAGTTTCTGTCAGTCTTTGTTGGGTCATTGTGAGCTGTGAGTAGTGATGGGTCCATGAGGCCTCATGAGGCGTGTCGACACACTGACACACTGTGTTGATACTGTGCTGATACTGTGTCACTGACCACTGCCACCTGCTGGACCTTCAAGATCCCTGCATCCAACCCACTCAACAGACTGAACTGACTGATAATTTTTTTGTATATTGAACATATAAAATATACAATTCGGTAATAAATTGGCAAAAAGTGAAGGTAAGATATAAAAAAAGGAAAAGAAAATAGTCATCATCACAAATATGTGTTCAAAGGAGTGGAAAGAAGTAAAAAAACCCAAGAGTCCTACCCCTTCTTATATATGAATTGATCATTTTTCAAAATAGAAAAGAAAGTCTACATATCAACAAATGCTTTTACCCTTATGTATGCTGTACTTATACATTTTTACAACTTTAGGTTTGTATATACAGTACATACTCATTGGAGCACAAGTATATGTCGATTTTCTCATATTCATAATGGATGCTACATTTCATTAATATATTAAATAATCTCATCAATGTATTCCTGATGTATTGCTATATTTCATGGGTATCGAATTTATTAGCTTAATTCTGATTTGTGTAGTTGTCTTGTACTACTCTCAAATTCATTTTTAATCTCAGCAAGAGAGTTACTCATTTTACTGGTCCGTTTCAGAATCATTCCACAGATTTACACCTATTACAGATACACTCCTTTGCGTGATGTTTGTTAGTGTTTTGGATTTTTCTGTATAGGTTAGTACCCCTTAAATTATGACAACTTTCTCGAATTTTAAAAAGCTTCTGGATGTTTTGGCAAAGGAGGTTATTGTGTGCTTTGTACATTAATTGGGCGATTTTGAAGTCAACCAGGTCATGAGATTTCATTGTTTAATTTGATAAACAGTGGATTTGTGGGTTCCGTCTATTTGGAGCCAGTGATTGCTTTGTATTGTAGTTTTAAAACAGTGTTTTACTGGCATTTCCCCATATTTCCACACAATAGGTCAAATATGGAAGTAATAAAAGTGTGTACAAGGATTTCTTATTCAGCACATCCTTAGTTTTGGGAGGATCCCTATGGTTTGGGATATTTTTCTTTTATTATCTATTATGTAGCTGCCAGCACGGTTTTGCATCTACAACTGTTCCAAGACATTTTCATAAGGTCATTCATCGATTTGATGAAGTGTATACAATATCATTCACATCCATGCATTCATTTTGCAACATTCAATGTGTTCAAATAATGTGAAGATCATTTGAATGAGGATGCTTGTGGGCTTTGATTTCACATTTTTATTGAGAAAAATAAGATGCTCCAATGTTTTAAACTTCAGCCTGTTGCATCTTTTACAAGCAATTTCTCCTGCTGTGGAGAACACACGCTCACAAGGGACGGATGAGGCTGGCGTACAAAAGGAACTCCTTTGCGAGGTGGGAGAGGTTTGGGAAAGAAGTGTGTTGGTCCTTCCAGTACAGCTGCTTCCTGGAACCTTGATTGTCAAACATGGAGTGGAGAGTCAACCAATAATTACTGATTGTCAATTAATCATCAACATAGCAACCGTGAAAAGATGAGTGAACGTTTGTATACCTGGCGTAATACCGGGTGTATCGCGAACTTCATTCTCATGCTTGGCCCGATAATGCCTCAGCATGGTGGAGGTGCTTCTGTTGGCGAATTGACTTGGCAAATTCGACATTTCACCTGTAATGAAATGTGAATAAGAAGTAACTAAGAGTTACCTTGAAATGTATTCGGATTAACAACACGTCAATAATCTGAGAGGCACTCGGCGAGTGCCTCTCGCCGAGAGGCTCTCGGTGACAGAAGGCGATTTGAATAAATAAATAAATAATACCTTATTCTCCAGGACATCAAAATGGTCCCACACGGCGGATGATTTGCGTCTCTGCTCCATAATCGGCAAGGAAGGCAAGGCACGAACACGAAGTCTGCACTGACACGAGCTTCGACAAGCGAGCGTGAGTGAGGTCTGGCTTGTTTCGGCAGGTGTTCCTTATAAACACTGTGTGGCGGGCTTTTGCTGCGTCAACGCCCTCTGCACCGAGTCGACGCCCCCTGGACTAAGTGGCGCAGCCTGTACTGTGCCAAGCAGCCGATGCAGGTGCAGTTCACGTGTCAATTAGCAGCCTGGACTGTGTCAACGCAGCCGATGTGTCAATTAGCAGCCTGGATTGTGTCAACACAGTCAATGTGTCAATTAGCAGCCTGGACTGTGTCAACGCAGCCGGTGTGTCAATTAGAAGCCTGGACTGTGTCAACGCAGTTCACGTGTCAATCACGTGACGTAATGAGCCAGCACATGCATCGACACGTGGTTTGCTCTGTGAGCCCGGCGCATGTGTCAATGCATCGGTGTCGCTGGACCCATCACTAGCTGTGAGTATGTGAGCATACGTGTGCTCCTGTCATGTTTTGTTTCTTGTTTTGTTTGATACTTGTGATTTGCAGGCAATTGTTGAGTATTACGACTTAGTGTTTTTTCCATTGTAATCCTGTGTGTATTTTTTTTGTTAAATACATTTTGGTCAGTCCACCCCGCTCCTCCCTGGCTCCCTGCTTTTTGGGGTCCTACATCTACCATCACGCAAAACGTGACAATAGCTTTCGTTGCAAATTTTCACCTCTTTTAAGTCAAGATTTGGGATAGTGAGAAAAAGGAAGAAATCTCTTAGGGCTATTGAGATTATCAGAATTATTTGCATTTTTTGTTATTATTGCTCGAGGCCAATTTTAGTGCAACATAGCAAATCCACATTAGGAAAACGGATACATAAAACGTAATCATCTAACTGTAAATGTAAATTGTCTGAATCTCCATAGAGTTCTGAGGGCTCATTAACCCCACAATTCCAATTGAGTAACAATCCGCCACTAATATAATTGATCATTCAGCTTCCTGAAAAGAGTGGCAGTTGCTGCATGGGTGTGGTTGAGCAGTTGGGAAAGTCAAACTGCAAATGCCTCAATGAGATTAGCATGAAGCAGCCTTGCTAATATTGGCCATCAATCAAATCTGTTTATGTTGTTAACAATTGACCTTCATCTGAATAAAACATTAATTGCCTCTTGTTCTGTATTTGTTCATTAAAATGTTGTAACTCAATTTTACAGAAAGGATTGGAGTGTGCTGACCGTATGGATCTATTTGCAGGACCGATTGAAGCAAAGCACCTGACATTTGAGCATGAGCCAAGGCTGTTTTTATAGCAGATTACATTTCGCCATATAGCTCTGACAAGTCAATCGTACATGACCTTACACGTTCCTAAGCCATAATATTGTAGTTATCCACAAAGACTGTATGATTTTGTAAGAGATTGTGTTTTGGCATGTACAATGGTTTTTCGAGATGCAAAGTTCAAATATATTCCTGATGTTTTACGAAAAATAAACCTGCACAATTTAATGACAGGGATCTTCGGATTCTGACGTCCCTGCAGTCAATATGCCGGCGTTGGGAACAGTTTGCAGCATAACAATACGTGATCATGCACAATAAACCCTCTATCCCACTGAGCTGTGAACAACTGTGTTTTTGAAAGTACTGAATGTTATTTTAAAAGCACAAATATTCGGCCGATGGTCGCCAGACAATTGCCTGTACTTTTCTTGTTAAAAAAAACACATACACACAGAAAAAAAAAAAACATTATTGGCGAACGTCTGGAGAACGTTTGGTTAACATTTGTGACCTTGAATGAACTCGGACTGGAACGCAACATTTGCTGCCTTTGAAAACACTCACAATAGTTCGCAGCTCAAGGGGTAGGCGCTTGATGCACACTTGCCACCAGTCTTGCGGTGTTTCGTTCGATTGGTCTATATTTGTGGCCAAGATACGGTATGTTTTATAAGTGCTTTTCAAGGACACACTCGGCGTAATTGGAATTTCACTGCTGCTTTAGCATCAATTGATGCTACACGCAGATGGAAAAGTAACTAATACATCATAAACCGAAGACAATATATACATATACAGAGCCTGGAATTTAACCTTGGACCTCGTTACTGTGAGGCAGACATCGATCTCCAAAATGGTGGTGGTGCGTAACGTCACTGGAAAACTATCTGTTGAGCCAGACTCAGGAGGGAAACTAACTACTGGTACTGGTACCAAAGTTGTTTCAAAAATGTGAGTAGACTAGTGTGTGTTTGTGTGGGTGTATGTGTCTGTCTCTACGGTGCAATCATAAATCTTGACATGCTGAGTTTGTGAGTGACTTTGCTTCTTTCTTCGCTGTCAGGTCGCTCTTATCTTTGCAGTACAGAGGCCATAGGAATTATCAGGCATGCATTGATCCATGCAGGTCACAGACACAACTCGGTGCTGCTTCCTGACAGCTGGCATTCGCTGTCCATACACAACCACACCATCCACAAATTTCGACTGTAAAAATAGATAAATAAACATGGTAAAATATTGACTCAATTCCACTGTACTTCAGTGGAGGTTTCTGGGGACTGAATCCCACTGAGACAGCAAAATACTTGCACACGCTTGCTGGGCTAAGTAAACAGGCTTTCCGACATTCCCACACAAGGAAATCTCCTGACTTGCCCTCTGAACACATGCATTTAGATTTACTGTGTCCAGAATGCTGAGGTGAACCTATTACAATAAAATCCCCCCACTGTTGCACGGAAACATTACAAGCCTATTGTTCATCATGCAGCAAGAAACAAGAAATAGATTCAGCAGTCAAAAGTATCTTACCCGGCATTTGGGGAGCAAAAAACTCATTAATGGGTGACATTTCTGTATTTTACACATAGACAGACCGCACTGTACCAATGGGCGCAGTTTTACAGTGGTAAAACATACGCCAGCTTAAACATACGGCATTCATGCGCGCACGCTAACACGTTAGCTTGAAGCATACGGTAGCATGCCAAGACATACAGATACAAGCTAAAAACACGTTTTTAAAAAGGCAACGAAAGCAGAACTGAGTTCGGGTGTATTTTATTTAGCCATCGTACAATGTTCTCACGTTTTTCGATCAATCATCACCCAGAAATCCATCAAAGTCCTCATCCTCTGTATCAGAAGCAGAGGACTGCACATCCCAGTTGTCATTGAACGCATCACATGCTAGTGTGAGTTGCTACGCATTGCCGAGCGGAAAGAAGGAGCAGCAAAGTGAACATTTCTCTCGTGTGAAGCTTTCCCACATTTGAAAGTAAAGAACAGAGCGAAACATGGTGGCAGCGCGTGGCTCTCTCTCTCTCTCTCTCTCTCTCTCTCTCTCTCTCTCTCTCTCTCTCTCTTTCTCTCTCTCTCTCTCTCTCTCTCTCTCTCTCCATATATGTATATATACACGCCCACCCTTCCCTGATTGGCCGACTTCTTTCCCGCATGCCTGGCCACAGTCACTTCCGCCTTTTCTCTATATTAACAGTGTGTCAGGTGTCAGTCAGATTTTGGAACTCAGCGCATACAAAGGACGCTCCGCACCATAAGGCGTCCTGTCCATTTTGGAGAAAATTTGACTTTTAATGGCGCCTTATAGTCGTGAAAATATGGTACCTGTATATCTCAGTGGCTCTTAACCTTGTTAGAGGACCTGAACTCAAACAGTTCAAATGTATATTCACCGAACCCTTCATTAGTGAAAAATTTAAAAACTGATTTTTTATACAAATTCAACACATAAAAAATGCATTTATTCAAACGAGAATAAGTCATAAGTATACATTTTTTAAAATTGTGCACAAAATGAACCGTGCATGACGTCCTTATCACGACAGTCACAAGTTGAGTACAAAACGAACTAAATTTCCCGTGGCACTGATTGGACAAGCAATGTAATGTGATGTGATCATCTGCAGTTAGTGATGGCCAAGCGGGCGTATCATAACTAATTGACATGTTCAGTTGGATGTGACTGAACCTCCATTGCAGAGGCTCTGTCAAACCCCTGAGACCAATTCACCAAACTCCTAGGGTTCAATCAAACCCAGATTAAGAACCATATATATATATATATATATATATATATATATATATACTAGAGCTGTCAGTTTAGCGCTGGCATTATTGGCATTAATTTAAATGAATTTTAACGGGATTAAATTTTTTCTCGCGAGATTAACGCGGCCCACGTCACAAGCAGATGTTACGTTGCTCTATAAATACACCAGAAACAAAACAACAAGCGCGCTGCAGAAGTCCACGCACATGTCTGTTTTGCCAGCCACGGCAGCGTGAGACACCGAAAACGGATACTTATGGAGTTTATTAATGGAAAGTTTACTTTTAAAAAGTTGCCATATTGCTCCACTGACATCTGTTCTTCTCTCTCTCTCTCTGTATCATACAGGTATACGATGTATGCCACTGACGCGAGTGTTACTTGTTTGGAACTATTTTGTGTGGAAGGTTACAGTGTTCTGTGTAGTGATGGGAATTCCGGCTCCTTTTAGAGAGCCGGCTATTTTGGCTCGGCTCCCTAAAAAGAGCCGGCTCTTTCGGCTCCCAAATGGCTCCTCAGTTTTTTGTTGCTTAAATTAATTTAATACCAAAAATAACGTAATATTATGTGTAAAATGAAGTACTAATGCAAAAAATAGGCATTATATCAAATATTTATTATTTATATGGCTTTATTTATATTCTTCTGAACATACTCAACATGGAGTGCAACAAAAATAGAAACAAAGTACAAAGACCCATCTCAAAACAAGGTCGTCAAAAAGTTCCAATCTCTGAATGTGTATATTTATAAGCTTTTAACTATTTACAGTAAAACAACACAAGTAAGCTTTGAATAACACACAACAAATTATACATTAAAATTTGTAAAACAAAAAGAAAAAAGCAGCATCCAGGTAAAGGTTTTAGCTTGTCTTTAGCGAAGATTGGCATGAAGAAAAACCAAATGCCTCAGCTTTGAGAGGTTGATCCTGTTTCTCCCTTTGTTAATATTTGCCCTGTTTTGGAGAAGATTCTCTCCGAGGGGACAGATGTTGCGACAACACACAGCCAACACAAAATGGATGAAAATCCCTTGCAATCATTCTACCCAGTTCCTCGTCAATTGTGTTCTGTTTTGCTGGTTTTATAGCTTTTTGCATAAAGTGGCTCATAGAGCTCTGGGTTGTACATCTAGGCAGTTGTGACATTGCAGCAGCAGCAACAGTTGCAGACACACTAGCACCTTCATTAATAGCTGGTTCCCTTGCTTGTCTTTTCTCTTCAAATTGTACTGATGGGTGGACATTTCTGATGTGCCTATGCAGGTTATTTGTGGAGCCTGATCTATGGGATATTTTAACCTTGCACAGTCTACACGCTGCCTTTGAACTATCAATTAAATTGAAACGAGTCCATATTTCACTGCGTTTCCTATCCTTTTTCTCACCTTTCCACCGTGTGTTTTTTTTTCACTAACTAGCTCTCTCGTCTCCTCGTCTGTCTTGTTCGCGTGCTGCTCAGTGTGCTGCTGTGTGTGTCTCTTCTCTAGCTTCTTTAAACTGCAGCGCGCGGGTGCGTGTGTGTGTCTGTGTGTGTGTAACCCTCCCCTTCCGGCTCCCAAAAGGAGCCGGGAGCCAGCTCCAATCGTTGAGCCGGGCTCGTTCGCGAACGACACATCTGGTTCTGTGTCCAACTGTCCATTTAAATAGAGCGGGTGGAGCTTCTCTGTGTTCGTCTGACATTGACAGGTCGCTACAGAGGTAGCAACCTAGCTAAAGTAAAATGTCTCCAGTGTTGTCATCGAACCAAGTGTAGTCATTCGAAATGAGGTCTACACAAAACCGTAGAGAGACTTCCGCGCAAGAAGGACCAACACAATCAACACAACAATCGACTGTGTTAGGGGGAGTGAAACTCCCCCACCCTTTCAGAATGGTTTGCCCCTGCAGCACGGGGGAAGTGCGTGTGCGGGTTTGTACGGCCGGCAGTTTCGAATACAGCGACACATAATGAACACTGGTGTCCGGTGTCTCGTTATTCTTCAACAAAACAGACTGCTGTGTTGAAAGCAAACTTGAGAAAAATGAAGTATCCAACCATGGTTTAAATCCACTATAGGCTGAGTACTAGTATACCTTAGATGTGCACTTTATAATGTTATATTGCTCTGTTTTGATTTCATTAAAAAAAAAGCTGTTAAAGCAGCTGTTGTGTGACAAAAAAAAAAATCACCGTTATTGATGGACAGTAATATTGTGTGAGAGATTATGTGTGAATAACTGCACCAAGTGAAAAATGTTCATGTAAAATTGAAAATCGAAATTGTTATTTCAGTAAATATTTGCATTTGGCACATAGAAAATTGATTCATGATTCCATGTTGATGAGAGCATTAAAATGGGGAAAAATAGGACAAAAAATGTAAAAGGAAATTCAGAAACGATAAAAAATGTGTTAGTAATCACGATTAATTTTTTAGTTCATTTGAGTTAATTATGGCAGTTGCATTTTTAATTAGATTAAACATTTTAATCGTTTGACAGCTCTAATATATATACATAAAACATTTATTCTTCACCATCAGCAAGTGGTGATCTGCTTGCCGTCCTTTACAAAATGTACTTTGTATGCGCCAATTTCATATATGAGCTCCAGCCAGTCACTTATGCTTCTGCCATGTAGACCGTGTGCCTCTCCTGCTCTGAAAGGGAATGAGAGGAGACTGTCCAGTGGCAAGACAGCAAGTCGGCTATGTCCCATCCCACAACGGTGCACAATGGTGCAAATGCCGCAATTCTACTTGTACAAAGCTTAGGAAAATACCAAGAGACAGAAAACTCCACGAGAGCACAATGCGAAGTGTGTGGATGACTTGCGCTGGGTATGAAAATAGGGCACCCCAATAGGGCAGAATGCCCACGGAGTGCGGATCAATCTGCCAAATTCCCAAACTGGCATAATGAGACTTGTGCCATAGAATATATACAGTATAGAGTTCCTGGTATCCATTTGAATACTTTACAGGAGAGAACTGACATACAGTGCCCAAAATATCCCCAAAATTATTTTTTTTACACACCGTTACTGAGATTTGCTATCTAGAGCCTCCCAGAGATATGCATTCCAAGTAAACATTTTAGATATTGACAATAAAGTGACAAAATAAGATGGTACATCTTTCCAGGAAATAATGCCAGTGAAAGTAGCAGAAAACCACTCCGAAATAATTTTAAGATTGTTTGCTTGCTACAAATGGATTAAACTACATGAAAGGAAGAGCGACGCAGAGAACTGCAACTTTCAATTTGACCGTCAGTCCGCAATGGTATTAACAGGATTTATAGGAACCAAATGATGGGCTTCACAAGGAGAATTAATGTATGACCTCTGCACATATGCTGCAATTTGTGTCAATGTCAACTTCTTGTCTGCCTTCTCATCCTCTCTTTTACAAGAGAATGAATGTATCACCATACTTCTACGCTGCACAGGCCTGATTTATGTCTTGAGTGAAGGAGGAGGGCAGATAGAGGAGGTGGCGAAGATCTATATACAAGGGCCGATAAAGATAGTCACCTGAAAAGAGATGGGCCCCGATAGCATTGTGTCTGCTTTGGCAGCGGCAATGAACCGTGCTTGGTTTCATCAGCAAAGAGAGAGTGGCATGGGAAAGAGAACAATAAAAAGTACTCTGCACACAGCCAAACTTTTCCAATCAATGCACTCTCTCATGGAGACAGGGTGAAATTAATTCTCGCCTGAAGGGTAGATAGGGGGAGGGTGGGTGCGCTTTGCTGGAGAGTAAGAGCTGTTGACAAATACTCTTTATCCTCAGGTCAATGAGGACGGAAAAAAATGAAGGATGAAAGTGCCAAAGAGGTGGGAGGCAGCAGAGGAAACATCTGTGAAGAATGAAACATCAGGCAGATTCGCGAGGAGGTAGATAGAGTGGAGCAAAACTTCAAGAGGGAAATAAATGTACTGAAGCCCTCTTTGGCTCCAATGACAGTGTGGCATCATTGGGATATCTCTGACCTGACTGAAGCCCTCACTGCTTCGACACATACACACACATGACCCTCTGAGCAGAAAACAATTGGAACCCTAATTATGCTGCCCTCCACCTCAATGCGTCCCCCGTTTCTCACTCTCCTTCAGCTATCAATTCTCAGGTCCTCCACCTCTGAAACCCATTTCACTCAACGCTGACCTTTCAATATCACCTTAGGACACAGGAATAGCAGCCACTCGCAAGTTCACTAAATTACTCTGGAATTTTAAAAAGGTCTCATGTTTTTTTTTTTCCGGCAGTTATTTGAATGAACAAATATTTGAACTTCCTTAATATCGACGTTTTGCCACTAGCTGTAAGTACTAGGGATGGAGCCACTGTGGTGACTAGTTAAGAGAAAGTAGCAGGGCGACGCTATAGAATGACCTTATTTAATCGCAGACAGGCACATGCTTTTCTTAGCCCCAAAATGAATACGGTGGGGTTTCTATAAACTGTGCCATTCTACAAAATGCATTGAAATGATTGGTTTTTTTTTATTCTTTTGAATGCCACTTCTGGTTTTATGAAAGCAGAACCGCGAATCAACAAATTTAAACTCAAATAATAAAAGGTACATTTAGTTCAAGAGGAATGAGCAATTGCAATATTTTCTGGAGTATAAGGCACACCTAAAAGCATTCAAATTTCTCAAAAGCCGACGGTGCGCCTTATAATCCGATGCACCTTATATGTGGATCAATATTTTGATTGCTTGAACGTAGTATTTTAAATGTTCTGTAAAGTGCTTTGTTGCAGTTGCGGCGTTTGCAAGGTCTCTATATCAATAAAGCTATGTTGTATTTTATTCACTTCAGCGTAGCGTCATCGAGTGTATGAATAACAAACACAGCCATTGTTGTGGCTCCTATTCTATGCGCCTTATAATGCGGTGCACCCTGTACATTAAAACAGTTTTAAAATAGGCCATTCATTGAAGGTGCGCCTTGTACTCCAAAGCGCCTTATGCGGAAAATATGCGGAAAATACGTTATTTGTTTCCCGTCAAAACACTTTTTCTGGAAGAATATCAAGCATGAGAGAAAAGAAAATGCCAGTTTTTGGCTAAATTACCAATAAACCGGACTCCACTCATCATTTAGGTTCCAAACAATAATTAAATTTTTAACTCACTGTAACTCATCTCATCTTATCCAGCCTCCACTTTGTTTTATTTCCATCTCATCTTAAAACCATCACATTTTGCACAATATTTTTTTCCTCACTTCCAGCTGTGTATCTTTTGTCTCATCTTCTAATGACTCTAATTGTCCTCAGTGATTTCAGTCTCACACTTACATTGACAACTCTCTGAGACTCAATTAAAGCCAGTGTTTGCAGGGGGAGCGATTACCAAGACACAATGGGACTCACAATGCCCATGAGGCTCAATTTATCTTAAAGAACTCTTCGTCTGTTTGACAAAAAGCTATGATTGACACATCTAACCTTAATTCCGATGTAATCTTCATCTTTAGCACTCAGAGATCTAATTAATTAGGGGTATCTCATTTCCTCACTAATGCAAGTGGGCAGAAGCATGATGGAATCGGGGGATCTGGGAGCAGGAGGGATGCTGAGGAGTGTTCCCATATTTCATCAGTGCCTGTCCACCTTGTTCATTTTGTGTGTGTGTGTGTGTGTGGGGGGGGGGGGCAAAACAGCATAAGGTGGTTGAGTTCAAGGTAATGTTGTATTGATTAGAACTGACAAAGATCTGGCAAGTTGCCATAACTCAAAGAAGAAATTAAGTAATATTCTAAAGTGGAAACCTTGCTTACTGTGTCCAAGTATTTAAGTTTCGTTTCCTCGCATTTCTGTTGAAGACATTATTATTCGGTGTACAATTGTTACAAATGAGACTATTTTTACGCAGTATTAGTGCTTTCAGAAGGTGGTTAATTTGGGGTGCAGCAGAGATTAGCTGTGTTCACACCTTTCCAAATGAACTGCAGCAAAGTGGGGAAACAAATTTGAGTTTAATTGAAAGTGACTAAAATGAACCGGTTTTATGCTCTAAGACTGCACATCGTAAAACCTGATGAATTCGTTCAACTGAAATGGTTTGGGGAAACCAACACTAGGATTCACTTTAGTTGAATACAGTAAATCAATAACTTAGGTTTTAAAAATAAATACTTGATTGGACTGCAAATAACTGAGATATTTATGAAGTAACACACGTGAATTAAGTTTGACTTGCTTATTACTCTAAATTAATATGAGTAAAATGGTCAAGAGTGTTTCACCAGTCGTACACTTTTCTAACTTTGAGGTACTCAAAAGACTTCAACACTGTCTTCTCATTCATTTCCTGATGGCACAGCGTCCGAAGCAGCTGGGGATTCGGTATCTTGCCCAAGGACACCTGGACATGGCCGTAAGGGCTGAGGGTCGAACACACAACCGTTTACCACTTGAGCCTTGATACGTTGATGGTCTGACACGTTGCATGATGACGCGCGTATTTTGCACTGGATAAAATAGTGTATCGAAAAGTGGATAGTACTGGTTGAGTTCACACTACTGCCAATGCTTCCAGCAAGCAGTAGCAAACCTTCAACCTCACTTGATGCTTTTTGTCAGCCATTCCACCGCACCTTTTCCGCAGGAAGACATATTTCCATTCATACCTCCTCGTCCACTCATAGGGGCAAACTCTGTCCATGCCTGGATGTTACTCAACTGGTTTGAATCTCTTCATTCTAATAGGTGAATGAAAGAGAGTTTATAGACTGAAGTGCACATCAAATTCACCATAATGAAATCTTATCAATGTGTTCTCTGTGCCATATCATTTGCATATAAATGGCATCATATAATAAGTCTGTCCGTTACCTTGGAGGGTGTAAATATTTCTCTGTCTGCTTTGTTCCGCTGTTGTGACACACCAAAGCAAGATGCTAATTGATGAGAGCCAAGCGTCCTTATGTGACGACTGACATTCAATTATATGCGGGAGGATCAGATTAGACGGTGGCCATGGAAATGCTTGAAAACAACATTGTGCAAAACGGTTACTCTGAAAACAGATGCCGATGTAATTTGAATGGCTCTTTGAGCCCTGCACTGAAAGGCATCACTGCTCTATATGAAATCATAATGCATTGACCTGCAGAGTAATTAGATGCCCAGAATGAAGTGTTGACACAGAAGGGAGAGTTCAGAATGGCACAAATCCAAAGATATGGAAGCCTCGAAGACAGAAAAGACTGCAAATTGGAGCTAAGAACAATGGCCACCAATCACCAACCATTACCAACACATTTTCCTGATGTACTTTTGAAGAATAATCTGGCATTCATTTTGATACAATACAATACAATACATGCTGATTTATATATCGCTTTCACAACAGCGGCAGCTGTAACAAAGCACTTAACAAAACAGTTTAACATCCATCCATTATCTACCGCTTATCCGGGGCCGGGTCGCGGGGGCAACAGCTTTAGCAGGGAAGCCCAGACGTCCCTCTCTCTAGCTACTTCTTCCAGCTATCCCCGGGGGATCCCGAGTCGTTCCCAGGCAAGCTGGGTGACATAGTCTCTCCAGCGTGTCCTGGGTCTTCCTCGGGGTCTCCTCCCGGTGGGACATGACCGGAACACCTCACTGGGGAGGCGCTCAGGAGGCATCCGAATCAGATGCCCAAGCCACCTCATCTGGCTCCTCTCGATGTGGAGGAGAAGCGGCTCGACTCTGAGCCCCTCCCGGATGACTGAGCTTCTCACCTTATCTCTAAGGGAGAGCCCGGACACCCTGCGGAGAAAACTCATTTCAGCCGCTTGTATCCGGGATCTCGTTCTTTCGGTCACGACCCATAGCTCGTGACCATAGGTGAGGGTTGGGATGTAGATCGACCGGTAAATTGAGAGCTTCGCTCAGCTCCTTCTTCACCACGACAGACCGATACAACGTCCGCATCACAGCAGACGCTGCACCGATCCGCCTGTCGATCTCTCGCTCCCTCCTGCCCTCACTCGTGAACAAGACCCCAAGATACTTAAACTCCTCCACTTGGGGCAAGATCTCCCCCTCGACCCGGAGGGGGCACTCCACCCTTTTCCGACTGAGGACCATGGTTTCAGATTTGGAGGTGCTGATTTTCATCCCAACCGCTTCACACTCGGCTGTGAAACGCTCCAGTGAGAGTTGGAGAGCACCGTTTGAAGGAGCCAACAGCACCACATCATCTGCAAAAAGCAGGGATGTAATACTGAGGCCCCCAAAACGGACCCCCTCAACGCTTCGGCTGCGCCTAGAAATTCTGTCCATAAAGGTTATGAACAGAATCGGGGACAAAGGGCAGCCTTGGCGGAGTCCTACCCCCCACTGGAAACGATTCCGACTTACTGCCGGCAATGCGAACCAAACTCTGACATCGGTGGTATAGTGACCGAACAGCCCGTATCAGTCGGTTCGGTACTCCATACCCACGAAGCACCCCCCACAGAACTCCCCGAGGGACACGGTCAAACGCCTTCTCCAAGTCCACAAAACACATGTAGACTGGTTGGGCGAATTCCCACATACCCTCAAGAACCCTGCTAAGGGTGTAGAGCTGGTCCACTGTTCCACGGCAGGGACGAAAACCACACTGCTCCTCCTCAATCTGAGGCTCGACTTCCTGACGGACCCTCCTCTCCAGCACCCCTGAATAGACCTTACCAGGGAGGCTGAGGAGTGTGATCCCTCTGTAGTTGGAACACACCCTCTGGTCCCCCTTTTTAAAAAGAGGGACTACCACCCCGGTCTGCCAATCCAGAGGCACTCTCCCTGTTGACCACGCGATGTTGCGGAGGCGTGTCAACCAGGACAGCCCCACAACATCCAGAGCCTTGAGGAACTCCGGGCGGATCTCATCTACCCCTCGGGGCTTGCCACCGAGGAGCTTTTTAACCACATCGGTGACTTCAGCCACAGAGATAGGAGAGCCCACCTCAGAGTCCACAGGCTCTGCTTCCTCTAAGGAAGGCGTATTGGTGGAGTTGAGGAGGTCTTCGAAGTACTCTGCCCACCGGTTCACAACGTCCCGAGTCGAAGTCAGCAGCGCCCCATCCCCACTGTACACAGTGTTAGTGGTGCACTGCTTCCCCCTCCTAAGACGTCGGATGGTGGACCAGAATTTCCTCAAAGCCGTCCGGAAGTCGGCTTCCATGGCCTCACCGAACTCTTCCCACGCTCGGGTTTTTGCCTCGGCGACCACCGAAGCTGCGTTCCGCTTGGCCTGTCGATACCCGTCAGCTGCCTCTGGGGTCCCACAGGCCATAAAGGCTCGATAGGACTCCTTCTTCAGCTTGACGGCATCCCCTACTGCCGGTGTACACCAGCGAGTAAGGGGGTTGCCGCCACGACAGACATCAACCACCTTACGGCCACAACTCAGATTGGCCGCCTCAACAATAGAGGCACGGAACATGGTCCACTCGGGCTCAATGTCCCCCACCTCCCCCGGAACATGGGAAAAGCTCTGTCGAAGGTGGGAGTTGAAACTCCTTCTGACAGGGGATTCCGCCAGACGCTCCCAATAAACCCTCACAATACGTTTGGGTCTGCCAGGACAGACCGGCATCTTCCCCCACCATCGAAAATCGATCATCGAACTGCGGCCTAGGGTGTCCTGGTGCCAAATGCACATATGGACACCCTTATGTTTGAACAAGGTGTTCGTTATGGACAATCCGTGACGAGCACAGAAGTCCAATAACAAAACACCACTCGGGTTCTGATCGGGGGGGCCGTTCCTCCCAATCCTGCACACCCTCCAAGGACTCCAAAAAGCGTGGGTATGCTGAGCTGCTGTTTGGTGCATATGCACAAACAACAGTCAGGACCCGTCCACCCACCCGAAGGCGGAGGGAGTCAACCCTCTCGTCTACCGGTGTTAACCCCAATGTACAGGCACTGAGCCGGGGGCAATGAGTATGCCCACACCTGCTCTGCGCCTCTCACCGTGAGCAACTCCAGAGTGGAAGAGAGTCCAACCCCTCTCGAGAGAACTGGTACCAGAACCCAGGCTGTGTGTGGAGGCATGTCCGACTATATCCAGTCGGAAATTCTCTGCCTCACACACCACCTCGGGCTCCTTCCCTGCCAGAGAGGTGACATTCCATGTCCCGAGAGCTAGCTTCTGTAGCCGAGGATCGGACCGCCAGGGTCCCGGCCTTTGGCTGCCGCCCAGCTCACATTGCACCCGACCCCTTTGGCCCCTCTCATGGGTGGTGAGCCCATGGGAAGGGGGGCCCACGTTGCCTCTTCGGGCTGTGCCCGGCCGGGCCCCATGGGTGTAAGCCCGGCCACCAGGCGCCTGCCAACGAGCCCCAACTCCAGGCCTGGCTCCAGAGGGGGGCCCCGGTGACCCGCGTCCGGGCAAGGGAAACCTAGATCCATTTATTTCGATTATCATTGGGGTCTTTGAGCCGTGCTTTGTCTGGCCCCTCACCTAGAACCTGTTTGCCATGGGTGACCCTGCCAGGGGCATAAAGCCCCAGACAACTTAGCTTCTCGGATCATTGGGACACACAAACCCCTCCACCACGGTAAGGTGACGACTCACGGAGGGGAAAAAAAAACAGTTTACATGAAGTAAAATAATAAACACAACACATAACATAAAACACGGACAGTCGTGTAGTCCTAACCACTTTTCCATCACACGCTTTGTTGTTTGAAGCAGTTTGAGATGAAAGAGGAGAGAATCAAAGTGTCCTTTAACCAGTGGATCAGAGACGCCATGCTCAAAATGTGCACACATCGGCTACAAGCTAAGTTTCAAAGTCAACAAGAAGCTGTAGCATCCATTGAGGAAAAAAGAGATTGGTTCACTTCTCCTATCCCATGGAAATCCGTTTCAATTCCAAGCGGCGACTCTCGGTTCCAAATATGCATTTGCGCTCTGCGCCAACGCTCCTCTCTCCTCATCCCCAACTTCAGCAGCCATCCATCCAGCCGCACCAATGCCAACAGTCCAACAGCGCCGACATCTCCACTGAACAAAATGGGGTTGTGAAAAATGCTGCCCATTACAGGCGCAAAAAACACAAGCGGCCCAGGTCTGTCCAGCACCGACAGTCAATGGCGCCGACATTCCTCCCAATCGAAATCTGTGCTTGGGCAGGCGTGCTGCCAAGAAGGCGCAACCACCAAGCAGATACTTCTCCTTTGACGAATGGTGTAGCCAAAAAACGCTGAAAACAGTCCATATCAGGTCCACACGATGAAACAACAAACAACATGTGACAAAACAAAAGACAAAAACAATAAAAAAAGAACAAAGAAGAGCACTTGCCGAAGGCTGCCTACTCGGGCGCCATCTTGGAAAAAAAAAAGATGATATATTGATGATATAGATAACATTTTAACCACACCGAATATTTACTTATAACGTCAGCATCCTCATCATTTCATTACAATTTTAATTCACAAATAGTCTTTTACAAGTCAGTTACAGTTACAAGTCAGCACCCACATTCTTGCTGCTGGAGGCTGTAAATTTCCCCAGTGTGGGACAAATAAAGGATATCTTATCTTATCTTATTTTACTGACGTTACCTTATCAACATGACATGACTTGGCTGTTGTCAAGTCAAGTCAAGTCAACAGTATTTATAGAGCACTTTCAAACACCTTGTAACCTTGATAGAGCGGTTTGGTTCTTCAACTCAGAACAGTATTGCTTTGGTCATCATGGAAAACAGTTTATCTTATTTATTCAAAAAGAAAAGTGAAGCCAGCATATCAATGGACTGCTGCAGAATAGTCGAGACTATAGAGAGTAACACTGCAACTATTTAGAAGAAAAATAAATGATTTTGGTCAGGAGGTGTCGAGATACAGTGAAGTGGAAAACTGTTGATAGATAGATAGATAGCTAGATAGATAGATTTACCATTCAACTGTTGAGTTATAAGAGGATAACATGGACTTTCTTGCACTGAGGTCCCTAGCAGGAAAGGTGACAACAAAGTGTCCCCGCTAGCTATGTATCAGACTCAAATAACTCCATCTCCCTCTCCGAGAGCTCGGCATTAATGAGGCAGCTGTGTTTGCAATGATACCTCAGCTTCTCTCGCCCATTAATTTTTATTGTCATGTAGCAATAGAATGTGGAAACTTAAAGTTCCCTACACCCTTGTAAGATGGAGGCTGGTCTCGTTGCCAGGTGTGTTTTTCACAAACACACATACACACACACACACACGGACAAACTGCTATGCTTATGCTATTGTTATTTCTCTTGCTGATGTTCCACCCTCAGTAAATTCATGGAATGCAGTATTTTTTTTTCATCTTACTGTCCTACAACAATACATAGCTCTTATTCTGGTACCGTAAGTGACAAATAACATGACTATCAGATATAAACTGGACGAGTGGGGCGATGTTATGATTTACAATCCGTAACACAGTTTGCAGCAGTCATTTTGTGTTAATGTAAAGGAACATTGTATAGGAGGTATGGCAGAGAAGTTCCTGGATCGATGTGATCAAATGTACACAGTATTTAAAATCCAGAACATCAAAGTGCACATTTTCCCCTTTAATTAAAGAAACCCCGGGAACTGTCGGACACTTGGCATCGTGAGCAGGCACGTTGTTATGGTGAAGCAAGAATGACTTTCCCTACCGACCATAACTCTTGCACCTTCTCGTGCACTGAATGAAGCAAACATGCCAGTTGATCGTTTGGCCTCCATCTAGTCGTAATATGTGCTAGAATACCTGCATCTTTTGTTCATAATCAGCGACTGATCACGGGTAACTGAGTGACTTATCATTCATCTCCGCAGCACTAACGCGCTTTATTCCTCAGTGGGATCCTCGGCTTCTGCATGATGATTGGATTGGGCGGAATCCCTCTTCGTTTGACAGTGAAAGTTGTGAATTAGAGATTATACAATATAAACCTCCACCGGAACATTTTTCATTCAGAGTTTACCAGTCCCCAGCGACTTTGTCTTTGTTAAAAATGACTAGCATTGTGTTTGCTGGCTCATTTTCATAAAAAGGAACATAGGGTAGAATTTGGATATACTGTAAATACATTTTAAAAAAACACACATTTATGTGTAGGCTGAAAAAAAATGACCTTCCCCTCTTTGAATGGCCAGCAGCTGCCACTGATTTCAACATATCAGATTAAGGATACAGAGCAAATAAAAATGGGAAGTGAATGTTTCAAATAAAATACTCATAAATGTGCAATGTGTCACACATTAGAAGTCTTCACATATCAAATTTGTATTCCGTGCCAGTTCAGTAATAAAAAAAAATGTCACTGGAACCTGCCAGAACAGTTCATCACAGCCCAGTCATGAAGTAACACTGCCCACTGAGCCAAATAAGCCATTAGAGAGGATAAGCTCTCTTATCAGCCTGCCAGAAAGCACACAGCCAAGGTCACACCAAACTAACACCAGGCCACTTTCCATATGGCCAATATTACATACTATACAGCTGATCAAGAGACAGCCATACATATTCATCCATTTACGTGTCATCAATAATATTGAGCAAATGGCTTTGAACAAACACATTTATTCAATCATTCATTTTCTGAACCGCTTGATCCTCCCTAGGGATGCGGTGGGTGCTGCGTTCCCTTTATTTTTGGAACAGTTTATAGATACAGTGATCCCTCGCTCTAACGCGGTTCATCTTCCGCGGCTTCGCTGTTTCAGGGATTTTTTTAGTGTAGCTTTTTTTAATGCTTTTAAACAGTGAATTGCGTTCTGCATCCTGATTGGCTAAGGCATTGACCAACGTGAACAGTCTCCGCCCGCACCTTGTCTTTGTACATACTGTACATGCCCCACAATGTCGACGAAACGTTCTGTACCGGCAAAGGCACCTGAGGATGGTATATCGTTATTTGTTGAAAAGGTTTTTTTTTGTGCTTGCACCTGAAAACAGGTTTTGGTCTTTGGTTTCATTGTATACATAGTTCAGTATTGTATAATAACTGTAAAAAATAAAGCTCACTACTTCACGGATTTCACCTATCACTGGTTCTTTTTGGAATGTAACCCCCATGAGTCATGTCTCTCCATTATATCTCCATTTTTAAGGGGTGGAACGGTTCACAAAATCACATAAGGTGATTAAGGCTTTGATTAAGGGTGATTAAGGCGAGCTCGGTTTTGTGGTCACAATTTTTTTGTTCGGTTTGGTACACTTGGACTTTTCTCACAGAATTGAGAATTAATAGTAAACTATTTTTGTTGTTGTCATTGTGTTATTGATTATATATATATATATATATATATATATATACAGTATATCTTGCAAACTACTTGCAGAACAAATGAAAAAGTTGATCTCTCTTGTAACTTTTTCTGAAGTCGTTCCAGCAGACACCATTACATCTTTTATTTATCATGGCAGGTACCCCATGGACTCAAAACAAAACCACCGTAACTGCTGACATTATAGATAACGTGGTACTTGATTATTGTTTGTTAATTTAATTGAAGTTGATTGGTAAGAGCGGATTTTGAAATGGATGCATTTTAAGGGTATGAAGGCCTCTTGTTTACGTGAAGGTGTCAGCTTGTCACAAAAGGGTTAAGCAGTCAGGGCAGTATTTACTGCTTAAAATTTATATATATTTATATTTACACACAACTAACTGCATTACTCCCAGTAACTTTGTTTGTTTTACTTCTGCATTATATATTCAATATTGGAAATGGTAAAAGCTGGTGATTGATATGAAATAATGTCAACTTTCAGACTGGATCACCACCATTTCTGAGCACAACCCTGAATGGAGTTTTTCAAAAAAAATTTCCCCCTATCCAGCTGAACAGGGAGGGGAACAACCAACAAATTGTAGGAGCGTAATATTCATTAGTACATTGAAAAAAACCCTGCTTTTAAAAGGCGATTCTGGGCGGACGTATTATACATGGGTGTATGCTATTCTCAAGAAATTACTGTACAACACTCAAAGACGCTCTTTTTGTTCTCTACATCAAACATTTTGTCTCAGTGTAATTCACCTCTGTAGAACATGAAGCAGATGGAGGGCTCAGCCCGACTTCATCGATTGGCTTTCCTTAGCAGTGACAGCTCCCAGATGGGCCGCAGAGCATTAGAGTCAGAAAGTCACACTGCCATTACCAGTCTGTTCTCTCTGGTTACATCGCAACGCACATTCCATAGACAAGAATCGATTACAGTGATAAACGTGTGTGTGTGTGTGTGTGTTTGTGTGTGTGTCTGCCAGAATGTGATCACTCTATCGCGACAACTTATCAAATGTATTCAGTATGAAACACCTTTAAGTAAAGTCAGCCTTCTCCTTTCATTTGCTGATTTATAATCTTCAAATGATGGAAAACACTTGGTCAGTATGAATCCAAAATGTATGAAAGTCAAGATCACCGTGTGGATCCATGCTTTTTGCAATTTACGGTGAAAATCTTTTTGGCTAATGAACCACATTAGCACATTAATGAGACCATGATATTGAAAGGGAACCTCATTATTTTGTAGACTAAAGAGAAAATTATCACGCCCATTGCAAGCCATCTTCCATCCCTGTATTTTCTCTTTCAGTTTTGTTTTTTTAATGACTTCCATCTCTGCTCTCCACTTGAGTCATTGCACAATGAGAACATATGTGCAAAAAATAAAATCAAAAGAGCACAGAGAGGAAAACAGGAGTTCCTGGTATTAGGCTTGGCTGACACAAGCATGTTTAATTTCAAAACAGCTAATTACCACATTTTAAATCATCATTTATTCTTACTTGTGCCATGCTACTTCTTGTACTGATGTTTCAAATGAATAAGAGTTCTTACAAAGCGCAAATACATATTTCAGAGCGAAAAGGGAGTTTTCGATGAGAAATATTGTCGTTGGCAAGTACAATATATCGACTTGCTGACACCTTTTAATGATTGAGAGGTTTCCATGGTGAAGGGAAACGCTTATCCATCTCTATAATGAAATTGCCTCATCTGATCGTCATAATAGCTGTCACAAATTTCAGACTCCAATCGATCCAACAAGAGTCCAAATAATGTGAAGTGAAGTGTGAGAGAGGGCTGGCACAGCAAACGTAAATGGAGCAGAAAAACACAGACCTGTGGAATAAATCTTCATACCATGGCAAGATTTTATGACACTAGAGAGAGAAAGCCAAACTGATTTGAATGCGAAAAAAAATGGATTTGCCAATTTTCTCTGGATTACTCTGCAGCAGCCAACATTACAATGTATCTGTCTCTCGCTCTTCACAAGAGAGACGTGTGTGGCTGCAACAGACACGCTTGCAGGATTTCACCCTTTTCATGTTGCTTTATGAATGTCTCTCTTTCAAACACATACACTTGCACGCATACGCCGTGCATTCTGCTGTCAGAAACTGCAGCCTTATCCAAAGCAAATGTGGAGATGAGGATTAGTGTAAACCTCTCCAAACTTGAAGGTGGAACGTTCTAAAGTTTTGCGTTCTGCATTTCCATCTGGCTCTGCTGTGTAACGCAAGTGCTGAGAGCATATACAGTGTGGATTAATGATGACAAAATATCTTTCAGAATAACAAGCAAACACAATAACATGTTTTAAGATCATAAGGATAAAGGGATAAGAACATATTTCATTCTGTTTCTTAGCATTTGTATAATGGAGCAGTATCGTGCCGCAATCATCACACGGAATGCTCCAGCTCTCAAATTTTGAAACAACTCAATGCAGAGCAATGACAAATGCTGGAAATAATGTGGAATCAAAGTCAGTAAAATATTCAGCGTTCTATTATTTTCGGCTGTGAAGCAGTACCTGTACTTAGAAACAACATATAAAATATACCGTAGTTTTTGTACTATAAGGCGGAAAATACAGTAAAAGCATTCAATTTTCTCAAAAGCTGACAGTGCGTTTTATACGTTTTGTTCTTCTACTTTCTTTCTTTCATAACTTTGCTGCTGTAAATTGGGAATTTCTCCAATGTGAGATGAATAAAGGTTTTCTTATTGTTATTCTTATAATCTGGTGCGCCTAATATATGGATCAGTCGTCTGATTTCATGGACGTAGTATTTGAATTATTCTGTAAAGCATTTTGTAACAGCTGCAGTGATTGTGAAAGCACTATAGAAATAAAGTATTCTATTGTAATTGCCTTTAGCATAGCTCCATCTAGTGGATACATAGCCGCTATTGTAGCTTATTTTCAATGTGCCTTATAATGCAATGCGCCCTATATATGAAAACGGTTTTAAAATAGGCCGTTCATTGAAGGTGCACCTTACACACTTACACACAATCGTCTTATCGTGCGGAAAATACGGTACCTTAAAACAGGACAAAACATACTGCTTCCAAGTGTTTTTTTTAATCAACTTAATGTTTGTGAAAATATATTGCGCACTAAACAAGGTACAAACCTTCAGTTACTTCATAAAACAAGTATTGACCATATGCTTTCTCTGTCCTCCTAATCAATTACGCTTTCATTACACAGCATCCTGTGGCTGAGCTAAAACAGCTTACTGGTGAAGCCAGCATGGCTGCAACAGTTCCGGATGGAAGGTTTTCAACCAGGCTTGTTGGACACCACCACAGCGGCCAAATGAATGTGTATCACTTCAATTAAACAGGGCGCACAGTGTCTGACAACAGCTGATTTTCCTCCTCCACGAGCGGGCCCAATCGATGTTCTGGCATTCGTCACCGTGTTAAAAAAGCAATCATCGCACTCTTGCACTCTGGTTAGCGAAGGAAATGTTATGAAACTCATTCTACACCGATGCATACTATTTGGAGTACAGAAAAGCTAAAAATGTATTCGAGCAAAATACACTCAAAATAACTTCATGCATCCTGTATTTTCTTCTGACAAGATAAACGTCATGGAAAAATCCACAGACAAGCGTAAGCTTAATATGGTAATAAACCTTGCAGAACAAACGTACCTCTCTGTCAAGCAGTGTAGGGGAGATGACAGTGACAATGTCGCCCCTCTCTGCGTCGATGTAGAACATGTTTGGAGATGGTTTGTCTGGTGACTGCCGGATGATGATGTAGCGCAAAGCGGCATTATCTGTCGCGGGGTCATCTGCATCAATCGCCGTCATTGTCATCACCGTAGTTCCTGGAGAGCACATTAAACCACAAAGTAGTATTTAACAAATATCTGAAATTGATCATATCTGGGAGTGGCAACGCAAAAAAAATGTATTTGAGTAAATTGCTGAAAATGTGGTAAATATGAAGTATTTACACACAGTATTTGTAATGCTTTTCAGGGAGGCATTGCAAGAAAATGCAACGACAGAAGCAATACAAAACGAATTCACATACAAACTGAGCCCTATCATCTTTTTCATCTCATCATCGTCATATAAAAATAGCTTTTAAACAGATGGCGCAAGTGTCACTAATGCTGTGGCCCCAAGTGTTTAAATTCAATGTAAACCTTTCTCATTTGCTTTGCCTTCCATGTGACAGGGCGTGTTTAATCTGATTATGACATCCAAATTAAAATCTTGGCAATAGCTGAGCTGCCGAGTTAATTTTTGACACTGTACACCGGCAATCTGTTGCTTGACTGCGATGATTGCAAATGCAAGACATGTGCGCATTCATACGTGCAAACAAATATAGACCATGTCAGGTCACGTCCCTTTTGAGCAGTGTTTTCATTTCCCAAGTGCTGCAAAAGGTTTTAAATTGTGTCTCGCTCCGCTGATTCATGTTCTGGCTGTCATGAGCTCAGAGTCAGACAAACATTTGCCACTGCTGTCTGTTTCTTCTTAGAGGAGAATATGACAGCGCTTTGATAGAAGTGTATATGGTTAAGACACAGATGGATACGTACAGCAAAGTGGATGTCTGTCACTGTAAAATGCGGGGCAGACGATTTTGGATGTGGCTGGAACGATCAAAACTGGGTTTGGTGAAACATGTCTACTTTTGTTCCTCCCTCAGTAATGAAGTGCAATTTACTTTTTAGATGCTATAGAAAACGCAAGAAGAGGTAAGCTTGGAGTTGTTGATGAGTTGGCAAGACTGAACTCAGTGCTACTAAAAGGAACTTTGTGGGCCCTATTTTTATGCCCAGCGCAAGTCTAGAATAAAGTGCAGTTGAATTGTGAGCATGGGTGTTGTTTTCTTTCTTTTGTTAGAAATGGGTGTTTATTCCATTGAGGGAGTGAAAGCATCCGACTTGATTCCTGGCCAATTTAAGCGCCCCCCTCCAAATTCACGTTAAATTCAGCGCAGAGTACCACGCTCGACAAGGCAGAAGCCGTGAAGGAGATTGTCGTGTGCAAAGTACTCTTATAAGAAACCGCAAGATCTCCACTAGCAGACGCCTGATGCAAAGTGCTAGTGGAGATGTTGTATGTGCCCAAACATAGGGCATTTGCGTACTGCCATCAACGACGCCCGATCATGCATCCATGTGTGATGGAAAACGCCACGGTCCGCCAGAACGCCCAGCGAGGCGAAGCATGGTCTGCCAACCTCCCAAACACTGTAAACTAGATTTGCCCCGGCCACGAAAATGAAGATGCACGAATTTTTTGCACTGAACAATTATGTGCCCATCTACGAGAATAGGACTCTCTGTCTTAAAAAAAAAAAAAAAAAGCACGACCATTTTAGTGTGTGCCAAAATTAGTGCAAGCACTGTCCACAACAGAGCGGTAACATGAGCAACAAGTGAGGTATTCAGGTTGGTGGAATTTTAGATTCATTTCTTTATATGGCGCTCAAGTTGAACTATCACGATGAACAGTGCTGAAAAATCCGTAAAGTACGGATCATAGCAAAGTATCTTAGTCCAGCTGAAGGTAAAAGAGGGCAGCCCAGGCAAGAATTTTATCCCCTTTCCATTTGCACTTCAAGGTGAACCATTAATGTTTAACTAAACCGATAATCCTTCCTCTGCGGACTAATTACACAGTCCCATCTCCTTCATTACCAAAACTCTGTTCCACTTCACAGCCGGAAAGCCACACTGTTACTGATGACACAGTAATCTCACATTCATACATGTACGCGAGTGTGCGCTCACGCACACACACACACACACACACACACACATTCACACACACACACACACACACACGCAACACACACACACACACGTATGCGAGAACTGGATGAAATAATAGATAAATTGGTTGTCTCAAGGAACATATCACACCACATGCTGATGTTTCACTCTGCCACATCTCTTTCAAAATGTCACTTATCTTAATCACTGATGGAATAAACAACAGAGCATGATCATTTTTGGAGCTCTTAATTTATTACTGTCTCAAAAGTAAATGTAAGCTCCTGGCATTGTCACTCCTGTACTCACTGGCCACATTATTACACCTAGAACAACTGCAAAAAAGAATGAGATGCAAAAATCACTTTCTGTGATCACTGTGTGGTTGTTTTGAGACTAGCATTTTCATTCGTCTTTGAGTACAAAAAAAAAAAACAAACAAAACCCTAACCTTTCATTGATTTTAATGACTATAAATGGCAGGGCAATCACTCAGCTATTTGAACTCAATCAAAGAACAAAATGGGCAGCTCCTTGATGACTGATGATTTATTTCACTCCTGGCTCATGGCCTCACTTTTGCATCATGCAGGCAGGGGACGGATTTTTGGTTTCGTATGATCATGGATGGACAAAAACAAAACTATCATCACCAGAGACTTACAAAGCATCCAATCAGATTGCTCCGATGTCAGCCCGCTAATGCTCTTAGATGGGAAAAGGTGCATTTGCTGGAGATAATTAGATGATGTGTTGTGTCAAATGGTAGTACACTTAATTACATTCTGCCTTTGCCATTCAAATTTGAGTCGTAACGGGGTGTCATTCACAAATCTGCCTTGGATAAAATATTTGATGGGCTAACCGGTGCCACGTGGGAGGGATTATAATGCACATGGCTGCTGAGTGGTTTTCCTGCAGTTGTGAACTGGTTGCCAGCCAATTGCAGGGCACACATAAATGAAAAACCATGCAACAGCAGATGACAAACCAAACAAATAACACATTTATTTAGATTTATTGAATTTAAAAGTGATGTACTGTTTTCGAAGAGTCTTCAAGTTTGAGGTCAAAATTGAACGGGAAAATCTCCATACACACCCACACACATTATTTAAATTCAGTCTGTAGTTGACTGTACGAAAAAATCCACCCTCTTTCGTAGTGGTTAAAATCTCATCCACCGACTGTATAGGAGTCAGGAAAACTGTTGAACGTTGTTCAATTCTAGCGCGGCTATGTGCTGTGACAGGGCAAACGCATGTTTAGCCCTGAAGGTGAATCTCAGCTTTATCCCATGTGATGAATCATTTTGTGCTCCTTTTGATGTCCCACCCAAGACCAGCCACACACTCGTTCTCCTTTGCTTGAGTCTGATTAATAGAAATTCCATTTCAACTCTCACAATAGACCTTGTACACCATGCAAAATTTGAAATCGTTTTTGCAATTCCGCAATTTTTGCAGCTCCTTTGAATGCTCTGATAAACTCACACACAAAATATATCCAAATCAAACACATTCCTCCATCACATTTTGCTGTCATGTATTTTGTTCACATCTGTTGCTACATCGAGGCTTTTTTGCAGGCATCAAACATGCCCCTGGTGACACCCACACGCCTGCCAGCCTCTGTTGATTTCCCTCGGCGTTTTAAAGAATCCTGAGTTAGCTCGAGGCTGTGCAACGTCACACCAGATGTGTGAATTTTGTTTTGTTTCTTTTTTATGTCAACAGTCCGCTTTTTTGTTTTTTTCCACCATGCTCGCACTTTGTAAAACACTCCAAATCATAAAACCATTCAATTGAGTTTAAATGAATTTACTCCATGCACAGGTTGCATATGATAAATGCTCAATAAGAACTAAACAACGGCATGTGACAGAATTGTTGGTTAATACTTGACCATTATTCATACCCACCACTGTAATCATTGAGCATTTGTCGTCATGTGCTGGCCAGTTGCATTAGGTGGGGTGCCATTATTTGTACAATAACATATGGATAAAATATTAATAATAATAATACAATTTATTGATAAGCACCTTTCAAGACACCCAAGGACACTTTACAATAACAAAAAACACAAAACAATACGAGTTGAGCAGCGGCAGCCAAAACGCACCAGCGTTCACTCAACCCGGAAGTCAGAAAGAAACCACAAGGGAGGGAGAGGGGGAGGAAAAAAAACTACAAAACTAAAAAACTCGAACTACCCTCATTTTGAGGATAATTTGAGTGAGGCAAAAAACTGCACAAGCATATGACAGTTACAACAGGTCACAAGACAAACAATGAAGACGGTGAAACAAGGGAGTGTATGAAGGAGGGGGTATTGGTGGGGGACTAGCTTCCATGCATACTTTCATCAGGGGAAGGTCGAGATAGCAGATGTTGTTTTGGTAGCAGGCTACCCAAGAATTTAAGACAGCCTTGAGTCCGTGGCTTATGTCTCTTTAGTGGCGTCGATCAGGCAAATCCGTGATTTCAGTCAATATTTGAGCACGTATTCCAGTTTCTCAAAGTTCTTGACCATCTTGCAGAAACGCTCCAAAACCGCAACAGTTTGTGGTTGAGCACAGTCTGAGTCTGAGTGTTGGACATCCGCAATATGCTCTCTTTAGACTGGCAGCCTCTTCACTTCCAAGAGAGCCGCTCCCGTCGGTTGAATTTTGCGATGGATCAGGAAACTGCTCACACCAAACAGCAGCATACCTGTTATCGGAAGGCCGAAAATGTATATGTCATCCACATCTTCAACGGACAGTGTTGACAGGCACACCATTCTCCGCTTCCTCCAAGGATCTAGGGTGTACCCAGCAGTAAAAGTCCCAGAGGGGCAAGTAGGTTCCCCACTGCCTGCTCTTCTCATCGAGAACATTTTGTCGATGGCATCGAGACCAGCCAACCAATTCCATGTTTGTTTTTGGGATGAAAATACGACAGGAGGCTAGGAAAAGTCAGACAAAGATCGGCGAACTCAGGGGCAGACTCACATTTCATTCTCTTCAGACCAATGATGAGCAATCTTGTCAATTCTCATTTTGAATATGATTTATTAGACTGGGTGGTGTGGTGGTCGACGGGTTTGCGTGTCAGCCTCACAGTGCAGAGGTGCAGTGTTTGATTCCAGCTCCGGCCTTCCTGCGTGGAGTTTGCATGTGCTCCCTGTGCCTGAGTGGCTTTTCTTTGGGTACTCCGGTTTCCTCCCACATTTCAAAACATTGCAGGTTAATGGAAAACTCTAAATTATCCCTAGGTGTGAGCGCAAATGGTTGTTTGTTTATGTGTGCCCTGCAATTAGCTGGCAACCAGTTTACTGCCCAAAGACAGCTGGGATAGACTCCAGCACACCGGCAACCCTCGTGAGGACAAGCGGATTACAAAATGGATGGATGCATGGATGGATGATCTCATCAAGCGGTTGCGCAAAGTAAAAACATTTGCATCCAAATACATTATTTGAGTAAAGTAGCAATTCACTTCACATCTATCTGGATCCAGAGGATGTTTTTTCGTGCAACCATGTGACAAAATGAAATAAAGTGAGTAACACTCCAGTGCAGTCAGTAAGTGACCAAATATGTGAATAAAAAAAGGAGATAAGGGAATATAATTCACTTTAAAAAAGACTTAAAATGGTTTCCAAAAAGGGAGTCCATGTCCCTTTTCAAAAAATGTAGTAATTGGAAACAAGTTATTTTTGTTTACAGGGCTCGCTGGAGAAATTGCAGATTACTTTTCCGTATTGAATTGTACTTATTCAAATTTAAGCAGCATTAATATTTCCTAGAAAACGTTAAAGGAGACACAGATAATCTCCCCGTGTGTAAAAATATCCACACACAAAGGCACACGTGGATGTAGATAAATGCGGTTTATAGAGACATATATTTCTAGCCTGTTATTCCCATTCCAGTTATCCAGTAATTTGGTCTCCTAATGAGTTCCAAGTCACAAGTATTGATGTCTGGCAATTGGAGAGATGACTGCTGCGGGTATAATGGTGAGGTAGTTTCCAGCATTGAGGAAATCTACGGTACTTGACTGAACGCTACATTTACTTTTTACTGTTCTCCTGCCTATTGTTACCCATTGGACTTGGCGCTCTGCGCTTGTGTGTTTGTTTGTCTCAGCCTGCTATAAACCTCTCCTTTCAACTATACAATTCTCGACATCTTATCTCATTCAAAGGTAAATGACTGTGTGTCTTTGAATTGCCGACGCTGCAGTTAGTTTTTAGATTTCAATATTTGTGCTTGCAGATGACTGTTGCTGCATATCTACTTTTGTGCTCATTGCTATACAAACTACAATTCCGAGATAACATTTGTATGTACCGGCCGAGCCATGAGGTTTTTTTCTCGCTATAATCAGAACTCATTAAATGTAATCCAGGGATGTTATTTTCTTATGGCAGTAATATGCGTGTAAGCTGTTTCTGTTTACATTCTCACGTAACTACATTAAAAGCGATCAGGCTAAATTATTAAAACATGACGATAACTTTCATCAAGACGCATCTCCTTTCAAGGTACAGGGTAGTTAGGTCAAATAGGGCTGTGCAGGTGGACCTAATGACGTGTCCAGTATTTTTACATTTACAAATGACTATACTTTGATAACAATCCAATATGTAAGGTCTGTGCCAATAGCTTGAGCTAATTTAATTTAAAAAATGTACTCACAGTGGATTATTTTATTCTGTTATCCTGATCAATAATTCACAGACGATAAAAGGAACTTACAACTTTTTCTGCGAGCTATATTTTTCACTTAACCTTCAATACAACTACCAAAAAGGATTTCTGAGTAAAAGACAATTATGAGAGAGAAATAAGATTCTGCAGGTTTTTGTTAACGCTAGCATAGTTTCAATATATTGATCGACAGGTGGACAATTCTTGTTTTCATGAGTGTCCAACATATTTGCCGGTGGGAATTTGAATCTCATGGACGCTAATGAACAGAGGAACAAGAAAAATTTATATGATGACAAATTAGTGTGGAGGATGAACTCACATCTTAGATTGATAGTAGAAAACAAAATCATTAAAGTCAGTAACGGTGAACTTGTGAGGATTGATTTGTTTGTTTGTTTTTTCCAGTTGTGTACAGATCTTTAAAGAAATGCCTTTTGAGGTTATGAATTTAACTTCTGAAATGAAGGTCACAATTTTTTCACCATATTTATCTTAATTTTCACTAGCTAATTTTTAAACTATTAATTTTCATGAAAGCCAATGTTTTCAGAACAGATTTACTGTTATCTCAACATGGCATTTCAAAACTGATTAATAAACTCAATAACAACAAGGGGTATATTGATTGGTGGGACAGCATCAACATCTCCCTCATCATTAAAGAAAATGTAATTACTGGGTGGCTGTGACACCTGAAGACATGTTCAGCCATGTTTTGATTGTTCTGGTAGACCCCTTAATATAATTTTCCCCCAAAATTGTTGCGACAGATCAATCCAGGCAGGAAGTTTAGTTTTGGAGTGTGCTAAATTGGACATCATGCCTTGTCTGATTGTACCCAGCATGGATCGACTGCCAAATTAACCATGGCGAAAAGCTCTACAAATCAATTCAAGGTCCACCAGAAGTCACAGGAACAAGTGCCATTTTGCGCATTTTTCATCGGATCACGATGCTTGGAAACATTTTGTGTGTACCTCATTTGTCAGCCCAATGTTACCTGGGCGACGCTCCGACTCCCTGCAATCCGGGATGAGCGGGATAGACAATGGTTGGGTGCCAATACGTTTAGTGCATGAGTGTGCATTGTTTGTGTCCCTTTACTTGTGAGTGAGGTCTTAGTCTATGGGCAGATGCTGAATTAACTAATAGCATTTAACTTTGATTAATTTGCGACCAATTGGCTGGATGATCACTTGATGCATGAATCTTAATGGACTCATGGGCATCCTCAGTTGCGTGCTCCCCTCGTGTTTGTGGTTATGAATTCAGTTGAGGCCTGCATTGTTAGTAATACATTATTATGGATGGATGGATGGATGCTAAAACAAAATAAAAGACAGAACACAGAAACGGAAACCCTTACGTAGTGAAGTACTTTGTAGCAATATATCGGTCTTGTTTCAGCAACAGGACCACAATTGATGCTGAGTTACTGTATTAGGGATTCAGTAGTAAAGTTGTCTCAGTGTACAGGTAACAGTAGGTTAACCAATAAATCAAGCCGGCATTTTGTGTATTTATTTTACTCTTTTTTTTTTTCTTTGGGGGGAGGGATTTCTATTCACAAACACAGTGTTGAATTACCTTGTTTTTGCCTCCATTACTGTATATCCTAACTAGGAAAGAAATACTTGGAAAAGGAAAGCTTGATTACACATATGTAGTGACAGACGTGATGAAAGTAAGAAAAAAGGGGGTTTCCAGGTCACCGGTCATACCCTCCGGATTGTATATATTTTCTTTCTCTTTAAAAATAAAAACCAAAAAATACATTGTATATTTTTAATGCATCAATCCAGTTTCTTACTGCTGGTCTTCAGAAGGATCAAGCTTGATCTTTAGAGGCATGAAGCACCCTGAGTTGGTCACCAGCCAATCACAGGGCACACTTAGCCAATGGTTAATGCTCATACTCACACCACCTTTACTGTCTTTGGTCAACCTAACATGCGTTTGTTGAGAATTAGGGAAACCTGGAACAAAATCCCACTCAAGCAAAAGAAGAACACGGTGACTCTAAACAGGAAGCTGGAGCCGAGTTTAAAACCCCGGACCTCAGAACTGTACCGGAGACTTGCTAACCACTTACATGTTCAATAACCATTGCTTATCATGAGGACTTTTCCTTTGAATGATGACTAACCCTGCTAATTCATTTCCACACACCAGCTGGAAATCCCAGGCTACTGATACTGATGAGTCATTTTTTTCCTTCCTTCTGACTTCATGCTCATCCCGTCTCATATGCAATTTCCCTACAATTTGTTATCTATGGTGGTGTGAATGGAATTCTCATCAATCAGAAAGTCCAACCGATATTGGGGGTTTCCTTGACCCGAAAGCACATTTAATGACCATTTATTGTCAAATACTACTGTGACTGACAATCCCTCTCAAAGAAGTTTACACAATTTAATTTATAAAACACGTTTCATGGCAAATGAAAAACATACTGCAGATATTATGTCCTTGGGAGTTCCTGTACAATTTGGTTGGGATTTTTGTCCTGTACCTGTTTTGTTCCAAATCATGTCAATAAATATAAAGTGGTTGAGAAAAAGTAGCAGTACTTGCACTTTTCTGAAATGATCTGATATGTATAATGGAAACTATGCAAAAACAAAACCAACGACAAAAAAAAAAAGGAAAACTGAAGATGTCAACTTTTTTATGACATATGGAATGACACATGGTGGTTTAACATTTACCAATAGGTGGATGACAAAACATGTTTTTTCCCCAAAAAGATCAATTAGGACAGCACGGTTAGCACGTCCGCCTCACAGTGCAGAGGTGCAGGGTTCGATTCCAGTCCCCGGCCTTCCTGAGCGAAGTCTGCATGTTATCTCCCCGTGGGTTTTATCCGAGTACTGTGGTTTCCTCCCACATTCCAAAAACATGCATGGCGGGCTAATGGAAGGCTCTAAATTGTCCCGAGGTGTGACTGTGTGTGCCTTGCGACTGGCTGGCAACCAGCTCAGGATGTACCCCGCCTACTGTCCGAAGACAGCTGGGAAAGGCTCCAGCATGTCCACAAACTTTGTGAGGAAAAGCGGATTTGAAGCTGGATGGATGGATGGATGGAAAATCAATTAATTGCAATTTGTTCAATCCATTCGTACATTCCTCAAAAATAAGTACTCCACACACACATACACACACATTCATATATATATATATATATATATATATATATATATATATATATATATATATATATATATATATATATATATATATATATATATATATAGTGAGAGAGAGAGAGAGAGAGAGAGAGAGAGAGAGAGAGAGAGAGAGAGAGAGAGAGAGCTGTGTGTTGGTGGGAGATAATGGGGGAATACTATTAACAGAATTTAGCTGATATTTCACTCCAATACATTTTTGGCGTGAACATGTTATTTGCGCCAGTTTGCTGATTTGTCTTTGAATAATTATAGTCGATGCAATCCAATGTAACTTTTTTTATGATTTATGATGTGTTGCAATTCGTATCACTTTAAAACACTTTAAAAGTGTGGGGGTTTTTGACACCTCGGGATGGCTGTTTGGGCAGGCAGGCAAATTGCTGAATGAATGGTGGTGATAAATTCTCTGTTGTCTGTGTGTGTGTGTGTGCGCGCGTGTGTTTGTGTGTCATTCATTTTTGGCTCTCCAAATGTCAAGTAAAGTTTGAAATAAATAATATGTTGATATATAAATAAAACGACAACTATGCATTAGAAGTTGAGTTCTCAGTCACAGCTTTGCTGTCTGCCTTACTGTAGCCAAGTGTTTCATTATTTACTACATCTCCCGCCAACTATAGCTACAATTAAAATAATGTGCTATGAAGTGAGTCGTCTTCAATAATGATAACCTGCTCAGTAATTGACGAAACAGCCCCAGTAACACTGAAGAGATTTCTCCGGATCTTCCGTGTTCTTCCATCATTGAAGCTCTAATGACAGCGCTCTCTAAATCAAGACAAAAGATACTTTCCCTTGAAAAGGACACTTCGATTAATTACCTCCAGAAAATCCTTCTTTCTAATTCTGTACTAGCAGTTCAGTTAATAAAACTGAGAACCTATTAGTAGGCATTCATCTGCTCTCGCCCCGAAAAAGAAGGCAATCAGTGCAAGAGCGCCTGCTAACTGTATTGCTGTTCGAGACCAGGAGAAGCACTCTAGAGGCAACACATGGATTCAACCTAGAGTAGAACAGCATTCCTGTGTGTTGAATTATAATTATGTCTGCAACACTGCAAGGTCCATTTGCTAGGTTTCTGGAATATACAGGGCCCCAATCTTGAAAGTCGTTCTGATGCAATGAGAAATGACAAATAACAACTTATAATAAATGTTCAGTAGAGAGCCACTTTGACAGCATTTACTTTCTCATCAACGGGTAAAATTCACAGTCAATTATTATTTTTACGTTTTCAATTATCCATGGGATGAGATAAACCCTCGATGAATGTTCTGAACTCCCGTGTTGATGCCAGTGTCATTTTGAACAGAATACTCAGTCGAGTTTGTTATATGAATTTACCTGGAGCCTTAGATTGGATTCATCAGAAGAGAATCCAAAACCAAAGTGCTAAAAGGTCCTCTGATTCTCAACTGGGTACTGTCTCGAGTCAAGTTTGTGTTTTCTCATGGGTGGGACGTGCCCGTGTCATCTTCATTCCATTAAGTTCCTACAGAGGATGTTACAGTCAAAAAGTAACAGATTGCTAATGCCCCACTGCCATGTGTTTGTCCTTGACTTGGAGGGACTTATGATGATGCCCATCGTCAGCACTAGCTGAGCTGGCCTCTATACAAGAATGTGAAAGATTACTTTCTGACAGCAGACAAAGACGGAACCGAAAGTGCATTGTGGAAAATAGCAAATGCAACCAAGAGACTTTGGGCCCCAGAGGCTTTAGGATTAGATACAGCCCTTGTATTCAATATGCACTTTTGAGATTTTGATTTAAAATGACATGAGCTCTGGAGCTCTGACTTCTGATCATCAAGAGCATACCATCGGAATCTGATTACTATTTTGATTGATTGATTTACTGTCCTGGCCTATTAGGGAAGAACAATGCAATCGAAAATATATATTTGTTTTGAGAACTCCTACAAACAACTCAATCCATTTTAATTTAAACCTAATTATTGAGAATGGTGCACTAAAAAAAAATACACCCACGGTCAATGGATAAAGAGAGCTGCAGGTAGCAAAATTTGGACTGACACACGGATAAAATTGTTGGCACCCCTCTGGTCGATGGGGATAGATTATTTTATTTATTTTTTTATTACACTCGGGATGGTATGACAACAGACTGTCCGGAAGCCATCAAATATGACTCGGTGAAAGAAAACGGTTTGTTTTTGTCAGATAACTGAAGCTAAAGAGGAGATACTGTTGGCAAAGGGAAGCACCAGACTGAGGAACAGTCCACATATAAGCCAAGTAAACAACAACACACTGCTGTGGAGGTTTTATACGGCAAGTGAGAATGGGTGTCTGTCTCAAGTTTAATGCCAGAAATATGGCGGGCTTACAGGAATGGACAGGCGGGCTGAAGAGGATCTGGCTGACAATGACGGGTGACGGATGCCGCGCAGTCACGCAGCCCACTGAGATTGGCCGTATTTGTTTCAACAAATAGGATTGGTCACATTTGAAACTGTAATCCATGAGTGGAACTGAGAGCCAGAGGTCATTGTATGTGACTGGACACAAATCTCTGATGGTCACACAGACATGTGGTTTCTGAAAGTGGTAGGGTTGTTGGCAGAAAGAAAAAAAGGATACCCGAAGGAAAAATTACATTGAAACTGCCATTGTAACCCGAATGTTAAATGCAAATAATATACTGTACGTGACTCATTCCTAGCTTTTCACTGTTCTAACCTTTGTGTGTGTGTGTGTATGTGGGGGGGGGGAATCTTTGAAGTTTTTACAATTATATAAGGTAAATGACATGTTTGACCGTCAGGAACTTCTATTGATAGAGCTTAGGGATGAATTGTTATGCTATGAACTGCGAAAGAGTTCCACCTTGTACAATTCAGCATAACAGGAGAGTTAAGACTTGAGCAAACAGGTTAACATCATCTTGCGGGTCAAGGAGACGAGAAGTTGGTGCTTTCCTGTCTCTGTCTTTGTTCTTTCAAACTCCTGCCAAAAGAGTGATTGTAGTTCTTCAACGTGGCATCAGGTGGAGCGATAGGCTTTTTGTTTAACAGGTGACACACTGAACTAACAGGGTGGACACAACTTTGAGAACACTCAGTAAATTGTAAAAAGAATAAATAATAACTGCTGCCATTGATATGTATTTATAGACAGAGGTATTTTGATGTGATTTGTACAATAATAATGTTACATTTATATTTATGTGTTATAATAATATCGCAAATGTCTCAATGAAGTTGGAAAATTGCTTCGGAGACATTGGAAAAAAAAGGAGCATAGTTTCCCGAAAAGGTTAATTGAAAGTAAATTAGACATTTTGCATGCCTTATTTCATGTTATTTCTATGCTGTGATACGGCGACAGACTATCTAGTGACATAGCTACAGTATTTACTTCTATACAAAGTGGAACCTCACAGTCTATCTCTGTGTGAAGCCGTTAATTGATGAGAAACACCATTAGTCAATAATCATAAATAATACATGATTGTCTACATAGACTACTCAAGCCTTATGGCAATCATCTCATAAGAAAAAGAAATAACCTTTGAAGCTCAGAATTATGACCGCATTTATGAAGGGAAATTAAAGATTCCCTGATGTGTGTCTCACTAGCTGATGTTTCCTCAAGAGACCAAAGAGCACAGAGCTGTGCTTGATCAATGTATTTAAAAAAAGGACATATGGCTTGTGTAGAAGGGATTCTGTCTAAATTATATTTTAAAATAAAGTGCTACAGTTGCATGTCACTGTGATACTATGATGCAATGATAGAATCATATCAATTCAAACCTTGACAGAAGAATATATTTCAATCCATAAAATCATATTAACTACAACAAATCTTATATCAATACGGTCATCTCTTCACACGAGGAACTTCTTGAGCTCTCCTTAAGCACTTGTCTTTGAAAATGTCCCTTGTGCATGTCCACACCAGGTAGTCTTGGACTGCAAAGCCCTCTGCGTCAAGAACGAGTTGCTGAAATTTAGTACATTTCACACACAGACAGATTGTGCTTACAAAGTTTGGGCCCCGTTTTCATGTTCAGCACAAGACTCGCGCTAAGGGCAGTCGTACTGTGCGCATGGGTGGAGCTTTCTTTTTTTTTTTTTTTTGGTATTTTTGGAAAAGGGCACAGTAACAAATGGGCATTTGCGCCATTGTGGGAGGCAACACAGCCAACTTCATTCCCGGCCAATCAAAGCGGCTCATTCCCCATTCAATTACATTTTTTCTACAATGATTCAGAGAGTTCGATACCACACTGTCATATTTCTGAGTGAAATACAATGCCACCCACCACTCCTAACAGCAGAGAGCAGAATCTGTCTGCCTGCACTTTAATCGATTCTACGAAAATCACATTATACCACCCGCACCATAACTTAGACATGCTTTTATCTGGTCCATGGTCTAGTCTACCTTCTGCATTATGTTATTTTATTTCATATTTGAACCAGAAGACGGGAGCACTTGTTTTGTGTCACGTTCCAGGCAGAGTTAAAACAATCAGGTCATCTTACGTTTACAAGGTGAAGGATGACACACAGTTCTGATCCTTTGAAACACTTGTTTGGTTCCCATGCTATGCATCCTGCATAATTTACAGAAATTGGCTTGTGACTGACTGAGTCACCATATTGTCAAGCCTCTTATACATGACATATCAGACAGGAGCGTGATGCTTTGTTCCCATTTGTGAATCTTGTCATCAGTGCTTGTCTGACCATTCAAAATCAATACTGAACCAATGGAGGATTCAGCCGTTAGCAACCGATGTATTCTCAGTGCAGAACCCTCACAAATGCAGGGCTTGGCGACTAGTGGGAAACCTAAAAAAATAAAATAAAAAGAGAGAAAAAATTGTGAAAGGCTAGACAGTTAGTAACTGAGAGAATACTCTGCAGTGCTACTTCACTCAAACGCAGCAGGACGTTGAAATAATTTGAAATAAGAGATTAGACAATAAGAGAGTGACAGACAGGCTATAGATGAAGGAGTGTCTTTCGATCGTATTCCCATCAGCACCTCCTGCACAGATCCGTTTCTAAATGGATAAATGAAAAATATTTTTGGAAGAAAGTAAGAAAAAGAAAATATTAATATTTTATATTAATTATTAATAATAATAAAAAAATATTACTTGAACACAGTGTTAGAAAAAGATGATTAAAATAATACCCTGATGCAAAAGAAGAAATAGCTGAGTGATTTTCTTTTTAAATCATTTTTTTCCTTTTAGTTCATTTAGAAACCTACTTTCATTGTTTTTACTTTGAAATGTAATTATGAACAATGCATATAACGAAATCCATTTTCTGAATGGCTTATCCTGACGAGGATTGTGGGTGTGTTGGAGCATGCACCCTGAACTGGTCGCCTGCCAATCGCAAGGCAAACAATAACAACCACCAAGACGAACAAACAACAAGTGAACAAGTGTGATTTTTTTGGGGGGGTGGGGAGAGAAATTGTGAGCGATTGTTACATGGTTATGAAAGCAATAATGGCTGCCTTTTCAAGTCAAAGTGAAAGAGGGGAAATGAAGTGATGTGGTGAGATTGGTTTGTCTGATGGGACTTTGGAGGCTTTGAGAGTTGAGCCCAGCAAGAGGAGCAGGCCCCTGCTGAATCAAAGCAGGGGCGAGATAATCAAGACCAAGTTGATATGAGACTTTGTGCAGGGGCAAAGGAGAATGGAAACCTTTTAAAAGATTAGCAGTGCTCAAACAGTGGAACAGCCACCAGGGACTCAAGGGTTGAGCCATTGTTACAGCTTGAATTTTCAATCCATACTATACTATGTTTGGGGCTCCCCATTCAGATCTTGGGCAACTATTCGGCTCCGATTTAAAGAAAACGTTCTCATCTGCATAATATTCATACACAGCGAGGTGAGTGAGAAACTCACAGGAGATGGGGAGGTGAATGTTGAATCTATTTACCTGTAGAATGATGGAAGCAACCACACCGAGCCCAAAATGGACCAAAATGATGTACCCCAAACCTCAGACATGTATTCAAAGAAAGCATTTTCTTCTTTGCATAAATTCACTTCAAATGTCTATTGAAAATAAAGCCCATTTAGAACACATTTCTTCTCTTGGTGCGGCAATTCCTATCACTCTCAATGGTATTTTACAAGAAGATAGCTCGGTTAAAATAGCTTGGGAAAATCAATGATGCCTTACTGGTGAAAAGAGAACAGACGCATACAAATGAGTAAACACCCCAAGAGTGTCTGGATAAATTGTAACTTGGTTTACCACTACGGTCGCTTGGCACGCATGCATTTTAACACTGCGCTTTCACTCCCTCACCATTCAACATGACAAGATTTCATTTGAAATTTGTCACGCGGAAAGTAATGAACAATTTTCCTTTAATACAATCGCAATCATCTCATTGTGACAAAATGGGAGGCAGCTAATAATTGGATGGAAATATAAATTGTCCAGGTGGGTCATCACTGAACCACGTGTCTCCAATACATCCATTGGTGGAGAGGGAGCAAAGAAAAATGAAGGCAAGAATGTACTAATTTATCGTCACAACAATGCCCCAGAGATAATTGGGCAGTAGTCCCGATGGCTGTTCTGGACATGAAATTGCTTGGCTTTCTCACTCTGACAAGCTGCTGATAGGCCCAGTCGGGTGCGGTGTCACCTGTATAGTGTTTGGGAGACTGCTCTTTGCTAACAGAGGGAGCCAATCAAAAGAGAAGTACAGAGGCAGAAAGCATCATGCGACAATCAGGAACCATCATGCAACAAATTGCCTGCCAGCTTTGGTATAATGTTTCGGTTGAAATATTTTCCATCTCCAGCAATTTCTTTCAAGCTCGAGCATTGTTGCCACCCTAACAAACTTTTCAACTTGCCTCACAAGTCGTTTTCTTGTTTTCTACAAAGGTTTCCCAGTACGGTAGCAGTATTGATGCTTTTTTTTTTGCCATTGTAATCAGTTCTGTCAGGCAATCTCCAGCACATAAACCACATATTTTTATAAGACCAGCAGTGTTGAATGTGACTTCAGGAGGAGGCACAGCTGCTTTATGAAAAGAAAAAGTGGATCTGGCTAATCTTCATCTTATAGGGAAATTTGGAACTCTACAGGTACTCAAAATGCTGCTGCCAGATCCACTGTGATATTTTACACATATAAGTAAAGTGGCACTCATGACACGGTTGTTAGTGTACAACACATGAGCAGTCACATGACAGATCGAAGACGATATGTTCATCCTTCAGAATCGTCAAAGCTGGTCTTAGGCATCCACCCATCCATCCATTATCTGACCCGCTTCTCCTCACGAGGGTCGCGGGCATGCTGGAGCCTATCGCAGCTCTCTTCAGGCAGGTTTCTGTCTTGTCCGTGGAAACCAAGACAACAAAAGTATTTGTAAAAAAGAATGAGATTTGTTTCAGCTACAAAAACAAAACCAGACAAACATGGAGAAACACCATCGGCAGATCTGTCATCGGAGCCTTGTCTGTCGAGCAGTCCCGGTGCTCTCTTTTTATCTAATTTTTGAGAGGTACTGATTCAGCACAATCAGCAAGGGGCGCCACATTTTAGCACTGTTAGATGTCAAATTCCCATTACAGTACATCCTGAACTGGTTGCCAGCCAATCGCAAGGAACAACCTGGACACGAACATCAGTTATCAGAGCTTTAATAACACCTAATGATATGTGGCTGTTGTGATTTTGGCATGGCTCTGCCACAAGTGATTGCATCAGGGAAATAATTTGTTTCCACGAAGCCCCTGCAAAGTGCTCGGGGGTACGCATAGCCCTGGTTGGGAAAAACTAGTGTTGAGTATAGATTCTCCAGATTTGGTTTCTAAAGTTTGACAATGGAGATGACAAAAGCTGTCAGAATGAAAATCATTTTAATGACAGTAATACAAATGACGTCTTTGATCCACTAATGAAAAGGACACTTTGATTCACTCCTCTTTCATCTATAACTGCTTAAGACAACAAAGTGTATACAGGAAAGTGGTTAAGAGTGCATGATTGGCTGTGTCTCATGTGTTGTTTTGTATTATTTTGTCATTTCTTTGTTAACTTTACTTTTGATGGCGGCGCAAACACCCGCAGCGGCTCCTCTTGTTTTGTGTTGAGAGGGAAGAAATTTCAAATATACAGCACATTCCTCAATAATGTTTAATCCATTCCAATCCACTCCAATCCAAATCATATAAATCCGCCTTGTTTGTGAACACTTGAACACCAGCCCGAATCCATCACAGCACCCTTCAGAATAGGATCCCGGCCCTTAATCATCTAAGATAAACACAAATTAGTCCTGAACACAGAGACTGCACCAAGAGTTATTTTCTTTTATACTCCATCATGTCCAATTATATGGCAATATATCAACGAGATACGAACTTCCCTGCATGATGCAAGCAGAACAACACAAAATGGACATTTTGAAAGCACAAATCAAATAATTTCCACAGTGACTTCCTCACACAGTTTGCAGTCATTCATTGTTGTCTAGTTCCACCTCCCTGACCAAAAATGAGAATTTCACGTTCATGTTTAAATGTGCATTCTGGAAAGAAGGTAGTTGCCAAGATCAAAACTGCTGATGCAAAAAGACTAAGACTGTGAAAAATGACTAGAATTATGACGGAGAGACAACCCAGAGTGAGATTACTCAGAGTCATTTTTACTGGAATCAGTAAAGAAAAGACAATTGAAAAAAAAAGGATGAGGAAAACTAAGAGTGGAGGAATAAAGAGAGAGAGAAACGATTTGGCTGCCTGTCTTATCAGTCCACACAGAAATGTCAGTACGCTGTGACATTCTCTCCTCCAGCTTCCAGCTGCTGCCCAGCCGCTACCACAAACACACACACACAGACGGTTGGGGCACCACAACAATGCAAACAAATTGTGGAAGAGCACTCCATTCACTGACATTCACTCCATGGCTGAACGTTCATACCAAAATTACAGACCAAAAAAAATGGCATTGCAATGATTTGATCCAGTGGATCAAAAGTGGTCGAGATCTTGCTTGGTATGCATGAACGTTGACCGAGAACAATGTCATAATCAGTGCGATCTATCAATGCAATAATTGATCGGTTTCGCAAAAAAAGACATGACAACAAATACAACATCGTTCAGTCCAAAGTTGTTTAGTGATACTGGAGTGAATATGTGGGTCACGATTCTCTTCTTTTTCATCCCCAGCAGGTGGCAGAGGTGTTCCGGTCCTTCTTGCCAAACACCTGTTTCCCATTTGAACACGGGACTATTTAAGGACATCCCAGCCAACCAGTGGTTGGCAACCACTGACTGTCAGATAATTCGCCTTGCGCACACCATTGTTCAAGTGCAGTTTTCTAGATGTTCTTGATATTGCACTGTATTCTCGTTCTCCATTTTTCTCTAAGTAGTTTCCCTTGCCTTCTGCAAGCACCTTTGGGTTCTCTCATTTTCTTCCGGTGTGCCAACCAGCATCATCAAACCCTGTCGGCTTCACAGCATAGTGGCTTTACGGCTTTTCCGTAAAGTGAATATTTTCGGTATATCTTTATCTGAGTCACCGTTTGTAGAGTTCGATTCTGTTACGGATCCTTCGGGAACCATTACAACGTGAGCCTGCAAGCTAATCTAGTCTTAGCCTCGTCTCGTGTCATGTTAGCGGAAAACCTTTGCGCGGGGAGGCAGAAGTTCCGCCTCAACTTCCTCAACTATCCAATCACAAAGTCATACCTTTCGTGTATTTGTATTTTTTTTATTATTATTTATATATTTTCACTTTATGTATTTTTTTTTAAATCAAACAAGGTAAAGAATGCGTGCTATTTAAGAATTTGGGGTTGAAGGATCCTATAGGGTAGCGTGACAACAAGTGAACTGGCCGTGCAGAATTGAAATATACACATCCGCTATAGTAGATGGCAGTGGCGCTCTCATTGTCAGAGTATGCACAGGGAGTATAAACACTGTTAAGAAAGTTATTCTGCAGATTTAGATTTCTCTTTTTCTATTTTCTTTTTTAATAAGGACATATATAATAAGTTAATAAGGATGCAATGTTATGCAGAGGTGTACGATTAGACAAATGATACGATTTATCGTCACGGCAGAGAGTTGGGGAGAGCATGAAATATTCTCTTCTTTCTAGGGGGTCATAACAGAGAATAATTGAAAAGCACTGGCTCAACTGTAAAAATAAATTACCAGTGTGCCTATTTCAGTATGATTAAAACATTTACATAACTAATAAAACTACCCGATATATCCTGTTTTCAAATATGTAGTACAGATCACACATGTAGTACAGATCACACATGTACTGTCTGTACACACTGTAGGTTTGAAGGCTAAAACTACAGACTAAATATGGTAACTTGCATCAAATTGAAGTCTTAAGAATATTTTCCGCAGTTTCAAACTTGCAGTCTCCAATTGGGACCACAGGCGCTTTTATCAACCCTACCAGCCTACTACCAATGCAGTAGTATGCCCTAAGACTTCTAAACAAACTTTGATGGTGTTCCCCTTTAAGACAAGATGTAGGCCGTGAGACTCATGAGTCTTTCAACATGTCTGTCTTGAGAGGTAATTGCATAACATGTTGAGTCTCTTGTGAGGCATGTTTGTCCCTGTGTTTTATTATTCAGCTGCACGAATGGGACATCAACACCATCCGCGCAGAGTCCACTAACAGTTGCTACTGAAGCAAGAAATCATCACGGCTGAAAATCATTTAATGAGGTTTGTAACTTAGGTAAAAGACTGTATCACCTACCTGTAGGCGATCCCTCGAGCACCTCTCCGGTGTAACGCGTCTCTTTGAAGATGGGCCGGTTGTCATTCTGATCGATGACAGAAATGATGAGTATCACTGGTCCATCGATGAGGTTTCCGTTTAGGTCTGTGGTCGACACCTCCAGCTGCGGAAAAGAAAAATGACACTTTAGCCACGAGTCAAAAAAAATATTATGAAAAGTCAGCCGTCTCCTGATAAAATTAGCAGATGACTTTTTCCGACCAACAAACAATCATACCTTCAAACAATTATAGCGCTGTATTGAGCTCTACTCATTAGGTTTGGACCTGGCAGTATTAGGCAAGATAAGAGGCTCTTTTTGGGATTGGTTTTAATTATGATGATGATAATTTATAATTGTGTAGGCCAGTTACTGCAGGAAATAAATCTGCTACTGACAAACTGACAGGCAGAGAGTTTGGCTGCTATGAGGAGCTTGCTGTCAACAAATTTCTTGCTTCGACGGGACCGTTAAAATTTCATCATTGGTTTGATCATTTCACCCTCTCTCTTGATGACAGTGTTATTCATTGCACGGATCAGGTAAACAACCTCGGTGCACTCTTTAATCACACGTTTTCATTTGATTTGCCTCGAGAGGAGTGTAGTGAGTAGAGGTGTGGCAGTTTTTCTCCTAAAAATTGCAAAGATCGGATCAGGCAAGTGAAAGATGTTGATATTCTAATCATTGCTTTTGTAACATTGAATCTGGATTATCACAATATTTTATTATCAGGTTTCCCCCCCAGAAGCTCTTGAGGTCTCTGTATTTTGTCACAAGCACACACACACACACACACACACACACTATATAAAAAAAAAATCCTCATCTCACCCTCCCTCGGGTGGTGTGCGTCCCTCATTCAGCTCGGGTCCTCTACCAGAGGCCAGGAAGCTTATGGGTTCCGCGCAGTATCCTTGCTGTTCCCAGCACTGCACATTTCTGGACCGAGATGTCCGATGTTGTTCCCGGAATCTGTTGCAACCACTCATCTAGTTTGGGGGTCACTGCCCCGAGTGCTCCGACCACCACAGGCACGACTGTCACCTTTACCTTCCAGGCTCTCTCCATCTCCTCTCTGAGCCCTTGGTATTTCTCGAGTTTCTCGTGTTCCTTCTTTCTGATGGTTCCATCATTTGGGACCGCTACATCCACTACAACAGCTTTCCTCTGCCCTTTAGCTATGATCACGATATCATATGTATATATATATATATATATATATATATATATATATATATATATATATATAATTTTTGTTCAAGACCAAATATGTTGCACTGTTTGGCTCATTAATTTGTAAAAATGTTTAATAATTATGCATCACCTGCCATAAAAATCACCACATATCACTGCCATGTTCGGATGGACACCTACATACTATATGTACCGTTCAGAGTTTTGCCTGTGTGTTTTGTGTGGAGCAAGACAAGCAACAATAAATGTGATGTATTCCAAAGGTTTGCAATTAATCGCTTGTGGGGAAAATCGAATTTAAGGCCTACCATGGAATGGCTTCGTAGATGCAGACGATTTCACAGATTCAAATCCAGACTTTTTGAGCTTTTAGCCATAAAATATATTGATAGTGGACCATTATTAACAATCATGAGGGGCAATCCTGCAGAGAGATTTAAATAATTGATGGCTTTAGGAAGCATATGCATAAATATGCAAAACATCTTTGCGCCACATCCTGTACTTCTATATAATGCAAGGGCTCCGACAATGGTTAATAGGTGCATTTTTATCTATAAATGTTTCTCTTAAAAGGCAGAGAAAAACAGCATTTTTCATGTAGTGAGTGATGGTAGGGGACCCAAAAAAGCAGGAAGGCAGGAGAAGCGGGGTGTACTGAGCAAAAACATTTGCAGGGAAACTCTGGGAAAATTAAATCCAAAATACAAGTGCTACCAAGTGCACATAAGAATCGCTGCCTTACCAAAATTGTGTGTGTGTCAAATGTAATTGACTACTAAATACCGTATCATAGTACATACTACAGTAATAGTATTACTGTTCTAATTGATAACTGATATAAGAGTCACCAATTCACATAAATTTGCTTTTATCAACTTTAAAAAAAAATATGCAGAGACCATGGGCAGCATCCACGTCCCAAAACGACCCTTGGAAACTCAGCTCTGAGTTCTAACTGAGACAAGGAGAGGAGAAGCAAGCACATTTTTTTTCCGCTGTGGGTCTTTTTACATCTGTTTCCATGTAGTTACAGATAGATTTTAAAGTGCTGTTACTTGTCCACAAATCACTTAACAGTTTAGGCCCGGAGTGCCTCACTGATGGGTTTAAAGGTAATAAACCAGGTAGGTGGATCGATTGACTGAGGTGAGCTAATTGTGCCCCGAGTGCAAACTAAACTCTAAAATTCATGGTGAGGCATACTTTACAGACTAACGGTTTCTATTCATGCCCTCAAAGACAAAGCCGCTGCCACACTTGTAATTTTGAAAGGCCACTGATGCATTCAGTAGGCCAGTCTTGCACATATTTTCTGCATACGAAATATACAGTATACTATAGAATATGCAGTACTGTAAATTTATGGATTCAAAATATCTTACCGATGCAGTAGTGTTCTGCATACTAAGCTGTACCTCATCTTCCTCTCTAACACTCACCTATTTTTTTACAGTTTGATTTATTTTTCTGATGCTAAGCATTAAAATGTGTTCCTTTTGACTGTGATTCCTTTGCCCGGTGCAGACAGGAAAAACAAGTTCCAAAATCCAAAGTCCTGAAAACCACAAGAATCCAAAGTAACAAAAAAAAAAATTTAAAACAATAACAACATGACGGAAACACATAACAGGCAGTCTGGTGGCCGGGCGTCTGCCTCACAGTGCAGAGGTGCAGGGTCCGATTCGGGCTCCGGCCTTTCTGTGTGGCGTTTGCATGTTCTCCCCGTGCCTACGTGGGTTTTCTCCGGGTACTCCAGTTTCCTCCCATATTCCAAAAACAGGCATGGCAGACTGATTGAACACTCTAAATTGTCCCTAGTTGTGAGTGTGAGCACAGATGGTTATTCGTCTCTGTGTGCCCTGTGATTGGCTGGCAACCAGTTCAGAGTGTCCTCCGCCTACTGCCCGAAGACCGCTGCGATAGGCTCCAGTATACCCGCGACCCTTGTGAAGACAAAGCGGATCAGAAAATGGATGGATGGATGGAAACACATAACGTGACAGCAACAACAATCATACAACGTCGAAAAGAAACCAAGGAAACAAATACAAGCAAACTGAAACAAGAAACACCTGGAAGAGACAAAGTGTTGAGGGAGCAGATTGGTTAAGAGAAGGGATCCAGGTGACAACAAAACCTGACGAGGAAGGCAAAAAAGGCACATGAGGAAACAAAAACAAACACAATCAAAAAACAAAACAAGACCATGAAAAATACGTTTCATGGAACATAAACATTTTAGAGAAAAATGGTGATTCCTAGTTGATAGAAAAATCAACGGATGAAAGAATAAACACATAAATAAACAAAAAAAATGAGGGGGAAAAAAAAACATGGAAAAATATTCTTTAACCCCATATTGCTTATTATTGGGCTGGGTTCCAAGTCTGTTTTGGGGCAATAACTGAACAGCACTTTTTTTTTTTAATGTTCTGATTTTACAAACGGTCCGAGTGAAGCAGCGCACTCGGAGCGGATTCTCAAATGCATCCGTGATGAGGGAACAGGGATTTTGGGTTGCAGCAAGTTCTAATTCTCACGGTCTCTGTTTTGGTTAAACAAATTTCCGCTTAAAAAAAATAAAATAAAAACGGACTGGTCCACTTGAGAAGGAATAAAAATAACAAGGAAATCGGTGAAATACCGAGCTAAACCCATAAAAGATAAAGTTGTGGTCACAAATGAAGAACTCGCAATAGTGTCGAACTGCAATAACCGAACTGCGGAGGAGCGAGGGAAAAATGGATTAGAATTTAGCCGAAAAGTCATCTGGGCGAGGAAGATTCTTCTCTTGCATTGCACCACCTTTTCATTCTATATTCTTCCATTCAGTTATGCATGACATCACACACCCTCTCCACCATCTGCTGTCCCACTGCAGACTCGATAGTACATCACACTCCATCACTGTGGAACCAAAAACATAAGGAGCAATGGCATTCACACACACACACACACACACACACACACACACACACACACACACACACACACACACACACACACACACCCACACACACACACACAGGCACACAAGTGAAATAACTATATTAGAAATTGGGCACATAGGCACATAGTATTTCAATTATTATTCTGTCGTGGATGCATCTAGAAGAGATGTGTTGAATTCCAACAAGGGCAAAAAGGATGAAAGAATGGGGCCGACATCAGCATGCAGAGAATCTGACCTAGAGCATAAATAATCATAAGACTACAAAGTGAAAAGTGATGATCTGTTGAACTTCATATTCTGACTTGGGGCAGGGTGTGGAATATTCATAAAATGGACTGTAGATACAGTATTTAATAGGATTGCTCTCTCCACACAGAAATCATTCAGGAGCAACTTTTTCGATGTATGCTTTCTGAATGGACTAGTTTACTCGGGTCAACTAAAATAACAGAAGCGTACTTGAGAAAGGGGAAACAATATTTGTCTTTTCCATCTAATTAGACATAAAACCAGTCTATGCTTTAGGAACTGTTGCCCTCTGTTCAGTATTAGAAATTATCCTGAATATTTGCGTTTTCGTACTTTGGGGAAATTTGCGCCCGACTAAAATAAGAGACTGGTGCCTCGGTCTGTGACTCAGGCCTTGTGCACATCCAAACAGGGCTGGATTTCCAAACACTGAATCGTTTCAACAAACTTGCGTGTGCATTCGAAAATGTTGAAACAACATAGGATATACAGTATGCCAGGCCTCTGTGACACTGAAAACCCGCCACAGAAAGTCACCAAAAACAGATAATAAGAAACCTTGCCAAATAAGCCAACTCACAACCTTGGTAGTGAATGTGAAATGAGGAAGGGAGGAGCTTTTTGTGTGTACTGGATTTGTGTGGAGATTCTCCTGGAAAAGACGAGCTATTATGCTCACGGTTTTGCACAGCAAGAATATAACAGGGTATTCCAACATTGCTGTTGTTAATGTTGGCTGTGTTCATGCACGGTCCTGCGAGAACTGCGTGCATCGTTTCAGGAGAGGGGTGAATGTGTTGTACCCATCGAAACGCATTGGCAGCGTTTTGAGATGTACCCACTCTGGGACACAGTTTCCAAAATGATCATCTTCAGACTTCCAAAATGTTGGCTGAATGAAATTCAGAAACGATTACATAAATAAAATAAAATTTTAAAAAAAGATGCACTGAAACTTGTTTCTATGTGCAAGAAACTCCGTCACACTATTTTCTTCCTAACCTCATTCTCACAAGACTGCGTCAACTTGTCACTTCAGGTGCTCATTACAAAAACAAATATTTTGTGTCCTGTTTTCCTCCCTATTCTTTTCTTCAATACTTAGAAACCCGTTGGTGAGCAAGGCATTAACAACTCTCAACTGCTAGAAGACAGTGTTTGCAGAAGCCAAATTATTGTTTGAAAAATTACAAACCAACGTAAACTGCACTTAAGCGGATGTGACTTCAACTCAACTTTTAATATGTCAATTTAATATCAAGCCGGACATGAACGGAAACTGAAAAGTAATCCGCTCGTTTTTCATTTGGCTTGGTGTTCGTCTCCCACTGCGGCACTGAAGTAGCTCTCCTCGTTTTTGCTGTGGAGAATTCAAATGTGTCGCATCTGCCGCTCACTTTCTGAAGGTCTCTGTGAAACCACTTGGTAGGACCTCCTGGGTGAGTATTACTCATCACCTCCCAAACAAAATTGCCATTCTCAACAGTTGGTGTTCCATTCTGCAGCACACTTCTACTCACAACCTTTTTTTCTTTCTTGTGTAACCCTTTTGTAACACTCACTCATACATGTTGATCGGGTAGAATATAACACGCCTGATTATTAAATGAAAAGCATTTTATGTCATGATGTTATTAACATTTCATTTCCAAGCACCTTCTTTTTTAGTTCAGGTTAAACATGAAAAAAATGTTGCCTTGAAAAAAAAAAGATAAATTACAACTAAAAGAAATAAATAACTTCATTTACGAATTAAACTGCCTTTGTGTGCCTCGATTAACATTGAACACAAAAACAACCCATTTAAAACAGAAGTAGAAACTTTATTTTTCAGGAACAAAACGTTTGTTTTCAGGGAAACACGTTGTACCGTATTTTCCACACTAAAAGGTGCACCGGATTATGAGGCACACCTTCAATGAATGGCCTATTTTGTAATTTATTTCCTAGTACGGAAGATGAATGAATGAATGAATTTCCTATTTTGGACGCACCGCCCTATAGGATGCAATCTACAATGCATCCACTAGATGGAGCTACGCTCAAGGAAATGCCAACAGAACTATAGCTATGCCACCCGAGGGAAACGCACCTCAGCAGTCCATAGTCCACTGTTCTCCGGTGTGCGCGCGCGTGAGCGCCAGCACATACCGTACCTGTCAACCTCGGCTAATAGCTGCCCTTATAAATGATTACGAGTCCCCTTATAAAACCCATACAACGGTTTACCGTGCATGTGCACATACTGCTTTATCAATCCAACCGTACGCAGCGCTGAAAAAAAAAATACGATTGAGGATTACTTTTGCTGGTTTGCCGTTACAATAGTAGCGATCGATGACGGCATTGTCATTGGCTACCAGCAGATGAGATGATCTGGATTTGAACCAAAATGGTCTTTGTAGATTGGTTCACAATTGTTTTTTTTTCGTATAAAAGTTGTAATACGCCGTACATGATTTGAAATGATAATTTAAAAAAAATAAACGTATAAAAAAACGGGGAAAAAAAACAAGTTTACAGGTATGACGTACGCACGTGGTTCAAACAATCAGCGCCGACGCACCCCACGTCACAGAGCAAAGAAGCTTTGAACAAATCTTAGCTGTTGAGTGGCGTTGCCACAGAATGATCAAATGTCAGTAAAACGTATTTAATAAAGCAGCGACACAGCAGAGTCATTTCCTCGTGTAGGAGAGGAGTCAAGTGGTGCATTCAAGGGCGCTTAGTTTGGTCGAGAACCGAAATTTGTTTGTCATGTGAGGCATAAAAAACTCGAAATTTTTGGTCGAAAACCGAATTGGTCGGGAACCGAGACGTTCGAAAACCAAGGTTTGACTGGAGCGGTATCCAGGGCAATTTCTGGCACAACTTGCATTGCCCACTCAAGCAAGCCTTGTAAAAATTAAGCCCTGCATTATGTCAAAACGGAGGAACACAAAACAATGACCTTATTGATCAAATACTTCATACAGAATTAAGGAAACAAGCTGATCATATAAATACTGTATATGAGAAATAAATGAAGCCAGAGTAACTTGTGTACATTTGCCGTAAACGGTTAGACGCCATAAAGTTAAGTGCAATGAGCAAACATTGGCCATTTGTCTGATGTTTGAAAAGCCATAATCAACTGGTTCAATCGGTCGGCTGATGAATTAGTCGAGCCCAAGATGAAATACTCGCTGTTTGTGTCGCCTATGTCTTTGCGGCCAATGTGAAATATTTTACCGGAAAAGTGTATGCCTCTGTGATCTCATTTGTACTTTTAAAGCCATTTCAGACCTTATTGAATGTCAGAACAAATATTGCTGTGATGCTAAATTATGTCAAGATGTTCGTGTGCTCATTAGCAAAAGATTGCTTCTTAAGATTGATTGTTTTGTGCACGGATTTTTAACGGGTCTTATCTCAGAGATCCTCATCTAAAATCATTCATTCATCACAACAGAAAAAAAGGCACCAACGGACTCGCAACGCAGATAAAAATAGGCCTTCTTGGGATGGGGGGGTAGAATACAAGACTGGGTTGTACATAAGAACTGAAAAGATAGAAAAAACAGGGCTCTTTCATTTAGCTGGCAAGATAAAAATAAAAAATAATCCCTCTTGTAAGGGTATTGGAATTGACACTCGGGCTTCTGTTGGTGTATCATGGCATCCAGTTAAGGTACAGAATTATCTTTTGTCTGGCACTGATAGTGTTTCTCAATGGTTGGAGAAAATATTTCTGTCATTATGCTTCTTTTCTTTGCAGCAGTGGCAAAGTTTCACTCATCTTAAAAGCTCTATTGCTTCCCAAAGTAATGTATAGGTACATCAAAACTCTTTCCAGTTTATGTTTGAAATCAGGCAAGGGCATCTAGCTCACATGGTAGGCAAGCTCAGGAGGTTGACAGAAACTTCAATCAAGGTTTCCCCAAAATGATGCACACAAGACCCAAATTATAAATTTGTGAATTTAATTGTCATTCATTGCATCCCAGTGTACAACAACCGATAATAAACATTTGATTACAATAATTACGTTTGATTCCAACAAACCTGGTTGAAACAGCTTCTAGGACATGTCAATGTCAATGCTTATTTGTAATCTTTTCTCTGACAATTGGCAACCCAGCAATCAATCAATCAATCAATCTGACCCATGTCAGAAATTATTTCCGACATCGTATGATTGTTATTATGCGTTTCCATCCAACCATCCATTTTCTCATCCGCTTATCCTCACAGGGCTAACAGGCATGCTCAAGCTTATCCCAGCTTTCTTCGGGCAAAGGTGGGGGACAGCCTGAACTGCGTGCCAGCCAATCGCAGGGCACACAAAGGCGTACAACCATTCGTGCTCACATTCACACCTAGGGACAATTTAGAGTGTTCAATCAGCCTACCATGCATGTTTTTGGAATGTGGGAGGAAACCGGAGTACAAGGAGAAAACCATGCAGGCATGGGGAGAACATGTAAACTCCACACATGAAGGTCGGACCCGGAATCAAATCCTGCACCTCTGCGCTGTGAGGCCGACATGCTCAACAGTCAACCACCGTGCCGCGCCCCGATCTGATTCCTACTATCAATAAGTATGCCAATGCAACTATGTGACTATGTAACATTTCAGTGGGCCATTTTAACTCCAACTGCTGTTTTTTCAGGGGAGTGTGGCCATCAGCCAGTTAAGCAGATGATTTGGTGAGGGCTTACACAGCTCAAAGTGATGGCCTGCTCAAAGCCAAGATGTATGACCTCGCAGTAGGTGAATACGCTGAATTTGCAGGTGATTGTTTGATCATTTATCTGGGTGGATACTGCTGCTGCATAGCAGTATGTCTGTAGGAGGTTCTAAAAGGGTGGGACAGTGGGAGGGCGACACCCGCTGGGGTTTGATGATCTTGAGCACAAGCAAACAATACATTAATCTGAAGAAGCTTTGACAAAGATGTGAAGTGAAAGATAAAGAACATTCACCCTGAGTAAATACAAAGTGTCAATATATTTATCTAGCTGTTGAGGACATAAGCAGATTAAAAAAAAAAAACAAAGACAACAGTGCAAAATGAACAAATAATTATATCCAGCAACAGTAAAAGTAAAGAGACACCAAGATGTCGTTAGGGGCAACCAACACCATGTGGCATAACAGCATCATGGCAGCATTTCTTAAATAAAGGTCTATCTCGGTTATGGCCTCTACCTGTGTGTTTGCACTGGACCTTGTGATAGACGGTATACACTAACGATGGAGTGTGTGTGTGTGCTTTATCTATTGCCCACATATAGAGACTAAGTGCACATGAGGCCTATTTCCGTGTGTGCAGGGCAGCGTATCGTGCACTCTAAAGCCCAGGAAATTATGGTCCAGTCAAGCAGAAAACAGGAGAAGGATTGGGCCAAACGTTTTCAGTTGCAACAACTACAAATCCAGTGGGTTTTACATTGCTATGCATAACAGCTGTCTATTATTGTAATTCATGTGTAATCATAAAAGTGAAATGGTGTCAATGCCTAATGAATGTCATAGACTGTGCTTTCTTCCTCTATCAAACAATCTATGTATAAAAAGTAAGCCATTTGAAAAAAAGATCAACTCGTCCATTTTCTCTGTCCTGTTGCCGGCCACATGGAGATGGAGCCTGTCTACACCCCGACGGGATGCCAGTCAATCTCACGGTCACACATCCAGAGTGAGAAAGTCATTCACACTTCTATTCACGCTGTCACTGAGTGGAAAATGAACCAGTGCTGCCTACACCGAAGTCAAGCAAAAGTACCACAACACCATACGCCAGAAACCTCGAGTATTCAAAGGGCCATTTGGACCATATATCACAGAAAAAAGGGGGGCAGGGGGAACATCAGGTGTAACATAAACCTTTTGACATCTAAAGGAAGGCTCACACTGCATTTTCTTTTTTTCTCGACCTGTATCAAAAAAAGGAATGAATACTCCAGTATGCAACATTTAGTAGTGTGAAGAATTAAGAGATGTTTGTGTGATCGTGCATTTTAGATATGATTTGAATGCATGGGCCATTGATTGCCGTATGCAAAATGGCGTCAGCCATCTGTGACAAATCGATCACTCTGTATGGCTGTTTGCTAGTGAATCAGGGCATGCGATTTATTATGGGGGGAAGGGGGGTGGGCAATTCCGAGTTGATCTGGTTTTGTTAGGCATACCCTTACAAATGCAAAGCAATACAACTTTAACTAAAGGCTTCCCATTTACAATGACAAGCAATAAATTATTCATCATTTATAGGCAATAAAACACTCAAGGCTGCTCGCTATGAAGTCAAAAAGCTAATTATGTAAAACTGATTAGAGTGAGAGGCACAACAGTTATTTTGTGTAAGTTGAGTGAGAGCATAATTTATACTCTATGATGGTTAAAAGCCTTAGATTTCAGATGATTTTTGCGAGTGCATCTTCTCACTACGTGACATGGTTTGACAGGCACACTATAGCCGAGGCATTGCTGGGTGCCTCTTAGATGTGCTGTCAAAGGACATCACAGGGTAGACAGCACTTTCTTTTACAAATACCAAGCTGAAGCATTGAATATGTTGACACTTTTAAGCATCTCACCTTTTTGGAAAGCACACAATTACAAATGTAAAATGTCACCACACACACACACACACACACACACACACACACACACACACACACGCACACACACACAAACACATTTACAAACCCAATTCCAATGAAGTCGGGGCATTGTGTTGAAGAAATTAAAACAGAACACATGGTTTGCAAATCATGTTCTACCTAACTTTAATTGAATACACAACAAAGACAAGATATTTAATGTTCACCCTGATTAACTTTTTCCCATTCAATTTTATGGCTGCAACATCTTCCAAAAGTGTTGGGACTGGTGGCAAAACAGACTCAGAAAGTCGAGGAATACTCATCAAATACCTGTTTGGAACATGGCACAGGTGAACAGGCTAGTGGGAACATGTGGGTGCCATGACCGAGCGTAAAAAAGCAGTTCCCTTTTATTGTATTCCTGTAGTGTAGCATCATCTTGTGGATGCACAGCACGTCCGCAGCTACTACTGTAGCTTCTCAACTCAACTGTATTTATAGTTCACTTTCAAACAGCCATCGCTGCTTCTTCTATACCTTATAATGCAATGCACCCTATATACGAAAACTGTTTTAAAATAGGCCATTCATTGAAGGTGCGCCTAATAATCAGAAGCACCTTGTAGTGCAGAAAATACGGTGTGTGTGTATATGTATGTGTATATATATGTATGTAGATATATATATATATATATATATTGTATTTTCACGACTATAAGGCGCCATTAAAAGTCTAAAATTTTCTCCAAAATGGACAGGACGCCTTATAATGTGATGCGTCTTTTATATGAGCTGAGTTCCAAAATCTTGCTGAGACCCGACACGCTGTTTATATAGAGAAAAGGCGGAAGTGATGTCGGCCAATCAGTGAAGTGCGGGGAAGAGGTCGGCCAATCAGTGAAGCGCGTCCGCGCACTTATATGTAAATTTGGAGAGAGAGAAAATGTGTACGTGAGTGACGACACGCAAGTATGCGAAGAAGAGGTCGGCCAATCAGTGAAGCGCGTCCGCGCACTTATATGTAAATTATGGAGAGAGAGAAATGTAAATATATGAAGAGAGGTGGACGTGAGTGAGGACAGGCACGCAGGGGGTGGGTCCGGCAATGAGTGAAGGGTGGGCGTGTAAGGCACGCCTCTAGCAGGTACCAGCACCTGTATAAAATGTGAGTATGTGCATTGTTGCAAAACAACTTCGGTTTTGGTTTCCAAGAACCCCCGAAAATGAGTTCCACACAGAGACACGCCTACGAAGCGCAATTCAAACTCCAAGCCATCGGTTATGCAGTGAAACATGGGAATCGAGCAGCCGCCAGAGAATTTAATGTCAACGAATCCATGGTTCGCAAATGGAGGAAGCAGGAGAACGAGCTTCGCCAAGTCAAAAAGACAAAGCGGAGTTTCAGTGGAAATAAGGCGAGGTGGCCCGAGTTGGAAGACCAACTGGAGCGGTGGATTCTTGATCAAAGAGCAGCTGGCATAAGCGTCTCCACAGTCACCATTCGACTAAGGGCGAAAACGTTAGCCGAAGAATTGAAAATTGAACATTTTCAAGGAGGGCCGTCTTGGTGCTTTCGCTTTATGAAACGGCGCCATCTACCCGTGAGAGTGAAGACGACTGTGGCTCAGCAAGAGTGGGAGGCAGCGCCGGGCTAGTTACGCCACAATCTGTGAATGGATTGTAGCTGCTTGGACGAACGTATCTGCTAGTACAGTTGTTCGAGCTTTTGGCAAAGCCGGCATCATTTCCGTGGAGCCACATGATGACGAGAGTGACTCTGACAACGAGAGGGAACCCGGCGGTTTGGATGGATTACCGATACTTGCACAATTGTTTAATTCGGACACAGAAGATGACGACTTTGATGGCTTTCTGAGTGATGATTGAGCAAAAAACGTGAGTACCTTGTAAATAAAATACACCCGAACTCAGTTCTGCTTTCGTTGCCTTTTTAAAAACGTGTTTTAGCTTCGAGCTTCAGTGTGTGCTTCAAGCTAACGTGTAAGCGAACGTGTTAGCATGCATGCATGCTGTATGTTTAAGCGTGTTTTACCACTGTAAAACTGCGGCCATTAGTACGGTGCGTCCTGTGTATGTGTAAAATACAGAAATGTCACCCATTAATGAGACTGCGGCCATTAGTACGGTGCGTCGAATAGTCGTGAAAATACGGTATATAAAAAAAAAAAAAATCCTCATCTCACCCTTCGGGTGGTGTCCGTCCCTCATTCAGCTCGGGTCCTCTACCAGAGGCCAGGAAGCTTGAGGGTTCTGCGCAGTATCCTTGCTGTTCCCAGCACTGCACATTTCTGGACTGAGATGTCCGATGTTGTTCCCGGGATCTGTTGCAAACACTCATCTAGTTTGGGGGTCACTGCCCCGAGTGCTCCGACCACCACAGGCACGACTGTCACCTTTACCTTCCAGGCTCTCTCCAGCTCCTCTCTGAGCCCTTGGTATTTCTCGAGTTTCTCATGTTCCTTCTTCCTGATGTTTCCATCACTTGGGACTGCTACATCCACTACAACGGCTTTCCTCTGCCCTTTATCTATGATCACGATATCTGGTTGGTTCGCCATTACCATCTTGTCAGTCTGGATCTGGAAGTCCCACAGGATCTTCGCTCTGTCATTCTCCACCACCTTCGGAGGTGTTTCCCATTTTGACCTTGGGGTTTCCAGTCCATACTCCGCACAGATGTTTCGGTAGACTATGCCAGCCACCTGGTTATGGCGTTCCATGTAGGCTTTCCCTGCCAGCATCTTACACCCTGCAGTTATGTGTTGGATCGTCTCAGGTGCCTCTTTGCACAACCTACACCTTGGGTCTTGTCTGGTGTGGTATATCTGGGCCTCAATGGCTCTGGTGCTCAAGGCCTGCTCCTGAGCAGCCAGGATGAGTGCCTCTGTGCTGTCCTTCAGGCCAGCCCTCTCTAGCCACTGATAGGACTTCTTGAGATCAGCCACTTCAGTTATGGTCCGGTGGTACATCCCGTGTAGGGGCTTGTCCTCCCATGATGGTCCCTCTTCCAGCGCCTCATCTTCTGTTCCCCATTGTCTGAGACATTCTCATATATACATATATATATATATATATATATATATATATATATATATATATATATATATATATATATATATATATATATATTTACACTGGGATGCTTAAGGAAGGGCATCCGGTGTAAAAACTGCCAAACATATTGCGGCGTCACCTTACGAGACATGCCCCTGTCATGTTCCGTATTCGGCAGCAGGTGGCACGCATTCTCTTCTGCCGGCTACACACCTGCTGCTTATTTCCCACTGATTACACCTGCTATATCTAGGCGCTCCGGCGTTTGACCCATTGCCGGAGTATTTACATGCCGTGCCACTGCTCTTGCCCATAAACCTGAAATCATTGTTCGATACCATTCGCGTAGTTACATTTTCTTCGTCCCAAGGGAATCTTTATATATTCGTGCGTGAACTAGCACTTGTATTAACATATGTTCCTTGCCGTTTTTTTGCAAGCGTTTTCTGTTGTCGCGTTCTATATTTCCTGGTGCTCGTTTTGCCCAGCATTTTCTGTTATTTATTAGGCGGGATTTTTGTTTATAATAAATACTATTGTTTTGACAGAGTCCTTGTCGGTGCCTGCTATTTTAGGGGATCCGTTCACTTTCACTTTCTCCGTTACGTACAAAGCCGTTTCTTTTCCCTGCTTCGTGCGTAACGTGACTCCGGCCACCATGGATCCCGCGGACAGCGATAAGATCTTGTCGGCTTTGTCCCGCCAAGAGCAACGTAGGAGTCAGCAGAGCCAAACGATATCCGAGCTCCGCGGCGCGGTCTCCATGTTGGCTCACAGACTCGAGGAGTACGAATCTAGCGTAAGTCTTTTAGAACCGCCCCGTCTCCTATTTTTTTTAGGGAACCGAGGCTTCCACATCCTCCACGCTATGGAGGCGAGTATGGTCAGTGCGGGTACTTCCTCCACCAGTGCTCGCTCGTTTTTGACCAGCAGCCGTCCGTTTACGTCAGTGATGACGCGAAGGTCGCCTACGTCATGAGCTTACTGACTGGTCGCTCGGCGTCATGGGCAATGGCAGTGCGCGAAGCAAAACCTAAGCTTCGATCTTCCTTCCCTGACTTTGTGGCGGCGTTTCGTCGGGTGTTCCACCATCCTGTGCGGGGAAGAGAGGCTGAGGGTCGGCTCCTGGAGCTCCGCCAAGGGAGACAATCCGTGGCGGACTACTCGATCGAGTTTCGCATCCTGGCCGCCCAGAGTGGCTACGGAGATCGAGCGCTGTGTGGCTTGTTTCGTCGCGGGCTCAACACAACGCTGAAAGATGAGCTGGCCACCCGCGACAACACGACCGACCTGGAGGAGTTGATTGATCTCTCTCTGCTCTTGGACAACCGCCTGAAAGAGAGAGACCGGGAGCGCGGAAGTGGCTGGTTTCCTTGCCGGCACACAGCGGATCTCGGTGCATACCCCGAGACAACACGGACTGCTGGTTCCGGGGAGCACCCTAGCGACCGGAGGGCAGCCGCCAGGGAGGAGTCGATGCAGCTGGGGGGGGGGGGCAATTCCCGACCAGAGGAGAGACGGTACAGAATCGAGGACCAGGCTGATTGCAACAGTGACCAACTGAGACTTCGGGCCGCTCCCTGCCCATCGGGACCTCAACCACCTGCGACCGTCGAGTACTGTGAGTCACGACCTCGCGCTGAATCACGAGAGCCTCGTAGAGTCGACTCTCGACCGGGACGCACCAGGAGACTTGAACTCGAGGGTGAGATCTACGGGGCATCCCGTACGCGTCAGATCTGGGCCCTGATGGACTCCGGTGCCGATGACTGTTTCCTGGACACCGACATTGCCTCAGAGATAGGCTGTTCGAGCGAGGAATTAGCCGAAAAGAGACGTGTTCACGATCTCGACGGACGCCTTCTAGCGGTGGTAACACGGATCACAGAACCGCTTAAGCTCAGGTTGTCGGGGAATCACGTAGAGTACAGACGGTTCTATTTAATGCATTCCCGAGCCGCTCCAGTTATTCTCGGTTTACCCTGGCTCAAAACTCACAACCCAATCATATCATGGAGCCGCCCGGCCATAGAACTATGGAGTCCGTTCTGTCATGAGCATTGTTTGCGGTCTGCTGTAGGGGAACACACGCGTGTCGGTAACGATGCCCCTGAAGATATCTGCCTTGATGGGGTGCCTGGTTACTATCATGACTTAAAACAGGTTTTTAGTAAGGATCGCGCCCGATCGCTGCCTCCGCACCGTCGTTACGACTGCACCATAGACCTGCAGGTGGGCGCCCCGCTGCCGAGCTCTCGATTATATCACGTGTCTCGACCTGAACAAGAGGCATTGAGGGATTACATAAATAGCTCGCTCGCTGCAGGTCTCATCAGACCATCACGATCACCGTTAGGTGCCGGGTTCTTCTTCGTAGAGAAGAAGGACAAGTCGTTACGGCCGTGCGTGGATTATCGGGGGCTAAATGACATTACGATAAAGAATAAATACCCCCTGCCGTTGTTAGATTCCGCTTTCGCTCCACTACAATCGGCCACAATTTTTTCAAAATTAGACTTGCTTAGCGCGTACCATCTGGTTCGCGTTCGAGAAGGGGATGAGTGGAAGACGGCTTTTAAAACCCCCTTAGGCCACTTCGAATACTTGGTCATGCCTTTCGGTCTGACTAACGCCCCCGCTGTGTTCCAGAGTCTGGTGAATGACGTCTTGAGGGACATGCTGAACGTTTTTTGTTTCGTCTATCTCGATGATATTTTGATTTTCTCCCAGTCAGTATAGGAGCACAAACAGCACGTCAGACTCGTTTTACAATGGTTATTAGAAAACAGGCTCTTCGTCAAGGCAGAGAAGTGTGAGTTCCATGTACAAACCATCTCGTTCCTGGGATTTATCATTGAGCAGGGTAAACTGAGAGCCGACCCCGTTAAGACCAAGGCGGTTGTGGAGTGGCCTACACCCACCAACCGTAAGGAGCTGCAACGCTTCTTGGGGTTTGCCAACTTCTACAGACGTTTTATTCGTAATTATAGCCAACAGGCTCTACCGTTAACCCGGCTGACTTCCGTTAAGCTCCCGTTTACATGGGACTCGGTCGCGGACACAGCATTCACGAACTTGAAAAGAGCCTTCACTAACCCAGCGGTACTGCAGCATCCTGATCCAGACCAACCTTTTATAGTAGAGGTGGACGCCTCGGATTCAGGAGTGGGGGCAGTTTTGTCTCAACGTTCTCCGGTTGACCAGAAGCTGCACCCCTGCGCCTTTTTCTCTCGTCGTCTCAGTGCTGCCGAGGCGAATTACGACGTGGGAAATCGTGAACTGCTAGCTGTGGTGGCGGCACTACAGGAGTGGAGACACTGGCTCGAGGGGACTAAAGAGCCCTTCACTGTTTTCACGGATCACAAGAACTTGGAATACATTCGGTCCGCGAAAAGACTGAATTCGCGACAGGCCCGGTGGGCGCTTCTGCTGACGCGATTCAATTTCACCCTCACCTATTGTCCCGGATCCAAGAACACAAAGCCTGACGCCCTCTCCCGCCTCCACGATCCGGCAGAAAGGGATCCCACACCTGGTACCATCCTTCCAGATCATCGCATCCTGGGGGCACTGAGGTGGGAGATCGAGCGGAGGGTTCAGGAGGTCCAAGATGGGGTCCGTATCCCGGCCGCTTGTCCCGCAGGGAAGCTGTTTGTACCTCCCCCACTACGCTCGGAGGTGTTGCAGTGGGGGCACGCGTCTAAAGTGGCCTGTCATCCCGGGGTGAACGGGACTGTGCACCTCATCTCCCAGCGGTTCTGGTGGCCGGAGCTACGGAAGGATGTCATGGAGTACATCAACGCCTGCTCCACCTGCGCCTGCGGCAAGATCTCGCATCGGCCTCCGGCTGGATTGCTCCAACCGTTACCCATTCCTCCTCGTCCTTGGTCCCACATCTCCCAGGACTTTGTCACGGGACTTCTCCCATCCCGTGGGCGGTCCGTCATTCTCACCATTGTGGACCGTTTCTCCAAATCGGCCCACTTCATCCCTCTGTCCAAATTGCCGTCGGCGTTGGAGACCGCCGACCTCCTCGTCAGGCATGTCTTCCGCCTCCATGGCATCCCTCAGGACATTGTATCTGACCGGGGGCCCCAGTTCGTGTCCAAAGTGTGGAAGCGGTTCTGCCGGTCACTGGGGGCCACGGCGAGTTTGACATCGGGATACCACCCGCAGTCCAATGGGCAGGCGGAGCGCGCTAACCAGGATCTGGGTGCGGCCCTCCGTTGCGTGTGTCTCCACCGTCCCTCGTCCTGGGCTGACCATTTACCTTGGGTGGAGTACGCTCACAACACCCTCGTCTCTTCAGCTACGGGGCGGTCCCCTTTCATGACGGCCTACGGGTACCAACCACCACTGTTCCCGTCCCAGGAGGGTCAGGTGGAGGTTCCGTCGGTGCAGTTCCACCTCAAACGGGCTCATCGCGTATGGAAGGAGGCCCGGGCTGCACTATCCCGCACGGCGACCCGGAACCGGCAGATCGCGGATCGTCCTCGGCGCCCGGCACCTACATACGTGGTGGGACAGGAGGTGTGGCTGGCGACGAGGGACCTTCACCTGGCCGGCACGTCTGCGAAATTGGGGCCCCGTTCGCCGGACCGTTCAAGGTCGAGTCCATCGTCAGCCCCGTCGCGGTCAAGCTCCGGCTGCCGGCCACCATGAAGATTCACCCCGTGTTCCACGTCTCGCTGATCAAGCCGGTGGCTACCAGTCCCTTGGCGCCGTCTCCCACCCCGCCTCCTCCTCCGCGGGTCGTCGACGGGGACCCCGTGTAGACCGTGCGGGCCATCCTGGACTCTCGGCGCAGGGGTAAGGGGTTCCAGTATCTGGTCGACTGGGAGGTCTATGGACCGGAGGATCGACAATGGGTCCCCCGCTCCTGGATCTTAGACCCGTCCCTGATTCGGGACTTCCACGCTTCTCACCTGTCCAAACCGGGTGGGCCGCCGGGAGGCGTCCATTGAGGGGGGGGGGGGGGGGGACTGTCATGTTCCGTATTCGGCAGCAGGTGGCACGCATTCTCTTCTGCCGGCTACACACCTGCTGCTTATTTCCCACTGATTACACCTGCTATATCTAGGCGCTCCGGCGTTTGACCCATTGCCGGAGTATTTACATGCCGTGCCACTGCTGTTGCCCATAACACTGAAATCATTGTTCGATACCATTCGCGTAGTTACATTTTCTTCGTCCCAAGGGAATCTTTATATATTCGTGCGTGAACTAGCACTTGTATTAACATACGTTCCTTGCCGTTTTTTTGCAAGCGTTTTCTGTTGTCGCGTTCTTTATTTCCTGGTGCTCGTTTTGCCCAGCGTTTTCTGTTATTTATTATAGTAAATACTATTGTTTTGACAGAGTCCTTGTCAGTGCCTGCTATTTTCGGGGATCCGTTCACTTTCACTTTCTCCGTTACGTACGAAGCCGTTCCTTTTCCCTGCTTCGTGCGTAACGTGACAGCCCCACTCATAATATGGAAAATCTCACTGACTGCAGTGTCAACTTTCCAACAAGACAGGGTGCAAATAAACTGTGGAAAGGTCAAGAATGGCTTAAAAACAAGAGTACAATAGACTTACATGGCCTGTAAAGTGTGCCTATCAGGCAATGCCTACATTGACCTCGACGTGAACATAATTGTCATTTTTAACTGGCAATTAAGGTATAGCAAATGTTCTTTAATCATATTGCGAAGCATTTATAAGCAGTGCAGGATAAATCACGCTTCCAATGTGGTTCATAACACCTGCCAAATGTTAAATATTTATGAAATGGCAGGTGGAGTGCAAACCACAGTAGAGTTGCTGCTGATGTGCAGGGTAATGGCACCTCCAGATGCCCTAGTTTAATTTTAGCCATATCCTGCATTTACAATTGGACTGACTAGATTATTTAAAGTCTGAAATTGACACAAATCAGCAAAGATAACGGAGACAGGTGAAATCTGAGGAAATTCTAGCCACTTTGTCAGGTCTTCCAGAGAAAGTCAAAGGTGTTCCCAGACCAGCCGCGAGAAAGACTCTCCAGTGTGTCCTGGGTCATCCCCGGGGCCTCCTCCTGCTGCAACGTAACTGGAACATTTACCCAGGGAGGTATCCAGGCGGTATCCTCAAGCCACCTAATCTGCCTCCTCTTGATGCAAAGGAGCAGCAGCTTTGCTTTGAGTCCCTCCCGGATGACCAAGCTTTTCACCCTATAGCTAAGGGACAGCCCAAATACCCTGTGGAGCAACTCATCTCGACTGCTTGTATCCGGGATCTTGTTCTTTCGTTCACAACTCACAGCTCGTGATCATGAACATATATTGACCGGTATAAATCGAGAGCTTTGCTTTGCACTCAGCTCCTTCTTCACCACAACAGAACAATACAGAGTCAACTCCTACACAGTCAAATGCCTTTGTCCAAGTACACAAAACATATGTCGACTGGTTATACAAACTCCCACGCACCCTCGAGGACCCTGCTCACATTATAGAGCTGGTCCACTGTACCACGGCCAGAATGGAAGCCACTCTGCTCGTCTTTAATATGAGATTCAATTTCCCGATGGACGCTCCTCTCCAGCACCCCTGAATAGACCTGACCAGGGAGGCTGAGGAGTGTGATCCCCCTGTAGTTTGAACACAACCTCCAGTCCCCCTTCTTAAAAAGGAGGACCACCACCCCAAGCTGCCCCCGATGTTGAGAGGTGTGTCAAAAAGAACAGCCCCACAACATCCAGGGCTTTTAGGAAGTCTGGGTGGATCTCGTGCCTTTTAACCATCTTAACTTCAATCCCAGATACTGTAGAGTAGCAGTGCCACCTCAGACTACCCTGACTACGCTTCCACAACGTAAACTGTCTCGATGGATTTGAGGAGGTCTTCAAATTACCTGTATGTCACAAATCAAGGTCAGCAGCAGCCATTTCTACTGGGTTAAAGATGCATTGCTTCCACTTTCAGAGACGCTGGATAGTGAAGCAGAATTTCCTCATTGTCTACCGTCCAAATATTATTTACCATGGCCCCACCGAACTCCTTCTACGGACCGGCTAGGTTTTTGTCTCTGTGACTGCCAAAGCTGCGTTCCGCTGAGCCAGTCGGAACCCATCAACTACCTGAGCACTCCCACAGGCCAAAAATGCCTCCTTCTTCAGCTTGATGGTATCCCTTGCCACTGGTGTCGACAAACGTGTTTGAGGATTTCTGCCATGACAGGCACGGACCACCCTATAGTGTCTCATGAAAATTTCCTTCAGTTTTAAATGTGGTGTTACAATTCACCAAATATAGACAACATGCATATTCAACAATTGCAAATGGTGGTCCCTTTGATTTTACTCATCTATTTGCAATATGAGTTTTATTTTTACAGTTGATTTTGTGACACCACAGAAGACTGACCTGGTATGAATCGATTATCTCTCGGTCCAATGAGCGAGTGACTGACACGTCTCCTGTGTCTATGTTAATAGTAAAGAGACCTTTGGGGTCTTGGTCAGCGCCAGGTCCTGTCAGTCGGAAAATATGGTCCCACGACTTCTCTGTTGAAATCACCTGCAGGCCAAAACACACACAGCAAGTCAAAGCTTTGCACATTTGTCTTTTGAGTCAAGCAATTTCCTGCATTATATTGTTTTGATAACTATACTCACATGAGACTACAGTTGCCAGCACCATCCATGAGCAGGCAAGTTGGAAGGAAGAAAAAAAAGTGGGCGGGGGGCAGAATGTTATTGTCACACAGTGTAAATCACAAATTACACAGACAAAAATCATATTGCAATTAGAACCTCTAAATTCGAATAGCTATTGTAAAGCAGGGGGTCAACAACATGGTGTCCGTGGGCACACAGTAGCACCCAACGACCATACAAGTAGCCTGTTTTAAAGCAAGATCGCCAGTGAAGGGACAGTATGAATTCATAGGAATGCTGTCAAGTTGCAGAGATTTACAGAAATGAAGTCTTGTCTTTTGATCCCTATCTGTTTCATACCTCGTTAAAATCAATGTGATCAATTGATCAATTAATTCACATCATCAGTTTCTTCCCATAGATGAGCATTATTAATTGTTCATAATTTGTAATTAAAAGAAATTTAAGCAAAAGTGCACCCCTGAATTAATCACCACCAAAATGTAGCTCTCAGTTTGAAAAAGGTTGATGACCCCTGGTTTAGAGCATGATGAAAACAATTCTGGAAACACACAAGTACTTCACAAGTCAAACAAAACTTAAGGCTACTCGGCATGAATAACTCTCCTGAGACTTTAGCTCAGTGAGCAGGAAAATCCAAAACAGTTTGTTTGTTTGTGTGTGAGTGTGTGTGATTTTTCGGGCACTACTACAGAATGATATCAGTGAGGCAAAGTGGGATTACAGATGAAAAATCCTGAAAATTCATTCAAGGAAGGCAAACGACTGCTGCACTAATCGGTGAGGTTTCCGTCTTATGACACATTGAGGCAGGTATCTAACATGTTTCATCTTTTTCGCCTCGCACGGTTAAAAAACTTCATGTGTGTGAAAAAAAACAGTGTATGTGTATTGTGTATTTTGTGATGTTTTGATTGCTGTCATATGTAAGAGCATGTGTGTGTCTGATGGCTTTTGGATGTGTGCCGCCCATGTATTAAAAAATATGTTTTTGCATGCCACCCATGTACAAGAAGAGGATTGATTTCGATCTGCGTGTCACTGATGTTTGAGCACACACAAAGACCAAGACTATAGTGCATGGCACAATTTTGAGGAAAAAAGTACCCAATAGATTACCGTATTTTCCATCTTTGTTCAGCCCTCAGTAGAGTGACCAATTGCCATGGGAGCAGTTTTCCACGATATTGCTTAAAATAATGGGTCTTAAGGTTTTACTTTGAAAACAAAAATACAAGCAAACGATGAGCAATGTTTTTATGTTTGCTTCGTGGAAATTATAAAAAGCAACCAAAATGAATTTTCTTGGATCAAAGGCTCCACCAAATGTGTATAAAATGACTTGGAAGACAAAGGGAACCATCCTCAAATGTAAATAGATTTACTTTATTCTATATACTCATCCATTTTAGTGTTTATTATGGTCACGGGTGAGATGCAGCCTATCGCAGCTCCCTTTGGGCTACTTTATTGCACTCTATTCAAGCATCTGTATTTTATCATGGTTAACTTATTTTTAAATTTTTGTGACAGCTCCAAATATTCAACTTCTATTTCAAACATTGCTTGTTAAGTTGATAGAGTTTAATAGCAGTTGAACCTGTAATGAATGAATTCACATTCCATGATTTCCGATGGGAAAATTAATTAAAACAAATTGGAAGCCAACCAGTACTGCTGAAATGAGTTATGCTCAGAATTTGAATGGTGACTGTTCTAGCAGAATAGTGGGAGTATCAAGCTCCAAACTTGTTCTCATTCTCCTTTTCTACTAATTTTTATGTTCTTGTAAGGGCATGAACACTAAATTTGACTATCCAACAATAAACCCAAACATCTTTATTACTATCATGACAGTGGTCGGCATCTGGTGACTGAGGAATTCAGGGTGGAAATGCAACAAATCAAAAGAGGGATTCACAGATGGCTCAGCAGCAAACCAGCGGGAAGGGGGCACCACCAAAATAACGCATGCTGGTATTAAATGAGATGTGAACGTATTACAGAGCCGAAGACACAGCAACTTCAGGTGAAGCCGAAGTGAGGTGTCAGGGGAAGTTTATCGTCATTACAAGATGCTTAGTGGGAGATGGCACTAACAGTACAAATAGTTAAGTCTACACACTGACTGACGCAGGTGGGGGTAACTCCACATGCATCCAGTGACTTTACCTGTGCTGAGTATGTCTCCGCTGTGAGTGGGGCGGGGACCGAGGGGAAAGAGTCTCCCTCACCACCACCACTATGCACAGTGTCTATAAGCTCAAATTAATTGCTAAACTGACATGAGGCAACAGGGGGTATGATACTACATGGAAATGACAGGAAGTGAGATGCTGCTCTGCAAAAATGAGAATGAGCATCGAAGCAATTTGTATAATTTGACCTTTTTTTTGGGGGCGGTTGCAGGTTGCATCCACTGAGATGATGCAGGCAGCTGAATGAATTTCATTACCCTGAAAGTTGTACTGTGAATGTAAAAGTGTGTGCGTACATGCGTGTGTCAATATGTGGAAAAAAAAGAAAGAATTGCCAATTAATTATCGATTAGAAGGGAACGGCCGGAACAATATATATAAAAAAAAAAATCTGCCTGCCAGGATGAAGGTGTTTTTCCCTCAAATGCCGACTAGTCTAAGGGCTGGAACGTGCATTCTTGGTTCAGCACAACTCTCACAATTATTGTTGTGTCTCCCAGAAAGAAGGAAGAACCTTATTTGCTCAATTATGTCTTCCATTCAAACAAATGGGGGACACAGTGAAAGTTGGAATGGCTTGGTAAGGACAGAGTTTTCAACAAAATTGTGTTGTGAATGAGTCACGAGTTTCGAATCAGTTGTTCTTTTTTTAGTTATCACAATAAGCCTAAAAGCCAACAAGACCACATGGTTGTTGTTCAGCATAATGCCCTTGTGTAAGAAGGCCACACGTTTCATTTTGCACAGTATTTTCATACATCCTGGCCTGTTTTTGCACAACCAAACAAAGGCCTTATTATGCATACAGAACTACTTTGTATTTGACTTTGTGTCTAAAGCTGAGAGTGGACTAAGTTAGAAAAATGTGTGCTCACATCAGGGTTCGATGGGGTTCATCCAATGTTCCCAAATGAGCATCAGCCATTCAGCAGACGGTCACCTGTACTTTTTGACCACGTTCGAAATGCCCTCGCGACAACAACAATCACTAGAGATAATCATGGACTTCAGGGAACATCCTTCGCCATAGCTGCCCTCCACAGTATCCAACTGCCCTATGTCAACCAACCTTCACGTTCCAGGGATTCACACTCTTCCAGGACATGAAGTGGCAGGCCAACATTAACTCCATCCTGAAAAAGGCCAAGCAGAGGATGTACTTCCTGCACGGCCTGCCACAGTAGCTGCTGAGACAGTTCTAAACAGCAGTCATCAAATCAGTCCTGTGTTCCTTTACCACCGTCTGGTTTGGGGCCACCACAAATAAAGGACTGCAACAGACAGGACTGCCTAAAAACATCAATCATACTGCCCTACCCACTTTCGAGGACTTGCACACTGCAAGAACTATGACAAGGGCACGGAAAATCTCACTGGACCCCCAACACCCTGCCCACAACCTCTTCCAGCCACCTCCTTCAGGTAAGCGCTATCGAAACAAGCAGACATTCAAACAGCTTCTTTCTGTCTCGCCGTTAACTCCCTAAACAGTGAGGTAAATCCATCATGGCTCTTTGCATTTTTGCAAACCCCTGTAGGATATGACTGGACTGATCACTGTAGCTCCAGCTTTCTATAGACCTGAACAATTACCATTGACCAATATTCCACAGAACCAGACACTTTAAAACGCTCAAGTACTTTCTGCATAATTACACACCTATAGTTGTACTACACTTACTGCTACTGGTCACTTACAGTATCATGATTCTCTGCACCAACTGCACAACCATCACCATCATCGTATTGTATTGCACCACATTGTCGCACAGGCGATACTAAGAGGCGTGGTGAACTATCTACTGAAAATGTGCATTAGATTGACACTGTGGTTTCCAAAAGAAACACACCTTCTCATTTCATCCAATTTTTAGGTGGTACAGGAAGCGGCAGAACCACATTATTCTAAAAAGAAAAAAAAACTGTGAAATGTGGATTTATAGGAGGTGATATGAAAGTTTGCCTTAATGCCAGCAGCCATGCAGAATGGTAATGGCTCTCTGCTGTGGCTTCCTAATGGAATAAGGTAGGAAAACAGAGACTTACATTAGGTCAACGTCTACTCTGGAGTTCTCACCTGACAAATCTGTTTTTATTGCTCTGCCCACTTTTAAGCTCCTCTCATCATATTGCATACCACCACCTGCTCCATCTGTCCTGCAGTCCAGGGAAGATTCAGAATTTTCATCTGCCACAAAAAATAACATAAAATAAAAAAACACGACTAACATTCCAACAAAAAAACAAAAACTAATAAATGGAAGGTGTGGGCAACGGGGGGGGGGGGGATGTTTCTTTGTCTGCCAGAGACAATTAAGCAAAATATTTCGAATAAATGATAAAGCCAGAGGCTACTTGTGATTTAGTGCTGTAATATTCACCAATACAGTGTGCCAGCTCTGTTTTCAGAAGATACAGCAAGTGTGTTGTTCAGTGGCAGTTTTGAGAGCACAAACAAAACAAAAAATGCATGTAGGAAGAGAAAATAAAACAAAGCAAACATGTATGAGATGTCGGACAGCCATGGGAGGCACGGAGGCTCTTACTGCCAACCAATATAGGAGTGACTTTTGAGAAAAAGTTATTAATCATATTATGCAAGTAAAGGTGTTATGACCCTGGAATTCATTATACAGTGATCCCTTGCTATTTCGCGGTTCGTTTATCGCGGCTTCATTGCATCGCAGATTTTTTCTAACATAAAAAAAAATAAAAAATCATATACATGGAGTACAGTCCTGTATATGTTGCTCTATGTGACTCGCTGTTGTTTTACAGCTTCTCGCGTACCGTTTGCGTACTTTTTGCGGACCTAATTTTGTATGTGCTTATTTATTTATTTTCACCCGTTTATGTGTATTGGTCGCTACTTTGCGGATTTTCGTTTATCGCGGTTGGTTTTGGTCCCCATTAACCGCGAGAAACGAAGGATTACTGTACAGTGTTTTCAATATATAACAAAAATAAAAACCCCCAAAAACGTATCAGTTACAGGTACCTGCATCGGGTGAGTGAATGTATTCAACCTCAACCCACCAATGAAAATGGGCTTCAAAAGGGTGGTGACAGCATGCTCCTCAATACACCAATCAAGAGTAAAACAAATTTAGAGTAAAACCTTAATAGTTGACCGATATTGCAGGACATGTCGTTGCAAGATGCGTTTTGTGTTGGTGGCCCCTGAGAGGGCAGTGTAGAGACCTCGGTATCAAATATTTCCTAAACCAGCTGGAGGTGTGTCACAAACAATATGCTTCCGACCCTTCTCCCGAGACCTGTTGTCACGACACCATCCTCCGGCCGGCCCTTGAGTGTCAACACGCACACAAAACGCTCCCACTTGTAAACACACACACACACAAAATCACACGCACAAAAAAAATCATAAATGTCCTCTGACAGTCACCCATTTCTCCTGCTCTTTACTACTATCTTAAGGCGATATGGAGAAAGCATGAAAAATGAATCGCTGCCTTGTAGATGTGAAAGGTTTGCATAAGAAGACGAAAGCCATCGATGTGGAAAATCACTTTCAGCATTTCACAGACATATGACTTTTACTTGATGTAACAGCACACATTATCCCATCCTGTCGAGTAAAACAGGGATGACGGTACGGCATGCAGGAATGAGGGACAACTTGAAGGGGAAAAATAATTATGGGGAAGTAAGAGAAATAAATGGGAATGCAAGAGTTAAGGGAGCCCTGGGCCACTTGCAAGTGACATGTTCCGAAAGCGAACCAGGTGGAATGTGGATCCCAAAAATGCACACTCGGATTAACTATATTACCCAAAAAATATTTTCTTAATATTTTTAAAAAACGAAGTACCGACAAAGTATAAACAGATATCGCCGGCAACAAAAAAAACTGAAAACCAGATATGAAAAGCTAGTGCTTGGAAACTGCAAGGTAAATTTGACAACCAAAAAGTACTGATACACCGTTTCCAAACTCCAGCCCGTTCCACTGGGATTCTGGCCAACACCTTTGTAGCTGTAAATCACAGGTGTGCCACTGCTGGCACACATGTTGGTCATTGTGTCATTAGTTAGTTTTTGGTTTAAAGGACTCCCTGCCTGACCAGACGGTGTTGGATCATTTTATGAGTCTCTATGCACGTGTGAAGTTTTGTTTTTGCCATAGGTTTTTGTTTGTTTGTTTGTGTGGTACTTTGTTTTCTTGTGGTTTTCAGGGCTTTGAGGTTTTGAGTTAGCTTCTCCGGTGTACTCATGTTTGCATTTTCGTTACATACATCTTGGTCACTGCACCCTGCTCCTCCATGCCTCCCTGCTTTTTGGGGTCCGCTACACTACCATCACGCAAAATGTGACAATTGTCTTGTAATTGAGTACTGCTAGTGCTTGTTTGTCTGTTTTTATAATGTCTTACTCATTAGGTTATTATTTGTGTCATAGTGGTTTTTAAGTTTCATGTGTCTCATTGTGCTATTTTAGAAACCTACCTTGAGACCATGACTGAAAACTAGCATTTGTGCTAAGTCCGGCGCATTAACATTTTATTTTTGTGTTGATTTATGTGCACTGTCCCAATGAAATGAATGAAAATAAATCAAACGAAATGGTAAAAATCCAAACACATGAAAATTAAAGCAGTCCAAAATGACTTGAGAACCAAAATACAAGAATCTAGCGAAATGAGAGCAACAATGAACGTGGGCAAGCCTAGAAAATGTCACTTGAGCAAAAACAGCGAGCAAGGTCAATAATCCGAAAAGAGACGAGGCAGCTCGGCAGTCCGTAAATACATGGCCGGCTTGATTGGTAACAGGTGCATTTGCTGAAGAGGCATGCTCTATACTCCAGCTGGCGCCCGAAAGCAAAAACCACAGAGCAAAACCACAACAACATGATTATCTGAATCGTGAGCTGGAACTTCACGATAGACCAAACTTAACTGCTGACTGTCATTATTTTTTGACGCGCAAACTCTAGGGCATTCCCAAGTCTATAGAAGTCACCACATCTTCAGCGGGCTTCGACGAGTTAACTCAGTGCTCCTGCGATAGGGAGTTCATGTCCAAACAGGCACGACCATGATCTAGGTGCAAGGCCCTGCGCTACTGCTCTCTCCAGAGTATCATTATGATAAATATAGCTGAGTATGTGATAGCATTCATATTAGTCACTGAGAGCACTGGCAGATTTGTCTGCGTATCATTTTATCTGAAACAAACAAGCTGGAGACACTCATACATTATCGATTTTATCAACAGCATTCACAAAGGATATGTCTGCTCAGGGTCTAAAATGAAATGAATGCTTTGCTTTCTGTCCCATCTGTAAGGAAATAATTCATTTGTGTTTTGAAGACTCTTTGAGACAATATACTTACAGATAATCTGGGAGTCATCCTGTAATGCTCTGTAATATTACTACTTAGATCATGTCTCTTCCCTTTCGGCTAGAATGTAAATGGCCCCTTTAGCCACTGTGGTAAATAATGTAATAAGAAAAGGATCAAACTAAATTCAAATACTGGAAATGGGTTAATTGGGAATTAGTTGTTCCCCTAAATTCCCCCAAAACGTATGCTTGAGAACATGCTTATTCATCCTTTCCAAAGTATTACTGTTTGGAACCGTTAAAATCATCAAAATATTATATTGCATACTGGTCTATTCACCCACTGCCATTTGCAAACTGTTTTTAGTTCAACATGTGTTTGCTTTATAACCAAGCTTCTGAAAATATCCTATCAAGACGAAGCAGCATTATTGAAGCCCGACATCTTTGAATTTGTGTCATATTGTAAGAGTCATTTCATGGAAATATCTAAAAAAAATTTTTTCAATTTTGATATCTAGTGTTGTTAATTTTTATGAATGTCGTGGTATGTTGTTTTAGCAAGGTGTCGACCTGTTAGCAGGCCCATCTCACAGAGCAGAGGTTGTGGGTTTGAATCCTGCTCTGGCCTTCTTGTATGGAGTTTACATGTTCTCCCTGTGCCTGCTTCGGTTTTCTCCAGGTACTCCGGTTTCCTCCCACATACCAAAAACATGCATCAACGCTCTAAATTGTCCCAACGCATGAATGTGAGTGCAAATGGTTGTTTGCTTATGCATGCTCTGCGATGACCTGGCAGGGGTTACCCTTCCGACTGCCCGAAGACAGCTGGGATAGGATCCAGCACACCTGCGACCCTTGCGAGCATAAGTGGATCAGACAAATGGATGCATCATTTGACACTCCTAATTCCTTAAAAGTGCATAAAAAGAAATGAAATTTGGGTCAAAATTGTGCACGTGGAAGGTTAAACTGCAGGGATTTTTTGGAGACTTGAGGCTCTTTATGAACAGAAAACAGCCCAGCCCAGTGCAATGCCTGTGCCTGGCTTGCGGAATCCATTTCGCACATGTTTAAAGATTGGATCTGTGTGCTTACATGGAATGTAAAATGTACAACAAAACAAAAAACACGTTTTGGTTTTTTTTCGCTCAAAGGGGTGATCAACGTTCAACTTAAATTTGAAAAAAAAAGATTTGGGTGAATGATGCATATTGATTAAATTGGAGTTGGAGCGGTGTCATGTTTTTCTTACCTTTCCAAGGAGCCTTGGGAAAGGGGCTCTCTGGTTCTCAGTGACAGTCATTGGAGGAACCAGCAGGGATCTCTTCAATCTATGTGGCAGACCGATGATCTAAAACAGAAAAAACACAGTGCATTAACCACTGCTGCACCATAAACAATTTCCTCCAAACAAGAAGAAGGGATATCTACTTCCACCGAGCAGTCAATTATAGATTTGACGATTGCCAATGGTTAGAGGGGTTTCTCTTTTCACTTTATTGAGGATGGAGAAAATAACATGGAGTTTGATAAGGACGGAGAAGGGGTAATCATGCAACCATTGAGCTTGCAGCATCAGTTGGTGAACAGATAAAATTGGAGATTGTCGAGGGAAATTAGCTGAAGTTTATATCCAATTGTCTGTTCGTTCAGCCCCGTACAGAAAAAACAAAGGGAAAAAATGTGTTGTTGTAATCAGAAGCAAAGATTTGAGGTCATTTAGACGAAAAAAAACAGTAGCATTTGTTCTGAGATAAACGTTAGCTGGATATTTGAAGATAGTACAAAAATGCACACCAAATGACAACTACACGCCTTTGGTGTTTGCTGCCAATATTCTATCAACACAACAGTAACCAGGTGATTATTATTATGACCATAATGAGGAAACTGACCAAAAGAAAGTAACGTAACCACAGACTTTGTGATCTCGCAACAAAACAAGTTTCCATTTGATTTCAGACACACAAAAAAAAGCAATAGGTAAACACGTTGGCATACACAACAAGCTATACTGATTTAATGAACCAGTAACAACTACTGCAGATGGTTTTGACAAAGTGAAACTGTGTTCAGGCAGAAGGAGTGGATCACACAGATTGTAGCTCTCCAAAACACAATTGTGTCAACTAATTTCATCTTCCACCCTCATGCTGTTGTTTGTGAAGAATGAGATGCTTCCCCACCTCCACCCGCGCACTTCTGATTGGATGTGAATGATTAAAACTGTCTGTCATTGACATATCAACAGGAAGGCCGGAATCCTGGCTGCTAACATATGGATGATAACCTACAATCAAGAGACCCTGGAAGCTATCCACACACCTGAACAAGAGCCCAGAGAGTCAATACACACATGCACTCAAGAAAAAATAAATGCAATCTCAAAAGTTGAACACACCAAAACAGTTCCAACAAGCCGATTGAAAAATAAAGGCAACACAACTGGTGGGTATCGCATCTGTGTCATCGTCGAGAGGGTCTGGGTGCAATTTGTATTTTGCTTGTTGCGGATGGTTGTTTTTCTCTATGTGCCCTGGGATTAGCTGCCAACCGGTTCAGGTGTCCCCCGCCTACTGCCCGTAGACGGCTGGGATAGGCTCCAGCACCCCCCGCCACCCTTATGAGGAAAAAGCAGATCGGAACATGAATGAATGAATGGATGCTTTTGAAGTAGGTGAATCTGTTGGACAAATATTTAAGTATGACTTATGACACACACTGTGTCGTGCTCACACGAGCCAATTCATGAGTTGAATCCAGTGCCATGCATAACGTCATGTTGATAGATCCGATAGTCTCATTCCCCATGAAACAAACGTTGCCGGGCACATCCAGTATGTTGCAGCTGCACACAACACACCTGCAGAGACAATAGCGCTCTAACACACATCATTTGTCATTGACATCTCCATTGAAACCACAATACTGAGGAAAGGACATTGTTTCAAACGAGTCTCCTTGCTGCTCAATTTATTCCCTCGATGAAGCTGACATGTCAACGCAGGATCAAGGACCTTCGAAATAAGCACGTGAGACACACCAATATTTTTATTGCGGCCTAATTAATGGCAATGTCTGCCGCATTTGTGTATTTGAACTGTGACAAATAAATACAGTTCCCTGCTCATCCACTCCTGTTGGCTTGTAAAAAAAAAAAAATGTGTGAAAGGGAGCAAATGTGACTGCTCAGGGATGGGCGGGCTCTCAAGCAATCTCGCACAGTTGCTGGAATGATTGGAAGTGACAAATGTAGCCTGGACATTACTCGGGTCTTTAGTGAACATGCTGGAGATTTTAGGGGAACATCCTGCCAGTAAGGCAACAATTCTTGCACCAATAAACACACTCATATAGGCAATTTTATTTAGTTTTTTGTTAATTTGTGCAAAAACAAGAAAAAAACCCTTCTCACGCAGAATTACTTTATAAAAGCGCAGCACAATGAAATTGTTGCACAATGGATTGCGATCAAAGCATTCCATGGCTATTTGATATTGACAGCTTTCTAGTTTAAACTCTAATTTACTCACCCGATATTGACCCGCATGCATCAATCAGATTTCGACTGGCTTGTTAGCAGAGCTTTGTTATGTGTTGATGCCTTAATAGGGTGCATGTGTTGCCTCCTGCTACATCATCCACATTGAAAGCCATCCGTACTGTAATTGAAATTTGACACCTGTTTGAATAAAATGACTGATTAATGGGCAGACTAAAGGGTTTTAGATGTGCCCTAAATAAAAAGAGAACCTGTCATGAGCAATGAAACTTAGCGTCCTGTGCTAAAGAAGAAACATAAACTCTTAATATAGCACATTTTCCTGCAGAGCGAGCAGCCAAATTATATCAGTTTAGATCCTGTTAGAAGATTTTTTGGTGGTTTAATTTGCAATGCAGATATCCCTTTTGTCCTTCCTTTTTTTAAATAGCCCATAGTGCAACACTGTTTTGACCGCACACAAATGCGGTGTGTGTATAAACAGGGCTTTGTTTTTGTGTTGACTGTTGACTGTTTTGTTCTTGGCTGTCAGTGTGACTGGCACACCTAGTTGAAAAAGAACAAGAAAGAGGCACCACTAGGTCATTTGTTTACAGCAGTGCCAACACTCAGACAATGAGGGTAATGGTGAGGCTTCCATCCGTCCAGCACTCACACCACGAAGCGTTTTACCTCCTGCTCCCCTTCCAAAGGTCAGATAAACACAATGAAACAGTAATCATAAACAGCCAGACCAGAACCAGCCGAGATACACATAGTGATGTCTGAAATGACCACTCTTACCAAACCCGTTGAGCTATGACCTTCCAAATGTCAAAGAGAGAAATATTGAACTGGACATGGAACTGTTAAACTGCTAGATGATGGTTTTTTAAGCACAAGCCGTAAGAACTCCGACCTGAGTCCCGCGGCCAGAGATGAGTGTATTAAAGCCTTGAAGCTGAGGTCTCAGCTGTGACATACAGCATGTATAAATGAGATCTGAAGCCCCATGTTTAGGTGCTCACATGTCATTTCCGTTACCATTTAACCTCATTAGAGTTGGAGGTGAGCAGGAGTTTGTCTCAGCTGACTTTGGAGAGGCGGGGTGCATCCTCCTCATTTGTCGTACTCTGATTCTGCCAGGGACAGTCGATGGATGAAAACTAAAGGTCATCCATTGTCTAAAATTGACAAGTACCGGTAATCTTCCTGAAAATGTATATAAGAATTTGCACTTATGCAAACAGCAACCTATGAAAATGTTACATTGTAGAATGATCGCCGCAATAATACAGATTTTTCGGCAATAGCATTTTCCTATTTTTCGCTCACTTCAGAAGCTGATGTCACTTAAAGGGGAAAACGCCTCATCCATAAAATACAAAATATTGAGGCGATTGTAGTGTATTTTTATTAGGTTGGTAGGGGTATAACTAGGTCAGACAGGCAGATGCTATAGGTACCGTGGAACATAGGGGGTGCTAAAACAGACAGCATAACTATATTCAAAAAAATTATCACAAGTAACTCTTTATTTCTCATAAAAAGGAAAGAGGAGCAAATTGAAATCAAAATAAACATTTCGATAAGTCCAGAAGAGAAAGGTGAATCAATGCGAAATCAGCTTTCTTGCCCAGGCAGAGCATAAGCACTGTGCGTTACCTGTATTGAATTAATTCGAGTGCCTGCCCTGGTTTCTGTACATTTCTCAATGTATGATGGTGGCAGTTAAACAATAAAATGGTATCAAATGCATATTAAAGGAAATAAGAATCATTTTTTTAAAAATCATGAATTAGGAGTTTCAAGTTATTTGTTGTTAAATTAGAAAGTCGAAACAACATTGACGGCCTCATTTGTTGTGGAGACAAGTGTAATACGAGAAATTTAAATAAAATGGTTTCTGATGTTTGTTACAACTTTGACATGCAATAACACATTATCTCTTGTTATTTTTGTAGATTTTCTCCAAGTCCAAAATCTAACTCCAATGCAAATGTTCTAGTTGCCGCTCATTGCCAGTGACTAATCTAAGGAATGAACATGCTGAACTGTCAAATCACTATGTAGTAAAATTAAAAAAGTTCAATTCAATAGACTGTCCCATGTGACAGACTACTGCGGTGTGCTCAGCTCTCATCATTTAAAAATAAGCAGAAGTGGGCATCGACGATCCTCCACTAAGTCCATTCATGAGCTGCCCTAAGTATTTCAGTCCAGTGCAGCCCTGTTTGAGTCGTAACGATTGACCAGGAAAATGCTCATTGCATCTCACAATGGCGCACAATGGAGAAAACGCTGCTCAAATATTGGGCTCTTTATGTTCTTGATAAAGTAAGAGAAAAGGGGGCATCAAATGTGATTTTATCCTGAAATGTTTCTCATTTGAAGGTCCAACGTACTCCTTTTCTGATCAAGTGAAAACCAAAACCAACTCTGTGTGCGACGATTTGTGTGCGTTTAACTTTGAAGTCCTATATGTGCAGGGAGCCATGAGGGGGTGTCATTGTCATCTGAGTCGGGAATTACTGTGGCAGCAATGTCACGTCCTTGTCTATTCTGCCATTTTTACTTTCAATGCTATATTGAGAAGTGTCATTACTCATTTCTGACAATGTGTTGGAGTCCTGGTGAGAAATGGATAACATCAAGGCCAACCCCAGCCAGCAGTGACAAGGTTGTGCAGATAACTGTGGAGGAGAATGTGAGATCTGCTACCAAGTGAATGCGAAACTGTCCCGATGAAGAATTTCATTCGCTTAGTTAATCAGTACTGACTCAACGTGCTTTTCGAAGTCATCACCGCTGATGACTGAGAATTATGATGACTCCGCTATAAGTAATCTTAAATTAATAGTAATGGTCATGGGTGGTATAAATTTAATTGAAGTGTTGGGCTTTCAGGTGGCCTATGTCCCCTGTCTTTGTCAATGCAGTTTTCACCTTGAATTACTTTAGCTATTGGACCATGCCGTGACAATAAAAAGGTATGTTAATGCACTGAAACAACAAAGACACCTGCAGAAGTACTGAAAAATTCGGTACAAGCGTGTGTTTGCTTGCTTTGGTTTTTGCTTAATCAATAAATACACCGTGAAATTTTTGTCTTGGTTTGCACTTTTACATAACATTCAGCATTTTGGTTTCCATACTAACAATGAATCCAACCATGAATAAGAAATAATTGGCATGCTAAAAGAGCCTATTGAATGTAAAGCCTAACCAAACGTTGCAAATAAATAGGAATTAATCCGAAAGAAAAAGGATGCGCACAGTCAACAGAATTACTGAGTGGAATGGTGAAAGAAAAAGATTATAATGTGTGCTGTTGTGCTGTGTATGCAAGATGTCCTGTCTCAGTCATATCCAGACGGCCTCAGTCAATATTCAAAGCTGGGTAAGAGAAAAATCTATTTGCCATTGCAGGATGAAAATATGACTGTCAATGGAATATTAAAATCATTGCGTTTGCAAAATAAAAGCAGGAAACATCACAAAACCTGAATAAATAGGCTTATGGACTTAGATTATTTCACCCCTTATCACTTGTTCAGTTAGAATGATGGTAGGCTCTCTGTGCCCCCACAAGGGAAGAACATTTTCCGCGCAACTGCCGTTGTGCGCAACAAAAAAACACCCCGAAATAAGGCACGCAGTCCATCTGGAGATTATGCATTTGTCAAACTGAAATGGATTCAGAAACTATTTTGCAAATGATCTCTTTTAATTCAGACTTCTATGAACAGTGAGACATTTATTTATTTATTTTTTTGCCTCCGGGCTTGTCTGAAAACAAACTAATAGCTCATGGTATTATCATCACCTTTTCTTCAGCCGCCGGATATTTCCATTTGGCGTTTAAGAGAATCAAGACAAAATTGTGCTCCAGCTTTTCTAGACACTTTATTGTGCTTTCAGTGTCAAAACAGAATTTCCTCTAAATAACTCCCATGCACCTCAATTTTGACAACCAAGTTGACTAAGTGGTACGAAGGAGATTTAAAGCTGAGTGTCTCAGCCCCAGGTTTTCAGCAGAGCTTTTCTCAAGACAAACTACCTGAACTATTGTCAACTGTTTCAACGCGTCATCTGTTAGTTATTGAGGCCGAAAAAGAACACATGTTCGATGGTCCACTTGAGACGGAGCAAAGGCGTGTGTGGGGGGGACGACAGGAAGCACAGAATGTGCATAAAGAAAGGAACAATAGATGTACGATTATATGAGACTCAAAGCTAATGGAGTTTGAACATGTTAATCGATGAGGACATAATGTGAGCTTTCAACCGCCCTCCCTCGTGAGAACACTATGCTAATAGTTGAGGGAGATTTTTGCTTTCTGGCAGGGGCCTGTAACAATTGTTTTCGTCTCTGCCTCATTCGCAAAACTGCCTGATTGTTTTCACTCGGCAATTAAACACTAATTAAACAAATTAATTCAAAGCTGTGCAAGGATGTGAATCAATGGACGTTTATTGATCTAGACTGTGATAGATATAAACGAGTCAAAATACAATCCACTGTATTTTATGAGGGGAGGTGTATGGTGAGTTTTGTGTAGATGCAATAGGATTTTAGCCAAGTTCAATGTAAAATCATCAATATATTCTCAACTCTTTAATGAATACTGTGTGACCATTTAGTAACATGCAAAATGCAAAATATATAAGTTGTTACGGTAGCAGCTGTAGTGAAAGTGCATTATAAGTAAAGATGTATGGCATTGTATTGTATAATAAAGTCATAACAATATTTGGCCCATAAACAATGCTTTTCAGTTGAAGTTAATCGTGTTAGTTCGTTGGACTGACAAACAAACTACAGAGACTACTCAACACATTGAACATTAAACACTTGGTAAGCAGAAACAGCTCTAATCTGTGATCTCATTCGGGGAGATGTGAAGTGTTCTGATCGTGAACTTTTGATATTATGTAATACTCAACTCAACTTAACCATATTTAGAGAGCACTTTATTCAAACAACCACTGCGGCATACAAAGTGCTACACATGCAGCAAAAATAATACACACCAACAAATGAAAAAGCTAAATACATGAATAACAAAGACACTAAAAAACACAAAGCAGTAAATGTAAAATCAAATCTTCTGCTGAGCCTGAAGTCAAAGAATAAAGATTATTTTTAAGATAAGTTTTAAATATGGGCATTGACGGGACTTGCCAAATGTTCAGTGGGAGATCGTTCCAAAGGGAGGCACCAGCAATGGAAAAGGCTGTATCCCATTTATGTCCTTGCTACCTCTAATAGCATGTGCTCCTCAGACCTTAGGCACTGGGCAGGCACGGAAGGGTGTAGCTCAGAGAGGTAAAAGATTTTACAGTTTGAAAACAAATCATAGAATTTTAAAAAGAACTGTAAAATGCACAGGGAGCCACTAAAGGGATGCCAGAGTCAGAGATGTGTTCCTCGAGCCGGTCCTTGGCCTCTCGGTACCCCTGCTTTTTGAAAGTATGATTTTGGTTTTTGTGAATTGGCGTGTAATTTGATACATTGTTTTAGTTTGTATTGGCGGTCTTTATTTTTCTCCCTTGCCTTTTGTGCAAGCGCTTTTTGTTATTCCTTTATGTTCTCTCTGGTCCTTGTTTTGACCAGCGTTTTATGTTGCCTTTTTGTCGGTGCGATTATTAGCATTAAAACATAATTTTGTACGGAGACCTTGTTTACGTCTACGTTTTTGGGATCCAGACTTAACTCGGCTTGTCCGAGTCGTGACAATTATCATATGCAATTGAATAAGTAGACCCTTTCAGAATTCGAAATTTGGGACTCTCTCAATCCATAATAGCACTCACACGTTTCTGATCAGCAAGTCCGTAGCACTCGCTGCCGGTAAACTGTAAACTTATCACTGAGAGATTGGTCTTTGTGAGGAGAAGAAGTTCATCCATCTTGTTTGGCAGAGATCGTAGATTAGCAAGATGGATCGATGGGAGCGGGGTTCGAAATCCGCGCTGCCTGAGCTTGACGAGCACGCCGGCTCGCTTCCCCCTCCTCCGGCGGCGTCTCCATGCTCCGTACAGCGCAGCCGCTCCGCTCGCGATTAGCTCCGAAAAACCTTGTGGATTTTCGTGTGCTGGTGAAAAAAGACCGAGCGTAGACTCCCCAATGCGCAGCAACTTTTCCCTCGTGTAAGTAAGCCGCTCAGGGTCGCCAAAAACAAACGAAAATGACAAAAACAGGGATAATACTAGGGAGCGTGTGACCGAGGCTGCCATACCTGTCGGCGCCTGACAAGTTCAAGTTAAGACCCAAGTTCAAGACTGTTGATTACAGAGAGGCAGTCAGGGGGCCGAAGTCAGGAGGATGCGATGAACAAGAGCTGCTAGGACCAAACAGCATCATTTCTGGGGCGCACACTTAGATTTAATATATGTAGTTGTGTCATTTGTGGGAAAAAAAAATTAAAAAATAAAAGTAACTTTCCAGAATATTTTAACTCTGTACAGTTAACTGTTATACGCTCAAAAGCATCTGTCATTATCAAAAGATTTCCTTGCAAAAAATAAGTGTGCATAACACTTAAATGTGAAGACAAGGCCTCAAATAACATTGGAAAGCAACGTAGAGGTGCAGATTGCCAACACCATATGGTAAAAATTCAATAAAAGTATGTAACTGTAACACAGCCGGCCAGGACCACGGTGAGAGGTGAAAAGCAAAAAGACTGGCATTAAATAAAGGCAGAGCTGGAGAAATGAGGCCAGTGGGGCACTGAGTGCTCCACCAACAGTAGATGATCTCTGGGAGCTGAAGGGAACACAAAATGTGTCTTGAATGCCTGGGAGCATTTTCCCTATCAGCTCACTGAGGTCTGACTGACCTAAACCAAAATGTGGGTATTGGATGATATTGAACACTCGTGCTGATTTTGTATTTATTGGCTACAAAATTTACTTTCTCTACGCAGACGTTGAAGATCATTGTACACTACTGATAGGTTATTTGCAATCAAGAACATATAGATGCTTATTGTCTGTGGGAACCAGGCCACTCCTGCTGTGAGAAACGGTGTTGTGTTGTCATGTCTCATTTCTCTTAGATACATAAACACACTTACATATTTAAGGAAATTGCTGTTTGTTTAATTTTTCATGATACACAAAGGATATTATATCACACTATTGACTTACTGTCCTCGAATGACAAGAAATTGGAACAATGTTGGTGGTCTGTGAACGTCTTCTGCAATTCCCACTCTTCTAGAAAAGCTTTCACTATTTTAATGGTGTGTAATGAAAGTAGATAATCTCGTCTTTCTTTTGGTAGGTTTCGTGTTCATATTACTGCACAACACAATATTATGTGGTGCTTGAAAGATCAATGTTTTCATTTCATTCCTTAAAAAAGTCTGGCAGTGAAAGAGTTTTACACACACACACACACACACACACATAAAGATTTGGTTACACATGGTCTTGACTCACCTCGAGAGCATGTCCTGATTCAAATGGTAGTCCAGTTATGGTCACCCGTGCCATGTCATCTGCATGAGCACTAACCCCTTGAATGAACATGATCGGCCCGCTGTATGTCACGTCTTGCATGGGTACCAAATTGAGGTCCTCATTGACATGGAAGTTGGCGACAGATACCTCAAAGGCCACATCTTCATTCCCAGCACAATCATCAAATTCGACTGTAAATAAACATAGAAGAAGAATGTCAGACGATGAAGTAAATAGGAAAATAATTTTCTGACTTATTTCCCTGTAAAAAGAACAATATAATGTTTTGCCAAATGTTCCACACATACTACATTAGGCATAAAAACGGTGAACCTGAAGACAAAACTACACAGCAAAAAATACAACATGCTCCAAAGGTGTTGGCTCCAAGAAAAGTGCTTGGAAAGATCAAATTCACATTGGGCCCAAGTAATACTTTTGACCTGCTGCTTGTTTACATTGTTTACATTTTAAACTGGCTGTTTAAATACAATTACTGAATCCTGGGCTGTGGGTATACAGTAAAGACTCTGGGTATGACAAAAACATTGGTTCGTTTTAAAGATTAAACACAGCTGAAATGGTAATATGCAATATGAAATGTGAATTGCTTATTCATTGCTGTCAAGAATGTTGGCTATGTTTGCATGCAATTTGTTTCAAGTGTGCACTAAAAGTTAATTATGATAAACAGTTGCAAGAAAAACTCTGCCAACACTTCAGATTTTGGAAAATTACTTTGGCAGGAGCCAATCGGAGTCGAGAAATCACCCAATCTAGAGTGGTATGACCTTAAATAAAAGAGCAAATTAAACCAAAGCTTCCAAGAATATGGCTTAACAAAAACGGCTTTGGAAAAAGGAATGGTCCAAAATGTCTCGACTTTGTTATTAGAGGTCTGATCTACAACTACAGAAGATGTTGGGTTGATGTTGTTGCTGACAAAGGAAGCATTAACCAGTTATTAAAGCCAAAGGTTCTCATACCTGTTCCCACTCTGCACACATTGAAGTATTTGTTGAATTTACTCCATTTCATTTAGTCAAGTAGTTGCTCGAAATAAAATCATCTGAATCCAGGTAAATTTAAATTAAAAGTAGAGTATACATCAACAAAAGACATCTGGAACATACCCTTTTTAAGTGCATGTTGTGTTTAGTACAAACATGGAAACGATCACATTACATTTTATGACCAGTTTATATGGGAGGAAATTACAAAGCTTTTCTTTCAAATGACTATCACGTGAATAAAACATGTTGAACAACACAAAAAATTCTGAATATATAAGCATTTAATTGGAATTAAACACAAATCATGAGAGATGCTAATTCCATAGACGATGACCAGTCAACATCCAGCTTTTGAGTCATATTTCTCTCTTTGGTGGAATTAAAATGACAAAATAAAAGAACACAACAAATAAAACAGACACTAGTGCCATCTTTACTACTTTTCCGAGCGAGGTTAAACGTCATTCGAAAGATTTGCTTAGAATAAGGCTTATTTTTCACATGGAGCATGTCTCGCCTAACCGAGGCGAGATGCTGCCAGGAATGCTCCCCTTTTTTTTTTTTTTTTTTTCAAATAGTCAACTCCTACAATCGAACCTCACTGTTACAACATGATTCCCTTGTCCTCTCCCACTGTGGGAGTGCAGTGCAAGTGTTGATGTGTACACGTGTTGTTGATTAGGGAGGCAGGTGCAACAAGGAGTCACATTGTGTTGTGAAACTCTGCGTGGGTCTCATATTGCACAACAAAAGAATCCGCCTCAGAACATATGCTGTTTTGTATCACTTCTCTCTTGGTATGAGTTTGATGCCCGCTTGACATGAATCATTTCTGATACCATATTTACCCTATTTGCTTATTTACACGCAAGCCAAAGCATTTTTACATGAAATAAATAAAATATAGGCATCATAATTTTCAAAACAGTGCAAAATATACCCTCTTTGTTATGTTCCTCCGGGACCGCTGAGGCATGCCACATTTGCTGAGACTCAAGGACTTCATCAATTATGGATGATTTGCTTTTATCTAACAAAGCACAAAACATTGGACTTGAAAGCAAAAAAAACCCATTTGTACAATACATTACAATACATGCTGATTTATATAGCGCTTTCACAACAGCGGCAGCTGTAACAAAGCGCTTTACAAAACAGTTAACATAAAGTAAAATAATAAACGCAACACATAACATAAAACACGGACAGTCGTGCAGTCCTAACCACTTTTCCGTCACACGCTTTGTTGTTTGAAGCAGTTTGAGATGAAAGAGGAGAGAGTGTCCTTTAACCAGTGGATCAGAGACGTCATGCTCAAAATGTGCACACGTCGGCTACAAGCTAAGTTTCAAAGTCAACAAGAAGCTGTAGCATCTGTACAGGTGTGGACGGGCTTCAGTACGGCCCGGTTCACATGATGCGGTTTCTTCACATTAAGGTAATTGATACAGATTTCAGATCTTCTCTTTCTGACCTCCACTTTCTGAAGATGAAACAACTGTGGTCAACAGCGAGAAGTCAACCTTTTGTGCATTAATAGACATCAAATGCCACGCATTTGCATTGATGGCAGGACGTATTGCTCACCACCTTCCAAAGTTAGCTACATCTACCCATACATCCAATTTCTGATCCACTTTATTCTCACAAGGGTCGCGGGGGGCTGCTGGAGCCTATCCCAGCTATTTACGGGGAGTAGGCGGGGGACACCCTGAACCGGTGGCCAGCCAATCGCAAGGGACACAGAGACGAGCAACCGTCCATGCTTACACTCAGACCTAGGGACAATTTTAGAGGGTTTCAATCAGCCTGCCACGCATGATTTTGGAATGTGGTAGGAAACTGGAGTCCCCAGAGAAAACCCACGGAGGCATGGGGAGAACATGCAAACTCAACACAGGGAGGCCAGAGTCAGGATTGACCTCACGTCCTTTGCACTCTGAGGTCGACACTGGACCACTCGACTACCAAAGCCGCCCAGTTCGTACACGGCCCAATATTCACAGACAGCATCAGTGCAGTCATACATTAAGTTTTTCCCACTGTCTCGTATCTAAGTTTTGGAACCGATGGTGTAATGCGACTTGTGTGAAATTGATCGACGTGCCGGCAGACGGATTCTGAGCTCTCATCGTACCATTGTATTTCAATCATAAATTATAAAACAGTGTGAGTCATCCACCCTTAATTGTTGTAGACATCAGTTCAGTAAACTTATTATTGTTGAACTGTTGTTGAATGGAAGTGCATAGAATTACAAGACCGTAAAGTTTGTTTGAATTAAAAAAAAAAGATGATACTTTATTCATCACTGTTGAAAGCACTATTCCTGTTTCGAGCTCTCACCAAAGGAGCTCCACCATTGTCTTCCCACCTTCCCATTATGTTTTGTGAAAACAATGACTTTGAACACCTCAATCCATTACTATTCTGCCCTTATCATAACAGCATGCATGTAATGCTGCTAGACTGTAAAATTAATAGTCTGAACTCTATTAGAGCACTCATTTAGCACACTTAACCTTTGTGAATGTTTTGTCGTCTGTCGTTTATCTCTCTAGCTGCACACACTTTAAAGTCATCCCTCCGGAAAGGTTTTTTTTTTTCCATCTCCATCTAGACCAGGAGTGCCCATTACGTCGATCCTGATCTACCGGTAGATCTAAGACAGGTCCCAAGTAGATCCAAGGAGTGTCGAGGAGAAAAAAACAACAACCATTTGTGTGGCTTTGTATAAGTTAGTAATATATGTTTGTGTTAATGTATGCTGCACCCTAATCATCCTATCACTCTCATTTTCACAAAAACAATATTTTAAAAATCCAGAATTTACGGTGGCGCGAGATTACGTCACCGGAAGTTGTTAGCGCTCAGCAGTCTGCAATTGCAGCTTGTGATTAGAGCTGTTGCGCTCTATCTTTTATCGTCATTATTCTCATTCAGAGTTTGCTTTGTGTACAATTCATCGAGGGCACGGCAAAGATTATTGCGGGAATATAGGAGGGCCCAGGGAAACACTTTAAAATGGTACATGTGAGCTATTATAGTTAACAGGCTGCAAAAGTGCACCGCATGCCTCAGTTTCAGGCTGTTTCTCATCAGGGCGTGTGCGTGTGCGGGTGTGTATGTTTGTATGTGTGCGCGCCGGTAAGGGTTGATCCCGGGAGGTTAGTTGATTGAAAAGTAGATCTTCGGTCCAAAATGTTTGAGCACCCCTGATCTAGACGGACAGTTTAAGAGATATAAAAACACACAAGTGAGCAGAAAGAAACTGAAGGCATAGGAACATGACAGGGCATCGAGCAATTGCTCAAGTGGCTTCATACGCTCTCATAGCCAAGGCTTAGTTTCAATGTTCAACTGTTACTTCTGAGCACATGAGAGATGTATTCATTTCCAACCAATTTCCAAGCCTCTGTTTTATTTCAATAAGAGACTCTTTCGAGTTTACAAATTGCAATGCCAAATAGTGTCAGTGCCATTTCAAAGGAAGCCAAAGTGTGTTTGATGGTATTCTAATACTGTCAGGTTTTGGAGGGTGGAGGTGATTTCGAAAGGGAGCATGGTGAGCTGGTGGCTTTGAAGTCCGACAACAATGACAGAACACAATTTAGCCCACTTACCACCAACATGTCCGGTTTCTTTTCATAGTGCTTGCCCACGCAACTGAGAAAAACGTGGATTAGGGTCACCAAAATCCCACGCTGAAGACAAGTACCGAATGTGATGTGTGACGATTTGCAAGTTGGAGATTAGTTCCCTTCAGGCCAAAAGCTCCCATGAGGACTGAGCATCAAAGACTTATAGTCCATGGAAATGCAAGAATAGTTGCTCAACTAGCCACAAACTGCACCGCCATTGGTGCCGTGCCTTCGTGCTGTTGCCTCAGGATTCGTGCATTAACACTTCTGGAGTATCAAAATGGATTGCAATCTGCGAGCCAGATGCAATCATCAAAAGAGCCACATATGGCTCGCAAGCCATAGGTTCTTGACCTCTGTTTTGAACTGTAAAAGTCATCTTAGTTTCAACTCACTATAAATCATACGGAAAGCCTATGGGTTGTTTCGTAAAGCATGTTACAAAATGTCACTCTGATAATGTTTATTGTTCATGAATTGTTTTTAAAGCTATATTTAAAAAATAAAAATAAGGTCAGAAGCAGCTCTATGAAGCGCTGCCTTGTAGTTGAGGTACAGAGATTGTTGAACCAACAGCTTAAAAATGTGTAAAAGCTGATTATGATAATCTGGCATTTACGAAGTGGATCAGTCACCAACAGCTTAGTGGATGACAAGTAACTCGACAAATAGTGCACAACCAATGCCATTTCGACCCTCAGATAGCTAATTCCAATCACACATTGCTATCGCTCACCATGAACAAAGAGACGCTGTGTTTGCTGTGCTAAATACAAAGCACATAGATGTAGAGCTAATTGATTTGTTTGCGCTCTGATCAGTGAGCCTCAATATCCAGGAAGGCGACTTTTCTCCTGATTTGCTTTGCTGTGTCATGATTTCATGAAACTAATTCAACGTAAAAGGGAAAACAAGAGTGGTTTGCGACAGAAACCAAGACATTGTTGCAATATGGCAACCAGTACAGTTTAATTTTATGCAAGATATCTGCATTTTCCAGACCTACACCAGTACTATTAGCCAATAAATACATTTGCCGAGTTGCTATTTAAATGGGAAGTCAAGTCAAAAAAATTCAATTTTTTATTTTTATTGTATGAGTCCCCATTCGTCTAAAAATGGCATTCTGATTAATATTGTATATGTGGAATATCATTTAAATATTTAGTTTTTTTTGGGGGGGGGGGGGTGAAACAAGAAAACACAAAAAGAGTACAATCCTAATCCCATGGAGGCACGGAGGCAAGTTAAAATATTGCCAAAGAATTAAACTGGGCCAAAATAACAATGGACAATAAAATCCAGTTCATGTCGAAGAAAGAAATATAATACCTCAGCTCCATCTTGGCCCGCCCGCTTGACTGCATGATTTAATGAATATGCGGTGACTCTCGACTCACAGCTGCACCACAATAGCGAGGCGGCAGATATCAGCAACTCCAGATGCTGTTGCCACATTGCTGGAATCAAGCCAAGCTAAATTGCTGTGACTAATTTCCAAAGAGTTTACACTTGCAATCATGTGTGCGTTCTCTATGCTAAATTGAATTAGCGCAGTGTCCATCTCTCTGAAATAAGCATTAGTCTAATCTGCTGGACTGTATCTCTAGTTTCATACCTCGACTTGAGCTCATTTGTGACCAAAGTGCATTGCAGAACAAGTTAAACCAGAGGGACAAGCCCTGACTTTAAATATTTTAACAAGCTTCATCGTCGTTTATCTGCTGTCATTTTTGTGTGCATTTTCTTGACATGATTGCAGGACCTTTGTTTAATACCACCCGTGTTTACCAGGATGCAAAACAGAAACCTTTTCTCTCTGCTATAAACTGTCACAAACACCAACAAAAGGCAAGACACAGTGAATAAGACCCTCATTATCACAGTCAGTGCTTTGTCTGGCAATAGAGATTGCCCTTCTGGTGTTTTGATTGGGAATGCATGTATTCACCTCATGCATAAAGATTTGCTTGAAAGAATTTATGAAGATCCCATGAATATGTATGAGAGCCTATAACAGCCTACCTTTAAAACACTACTATGAAGGCTGTAATGCTCGCACATCTCATGAACCCGATAACCCCGTTTTCGACTAACAATAATTTAAATGAACTTGTACGAACACAGCAACGTGTCAAGATGCTCTGGACGCTCGGAGAACAAAGGAGGGAAGGTGATCTACAAGAACATGTCGTAAAAAACAGTAGTATAAGTTTATCTTCATGAATAATTGTCATTTTATTTAACATTCTAATTATAATCTTCCAAAAGGGAATTCGATGTATACTGTAGTATACTGTAAATGATGAATTGTCTCAAGCACAAAGGTGTGGTGATAGCCATTTTTTCATGATGCAAACCGGAAACAACTCAATTGCTTGAAACTTTAGAAAGTGTCCGCACCCATGAAATGTGGGTGCAAATTAAGATTTTCCAAAAAGTTCCTTTGCACTCAGGAATAAAAACGGGCCACCAATCAGTCCACACTTTTAATACATGTGACTTATTTAGGGTTGATGTTAATGTTGTGCTTTAAAACGATGAAGACTGGTGCACAATTTACCCTGATGGGAAAGACCACCACAATCGGAAACTCAACTGTGTGGGAGCGCTGTGCTTTACTGAGTGTATTTACTATTTCATCCTGAGAAAATATACCTGATATGCCTGATACCAAAATAATACCATCTGTCATCTGGACAAAACAACTCTCAAGAAAGAGAAAGCTAATACTTCTTTACTTTAATGTTTCCACCATCAGGCATGGACGAACCAGTTTTGGTTTTCTTGAGTTGGCTTTTCCACTTTATTTGGGCAACACAATCTGTGCACTACAAACTATTATTACGTACCTCCGTTTATTCAATGTGGCGGCCCGGTAGTCCAGTGGTTAGCACGTCGGCTTCACAGTGCAGAGGTACCGGGTTCGATTCCAGCTCCGGCCTCCCTGTGTGGAGTTTGCATGTTCTCCCCGGGCCTGCGTGAGTTTTCTCCGGGTGCTCCGGTTTCCTCCCACGTTCCAAAAACATGCATGGTAGGCTGATTGGACGCTCTAAATTGTCCCTAGGTGTGAATGTGAGCGTGGATGGTTGTTCGTCTCTGTGTGCCCTGCGATTGGCTGGCAACTGATCCAGGGTGTCCCCCGCCTACTGCCCGAAGATGGCTGGGATAGGCTCCAGCACCCCCCGCGACCCTAGTGAGGATTAAGCGGTTCAGAAAAATGGATGGATGGATGGTTTATTCAATGCAAAGACCATTTTTTGGACACTAAAACAATCATCTGCTTCCTCCCAATTGTTTCAAAACTCAACGCTCTACCAAGTCTGGCTTGTGAGATTGTAGAAAGGCACTGACAAAGCACAGCTGGATGGGTTCTGTGAAGAACATGAGGAGGAAGACATAAGAAGGAAATCTCGGGGTGAGTGCAAAAACACATCTTACCGCTTCAAAAGGATCCATCCATCCCGTTAAGGGTAGCAAATGATTACCAACATAAAGACATCCATCCACACTCACACTGATCCGTGCGTTATGGCTAAGTTGGAGTCTACAGTTAACCTAACAATCATGATTTTTGGAACGTGAAAGGAAATTGGAATACCCAGAGAGAAACCACGCAAGAATGGGAAGACTAAAATTCCATCATGCTCCTTCCAAACTCTATGTGGAACGTATAGGAATTTGGGACCCAAAACCTTTGACTCTGCATTATCTATCTTGCATTGATGGAGCCTAGTTTTTGAGCGACAAAAGGACATTGCCACTCAGTTTCTCCTCACTTCCATCTCTATGTATCTGTGTTAGAAGTTTTGTATTTGTTCACGTTCTTGATGAATATAGACTACTGAAAGGCTTCCTTTCTGAAATATATAATCACAAATGGCGAGTGTTTTTATACAGTATGCCTTTGGTATACTGACCAAGCTCTACATTTAATGTCAAGAGCCTAAAATATACCTCTGGCCTAGTCCCACTTTCAGAAAGCCCAAACATCCACGAGGATTCGGCACTGTCATGCTGTGAAGTGCTGGCAGGCGTCTGTGTGGAACTTCAGTCATTTATGCATTTCTCATTCTGCTTTTCAATTCTGCAGCTCCGCTCCCACTTGAGGGAATTATCACTTTTGAGAGCAGTCTGCCATTACAGACACCATTGCAAAGTAACTAAACCAGTCAATTAAGACACGCTAACCCCTATGTGACCAAAAAAAAAAAAAAAGCATGAATTAGCTGGTCACAAAGCACAATGATATGTACTAATTATACACTAAGTACCGTACTGTCTTTTGTCCAGGTAATGAGATTTTGTGGAATTATGCGCCTTTTAGGGCTCGTCAAGAAAGGCTCATGTGTAGCAATTGTTGGTATGAAGAGTACTGGAGGGCCACTCAGCTGATGGAGCAAATGTAATAATAATAATAATAATAATACATTATATTTATATGCGCCTTTCAAGACACCCAAGGACACTTTACAATAACAAAAAACACAAAACAATACGGGTTGAGCAGCGGCAGCCAAAACGCGCCAACGTTCACTCAACCCGAAGGTCAGAAAGAAACCACAGGGGAGGGAGGGAGGGAGAAAAAACCCACGCTCGGACTACCCTCATTTTGAGGATAATTTGAGTGAGGCAAAAAAATTCCTGCACAAGCATATGACAGTTACAACAGGTCACAAGACATAAACAATGAAGACGGTGAATCAAGGGAATGTATGAGGGAGGGGGTAATGGTGGGGGACTAGCTTCACCGGTGTAAGCTTCACCTTACACCGGCAGCCTCGACACTTCCAAGAGAGCCGCTCCAGTCGGTTGAATTTTCGATAGATCAGGAAACTGCAGCGCGGAAAGCAAAAGGTGTCCGCCTTCGTCGAGAGCCAAGCAAGAATGTCTGCAAATGAGACATGCTTTGGCCCTTCAGTCACTCATTTTTGTAAATGTGTTTAAACAGAATGTACTATTTTTTTCATGAGTTGGCCAGGAATCCGCCAAAAGCAGAATGGATATGGGGATAATGGAGAGAAAATTCACTTCATAAAAGATTTTTCCTGTGCTTATTTACATTCATTCATTTCATTCATCTTCTGAGACGCTTGATCCTCACTAGGGTCGCGGGGGTGCTGGAGCCTATGCCAGCTGTCTTCGGGCAGTAGGCGGGGGACACCCTGAATCGGTTGCCAGCCAATCGCAGGGCGCACAGAAACGAACAACCATTCGCACTCACACTCACACCTAGGGACAATTTAGAGTGTTCAATCAGCCTGCCGCGCATGTTTTTAGAATGTGGGAGGAAACCGGAGCACCCGGAGAAAACCCACGCAGGCCCGGGGAGAACATGCAAATTCCACACAGGGAGGCCGGAGCTGGAATCGAACCCGGTACCTCTGCACTGTGAAGCCAAAGTGCTAACCACTGGTCTACCGGGCCGCCCGCTTATTTACATCTGGAACCTAAATCTGTACAGTAAAAGCAGCACAACCCCTGTTTCTTGATTGATGAACTCACGAGAGATGAGTGGGCATTTTCAACCCTATTTACACAGGACTAACAAAGATGGAAACATTTTGAATAGCTGATTTGTACAACAGCGCAGTTTTAGAGACAAAAATTAAAACAGCAGGCATGTTGAGTGTTTTGAACACGACATTACCAATTAGTGGCCTAATATATCCCTCCATCCATTTTCTGATGCACTATATCCTCACAAGGGTCACGGAGCGTGCCGCAGCCTATCCCAGCTGTCATCGGGCAGTAGCCTGAACCGATTGCTAGCCAATCGCAGGGCACACAGAGACGAAAAATGATCCACGCTCACACTCACACCTTGGGACAATTTTGAGTGTTCAATCAGCCTGCCATGCATGTTTTTGGAATGTGGGAAGAAAACGGAGGAAACACACACAGGCACGGGGAAAACATGCAAACTCCACACAGGAAGGCCGGAGCTCTGCACTGTGAGGTCGATACGCTCACCCCTGGACCACCGGGCCGTGATGTAATATATTACAATAATAATATTCTAAAACATCATACCTGAAAGTTTTAGTTAGATTCTTATCGTGTAATCATTCTAACACAAGATAGAAAAAAAACCAACATTGCACTTCTTTGTATGCTCATTTCCATCTACCATAAATATCTCCGACAGACTGTGGTCCGAAGGAAAACCATAGTTTATCAAGAAAAATTGCATTCAAATATATTTTGGTTTCAATTGTTGTATCATTATTATTGTTGTTTATTGTAATCAACATTACAGTATATTATTATTGATGTTGCCTGTGGGACCTTTCTGTCCAAAGCTCCATGCCAGCTAATGCAAGCAAACTTGCTCCTTCTTGGCCTGGTGGAAGCAAAGCCGTGGCAGAGCGTTGTTGATAGGCAACTTTGGACCGCTCTTGGCTGCCCCAGGCAGAACCCGCTCGCACAGCATTCTGGTCAATGAAAAAGCGATCATGGCGGCAGACAAAATGTATGGATGTCTCAATTACAATTATTTTAAAAAATAATCGATAACAAAACTATGAAAATCAGCAATTGGCCGTTAAAATCTGCACCAAATGAGTATTTACGGATTGGAGTCACATCACACATGCACACATCGTGTGACACACCACTGCATTTGAGAAAAAAAAAAAGAAAGAGAAGCGTTTGCCTGTGTATGAATATATTTGGACAACTATCGAGCATTACATTGACCTATTTGCACGCCGAAGAGGAGCACAAGATACAAGGGTAAGCCGAGTGCCAGCTGGCAGCTCAGCATGACAACGATCGGGCGTTTCAATTAATAGGAATCGATGAGTGGAAGGCTCAGTCAATGACTTGATGTCACATTCATTTCTAACAAGGCGCCTTGCATTAAAATGAACCATTGGGATTGTGGGCACACTGTTTAAGTAAATACAAGATGAGAAAAAGATGGGAACACTAGATGTTTATCCAATATTTCAATATTGTTACGTTTCCAATCAATTCCTCAAAATGGGCGAGGAGGTGTACCCTTTAATTAACCGGCATCAAAATAGTGCTGGATATCAACATCTTTTACCCGTTGCAAGGGAAACCCAATTGTGTGCCGGAAATGGGGCTTGAGACTTGAATGTACTCATACGGTGATTGAATGTCAAACTTCAGCATATGTTGTGCCGAGCCTGGGAGGATACAACATTGTATGTTTGCAAAACATAGCAACAGATGCTCCATTAAGATTTGACATGTCCATAAAGGGCTAAGAGGCACTTCACATTTCAACTTAATGGGTCACCTATGAAACTAAGCTTATAGCTTAGTGTTAATGCAGACCATAGCAGAGAATGGAATATATATATATATATATTAAAAAAATCCTCATCTCACCCCTCGGGTGGTGTCCGTCCCTCATTCAGCTCGGGTCCTCTTACCAGAGGCCAGGAAGCTTCAGGGTTCTGCGCAGTATCCTTGCTGTTCCCAGCACTGCACATTTCTGGACTGAGATGTCCGATGTTGTTCCCGGGATCTGTTGCAACCACTCATCTAGTTTGGGGGTCACTGCCCCGAGTGCTCCGACCACCACAGGCACGACTGTCACCTTTACCTTCCAGGCTCTCTCCAGCTCCTCTCTGAGCCCTTGGTATTTCTCGAGTTTCTCGTGTTCCTTCTTTCTGATGTTTCCATCAGTTGGGAACACTACATCCACTACAACGGCTTTCCTCTGCCCTTTATCTATGATCATGATATCTGGTTGTTTCGCCATTACCATCTTGTCAATCTGGATCTGGAAGTCCCACAGGATCTTCGCTCTGTCATCCTCCACCACCTTCGGAGGTGTTTCCCATTTTGACCTTGGGGTTTCCAGGCCATATTCCGCACAGATGTTTCGGTAGACTATGCCAGCCACCTGGTTATGGCGTTCCATGTAGGCTTTCCCTGCCAGCATCTTACACCCTGCAGTTATGTGTTGGATCGTCTCAGGTGCCTCTTTGCACAACCTACACCTTGGGTCTTGTCTGGTGTGGTATATCTGGGCCTCAATGGTGCTCAAGGCCTGCTCCTGAGCAGCCAGGATGAGTGCCTCTGTGCTGTCCTTCAGGCCAGCCCTCTCTAGCCACTGATAGGACTTCTTGAGATCAGCCACTTCAGTTATGGTCCGGTGGTACATCACGTGTAGGGGCTTGTCCTCCCATGATGGTCCCTCTTCCAGCGCCTCATCCACTGTTCCCCATTGTCTGAGACATTCTCTGAGTACGTCATCCGTTGGAGCCTTCTCCTTGATGTATTCATGGAGCGTGGATGTTTCATCCTGGACAGTGGCTCTCACACTCACTAGCCCCCGGCCTCCTTCCTTTCGGCTTGCGTACAGTCTCTCTCTCTCTCTCTCTCTCTCTCTCTCTCTCTATATATATATATATATATATATAATCAATTGGGAGTTCACAGATCGATAAGCTCTCAGGAAAAGCAACTTCCTCCAAGTTGACGCCGCCGAGGTTACTCTGCACTTTTTTTGCCCAAGAAGCAAGAAAAAACACCGGCTTAAGAGAAAACTTTTCAAACAATGTATTTCTCTCACTCTCATCTCATCTCATCTTCCGAACCGCTTGATCCTCACTAGGGTCGCGGGGGTGCTGGAGCCGATCCCAGCTGTCTTCGGGCAGTAGGCAGGGGACACCCCGAATCGGTTGCCAGCCAATCGCAGGGCACACAGAGACGAACAACCATTCACGCTCACACTCACACCTAGGGACAATTTAGAGTGTTCAATCAGCCTGCCACGCATGTTTTTGGAATGTGGGAGGAAACCGGAGCACCCGGAGAAAACCCACGCAGACCCGGGGAGAACATGCAAACTCCACACAGGGAGGCCGGAGCTGGAATCGAACCCGCTACCTCTGCACTGTGAAGCCAAAGTGCTAACCACTGGACTACCGGGCCGCCCTATTTCTGTCTTATTTTAATTGTATTTCTCATCTCTACATTTCAAATATGTAATTCATGCAGAGCTGTATTACTTTTTATTTATGCTTCTGTTATGTAAATGAAATACATACACATACTGTACATTTAAGACCCACTAATGACTGAAACTGAATGACAAAGGAAATCAATAGATTTTTTTTTTTACAGAGGTTTGATTTCGGACAAATTTCAATATGTACAAAAACATATAAATGTTTTTTGTGGTGTTTTTTTTTTTAATAGTGTCAGCAGAGGGGTGATTTATGCCTACAAGGTTGGTTATGTTGCAAAAGTGTATAATTGAGAAGGAGATTATATGTAACAGTATTATCAAATGTAATGTTCCAATCATACACATGTCAAAACAACTTTATATGACTATATATGAGCATATGTAGTCTTATATATCCTGTGTTATTTCATTAATTTTACCATAGTTTAGAGATTAGCATACTAACTACAATCCCAGGAACACAAGTAGGGTTGCCGTCCTTGAAAAAGGAAGGGCAACCTGGGCTTAAAATACACATAATACCAAGGACAGAGGAGAGTGGAATAAACAAGAATGTTTGAATAGAACAAGGTTTGAAGTACCGGTACCCATGCACGTCATCTCATATTGATTCTTGTATTGATTGTGCTGTTGCAATTCGTGTGGCCCTGAATGAAAACCTCAGGTATGGGATGAAACTGCAGAGATCTGACCAACTCACTGTGGTTTCATCTCTCCTGGCCAGTGTCTTGCCTTGGGTGTCCGTGCCCTTTTGCCTCTAAAACGTCCTACTTGTCGTGGTGAGGGTCACTCCAACGCAATAGGCGTGATTCTCCCATGACAATAATCTATTAGAACAGGACGCCAACTTGTAGATGTCATCCATATTCTTTTCTCAAGATAAGACTTGAGATGCAGCTGCTTTTGTGATAAACACTCCTGTTCAACTTTGAACTCATTTGGACCACATGTATTTGCGAACGAAAGAACAGGCAAAGCATGTGAAATGTGTCAAATTTCAAACAAGTTATTGTACAAAGACGAACAGCTAATTACCAGTTTGGAATATATAAAAATGCAATGTCAAGTAGACCACTCATCAGTTCTATTTTTGAGTACCGGTAAGTGAAGCATTATCAACAAAAAGCTGCGACTGGCTGGTTGCAAGCATTTGTGGTGTCAAGAGGAACAAGCATTCTAAAAAAAACAAAACAAAAAAAAAACCACGAAAAGCTTGTTTATGTCAGGAGAGCACAAAGTGTGCTCATGATCAGAATAATGCTTCCCATACTGCATAGAACTAGCAAAGACAAGAAATGGAGAGTGGGCTACAAAATAATGATGTGTGTTTAGATGACAATGCAAGATAATCCCTTGGGATGTTTGTTAGCCATCCTCTTCAGCTGCAAAGCTGCCAATTATATAAATATGTGCTATTGGGCATCAAACCATCAAAATGCTGTTGCATTTATTCATGCTAGAGACCAAGTCAACTCGGCTTGAGCTGTCATGCAGCTTTTATCAACATCATATGTGGAACTTTTTTTTTTACCCTAATAAGGACAGATATAAATTTCAAATAAAAAGAAAACAAAACACACTTTAGTTTTGGGTCTATTGAGTTAAATACCTCCGTTACATGAATAGACTCATGTTAAAAATACTGTGTAACAATGCCATAATCACAGTTTGGTGAAATGATAATCTGTTCCACATTGAGCAGTGTGGTAGCACGTGTGTCGAGCGCTTCTTTCTGTGTGGAGTTTGAGTGTTTTCACCTTGCTCCCATGGCTTTTATCCTCTGATTCTGGTGTCCTCACACTTTACAAAACATGTGGAGTATGTTTAATCGGAGACTACACACGAGAGAATCTGAGTGTGAATGACTCGCGACCAGTCCGGGGAGATGGAATGCTACCAACTTGCACTCCACATGGCACTTGGTTTTAATCAGGATTGGAATTACAAATTAAACCATTAAAAAAAAATGTGCTCGCTGTTCCAAGGGGGTGCCCATCAAATTCCAAATCATCGGATTCAAAATGAAGATCTGCCAATATGTGGTAAGAAAAATAAATGCAGTGTTGTTCTTAACAGTTAATTTCTGCTTGCCAATATTGCTTCCTTTTAAAGCCGCATTTAAACTTCCATTTTACTAATTGATGAATATCCTCTAAGTGAACAGACTGTGTTGAATTAAACATGTAGAATTTAGTCCAGGAGTGCTGTTTGTTGGAGTTGCGGCATGTAGGGCAATTTGCATCAGAAATGAAAGTTTGTTTTTCCTGTGGAAAAACGGGCACACATAGTTGTGTGATCATTGCAGGAAGGAAGTGGATGTTAACGTGTTTAGGAAGTCGACAGGCACGTCAAGAACAAGCATGCAATAATTGCCAAATGTACACTGATTGCAGATGGGCGCTTGGCACTCCTGTTGCCAGGCCCACAGATTAGTCACAGGTGGGCTAACAGGATGGTGAGTTATCAGAATGTCACAGTATACAACAAGGATAAGACAACAACATACGAGCGAATCATATGCCTTTAATTCGCTGCAAAGTTGTCTTTTGTTCTTACCCAAGTGTTCATCAAATGTGGCATATACCAAGGTGATGCACTCTCCCCACTGCTGTTCTGCATAGGACTGAACCCCCTAAGCCAAGTAATCACCAAGACAGGCTGTGGATACCGCCTCAGAAATGGAGCTACAATCAGTCACCTCCTCTACATGGATGACATAAAGCTGTATGCTAAGAGCGAAAGGGACATAGACTCCCTGATCCACGCAACCAGGATCTACAGCAGCGACATCGGGATGTCATTCGGACTTGAGAAATGTAGTCGGATGGTGACTAAGAGAGGAAAGGTAGTCCGCACTGAAGGGGTCTCACTCCCTGAAGGAACAATAGCAGACATTGAGGACAGTTACAAGTACCTCGGTATACCACAAGCCAATGGCAACCTCGAACTGGCAACAAGGAAAGCGGCTACGGCCAAATACCTCCAGCGAGTGAGGCAAGTCCTAAGAAGCCAGCTCAATGGCAAGAAAAAGACCCGGGCAATAAACAGCTATGCCCTGCCAATGATCAGATACCCTTCAGGAATAATAAGGTGGCCAAAGGAAGAGATTCAGACCACGGACGTTAGGACCCGAAAGCTCCTAACAATGCATGAAGGATTCCATCCCAAATCCAGCACCCTGAGATTGTACGCAAGCCGAAAGGAAGGAGGCCGGGGACTAGTGAGTGTGAGAGCCACTGTCTAGGATGAAACATCCAAGCTCCATGAATACATCAAGGAGAAGGCGCCAACGGATGACGTACTCAGAGAATGTCTCAGACAATGGGGAACAGTGGATGAGGCGCTGGAAGAGGGACCATCATGGGAGGACAAGCCCCTACACGTGATGTACCACCGGACCATAACTGAAGTGGCTGATCTCAAGAAGTCCTATCAGTGGCTAGAGAGGGCTGGCCTGAAGGACAGCACAGAGGCACTCATCCTGGCTGCTCAGGAGCAGGCCTTGAGCACCATTGAGGCCCAGATATACCACACCAGACAAGACCCAAGGTGTAGGTTGTGCAAAGAGGCACCTTAGACGATCCAGCACATAACTGCAGGGTGTAAGATGCTGGCAGGGAAAGCCTACATGGAACGCCATAACCAGGTGGCTGGCATAGTCTATCGAAACATCTGTGCGGAGTATGGACTGGAAACCCCAAGGTCAAAGTGGAAAACACCTCCGAAGGTGGTGGAGGATGACAGAGCGAAGATCCTGTGGGACTTCCAGATCCAGATTGACAAGATGGTAATGGCGAACCAACCAGATATCGTGATCATAGATAAAGGGCAGAGGAAAGCCGTTGTAGTGGATGTAGTGTTCCCAACTGATGGAAACATCAGAAAGAAGGAACACGAGAAACTCGAGAAATACCAAGGGCTCAGAGAGGAGCTGGAGAGAGCCTGGAAGGTAAAGGTGACAGTCGTGCCTGTGGTGGTCGGAGCACTCGGGGCAGTGACCCCCAAACTAGATGAGTGGTTGCAACAGATCCCGGGAACAACATCGGACATCTCAGTCCAGAAATGTGCAGTGCTGGGAACAGCAAGGATACTGCGCAGAACCCCGAAGCTTCCTGGCCTCTGGTAAGAGGACCCGAGCTGAATGAGGGACGGACACCACCCAAGGGGTGAGAAGAGGATTTTTTTTTTTTATATATCTTCTATATATATATTGCGCGTCGTCCCGCACGCGGTCTGTCCTTCCGTCTGTCCCTTTTCAAAACGTACTTACTTCACCGCGCCGCTGCGCGCCGCTCAGGCAGTGGCTCACTACGATCGCGCGGGCATCTTAGCGCAAAAATGTTGTCTACCCACAAGCATTGCAATGAAATTGTTAGTTATTTAGTAGAGCTAAACATCTCTTTATTTTCGCGATAAGCAATGAAGAAGAACCAGTTGAACCAAGCAACAACACTTGTGGGCCGAAGGCCGACCTTACCTGCCTTCCGCAGGAACTAGCTGATGAGCCGCCCGGAGGGCGGCGAACCACCACCTTACCAGCCTTCCGCAGGAACTAGCTGATGAGCGAACCAGCTGGTATATATATGTTAGAGCTGTCAGGACAGGAGGAACTATTTTGTGTGGAAGGTTACAGCGTTCCATGTCCATATAAATAGAGCGGGTGGAGCTTCTCTGTGTTCGTCTGACAGTGACAGTGCGCTGTTGTTGTAGTGACCTAGCGAAAATTAAACATCTCCAGTGTTGTCATCGAACCAAGTATAGTCATCCGAAATGAGGTAGACACAAAAACCGTAGAGAGACTTCCGCGCAAGAAGGATCAACATAATCAACATAGCCTGACTGTGTTAGGGGGAGTGAAACCCCCTTCTTTCAGAATGGTTGGCCCCAGCAGCACGGGGGAAGTGCTTGCGCTTGTTTGTACGGACGGTAGTTTTGGCACATAACGAACACTTCTTTAACTCTGATTGATGTAGGTTGTTTGTACTATTTTTTTGAACTCAGCAAGCTCATTTTTAAGTCCGTTTCGAGATTATTCCACAGATTAACACCTTTGCTAAATACACTTCTTTGCTTGATGTTTGTTCTTGTTTTGAGTTTTTTGAATAAGTTGGTACCTCTTAATGCATAGTTGCTTTCTCGAATTTCAAAAAACTTCTGAATGTTTTGGCAGAGCAGGTTATTGTGTGCTTTGTACATTAATTGGGCGATTTTAAAGTCAACCAGGTCATAAAATTTCATCGTATTTAATTTGATAAATAGTGGATTTGTGGGTTCCGTATATTTTGATCTATTAATAATTCGAATTGCTTTTTTTGTAGTTTGAGAATAGGGAGTGTGTTTGTTTTGCAGGCATTTCCCCATATTTCCACACAGTATACGGTAATAATAATGAAGTGTATAATGTGTACAAAGATCTCTTATTTAGCACTTCCTTGGTTTTGTAGAGGATCCCTACGGTCTTGGCTATTTTTCTTTTTACGTTATCGATATGTGGTTTCCAACATAGTTTTGAGTCTATTACTAATCCGAGAAACTTGGTTTCATACGCTCTTTCTATTTCAATTGAGTTTACCATAATTTTAGCTTGGTGTTTGATTTGTCTTGTGCCAAAAACAATTAACTTCGATTTTTTTCAGGTTAAGTGACAATTTCTGTCGAACCAGTTTTTTAATTTGTTTAATTCGTTTTCTACGGTTGTCAGGAGCTGTTTCAGATTTATTCCAGAACAGTAGAAAGTTGTATCATCAGCAAATAGGACACATTTAAATAGTTTTGAGACCTTGCAGATATCATTTATATATAAGATGAATAGTTTTGGACTAAGCACTGACCCCTGAGGAACTCCGTGAGTGATTTTCAGTTGATTCGTTTTTTTATTGTTGAGTTGCACGTACTGATATCGGTTTTCTAAATAACTTTTTATCCATTTATAAGCTACACCTCTAATGCCATATCTTTCTAGTTTTTTCAATAATATACTGTGATCTATTGTGTCAAAAGCTTTTTTTAGATCTAGGAAAACCCCAACAGTAAATTCTTTGTCTATATATTAGCGGCTATTGCTTCCACAAACTCCATAACTGCCATTGAGGTGGTCCGTTTTTCCCTGAAGCCATATTGATTCTCACTTAACAGCGCATGCTTTTGTATAAAGCTATCAAGTCTGCGAGAAAATAGTTTTTCTAATATTTTTGAAAATTGTGGTAGTAGTGATATTGGTCTATAATTTGTAAACAGATGTCTTTCTCCACTTTTATAGATTGGAATAACTTTAGCAATTTTCATTTTTGATGGAAAGATACCAGCTTTTAATGACAGGTTGCATATGTGCGTGAAAGGTCGCACTACATATTCTATAATCTGCTTGATTATTGTCATATCAATATTAAAGCAATCAGTTGACTTTTTATTTTTAAAAGTTTTTATAATATTTGATACTTCTTGTTTTACAGCAGTAAGGAACATCGTGGAGGAGTTTTTTTCTACGTATCTATCTATTTCAAACAGGTTTGTTGGATTAGGAATTTGTTTTGCTAGGTTACTGCCGATGTTGACAAAATACTCATTAAATTCAGTTGCTATTTCTGAAGTTTTTTCCAAAATAGTATTTTTGCCTTTGATAAAATACTCTGGATAATCATTTTTTTAGGACTATTTCTGATTACTTGGTTAAATATTTTCCATATTTCTTGTGCGTTACCTTTATTCTGCTCTAATAGTGCATGATAATGATCTCTTTTACTGGTTCTTATAATATTTACTAGTTTATTTTTATAGGTCTTATATTTTTTTCTGCTTCTTCAGTTCTGAATTTTAAAAACAATTTATATAAATTGTTTTTCTTTTTACATGTGTTTTCTGTGCCTTTCGTTATCCATGGCTTACTTGGGTCTTTATACTTTTTGGAGACTTTAGTTAATGGAAGATGTTTATCATATAGGGAGATTATGGTAGACTGAAATACTTCAAACGCTGTATTTGGGTCTTCGTTTGAGTAGACCTCGGTCCAGTTTTGTTTTTCTAGGTCTTGCTTAAAGGCATCGATGGAACGTTGGGTTCTTAGTCTTATTTCTGTTATACGAGTTGTTGATTTAGCTTTTCTATCGAAATAATTATGAAAAACTACAAAAACAGGTAGGTGGTCACTTATGTCATTAATGAGAAGTCCACTTTCAATTTTATTATATATCTTATTTATATATATGTTATCTATTAATGTGGCCGTGTCAACTGTTATTCTGCTAGGTTTCAGGATTACTGGGAAAAAGCTGTTGCTGTACATAGTATTTATGAAGTCAGTTGTTTTTTTGTGTCTATTTGGGTTTAATAAGTCAATGTTAAAGTCACCACATATTATTCGTGTTTTCTTATCGTTGTAGTAACTGAGCATATCTGTTAGTTTTTTATTGAATGTGTCAATACATGTTCCTGGTGTCCTATAGATGCAACTTATGATGATATTTGATGCCTTTTTATTGTGTATTTCAATGGTTAGACATTCCATTAGGTTTTCTATTGTGTTTGTCAATCTCTCGATTTTACTGCATTTAAGTGCTTTGTCTACATATATTGCAACCCCCCCTCCTTTTTTGTTTTCTCTATTAGTTGCAAACATTTCATAACCTTCTATTTCCATTTCAGTTGTTTTATCTTCATCAAGCCAAGTTTCTGATATGGTAATTATTTTAAATTTATTGAATTTAGTCAGGTATTCTTTAATTTTTGTGAAGTTTTTATAGAGACTTCTACTGTTTAAGTGTATTACCGAAAGTGCATTTTCCAATTTTATATTAGTGTTGAATTGTTCATCCAGGTAATAGTCAGAGTTTGTTACCCTTTGTTTGTTGTTGAAGAAGTTATTGTCTGGGTCCAAATTGTTCTCAGGATCGAATGGCTTATAGTCAATATCCTCAAAGGGTTGGAAGTTCATGTTTTTGGGATGTGAATTTCCCGCTCCCACGCGGTCGTCGATGGCTCCCTCACGGCCGTCGTTGGTTCCCTCGCTGTCGTCGCTCGCTCTCTCGCCGTCATCACTGGGTCCCTCGTGGTCGCTGGCTCCCTTGCGGTCGTCGCCGACTCCCTCACGCTCGCCGGCTGGCTGCCTCCCGGCTCTCTCACGCGCGCTTGCTGGTTGTCTCCCGGCTGCCTCATTCTCGCTGTCTCCCGGCTCCCTCGCGGTCACTGGCTCCCCTGCAGTCGTCGCTGGTTTCCTCTCGGTCGTCTCTGGCTCCCTTGCGGTCGTCGTTGGCTCCCTCACGGTGGTCGCAGACTGCTTGTCTCCAGGCTTCCTCTCGGTCGCTGGCTTCCCTGCGGTCATCACTGGCTCCCTCACGGATCAGTCGTCGCTGGCTCCCTCGCGGTCGCTCGGTCTTGAAAAAGTTTTTGTCCGGGTCCAAGTTGTTCTCAGGGTCAAACGTCTTGTGGTCAGTAGGGTTGGAAGTCATCAAAGGGTTGGAAGGGCCATCAAAGGATTCAAAGTCCATGTTTTTTGGTATGTGAATTTCCTGCTTCAGTAGGGTCAGAGTTTTTATTGTCGGGTGGTGAAAAATTCTCAGTATGCTGCTTGATGGTGTTGAACTCGAGCCTGTTGTGTTGGAGTACTGGTGCGGGGGTGGACAATAAGTTTGTTATGTCTTAAGTAGGCAGTTTCCCCTCTGTCACGTGCAGCTTTTAATTTTGGGAGGAGCTCTTTTCTTTTTTGTCGTACGGCATCTGTAAAGTCTTCGTTGATGTAGATGTTGGAATGTGTGACAAAAATTGTTATTGTTATTTCAGTAAATATTTGCATTTGGCACAGAGAAAACTGATTGATTTCATGTTGATGAGAACAGTAAAATGGGGAAAAAATAGGAGAAAAAATGTAAAAGGAAATTCAGAAATGATAAAAAATGTGTGAGTAATCACGATTAATTTTTTTGTTCATTTGAGTTAATTCTGACAGTTGCATTTTTAATTAGATTAAATATTTTAATCGTTTGACAGCTCTAATATATACATATATATATATATATATGTCTGGCATAGTCTACTGAAACATCTGTGCAGAACATGGACTGGAAACCCCTAGGTCAATATGGGAAACACCTCCAAAGGTGGTGGAAAGTGACCTAGCAAAGATCCTGTGGGACTTCCAGATACAAACTGACAAGATGGTAATGGCGAACCAACCGGACATTGTGATCATAGACAAAGGGCAGAGGAAAGCCGTTGTCGTGGATGTAGTGGTCCCAAGTTATAGAAACGTCAGAAAGAAGGAACACGAGAAACTAGAGAAATACCAAGCGCTCAGAGAAGAGCTGGAGAGAGCCTGGAAGGTAAAGGTGACAGTCGTGAGCCCCAAACTAGATGAGTGGTTGCAACAGATCCCGGGAACAACATCGGACATCTCAGTCCAAAAAAGTGCAGTGCTGGCAACAGCAAGGATACTGCGCAGAACCCTCAAGCTTCCTGGCCTCTGGTAGAGGACACGAGCTGAATGGGGGATGGACATCACCCGATTTTTGTTTTCCATACTGTATACATTTAAGTTTTCTGCTTGGCTCTCGTCGAAGGCGGACTCTTTTTGCTCAGCTCCTGTCCTCCCCCCCACCCTCTCCTTGCTCGCCACTCAGTCTACGTGTTGTCTTTGTCTCACCTAACCTCCGACCGTATTTTCATCCTAAGAACAGCGTATTTTCATCCTAACAACAACAACAAAAACAGCAGCCAGTGGGTAGCCTACTTGACCCCGGGGACATTTGCTGGCGGGTACGCCCTAGATCCCCGGAGAAAGTGGAGAACGGTGTGCCTGTCAATACTGAGGATGTGGAAGACATCCACCTTATCGGCCTTCTAATAACAGGTATGCTGCTCTTTGGTGTTAGCAGTTTCCTGTTCTATGGCAAAATTCAACCGACGCGAGTGGCTTTATTGGAAGTGAAGAAACTGCCTGTCATTCTGGATGGTTTAGCGCGAATGTCCAACACCCAGACTCAAGTGGTGACTGAGCTCAATCACAATATGGATGCGGTTTTGGAGCGTCTGTAAGATGGAGATCAACTTGGAGAAGTTGGAATCCGCGCTTCCTAAAGAAATTGCGGATTTGGCTGATCAGCGGTAGTGAAGAGATACAGGCCACGGACTCAAGGCTGTCTGAAATTGTTGGCGGCCGTCCCTCCAAAACAAAGGCTATCTGGACCCTTTCCCCTGGATGGAAGTACACATGGAAGCTAGTGCCCCCACCATCAGCCCCACCTTCTCGGGCATGGATTGATAAGCCACGACTGTCTCCATGAGCAGACCTTGACGAAGCAGCTGCGGCCTGATACGCACACAAAACCAGACAATCACAAGCGAATACACACCCTTGAATCACCGCCTTTATTGTTTCTGTTTCCCCCCGCGACGTGATCTGATCTGCGGAGCGCACGGGGACCATGCAGCTGGTCGGACGGGCCGCTTCGCGTTCTTCTTCGTATATATATATATATATATATATATATATATATATATATATATATATATATATATATATACACACACATATACATACATACATATATACAATTATCTGGCAACCATCCCGAAGACAGCTGGGATGGGCTCCAGCACCCCCCTTCGACCCTTGTGAGGATAAAGCCTATCAGAAAAAGGATGGAGGGATAATTATCTGAAAGAAAGACTGATCCTATTCTCTACCTGAATCTTAAATGCGGATAAATTGCTATTTTCCTTGATGTGACTTTCTCATGCATTTACATCAGGTGTTTATTTGATATTATAGGATGTTTCATTACATTATGTTTCTTTCAAATATGATAAATAATTGGGGGGCGGGGATTGGTGGTGAGGGGTTGCAAACTGTAGTTCATGGCTGATAATTTATGTAAAAAACACCCGCTCACTGTTATCATGCACATTTGCATATCCATACAAAGTAATGGCTTTTTTTGTAATTACAGTCATTCCTCAAAAGCACACCTTGATTTATTGTCAAATTAAAAATATAGCAGAAAAGAGGCTGCAAGTCGCCGTTACTGCAGTGACAAAATGTGATTAATGCTTTGCTATTATGGGCCTGAGAGTGGCATGATCCGGATATGCGCCCTGCTAGGCACAGAGGGGTGAGTGGGAACATCAATACATGCAACTCTTTGGATGATGGAATAGGCGTGAGCCCTGGTGCAATGTGCAAAGGTTGGGCAGGGTACTGTGGGGTAGATTATTGCTAAATATCAAATGTAGAGCAACAGTGGTTGGGACAAAGTTGCTTTTTGTTCCGATAGTTAAAGTAAAACTGATTCACAGTTTGCATCTGGATTCATTTGGTGCCAAAGGATTATTCGACTCAGTTGGAATCGTCAAAAAGATTGTACTTTGTCTGATGTAATGCAGAAGAAAAAAAAAGACAACCAAGTGGGGAGAACAGGATGAATAGTTCCAACACAGAAAAGAAACACTAAAATTGCCTTTCCTATGTGATATTATGGATTAATCAAACAAAGATAAGACCAGAAAAAGAGTGCACCTCATTCCAGTTCGGCAGCATTGAAACATATAGTATATCATCGAAAATTTGAAAGCAAATGTAGCAGCAGAGAGGGGAAAATAAATATTATCAGTAATCAAAATGTTTTTTTCTAACTTCAAGCACGTTTGAATTTTCACGACAATTAAAAAAAAAAAAGTCAGCAGGAGCTCAGGAGGGAGTCGTAGACTGTGCCAGCCAGCAGATCTTTGGTGCTCACTTCACATGATTTTAGGCTTCATGCCAACCGGGGGGAATTCACGTCCTGCTGCTGAGCATCAAATAGCAAGTTTGCCTCCTAATTCCAAGCCTGAAGCGCTTCTCATTCAGGTATTTTATTTTGCAAGTCAAGACATTCAAAGCTTGTGAGTGAGGAAAAAAGGTTTCACCATAGGAACCTCCTCATATTATTCCTGGCTTGAAGGTTACAAAATAGTTTTCCTCATTTCTTCTTCTTATCTCATCATCTATCAGAGCGGCATGCCCTCCAGTTTACTGCATCACCGCTATAATGCATAATACTCTACTAAATTTAATCATGATAATGATGCATAATTCTACAATCTTATTTGCAAAGCAAAAGTCCTTAGGAGCATACCAGGCTGGTGGGCATCATTTTGGAGGGAGACGAGCAAGGTACAATCTTGCTGAACTTAGCTGAACTACAACACAACTGTAAAAGCAACACAATTGTCATGTGTGTGTGTGCAATCATGGCAGACCACACACAAGAGTAGAGGGGTGGGGGGAAGCCTTGCTCTTGTAAAACCTTTTCGACTTTTCAAAGATGTGGGAGGAAGAATCTTTCAGTCGTAATCATTGCTTGGCCTTCATGACATACCTTCGCACTGCTGCGGTTGTTTGAAACACACTCAAGAAATGTTAGTTTTGGAATGTACAAAGGTGAAGTCAAAACAAACTCTTGTGGGAAATAGCAGCACAGTATCAGTTGTACTCTTGATGGTAGTAAATATTGCAGAATAAATGGGATGTTGCAATATTACATTGTTTGGATCGAGAAGCAATACGAAAAGGAGCAATTTATTGAAAGGTAATCTTTTCCACTTCACATATTTTATGTGTGTGCAGCTGTCTGGTTTGTTTGGATGGTATATAAAAGCAATTTGAAGATTGCCACATAACTTTAGGTTAGCCATGAGTCACAGGGGAAAAATATATATTTCAAATATTCTTGTGTATTCGGATAATGGATCCAAATACATAAGACTTGAAATTTCCCACCGGACTCTCATGTATTTACTTAATTTTAAGTTTACACTAGAAATTATTTATGACAGGCTCAGGAGTTGCCTGCTCTGTCGCTTTCTCTTTCAAACAACATTTGCCAATCTGAAGATAATGTCAGGCTTATCTACTCTATATGTCACAGTTAGTAAATGGGGAATTATTGAAAGGTTTATTACTAACAAGATTCCGCTGTAATGGTGCCTCTAGTATATTGTAGTGTACATTGAATATCCCATTAACAATTGTCTGTAACTGACTGGTAGTGGGTACAGGGTGTCCCCCTGCCTTTCATTCTAATGCTTGACATACACTTTATGATAATAGAAGTGTTGTTGTTTTTCCAGAACTGACTGGAAGTTAATGGTCCCTATTATAATGTTGATGCAAATGGTTCGCACTGAATGAGCCACACAGGTTGTCTGGGTCAGTGCTGTTCCACTTGGGTCCTGAAAATCTTAATAAGGCGCATCTGTAATTGTTGCCAACTGTCAAACAAAGCAATGTGGAATTGGACCGAACATGATAGTACACAAGTTTCTCCCCTTTAATCTGTGTCAAAAGTTCCATGTATGAGATCAAAGAGCATGTAGACGCCATTCCTAACATGATTTGTACTCGATGTTCAACCACATAGGCACAGTGACGCAAAAGGTTTGGGAAATCTAGTCGTAAATCAGCATCAACTGGCACGCAACGGATAAATCAGATCATTATACTGCAAGCTCTCAGGAGCTGCCGATCCCTTGTCATTCCTCTCTGAACACTGCATAATAATGGCATCCAACAAGACCAGAATTCAGAAGTGGGTTCAAAAATGAATTATTACAGTCCGCTAAGAGCCTGTAGCAGACCATAACCCCATATAGGATGGGTGTAAAACAAGTTTAATCAGTATGGACACTCTAGTTTTAAAGGTACCGTAAATTTAAAGCAAATTACTTTCTATTGAATCAACCAATCAAATACAGCAAATCTTTGAAACATTGTCCGCTTGTCCACTTTTTCATATAGTTCGATCCATTTTGAATGTAAGTACGTTTTTGTCATTTGTCTTACTGTTTTTGGATCTCACTGGTCAGGATTGGTCTGTCCCTTTCACCGACAACTCAAACTGCCTGAGGACACAGCATTTGCACAAAACTGTGTTCATCTCTCATTTAGACCTACCAACCTGCTTGTCTCATTTCCTAATTCCTTCAACCTTCCTGCCTCAACCTAGCACAATTCGTTCATTTGTAGTAAGAAATGTCTCTCAAAGACGTTTTCCATTCTGGGCTTGGTGACCTACTCGTTTCTGTTTGCTTGTAAAATATTTTTCGATTTGCCTTTGCATAAATTTTTGATGTAACCAAAGACCTTCGGAGGAAAGAAAAAAGGTGCGGTGCAGAGTGGAGGGCATAGAAACGCTCCGTCCACTCCCCCTGATGAGACAAAAAAAATAAAAAATACTGATTGTAAGTGCAACTGAACAGCACAAGTCCGAGTCAGAGGGAATGTTTTCATGTATTTTATCGTCGAACATAACCATTAGCTAAAGCGGATGCCCTTGAACTTTGTTCCGCGCCAACAGGTATCCCACCCTCTGATTGTAATTATATAGAGAGGTCTATGGCAGGTGGCAAAGTGCTGAGCTTCATTTACATAAATCTGCATGAGTCACCGGGTCTGGCTTCAACCTCTGGCATTTAGAATGAACCACGCAAACATTCAACTATTTATTTAGTTATTTGTTTCTTGACTGTCTTTCCTCCTTACTTGCTTACAATAGAACAAAACTGCTGTTGGAATGTAAAATGGTATAAATGTGTTCTAAGAAGCTCTTTTCAGAATGTGACTGTTTTTATTTTTGCTACCAGTTTCCTCTCACAGGTACATGTTCAGTCCACCCTTGACCCCTGCACCAACCCATCCCTTTGTTAAATTGACACTGGCAGTGGGGTATTAATTCAAGTGGTTGAAGTATTTTAACTGTTGGGTTTCTTTTGTTCGCACTCTCGTCTAGTTTGGTGTTTTATCCGAACAAAAAAACTTACAATTCTCAGAAAAAGAAGACAAGATGAACACCACAGCACTATGGATTAAGTGTTCGAGCCGTTTTAAGTATTAGATAGCTCACTGAAGGATTAGATACATTACCTGAACAATAAGATGAGCCTTTATTTGTTCCCCAATGGAGAAATTTGTCATTGGAATTTGTTGGAACTCAGACTATGGTACAAGCACATGCAAATATGAGATGTTGATACAGAATATTACCTTAATGCTTAGTGATGTGTTTGTTTTAATTGTATCAAACTCTTTTTTTCATATACTGCATGCATGCATTTTATTGTATATGTTGCAAGGAAAGTTATTTGGGCTGCAGATGAATACACTAGGAATTGAGGAGTGCAGTCGCAGTGGCGGAAGTATGTGGTGGACAATGCTGGCCGTGGTCGGAAGACATTTAACCGGAGATCGGCCAATGGTCTCCATGCTAAACAATGATTTCTCAGCCATGTGTGTTCCGTTGCCAAGGCATACCTCAAATCTCTTCTCATTTGGCTACACCCCAGTGCATCAGGAAGAGGTTTTGTCTCCAATTTGTGTTATTTTGCGGCAGGGAAGAAGATGGGTCACTTGCCCAACAGTATTTTTTGTACTTTATCTTGTTCAAAACAGAATGAGTTAACATTAAAGAACAGTGCAGTCGCGACAGCATGTCATGCGGAAGCATGTGCAAAACAGTATGTTCATGCATGTGCTGACATTTGCAGGGTTCTATCCACAGCCTGTGAGCAGAGGGACCCCCACAGTGGGAGGTGTTTCTGCTGACGGAAACATATTCCAGGTAATGGAACCACTCTGTCGTCCCACAGCAGAGCACTAAAGCAGAACTGAGCTCTGGACTACTACTGCACGCTTCACTGGGCCTCCAGATGACAAAATGGTTCACCGAGTGACTAAAATCAAACAAAATAAAGTTTAAAAAAAGGTGGATGGAAACGATTGGAGGTGGAAGAATTACTTTTTTTCTGTGTAGGTCGAACATGTTTATTGAGAAAAACCACAAAAAAAAACAACTGCTTGTAAAAGCTTGAGACGATAAAGGATTCATCTGACTAGACGCAGTACATTATTTAAGTAGAAAACATTGTGTGCATTTAAACACAGTCAATTATGCTCGCAGAGGAATTAAAATTCTGCTTATGCTTTGGCTCCCGCAAGAATTGAAATTCTGCTGGTATCACGTACTAAAAAGGATAGTCAACAATATTCCAAGGGCTCACAGTAAACTGCACAACTCGGCAGATCCAAACAGGAATGCACCATCACTAAATTTCACACCCCTGCATCGGGTTTGTGGCTCCACGTACAGCAGCCATCAATGCATCAATTTTCTTTTGCTAATGTAGAATTGGGTTGCAGCAGCAACAGTTAAAGCAGACTTCCCTGCCACGAGCGATTACGCCCAGTTCTTCCAGAGGGAGTCAGCTGGGAGACATAATGTCGTCCCTTCAGCGTGTTCTGGGTTAGTCCCCGGAGCCTCCTCCCAGGTGAATATGTACGGAACACCTCACAAGAACTGTCCTGGCTCCAGTCCTGTTCACTCTCTACACCTCGGACTTCAGCTATGTCACTCCAGCCGGCCACCTTGATCAATTCTCTAATGATTATGCAATTGTCGGCCTCATTACGGACTGAAATGATCGCGAGTCAGGAGGTCTTCGTGGACTGGTGTCTGCAGAACCACCTCCAGATCAACCCCTAGGAAAACTAAGGAGCTGGTTGTGGATTTCTGCAGGAAACGGTCGTCACGTGCAGCGATGAACATCCAGGGTACAGACATAGAGAGGGTGACCTCCTACAAGTACCTAGGTGTTCTCACCAATAAACTAGACTGGTGTAACAACGCGGGCACTCTGATCAGGAAGGGGCAGCTTCCTGCTCAGAAAACTGAGGTCTTTTGGAGTTCAGGGGTCAATCATTTAGACCTTCTATGACTCTGTGGTGGCCTCAGCCTTTCATTTTGGCATCGTCTGCTGGTCAGGCAGCATCTCAGCCCGGGACAGTGAGAGACTGGACCGACTGCTCAGCTCTGTCCTGGGCTGCTCCCTGGACAGTCTGGAGGAGGTGGGTAACAGGAGGATGCTAGCTAAGCTAATAGCTACGATGGACAGACCCTCCCATCCACTCATGGGCACCCTAATAGCACTGGGCAGCTCCTTCAGCCAGAGACTGATAGACCCGCGCTACAAGGAGAGATACCGCCACTCGTTCCTGCCAACTGATGTCAGGCTATTGAATGGACAGTACTGAGACCCTGGACTCACCCCCATTCACCCCTTTTTAATGTGCTTATATTTATATTTATATTTATTTATATACTTTTTGTCTTCTACTTCCTCCCTGTCATAATTTTGCTGCTGTAAATTGGGAATTTCACGTGCACCATTCTCGCACTCGAAGTGGCCGAGGTAAGACAAGTATGCTGCTCTCTCTCAAAAGCCACGATTATGAAAATAAATAATATTATAATAAATAAAATGTTAAAGTTGAAGGGTTCCGCTATGTTGATTAATCCATTATTAAAGCTATCTTGCCTGATTTTAGCACTGTTTTTAAATTGCTAGGTGACATTTTGGAGCCATTATCCATCAACGGAGAGAGCTAATATGGCTAATGCCGATTAGCGGGCAGCCTATCTATTTTATTTCTGACCTTCAGGCGAACCAACGAGGACGTTGCAGTCGCACACTGTGCACATTAGCGTTTTTGCACACATATGGCAAGACTATGATAAATACGTGGGATAAATAAAGGGCAAGACCAAATTTGACTCAACCCTCGTAATCATCCAGAACACAACTCAGTGCAAAAGTGAATGGGTATGCACATTTAATAGTTTGTTCTGACTTCTGTACATTCCAGTAATCTTACATGTCACTCTCTTTACAGGAATGTATTACTCAGTAATGGTGATGGTTGTGATTTATGTCCACGTATATACAGTCACAATTATTGTCTGAACATGGACATCATTCATCACCAGGCCACCCTCTGTTATATGTCATTGCATTATGAGAAACCTTTGCAATCAAGGTGATGTATTTGCAGCAGCGCGTTGTATCCTGCACTATGATTTCATATTATTCTCATTAGACCTGTTCTCCAAATGGGTAATTGCAAGAAAGTTATAGTTTGCAGAATACCTGTGGGGATACAAACTTTCTTAATCACATGTGAGCTCTTCAAATGAATCGCAATGACACCTGCAGTGTGCGTCAGAACTCCACGATGCAGACATTCTGGAATGCAGTATGAGTGTTCATTTCAGAATAGTTTAAGCTACCCTAGTGTTGCACTACCAAGCAACTACGATCAACAAGAACATGACATATACTGTAAGTGTCGAAAACAATTATACAGTAGTCCTTGAGCGCTTTAAAGTGTCTAGTGCTGTGGAATATTCATCAATGAAAATTGTTTATGTACGGAATGGAGCTACAATGATCATTCCTGTTTCACAGGGAAGTGCAAAAATTAAAAGGGCCACAATAGATTTCAGTTACTGACCTTTTAGAAGCGGCAGGCCTTTCTGGAATGTTTGCCTGTATGCCACTTGGTATTGTTTGACCTGGAAGCCGGGCACGCAGCCCTCACGGTGCCCTTCCTGTCGTCCACCAGCAAAAGTCTGCAAAAGATGGAGAAGTTACATTTGAAAAAGCTCTTACGTAAACTACAAAACAGCTCAATTTTCCAATAAGCAAAGTTATAGTGAGGAGCACAGCCTCTCAGTCTCAGGGGAATTACTGTCAAAGAGATTCTGTTTATGCTAATAAGCTAGGCCTCACTGTGTACTTTTGTAAGTGGAATGGAGGGATGTCAGTGCACTCTCCTGAGGGTTGTCTCACTGTTGGCAGCACTTCCTGCTGCTGCAGCGAGAGAAGCTTCACTGTAACTTAAGCTTTATGAAAGGCAGCTTGAGATATCAGAATTAATTATATGGGGGCCTCTGATAAGAGCATCCCACATAGTGAGCCACACTCATTATCAGAGGATGTGGGTCAAGAGAATAACCATAAGCTATTTTTATATTGACAACAGGCTACCTTTTGGCATCTTTGTACCATTTAAAGAACATTGCTTCAAGGGAGGGTGCACTTTGAAACGCTGCCAAATTTGGCAACCGTACCACAGACAGTATTTGTGATATGGTTAATATGCAGAATAACCTTAATAGAAAGACATTTGACATTGTAAACTTTGCCATTTAGAATATACAAAGTAAAGGCTGGTATAATACTGGTCTGATCTAGTGATCTCCACTGTTTGTCACTCTTCAGTTGGCGACCACAAGAGAGCAGCTCCAGTTAGACGTCAATGAAATGGGACAGAAGAACAGTATCATAAACTGTTGATGTGAAATCAAGGAAGAATTAATGCTAAATCCTCGATGTCTTCCACTGTCCTTACTTGAATTTGTTTCAGTTTTGTTTGCTGAAATATTGTGTTGCACTGCTATGATGTCTCATTCTTCATGTTTTTGATCCAGCTATAGCACACAGTCCAAAAAAACGTTGATGGCAAAAGATGCCAGCAAAGTGTTTGCATTGTGGCAAACAGAAGAAAGGTATTTTTTAATGTATATCCAGTCACCTAAACGCAACACTAAGTACTACAGTGTTAAAATTTCCTTCCAAGCACAAACTAAATCATCACATCCTTACATTAACCAAGTGAAATAGTCTCATTTACAGGGACTGACCTGGGCCAATATTTTGAGGTGCCTCTTTTACCCAGAGATCCCGTGATAACAAACAGAGCTGATGAGAAAGAAGCCTTACATTCTTTTGTAAAGGAGCCAGCAAAGACATGATAATGCCACAGCTGTACAAGCTTTTACAAAGCAGCTTCTCAGAATCAGACAATTAGATGCAGGATTATGTCAGCCTCTTGTGTGTGAAAATGCTCATCAGACACAGTTATTGCGTTCAAGCACAGGGCGAGAGAAACTGGTCCGAGATGATTCTTCGTGCTCTATCATCCAAATAGGAATCAATAAAATAAATCAAAATATGAACTAATTAACTCAAGTGATTCTTCCCTATCGTCAAAAGAAATGTAGTCACATACAACAATATGGCCCATTGTGTACTCACACATACCTGTCAACTTGTACGTTTTCCCCATATTTTATACGTTTTTTTAATCATTTCAAATCATGTACGGCGTATTACAGCTTTTATACGGGGAAAAAAACATAAAAACAATTGTGAACCGATCTCACAAAGCCCATTTTGGCTCAAATCCACATCGTCTCACCTGCTGGTAGCCAACAACAATGCCGTCGTCGATCACTACTATTGTCACGGCAGACCAGCAAAACTATCAATCGTATATTTTTTTTCATCGCTGCGTACAGTCGGATTGATAAAGCATAATGTGCGCATGCGCGGCAAACCTTTGTACGGGTTTTTGTCACTTTGTAACATACATACATACATACATTCTGATTTATATAGCGCTTTCACAACAGCGGCAGCTGTAACAAAGCGCTTTACAAAACAGTTAACATAAAGTAAAATAATAAACACAACACACAACATAAAACACAAACAGTCGTGCAGTCCTAACCACTTTTCCGTCACACGCTTTGTTGTTTGAAGCGGTTTGAGATGAAAGAGGAGAGAATCAAAGTGTCCTTTAACCAGTGGATCAGAGACGTCATGCTCAAAATGAGCACACGTCGGCTACAAGCTAAGTTTCAAAGTCAACAAGAAGCTGTAGCATCCATTGACGAAAAAAGAGATTGGTTCACTTCTCCTGTCCCATGGAAATCCACTTCAATTCCAAGCGGCGACTCACGGTTCCAAATACGCATCGGTGCTCTTCGCCAACGCTCCTCTCTCCTCATCCTCAAAGGATGATGTAAGGGGAATCATAATCATTTAAAAGGGCAGCTATTAGTCAAGGTTGACAGGTATGCTCACAATACATTCAGGGAGGTTTGGAGACATCTAACCGAAGTGGCATAATCCTGACATTTTGCCCTGTTCTCGGCTTGACAGACACATGATACAAGTTAGACAAGTTAGAATAATTCCATATGGGCTCTCTGTAAGTGTGTCTAGGTGGTGAACAAGCGCTGGCAGATGTTCAGCAACGGAGGTCATTGCATGTTATGTCCCAGCAATGTAATCACAGCACCCAGGCAACCTGGTTTTTTTGTTTGTTTGTTTTTTTCCCCAAGTAGCATAATTGTAATTCATTTTTGTGTAGGGCTTCCTGAGCATCCGCAGTGAGGTACATGTCACAGAAAAGGGATTTTGTTTTTTTCTTACGAATGCATCAAGAGATATTAATGTAATGTGCACATTTCTCTGCAGATCACAACACACACCACCTTCAAATTCATTCATTCATTCATTCATCTTCCGAGCCGCTTGATCCTCACTAGGGTCGCGGGGGGTGCTGGAGCCTATCCCAGCTGTCTTCGGGCAGTAGGCGGGGGACACCCTGAATCGGTTGCCAGCCAATCGCAGGGCACACAGAAACGAACAACCATTCGCACTCACACTCACACCTAGGGACAATTTAGAGCGTTCAATCAGCCTGCCACGCATGTTTTTTTTTGAATGTGGGAGGAAACCGGAGCACCCGGAGAAAACCCACGCAGGCCCGGGGAGAACATGCAAACTCCACACAGGGAGGCCGGAGCTGGAATCGAACCCGGTACCTCTGCACTGTGAAGCCGACGTGCTAACCACTGGACTACCGGGCCGCCCCACCTTCAAATTGTCACATGTAATTGATGTGGTAAATATAATCTAGACTGTTACTCCTAGCTAGGCAACTAAAAAAGTTAATGTGGCTGTTTTTAGGGGAGAAAATAGATTTTCAGACTGAACATTATTTCTCCATCAGAAAAAAAAGGAAGGAATTAAAATGTGAAGGTTGCGCATTCCCAGTGTGACACAATCAACTACTCCTTTATCTCAATAATTCTCCTGACACTCTGAAGTTCACCTGTTTCCACATGAAAGAATAAATCACAAAGTATTTCGTTGATCTTATTTCTTAGTGACAGGTCTTTGTCAGGGTTATCTTTCAGTGTATTTATCCTCTCCAATTTCCAGTCCAAAAGAATAATTGTGCCCAAACCGCTTTCAAGGTGAATAAATAATAAGCAGTCGTACTGAGTAGACGAGCTTCAATTCTGAGTTGAAGACTTTATCAAAATAAAATTTTACTTTCCGATAACTGCTATCTACTGTTGATTAACACTGTCTGATATTGGCCAAACAGACCATCGATCGACAGAACAAATTATTAAAGGGGAAGTCAATCCCCAAATTTTCTTTACCAGACTATACTCTATGCAGCTCCACTTGTCCAAACATGGCATTCTGATTACCATAATGTTGTGTATGTCGAATATGAGTCACGAAGTAATATCTAGCCGCTTTGGTCCATCTCAGGGAGCAGCCATTTTCTCAGTTGATGTCAACTAAAAATGACATCAAAGTTGCACAGCGCTCAGGTAATGTCCAATCATGGTTCAGCTTCCGAAAACAGGTGAGACGTGACCGGAAGTGATGTCACAACTACAGTAGTGTGTTCCTTGTAGATGGCACATCAGAGTAAGCGTGGTTTGTAAAAAATGAATCGGCAGGAAATGCAACTGTGTCAGCATCAAAGGTACAAGTGCAGATTAATTTTCACCAGTTGAAAAGTACTACCCTGGCTGTCATGAGCCAACCAGACACTCGCCTCGAGTCAGCAGGGTAGAGGGTCAGCCATTTGCTGGCTAGAAAAGTGGATCTAATCGATATGTTACTCAATATCAAAATATGTCTGGATTACTTAGTTGGAGAAACAGGCTGGAAAGATTTCACATAACATTCCCAAGAACTCACACACTCGTGACAGTGAAAACACAGAAAAATTGTGGCCCCTGCAGGTGTGTATAAATGTGATATTAAAAAAAAAACAGGCATAAATGGATTTAAGTAAACAGCATCAGATTAATAAAAGTTAACATTTAAATTATAATAAACTTGGGTTGAGTTCCCCTTTAAATTCAAACATGTCTTTAGACATAAGTCTACAATACTCTGTATTTTCTTTTTTTCTTTTTAGTGTTTTGTAAAATTTAAGTTAAAAGTTAGGATTCTTCCAAAAGATGTAAAAGCTAAGTTTATGAGCTCAAATATTTTTGCAGACTCTGGAAAACGGTGTAATTAAATTCACTCAATCAAGACAGTGCTTGAGGCTGAGGTTATAATTGTTGTCTTGCCCACTGAGACTTCCCCACACATATGCACAACTGCTGTATGGGACCAGAAGTGGGATTCTTGGTGTTCTCTGAGGGTTTAAACAAAAAGATGACTGATTTTCATTGTATTAATATGTGCAAATTCATCTCAATTCTGCTCTGCACTGTTGCTGTCCAAATCTAATGCATGAGCACCACCGAGACTTTGGTTCGACTGGGGGGAACTACGAGGCTTTGGCATACAAAAACAATATTTGTCCAACAGGCATAATTATCATGTAAATAGATGACGGCATTTACGTCTAGTTAAGTAAATACACAGGCATTTAGCAGCATGTGGTGAACAGTTATAAAATCCAATGGAGCAAACAGCAAACAAAACAGTAATCACTTGGATTGAAAATAATTGGAAATGTTTTCTAGTTAAAATGTTATTCAACAAATTACTCTTTTTTTCTATAACTGTTATCGTTCTTATTAACAGTACTGAAAAATAACAATTTGTCATCTAAAAAAAAAGAAAAATAAGCCACTAAACACAGTACTTTTTCATTACCTGCTCAGCACAATTTTCACATGGTCCAAGTTAAAATGACCTGTTAAACAAATTTGTCCAACCAGATTTAAAGATTCGTGGCAAGAAAGTGACTGTGTCAGCCTTCATATTGATCAATTTACATGTGGAAGAAACACACATTTCTACTTACTGACAATCGTGCCGGTGTTGCGGTTATGTCAGCCCTCTAATTGCACCCACGGAGAGGTCATTGCTCAAGGGCACTTGAAGGCATGCTCCATTATCCACAATAAAATCTTTGTACTGTACTTGGAATATAAAAGGACAATTCTCACTGCTACGCGAAGGAGAAATGACAGAATCATAGGAACAGGAAATGAATGATGCATACAAAAGGGCTCATCTGATGCTGTCGACTGATCTAAACTCTGAGTCAGCGGATGAGCTCATCGGCTTACAGCCTGGCATTTAATTCATCTTATGTGAGAAGATACACGTCGGGTAATTAGGCCAATGGCTTACGAAAGCGCTCGATAAATGTTACATGAGAAGAAATCAATATCACCTCAGTGGTTGATTTAATATCAAGTTGGAACAAACCACAAGGCTTGATGTGTGTTAATAAACCAAAGGAAAAGGCTCAACTTGCTGTTCCTGCTCATGCCAACGTTTGGACAGATGCAAAAAGTATGAATGGTAGTTCATATAAGTTACATTTATGCAGTCTACCAAATTCCCAAAATGGTGGACACCAGCACCGGGACAAAAATGTAGATGTACATTGAGCCCATGTGCACCTGTCTACCCAGATTGGGCCCAGAACCTTAAAGATGCAAACGCCGGTGTCCACATTCCAACTTCAAAATGGTGATCTTTACCATCTTTATATCATCCGCAAGTAGAGGTGTTCTTGCACTATCTTAAACGTACTTTGCATGCATCAGTCTCCTGATGATACACCAGTTAGTCAGTGAATGAACCCGCGTTGTAAAATGTGTGCCTTGCCTGCACTGAAATTAAAGGGAATGAGAGGAGCTGTTTCCACCAAGTTATGTGTTCATGCCCACGATGGCACAAATATCTGTTTTTAACTGCATGCCTCTGCCAAAATACCCCAAAAAGAAAACTCCGTTCATGAGCACCCTGCTTTGCGCCAGACTTGCACTGGCACAACAATAGTGCCCGATGTGTTGAACTGATGATTGACAATACAACTTCTAAAATTCTTGGTGGGCCGGGCTGGTTTATGGTCCACTAGTGGCTCCTATTCCTGCCGGCAAAATCTTTTGGTTTGTTGTAAAATCACCAAAGAATGTGCATTTGATGGTCCTACGTGTCATACATTAATCCCTCGTTTATCGCGGTTAATGGGGACCAAAACCAAAGCCGCCCGCGATAAACGAAAATCCGCAAAGTAGCGACCCCCCTCCCATGTACATTTGTATGAGTATAACAAATATTTACAAGGCCAAATTTAATGGTATACATGATGGTAGAAGTACAATTTGTAGTAATTAACGTTACTTCATGCTGTAGATGAATAGATTTAAACATGTATGAATAACAAAATACAGTAACATACATGTAGTACTGCATATAAGATAAGATATCCTTTATTTGTCCCACACTGGGGAAATTTACAGCCTCCAGCAGCAAGAATGTATGTTGCTCTATGTGACTCGCTGTTGTTTTGCTAACTTTCGCTGCTTCTTGCGGATTGTTTGCGGACTTAATTTTTTAAGTATGTTTGAAAAAATCTGCAATGCAATGAAGCCGCGATAAACGAACCGCGAAATAGCGAGGGATCACTGTATCGCCTTCTTGTTACAACTCCACGTCCACCTTGTATATAACATGCAGGCCATTTTATCTATCTATCTATCTATCTAGATTGATAGATATAAAAAATTATGAAACGTTTATGTACCCATTGTTGTGTGGGAATCTTGAAGTTAACCTCAGATTACTATGTAGAGTCCGAGAAGTGGTTGGAATTGGTTTCAAATAAGAGCGCAAACAGGAACTGCTCTGCTACCTGCCTAAATATTATCTGGGTGTGGTGAATGGAGTTGCCTTTCCCAAGGGCACCCAAAAATATTTATTATTTACATTGCTACAATCATTTTGGTAACAAACTACTCAACTATACACAACCAATAGATACCTAACGCCCTTGAACGCACAACAAAATCATTTTCCATCCGTAGTATTTTCCATTGCAAATTATGAGTCTCAATCATGTAATACTTCTACAATGACCAAGAAAAACTGCCAGTATTGCTGTCCACAGCCCCCTTGTATCTTTATTGAGTTGCATTCCCCATGTGTGTCTCTCTGCATGCATGCAGGCAGTGTTTGTCAGCAGCCCAGCAAGGCAACCTGCCAACAATCTGGCATTTTATCCAGCCACCACTGCTTCTTCTCTACGGAACAACTCCTCAATCGCACTTCACCTCTGACCTGTTCATGTAAATGTCAGTGCAAATGCCTGAGCATAGGCCTGCAAGGATATTTCCACACGCCGAGATGCAGAGGGCGAGAGAGAATTGATCAGGCTGCGCCTCGTAACATATGCGGCTGTCAGGTCAGCCAGGCATGGAGCATCTGAGTCATGAAACCATGTGGTCCCTGGCACGGGCTATCGAACCTTGACTGTACCTGCTGAACCTGTAGAACAACCATAGAGTAGTAAATACACCAACGGATCACTGCTGCTAATGGATGCGAGTGGTATTCTTAGCAAATAGACTGTTTAACATTAACGGGAAAGTAAATACAGGGCAATAAAGCGACAGATAAGTGCAGGAGTACATTCACCTTTAAGTCAAGCCCTGTTAAAAACCTATACTCATCAGCATTATGGTATCACGATCCGAAATGTAAAAAAGTTACATCACTGTCAATTAAAACAACACTAAGAAGTCTCCAGGCTGGTGCGCTGATACTATAAAGTACTGTAGGTAACCCGCAGAGAGAGCAGACAATCTTATTGAAAATAATACAGCATCAAAATGACACGTTCACAATAAATCGAATACAAACACAATGCAATTAAAATTTCAATGTCTACACTTTATGGATGAACATAACCATTGCGTTGCCTTTCGTCCAATCCTGAAAAATTATAATTTTTCCTAACTTGCAAAAGAAGTGTGTATTTGATTATGAGTCATTCTGGTTGAAAAATGCCAATAGACAATTTTCCTTTCCGGCTCAGTATACAATTTAATAAATAAAGTGAAAATATGTCAATTGTAGCTCATCATACATTATATCTACAATCACACCTGCTTATTGATTATATGATTGAGCTAATTGTGGGGAGAGGAGCTGGGTAAATTCAAGACCGAGCAGCGGTCATCGCCAAGGCGCACGCTGCGTCTTCATGTAAAGTAAAAGTGCATGTTTTGGACTGTAGGTGGAAAACCTAGTGTCTACGTGCCCACGCAAGCACAAGGACAACATGCCAACTTCACACAGACAATCCACAACCGAGATTCAATTAGAGCCTTCTCGCTTTGAGGCACCACAGAAGCTCTAACCACTCTACCCCAATCAAAATAATTCATTTGGATCATAAATAACACTCGCAATTCACTAACGGCAGTACAGGTACAAAGTAAAACAGTTTCATGTTGAATTCAAGAAAAATGGGATACATAAAATGTTCCAGTCAATTTCTATTAAGAGATCTGAGGCTCTCTCAGCTGAGTTAACAGCCGGAACACTTCCCCAGCACGTAAAAAAAAGCCTCCTCTAACAGAGCATTGGCTCACAGGTAATTGGCCTGCTGATTAATTCAAAGCACCTGAAAAGCTTCCCGGCCCAGACGGGCACATAATGCGGACTCATCTCGCACCACTCCAGAAACGGATTTTAGTTGGAAACTTTTACTATTTCCAAGCTACTCAAGCAGACAGCGTCCATTGGCATGCAAATTCATCATCCCTTAGAGGGTTGTAAAGTTGCGTGCTAAGTGAGCCGGTAGAACCCTGACAGTATCATCTCCTCAGCGTCAGTCTGCTCAAATCCCTTTTCTAGTTGACAAGCTTGTCAATATTTCTACCTCACTTGCACATGAGTGGGCAGAGAGGTATGAAGTGAAGGCAAAGAAAACAACAAGAGTGTCAGTTGCAGACACCAGCTGCTATCCAACAGAACTCATTTGAATGCACTTTGCCTCCTCCCGGTTGAGGTTTGCCATGTCAGTCTAAACACTTTCAGCTTTACTACAATGACATGCTCAGTCACCTTGAAAGGGCTATTTGTCGCAGATTCACATGGTAAAGAGTGTTTAAAAAATGTTTCATATCCTATTTGAAGACTCACTCACTCTCATCTCGTTTTTTGGGTGCATTGTGTCTTTCAGGGCGCCTCAAAGTTTTGCAAATGAGGCATTTGACCGTGACGGTGAAAGATAGAAGCCTTGACGACTGAAGAGCAGTCGTGAAAACTAAACAAAGCTACGCCAATAAGAAGTGTAATCATTCTCCATTGTCGTGAATGCGAGCCAATTGGTGAAATTGGACACTATCGCCGTTTCATTCGGTGGCTGCAAATTGTGATACAATTCAAGTTGGGATGCATTACATCACGAGTCTCACGCTTGAACAATCTTATCAGAGTATTGAGCCAGCCGGTGATTCACTGAGGTGAAGATAAAGAATAATGAAAGTCCACATCAGACTTAAACTTGCTTTATCCCTCACGTGACGCATGCCTTCAATTCTTGCTCAGCCTGGGGCATGCTGCAAACAGATTTATCATCGTTGTGACTTGACATAAGCTTCGCTAATAATGAAGGATCCTTTTGCTGATAAAAGTCAGCACTATTCTTCTAAAGTACCCAACTCACGGTAATACTCAGTCATCCTGGCATTCTCCATTGAGAAACCTTGTTTTTTGTTTTTTTTTTGCTCTTGACCTATGCTCCTCTCTCTTACAATTTGTTTTCCATCTCAAATTGTTATTCAATGTTGTCTGACGGTGACTGCCGTATTCTCTGTATTTCCTTTCGCGTACTGTTAAAAAAGAAAACTCCTTTAAAAGAAACAGATCTGTAACTCTACAAAACACCGACTGTAAGTGTTACTTGAGCTTTAGATCACACTTCCCCCATTTACCTTATACTAGCAATGGCAAACCAATCACGGTTGCTCTTTTCACAAAACCGAGGTGGCACTTTTAATATTTGCCGTGTCTATTTTTTTTATGATAAGAGGAGTTTCTGGTGTATTTTGAAGAAGTACTTCCTCGTACTGTAGAACCATTTTCCATCAAATTACGATGACAATGATATGCTTGCTTTTATGTTTGTCAAGTGGTTCTATGATGACTTCATTGTACATAATCATGTGTTTTCTGAAACTTACTAAATATGTCGTACGTGAATCATAACCTCCCCATCATGACAGCGATAATTAATGTGGCAAGAAACAAGCTTAATGCAGAACACATTTGAGCCATTAAATGCAATCCCATATGGACGTTTTGGACCTAATTCAAATAAGCATGCCTCATTACATCCCTTTATCTCTTGCTTTAGTGTGATGTCTGAATCCATTTTCTGCATAGCTTTGTGTTCTTTAGTCTGTTGTAAGAAAAACATTCAATTGCTCACATGATGAAAATCATGAAAAAATATGAATGAATGAATTAGACAGGAAATACTGGGCTACACACACGTTAGCTCCAAAGTATACCTCCCATGAAACTCAAAATGGCACTAATGTCTATTAGACTGACCATTGCAATTTCACAAAGTCAATTGAAAACGTTTTTTCTGACACATCACGATAATTCCATTCTTTGGATGGATTGTCAGAAGGTCTGCTCCTAACCTGATTTCAGAAAGAATAGGAAACAACATTTTCAAATTTAGCCCCTACATCCAATCCTATTTGATTCTGACAAAAGTGCACAATACATTGGGAATTGTATTCCTGGCTGCTTTCCATCTGGGGGATCACATTCAGCAGTGACACAGAATTGGACAAATTATTCTGAAGCATGCATTGCTGTCTGGCTCCACTGCGCTTGAAAGACATAAAACACGATGAGTGAATATGTTATGCAGGGTCTCATATTGGTTTGTTTGCCTCTCCCCGTGAGTAATTCAAGCACATCTCCTGTAGGAAAATACAGACGTACAACTCATCCCATAGGGAAGGGTCTCAGCGCTTGTGGAAGCAGTAAAACCATGCAGCGCTGAGGTTCAAAAAAATACCATCAACCATTTTAATCAAAAGAACTGATGACATTTATGACACTGTTGGTTAATATCAGGTTTTTGCCACAGCTGCCTGGGTATTTGATCCCCCCAAAATTACACAATAGTCTGTCTTCTGCAGACCAGTTATTTGTCACAATGGCAAACAGATGAGTGCCGTGACTTTAAGAAAGTCAGACTGATCCAACCTAGCTAGTTAGCCATGGCTCCAAATAATTTGAGTTTTTGACACCGGTCCTTCTCAAGCCGAAAATATGTGCTTAGCAACTAGTGGACATCGAGCTCAAAAAGTCAGATGACAAGTTAACAATCCCTCTTTGGGATTTTGAATTTCTTTACCAAATTATTGCACTTAGATAGAAATGGTGATTCATTGTGGATTTGTTTGATGCAAATATATTGATTGCCACGTAATTGCAGTGTCATCAGTATTATTGATGGTGAAAGGGAATACTAAATTCTACTATATGCAGGGCTCATTATAAACCGAGGTGCACGTGTTTGTATGGGTGTGTGTATTTGGAGTAAAGTTTTGCCTTTTAGTCATTTCTATCAATTTAAGCAGCCCAGCAGTTTAATTTTACATTGCATGAATATCACGAGGATTAATCTGTGCCAGTGGCTACAAATCTCTTTTCGACTCTCATACCACAAATTCGCTTCAACATTCTTTCATTTTTTTCATTACAATTTCAGGTGACTCGGAGAATTGTCAGAGTTTGACACACACACACACATACGCACACACTAACAGTTATTCCAATTCCATTTTGAGAAGGCAATGTAACCAATCCCAGGCAGCAAATTGAGGAGATATCAATTGAAGGCCTATTGTCCCTGTGGCCATGTTGGAGATGGGGTGAGGACTAGTGTCGGAAATATGGAGGGGTAGTGTTATGGTTCAAGAGTTTTGATTTGGCAACACAATTGTGGGTCCGATAGAATTTTATTGCTTGACAATAAATTCAATGTAATAACTGTTGTGCAGGTCTGCATGCCTAAAATGACATGGTGGGTGAGGGGGCAGGTAGGAGAGCAGAGAGTGGAAAAGCACAGGTTTGTATAAATAAAAAGTGGAAGGGGACTGAGAAGAATTGCATCATGAAAAGATATTCCATTCGATTCCAACGATTAGAATAACAAAGTGTCATTGGAAAACTGATTCCTGATCCTTAAAAGTCGCGCTTCTTTTCAATGTGAAGCCTGATTTCCATTTGTACAATTTTCAGTTGGAATGCTCACTGAAGTCGGAGATCTCACATCACCCCCGATCTGGCTTTCAAAGTGTAAACAAGTCGATGGCCCTGTAATAATCTGTTTATTGTCATTTCGGAACAGTTTTTGTCATACTAAATCAGACATCTTATTGTCATGCTGTGTGTGTGTGTGTGTGTGTGTGTGTGTGTGTGTGTGTGTGTGTGTGTATAAGATAAGATAAGAAAACTTTTATCGTCTCACGATGGAGAAATTTGCAATATAGAGCAGCAAAGTTCGGAGGGAAGAAGTAGAAAAAGTAGAAAATGCATGCACTAAATGATTTTTAAAAATGAACTGTACAGAGTGAAGAATGCAATATAAAAATACAAAATATGAGAAATAAGCATCTCCCTCTCTCTTTATATATGAAAAAAAAATAATCCTCGTCTCACCCCTCGGGTGGTGTCCGTCCCTCATTCAGCTCGGGTCCTCTACCAGAGGCCAGGAAGCTTGAGGGTTCTGCGCAGTATCCTTGCTGTTCCCAGCACTGCACATTTCTGGACTGAGATGTCCGATGTTGTTCCCGGGATCTGTTGCAACTACTCATCTAGTTTGGGGGTCACTGCCCCCGAGTGCTCTGACCACCACAGGCATGACTGTCACCTTTACCTTCCAGGCTTTCTCCAGCTCCTCTCTGAGCCCTTGGTATTAATACCATCCAGTGTGGGTCCTTGGGCAAGATCCTTAACGCTAATGCCTACCTCATACAATGATGAGAGACAATAAATCGAATGACATGCCGGCTCAGATGTCGCCCGGCCAAACAAGGTCTGCGTCAGGTGCTGGGGAACCAGAGCACCTTGATGAAAAATGGGCTACTGGAACAAAGCGGAGATGGGCGAGATGCGATAACATCGCTCTGTTGGAATGCTACTACTCAAGCAACCCTAGTCAGAGGGGTTACATGCAGAGAATGTGGGCTAAATGGTTACTTCGAAACCCACAGTCACGGTTGAAACAACTAGTAGCTCACTGTTCCAACATCCACAAACGGCAACTGCTGTCACAACTTGAGATTGATGAGGTACAACGCAGGTTCCATGGTGAAGGGCCCCAGCCTGCCAGATCAGAGGAGGAGGTCATACCGGAGATTGGGAGGCAAGCCCCAATGAATGCAGATGATGAGATTGGGAGGCCAGCCCCAATGAATGGAATGCTGAGCGGGGCAGCAAACCTGACCGGAAAGCTAAGATCATGGCGAGAATGAAACCTAGAAACCGATTACAACGGCTATGTGAAGTACCACCTGAAAGTCTCATGGAAAGTGTGAATGCAGCACTGAGGGCGATCTCTACCGTAACGATCACGGAAACCAATGAGCTGATATACGCTTCAGCATCAGTGATCCTGGAGACTCTTGGCTATAAGAGCAACCTTGGAAGCCATGAGATACGTTATCCACCATGGAAAAGACGGTTGGAGGCTAAGATCAAGGCGGCTCGGAAAGATGTGAGTCAATTGACGGAGGCCCAGAGAGGTGTGATGAAAAGGCCGATACCCGAGCGGTACATCCAGATGACCATACCTGAAGCACTCGAAACTGTCAAACAAAGGCTCCAAGCCTTGTCCAGCCACCTAAAGCGGTACACGAAAGAGTATGAGGCCAGACAAATAAACAGGCTGTTCGCAACACAACCTGCGAAAGTGTACGCTCAGTGGCAGGGTCCTAACAACAGAGCTGAACCACCAAGACTGGAAACTAAAAGGTACTGGAAAGGCATATGGGAGAAGGAGGTTGCACATAACAGCAGTGCACTATGGCTGGTGACCCTGAGAGAGGAGCTGAACAGAACCCAGTTACCATAACAGTGGCAGACATACAGGAAAAAGTCTCAGATATGAAGAACTGGAAGTCACCAGGCCTGGACATGGTCCACATCTACTGGCTAAAGAAACTCAACACTCCATGAGCGCCTAGCAGCACAAATGAACCAGCTGCTGAGGGATGGGACTCACCCAGGATGGCTAACCGAAGGGCGAACGATTCTGATCATGAAGGATCCCTCAAAGGGTGCAGTCCATCCAACTATCGGCCAATAACCTGTCTCTCCACAACATGGAAGCTCATGTCAGGCATCATTGCGGCTAAGATAAGTGGACACATGGATCAATACATACAGAAGAGCACTGGTAGAGATACCCGAGGAGCCAAACATCAGCTTCTAGTTGACAGAACAGTCGCACAAGACTACAGGTCCCGACGTACCAACCTGTGCACAGCCTGGATTGATTACAAGAAAGCCTATGACTCGATGCCACATACATGGATCAATGAATGCCTGGAGTTGTATAAGGTGAACAGGACCCTTGTTTCGTGGTCAACCGTGACTGTGGGTTTCGAAGTAACCATTTAGCCCACATTCTCTGCATGTAACCCCTCTGCTTGAGTAGTAGCATTCCAACAGAGCGATGTTATCGCATCTCGCCCATCTCCGCTTTGTTCCAGTCGCCCATTTTTCATCAAGGTGCTCTGGTTCCCCAGCACCTGACGCACACCTTTTTTGGCCGGGCGACGTCTGAGCCGGCATGCCATTCATTTTATTGTCTCTCATCATTGTATGAGGTAGGCATTAGCGTGAAGGATCTTGCCCCAGGACCCACACTGGATGGTATTATGTGCTCATTTTTTGCCCCAAGCGGGATTCGACACCATCTCCCGTATGCCAAACCGTTGCCTTACCGACTGAGCTATCCAGCCGCTATCCAGCTTACCCAAGTGTCCATCAAATGTGGCATATACCAAGGTGATGGACTCGCCCCACTGCTGTTCTGCATAGGACTGAACCCCCTAACCCAATTAATCACCAAGACAGGCTGTGGATGCCGCCTCAGAAATGGAGCTACGATCAGTCACCTCCTCTACATGGATGACATAAAGCTGTATGCTAAGAGCGAAAGGGACATAGACTCCCTGATCCACACAACCAGGATCTACAGCAGCGACATCGGGATGTCATTCGGGCTTGAGAAATGTAGTCGGATTGTGACTAAGAGAGGAAAGGTAGTCCTCACTGAAGGGGTCTCACTCCCTGATGGAACAATAGCAGACATTGAGGACAGCAACAAGTACCTCGGTATACCACAAGCCAATGGCGACCTCAAACTGGCAACAAGGAGAGCGGCTACGGCCAAATACCTCCAGCGAGTGAGGCAAGTCCTAAGAAGCCAGCTCAATGGCAAAAATAAGACCCGGGCAATAAACAGCTATGCCCTGCCAGTGATTAGATACCCTGCAGGAATAATAAGGTGGCCAAAGGAAGAGATTCAGACCATGGACGTTAAGACCCGAAAGCTCCTAACCATGCAAGGAGGGTTCCATCCCAAATCCAGCACCCTGCGACTGTACGCAAGCCGAAAGGAATGAGGCCGGTGACTATTGAGTGTGAGAGCCACTGTCCAGGAATAAACATCCAAGCTCCCTGAATACATCAAGGAGAAGGCTCCAACGGATGACATACTCAGAGAATGTCTCAGACAATGGGGAACAGAAGATGAGGCGCTGGAAGAGGGACCATCATGGGAGGACAAGCCCCTACACGTTATGTACCACCGGACCATAACTAAAGTAGCTCATCTCAAGAAGTCCTATCAGTGGCTAGAGAGGGCTGGCCTGAAGGACAGCACAGAGGCACTCATCCTGGCTGCTCAGGAGCAGGCCTTGAGCACCAGAGCAATTGAGGCCCAGATATACCACACCAGACAAGACCCAAGGTGTAGGTTGTGCAAAGAGGCACCTGAGACGATCCAGCACATAACTGCAGGGTATAAGATGCTGGCAGGGAAAGCCTACATGGAACGCCATAACCAGGTGGCTGGCATAGTCTATCGAAACATCTGTGCGGAGTATGGACTGTAAACCCCAAGGTCAAAGTGGAAAACACCTCCGAAGGTGGTGGAGAATGACAGAGCGAAGATCCTGTGGGACTTCCAGATCCAGACTGACAAGATGGTAATGGCGAACCAACCAGATATCGTGATCATAGATAAAGGGCAGAGGAAAGCCGTTGTAGTGGATGTAGTGGTCCCAACTGATGGAAACATCAGAAAGAAGGAACACGAGAAACTCGAGAAATACCAAGGGCTCAGAGAGGAGCTGGACAAAGACTGGAAGGTAAAGGTGACAGTCGTGCCTCTGGAGGTCGGAGCTCTCGGGGCAGTGACCCCCAAACTAGATGAGTGGTTACAACAGATCCCGGGAACAACATCGGACATCTCAGTCCATAAATGTGCAGTGCTGGGAACAGCAAGGATACTGCGCAGAACCCTCAAGCTTCCTTACTATACTTATATATATATATGTGTGTGTGTGTATATATATATATATATATATATATATATATATATATATATATATATATATATATATATATATATATATATATATAGTACAGTTGCCGGCATTCAACATACCTTTTTCATGTGGTATATGCAAAGTACCGTAATGACAATGACTGAGAGCTAACAACAGTTTTTGTCGTTCAAAGTAGTGCGTAATGTAGCAGTGAATGACCTCTGTGCTAGGGATGGACATTCTGAACATTGTTTTAACCAATCAATTAATAGATTTTCAATGCCTTTATTCCAAAGTAGTGTGTTCCCCTCCTCCAGCGTGTGTAAGTAGACAACAAAGCTGGCCTGTATTAGGATACACACAGGAGGCGGACCTGCTGCATTTATGTACGACAACAACACAGACGGCACGATCAAACCTGGTTATGGCTGAAGACACCACGACTGGTTAGAGGAAAATAAAATTCCAGTTTCAAAAATGATGTCTATGATGTTTGATAGCCTTTTATTCATATATGTATTACAGAGAGCTTTAGGAGAATACTGCCCACCATGCCTGAAAATTAAGGCTTTAAGAGGAAGCACATTCTGTTCCTGATTGACCTGATGTGCCAACACCCGTAGACAAAAGCCCAGGGTCTTCAAAAGACCTGAAAGGACGTCAAATCTCAGCTAAAACCTGCACAGAGGAGACACAAAGAGTTGTTGGCTCAACAGAAGTTAGCCCAGCAAGCGTTTCAGGCCGTTGGTACCCTGATGAGGGAACTGTACGAGGCAAATGGATGACACGTTTCCTATAGTTTACATTTTGTTCACACTTTAGCACAGTTCACTACCTCACAGTAACATAATTTGCATCTCAATTAGGATTTAGTTTTGATTTCCAAACGGTATTAGTTCAACAATAATTCTATGATAAAGTTGTTGCACACAGTTGTTGTCTGTGCATCATTTGACGTAATAATCTCACAATGAAACTTCATTCTGTGCTTAATTAAAATCTAATGAAGACTAGCGGCGAGTGTAGTCCTCCTCAAGTAGCTTTCTGCCAACGTGTGACTCCTCTCCTGGTTTCCATTGCCTATGAGTGAACAGTGATGGATTACATCACTGAAGTCTGCAGCGTGTCACTTTTTTCAACCTTTTTGAGCAATGTGATCTGTGAGTCTTAATTTTTAATTTTTAAAAATATTCATGACACAGTGTTATAGCCATTACAACGTAGTGTTCAGAGATTTCTGTAAATACGGAATATTCACAACAGTTGACAGCTCTAGATTCTCAACTAACAGGTTTAGAGACGTTAATTTTTTACCTTAAAGTCATTATCCCGAGTTAAGCTTCAAATTGAATGCGAAAGTTATTCAGTGATCAATGTGTTTGTTGTTTTTGTATGTATGTGAGGGTATTATATTTATTTTGACAGTAAGTACATCATCCCAGTATCATTCAAGTGCAGATTCGCAAAATCAAGAGTGTCAGTTTCTAATGCCGCAAGTTACTTACGGTTTACCTCCAAATTGGCTGAAACTTCAGATTTTATTTGCTTGGAGCAGGATTCCGGGGCAAGAGAGTATAAACCGTGTTGACAATGCTACACTCAATTGATAATAAGGTATTGTGAAGGAGAATTGTGTCAGGACACAATATTAAACATATTATGGGACATATAAAAATAGCCCAACTGAGGAACGAAAATTGAAGTGCAATGGTGTGTCCGGTTCAATCAGAAACGTCTTCTTCAACTGGAAGCGTAGACACCACTTTTCACAAAATTAAATAAAAGGACAAAATGTATACTGTACATCATCGTCTTCATTTTTTATGTCTTGTGACCTATTGTAACTGTCATGCTTGTGCAGGAGTGTTTTGCCAAACTCAAGTTATGCTCAAAATGAGGATAGTTCGAGCGTGTTTTTTTTTCTCCCCCTCTCCCTCCCTCGTGGTTTCTTTCTGACTTCCGGGTTGAGTGAACGCTAGCGCGTTTGGCTGCCGCTGCTCAACCCGTATTGTTTTGTGTTTTTTGTTATTGTAAAGTGTCCTTGGGTTTCTTGAAAGGCGCTTATAAATCAAATGTATTATGAATATTATCATGTACAGAATGCCACTGATGTGCTTCCCTAGCGTAGAATCTGATGAAACATCTCTCAACAGCACATGCTTCTTACCAAATGAGTGGCGGTGACCACTGAAGGAGACCAACACAAATGGTGTTTGACTAAACATTGTCCGTTTTTTTTGTGTGTGTGTGTTAGCCTATAATTGAGCTCAGCTCCCAACTTTATCTAAAGTTTGTGAAAAGTTGTTTTATGTTTTTTTTCCACTTAGATCTCTATGGCAGTAGAGTCCAAATGGAGTGAAACGCTGCAGGCATGCAATAATCACCACTCAGGAACAGACCTTTCAAAATGCACCATATTTTAGTTTCGAGCAGTGAAAGAAATGCATCCTTGACAAATATATGGCCATAAGATTTGAATTAAGGCTGACTCAAAGCTGAATGGCAGTTAGTGCTCAGTAGTGACCACTTTCCATTTTGCCATATTCTCTCCATAAGACTCGATGACCCCCATCAGCGCCATGTGTTGTCCATTTACATAAAATGATGCTCATAGCTTTGCTAGGCGATTAGAAAGCCAAATTGTGTGTCGACATCCAGAGGGTTAAGGGATCATGAAAGAAACAGAAAATTATATACCATTTTGGTGTCTTGGTTTTGTTTTGTTTTTTTCCAGTTTTTTTTTTTTTGGTAGGAATGTAAGAATAAAATAGTCAAGGCAAGCACTTTGAGAAAAATGTGAGCTCCAATTTAAAGTGTGTGTTTGCAGTATTTTTTTTAAAATTACGCGTGGGTGCTAAGACTCAGAAATAAATAAATGAAATAATAAACATCGAGAAAAGTTGGTTTTCGTTTCTGATTAAAAAAAGATTTCTGTTATGTTTTTGTTTAGATGACATTTGGTTTTGTTCCCTCATACCATTTTTGTCTCTGCCTCTTCTCGTCATCTGTGTCCCTTGTGTTGAACCAATCAGCTCCCTCAACCCTTTGTGTTTTGTCCAGGTGTTTCACGTTGTCTCATCACTTTGCTTGTATTTACTTCCCTGAGTTCTGTCAGTCTTTGTCGGATCATTGTGTGTGTGTGTGTGTGTCTGTGTGCCCTTGTCACAGTTTTCTGTTACTTTGGTTCCTGTGGTTTTCAGGACTTTGTTTGTATACTTACGTTAGTTTTTCCAGTGTACTCCTGCAAGTATTTTTTTTTTTTGTTTATATATTGTGCTCAGTTCACTCTGCTCCTCTTGCCTTCCTGCGTTTTGGGGTCCTCTACCTACCATGATGCAAAACGTGACCATATGTAAACATTTGTTGACCGGTGATTTGAGGTTTCTGAATAGAGGGTAAATTCAAAGTCATAATTTTCAGGATACAATTGCGCTTTAAATAACTTGTTCAGGCTGAATAGGTGGTGACAAGCCTTGGCTTGAAAAGACAGCTTATGATCTGGGTCAATTTAAGATTTGGAAATGTCTTTCAGCTATTTCTACAAGAGCCTTTGATCTAGCCCACGTGAATTTGAACCTAATTAATGCAATTTTGCATGCAGCCAATCAAATAGTCTTCAAGGCAGAGAGTTGAAAGAGGGTAGATGCCTTGCATCCTTGACTCAAGCGTTCTTGTTTTCAATTTCTTATCAGTCACGATTAAATGGCAGATTAATAATTATAATAAAGTGTTCGTTTTGGCGAGCTGTCCTCTGGAAGTAAACAACAGGTCAAATGACAAAAAATCGTTCCCGACAGATGCGCCTCAAAAACTTTTTGTGAACGTGTTCAAAATTTGATATTGAGAAGAAAAACTGTTTGCGACCAATAGTGTTTGCAATCATCCGGCGAATGTCTTTGCAACCTTTAATAAACCCTGATGAAAAAAAATCATCCCTGTTACAAGCGAACGAAATGAGTTTTCACCGCAGGGTGTCCGGGCTCTCCCTTAGAGATAAGGTGAGAAGCTCGGTCATCCGGGAGGGGCTCAGAGTCGAGCCGCTTCTCCTCCATATCGAGAGGAGCCAGATGAGGTGGCTTGGGCATCTGATTCGGATGCCTCCTGAGCGCCTCCCCGGTGAGGTGTTCCGGTCATGCCCCACTGGGAGGAGACCCCGAGGAAAACCCAGGACACGCTGGAGAGACTATGTCACCCAGCTTGCCTGGGAACGACTCGGGATCCCCCGGGGAGAGCTGGACGAAGTAGCTAGGGAGAGGGAAGTCTGGGCTTCCCTGCTAAAGCTGTTGCCCCCGCGACCCGGCCCCGGATAAGCGGTAGATGATGGATGGATGGAAAAAAAAATCAATGTTCGCTACGTTCACAAACATTCGCAAGCCTTCGCCTTGCGTTGAGATAACACATGAAGTACACGATGGAGGTGTTTTAAGGAATCGCTCACTGAATGTTCAGAACTTTTGTTTAAATGTCAGTGTACAAGGTGTGTCAGGAAAGCTGCAGGACTGGTAAGCGATGTGAAGTCAGGAAGAGCAAGGCCTTCACTGCTGACCTACGCGCACTTGCATTTAAAAACACACACATGCAAGAGATGAAGGCCAGGATATTTTTTTTGCATTCCCCGGTGTTGATTCTTCCATGAAAATAATTGGCAGCATTATTGAAAAACAAAGCACAAAAATGGGAGCAAGTTTGTCATATGTGCATTCATTCTGGTCAGGCAGTATTTGCAGGTACCAGCACATCAATGAACAAGCAGTCAAACAGAGTAAAACAAAGCGTACTTGTTGAGACGAATCGGAATTATACCACATGCTTTCACTGCACTTCCTAATGTGAGTGGAACCGCAAGGTGGAGAATTCAAAGGAAAACTGTTGTCATTCGGGACTTTAGTCTAATCACGGGTTGGGATTGATGTCCAATTGAGTGAATCATTTTACAAAGTAAGAATAGGAGAGTTTTATTTGGAGTGGCTGACTGGTTTTGTGTGCTGTGAAAATCGATGTGTTTGTCCTTGGCCTCATTTATGGTTCTGTTGAAGTAAATAATAAATGAACAACCCCATTTTTAGAAAACTGCAATTGCTCTATTGTGTATATATATTATAGCATAGGTGTCCAAACTAAGAACCGGGGGACTTTGTCTACTCATGTATATAAAAAAAAAAAACAAAGGCAAGAGGCGGCCAAATGTGGAAGACCCTATCCACATCAAAGGAAAACTCACAATAGGACTATTCACACTTATCTGACAGATGCCGTTGATAACACTTGGACTGTCCTCGCGGACCATTTGCCCATGCCTGAACACACCCAAGCGCGCGCACACACACACACACACAAAGAGAGGCACAACCTTTTTGGAGAATTGTATTAAGCGGAGGGACAGGCATCTTTGTCACCGCCTCGTTAGCCTCGCGGTTCGGAGAAGTTGATGACCGAGAGCTCTGTTTAGAATAAGTGGCTTGATGTGTGCTGTATTAGACTATTTCGTTAGGTATTAAATACTTATCTGTGTTCCTGACTCGATAGACGTGTGCATGTGGTCATTCCTGAGCCCATCAACGAGCACCCCAGAAATCCACCAGGGTATTTTTTTTTTTTTGTTGGTCAAATAGTGGGGAAATTCCGCCTTCAGTCTCAAGGTGGATCTTTTGTCTCTCAAAGGCAACATTCATAATTCTACGCTCCTTGCCGCTTTGACCACAACATGGAATTTGTTCTCACACCAGCATATTGAGGAGCATCTCTGTTCTCATTCAATGTGCATCAAGGAGTGAGGTGTGAACATGGAAAGGGTTTCACTCATTAAATTGTGGAAACTATGACCTTAGCTTTACAGAAGTCATTTAACACCTCGGCAGTGACATATGAAATGGGCATAGGCGAACTGGGCTGTAGGTGTATCAGGACTTCAAGAATTAAACAGCACATCCTTCATTTTTATAATTCATTCTGAATTATAAAATGACTTAATTTCACTGAGTCATAGGTGTTATGCAATGTAAGTCAGTAATTAGCATATTCTCACAGGTATTTAGCAACATAACGGAAATAAAAATGTTCCCTTCAGGAAGTTTTAATGACTGAACAGTTTTTGCATTCATTTTCTAAAATTGTTTAAGGCCAAAAAATGCCCCAATTCTGGGACAAATCTGATGATGATCCACAGCAACATTTCGACACCTTTATCAGTCATCAGAAACGTGCAAATGAGGAGTGTGGGGGTGTTGGCGGAAGTGAGTCTGGGGAGGTCGACTCACGATCAGCTCTGCTGTGACACTGACGTGCATGCAGTTGTTGACCATGATAATCATGCATGTTTAAATTGAATATAATCCCACATGAAACATAAAGCATCCAGCGGGCAGGCTGATAGGAATTCCAACACGGAAAATATTTATTTGTGACCCGTCATTTGAGTGACGTCATCTATAATTGATGTTGCCATGCAATGACAAAATCAGGGAGCGAACGTCTCATTTCTCCAAACATTTGTCCTTGCTTGGTTGAATTTCTTGACGCCTGGATGCGATGTCTAGCGGGTGGACCGAACATGTAAATAGAGGAGCGAGGACCTTGGGCTGAGGAGTGTGCAATTAAAAAAAAAACGAGATGAGCCATTGTCACATCTGCCCTTTGACGTGCCCCCATGTCACCCAATCAGCTCTGAGCCTTCTATTGCATTCTACCCAGCACTTTGTATTTCTAATTAACCCAACTCTAGATTGCACTTTAATTTCTGTCTTGATTGGATCACTGATGTCACTGCCATTGTCAACTGCTCTCTCTTTTGTTATGAGTTACGTGGAAAAATAAAAGATTTCTTCGTGAGTGAGGCCTACCTGTCTCACCCCATAACTAAAATGTATTTCTACTCAGAAGGTGAATGTTAGAACAGCCTGTTGTGAGCATGTCAGCCCGTCAGTCACCAGTGCGTTGGTTATCGTCAATGCCAACTAGTTGGCATCGAATGTATTTACTATGTCACTTGCAGGCATAGCACAAGCAGCTAAAAAACGAAAAAAAAAAGGACAGTGTGGTCGACGTTTTGGTCACACAGACCACAATGACTTTGTCCCATATTTTATTTTACCAATCACCATGCTCTTTGTATGTGTGTCTGGAGTTTTTTTTTTGCATACACATGTGAAATAGTAAGTACACTCTCGATGCCAACTGGCTTGGCCAGCCTAAAATAATGACCGAATGATGACTGACGGACAGACGTGCCCACCACTGAGAACAGCAGTTATCCATTTGGTGTGGGTAACCCCTCACCACCGGACTACAACTTGTTTTGGACTACCTTCATCAAAATAAGACATCCATCGTGAACACAAGGAATGTAGAGTGTCACCCTGTCACCTGGAGACCATTTGTCAAATAAAGGCAATGGACTGAATGAGAACGCAAGAGCTACTGAGTATAACCCAAAGACCATCATCCCCACAGTCAGGCGTGCACGTTTTGTACTCTGGGGATTACTACAGTATTATATATACATACACTATGTATATTTTTTTGTGCAACGGGTGTGGTGCAACTTCACCATATTGAGGAGCCAATTAAAGGGGTCATGCGCTGTAGCATCTTGGAAAAATCCCGTTCCTCCACGATGCGAATCAAGAGGTGTCATGGAAGACTGACTTGCTAAATACAAGAAATGTAGAATGTAATTGATGGAAAGGTAAATGTCAGGTAATTGCAATAAAAGTGAGACATGATAAGTGACACTGCATCTGTTACTCAAAATTGTAACAGAATTATTTTGTGTAGTCACTTGATGAAATAAAACAGAGTCAATTCAACACACCATTTTTTAAAAGGTTTTGTGATGGCAAAGGCTGATAACCGATTGGATGGCAATCGATTCAGGGTGTCCCCCACCTACTGCCCAAAGACTGCTGGGATAGGCTCCAGCACGCCCCGCGACCCTAGTGAGGATGAAGTGGTTCGTTAGATGAATGAATGAATGAATGATGGCAAAGGAGAACTGTGTCAGGGTTAATATAAACCGAACCAAAGAAGCATCGCCTCCCTCTGCATATTTGATATCATGTACTAAACATCTGTATGACATTTAAGTATGTTAAAAAACTGCATGAATGAAGTCTTTATGCAAGAAATCTCACTGAAGTCTCTCCTGTTCTCCAGATGCTACACGTCCGTCACTTGTCATTCTAGGTGTATTATACGGTGGTCGACTTAATTTTACACTTCACAGGTGAGAATGTTGAAATGCTACTTAACCATTGTAACATGGAAAAAACCCCCATGGAGACAGAATGGATGAAGGCAATTTTCTTTGGGGAAATTGATGCAATAGTTCATCCTTGGAGGTGCCACTGAGTTATTTTGTAATTATTACTCAAGTAATATCGTGCAAATCAGGGGAGGGTAGTTTTGCTCTACGCTTTGCAATGAGACATCTATTTTATGTCTGTCATTTGTTTCAGCAACATAATAACTGATGCAGAATTTCATGTACACTATAGATGAAAATAATATTTTCATCCTTCAGTTCTTTGGCAGTTACCCTCCCTGCATTTATATCGCACAGCTACTGGACTGCTGTGGAACATTATTTGCCACAGTTTGTGAAAAGACTGTGACAAAATCCAAATGCACATTACGACACAAGCTACTGTTCAGAGGAAAGAGGCGCTCTACATAGTACTTTTGTTTGTTGTGATTTACTTGAGTTTTAAAGTATGGCGTAATCCATCATTGCATTCATCAATTTAGATGTTGTGAAAATGAAAATTGGGTTCTGCATCAGTGTATGTAATTATATAATCAATTACCCTGAAAGCACATAATCAGTCAATTGATCTACATTAGACAGGTCTAAGCCCATAATGAAAATCATTGTTACAACTGCTCATTTAGTTTCAACTGTGAAGCCACCCGGAGACTATTTGGGGGGGGGAGGGTGCTTTGATCATAAAATGTGTCCCCTTCACCCGCCATTCTGAATGCTAGCAAAGTCTAAGAAGTGAAATTATGAAATAAAACGAACAATATATCAACGCGTAGCACAGGATGTAAATTGACAACTCATTACATGTTCATTGGACAGTGCGTGTTGCTTTGTCAACCTATAGAATGTTAAGGATGGAGATTGTGACAGTTACGCAGTTTTGAGTTTTTGCTGCCTGTATCCAGAGCAGATGGCCACAGATCCATTCATCCAAGGCCTTAATAAAGCTACAGCTGTGAGCAGACCAAGGCAATCTACCACCAGATGGGCTTTCCCACTTCCTTTGAAAACCAAGCACCACTCAGTTTGAGGCATCGCTTATGTGTACACAGTCAAGCAAACTTGACTGTACTGCAAAACCTATAACTTTCCATGCAAGCCAGTTTAATGCATTTACTGACAACGGGCATCACGTCATAAAACAAACATTTACAAGGTTACATGGATCCAGCCAGTACAATATTTTCATTTTGCAAGAGAGGATCTTAACTGCGGTTTGCACCATTTAAATATTAGTGTACATGTGCCTTCATTGAATTAAGTGGTCGAAAATGGAGTTTGATTGTTAATTAGAAAAGTACATAAGATGGAAATTAGTCAGTGCCTTGAAAGCAGTTCGACAGCTTCACGATAAATGCTGACTATCGTTTTTAATTTTACATTGTTCATCTTTTTTACGTGTCTGACGAGCATGTAAAAAAAAAATAGACAAGCGAGATGTACCTGTGAATGAATCACATTTTTGTCTTAATTTCCCATGGGAAATGTTTTGAAAATCCAAAAGAAGTTTAATCATTGTCCCGGTATAAATTGTTTTACAGTGTTTCAACTTTGTCATCATGTTTTGCATACTGTATATTCTAAAGGGAATCAGCTTTCATTTGTATTTTTCTGTACACAGAAATGTGCTTTGCAAAGAATGCACAAATGTGCCAAACGAGTGGCTTGTGACTGGTCGAGGGTGTAACAGACCTTTTGCCAAAGTCAACTGCGAGAGGCTTCGGCTCACCTGAGTGATAAAAGAAATGGATGGATGGAAAGCACAAATGTGAGTGCTCTATGATGTATCACTGCTGCAGCTGTGCTTATTAAATCCTGTTGCAGCAAATACATTGAATGGAATGCAACAGAATATGAGCTCAGACAGTTACTGGTATCAAATCATGTTGATTAAACTGCACGCTATGTGACAGTGTTTATGTCAACTGAAAAGAGAACCTTGTGGAGGGCATGGTTATGAATGAAGTCAGTACTCCTAATAGGACACTCATCATTTTTTTCCGCCTGAGTAGAACCTCAGTCAGGTCACATTATGAATAAGCAGTAACTGGATAAATGATTAATTCAACATCTTGTTCTTGTACTACGTTGGTGAGGAAATGCTCTGTTTTGTTAATTACCGGTAAGTTGTAAAACGTTATTGTTGAAAATGAATAGATGTGAGTCAGCACTTTTGCACAAAGTAACATCCAGCCATCTTATTTGAAATGTATACAGTTAGTGATAGGTTGAATAGTCTGCTCATCGCCGAGCAACTAAACACAGACAGTCACCAGGGAATTTCTTCATTATCACAAGTGCGGTGCATACTGATCAGCTAGGACAGCAGAAGTATTTTGACATTTTAAATTAATATCAATTAAATCACTTCAGGCGTGTGTTAACTGAGTAGGAACAGCAATGCATCAACGCACTAAATTGCTGCAAGGAAAGTAGCAACGGCAACACATGCACATAATCTGCATACCCTCGTATGCATCATATGATATGTGCACCATACCTTGGTGAGTGCACATACGCCTACATTTGTGAGGTCATTACAATATTCAAACAGATCCAAATCTTGAGTCTCTTTTAGTGCTTCACACATTGACATACACCAGTGGCCCCAAACCACAGAGGGAGAGAGTGGGGATTACAACATGCTACCAGTATGAACAAAAAATAAATAAAGATGTTTGTGCAGCCCTAAGTGACCCATGAACCACTGTAGAATGGTGGCTGGTACCACTGACTCACTATTACACACAAATTTTACTGTCAAGTCGTCGCTGCGGTGACATGCACAACAGGTGTGAGCTCTTAATTTGAAATGAAAGGAAGTGGCTTTCTCAAGAGGAGACAAAGGGAGGAGGAAACGTATCCAGAGGAGGAGACCCGTGGGTGGTTCAGAGTTGCGTTAGGTAGAAGCACCTGTGAGTAAAGCCAAACAGCTGCAAGGTTTTTACTTTCTGGATCTGAATTTGCCACCTCTGCTTGTTGCCCCTGACATGATGATCAATGTTCCCTCTTAGCTTTTTGAGCAATTGCGCACTGCTCTCACCCTCCTCGGTGCACAGTAAATATAAGGAGTGCATTAAAAAAGTCCAACCTGAGCTGTATTTAGAGATTGTATTTTCGTATTCTCCTCACATAAAGGAACGTTTATTTGGCACATGTGAGTGACAAAAATAAAAAATAAAAATAAGAAATGCAAGGCAAACACCCATGTCGGGTAATCATCGTGCGACGGAGCGGCACTATCAATAATGACTGGGCAACAAAGACTAACGCGGACGCCGGCGCGCATCGCTCACATTGCATTTCTGCACTCATTCCTTGATTTCCAACCCTCTACAGACAGGACACCATATCGTTCCGACTTCCCTTGCATACAGTAACACGCCCGAGGGTGCACACTCATGCATACATTGCATCCTCACCATTGAGCAGAAACTGGAGTAGTCACCCGGATTGCTCCATTGAGAAAGTCCAACCGTGGGCGAAGTTTACAAGCCCCCCAAAATGAGGCTTCTTTGGGGGTTTCATACTTCAGGTGACTTCTTTTTTTGTGTGTTCTATTATATATGTTTTCAATTATTTCTGAGAGGACAATATTGGAACATGTATACACATTGTGTTAAAACGTAATCAAAAATTAAAGTTTTATTCATGACACAAATCTGTATGGAATCACATGTTCTATTTCGATGTAGAGGTGGTTAGAATTTGTTTGTAACATACCTACATCATCACATAACTTATGATATCTAGTTGTGGACAGGTGTGATACTGGTTTGGCTGCCGTGTGCATGTCTGATGTTGCTCATCGTGATCCAAGGAATGCTCCTAGAGTTTGTGTGAATGCTAGGACACTTGAAAAATTAGAGAGAAATTTGGCGATGATCAATGTGAAGAATGGGTGCCGATATCTCACCGAACGGCGAATGCTTGTCAATAGTAAGCACGAATGTGTCAACATGTTTTGGAACAATGATCACAGGGACAGTGTGACTAAACCTCCCCTGCCGGCATACTGTAAAACCAAGACATTACTACTGTCACGTTCCCACAGCACTTCTACACGGAATAATGGTAGATAATATTTACAACAGAAAATGAAGCATCAAGGACATACAAATTGACGCGATACGACAGAACGGTTTCCTTTTAAACAGAACAGCAATTAGCTTTTTGCCTGACTCTGGATGATTCATTTTTCTGGAAACACACAGACCATATTTCTTTCACATGAATGAAGTTTGATGAATATGAATCTCATAATAACAATCAAAACAGTATCTTACAGTTGTGTGAATTGAAACTCAACACAAAGACGGCAGCATTACATTAGCGTTCTATACCCTGTGACTGTTCAGAAGCACTCATGGCCCATTTCTCTCTCTGGTATAACCTTCTGAAGGAGTTAACCCCCTGATCTGAGAAGCCCTTCAGCGCATCAGGTTGACTGAATTGAATGTGGCCCTGGGCAAATGAATCATTAATTTTGAATGGGCATCAATCCAAAAAGCAAATGTAATGGCTTTTTCCAATTAAAATTCATTTCTGAACCAGCAGATGTTATGGCTATGGCAACACCTACCACTCGCTCTTCCTCTCTCACGATTCAAATACATTCAAATTTGATGTTGTTTAAATGTTTCACATTTCCTCTGTTTCTTGCCATTTGCTGCTGCTAGTGGGGGGCCTCAGCATCACAGTGGGATTGGTTTCAAAATCAAATTACCGGTAGATAAATTAGATTACGGAATGTGAATGTGTCAATTGAGGTGAATTTCCTCACGACATCTCAACATTTTTCCACCTCTTTTAGTAGATGGCCTGGCTCCTAAAATCTCACCCAAGCTTTTGAGACTGCAATGGTAGATGTGGCAAATTGTCTGTTTGGAGCAGTTCTGAACAGCCCATTCTGGAGGAACTCCATTGCCTGAGTAACTTCTTAGGGTCGCAGAAACAGTAATTCTGCTTGTGTGGGTTTACATCGGCTTCCTAATAACTTCTAAATCCATTACTGTGTTACTGATGGATCAATCTATATTATACTTGAAGATGCTTTATCTGCCCAGAAGTCTGCCACATGATTATTTGTGTCAGTCTTTGTCAGGTAATTTATTGGAGGACATTAAATTCTTGATATATTTTCCTACAAAATGCAAGGCAGTTTAATGACATTGCCTAAATGAACAAACTTTCCATCAATAATTCTGCATAATCTGCATTCATTATTCTGCACGTCCAAGGTCTGGAGAGACCAGAAAATCAGAGCTGCTCACACTTGAAAGGTAATACTCAGGGTTGAAGTGCTTAAAGTGCATCCACATTTGAACAAATGCTGCTTCATGTGTTCTTGCATGCGAATGATAAATTAGACATCTGTCTTTAGACCAGTGGTTCTTAACCTTGTTAGAGGTACTGAACCCTTCATTAGTTAAAAATAAAAATATGATTCATCAAGTATTCCTTCAGTTTTGAGTTGATCAACTTGGCATTACAAATAATGCAGATAGGACACTGACTCACATCACTTTCCGTAATGCATGTGAATCGATGTTGTAAATGTTCGTCCGACGGCTTTTTTGTTTTTTGCTCCACATAAGTTAGCATGTATTAAAAAATTTCAAAAAAATATAAATAAAAATCACATGACATACAATCAGGACACTCACTCGTTGACGAATGAGCAAACTAAATTCCCCGCAGTATTGATTTGACAAGGGATGCATGTCATAACTAATTGACATGTTGAGTCGGGTGTGTCTTAACCTCCAAGGCAAAGACTCTGTCGAACCCCTGTGACCGATTCACCGAACCCCTGAGGTTCGATCGATCCCAGATTGAGAACCACTGCATTAGACATTTGGCATTGAGCATATAGTGCAAGCTTTGCAACAATAAAGACCGCATTCTCAAGACTCTGAATTTACTAGAAACTAACAGCAACAAAATCAAACTGGGATGAGTCTTTATCAAAAAGTGTGGCCGAGTGATTCCAGCGAGTAACTGTACTCCATACAGTTTGGGAACCTTGGGAGTGGGAAATTGTAGTTACAACTTGAGGTTTTTTGTTTTAATTCAACGAAAAGAAGACAGAGGTGATATTGTTTGGTCCCAGTGGCCCTTGTACATTCCATCCTGTAGACTTGGGCTCCCTGTCTCCTTATTTGAAATCAACGGTCTCAAACTTGGGCCTTAAACTGGACAGTGATTTCAAACTCGATCGGCAAATTGGTGCCGTTGTTAAATCCAGCTTCTTTCACCTTAGACAGCTGGCCAAAATAAAACCTTTCCTCTCACATGAACACTTTGACACAGTAATCCATGCCTTTGTCACATCCCGGCTCGATTACTGTAATGCCCTGTACTTTGGAGTCAGCCAGTCCTCCATTAAGCGCCTTCAGCTGGTCCAGAATGCCGCTGCTCCCCTCTTGACTGGTACTCGTAAGAGGGAGCACATAACTCCTACTCTGGCGTCCCTTCACTGGCTCCCCATTCATTTTAGAGTTATTTTCAAGATCCTCCTCTTTGTTTTCAAATCTTTAAATAATCTCGTGCCACCTTACCTCTCTGAGCTCATCCGCCCCTACACACCTGCTCGGCGCCTCAGGTCTGTGGACCAGTCTTTGTTAGAAGTACCAAGAACTACACTGAGGCTCAGAGGGGATCGAGCCTTTTCTGTTGCTGGTCCCTCTCTCTGGAATGACCTCCCACTGAACATTCGGCAAGCCTCCTCGCTGCCCATCTTTAAAGCCCTCCTCAAAACCCACTTGTATTCTTTGGCGTTCGACTCAGCATGATTTTACTGCTTGGTGCCTTCTACCGCCTTTATTACCATTTCGTCTTACTGTTTATTGTGTATGTTAAATCGCTCCATGTACAGCACTTTGTATGCAGCGATAGCTGTTTGAAAGTGCTCTATAAATACTGTTGACTTGACTAGGTTATCTATCAAATAATAACATAACCCCAAATGTAAATAAAAATGTTTGCTCTAAACACATTATTTGAATGGGTTACCATGGCAGAAGACCGAAGTTGTGTGCTTTATATAACTGCAGTCGTGGTGCATGCGTTTGTGTTTGGTGGTTGGAATCCAATCCTGTGGATTTTGGTGATGTCGGGTTGCCCTTTAGCCCCTACTGAAGTCAATTATTCATTGTTACTGAAACCTAACAGTTCTGACCGAGTTAACCAGAGTTTGAAATTGATAGCATGTAATATTTTTCGATAAATATGTTTGGGATAATATGTTTCGACAATATTTGCTTCTTATATATATATATATATATATATATATATATATATATATATATATATATATATATATATATATATATATATATATATATATATATATATATATATATATGTATGTGTGTGTGTGTGTATGTATGTATATAAAAGTTCTGTTGGCAAGCACTTGCACACACTACTTAGATACTAACAACTTTTTTCTCTCAAATGTATGCCCATTAAAACAACCACAAACCTATTCCAAAGTCCTTGTAGGGAGAAAAAAAATGCATGATAAAATTGAATAAAAGAGCAAACCATCATAATGCCACTATTTAATGTCTTACTGTTTATTGTGTATGTTAAATCGCTCCATGTACAGCACTTTGTATGCAGCGATGGCTGAAAGTGCTCTATAAATACTGTTGACTTGACTTGACTTAATTAAAAGGAGAGGAATGTTAAAACTGTGCATGTACAGGGCTGTAAATGACAAAAAATGTAACATTTAACAATCCTAAAAAGATTATATATATTCTCTTCAATGTTGTCATTACTCTGTTTTCATAAATTATGAGGGTTGCAATGGAATCAATGAAGTCTGTATCTCAAGGCACCATTGTGGTTGTGCCAATGGACAAATGGCAATAGCAACTAGATTTGTGACAAAGCAGATGAGAAACCATGCCAGGTTGAGTGGAAGTAAGTGGCTGCGACCAGTCTCTGTTGGTTGATGTCACCACAGCGTCATCTACTGGTCTTGTGATGAATTGCGGTCAATTAAACTAACAAACTCAAAAAGCAACTTTTGATAATAATAATAATAATAATAATAATAATACATGGGGTATTTTGAGTAGACTTGTCACTATTTAATGTCAGATGAATCCGGGGCCCAGTGGTCCCTGTCCTGTTAAATCGAGGTTTCACTGTGCTGTATAATTTCAATATATATAATTATAGGGCTAATAAAGATTATCTTATTTTAACATTCACCACTTATTGGTGAATGTTATTAGGCATGTGCATGCACCACTGACTCACATCTCTAATTAAAATTATTATAATTTATGGAAATAAATTTCAGCTGCATGTTGTTAAACCTGTGTACCTTGCTATTATACAAGGTAAAAGCGTCGTAAAACACCAACATAATAATGCACATTTTTATTGGCAATGCTAGAGCGGTATGGTATTTGTTTAACAGCACCCATAATCTATATACCAGATATGGTTGAATGCACTGCTCATTATGCAATGAGGTATGTGAAAAATTGTGATATATTCATAGTGAATGCTTTATCATAATGGTGTGAGAGCATTCTGACAAAATGGCACTGTAGCACTTTTAATAAGTGCATAGAATATCTCGGTGTTGTGTTCTCGGACTCATTTAAATGAATCCGGAGATGTTTCTGTGCTCTTTCTTTTATTTATTGTTAAACTATGCGTCTTGAACTGTCACTTTCTTTCCTATCACTGCCGACAGGTGCCAAGGAACCCAACAAAGGTATGGGGCTGAAAAGGCCTCCTGCACGGCTATCGACATAAGCTTCTCAATTGAACTTATCGCTTGGCTGCCCTTCTGTTTTCCATCTCAATCATGCAGACAAAAGCATTTATTTTAATGTCTTGATGTCCCCGCCTGTATCCGTGAAGTCATACATCCATTCCACCTCGTTTGGGGACTGTGCTCACATATGTGAATTAGTCACATAAACAGATGCAATTAATGGAATAATTTGAAGCTTGATTAAAAGAAGTGCTTTCGGCTTTTCCAAATGTTTCTAATGTTAATCTCGAATAGGTGACAAAATGGTAGGCAATTATCCCATTACCTGTGAAGTAAATACTGCTTGGGTGTTTATGAGTAACGCAGGGAAACTCTATTTTCTGTTCAGGTGCTAATTATGATTTGCTGCCAACATTTCCTTTTTAAAATGAAACAAAATAAGACAACTGATTGACCATATGAACAAAGGGACAAATTGTACTGCTACAATCTCTGAAGTCCAGTGTTACAGTTCATTAACCCTCATGCAGGACATCACAATCGGCATCAATAACTCAGTTTAGCCACCTTCAACGTAACAGGGTTGCTTTTGACCCCCTTCTCTGACGACAATACATTGGAAGTCAAAAGTTTGTGAACTCAGCAGACTCGCATTTGTGTTAACCAAGCTGAAGCAAGGGTGTTCTGTTGTTTTTGTTCTCTTCTTTTAAACTTGAGTGACGATTTATCCACTCAATCATCCATTTTCCTATCCGCTTTATCCTCACAAGGGTCGCGGGGGTAGCTGGAGCCTATCCCAGCTGTCTACGGGCAGTAGGCAGGGGACACCCTGAACTGGTTGCCAGCAGGGCACACAGAGACAAACAACCATCCACGCACACTCTCACGCCTAGGGACAATTTGGAGTGTTCAATCAGCCTGCCATGCATGTTTTTTGGAATGTGGGAGGAAACCAGAATACCCAGAAAAAACCCACGCAGGCAGGTACAATATGCAAACTTCACACAAGGAGGCCGGAGCCGGAATTGAACCCATGACATCTGCACTGGGAGGTTGACGCGCTAACCACTGGACCACCGGGCCAGCTTGAGTGACGATTGCGAAAGTGAGATGTGCGATGGGTATACGTGCAGCATTACACCATAGACACTCATCATTAAAAGATAAGGTGTTTGCTTTTTCGAAACATGCATGACAGTTAAGAACGGTAAAACATTCAACATGGCTTATAAGTCAACAAAACTTTAATGATATCAACTGGTTGGCCCCCGTAACTGAAATTTCCATAAATCTAAATATTAACAGTTGAAAAAAAAATGTATATCTCCAATGTTGGAGGCTGCGATGTCTGACTATACTTTATCAGGGTGTAGCTCCAGTGATTGGCATGCAAAATCCCATCTAAGATGAATGAATGATTATTTAGTGTTTAGAACACCACCAATTTATTATGAGAAATAAAATCTGGTTTTCATGGCCATACAATTACAATCATACTGTCACTTCATAAAGAGGAACCTGCCTGTGTACACTTTGGGATGACGACAAAGTCAAGTCTCAAAATGCTTTTACTGTCAATTCGTCTGTCAAAGACACTTGCTTGCACACACTCAACAGTGGAACATCAGACTGTCCCGATCCATCTGAATGTTCCGTTCTATAACAGTATATCCAAAGCTGTAGAAATGTAGAACGGTTTAAACCAGCGGAGACAAATGTGCACTCCAATTGTGCTATTCTGAATTTTCTGCTTCCTGGGATCATCTTCATCTGAGGGTTCAGGCAGCTGTCAATCAACTTGCTTAAAATGGAAGCCAACAAAAAAGAGAAATAATTTAAAAAAACAAAGAAATGAGACCTTGTTGGTGTGCCCTCTCTTCTCCAAAGCTTCAGGCGCTGACTTTTAAAATCCCTTGGAAATATGTGCTATTGATTGCCTCAATCTAAGCTTTGTTCTCGAAACGCAGGGAAAAAAACTCATTTTGTCCCCAGGAGGAGGGAGGCGGAGTGACAGAGATGGCTTTGTTAGCTGCACAAACCAAGCCTTGGCGAAAACAACTTTGCATTTTCACGCTAGACTATTCGTTTTGAGGAAACACAGAAACAGTTGAATCACCACCTCTTCCAAGTGAAAGGTAATCTGTGTCTGTCAATCAATAATTACTGAATGACATGTCCCAGGCCTCAAAAACCACCATTATCTAATGATTTGACCTCTGTTAGTCTTTTATCTTATTATCCAATTAAAGTCATTCTACTGTGTAATTGTGTGTAGTCTGAAAGAGGTGCTCATTTAATCATGGAAAAACTGGATTAGCCTGTGACGGGGAAAGAGACTACCACTCACAAATCACTTGTCATTAAAAGTTGAGCTACAATAAAATGCTACGGCTCGAGCCGCTGAAGTACAATAGATCACTGCTGTCAAATTCTCCTCCGCCTCATCCCCCATCAAATTATAAAAGTGCTGCACACCTCCTGAGTGCTTTTTATTTGAGAGCAATGAATGTGTATATTTTGGAACTTTGGTGTTTTCCAAATTTAAATTCCTTCTTGGAGCAACACTTTTTTTCCGCATAGTTTCACAAATTCCAGATCCAATGTCTTTTTGATTTTTCCTGAAAGAGCAACGCAAGAAGTAGCGTAATAAGGGCAACAACAAAGGACTATTTCTGGGACGAGTGTGCCGGGCGGTAATTTTTACCGACTGCTTTGATTACATCAGGAAAGCATGGCGATTTGTTTGACGTTTGCACATATTTGTCAAAATCCAGTCCAATTTGGAAAAATACGCCAGTCACGAGGACAACCTGAATGGAGCTAACCTTATGAGTCACATCCTGTGATGTGATGCATAGGAACAACAACACATTTATCTAATTCCTCACACAGTGGTCCAAGTCTGGTGAAGAATGATTATTCACAGCAGTAGTTCTAAAATTGATCCTAGTATACACTCATGTGGAATATACAATTATCCCAAACAAAGCATTGTAGTATTTCCTCATGGGTTTGGTCCAGCACTGAAGATGGCTCAACTCACACCGATTCAAACAAAACAGCAGCCCATGTCACTGCGTGTGCAAGAAACCTTGAAAACAAGCATGAAGTTTTCGTAATAATACCTCGCCGGCAAGGATTCCCAAAAGACATCCTATTCTCAAGAGCACAGATGCAAATGAGAGCAGGCCCAGTGTCTGAAGGAAGCAAACCAGCGCAATAGTGACGAGATGAGCCACAAGATCGTCCCTTTCCGACCACCTGTGAACCACAATGACAAAGATTGGTCCTATGCTTACTGTTACACCTTTCAACCCCACGGCTCATTAGATAGCACTGTTGAGAAACTCAATTAATTTCGGAATGTGTCGCCTATAAGTGAATGTAGGTCAAGTCAAGTCAAGTCAACAGTATTTATAGAGCACTTTCAAACAGCCATCGCTGCATACAAAGTGCTGTACATGGAGCGATTTAACATGCACAATAAACAGTAAGACAAATCAGTAATAAAGGCGGTAGAAAGCACCAAGCAGTAAAATCATGCTGAGTCGAACGCCAAAGAATACAAGTGGGTTTTGAGGAGGGCTTTGAAGATGGGCAGCGAGGAGGCTTGCCGAATGTTCAGTGGGAGGTCATTCCAGAGAGAGAGAAATCAAGAACAAATCTAAGTCATGCTGAGGCACACGTCGCGACACGCAAACTTTCATACACCGATTCACACCATTGCTGAGTGGGAACTGAACACAGGCTCCTGCACAGAAGTCAAGCAAGTGACATGCTATAGATACAAAAAAAATGTATATCCTGTATATAGATGCAGACAAAATTATCAAATAAAACCAACATCAGCAAATACACACACAGACACAATCGCTTACTTAATTAAAAAGAGACAAACTATGCAAGTGGAATTTCTGTTGAATGAATGACTAAATGAAAATATTTACACAATCACAATTAGAGTATCAACATTTCTGTCCGCCCCACCCAACTGCTACTTCTTGTTGCGACACTCATCAATAATTCTAAAAACCATTATTGATGCGCCTGCAAGTCCCTTCAGAATGCTCATGGAACGTGAACTGGGTTTTATCACCATGCATCGCTACGTTGCAAGACCGCATTCTGTAAGAGAAGACCGTTGCAGGGCATCAAGTGGTCCATGGATTTCTGATCTCTTATTCTCCCACCCATGTGCACTCTTCCTACACCGAATCGACCCCCTCCATTAACTTTCTCATCTTTCTCTTGATATTGGCTCTCTTCGCAATCATCTTATCTTCAAGAGTCCTGTAAGCAATCTCCACATCACAGTGAGAGGTGACAAATGATCACTCGTTACAGCAACTGCGTCTTGGTTCTTTGTCACTACTCCATGTTCTCTGATGCTACAAAACATCTATTCTTCCATTTTCTATATCTGCTTAAGGGTCTCGGGTGTGCTGGAGCCTATCCCGATTGATAAATGGACAGAGGAGAAGGACAACCCGAACTGGTCGACATTCCATTGCAGGAGATATATTGACAAAAAAAAAGTAAAAGCATTCATACTCACAAGGGACAATTTGCAGTCTTAAATGAGGTTTATGTGCTTCACCTCTGCTCTATGCTGGAATGAGTTGTCTTTTAAATTGAATTAAAACAGGCAGACAAAGTAAATTGGGAAATTTGGCTTCAATCATCAAGGACACCATTCACTTTCTTCTGTTTTTCATGATTAAGGATTTTTAGTTGTTGTTGTCCCTGATTACTTTCATTCAGTAAATTCTCTGCCGGGTCATGAGTAGCATGTAGTGCTTTGCATAGCTGACTTTTGTGCAGCTGAAAAGGAATCACTTCACACTGAATTATCCTTTAACAATTGCCCCGTGATTGGTATTGTCGGTATTTCAGTCTGTAGTCCCACTTGGAATCAGCAGACTTCAACTACTGGTGTGATCGTGAAGAACTGGTCTTTTCAGTGTCTACAAGTGTCACAAAAGATGTATTTTAAATTGTAACTATAAAGTTTTCTGCTTTGAAGCAATCCCATTGGAGTCGAACGCTGTTTCTCAGCCTCCTCTGCCACGGCTTCTTGCACAACTGGAAGTATTCTTCCGGGGATCCTCCATGCGGATTTCGTCATCCACATATTCAAAGTGGTTACCCTTGATGACCCCCTTGACCTTGACAGTCAGTCACATACAGTGGGTAGGGGGGAGGCTGGGGGCTATTAATGCCCAAAGTACCCTGGTCCCTTTTTTACTGCATGTGAAAGCTTTTTCTCAGCCTTAAAAACAAAAAGCAGATGCACTCATGCTTACATGCACTTTACCTTCACTGATTATTCTCACATTTATGGAACAAAGACAACATATTTGCACCGTGTTTTGCTCCATAAGTGATTGTTCTCCACGCCACACACAGTCAGAATTCCATTCACTACATGCATACATACGTACATAAATACATGAATATATCTCATACACTGATTAGCATTTGCTCAATAACAGTCGATCTGAGTGACTGTCACCCTTCACCACTTTGCATAATGAGATCGCTGTCTTATTCATTCAAATCATATCTAAAAAGAACATTGAGACAAAAATCTATGAATTCTCCACAATTCTTTTTAATTAATTGTTCATGTTTATTGTTTCCAACTCCACCGTAAATATGATGAGCAAGATTGGGGCACACGTATGCATTCCACTTTATGAAAAGTGAAGAATATACAACAAACAATGACCCCCATCATCCCACATGCCAGTTAGGATAATTATTCAGGTATGAAGCAAATGTCATTGTTAGACAAAAATGATTATTGAGAGTGAGATTAATATTGAAGTGCATTTGTAAAGTTGCGTTTGTAAAGCTACATTCTAATGCAGCATGTACGTACATCAGTAACTGCTAAATGCTGTTACACTGATATGGTATCTAATAAATTTGATTACTGAGTGTTTTAAAAGTTAGTGCAGTAATGCTGTTATACAAATGCTGTTATTCCCAACACTGTCTATGCAACATACAGTACAGTATATTCGCAATGAAAGACTGTTAACAATTCAGCTTGTTTAAGATTAAAGAGATTTTGTCATTTTAGCCTTACCCCAGTACATTGCGCAATGAGTTATAGTGTAAATCAAGTTTCAGTAAGGTGGTTCAAGCTCATTCCAAGTTTAACAGATTCCGGCTAGAGCTCATTAGGTTAGTAAAAACCTCTGAGCCTTCTGAGGCTGCTGGCTTTTTGATGATTTTCATTTCAGCAATCAACATGTGCCCCGCTAGCGGCGAAGTGGTGGCGCGAGTTCGTACCTCAACTTGGTGAACCAGTGCATGAATGCCAGTTATGCATGTGCCATTTTTCCATCCATCCATTTTCTACCACTTATCCGGGGTCGGGTCGAGGGGGCAACAGCTGTAGCAGGGAAGCCCATACTTCCCTCTCCCCAGCCACTTTTTGCAGCTCTTCCCGGGAGACCCAGAGGCATGCCCAGGCCATCTGGGAGACATAGTCTATCCAGTGTGTCCTGGGTCGTCCCTGGGGCCTCCTGCTGGTGGGACATTGAGGCGTCCCGAGGGGCATCCCAATCAGATGCCCAAGCCACCTCATCTGGCTCCTCTGAACGTGGAGGCGAAACGGCTCGACTCTGAGCCTCTCCCGGATGACCAAGCTTCTCATCCTATCTCTAAGGGAGAGCCCGGACGTCCTGCGGAGAAAACTCATTTGTATCCTGGATGTCGTTCTTTCGGTTACGACCCATAGCTTGTGGCCATAGGTGAGGGCAGGAATGTAGATTGACCGGTAAATTAAGAGCTTTTCCTTTTTGGCTCAGCTCCTTCTTCACTACGGCAGGCCTTTCTCTTTTTTTTTTTTGACTTTCAGCACATGCCCCTCCAAAGTCACGACACGCCCCTGCACACAATTGTTTTCCGCAAATAATTCAACATAACATAACTGCATAACAGCTTCACAAATGTCATGTACGTGAAATGTATGTCATAAAATGGGAGGCTATTTTAATACGCTATAAAGACCAGTTGGCCCATATTCACAACAAGAAAATAGCTGCAAAACAGGCTGTGAACGCATGATCGTGTAAAGCAGGGGTCCCCAACCTTTTTTGTCCCACTGACCGGTTTATGTCAGACAATATTTTCAGGGACTGCCATTTAAGATGTGGCGGATTAATACAACAAAATAATATGGTATGAGCTGCATAAAAACTGTGGTGTTTTCGAAATATAATAATAAACTCAAGGAGCATCTAATCTGGCCGCAACACTGATCGCTATGGTCATGTTTAATGCCTTCAAAATACGATACAACGCAAATTCAAAGTGCATCAAAATGACGACTCACCACAGCCCCGAGCTTGATTTTCTGCAAATAGACGGTCCCATCTAGCGGTAATAGGAGTCAATGACACGTCAAGTGTGTGGTTTATGTCCAGTCTACTTCGTAATTTTGTTTTAGTCGCCGTTGCTGCAGAAACCCCCCCACCTCACACAGGTAGGATATCGGAAATAGCAACACTGCTATTGTGGCGATCTCAGAGCGTACTTTTAAGGCCGCTTTAACTACACCAGACCCCCCTGGTGTAGTTCATAAATTAGCGTGTGGTTAGACTGAACTCTCCTACCATCCCTGACATGTACAACACTGTGCTTCCTTCATCTCTTCACTTGATCACTTCAAATGCATTGAGTGGTCCAGCCCAGTGACTCCAGCGCTCTAGTTAATCAAATGGTGTCAGTCCTGTAATAAGTCCTTGACGGGGATGTTGTCAAGAGTGGCACTCTTTATCAAAGCTTTACTTTGCTAGCGTTTCCTGCACAATGATGGATTCTACCATGCCCCAGCCTGCCCTTCATGCTGACTGATAGAGCAACCCACACACGCACGCATTCCTGTGCAACAAAGGGATGTTACAGTCCTGTATATGAAGGCAACAGACAGATGTGTTTGTTTTTCAAGCAACCTTATATAGTCATGCAGTAGACTTGCACCATAAGTGTTATGATGGAGGGACGTTTTCACCTTGCCCGTCTGGCCAAAAAGCTAATCCACTTAACAAATGAAGTAATATCAACAGTGGGATGGCCCTGTCACACAATACAGCACATCTGGGACTCTTACAAAGAAACATTGTCAACTTTCGCTGTCTGTCCTTGGCCCTATTTAGATTAAATATAGGGTGGTTTCAAACCAAACTGATTTGTACAGTAAAAGTTTAGTCCAATTTGTCTGTTTCCTATTCGAAATTAAGCTAAATAATCAACATCAAAGTTTTGGTATCTGGTGCAACCCACCAAGTCAAATGAGCCAGAAGTTGAGTTAATTTTTCTGGGCACATATACTGTAATTAGAAACCCAAGCCAAAACTGCCAGTCAATAATTCCATTGAGGGAAAAAAATCATAAAAATTACAGTATTTATCAAACGAATGTCACGGAATGAATTGTGGTGGGCTTTGGCAGTTCTACTGTATTTGTCAATGTTGTCAGTGTCAGTCTTGAATGCTTTTCTAAGTTGCCGCTATTACATATTTGTAAGGAGAAATGCTTAAAAATATGCAATAAAACTTGTATCATAAGATGAGACCTGCACCCTTTTGCCATCTGATTCAAGCTGTGAATGTTGAACGTTGTTATCCCTATTTATGGGAGAATAGAATATTTACCATTGTACAATGACCTTCAACTCGGCTTATATGTTAAAATCCGTTTGAACACATCGGAGAAGCATCGCCTTTATCCTCACTAATCATAAAATACTTAGCAGTTGTGAGTGTATGCAAACAGCTTTCCAGTGTTCAAGTTTATTTGGCAATCCAATTTAGAATCCATAATGCCACACACAATCCTCAAGTACATTAAGTTTGAAATGCACGACACGCTGAGTGATCCAAAACTCGACAAATTATAGCACTCGTCAGCCACTGGCAGACATTCAACCACTCAAAGAACAGCATTCATTTCTTTGAGTGTAGATTGATGGAGCAACATTTAATGAATCTCACAAGCAGAAAAAAAACACATGGTCAAAGATTATTTTTTTTAAACTTCAATCAGAATGGGAATCTACAAACCTATTTGCATTCTCAAAAGATGATGTTTATAATTCAAAATTGTTGAAACTATAGGCTCTATAACCATAGACGTGTCATGTTTCGGTGTGTGACCAACAGGTGGCACTGTAGGGCTCTCCCCGCAGCTGCACACCTGTTGGTCGTTATGTCGTTATGTAATAGTTTAAAAGGACTCGAGGCACAACCACTCAGTGGCGGGTCATTGTCTCTTTGCTTGCAACTGTCATGTTTGTTTCAGTCATGGTTCTGTTCCTGTTAGTTTTTTGCCACAGTCATGGTTTTGTTTTGGTACTTTGATTTCCTCGTGTTCTTAGAACTTTTGTTTAGGATTTAGTTTTCTGTGTTTTATCAATACACTTCAAGTACAACCTGCTCCTCCCTCCTGCCTGCTTTTTGGAGTCCACCACAACCTCGCATAAGTGACGGCGCAGCTGCGCTCAAGCATAAAAAAGGCTCATCTTGATTTTCATGCCTGAGCAAGCCACGTTTTCCCTATTGGGGAATCTGGCAGACCACTCTGTGCCATCACTGGCGTTTTGGTGTCCCAAAGGTGTTTCGTTTGACATGCACCCGTGCTGAAAGTTGACCGGACTGTACGCCTGCAGGAAACACAACAAACTTCACAGATATGTGCCCTCCCTGGCCAAGTTTGTATCGTCCACTTGTGGAAGAAGCCGTGCAGTTCCTTCTTAACATATTTTTATGCTTTGACCTCTTGCATGGACTTCATGAAATCAGTTCCACTACTTCAATAATTGTGATTTTCTTGCCCACCAATTTCTAAAGGGAATAAGAGGAGCTGTTTCGCTTGATGGTGGATCGAGTGGGCTGTTCATTGCTCACAATGGTGCAAAACACCAGTTTTTATCTGTGTCAAATTGCATTCAACTATAAAAATACCGAAACTCTGTCCCGTATACCTCCACACAGACACTAAAGATGCCTGCAAGCATTCAAAAATAGTTTGATATGATGGTGCATTAATTCTAACCACAGTAACAAGGAGTCATTGTCTCTTGCCATTTTTAAAACTCATAGAAAGTTTATTAGTCTGTAACCACGAAAATAGAAATGTAGTGGGAACTAATTATTAACTTCTTCTTGTGAAAATATAGTTTATATATTATCTAGTCCTACCCCGTTATGTGTTTATAAGTTTTTTTACTTCATCCTACTCCCTTGAACATAATAACTGTGTTGAATGAAGACTGATTTCTTTCTTTTTACTTTTTTATCTACCTTATTTTCTGTCAAATTATTACTGTATATGTTTTATGTTCAATAAAATGAGCCAAGTCTCCAAAATGAACCAACTACCACTATGTCTTGGCATTATCAATAGCTACATTCCCTCCATTACGGCGTGTGTCAGAAATGTTCTTGGACAGGTGTCACAAAGGGTGTATTTGAAATTCAAACCAAAGCTTTTTCCCTTTCCCCCCTGAAGTCTAATCAAGTCAAATCCAATTTAATTATATAGCCCTTGATCACAGTAACGTCTTGAGGGGCTAAATATGCCAGCAGTTGACAAATATTAACAACATTCCCTGATCTTAACTCCCAGGAAGGAAAACCTAAAAATTAATAAAGAACCCACCTGGAGAAAAATAAGAAATCTTGAGACGGGGCAGCAGACTTTAGCGATATTGTGAGGGTGGGGTTAAAAACAGTTATTGGAGTATTCTTAATGTATATTTGAAAATAGAGAGTCTAACGTCTAATATTATCCAAAATCCTTCGCAGCATCACGATCATCTTGATGTTGTCTTGAAAAAGGGTCACCTTGGTGACACTCTTGAGTTTGTCAAAAAGGGGAAAAACTAAATCCCACTGAACCAAGTCATGCGAGTATGGAATACGGTTTTAGCAAAATCCAGGCTGCTTGACCAGGAACTGTCGGATGCTCAAGGCATTGTGAAACATTCATTCATTCATTCATCTTCCATACCGCTTGATCCTGCATTGTGAAACAGCTATGAGGTTTTCTGGCACAACTCTCACCTCTTCTGCCCCACTTAGCAACGCAAACCCAACAGGATCTCATTAGAGAGCATACATGATGAGGAAAATGTGCTTTCTTGCTATCACATTGTAGAATAGTGTGGAATTGATTGAAGCATAATTAAAAGCTTTGAAAATGGGTATTCATCCATCCATCCATTTTCCGAACCGCTTGATCCTCACTAGGGTCGCGGGGGATGCTGGAGCCTATCCCAGCCGTCTTCGGGCAGTAGGCGGGGGACACCCTGAATCGGTTGCCAGCCAATCGCAGGGCATACAGAGACGACCAACCATCCATGTTCACACTCACACCTAGGGACGATTTAGAGCGTCCAATCAGCCTGCAATGCATATTTTTGGAATGTGGGAGGAAACCAGAGTACCCGGAGAAAACTCACGCAGGCCCGGGGAGAACATGCAAACTCCACACAGGGAGGCCGGAGCTGGAATCGAACCCAGTACCTCTGCACTGTGAAGCCAACGTGCTAACCACTGGACTACCGGGCCGCCAAAACTGGTATTAAAAAGTTCAATTTTGATAAAGGTTGATATTCTATTTTAGGTTCATATTTTTATATCCAACTCCGGAGGAGGAGTGTCTCACCAGTCATGAACCTCACTGTGCATCAGTGCTCTGTACAGGCACACATCAAAAACCTTGATGCACAAGTCACTTCCTCTCCATTTTATTGCATTTAAATTGAGCTATGAGTCAAGCGGTGCAATTTCAGAATCACTACCTGATCTCATCTACTCCACTGCTAGAAGAAACGTGTACATAGGAAATGAAAATCCATCAGGTCAACACACACACACACACGCACGCACACACTAATGATGTTACAACGCTGATGACAAGTGGCGTCACAGTGAAACACCTATTTTATTTGCAGTGCCACGTTTAGTTATTGTTAATATGGTTTTATATTGTAAATTTGTGGGTGTTTTGGAATACAAGGTGAAACCTTAAATTAGGTGTAGTGGACTAGTAGCTAGCACTATTATTGCAGGATGCCGCAGGACACTTTTCTTTCGAAATGTTATTTAAATGTTATTTGAGATAAATGTTATTCAAGGTACCGGTAAGTCCTTTGCTGTTTATGCTCCAAACAGGAAATACCAGTCACCACTTCCTCTGAAGCAGGGAGCTTGTGGATATTCTTGAACAGAAAAGTACTGAAAAGCCTACCGTTGTAAAGGATACAATGTTTGGTACACACTGAGTGTATGCCACAAGTGGATCCTCCACCAGCCATTCAGCGATGCCAATAGAGGTCAATCGAAGTCCAAGAAAAGCTCTCACTCTGTGATTGACGACACTCCAAAATAAATATTTAGCCCTCCCTCCCCCTGTTTTTTGCTGATAACGGCAAACAACAGAGCTGTAGGCTAAGTCTCCAGACAGTGGATTTACATAGTGCATGTATGCATGTGTGAGCACATTCACGGTGAGAAGCAAAGATTATTGAGAACCTGTCCCTATCCTGCCAACACCTGTCCGCCTGAGTGAAGCACTCGACACGTTTGCAATTGATGTGGAGGCAAGGAGGGAGACTTCAAGAGCCAATGACATGTAGGTTTGGCTCACTGTCATTAGGGAAATGTCAACACAGCACATACAAAAATTACGCAAAACTGTCTTTCTGGCACAAATGCCTGGTTGACCCTGCAACTGTACGCCATGCTGGAGAATATAATTTATGCTGTCGAGCACAAGGCCAAGTTTTCATTTGGCTGAGTCAGTTCAAAGATTCCAAAGAAAAATGCCTTTACCCATACACACCTTTGCACCTTCCTATTCTGTTTAAATAGGTGCCAAACAAATGCAAAGCATTTCATAGGGGACAGGGACCGAGCCTTGCCACAAATAGCAAAAATAGTCAAGTCAAGTCAACAGTATTTATAAAGCACTTTCAAACAGCCATCGCTGCATACAAAGTGCTGTACATGGAGCGATTTAACATACACAATAAACAGTAAGACGAAATGGTAATAAAGGCGGTAGAAAGCACCAAGCAGTAAAATCATGCTGAGTCGAACGCCAAAGAATCCAAGTGGGTTTTGAGGAGGGCTTTAAAGATGGGCAGCGAGGAGGCTTGCCGAATGTTCAGTGGGAGGTCATTCCAGAGAGAGAGACCAGCAACAGAAAAGGCTCGATCCCCTCTGAGCCTCAGTTTAGTTCTTGCCCTTAAATAAATAGCCCTTAAATATAGCCCTTAATTGCAAATATACCACAAACTATGATCCCAATCCAGTTTAATATTCAAGCTCATCTTGCAGATTTAACCCAATAAAATAAATGGATTACAAATTAATTGATTCTGAAAAAAGGCATATGTCCACATGTACAAACTTAGTCGCTCCTCCCTATATTGCAATGTGGTAGCATGCAAGGGCCTTTCAGAAAAGGTGCCACAAAATGAGTTATTCATCAACCGGCCAAGGATAAGTTCTTACATCTTACAATGTTATTATGACTGGAGTTAATCTGGTCAAACCCTGAGTCATTTCTAGGCAAAGGACTTAAACTTATGTCTTGCTATTAAAACTACTCGCTGAGACGGGACACTCATCCATATTTGAAAAAAATGTCCTTGGCTGGTGCCACGGAGTCACGTGACTGAGTCTTGCCCGCTGATCCCGGACTGAAGACATCATTTCCTCCTAATTTGCAGCCAATTCAATGAATCCGTTTGTATAGGTCCAATTTTAAGACAATATTATCAATCGTGCAAAATTGCACATCTTTAAAGCTATGTTGTAATAATGTTGAGGACAATAATTGTCTGTGCTATTCCGGTGCACCTTTAAAGCCAGCGTAACGACGAGTCTTGAACGCAAACATCCCACCAATATCAAATTAGCACCTACAATAATCATCCCCTATTAAGATATTTTTTACTTTAATCATTCCACATTGCCTGTACAGTTAATATTCAAAATGATGTGGAGAGTTTTACCTGTTTGTTCATATTTATAGATCATCATTTTGTATTCATAAACGGTAATTGTTGCCCAAAATACAAATAAATCAGAGAAGCATCCAGCATCTTCCAACGGCTTGTGTTCGACCTGCAAGTTCAACGGTATTCTTATTTGTTATTAAATTGGAAGTGACTTCATGCAGTTTCTTTTGAGTGTAATGTTATTAGTATATTCTCAAATATTGATTTGTTGTAGCTCTGCAAATGCAATCATAAGCTCCCATGGGCCATTCACATGCAGTTTTAAAGGTTTGCCATTGCATAGCAGTTTACTGTACTCTGAAGCACGCTGTGGCCTGTTGACCAAAACTGAAATGGCCATTTGTCCTCTGCAAGCTAAACTTCCTTCCGAGAGCAAGTCTTTCCTTAAACAGCACAAATTGAATTAGGAGATTGTAGCAGCTGGCAAGTGTGAAATTGAATTGAAATGTATCTGGAGTTGTGAGACGTGGGATTTAAATGCCCTGAGAGTCGAACCGAGTGGAGTCGATTACAAGCAAGAATCGAGTGAATTGTGGCCATAACAGACTCACGTGGAGAGTGTACATGTGTGCATGTGTGTCGACATGCCCTCAGATTTTTCCTCACAGGATCAAAGTATGTCAACTGCTAAGTAAGTGAAACAAATGGAAGAACCTTGCATCCATCCATCCAATGCATGAAAGCACCCTGCATGGCCTCACACAATGCTTTCCATCCGTCATTGCACTGCTGTGGCTCCAAGGAATGTTCCGTTCACTGCTTACCCTTTCCCTGTAATTAAGACCCTCAGTGACGCTCACTCCCATTTCAACTTCCTTGTCTACTTCGCAACACCTGTTGTCTCCTTCTTTGCCGTCCTGTCTTGTTTCGTCATTTCCCTTTGACCCCTGCAGTCAACGATTGCACCAACCCTCTCTCACATCAGTTATTTCCAGACTTGATGCCCAAGTGTTTGCTTTATCAGTCACATTTTCTCATCCATTCTTTGCCTCGAGCAACAGACTGTTCCATCAGTCACTGCTCAACACCCACATTCAACCCCGCTCGCCCCCGTCGTTGTGATGGTTAATACCATCAGTCACACGCCTCTCACACACCGGCACCAAGCCTAGCCACTTCCATCACAGCATTAATCTATATAAGAGAGAGCAGCAGCACACTTTCTGTGGTTGCGAGCTCAGCCCAGAAAGGAGGGGTGAAAGTAGCTTAGTCAAAAATTGTTAGAAATGTCATGGCACTAAACAACAGTCATCTTTATGTTATTGTCAGGTAAATGTGAGGTATGTGCTGGAACGGAGCCTTTGAACACAGTCTCTAATTGTAAAATAGATCAGTCGCAGCCTATGAGATTTGCCGTGGGCAAAATGAACTCCAGAATGTTTTGCCAAAACCATGGATAAAGCCACTCACAGTGATTTTTTTATTTATTTTTTTAAACCCCTGCCAGGCGATACCTTACAGATTGGTAGTTACTTACTTTTAAGTTCAGAAATATGTCGTTTCAGTTGGGCAAGTGCCTGTCACGTTTCCGGAGAAGTTCAGGACAGAATTTGTAATTCCACAACCGTAGACACAGATAAGAGGTTTTGACAACAATCTATTTACAAACACAAGATTGACAACAAAGGATGCTGTTAACAAAAAAAAATGGAAAATGTGAGAACAAACAGAAAACGCTTGCAAAAGGCAAGGCGCGAGAACAACATAAATTGCTTGTCCACTCAAAAGACGCGAGAATTCCATGCACGAGAATACACAAGAAAATACTTACCGGTACATGAAAAATACTATGAACTAACGTGGTGCAGAAATTGATGGGAGACAGAGTGGTGAGCAAGGCTTAAAAATCTGACAGCAGTAGTATGGCATGGCTCTTATAAGCAACTATGTAACGAGGTGTTGCTCATGAGGAAACGCCCACTCTCCAGCCAGAGACTGAAAAAACAAAGCAAAAGGACAGGATCATGACCGTCCATCCATCCATTTTATAATTTGCTTATCCTGATAACGGTCGTGGTCAAGATGGTGCCAATCCCAGCTGTCTTCGGACAACCTGGACTAGTTGCCAGCTAATCTTAGGGCACACATACAAGGACAACCATCAGGATCGTGACAGTGCCACTGCAAAAATATTTTCACATATTCTTTTTCTTTATTTTTCTGTCTACTGTGCGGATAAAGAATCACTCTCAAAGTTCTAATGTTGCGAACAGCTTGCAGCCAATAATGCTCAACAGAGACACACACAGAGTTTGAGTGTGTGTGCCTTGACCTCAACTGAACACCTGAGCTTGACTCACTGAAGCCCTCAGGAAAAAAAGAAACCAGCTTATGTTCTCTGACTGCATTTTTTTTAACATTTGTGTGGGGGTTGTGGACCGCTCTTGCCCCCATAATCCTGCAAACAAAGATTCAAGGCATAGTACCACACACTGAGCACCACTTTGCTAAATAGTAACGAACACATTTAGTTTGTTATAACATTCAAATACACGGTCCACTTATTCCAGCAACAATTGCATTGAGGCTTAGAATAGCACAGCGCAGGAAGTATTTAGGTTGGGGTCCCCCAAAGTTACAGATAATGAAAGTATTTAATTCCAGGGCAGCCAGGCAATTACACTTTTGTCTTTATCACTAGCAAAGTTAGCTTCTAATTTATTTTGATGTGGCTATCTTCTGGACAAATTTGAAAGTGTAACATCTTTGAAAAAGACCAAAGAAAAAAATAATAATGGTGTTTCTAAAAATGGGTGATAGATGAGTGAATAGTTACAATGCTGGTGATGAAAGGCAGGAAAGATAAAGTCTAAGATCAGAAAAAAATGAGCAAAGACTGAGCAGATATGCTTTTTTCTTAACAGAATCTGATTTATTTGGCAGGATTTCATTGGAATCATATAGTGGCACTGATGCAGCTTGCTCCTTTTGTCTTAGTTCTCTTGGATGATTTGGGAACAACGTTGTTCCCATATTCATGGATTTCTAACAATGCATCTTCCATTCTTTTCATTAGCTTCTCTATGTTGATTCTACCTTTGTGGAAGTTCTCATTTCAAACCCCCAAGTGATATGCCCTTCCTCTAATGAATACAAGAAATAAATAAAATATTCATCCAGTCATTTACTATTCACTTTCCACTGCATCTCATCCTTTCTTGCCTTTTCATCTGACGGATGTGCTGACGGCATAAATCTCATTTTATTCTTCATTCTGTCCCTCAAAGTCATATTCTGCCAGTCAAGCTTTGTAGCTGTCTTAAATTCACATACTATTTCATGTCCTATAAGCCTGTGTTTATGTATTTATTTATTTATTTATTGTATATGGAAACTGAGAATAATTTTCAATAAAAGCCTGTGTGAGATTACTCTGGGCAGTAGTAGCTGACTGGTAAGGGTTTTGGAACTAGAGCATTACAGTTTGAGCCCTGCTGTAGACTAAAAAGGGTAACTAGATGTTGGGGTTATACTCGTCTGTTTCCTGACTATTGTCACGGTGCCCTTGAAAGGGCGATACATCAAGAGACTACCATAATCAAGAGGGACAGTTCTGTGATTGGTATGGGGCTCAACCCTGTGCTAGGAGGCAAACTCAGGCCAAAGCGCAGCCTGTCTGTCTTTCTGTCTAATCTAATTGCAAACTTGGCTAAAAGATATGTATAATTTTTCATGATTTTGAAAAATAACAATATATATTGAACCAGAAAAAACATTGTGAAGTAGTCATCTTTATTTTTTACAATTATTGCGTATATAATACAATAACTATTAAATGAAACCAAAGATTAAACTTTTTTTCAGACCCTTGCATTTTAAAAACAGAAATATAAATGTTTTCTTGCAAACAACTGACAGTTTTTGGAAGTACAATACAAAACGTTTTGTCGACATTGTGGGGTTTGCCATGAAGAAAATTTGACAAGCTGTACAACGATGAGACGCCAAGACTGTTAACATTAGTCTACAGTCTCTTAGCCAATCAGGATGCAGAAAAGAATCCTCTGTAAAAAAAATACAAATACAGGAAAGAAAATCTGTGATAAAGCAAAGTAATGATAGATGAACCGTGTTATAGTGAGGGATTACTGTAACTCATTTTTTGTTTACTACTGTTTCGGAACTTAGAGATATTATAGTCCTTCCTTCTAATGAAATTAAAAAGAAAGACAAGAACATCTAGGGTTTGCACTTGGGCTTGTGTGATCTCCTTTCTAGCACTTTCACAAGTTGTCTGCCATTGCCAGCTACCAAAGAATTGTGTTAATACTTTCCAATCACATGTACAAAGTCCAATGTTTCCACCCAAAGAGATTCCCGGAGGGAAAAACGATTGCTTTAAATCCTTCTCTGTCCACACTGAAAACACCGCTCACAATCTTTCGCTCTCTTGTAGACCAAAGACACCCAATATAAACACACGCACAGGCTTCTTTGTTGTTGACTGTTATTTAGCATTTTAAAACTCTCAGATTGTCTATCACAAATGAGATGAAAGCATACTGGACACTTGTCAAAAAAGTTTTGCAAATGACATCCAAATATGTGTGCCCTGCGATGGGCTGGCAACCAGTTCAGGGTGTGCACAATATGCTGCCCAATGACAACCCTCTGTTAACGGACTCCTAAATGCACACCATTTGAACTCCAAGGTAGCACAAGTTATGACACCATTTGAATGGCAATAAATAGCTAACCACACATTTGCCAATCTTTTCCAGCCAACTATTAAGCGGAGTAGTTCATGAAGTCAAATTACACACGTTTGCATCTCGAAATCTTCTGCACAATAGTGAGACACAAGACCTACAGAGACAACTATTGCAGGGCCCTCTTAACACAGAGGGACATGAGCAATGGACTGTTTTACTTCCACGGGGTTGTGAAGAGATTGCCAGTAAAATTCAGTTAGACAGCAGATAAAATTGTGGTGACCTCGTGACATGTTAATAAAAGCACTAGAATATTTCAGTGAGATGCACATTGTGAAATTTGTGACCCACTGTTCCATCCTTCCATTTTCTATGACACATATCCTCATTTGGGCGATGGGTGAGCTAAAGGCTGCACCAGATGACTTTGAGTGAGATCCAGGATACACCTTGGACAGGTTGCCAGGCAATCGTAGGGAACAAATAGACCATTTTAGAAGTCACCATTCATGCTCACACCGTTGCTATGGATAATTTAGAGTGTGCTATTAGCCTAACGTCTGCTTTTGGAATCCAGAAGAAAGCCAGAGTACCTGGTGAAAATGCAAACGAGCATGTGGAGAACGTGCAAACTCCTTGCACCTGAGCTAAAAATAAAAACTTGGAATTGGGTGTGGCTGGAATGCAAAATCTTTTTTTATTTAGGCAGAAGTGGATGAGATCCTATCTGAGCTCAGATTATGTTGTGTTCAACCGAAGTACAACCAAGAGAATTCCAAAGCACTGTATTGTTCTTATGGCAAAGAACCTGATTGAATGTTCGGAAAAACTTCTCAAAGGTCTTCTTAACTCAATCCCTGGTATGAGTGAGGAGAAATTCAAGAGGATGATCATCATGACAACTCTCGACTGTCTCAAGGACTCGACCTAAAAAATAATTTATTGCAGAAAATGATATCAAAGCAATGGTTCACAACATCATTTCATGATTAACAAATACTTGTACAAGTTCCATTTTTACTCTTCGGCAAAAGTTCAACCCCTGCAAATGACCGTGTTTGCATGCAGTCAATGTTTGGTTATGGCCTTGAGTAAAGTTTCTGAAATATTTGGAATAACACGTTTAAATGCGTGAGCGGTCAGAGTTACTCCAGCATTTGAATAATTTAAACGACGGAGGACGTACGTCTTGACGCCAGTAGACGTCATTTCTGCCTGTTACTTTCCGACATCAATAAAACCCACCACTGCACTGATGTCACTCACCACAGGAATAAGGCAATCATTTTCCTGCACGCCGTCTGCTTTTGTGCCGCGTCTCGCCACGATTGTTGACAGCGGCTTGTCCCGCCTCCCCGACAGACCCGCACCGGTAAATTGAATCCTGACGGAAGCGATTGGGCAGGGTCTGCTGATTGCGTCATCTCGCTCGGTCCAAGACACACAGCGCCATTTATCTGGTAGTCTGACAGCACGACCATCGTGAACGACAAAAAGTCAAGTAGTTTGACAAGTCCATTATTCTCAATAGGGTTGCGGGCGTGCTTGAGCCTTATCTCAACTGACTTTGGGCGAGAAGGGGGTAGACCATGAATTGGTCGCCAGTCAATCACGGGGCCACCATCCAACCAACAGTACAAAGTAAAGATTATGATAATATTTTTTCCGTTATGTACTCATTGACACTTTGATTTTCCTCACGGGATGAATAATCAGAGAATATTCACTGATATTTTCACTCGATAAGAAAATGATGGTAGGAGCCAAATACGTCTTGATAAAATGCTAGAACAGTGGCTCTTAAACTGGGTTCGAGCGAACCCCCTAGGGGTTCGGTGAATTAGTCTCAGGGGTTCAACGGAGCCATGTAGATTAAGACACACCCGACTCAACATGTGAATTAGTGATGACACGCCCGCTTGGCCATCACTGGCTGCAGATGATCACATTACATTGTATGTCCCATCAGTGCTGTGGGAAATTTATGTGGCTCAGTCGTCACCTTATCACTGTCATATCACTATGTCATACAATTAGAAACAACTATCCACATGACATGTCATTTTATTTACCTTTTTCTGTCTTCAATAAATGCTTTTTTTAATGTGTTGAATTTGTAAAAAAAAAAATCACATTTTAGATTTTTCACTAACCAAGGGTTCAGTAAACGTGCAAATGAACTGGTAGGGTTCTGTACCTCTCACCTTAAGCACCACTGTGCTAGAATGTGACATTTATTTTAAAAAAAGTGGTTGTCATGACCTGTTGGTGAATGAGGCCCTGTGTTTACCAAGCAAAAAAAGCATGAAACCATTTGACATGCCAAAATCCAGTTTGAAGTGAAGTTTCAATCCGGAGCCAAGTGCAGTGAGGGCAAGAAGATACAAGGACCATAGATTAGATGAAGGGCAGTCTCGGGTAAAATGGGGTGAAGGAATTGATGGGAATCAAATACAGGCCATTGCTTTTGAGACAATTTATCATGCCACACAGCAGCCAAGACTCACACCGAATGAAAATTAATAGAAATTTTCCACATGAAAGTGGAAGGGGCCGTTCACTCTTGTCCTCCCCCAGTGAAAAAAAAAAGCCGGGGTAAATCTACATGTGCGAAATGAGTCTGTCAGGACCTATTTTAAAACCACAACTCAGCGACCCTGTCCGTGCATTCGTCTTTCGACAGAGCTCCATCTTCTCGAATTCCGTCTCTTTTCTTTCTTTTTGAACAACTTGCTTCCTCTTTCCGCTCATCTCACCCTTTTTTTATCATGTTATCATTACTCCTGCTTGTCTCGCTCTCTCTGTTGTCTTGCCTTTTTATCCGTCTCCTTTCCTCTGCATATTTAAACTAATAGACTGAAGGGAGATGCTGAGCAGCCACACAGACAACTATGTGAATTGAATGCCGAATAGCTTCATGCCGCGTGATGTCTTTGTCAGCTTCTAAATTTTACAGACTACCGTATTTTCACGACTATAAGGCGCCATTAAAAGTCTTAAATTTTCTCCAAAATGGACAGGACGCCTTACGGTGCGGAGCGTCCTTTATATGCGCTGAGTTCCAAAATCTGACTGACAGCCGACACGCTGTTTATATAGAGAAAAGGCGGAAGTGACTGTGGCCAGGCATGCGGGAAAGAAGTCGGCCAATCAGGGAAGGGTGGGCGTGTATATATACATATATGGAGAGGGAGAGAGAGAGAGAGAGAGGGAGAGAGAGGACAGGCAAGCTAGTCCGCCAATGGTGAAGGGTGGGCGTGTAAGTGGACGCCTCAAGCCAGTACCAACACTTGTATAGAGTGTGGCAATGTGCATTGTTGCAAAACAACTCCGGTTTTGGTTTCTAAGAACCCCTGAAAATGAATTCGACAAAAAGACACGCCTACGAAGCTCAGTTCAAACTTAAAGCCACCGGTTATGCTTTTGGCATGCGTGCCCATCTCACAGCAGCGGTGAAAAAACAAGTCAAGCAAATGAACTCTGAGCTTGCCATTATTCCCGGAGGCTTGACTAAAGAACTCCAACCGCTGGACATTGGCATCAACCGGGCGTTCAAAGTAAAGTTGCAAACGGCATGGGAACAATGGATGATCGGTGGCAAACACAACTTTACAAAAGAGTGAGAGGCAGCGCTTGGCGAGTTACGCCACAATACGCAACAACGAGAGGGAACGCAGCGTTTTTGATGGATTACGGTACTTGCACAATTGTTCAATTCTTTCTACACACACACGCGCTGCCACCATGTTTCGCTCTGTTCTTTACTTCCAAATGTGGGAAAGCTTCACACGAGAGAAATGTTGACTTTGCTGTTGCTACTCCTTCTTTCCGCTCGGCAATGCGTAGCAACTCACACTAGCATGTGATGCATTCAATGACAACTGAGATGTGCAGTCCTCTGCTTCTGATACAGAAGATGAGGACTTTGATGGATTTCTGGGTGATGATTGATCGAAAAACGTGAGAACATTGTACGATGGCTGAATAAAATACACCCGAACTCAGTTCTGGTTTCGTTGCCTTTTTAAAAACGTGTTTTTATCTTATCTGTATGTCTTGGCATGCTACCGTATGCTTCAAGCTAACGTGTTGGAGTGCGCGCATGCATGCCGTATGTTTAAGCTGGCGTATGTTTTACCACTGTAAAACTGCGGCCATTCGTGCGGTGCGTCCTGTGTATGTGTAAAATACAGAAATGTCACCCATTAATGAGACTGCGGCCATTAGTACGATGCGTCGAATAGTCGTGAAAATACGGTAGTTTCCCAATACTAACCGGAAGAACAACATTTGTTATGATCATCCCAAAACTCAGGATGCAACCCCCCCTCCATGAAGTTTTCCCTTCAAACGAACTTGCTAAAATCATAAAAGATGCACCACCATTCAGGAAGAGACATGTTTATACATTTTCAAATGAAAAGGGTGGCATGTTAATAATTGAAGGGAATGAGGCTCCAACTCCAAACTTGGCATGTAATCAGGATTATGAACCAAATACCCATCTACGTAGGTGGAGTGCGGATAGCGTAGCGCCACATTGCTACATTTAAATGACCTATACATGCCAATGTGAATCTGAAGCATTTTCTTTGTTCACTGCATGAGGAGCGGTGAGAGTTGTGGCACAGTGGTGTAATGCAAAACCCATTATACATAAAAAAAAACCAGAAACATTTTTACAGAAATTAAAAAAAAATAGAAACAAAAAAAGGCATGTTAAATCCAGGACCGATATCAGAAAAGATTTCAAACCGAGTGTTTGCCTTAATGTTGGACAGCCAATCAATCAGCACATTTACAAAGAGATGCTGGAGCAACCTCGCTACTCACCTGGCTGGGTTACATCAGATTTTTAAAATTTCTTTTTACCCAAGCTTGAGGGGGTCATCAAGACTCCGAGGGATTACTTTGAAGGGGAAACTTTTGTTGTTTGGATTTAAAATATATCTTTTGTGACAATTGTCTTGTAACCTTTCTGACAAACTATTCTTACCCATGTCACGTGCAACAACACGCGTTAACTAAAATACAACCTATAGTGTCGGCTTTCCCAGAAATCAATGAGAACCATCTATTCATCCAATTTCTATAGCGCTTGTCCTTGGAGTCTATCCAAGTTGACTTTGGGCAAAGTGCGATGTAAACTCTGGACAGGTCACCAACCAATGCCAGGAATACGCTAACCATAGTACCATAAATGGAACTTATTCGAACGTAAGAAAGGAGAAAGCGTGCCACCGACCTGGCTGATGACATTTATAATAAAGGAACAGACTCTATGATCAAAGTATCTTTCCTCCAAAGTAATTCCATATCTGTCCATATTTGCCACCTCATCACCCGTCTTTAAAGGTCACATTCAGCAGCTGTTTTATTGATTTTGAGTTTTACGCTCAACACCAGTTATTTTCTTTTTACTGTATGCCCTTTATGCTAGTTCATAAAGTTTGATGTATGAAGATTTTATGCAAGGCAACTCGCCTTCAGTCACCATCCTTTCTTATGTTTGTCACCACACGTCACTCGGCATCACGTTGAGAACCCAGCTCACTGATTTTACATTCATGTGATCTGGCAGTTAACTTGTTTGTACACTTGAGAACATTAAACTGTTCCCATTGCCTGTACAGTTCAGAACATAATTTAGAATGGGTGCAGTTTGATCCTTTCTCAGATGGTTCTATATATATTATTATATTCTATGGGAGGTAAAGCAGTTTTATCATCCCGGAACAGATTTTGTTTGACCCAAGAGGTTCCGCTCTATTGACGAATCATTTGGTGGAGCTGATATGCAATGCAGATAGATTAACCCCCTCCTCCCAAAAAAAAGAGAGAGTGACTGTAAATAAGTGATTAAAAACAAGCAAAGGTGGGCAGAGTAAATATTGAAAGTTGGCTGGCGAAAGGGGTGATGGGATTAGCAAGCAAGCAGTGTCAAACGACAAAATAAGGAGTGAGGGCCACAAGTAGTCAAGGATTAGTATAGTGCAATCACAACATTATATATTATATATATATATATATATATATATATATATATATTCATTCATTCATCTTCCGTACCGCTTGATCCTCACTAGGGTCGCGGGGGGTGCTGGAGCCCATCCCAGCCGTCTCCGGGCAGTAGGCGGGGGACACCCTGAATCGGTTGCCAGCCAATCGCAGGGCACACAGAAACAAACAACCATTCGCACTCACACTCACTCCTAGGGACAATTTAGAGTGTTCAATCAGCCTGCCACGCATGTTTTTGGAATGTGGGAGGAAACCGGAGCACCCGGAGAAAACCCACGCAGGGTGATTGCACGCCGGGGAGAACATCCAAACTCCACACAGGGAGGCCGGAGCTGGAATCGAACCCGGTACCTCTGCACTGTGAAGCCGACGTGCTAACCACTGGACTACCGGGCCGCCCATATATATATATATATTAGCGCTGTCAAGCGATTTTATCTAATTAAGAATGCAACTGTCATAATTAATTCAAATGGACTAAAAAATTAATCGTGATTACTCACACATTTTTTATCGTTTCTGAATTTCCTTTTACATTTTTTGTCCTATTCCCGCCCCCCCCCCCCCCCCATTTTAATGCTCTCATCAACATGGAATCATGAATCAGTTTTCTATGTGCCAAATGCAAATATTTACTGAAATAACAATTTCGATTTTCAATTTTACATAAACATTTTTCACTTGGAGCAGTTATTCACACATAATCACACACAATATTACTATCCATCAACAACAGTGAAAACAATATTTTGTCACACAACAGCTGCTTTATAAAATCAAAACAGAGCAATATAACATTATAAAGTGCACATCTAAGGTAAACTGGTACTCAGCCTATAGTAGATTTAAACCATGGTTGCATACTTCGTTTTTCTCAAGTTTACTTTGAACACAGCAGTCTGTTTCTGTATGTTTGTTGAAGAATAACGAGACACCGGACACCAGTGTTCGTTATGTGCCGCTGTATTCAAAACTGCCCGCCGTACAAAAAAAGCGCACGCATTTCCCCGTGCTGCTGGTGCAAATCATTCTGAAAGGTGGGGGGGGGGGGGGCTGTAGGGGGGTCACTCCCCCTAACACAGTCAGGCTATGTTGATTGTGTTAGTCCTTCTTGTGCGGAAGTCTCTGTACAGTTTTTGTGTAGACCTCATTTCGAATGATTACACTTGGTTCGATGACAACACTGGAGACTGTTTTATTTTCGCTAGGTCGCCACCACTGTCAGACAAACAAAGAGAAGCTCCACCCGCTCTATTTATATGGACGCAGAACACTGTAACCTTCCACACAAAATAGTTCCAAACGAGTAACAATCATGTCAGTGGCATACATCGTATACCTGTATGATACAGAGAGAGAGAAGAATAGATAACTTTGGTCTTGTCAGTGGAGCAATCGGGCAACTTTTTAAAAGCGAACTTTCCATTCATAAACTCTTTAAGTATCCGTTTTCGGTGTGGCTGGCAAAACAGAAATGGGCGTGGACTTCTGCAGTGTGCTTGTTTTTTTGTTCTAGTGTATTTATAGAGCAACGTAACATCCGCTTGTGATGTGTGTCGCGTTAATCTCGCGAGAAAAAATTTAATCCCGTTAAAATTCATTTAAATTAATGCCAATAAAAACGCGCTAAACTGACATCTCTAATATATATGTATATATAGAGAGAGAGAGAGAGAGAGATAGCGACAGAGAGAGAGACATAGATGGATGTAGAATTTGTTTTTACCCTTTCGACAGTAACTTGAACTTTAATTGAGTAGAAGTTTAATCGTAGTTTGCTACTATCCATGACTTCTGATTTAAAAACTATCCATCCATCCATTTTCTGAACCGCTTAATCCTCACTAGGGTCGCGGGGGGTGCTGGAGCCTATCCCAGCCGTCTTCGGGCAGTAGGCGGGGGACACCCTGGATCAGTTGCCAGCCAATCGCAGGGCACACAGAGACGAACAACCATCCACGCTCACATTCACACCTAGGGACAATTTAGAGCGTCCAATCAGACAAAAACAACAAAACTAATAATCTATATATTGATTTCATACAATGGGACATCATTGATAAACATTGATTTGGTTTCACCATCTGCGGAAAACTGGAAGCACTGAGTGGCCCGAGATAAATATGAGTTAGACATCCATGCTCTGCAGTATTAACGTCATAGAAACATATAGTACAAGAAACTACAATACATCTTTATTTATATCGCGCTTTCACAACAGTTCCAGCTGCTTTGCCAAACGGTGGGTATTATAAAAGAGCAAAGACATTCTGCAGGAGAAAGAAAAGTTTCCCAACCAAGTGACTTTGTAAGTTGCAGTCATATTAGTTGCTTTTCACAAGGAATGTATGCTTCTGAGTATTGTTATACTGTAGTTTCCGTTTCCAGTTTGCTGTGTGCATTGCTGCAGTCTGTGTACAAAATATCTTTTGCTTAAAGTGCAATTCATGGATATCGCAACACTGAGTTTCAGTGAAGAAAAATGGAGCTTGTGCATTTAATATCTTTACTGAGTGATCAACATGAGCATTTTCCAGGCTGAGGAACATAATAAAATGTATGCGCAAACACAAGATAACATTTCTCAAGTCTTGCAAGATTTAATGAAACGTAAGGTATAAAATATGCACAAAAAATGGCAATATTATGGTCTTATTTCCACCAAGCAGGATTGTTTGGCTCAGTCATTTTCTTCTGTTTCCATCGCAAAAGGTACCAAAATGACCAACCCAAGCAGTCGTTTCAGCACACATTCACGGGATGCTGGTCACAGTGGTATGCTTCTATACAAAAGACTGAAGTGAAATGAAAGCCAACAAAATGGCTCTTTTAAAAATCCTGTGGATCGTGACACAATGGGGATTCTTAAGGCATTTCTTATTTGCAGCCACTGTCAGCATAATGCACTGTATGAAGGCATGTTGATTTTCTTGGTTTGATCATCGGGTGAGTTACACGACTTGTATGTATGTGTAGGAGTATGAATACCCACGACTTTCACCCAACATCCGTAATATTGATTCTCTTCCCACATTCATATACCGTCTCAAAACCCACCCATTCAAAATTGCATATTCAATTTAAATGTATCTCTTCTTTTATTTATAATTTTATCTGTGGTTTTATTGTTTTTGCTTTTGATTGTAAAGTGTCCCTGAGTATGCTTAAATAAAATGTATTATGATTATTATTAATACTTTACTCAACTTAAGTAACATTTTTTGTACTTTACTTGATCATTTACATTTCTGGCAACTTTGATGACACATTTCCACAGTAAAATACTGTATATTTTTTTATATATCTGTCGGTCCTTCCCTCTGAGGTCAGCAGACACCAGCGTCACGTGATAGCCAGGCTAACATTGCTCACTCATCCAGTCAACACACTATTCTTGAACGACACCACTGAAGTACACTAAATGGATGAAATATTTTAAAAATAAATGAAAACACTACGATTGGCTGGCAACCAGTTCATGGTGTACCGCAGCTATTACCCGATGACGGCTGGGATAGGCTCCAGCACGCTCCGAGACCCTTGTGAGGATGAAGCTGTTCAGAAATTGGATGGATAAATGAAAACATGATTAAAATGCTCACCGCTCAATACTTGTATTTTTGGTTCCAATAAATGACATATCAGAATCCTAATTTTGATACTTACCAAATGTCAGCTACATTAAGCCTTTTACCTGAATAACATTCGACCACTTTTACTGAAGTATCGCCTTCAGGTGATATACACAAGACTGGTATGGGGTCACATAATTCACAGAGCTGACACAGCTTTTAAGCATTCCTGCCTACACACACTGCAGTGGAAGTGCAAGACTCATCTTAACTGTACCATGGGAAACTGAATGTCAGCATCTGTACTGTAATTGACAGGTGAGCAGTGCTGCGTATAACCAACAGGCCAACTCCAGCCTTCCTGTTGCCATGGACAGGATAAGGAGTAATGGATGAATGGATAAAACGGAGAAGAGGAGCAGAGGAAAAGTTTTTTTTTTTTTTCTGTGTGCCTGTGACTTGAACTTTCACAGCTGGATCAAAATTCTAAGCAGATGTCAGGTCCCATAGAGGAGCTGACAGCAGCCAGCTTTCACCTAAGAAACACATTTCCTTCTTTTCACCGACAGAGTGGATGAGTGCAGCCACGTGTGAAAATTGCACAAAGGTGGATGTTGTGTGATGGCAACTAATGAGCTGAGGGATACATGCCCGAGTGATGGACAAGCAATGAGAGCGAGGTCGGTCAGCCTAAATGTACGCGAGAGAAATGCTTGCAGGCCATATTTCACTTTTATGGTGCTGGATACCAAAGTTATACAGTGTAACATCATTTCATAAGACATTTTATCTCAGTGTCTTCAACCAGTAAGATTTGAAAGGCACAACAACAACAAATGATGACATTTTGAAAACATATTCAGAAGTACAGTATACTGAAGGTAATGTGATTGTTATGACCGTTAAGGCCTGGAAAAGGATAAGCTGGCTGTATTTTTTTCTTTTTCTTTTCAAATAGGAGATGTGGTTTGTGTTGAATTTAGAATAGTTTGTTTTGTCATGTATGGTTAATGTTGCCATAAGTGTTGATCTCTGAAGGTAACAACACCAAATTGAGGTTGTTGGGTCAATTTGGGCAACAATCTCAGGAAGCAGAAATGAAGAAAGGGAACAGGTGTGCCAAGAATACACAAGAAAGGCAGTGGGGCAGTGAAATCACATGTGTTTCACGGTTAAGTTCAACCATGAGCAGGCTCTCCCGACTGAAATGACCTCAAATCATTTCACACAAAATAACATAAATTTTAAATGTGTTCTTAAGGCCATTATTGGACATTTGAAGAAAAGTAAATCATACACTGTCTTACTGTTTGCTCCCATAGTCCTTAGCGTTTTGGCTAATGCTACATTCTAACAAGAAAAGAACAGTCACAACATCCTCCACATGCACAGTGAAAGCAATATATCATTGGTGCTCATGACATTGAAAACAATTACCGGTACATGGAAATAAAAATAAATAATAGAATCAACACTTTGGCTTACATGACCTGTGTTTTGATGAGATGTAGTTAGGTTTGTCATGCTTCGTGTGTGTGTGTGTGTGTGTGTGTGTGTGTGTGTCTGTGTGTCTGTGTGTGTGCGTGTGTGTGTGTGTGTGTGTGTGTACTTTTTAATGTCCTGCTCTTTTAGTTTTTTTTTTGTTTTTTTTGTTCCACATGATCTCGACAGCTCATTTACTGGGGTTTACCAACAAGATCTCTTTGCCACTCGAGTTTTGTCCGGGTGTCCCTCATTGTCTCATCAGTTTTCTTGTATTTAGTTACCTGATTTCTTTCTGTCTTTGTTGGTTAATTGTCTCTGTTGTTGTATGTTGCTGTTAGGAGTCTTGGTAATTCATTTTTCCTTAGTTGTGAGTTTGTTCAATGTTAGAATGAACATTGGTCCTGGACTTTGTTAATCTCGTATTTTGATACATGCCAATACTATGTTTGCCTTTTTGGTCTTTTGGGATAAAAGTAGTTTTGACACTATTCCTGCTCCCTGGTCATGTGAGCAGGTTTGTAAGCACCCCCCCCCCCCCCCCCACCAAGAAAAAAACAAAAACAAACACCCCCTCTGGTTAGCTGGCAACTGGTTCAGGGTGTCCCCCGCCTACTGCCCGAAGACGGCTGGGATAGGCTCCAGCACCCCCCAACCCCCACCCCTCGCGACCCTTGTGAGGATAAAGTGGATCGGAGAATGGCTGGATGGATGGGCAAAGACCCTTAACCTGCCTGGTTTAGTTTTAAATAATAATAAAATAAAAATAATTTAACACCCTCATTTGTGTTTAAAGATGAGACAGTTGCCAATGTTCATTTATTTTATTTTCACAAGCGGTACCAGAATGCACATTCATTCACGAGCTGATATCGGCCAAAGCTCATGTCCAGACACCCAACTACTGGTTCACTGCTTAAGCCAACCTTTGAATGTATATGTCATACAATTATATACAGCTATTTACAAGCATGTTGGGAAATGCGTGGTTTCACCATCGCCACAAAAAGCTAAGAAAAAAATGATGACATTGTTAGATTTTGGAAGTTGTTTTTCTTTTCCTATTTACTCACGAAACCTAACTTTTATCTCGGTGTTAAATATTTTTTTATGAATGAAGTCCGACCCAAACACATCGATTTATTGTCTCTCTGACAAAATGCTATTAGCAACCCTTGCGCGGTAACATGAGGTCAATGAGCGCATCTGTCTGTAAAACAAATAAAGAAAATCTTAATCTTAAAGGTCAAGTTTCAAATTTTTGCAGTCTGTTAAAATTCATATTGTTCTACTGCAGATTCTTAAAGAATGAAAAATGGAAGGTTTTTTTTAGGATAAAAGAAGAGAGTGTAATCAATTTTGAGTGTGGCTTTGGTTCCCAAAATCCCAATTCCAGGTCTGTTTTGTCATTAGACTCGTTCTAACTTATGTAGTTTCAATCACATGTCAGTGGTGCACAATTTGCGGTGGGACTTTATGTAGAAAAGTCTTCTTTAGATTTGGATAGCCTCAGGGAGGCTATAACCATAAATGCTGTGATAACTGCAAGACAACACGTGTAGCATGATAAATGCAAGGCGTCTGTATGGGGGCCACCTGAGTGGAAAATTGTGTCCAGAAAGCATGCAAAGAGAATGTCACAGAGAACAAATGTAATCTGATGAAAATCAAATCTATTCTGTGCAGTGCTCAGATAATCATGACGGAATGACACCCTTCGCAAGGTCATGTCTCAAGGGGTTGAGTTACAAAGAGGGTCTGATTCCAAGTCTATAAGACAACTTAAATTGTTTGGGGAAAAAAAGGATAATTTCAAATGTAGTCTTTCTCATTGATATATGGAGATGAGGGCACTCCCCTCAATAGGGCTCTCCCAAAGCCAGACTCATCTTGACTATCAGTACTGCTCCCATATTCTTCCCTGAGAAATTGTAGCCCGTTGACTGATATCCCTCCAGATGCACCTGCTTATTTTAATAGTTTGAATTTATGATGCAATAGCTTGAGGTCTGCAATACAAATTTGTTCATGGAGTTTCTCGGGCCACTCTCCTTTTGACAAGTATCTCTTTAAAGTGTTATCTTTTGCTCAAAGTGTTAGTCTGTACAGGCAGAAAGGAAAATATACAGTTGAACCTGACATGCACTGGTAGTTATGGTGACTGACTGGACAATAAAATACTTCCAGTGAAAAAGTGACAGGTGAAAAAGAAACAAGACAAGTGTAATCAAAGATATTAACACGTCTGTGGATCATGTCTGTGAAAACTTAACATCCAAGTTCAATCTAACACAGTTCCTTTGCATATGTTAATAACCATCACTGTCCTGAAGCAAACACACTGGACCTTATTTTCATGTCGGTCTAACTGGAGCACACAGGTGGAGTTTTTTTTTCTTTCTTTTTGTATTTTTAAAGACGTGCACTGTTGGTTTACGGGTGTTTGCGCTGTTGTGCCAACTTGCTTCCCGGCCAGTGGAAGTATGTCTTCTCATTCCTTTTAAATTCAGTACAGTAAAGTTGCATTGTCTACAAAAAATAACACCACACACGTACAGAGCTCAGAATCTGTCTGTCTGCACCTTGGATAAATCCAACAAATTGCTTCTGTATTGTCACTTCATAAAGATTACTCTCTCACCAGCATAGTTTAGGTCATTTTTAGGGAGCAATCAGCCAAACTTTTATGTCCCAGTTGGACAAAATTCAAAAGAGACATTTAAAACCACATAAACTTTGATGTCTAAAAGTTGAAGAAACAAATTTCTACTGGTGCAGACAGAGTAACTTCAAAATTCAATCAATGAATACAACTCCATAAAACTGCATATAAAACGATTTTGATGACAGCTGAACTTATGGCAGCAGAAAAAGCCCTTTAAAACCTCTTTTATTCCCCTCACATGCTGACATGGAGTGGAAAGTGCTATGCTAATTGCGCCCCCCCCCCCCCTATTCTTACCGACTCATATACTGATGTGTATACTCAGCGTCCAGTTCACTTACCCTGACAGCCATTTGGTCTTGTACATGCATAAAAATAAAACTGCGCCAATACGTGCACACTTCATATCAATCATTTTAAATTGTATAGTCGACTGATCTTTGAGTGCCACCTATGCTGGTCAAGGCTTGCAAATAATAACTTGCACTTTGTTGCCATCTAGGCTACACCATCGGTACAGCATGTAGGGAGGAAAGACAGTTTTAAGAGTTGGATAGAGATAAGCAACTAAGATGTGATAGAGAAAAGCACATGTCGAAATGAGTTGTAAAAACTATTCAGCTATGTGACAATTCTACCAAGCAAAACATTGAGATATGTTTTCAAAAGATGTGATTGTGGGCTAGATTTGACAAAGATAATGAGATGGGGGTGGGGGGTTGCTGAGAAACACTGTGGAGACAAACAAGTGGATGAAATGGGTGTGCTGGAGTGATTTCTTGAGTGCTCAGTTCTGTTTAACAACAGAGAAGGATGTGATTGCTTCACAGAGACGCTTGCCGAACAAAGTGCGGGAGAGAATGCAAAAGTGAGAGTGTTGCCTTCAAAAGCATTCACATCACCGTCACATTCACACCTGAAAAAAAGGCACACTGCAGCTTTAAAGTCAAGGTGATAATGATGCATCTAGCTATTATCTCAAGCTTCAAAGATAAGATTTATCATTCTCGGCTAGCGCACGCTTTTCAAATTAAGCCCTGTTTACTTTCTTCAAGTCAGAATTTGCACTTGAGATGAACCCTGAATCATCTGTCCAATAACACAGTCAGAACTATTTGGTACGGAATGGAAAATTAATACGAGGAAAATTAAACAATCACAGTGGATTAATTCATGAGAGGTGGCATACACAGGTCAGTGGGTACAGTGTGCAACTTTGAGGAAGACTACACCCTAATATTAACTTTGGTAGACTTAATGGGTCAATCGTTAAGTTTGAGCTCAGGCTGGGCACAGCAATAGATTAATTGATCCTTGAGAATTTGATGAGTTATGTTCAAATAATTGTTGCGCAACCATCTCTGTTTGATTGATTACAGATGGCATCCAATGATCTCTGATGACATCACCTACTGAAAGGTTGATCAACACCCTTTCAGGGCACACCACCTTTGGACGGCATTTTACTGTTCAATATAAAAGAAGCAGCTCAAAATAACAATCTTGCGTCAAAACTATTTTCAAGTATTCTTTGAAAAATGTATTTAATCATAGATTTGCCCCAAACGGAAGTATTTTACAGAAATAGTCCTAGCGTGTCGCTGGCAGCTTTACGCACACCAAACATAGCATTGAGAGAATGAAAAAAAAGCATGGTTTAAAAACAAAAACAAAAATGCCACCTGCCAAATGGAGACTTGTGCATGTTGCAGGAGAAGAGTGGGGTGGAGGTTGGGGGGGGGGGTGACCTGGCTGGATGCGCAAAGAAGACAGGCTAACAGAGAGGGTGAGCGCCTCATGAATATGTGCAATGGATTACAGGGGGTGTTTGTCACAGGTGGCTGAAGGGGACAAAAGTGTGAGACGGCGAAAGGGGTGCGAAGCAAGAATCTATGTCTCACACACATTTTCAGGGGAGGATTACATTTCATCTTTTTCTTTACTTTGGCTTCTCCAGTATGTCACCTTTATCGGGGGCTTGTTCATGTGCTTGTCTGACAACAAAACTGACAAGAGGACAATGACCTGAGATGAAAGCGTGATCAACTGGAGCAACAGCGCGGCATTTCACTGCTCTGTCCGTCACACATGAATTTAAAATCCTCCATGTCCTCTCCTATGGTTCCTCACAAATAAGCCATTAATCCAGCCAGCTTTTTCTCTGTTGGTTTTTTTTCCCCTCTCCCTTGGCATGTTTTAGGATCTCAATGCGCAATTTCCATTGGCGTTTTGCATAATTAGGCCACTTCCAGCATATTCTAGTGGAACGCTAAGGGGACATGTTTACTTTAATCACGACTCTCGCCGTCTTCATTCCGCCTTCTCCGCTCATCCATTTACTCCCTCCCTCAGGTGGTAGAGGTAGCTTTGTCAAAGGGTACAAGATGGAAGAAGTGTTTTTATTTTTTTCTTTTACTTCAAAAGGTCACACCTCCCGCATTGAGTTAAGAAAGCGTTTGACCTTATAGTGTAGCACAGCTCACTGATGCTCAAGCACTCTCGTAAGGAAAACTGCGGCTAAACATCAACCCAAGTTACAGCTCTCCTGTCAACACAGGAAAAACGTATTGTATATGCAAGGAACGGCCAGGATAATCAATTCATTGCACACCTCTTAGCTGTGTTGCAAAAAGGTCTTTTGTTTATTTATTTATTTACCTACTTACTTTTACACATAAACATGTTGACATTGAAAAACAATGATGCGTAGGTCAGACATGGTGAGTAGGGATTACACAAAGAAAACTAAGAAATCAGAAATCTACTGTTGTCACAGTGTCGGTTGGCTTTCGATTTCACTAGCTAGAGGAAGTTAAGCTGGATCTATATAGCACTCCACATTGACTTAACTCTTCCAGGCAACATTTATCTAATCAGTACAACACTTTATTTAAATTTTGTTCCATTCAGCATTCATTCTTTTTTTTGTACTGTTAAATACCAACTGGCCATCCTGAGCACAAGAGCATGCAGCAGAGCCTTAAATCACGCATATATTATGTGCACAGCACACAATAAATAGCACACCGTATTTTTAGGAGGGTACCTTGTTTTGACATCTCTTTGGTTAACTCATTCAGTACCAACCAATTCTGGACCAAGTCTGAAAAGACGTTTAAAAACGTCTTTGGGAGTGAATGAGTTAATAGTTGTAAACAATTTAACATACATATATGTAAAGACTTGTCTTTACATTATAGCATTACATATATATATATATATATATATATCAAAGGCAATTCTGGGTGATGCACAGTACTGTATACACACTACTGTATGTGTAGAGGTGAGTTAGTTGAAAGGATGGATGAAAGAACTCATCCCACCATAATGACTGGTGTTTCTCATTAGCATTGTCGTACGCCTTTGGAGCTCATCTCATTGTTCCTGTGTAACAGTCCCCATTATTAAGAAAAAAAAAACAGGAGTAAAAAAAGCACATGGGTAGACCGCAGGACTGAAAGGACACAGATCCCACACACAAGTCTTCTCGGGAGGAATAAGCTGCCAGAGGTTGTGGCAAAAATGATTCATTGTGACCTGTCACCGACAAGGCATGGTTACATGGATGAGGTTCATAGTGGGGAAACTCCAGAGAAGCAGAAGGTGCACGTATTGACTCAACATCCCTCTTTGTCATTTGAAAAAGGCTGTAATTTATGGCTGCAAATAGATATAAAAATGACAAAGTAACCGTTTCAAAACTAGATGCACATTCACAGTCGTACCTGCTGCTCCAGATGCGGCCAGGCAAATGATTTTTTAGGCATTGATTGTAGCACTGTGAACAGCCTCTTAGCCAGGATTAACACATTTACACTTTCCGGCACTTGTACATTTGCATGTACCTTCATGTGCCCCATAACCAACAGCTCTGTACTTTCTCAACAGGTGAAATGTGCACACAGCAGGTAATCTCAGCATCAACCCACTGGCTGCCGTGGGCATTTTTTTTTTAATTGCCCATGCAACTTTGATTTGCTTCTTCTGTTCGCCATGTACATTATTTGCATTTTTGATGACATCAGACTCACATCGGTATCACGGATCTGTCCGATGACGCCACGGTCGCATTGGTAGCTGTACATTTATATCTTTGTGTCACTTAAACCATGCAATGAAAATCCAGCACAAGACAAAATGGAAGGAAGCCGTACCATAATGAAGAGTGAGTGTTTTTGGTATACAGTTGTATGTTTGTGTCATGTCGCCGGCCCCATCCAAGAGTAACTGTTTTGAATTATTCTTTCCCCATCACACACTCCATTTCTCTCCACTCGCTGTGCATGCAATGCCTCAAACAGGACCTTTAACAGCCCATTGAACAACATGCCGATGAAGTGCATATCTTCCAAAGGCAAAGTACAAGCGCAGGATTTAAACTGTGATTAAAATCACAAAGTCTTAAAAATGTGAAACATTAATGCGGTAAGCAAGATGAACAAAAGGGGGTAAATAAATTTGAATCGCAGTCGGGCTCGGAAGGGTAAAAAAAAAGAGAGGTGGGAAAGATTCTTCCACCTGCAGCTCCCAGCTGTGCTGAGCATTTTCCGAACCGGCGCTCCGCGCTGTGAAACTATTAAGCCTTTCATTTGGAAAAAAACAAGGATTCATACAGAGAAGATGAAAACATGTGTAAAAGGCTTATTTTGCAGTGGGACTTTACAATAATAGATTCTATAAATAATCTCCTTTGATCCCATTTTAACTACCCAGTATTGATATGCTTTGTGAAAGAAGACACCAAGTTGGCAATCCTGGTGCAAGTGGAAGAGTATTTGCATGCATTTTGTCAACGCCAATGCAAAAAATGTGACGATGTAGACTGCAGAGCTCTGAAGTGATTGTGTAAATGATTCATGTAATGATCAGATTTACTGGGGAATTATGCAGATTTATCAAGGATCTTACAGTTTCTATTTACACTCTTGAGCTATAAAATTAAGTACAATGTGCAGTCATGTAAAACAATGTTCAACAGGTGTCTTACAAATGTACACCACAAAAAAAATGGATCAGGTGTACTGTATCTACTATTGAGCCTATTGAAATGTGTTTCTGGGAAGTGGATTTTAGGTACATCCCATTCCATGTCATGTATATGTATTGCAGGAATAAAAAGAACCCAGCTCCTTTTTGATCTCCACAAATGTTTCGACAAAGTTGATCGACGTGTTCAAAAAAGTGAACAATAATAAACAGTGTATGCAGTTCATTGTTATTCATGCTCGTACGATGCGCATGAGTATGCAAGAAGATTTCTGCTTTGAAAGCCTCCGGTTTCTCTGACAAAATCAAAACTAACATTTTTGTCAAACAATAAGACATTTGTCAAAGAAGAAGACATTTGGATTGTTGGTGTCCGTGGAGTGCAGGTATAGTTTTACCAGAGCATGAAAAAGTGTTTCATTGATCGCCATAGTGTATGCCAAACTATGAGCTAGGAGGTCAAAGGTCAGGGCAGTGGTCATTGTCAAGCAAGACAACCTCAGAATTGAACTTTTAAAACTGAGGCCAACTCTGTTTTTCGCTGCCGTCACATTAATACCTCTCCAAAAACAACTCGGGGTGCCTTTTCCTATTTATTTATGTACTTACTTTAAGATCAGATCAAACAGGAGAGCGACTCCATCACAGTGGAAAATGAAGTCTTTATTCAGCATCCCAAGAGACTCTTTCGTTGAGGAGCGAATGAAATACCCAAGGGGTGCAACAAATACAGTAGCCAGCTATAACTCCCTGGTTCTGGTTCTTTTGACAGCCCTCGCCCCCTCACTCACTTGGTCCTTCTCTTTCCCCGTGCCAGAAAGAGGCAAAGGAACGTTCAAGTTGGTGTCTGAGTGGAATATAGATGTGACTGGCGGCCAAGGGCTGAGGACCAAGGAGCTGCGCACGCTCACTCTAATTTACGCATCCACATCTCTTGTTCTGGTTTGATTGTTAATACAGAATGCAGATAAAGCTTTTACCTGCTGTGACCGTGAGAAGTTGCGGTGACATGGTGAACGTGTACACGATAGCCCAAAGCATCATTGGCTTTGTGCATGTTCGGAACAAACTTGTAAAGAGATCGCCAACTGAAGACAAACATACCCGCGCTCGCATTCTTACCTGGTGGAGGAGTAAGAGCAAAAAAATACGGACTGCGGTCTCCATCATGATCGATGTAAATTTCTCACGGCGTGGAACGGACACGGGCTCAGGACAGGGCGACAGATGCAGCCTGTGCCGTGCTCATAATTCCACAGTTCGAGCGAAGAGAGACGAGACGAGACCGAGTTTCGCCGCGCGCGCCGCCAGCTGCCAACTTGGCCCCAATAACAGCTGCACTGACACCGACACTGTGTCGGATAGTTCAGGCAGACCACCGCCAACGGATTTATGAAGGGGGGGGGGGGGGGGGGGAGCAACGTCGGAGGAGAGGGAGGGGGGCGTGGAGGAGGAGGCGGAGAGACGGAGGAAGAGGAGGAGGGAGCGAAGTAAACGAGAGTGGACTCTTTTCCGCTGGTGATGAAGCTGAGTCCACGTGACAGGATTTCGTTGCTGGACTTTGATGATCACTGCAGCCCGTGGACAATTGTGTGATCATTTCACTCGAACTTTGGATCTATGTCTGTTTCTTCCTTACGGCAGAGTAGCCCCATCGCTACGGGCGGGCCATGGGGCCCCTGCCAGCCCACAAAGACGCATGGAAAGCCTATTGACGAGGAGCACGAACAGAGTTCGTAAAATTAAATAAAAGAAAGAAAATGATGTCTTTTGAGTGTTAAATAACGCCCCGCCCCACTTCCCGTGCAGTTCATGTGCCCACCTTAAGCAGGGATGGCGATGCACCGGGGCTTTGCAAATAGCCCGGTCAGAAATCTGTGTAAATAATTATCAATTATATTTATCAATTATTCTCTCAGACGCCCACTGTATCAGTTCAGCACCACTTTAGAGAATTTACAATACAATACAATACATGCTGCCCTTAATGCTGGGTTTCTGGCGACGGATCTCACTACGTTCTTGTAATGTGCATGGCAGGCAGGAGCGACCTTCGAAGGGAAAACTGAGGGGCTAATGTTGGGCACCCTAATACAGTATCACAGTTTGCACGAGGAAGGCAACGCCAAGTATACCAAGTTTTTTTTCTAATCTAATAAAGATAATGATTATTACATTTCTTTTTTCTTTCTATTCGTATCAATTCCGATGCACACATTTTCAGCTCATCTAGAGTGATATTAATAAAAGACAATGAAGAGTTTTACCTTGTTTAAACTTTATTTAGCCAGGAATGTCCCATTCAGAGTAAAAACCTCTTTTTCAAAGGAGTTCTGGCCAAAGGTTGCAAATAAAATTAGAATGACAAATGACAATGACAGCCAAAACCAATAAAATAATGACTTTATGTGGTGCATGTGCTTCCAATTTACTTCCTCTTCATCAAAGTGAAATCGACCAAGTCTTTTGTGACACTTGTTTCCTTTGGCACCAAACTAATTTATTTTATAACAGATATGATTATGTCATCGGTATAAATGTGCACAATAGCATCGGACATATTTGTCCCAAATAATTTATGCACATAATAAATAGGAGAGGTCCGAATAGAGAACCCTGTGGAACCGCCTTGTTGTTGCTCACAATTCCAGAAGACAAATCATGATATTTTATACATTGGATCCTGTCGCAGGAAACTGCATGATACGACAGACCAAAACTGTGTGTCTTGACACATATCAAGACAGATTTTTATGAAGCGCAACAACGATACTGTTATTCACCTTTGTAGCAACAGTGAAAGTGCTGTGCTTTTTCCTAAAACCTCGCTGCGTTTTTGAAAGGAGCTCATTTGAGTAAAGGTTTTTTTTGAAGTTGATCACACACAAGAAAAAAAATGTCACATTTCACTCATACCCACGAGCCTGACAAATTAGGGGATGACAGGAATGTAGCCTTCGACAGAGAAGCAGTAAGAAGAGGAAATCAGGCGTACAGATTTTAGAGGGAAAATCCAGCTGGGGTGGGTTTTCTCTCACGAGCCCAATGTATTTTATTTGATCAGTAAAATTATATTAGCTTACTTTTTCAAATTTATTAATTTGTTTTGGTCTATATAAAATTAACAACTTTAAAACCTCCCCCTGGAGATGAGGAATATGGTGGAAGCCCTCCTCTCCTCCCTTCTTAAATTGGTGGGAATCATAACAGGGACCGGCGATTATTAGTCCATTCAAAATCATTGTAATTACATCTATAATACTGTGACTGTAACGGAAATCAGTCTTCCCCATAGTGTACGTGGACATCTCTACTTAGGCCCACTTTTTGGAAGCATAAAAAAATCACAAAACAATTAGCCTTTCCACGGCTGATTTAAAAGAGCAAGAAATGAGCAGCTTGCGTGCAGGTTTGTTACCGTTTCTGTCACGTCTGTTTGATTTCTTTCATAAGTCACCAAGATAAGCAAACACAATGCAGAGGCTTTTTGTAAGATGAATTGTTTATAGGTTGTGATATATTAAATTTAAATCTGCAAGGGTTAGCTCGACTTACTTTTATCCCGAAGTCCACCTCTATGGGGTCCATCACCGCTTATCCAAAAATGAGTTACCGGTACTTTAAACTGTCACACTGGGTTGAAGGGTCAGCCTCATCACTGGAAGCGTGGTGCTGCGAATCTTTGGAATTGTGTCAGCCGATTTCCGGGGCCTGTCTCTATTTATCCAAAATTGACACACATGAGCTGATCCACTCACACCGTGACAGTGCCTCATCTCTGGCTGGACCGAATTAAAGAGTTCTCCCTGCGATAGGAATGTGCATATGAATTTTGGTGGTGACTGGTGAACGCTTCAAACACTCTGTGACAATAGAACTTGTCAAGCCAACCCGGGAAACAAAACATTACAATGCTTGACTCCCTGCTATGAGGTAGACAGGCTGAGAAAAACTCCAAGTCAACTACCAACAGAGGGCAAAAGTCATCATAAAAAAGCCATAAAATCACTATGGATTCTTTTTGATTTTTAGTGCTGATATCATTTTGACATACAGACCTAAGATATAAGCGCCGATGTTCAGCCCATCCAAGTGTCCTTTTAAAACATTATATGTCATGTTTCGGTTTGTGACCAACAGGTGGCACTGTAGGGCTCTCCCTGCAGCTGCACACCTGTTGGTCGTTATGTAATTAGTGCTTTAAAAGGACTCCCAGCCCGGGCACTCATTGTCGGGTCATTGTTGCTGTTGGCTACTGTCATGTTTGTTTGTTGCTGTTTCTTTGCTGCTGTCATTTTTGTTTGTTCAGTCATGTTTTTGTTATTGAGAGTTTTTAGTTTTTGCCATGGTATTTGTTTGTTACTTTGGATTCGTTTTGTTCTTCGGTCTTCGTTTTGGATTTAGTTTTCTCTGTTTTAATACAATTCTTCAAGTACAACCTGCTCCTCTCTCGTGCCTGCTTTTTGGGGTCCACCACCACGCAATGTGACACTAAACTGTACTTAATAGAAGTTGATGTCTATGTTAAAAGGAAAGATATTTATATGGGCAGAAAAAAATATTTCAAAGTTAAAAAGAATGGCACGCTGAGTACAATTGAATCTTTCTTGAATACCAAGTACCTGTGCAACTTCAGAACCGGTTTGTGTCTCAATTGGAACAAAAGGCATTCCTGCTAAGATCCAAAGGCAGAATCAGAAAGATGAAGAAAAACACATTGGATTTGTCTTTTTGTGGCATTTGGAGACAGTTTTTTAAAAAGATAACTGAAGATCTAACATTTCCCTGCCATATAGCAGCTAGATCAGAGCAGGTGCCCCTTGAGAAATAAGAAAAAAAACTGCACTTGCAGCTGTGTGACTGTTGTTTGACATTATTATACACTTCAAATAATTATTTAGCAGGAAGGGGGAGGAAGTCTCCTATGGCTATGCCTAATATACTTCTGATTTATCCTTTTTTTTTCAATTATTTGTTACAAAATCAAGGATTGTGCCTTTCTTCCACTGTCAGATTTGAATATCATACCGGTCAACTTTTTGGAGCGCCAACCTGTATAAACTACCAAAAAAATCATTATAAAGAGCCAAAAATCCTTATAATATACCAAAGCATTTTATATGTCAAAATAACAGCAGAAAAAAACCCACGACATTTTCAATGATATTTATTGTAGATCTCCATTATACAATGTCTGGTTAATGTTTAATCACCATTCTACTTAGTGGCATGACTGTGTTCAGAGTTGTATTCCTGCGTTACTTTTTTCACCAACTCCAAATGATTAGGAGTTGGTGAAAAAAAAAACGGAAATGTTCAGAATCCGTATGATTTGTGAGATACGGCCATATACGTAAGATTCACCACAAAATCCATATGAACTATGGCTAAACCGTATGAGTTGACAGGTATGGAATATTGTTATTAATTTCTGAATAACGCGACTACAAATGAAGGGTAGCAAGCGAGTGTTTCAGATTTAGACTTGGGCCATTCCACACAACACACCCGATTATTCAGCACTTGCCTTCCATGCCTAAAGGTCGGCTGTCTGTTAAAGTAGACCATCAATCTTTCTTCAGGGGCTTCGCTGTCAGAGATCACACTTAATCTTCATGCAAAGTACCATTAACCTCCAACTCACAGACAAATCATCAAGACAGAATCAGATGGATGAGGCTCCTTTCCCCCGTGCAGACGGTAAGCCAAACAACTCTGAGATATACTTCAAACTTTCTCCATTACTTTTTTCCTTTTATCTTTTCCCAACGTTGCATGGTTCAATGACAAATGTATTCTCTATCCATCTTGAAAATGACTCAGGACAACGGTTGATCCATCACCTTTGGTTGTGTTGGGCCTTGGTAGTTTATTCCATGCAGGAACATGATCATATTCTCCCCTCTTTCCTCAGTGAATGTGGTACATGAAAGGGTGAATTGCCTTCCAGCTGTTTTCTCTGCCATTTTCAATGAGCGAAAAAGCATTGGTGTTATATGAGGTTCATTCAATAAATAAGGTGATATTTTTGGTATAAGGGCTTCACATACAGATGGGAGCTTACCGGTACTTTATTTTTCCAACGTAGTCTCCCAGCACTGTCACACACTTTTCCCATCAGTACAAAGCTTCCACATTCCCTCAGCATAAAAATCTTTGGATTGATGTCTCATGCCAGTCGCTCACAACACTTTTGACTTCATCATCACTTTCAAACTCCGTGCCTCTCGTGAATGCTTTGAAAAGGACCAAACAGGTGGAAGTCTGAAGGCGCAACGTCTGGACTGTAAGGGGGATGAGGGAGCACCATTTGGGCTGCTGTGTGAGGCCTTGTGTTGTCATGATGAAAGATGACCCCTGCCTTTGTTCTTTATGTCATAGGTATCAAACTCGGGTCCAAACTGTCCTGCATGTTTTCCAAGTCTCCCTGTTGTAACACATCTGATTCAAATGATCAGCTCATTAGCAAACTCTGCGGAAACGTGACATTGACCCTGTTCATTTGAATCAGGTGTGTTGCAACAGGGAGACTTGGAAAACATGCAGGACAGCAGCCCTCCAGGACCTGAGTTTGACACCTATGCTTAATGTATTTCTTGACCTGCCTCAGCAGTTCACAGTAGTTGGCACAAAGTTTGAAAGCGACGATGAAGTCAAAGGTGTCGTGAGCGACTGGCTGAGACATCAGTCCAAAGATTTTTAATGCTGAGGGAATATGGAAGCTTGTGCACAGATGGGAAAAGTGTGTGGCAATGCTGGGAGACTACGTTGAAAAAAACCAAAAGTAAGCTTATATCCGTATTAGAAGTCCTTAGATCGAAAAATTCACCTTACTTTTTGAATGACTCTCATATCATATTGGACTAATATCTCAAGTGATATTCTTGGCAAAAATGAGCAATGTCAGCTACGGCAAAGCCAGTGGACAGAATTCTGATTACTGAAATGTAATGAACAAGACGGACAGACAGACAGATAGATGTCCACAAACCTGAGCTGTTGTTATTGTGGCTGGGGGGTGAGGTTATTATCTTCTCTAAACTAGTATTCAGAGTTGTAGTTGAACTACTGGTGAACCAGTTGAGATGGTTTGCTCTCCCAACATCCCACAAAACAACATAAACATAACACAGACACACACAAAACATTAATGCACGAAAAAGTCCCAAAGTGTCAGATGTTTCTTATGAGAGCTTGTGTGATTGTGTGACTAAATTATGAAGTTGTTTTGTTGACTTTATAAAGGAGCAGAAGCATCTTCAATTATGGTCAAGGGTGTCTTACTGGCTGCCTTTGTGTACCTACCTCATTGACCCAATTAGAATTAAAATGGGTTGAACATTTCCAGACTTTTTTCTATGGGACATTTAACTTGATATCAAATATTTTTGAAGTTGGAGACTTTTCATCATTTCAATGTTAAATCAAATATGACCAGAATTCAAAACCAAGTTATTTCACTATACACCAAACACGTGAATGTTGAAGAGGACAAAAAGTAAATTAAGTTTTGCATAGCAGAATAACATTGCCTGACAGAGTTATGAATGTCGCCATCTCACCTTGACATTACTGATACCATGCCAGGGCTCTTGGGGCAGTAAACTACTTGCGGCTGAATCAAGAGCCTCCGTTTTGCTTAATCTATAATGGCTCAATATTTTTTGATACAAAAATGTTCATGCATTTAAAAAATGAATAAACGTTCTTAAACATGATCGGCCTACCTCCACGTTGATAAAAGATGAGGACGGTTTGACACAATTTTCTTTTTATTATATCATTAGATCTCTGGGCAGGATCACTGCAGGATTTCCGACTCAAGACAGCTTTGCACGTTCCTCCAATTATGTCTCCAAGTTGAGGCTCCATCCATTGTTCAATATGTTAGCTATTTCAAAGGTGGCACGTCATATCTATCTATTGTTCATGAAAATCTGTGCTCGCGGTGAAGACCGAAGAAACTTCAACACAAAATATAATCCTTATTTCTTGCACACAAACAAATTTTTTTGTGCAAGTTCTTGTGAGGTCAAAACACGGAAGCGTGGGAGGAAGTTGACCCTGGAATTCCCAGCCTGCCGAGCAGCATTGTGTTAACAGTTGCTCAGAATTACATTTTTATTGTTAATGTTAAGCGGCCCGGTAGTCCAGAGGTTAGCACGTCGGCTTCACAGTGCAGAGGTACCGGGTTCGATTCCAGCTCCGGCCTCCCTGTGTGGAGTTTGCATGTTCTCCCCGGGCCTGCGTGGGTTCCTCCCACATTCCAAAAATATGCATGGCAGGCTGATTGAACACTCTAAATTGTCCCTAGGTGTGAGTGTGAGTGTGGATGGTTGTTTGTCTATGTGTGCCCTGCGATTGGCTGGCAACCGATTCAGGGTGTCCCCCGCCTACTGCCCGGAGACGGCTGGGATGGGCTCCAGCACCCCCCGCGACCCTAGTGAGGATCAAGCGGTACGGAAGATGAATGAATGAATGAATGTTAATGTTAATGTAAATTTTCCCAGTGTGGGACAAATAAAGGATATCTTATGTTATTGCTAATTATTCCCTACCAGTAGGAGCAGACTTGTTTTCATCCACCATTTTTATGGAATTATTTTTCACTCGCTCTTGGACTATTAATACTCAGTCATGGTGCTGAATTCATTTTTACTCAGTTGTATGAATTTTTTAACAGACAGTAAAGACCACTGTGATCATAAGTTGAAGTGAAGCACTGCTTCACTTAAATAGTTTTGGAGCTCAAAACTTGCTATCATGTACTCCTGCTTGTGGCACATCAAACGATAAGATATTTGCTTTCTTGTGTAGCGGAAGCAGCGGGAACATAGTGCAGTCATCGTAAATACAGGTCTATATGGCCTCTGCCATTAACATGCATAACTATAGTCCTTTCGTGCCAAATGAAAGTTAAATACATGCGTTGGCAACGCATTTCTCCACCTCAAGTCAGGTAATGCATCAAAATGAGCCACGCTGGCGTGATGCAAAATGATTTCACAAAGTGTTTCAAAATACTGTGGATGATACCGACTAATTCTTTAACATCATAACATTGTATCATCGACTCTAATTTCAGGATCCAATTGAAGGCACTTTCTGAACTAAGACAATTCAACAAGCCCTTTGCACTCTTTAAACCTTGAGCTGTAGCACAATGTAATCATGTATACATGTTTGCAATTATTCACATTCATTGGGATAATCAACCGTAACAACACCACAAATACACTGGGGACATGATGAGCTAATTAACTCCCTGTATCTGATTCAAGCCACAAAACCGACTCCCTCTCTCTCTTTTTCGCTCTTCAGCCACATAGCATAAATAAAATAACACAGCAGTTGTCTCATTGGGAAGCACAGAGGCCCACTGGTCAGCACCGCTGATGCACAGCAAGGTGATTGCAAATTTCGACTTGGGCCTTTCTGTGTAGAAATTGGATGCTATCCTTCTCCTTGTGTGGGTTGTCTCCTGGGACTCTGGCTCTCTCCCGCAGTCCAAAAACATGTATATTATCCTTAATTTTACACTTATATTTCCAAGGCCTGGCTGAACTCTACACGCCTTGCTTTGAGGCGTGTTAAATTCCATTGAAAAAATACAGCAGGAAACGGCAAAAAACATGCGCTACTGAACACATTGGTCAGAACAAGACATACACACAACAACAACAGGAAAACATGGGACACATCTTGTTCAAAGGGTAACATTGGGGCAGCAGTAAAATTGAAGCAAAGTACAGCTTGTTGAATATAATGCATGGCACACTAGCCCAGCAGCAACAAAATATAGTAGATAGCAATACAGTCAGACCTCCTTACAATGTACCCCAAGGGTTATAACTAGAGCTGTCAGTTTAGCGCGCTTTTATTGGCATTCATTTAAATGAATTTTAACGGGATACATTTTTTCTCGCGAGATTAACACAGCACACGTCACAGCGGATGTTATGTTGCTCTATAAAAGCAACAAAGCAACAAGCGAGCTACATAGGTCCACACACTTTTGTTTTGCCAGCCACTGCAGCGCGAGACACCAAAAACTGATACTTAAAGAGTTTATGAATGGAAAGTTTACTTTTAAAAAGTTGCCAGGTTGTTCCATTGATAAGACCAAAGTTACCTGTATCATACAGGTATAGGATGTATGCCACTGATGCGATTGTTACTTGTTTGGAACTATTTTGTGTGGAAGGTTACAGTGTTCCGTGTCCATATAAATAGAGCGGGTGGAGCTTCTCTGTGTTCGTCTGACGCTCAGCGGTGCAGTGGTAACGACCCAGCGAAAATAAAACGTCTCTAGTGTTGCCATTAGTGATGGGTCCATGAGGCCTCATGAGGCGTGTCGACACACTGACACACTGTGTTGATACTGTGCTGATACTGTGTCACTAACTACTGCCACCTGCTGGACCTTCAAGATCCCTGCAGCCAACCCACTTGACAGACTGAACTGACTGATAAATTTTTTTGTATATTGAACATGTAAAATATACAATTCGGTAATAAATTGGCAAAAAGTGAAGGTAAGATATTAAAAAAAGGAAAAGAAAATAGTCATTATCACAAATATGTGTTCAAAGGAGTAGAAAGAAGTAAAAAACCTATCGAGTCCTACCCCTTCTTATATATGAATTGATTATTTTTCAAAATAGGAAAGAAAGTCTACATATCAACAAATGCTTTTACCCTTATGCTGTACTTATATATTTTTACTTTTACTTTTGGTTTGTATATACAGTACATACTCATTGGTGCACATGTATATGTCGATTTTCTCATATTCATAATGGATGCTACATTTCATTAATATATTAATTAATCTCGTCAATGTATTTCTGATGTATTGCTATATTTCATGAGTGTATCGAATTTATCAGTTTAATTCTGATTTGTGTAGTTTTCTTGTACTACTCTCGAATTTATTTTTCATCTCAGCAAGAGAGTTACTCATTTTTCTGGTCCATTTCAGAATCATTCCACAGATTTACACCTATTACAGATATTACTACAGATATTACTATTATTACAGATCCTTTGCGTGATGTTTGTTCGTGTTTTGGATTTTTTTTTTTTGGTTAGTACCCCTTAAGTTATTGAAACTTTCTCGAATTTCAAAAAGCTTCTGGATGTTTTGGCAAAGGAGGTTATTGTGTGCTTTGTACATTAATTGGGTGATTTTGAAGTCAACCAGGTCATGAGATTTCATTGTTTAATTTGATAAACAGTGGATTTGTGGGTTCCGTCTATTTGGAGCCAGTGATTGTTCTGATTGCTTTGTATTGTAGTTTTAAAACAGAGTGTGTTTTATTGGCATTTCCCCATATTTGCACACAATAGGTCAAATATGGTAGTAATAAAAGTATAATGTGTACAAGGATCTTTTATTCAGCACATCCTTAGTTTTTGGGAGGAAGTATAATGTGTACAAGGATCTTTTATTCAGCACATCCTTAGTTTTTGGGAGGATCCCTATGGTTTGGGATATTTTTCTTTTAACATTATCTATTATGTAGCTGCCAGCATGGTTTTGCATCTACAACTGTTCCAAGAAATTTTCATAAGGTCATTCATCGATTTGATGATGTAGTGTATACAATATCATTCACATCCATGCATTCATTTTGCAACATTCAATGTGTTCAAATAATGTGAAGATCATTTGAATGAGGATGCTTGTGGGCTTTGACTTCACAAATTTTTATTAAGAAAAATACGATGCTCCAATGTTTTAAACTTCAGCCTGTTGCGTCTTTTACAAGCAATTTCCCCTGCTGTGGAGAACACACACTCACAAGGGACGGATGAGGCTGGCGTACAAAGGAACTCCTTTGCGAGGTGGAAGAGGTTTGGGAAAGAAGTGTGTTGGTCCTTCCAGTACAAACAGCGGGTCCCGGTCACGTGCAATATTCCCCTGTGCCAGGTACCGCTGGACCTCAGATACTGCATTTGCTGTTGCACCACCTCTTCCCAGTCTCCCCACCTCATCATCCAGATGACTCCACAGGCCACCAAAAAAAAACCCCAAACAAATTGGCATTTAGAACAGTTTCCAATAAACTAATAATGATGAGTAACATGCCTGATGTAGTTGCAGAGGGCTGCGATGATGGTCCAGGCTGGGCCTCGAATGTGCACCCGATGACACGCATGCACTCAGCCCGCAGTCTGGATACGGCCTCCGTGCACCTGGAGGAACTGCGGAATCCAAGTGATTTGAATCTGGGGTCTAGAAATGTTGCTAAGGTTAACACACTCATAGACTCCAAACTGGAAGCAGTGTATGTGACTCGACGCTTGAGGTGTTCATGGAGTTGTATGACTGGCTGTGTGTGCAGGGTTGAAGCGTGGCGCTCAAGTGCATAATAAAGCATTTTCATCATCGGGATGACCTTTGAACCTGAAACTTTCCTCTCTTCAGACAACTCCGCTGTAGCTTCATGGAATGGAGAAAGCACAAGTAGTGGTTCTCCTATAATGGTGAACTCATCAGCTGTCAGTGGAGCCAAATCTGTCTTTAGGGAGGCCAGAAATACCCACACTGGTTCCCTCTCACCATGCAGCCTTGACAGCATTTCATAGGTACTGTTCCAGCGTGTTGGCACCTCATTGATAAGTTTCAGGGTTGGACGTCCCATCTGTTGCTGCACCTGAGCAAGCTTCTCCTTGGCTGTAGTGCTTGAACGGAAATATGTAACAATGTGCCGAGCTTTGTGGGGCCCGGCCGGGCACAGCCCGAAGAGGCAACGTGGGTCCCCCTTCCCATGGGCTCACCACCCATGAGAGGGGCCAAAGGGGTCGGGTGCAATGTGAGCTGGGCGGCAGCCAAAGGCGGGGACCCTGGCGGTCCGATCCTCGGCTGCAGAAGCTAGCTCTTTGGACATGGAATGTCACCTCTCTGACAGGGAAGGAGCCCGAGCTGGTGTGTGAGGCAGAGAATTTCCGACTGGATATAGTCGGACTTGCCTCCACACACAGCCTGGGTTCTGGTACCAGTTCTCTCGAGAGGGATTGGACTCTCTTCCACTCTGGAGTTGCTCACGGTGAGAGGCGCAGAGCAGGTGTGGGCATACTCATTGCCCCCGGCTCAGTGCCTGTACATTGGGGTTAACACCGGTAGACGAGAGGGTTGACTCCCTCCGCCTTCGGGTGGGTGGACGGGTCCTGACTGTTGTTTGTGCATATGCACCAAACAGCAGCTCAGCATACCCTACCTTTTTGGAGTCCTTGGAGGGTGTGCTGGATAGTACTCCTGCTGGGGACTCCCTTGTTCTGCTGGGGGACTTCAATGGTCACGTGGGCAATGACAGCGAGACCTGGAGGGGCGTGATTGGGAGGAACGGCCCCCCCGATCAGAACTCGAGTGGTGTTTTGTTATTGGACTTCTGTGCTCGCCACGGATTGTCCATAACGAACACCTTGTTCAAACATAAGGGTGTCCATATGTGCACTTGGCACCAGGACACCCTAGGCCGCAGTTCGATGATCAACTTTGTAGTTGTATCATCGGATTTGCAGCCGCATGTTCTGGACATACGGGTGAAGAGAGGGGCGGAGCTGTCAACTGATCACCACCTGGTGGTGAGTAGGCTCCGATGGTGGGGGGAAGATGCCGGTCTGTCCTGGCAGACCCAAACGTATTGTGAGGGTTTATTGGGAGCGTCTGGCGGAATCCCCTGTCAGAAGGAATTTCAACTCCCACCTTCGACAGAGCTTTTCCCATGTTCCGGGGGAGGTGGGGGACATTGAGCCCGAGTGGACCATGTTCCGTGCCTCTATTGTTGAGCCGGCCAATCTGATTTGTGGCCGTAAGGTGGTTGGTGTCTGTCGTGGCGGCAACCACCGTACTCGCTGGTGTACACCAGCAGAAAGGGATGCCGTCAAGCTGAAGAAGGAGTCCTATCGAGCCTTTATGGTCTGTGGGACCCCAGAGGCAGCTGACGGGTATCGACTGGCCAAGCGGAACGCAGCTTCGGTGGTCGCAGAGGCAAAAACCAGAGCGTGGGAAGAGTTTGGTGAGGCCATGGAAGCCGACTTCCGGACGGCTTCGAGGAAATTCTGGTCCACCATACGACGTCTCAGGAGGGGGAAGCAGTGCACCACTAACACTGTGTACAGTGGGTATGGGGCGCTGTTGACTTCGACTCGGGACGTTGTGAATCGGTGGGCAGAGTACTTCGAAGACCTCCTCAACTCCACCAACACGTCTTCCTTGGAGGAAGCAGAGCCTGGGGACTCTGAGGTGGGCTCTCCTATCTCTGTAGTTGAAGTCACCGATGTGGTTAAAAAGCTCCTCGGTGGTAAGCCCCCGGGGGTTGATGAGATCCGCCCGGAGTTCCTCAAGGCTCTGGATGTTATGGGGCTGTCCTGGTTGACATGCCTCTGCAACATCGCGTGGTCCACAGGGAGAGTGCCTCTGGATTGGCAGACCGGGGTGGTAGTCCCTCTTTTTAAAAAGGGGGACCGGAGGGTGTGTTCTAACTACAGAGGGATCACACTCCTCAGCCTCCCTGGTAAGGTCTATTCAGAGGTGCTGGAGAGGAGGGTCCGTCGGGAAGTCGAGCCTCAGATTGAGGAGGAGCAGTGTGGTTTTCGTCCCGGCCGTGGAACAGTTGACCAGCTCTACACCCTTAGCAGGGTCCTTGAGGGTATGTGGGAATTCGCCCAACCAGTCTACAAGTGTTTTGTGGACTTGGAGAAGGCGTTTGACCGTGTCCCTCGGGGAGTTCTGTGGGGGGTGATTCGAGGGTATGGGGTACCGAACCCCCTGATAAGGGCTGTTCGGTCACTGTACCACCGATGTCAGAGTTTCTAGGCGCAGCCAAAGCGTTGAGGGGGTCCGTTTTGGGGGCCTCAGTATTGCATCACTGCTTTTTGCAGATGATGTGGTGCTGTTGGCTCCTTCAAACTTGGCTCTCCAACTCTCACTGGAGCGTTTCGCAGCCGAGTGTGAAGCGGTTGGGATGAAAATCACCATCTCCAAATCGGAAACCATGGTCCTCAGTCGGAAAAGAGTGGAGTGCCCCCTCCAGGTCGGGGAGGAGATCTTACCCCAATTGGAGGAGTTCAAGTATCTTGGTGTCTTGTTCACGAGTGGGGCAGGAGGGAGCGGGAGATCGACAGGCGGATTGGTGCAGCGTCTGCTGTGATGCGGACGTTGTATCGGTCTGTCGTGGTGAAGAAGGAGCTGAGCCAAAGGGCGAAGCTCTCAATTTACCGGTCGATCTACGTTCCAACCCTCATCTATGGTCACGAGCTATGGGTCGTGACCGAAAGAACGAGATCCTGGTTATAAGCGGCCGAAATGAGTTTTCTCCGCAGGGTGTCCGGGCTCTCCCTTAGAGATAAGGTGAGAAGCTCGGTCATCCGGGAGGGGCTCAGAGTCGAGCCGCTTCTCCTCCACATCGAGAGGAGCCAGATGAGGTGGCTTGGGCATCTGATTCGGATGCCTCCTGAGCGCCTCCCCGGTGAGGTGTTCCGGTCATGCCCCACCGGGAGGAGACCCAGAGGAAGACCCAGGACACGCTGGAGAGACTATGTCACCCAGCTTGCCTGGGAACGACTCGGGATCTCCCGGGGAGAGCTGGACGAAGTAGCTAGGGAGAGGGAAGTCTGGGCTTCTCTGCTAAAGCTGTTGCCCACGCGACCCGGCCCCGGATATACGGTAGATGATGGATGGATGGTGCCGAGCTTTGTTCCTAATGTCTGTAAGTGCAGGGACCTGATCGCACAATTTTCTAACTAATGAATTAAGACTATGTGCAATGCAAATTGAGTGGCATAATGGGAGGTGTCTAGTGAATGCGATCATGTTCGGTGCTGCGTCAGTCACAAGACACTTTACTTTGTTGGTTATGGCCCAGTCCTCCATCATGCCCCTTTTGACCTGGGCCAAATTGTCAGCAGTGTGATTTTGTGGAAAATATTGTACTCCCAACACTGATGAACACAACTGCATATTTGCATTAATGTAGTGACAGGTGAGAGCCAAGTAGGCCTCCATGTTCACAGAGGTCCACATGTCAGTCGTTATACTCACTGCCACAGCTTGCTGTACTTCCATTTTCACTTTTTCCCGTTCCTCCTTATATTTTTCGGCCACCATTTTCTTGATGATCTGAAAATTAAACCAAAAGCAAACATTATGTGGGATTCATCTACTACTTTATGGAACTTTCACACAGACCTTTCTCGTCGGCAAAACATATGAGGGTTCAAGGACCTGAATCAGCTCCTTGAACCCTTACTCTCCACAATGCTGAGGGGCTGGCAGTCCTTGATAATGAAGTTCAGCAGTGCCTGATCGAGCAGCTGCTTCCTGGAAGCTTGATTTTCAAACACGGAGTGGAGAGTCAACCAGTAATAATTAATGATTGCCAATTAATCATCAACATAGCAACCGTGAAAAGATGAGTGAACGTTTGTATACCTGGCGTAATACTGGGTGTCTCGCGAACTTCATTCTCATGCTTGGCCCGATAATGCCTCAGCATGGTGGAGGTGCTTCTGTTGGTGTATGACAATTCGACCCGGCAAATTCGACATTTCACCTGTAATGAAATGTGAATAAGAAGTAACTAAGAGTTACCTTGAAATGTATTTGGATTAGAATGGTAAAGGGTGGCCCACTTAAAAGTAGCCCGGATTTTTTTTTTAAATTAAAATATTTTTTTAATTTTTTTCAAAACATGTATTTAATTACGTGAATGTTACAAGTGACCCAAGTCTTTCCCAAACCTGTTTTTATTACTTACAGGTTACAAGAGATGCTGGAAGTGTTCCAAAACTGCTCCGGTTATACACGTTGGCGCTGAGCCAATTTTTGTTTGTTTTAGATTATACACGAACAGTAGTGCTCCTACCTTCTCCGGGTGCGTACCATACCTCAAGAAAATGGTGTTTTCCTTGCAGCAGAGAATAGTGATTGTGGAAGGCTATGTGCGAACCGGATCAATTAAGAAAACACAAGAGGCCTTCACTCGCGAGTACCCACAAACAAAACCACCGGCTAAACGTTGTGTTCAGAGCCTGGTTAAGAAATGGCGAGACACTGGCTCTCTCGCAAACGTGAAGAAGCAGAGACCTAAATTAGTCCGGACGCCCGAAGTTGTCAGTGATGTTCAGCAGCGAATTACAAATAGCCCTCACAAGTCAACTCGGAGACTATCCCAGCAAGTTGGTGTATCACGAACGACATGTCAGCGTGTACTGAATTCTCTGAAACTGAAACCATACCGAATTTCATGTGTTCAGGAACTAAAGCAGCCCGATAAAGCTAAACGCATTAATTACTGTACATGGTTGCTGACTAGCATTGCAGACGGACTTTTGGACCCACTGCTATACTTTATGTCGGACGAAGCATGGTTTCACTTATCAGGATACGTAAATTCCCAGAATACGCGGTACTGGTCTTCTGTGAATCCCCACATGACACGCGAAAAACCACTACATGACCAGAAAATCGGTGTTTGGTGTGCAGTTTCAGGAACACGGATAGTGGGCCCATTTTTCTTTGAATCAACAGTGAATACCGATGTTTATCTGGGCATCTTGGAACAGTTTTACGAGCAACTAACACCACAAGAAAGAATGTACTCCTTCTTCCAACAAGATGGTGCAACATGTCACACGTCCCACATGTCACTGGCATCCATTCATGAAGTCTTTACGGAAGAGCGAACTGTGAGCAAGGGGTTATGGCCACCACGGTCTCCGGACCTGACCTCATGCGATTTTTATCTATGGGGGAATTTAAAAGAAAAGGTGTACGCAAATAATCCTCATACCCTGAACGAACTCAAACAGAACATCACCAACACTATCCGAAGCATCACCTTAGCAGAGCTGCAGTCAGTATCAGCCAACATCCTGTGCCGTGCTCAAAAATGTATAGATGTCAATGGGGGACACATGTACAACACATGTCAATAATCTGAGAGGCACTCGGCGAGTGCCTCTTGCCCAGAGGCTCTCGGCGACAGAAGGTGATTTGAATAAATAAATAAATAATACCTTATTCTCCAGGACATCAAAATCGTCCCACACTGTGGATGATTTGTGTCTCTGCTTCATAATTGGCAAGGAAGGCAAGGCACGAACACGAAGTCTGCAGTTACACGAATTTCGACAAGCCAGCGTGAGTGAGGTCTGGCTTTTTCGGCAGGTGGCATTGTGTCGCCAGACCCACTTCCTTATAAACACTGTGTGGCGGGCTTTTGTTGCGTCAACGCCCTCTGCACTGAGTCGACGCCCCCTGGACAAAGTGGCGCAGCCTGGACTGTGCCAAGCAGCCGATGCAGTCTAAACTGCACCGGTGCAGTTCACGTGTCAATGCAGCTGATGTGTCAATTAGCAGCCTGGACTGTGTCAACGCAGCCGATGTGTCATTTAGAAGCCTGGACTGTGTCAACGCAGCCGATGTAGTCTGAACTGCGCCGGTGCAGATCACGTGTCAATCACGTGACGTAATGAAGCAGCACATGCATCGACACGTGGTTTGCTCTGTGAGCCCAGCGCATGTGTCAACGCATCGGTGTCGCTGGACCCATCACTAGTTGCCATCGAACCAAGTGTAGTCATCCGAAATGATGTCTACACAAAACCGTAGAGAGACTTGCGCAAGAAGAACCAAGAGAATCAACATAGCCTGACTGCTGTGTTCAAAGCAAACTTGAGAAAAAAAAAGTATGCAACCATGGCTTAAATCCACTATAGGCTGAGGACTAGTTTACCTTAGATGTGCACTTTATAATGTTATGTTGCTCTGTTTTGAGTCCATAAAAAGAGCTGTTAAAGCAGCTGTTGTATGACAAAATATTTTTTTCACTGTTGTTGATGGACAGTAATATTGTGTGAGAGATTGTGTGAATAACCGCTCCAAGTTAAAAATGTTCATGTAAAATTGAAAATTGAAATTGTTATTTCAGTAAACATTTGCATTTTGCACGTAGAAAACTGATTCATGATTCCATGTTGATGAGACCATTAAAATGGGGAAAAATAGGACAAAAAATATAAAAGGAAATTCAGATCATGATTAAAAAATTGTGTGAGTAATCTTGATTAACTTTTAGTGAATTTGAGTTAATTATGACAGTTGCATTTTTAATTAGATTAAATATTTTAATCGTTTGACAGCTCTAGTTATAACAAATATATACGGTACGTTATAATGGTAGTCCGTTTGGAGCATTTGCAATAAAACGGCCGCCAACTATGAAGTGAACATTTGTAGATGTGAAAACATAAACATATAATACAATATAAACATGTGAATTATGTGTATACAGTATGAAGAAAAGATTCAGTCAGCAAATGAAAAGTGCCTTCTCCAGTTCAGGATGTGTTGCGCCCCAAAGCCGTTTCCAATCATCATTTAATCTGTTGGCCTCGAACACTGCCATAATTTTTCCTCATTACAGATGATTGTCGAAATCGTCAATGTTGCCAATTCATATTCATAGTACAACAACGTACCGAGTTGATCGGTAGCGATGGAGGGGAAACACAAGGTCGCGTTGGCAGTTAGCTTCCCATGGTACGAAGAAACTGACTTTTCACTATTTTGTGTGAAAAATCTTGTTGTTATAATGAATTTTACATTATAAAGGTGTGTGTTGTAAGCCAAAACTGCGAATTGAAAATGATTCAAGTGAAATGGGAACTTTGAAATGTGAATGTTATAGGGGTACAAACGTAAACGTTTGAAAAGAGGTTTGACTGTACATGTTTTTACCTGAGGCATCCGGGAGGAACCGTGGTGAACTAAATAGATTATAATAGATAAAGATATAAATAGATAGTGGGATGGTTGTTTCAGCCCTGTGATTGACTACTGTCCAGGCTACTTACTGTAAGTAAACTAGTAGCCAAAGGACGAATATTAAGAGATCCTGTTGATGGTCCCTTGTTTCTGGTTCCTCTATCCAAACAAAGACATGACATTAAATAACCATTGAGACGCCAGACAATAGTGGCATTCCATACCTTCCTTTCCCCTTGTGTTTTGAACTGGATTTTTTTTTCTTGTGCATTCAATGTAGAAATATGTATCTACTGCTCATATGAATCTATTGCATCCAACACTGAACTGACAAAGGGAAGAGAGGCAGACACCTAGGTTACCAGAGAGAAGATGGCTGAATTGCGAACCTGTCACTCGGATGCCACAGAGCAATTTTTGCTGACTGGGGAGAACAAGTTATTTCGACAAGCTTTGAACCACAGCCAACATTAAGAATTGATTCTTAACATTTGAGAATGTAACATTTCTGTAACATTTGAGAATGTATGAAAAGAAAACAATGTCATCCATATTCAATGAATGTAAATGAATGTAAAAGATTGAGGTACATTTTTCAAAACAGTTGTTAAGATGAAATGAATACAGTACCTTACATTACGTTCTTTATTCATTTTTGTATAGTGTGTTTACCTTATGTTTTACGATGGCACAGCCACATAATCTCAGGACATAACACTCAAATTTGCCACAAAGATAACATCCATTCATGCATTTTCCAATCCACTTTATCCTCACAAGAGTCGCGGGGAGTGCTGGAGCCTATCCCAGCCATCTTCGGCAGTAGGTGGGGGACACCCTGAACCAGTTGTCAGCCAATCGCAAGGCACACACAGACGAAGAGCCATCCATGCTCACACTCATAACTAGGGACAATTTAGAGCAGGGGTGCCCATTAGGTAGATCCTGATCTACCGGTAGATCTAAAACGGGTCCCAAGTAGATGTGAAGTAGGAGTGTCGAGGAGAAAAAAAAACAACCAACCATTTGTGTGTCTTTGACCATGTTAGTAATATATTTTGTGTGTTAATATACACTGCACACTAATCATCAGTCTCATTTTCACAAAAAAAAAAACATTTAATAAATAAAATAAAGCAGGTAAATCTTAAATTTACGGTGGCGCGTGATTACGTCACCGGAGGTTGTTAGCGCTCAGCAGTTTGCAATTGCAGCTTGTGATCAGATTTATCGTCATGATTCTCATTCAGAGTTTACTTCGTGTACAATTCACCGAGGGCACGAGCAAAGAATAGGAATCTTGGAGGGCCCAGGAAAGCACTTTAAAACGGTATGTGTGAGCTATGATAGTTAACAGGCTGCAAAAGTGCGTGGCATGCCTCCGTTTCAGGCTGTTTCTCATCATGGCGTGCGCGTGTGTGCGCGTGTGTGCGTGTGTGCGCGTGCTGGTAAGGGTAGATCCCGGGATGTTAGTTGATCGAAAAGTAGATCTTTGGTCCAAAAAGTTTGGGCACCCCTGATCTAGAGTGTTCCATTAACCTGTCATACATGTTTTTGAAATGTGGGAGGAAACCAGAGTACCTGGAAAAAAACCACACAAGGGGTGGAGAACATGCAAACTCCACACAGGGAGGCCAGAGCCGGAATCGAACTCTGCACCTCTGCACTATGAGGTTGACGTGCTAATCACTGGACCACCGAGCTACCTCAAAGATAACATTAATGTCTTTTTGCATGAATCAGGATGTATTGTATCATATTATTTTTAAAATCCAAAGCATATATATACAGTATATATATGTGTCATCAGTGTCCACAGCCATCCTTTAAATCAGTACGAATTGAATGGGCTGCTAAACACACACACACACACACACACACACACACACACACACACACACACACACACACACACACACACACACACACACACACACACACACACACACACACACACACACACACACACACACACACACACACACACACACACATATATATATGCACGCACAGGGTTCTAAACTAACACCTGCCAACACCAACGCACTGGTTAAATTTGATTTTGGCGGTTGTTGGTACAGTACATAGTGATCCGTAAGGCAATTGTGTCAGTCACATATGAGGTGTTGACCGGGTGCGGTAACTCAAGATTCGCCTCAGTGCAACACTTCCAATAACATGATATTGTGCCCACGAGGTGCCATGATGTGGATAAGGCAACTGAAATTACTCCTTTGTCTGAAATAGCCTTGGTCTGTCGACAACAGCAGGTTAACCCATCAGTGTGATCTAAATGTCTTGTAGACTTATTTACACTCATGTGAATTTATTTCCATGAGGTTTTAAAAAAATGAAGCTCTCTAGTGAATGTACAAAAAACCCACATCAATTTCAATTCGATAGTAAGTAGAAGTTTGCTGGTCAGAATAGAAATAAATTAATCAGTGTACATGAAGACATGCATCTTATAATATACTGTGTTGGCCCGAATATAAGCCGGTGTTTTTTGCATTGAAATAAGACTGATAGTTGAAAATAAAACAGCTAGCTAATAAAGTAAAGATTTTGGCAATGGATGAAATAAAAGGAGGTAAGACATGAGAGCACACTTCGGTTCTCCTGCCTTGCCACTCGGTGTAGAATTAAGTACCATAGTACAATGCAGGCAAGTGACACGGACTCTGTTAAATGTTATTTTAGTCTGTGCTACAAGCCACTAAAATTGAATGGTTGCTCTGTGGACACCCCAAAAAGATTCAAAATCAAGTATTGTTTGGAATCAGAATAATGCAAATTCAAATGACTCGAAAAACATTTTGTTCTTCGTCATTTGTACCCATGGCAGTTACTCTGACATTTCCAATAAACACTATGCAGTAATGCTCGATAATGGCGTGTAATACACCCATTGGCAGCGGAAATGCCTTTAAGATTAAGATTAAGAATACCTTTATTAGTCTCGCAATGGAGAAATTCCAGATTCACAGCAGCAAAGTTATGAAAGGAAGAAGTAGAACAACAAAAAAATAGGAGCTGCTGGAAAGGCAGCTTTATTTCACACTACAGTCTAAAGTGCCACCAGCACGAGAAATGTAGCGGTAGATAAAAAAAAAAACAGCAGAAGTAAAGTTAAAACAAAAAAATGGCAAGGGGAAATTATGATTGGCTGGTTACTAGTGAGTCCATCCATCCATTTTCTGATTCGCTTTATCCTCACGAGGGTCGCGGGCGTGCTGGAGCCTTTCCCAACTGTCTTCAGGCAATAGTCAGGGTACACCGGGAACTGTCTACCAATCGCAGGGCACACATAGACGAACAATCACGTTCACAGTCACACCAAGAGACAATTTAAAGCATTGGTCCCCAACCACCGTTCTGCGAACCGGTACTATGGCTCAGCTTGTTTGGGACCGGCCGCACAAAGGCAGACCTGGGAGCTGTGAGCAAATTTGCTTCATCAGACATGCCGGAAATGTGACTTAAGCCAATCCAAGACCCCTCGTAACATTGGTTTGCACGTTGAAAGAAACAGAATCCACCCAAAAAATGTAAGAAGAAGCAGTAAACAGAAAGTAACAAATTGACCAAACGCACATCAAAACATGCAGCTGGTGGGGAGCCATAACTTCCCAAGAGGAATCTAGTTTGACAAGAGAAAATCCTCCCGTGGCGACATGGAGGAGGAAGCTGGTGTGTCATCAAAAAACAAGGCTATACAAGAAACCTGTTGAATCATTTGAACAAGTAGCACTCAAGTGGAAAGCATGAAAAAAAGCAAGCAGAGTTTGCATAGCCTGCCCACGTAAACATTTGCAGTTTAGTAGTGAATAACGAGCCGGCAGCCATCGGATAAAAGCAGCAATCGATCGTTTCCCATTAACAGGTAGCAATGATGATGTTAACGCCGTATGTAGGATCGCCACTTAGAAATTGATTATGTTTACATTATAATGCGTATTTATAATTCCAAGTGAGTCCATTTCTGAGTAGCTCACTGTGTTATTTTATTGTAGTCTACATTTGTTGTGCAGTAGAATAACACTGTTTGAAAGGGATGAACCTTTTATACCTCAACCTATGTTGAATTGTCGTTGCTGTTGTTGGCAGGTTAAAAGCAATGAAAAAAAAAAGGTTGCCAGTCCGTGAGCAGCAGGGACTTGTCTCGAAGGGTCCATGACACAAAAAAGCACAAAAAAGGTTGGTTGACCATTGATTTAGAGTGTTCCACTAACTTGTGTTCCATTTTGGAATGTGGGAGGAAGACCGGAGAAAACCTACTCGCGGAGAAGATTCAAACGCCACACAGGAAGGTCAAAGCCGAAATCGAACCCTGCACTTCTGCACTGTGACGCGCTAACCAGTCGATGATCGTGCTACCCACTAATGAGTCACTAATCACAAATATATATCTTCACTTACCATGGCTGACATCATGTTGTTCCTTTGAATGCAGGCAGAATTCTTCAAGATTATCAGTTCATTCTTTCGATGTTGAACTTTGGTATTGGTATTGGCTGAAGGATTGTGTGCGGCGTATTATCATGTATTATAATTAGCCTTTTATTTTTTTGTAACAGTGGTATGCAAGGCCAGATGGGCTTGCTCACAGACATATTTTCAGAAATAGTTTTCACAAACATCATTCATTAAAAGTTTTCTTGTTTATCCTCAAACTAAAAGACCTTGTTTTATTGTTGTGCACATGCTTACAAAACGTGATCTCCTCTTTTAGCCCATCACAGTAATGCACATCAACTATTGTAAACCAGCCATATACCAATAATATTCAGGGGAATTGAGCCAGCAACCCGTCAGTTAAAAGCTGCATCCTAATCCATTTGGCCATAGTTACCCCCGAAGGAGTTTGCCATGAATAAATAATTTGATGTGTATAATGCGGGCATCCCCATTGGAAACACAAAAATCTGCTTTTAAATATATTAAACATATGCTGTATTCATGAGCATCTGAACTTTGATGAATATAATTAATCATAATATTTACAGTCACAGTTACTGGACAATATGGGAGTAATTATAAAAAAAAAGTTCCTACAACGCAACACTAATAGTGCAGGGCGGGGAATTAATCTTTGCATGTGTGCGGTAGCTCTCCTCTCCTTTTGGCTGACTGTAGCCCTTGTTCACAACTTGGCCGACCAATCAGTGCAGGGGAGAGTGACCCATTTAGCAACCAGTGGCAGATGTGCTACCACCTGCAAAGATTAACCACCACCGTTTAAAAGGACTCGTGGGTTTCAGTTATCGGGGGAGGGTGTTTTTTTTTTTTTGTATTATGTCAGGTCCTTGGGCTGGCTGTGTTGTCTTGTTGTTTTTCAGCCCCAATCCCTCGTGTGTCCTTGGTACCACTGCCTCTCGATTAATGCAGCCAAATTAGTTCCTTGCCGTAGCTAGCATCCATCCATTCATTTTTGTCTACTTTATTCATTTATCTGTTAGGGAACTTTGGCTATGACTAGTTGTTGTTCATTCATTTCACTACTATTTATTCAGGTCTCACTTAGGCAGTGGGATTTGAGAGTATTGACTCCAACTTCGTCCTGTTGTTATTTGTGCCCCCAGGCCTCAGGTTAGTCCTCGCCCTCCGTCTTAGTACTGCTTCGTGTTAAAAAGACCAAACCAAGGTAGAGCACCACTATTTGCTCCTCCCCAAATCCCACACTTATCCTCCTGACTACCAGGGAAAAAAATGTTGTCCAATCACGTTTATTTTTAAATTCCCCAATCTATGTGAAGTAATTGGAGTACTCCAAAAGAAAATTTTGAAATCCCACTACATTTTTTAAACAGGCTCAAATACACTTAAAACAACTCAAACAACACTTTAACACAGGGGTGTCCAGACTTTTTGCCAAGGGGGCCAGATTTTATGTGGTAAAATGTCGGGGGGCCGACCTTGGCTGACATTCTTTACATTGAACAACAATATTGTTCAACAAATTTTAGTAAGCCAGCCTGTTTCACATTTCCATTTTTATTTTAATTTCAACAATCTTAAGAATTTCTTTTGGTTCATTTGAAACAGGTATATCACATGCAACTGCTTATTCACTTGACTTTTTCTTAAACAGAAGTCTCCTGAGTGCAAATTGATTGATTTGAAACATAAAATGTATCACCATGACTTTTCAATAGTCACAAAACCTTTGACTCGAACAACAGGGAAATGAACAAGCAATACACATATCCACAACTGCAAGGATCATTTGAAATATGACATATCAGTCAATATACACACACGGAGTGATGTCTTGTTAACTCGTGAGTGATGCCCTCTAGTGTCTAAATGCTATTACTCATTTAGTGAATGCTATTACTCATTTAGCCACTAGAGGGAAGCAGTACTCTATGAAACATCACTCACCAGTCTACGAGACCTCAGTCAATGCAACACGTGTTCCATTGCGCCCAACCTGCGGGCCAGACGGCACTGATTTTATGACAGGGGCCGAGGGCCGGATGAAATTCGACCGCGGGCCGGTTTTGGCCCGCGGGCCGGACTTTGGACATGCCTGCTTTAACATGTTCATAAGAGTCTTATAATTAAAATGCCAACAGCATTTCAAGACAAAATGTGTTTGATAAAAAGTATTACTTTTCCGCACTGAGGGAAGCCATTTTCTTACCTTTTCTAACCGCTACAAAGTTGGTATCATTGGAAAGCACAGAATGTCCTCTTTAAAGTAAATAAGGAGTTAATGCGATTGGATGCACTGGGTGGGAGAGATTTAGGTTCAGGTCCCTCTCTCTGGAATGACCTCCGACTGAACATTCGGCAAGCCTCCTCGCTGCCCATCTTCAAAATCCTCCTCAAAACTCACTTGTATTCTTTGGCATTCGACTCAGCATGACTTATTGTGCATGTTAAATTGCTCCATGTACAGCACTTTGTATGCAGCGATGGCTGTTTGAAAGTGCTCTATAAATACTGTTGACTTGACTTGACAAATGTCCTCTATAGAGGACGATTTGAACTACTGGTAGTCAGGTGGGTATGTTAGAACCTTGCCCAGTTGTCATCATGTGATACTTGCTTTTCTTTCTCTCGTTAAATGTGTAGGTCTCCATACTGAGACGCCAAAGAAATGGATCCATGACAATCAGACGAATACAATTTGGATGAACACGTCCCAACACAGGGGTTTCAAACTCATTTTTGTTACGGGCCACTTTGGGGTTACGTCTTCCCTTGGAGGACCATTGCGACAGTGAAACTAAATTAATGTTTATATATTATTACTTGTACATAACAAATTGATGGATTACCAGTTTTGAAATCAGTCAAATCAACTATCAGAGTTTGTTCAATTCTTGTTTGAGTGATTGTGAACATGGTAACAAAATTACTGCAAAATCTCAACGTTATATATTACACGTGACAATTTGACATTTCGGGACAGATTTTAGCAAGGATCATGGAAGTTGACACACATGATTTGCTTTCACAGGCCACGTAAAATGGTGGGGCGGGCCTTGGGCCTTGGGTTTGGGTTGTCCTAAAATATTAGGGCTGCGAACTGTCTGAGGAGGTACAGTGCTTGGTCAAATTAAATTGGCTAACAATTTAATCCCCCCTCCATCCCCCCACACAGACACACCCATTGGCTTTTTTTTTTTTTTTTTAACATTTGGCTAAATTACCTAACCCTTAAAAGAGACTCCTGTGCATCCCACGCTTTTTGGGTGGGTGCCAATAAAATAGATAAATAAATGTTTAAAACGTGACATTTCTCTCGGGGGAACCTTTCATCCTGCAATCACACATGTAAGCATAGGCCAACAGTCTTGAATCAGAATCAGAATCAGAATCAGAATCATCTTTATTGGCCAAGTATGTAGAACACACAAGGAATTTGTCTCCGGTATAACACGCTGCACTAGTATCATCGTAAACAACAAAATCATTGAACCATTTTAGAGTATACCAGTAGTTTTGTAGTACCATTTTGTGGTGCAAGAAGAGTGACTATGTCAGTGACTGTTTAAGGAGTTAATGGCTAGAGGGAAGAAGCTGTTTAAGTGTCTACTGGATTTGGTACGCATAGATCTGTAGCGTCTGCCTGAGGGGAGTGGCTGAAAAAGGTGGTGGGCAGGATGCGGGGGATCCAGGAGGATTTTCCGTGCCCTTGTCTTGATTCTTGCAGTGTGCAAGTCCTCAAGAGTGGGTAGGGCGGTGCCAACGATTTTTTCTGCCGTCCTAACTGTCCGTTGAAGTCGGATTTTGTCCTTTTTTGTGGCGGCCCCAAACCAAACCGTGATGGAAGAACACAGGATTGATTCGATGACTGCCGTGTAAAACTGTCGTAGCACCTCCTGTGGCAAGCCATGCTTCCTCAGCAGCCTCAGGAAGTACATTCGCTGCCGGGCCCTTTTCAGGATGGAGATGGTGTTGACTTCCCACTTCATGTCCTGGGAGACTTTAATTCCCAGGAACTTGAAGGTCTCGACGGTTGACACAGGGCAGTTGGATAGTGTGAGGGGCAACTGAGGAGAAGAATGTTTCCTGAAGTCCACGATCATCTCTACAGTCTTGAGCGTGTTCAGCCCGAGGTTGTGTCGGCCGCACCAGAGCTCCAGCTGCTCCACTTGTTGGCGGTACGCAGACTCGTCGCCGTCTTCAATGAGACCGATGACCGTGGTGTCGTCTGCGAACTTTATGAGTTTGACAGCTGGATCTGTTGAGGTGCAATCGTTTGTGTAGAGAGAGAAGAGCAGTGGCGAGAGGACACATCCCTGTGGGGCTCCAGTGCTGGTGGTGCGTATTGATGATGTTGTTGCTCCCAGTCTCACCTGTTGTGTCCGTCCCGTCAGGAAGCTGAGGATCCACTGGCAGATCGCAGGGGACACACCGAGGTGGAGTAGTTTGGGGGTGAGGAGTTCCGGGATGATGGTGTTGAACGCAGAGCTGAAATCCACAAACAGAATCCTTGCGTAGGTCCCTGTGCTGTCGAGGTGCTTGAGGATGTAGTGCAGACCTATGTTGACTGCGTCTTCCACAGACCTGTTTGCCCGGTAGGCAAACTGGAGAGGGTCCAGCAGGGGTCCAGTGACGTTCTTTAGGTGGTTCAGCACAAGGCGTTCAAAGGACTTCATGACCACAGACGTCAGGGCGACAGGCCTATAGTCGTTCAGTTCCGATGTTGCCGATTTCTTGGGAACTGGGATGATGGTAGACTGTTTGAAGCAGGATGGGACCTCACACAGCTCCAGGGATCTGTTGAAGATCTGTGTGAAGACCGGAGCCAGCTGGTCAGCGCAGACTTTCAGGCAGGAGGGGGACACTTTGTCGGGCCCCGGAGCTTTCTTGATCTTTTGCTGCTTGAAGAGCCGTCTCACGTCCTGTTCGTGGATCTGTAGTGGAGAAAAAGAGGGTGGGGGGGTAGGTAGAGTGGTTTCTGGTAGAGGTGGGTGTGTGTGGGAAATGGGGGTGTCCTTTTCAAATCGGCAGAAAAACATGTTTAGTTCATCAGCAAGACCCTTATTGTTCACTGTTTGGGGGGATGGCATTCTATAGTTAGTGATTGCTTTCAGGCCATTCCATACAGATGCAGAGTCGTTAGCAGAGAACTGGTTTTTCAGCCTCTCTGCATAGCTTCTCTTTGCGCTGTTAATTTCCTTCGTCAATTGGTTTCGGGCATGTTTGTACAGTGCCCGATCTCCACTTCTAAATGCGGCCTCTTTCTCTTTCCTGAGTTGCCTGAGTTTGGGAGTAAACCATGGCTTGTTATTGTTAAACGAGCGGAAGGACTTCGTTGGTACACACATGTCCTCACAGAAACTGATGTATGATGTTACAGTGTCTGTGTATTCATCCAGTGTGCCCGTTGAAGTTTCAAAGACTCCCCAATCAGTGCAGTCTAAGCATTCTCGTAGAGCTAGCTTTGCTTCTTCTGTCCATTTTTTCACAGTCTTAACAACCGGTTTAACACATTTGAGTTTCTGTCTGTATGTAGGTATTAAGTGGATTAAATTGTGGTCAGAAAGACCCAATGCTGCACGGGCGACCGATCGGTATGCATTTTTGATTGTTGTATAGCAGTGGTCTAGAATGTTGCCTTCTCTGGTGAAACAGTCGACGTGCTGCTTATATCTGGGAAGTTCACGGTTAAGATGTGCTCTATTAAAATCGCCCAAAATGATCAGGGGTGACTCTGGGTATTTTAGCTCGAGTTTGTTTACTTGTTCGGCTAGCGTTTGTATCGCCGTGTTAGCGTTAGCTTGTGGCGCAATGTAAACACCGACTAGTAAAAAGGAGGTGAACTCACGTGGCGAGTAGAATGGCTTGCAGTTTAAAGACAGCGACTCCAGGTCCGGGCTGCAGTGTGCGTCGAGCTTCGTGACATCAGTGCACCATTCTTCGTTGATATAGAAGCAAATCCCACCACCTTTCGATTTCCCTGATAGCACCGTGTCGCGGTCGGCTCGGAGAAGGCGGAAGCCGGGTAGATGTAGCGCGGGATCTGGATGGCGGTCACTGAGCCAGGTTTCAGTGAAGCAGAGCGCAGCAGAACGTGCAAATGTTTTGTTGGTCTTTGTGAGGAGAAGAAGTTCATCCATCTTGTTTGGCAGAGATCGTAGATTAGCAAGATGGATCGATGGGAGCGGGGTTCGAAATCCACGCTGCCGGAGCTTGACGAGCACGCCGGCTCGCTTCCCCCTCCGGCGGCGTTTCCATGCTGCGTACAGCGCAGCCGCTCCGCTCGCGATTAGTTCCGAAAAACCCTGTGGATTTTCGTGTACTGGTGAAAAAAGACCGAGCGTAGACTCCCCAATGCGCAGCAACTTTTCCCTCGTGTAAGTAAGCCGCCCAGGGTCGCCAAAAACAAACGAAAATGACAAAAACAGGGATAATACTAGGGAGCGTGTGACCGAGGCTGCCATACCTGTCGGCGCCTGATGAACCACTGACCACCCTTCTAATTGTGTTGTCTGATTAGGCTTCATATTATAAAGTTGGTCTCATTTGAGAAATAGTTTGTCCGGTCAACATTTGCTAAATTTATTGGTATTTATGTATACATGGATGAGCTGCTCTGTGTTACATTAGCCAGATATGGTTCAAATCTTCGAACTGCATTTCCGAAAGGTCAAAACTAATAAACTTTTCCTAGGAAGAGTCCATTTCAAACTGACACTTGTTTGCCTATCAGTCATTTTTACTATAGGATTGTCAAATTCTATAACAAGATGAACAAAGAAACAAGGCTCTGGGAAGCAACACTGTAGATGAATGGGCCTAATGACAGATTTCACGACAGAAAGAAAGAACCAAACACAATGGGGATTTTATTCTAATTACTCAAACTTGAAAGTGGGCAGACATCTCAAAGGAAGGGAAAGAACTAACTCGCTCAGAGACAGGGAACAATGGAACGCTTAGAAATACTTGAACTGACAATATTGAAAGGGAGCACTACTTCCAAATAAAACAGGATGTAAGGCTGATCCAAAATCAACAATTCAACAGCCAAGAATTAAAACAAAACTGGGTTGGTCACGGCCAGCTTTGGGGTTAGTTTACTCACAGCAAAATTCAACATCATTTGAAATAACAAATTGTGTTCTCGAAGGAGACAGAAAATATTTTGCACTCTTCTACTCAAACATCCATTATCCGAGCCGCTTATCCTCACGAGAGTCACGAGCGTGCTGGAGCCTATCCCAGCTGTCTTCTGCCAGTAGGCGGGGTACTCTCTCAACTGGTTGCCAGCCAATCGCAGGCCACATATAGACAAGCAACCATTCATACTCACAGTCACACCTTGGGATAATGTAGTGTTCAATTAACCTTCCATGCATGTTTTGGGAGTGTGGGGTAGAAACCAGAGTATCTGGAGAAAACCCAAGCAGGCATGGGGAGAACATGCAAACTCCACAAAGGAAGACCAGAGCCAAGAATCAAACCCATGACTGCTGCACTGTCAGGTGGATGTGCTAACCAGTCGACCACCGTGCCCCCAGACCCTTTATTTCTCTCCGTCTTTTTTTCTTTTGTTGTTGGGTTTTTTTTGGGGCGGGGGGGTCAACAATTTATAGGCTCAAACTGTACTTTTAGGTCAGTGGTGCATTTTACCACCATCTTGGTGGTACTTTAGTAATTTATCTCATTTCTGTAAGAGGTAAAGCCATGAGTGTGTGATAGCCTTTCTCCCAAGTCAGATTTCACTTCTGAAAAGATCTACAATCGGTCTCAAGGGTTCGACAGAGTCTCTGCCATGGAGGTTAAGACACACTCAACTCAACATGTCAATTAGGTATGACACGCCCGCTTGGCCATCACTGGCTGCAGATGATCACGTTACATTGCTTGTCCAATCTGTGCTGTGGGAAATTTAGTTCGCTCAGTTGTCAAGTCGTCAACGTGTGACTGTCGCGATAGTACGTTGTGTGATTTTTTTTAGAATGGTTTAATACATTCTAACTATGTCGAGCAAAAAAAAACAAAGTGGTCAGACGAATATGTACCACGCGGATTTACATGCATCCCGGAGCGTGATGGGTCTCGGCATCCAATCTGCATGATTTGTCATGAAAAGTTCAGCACCTCTAGTCTCGCGCGAGCAAAACTGAAGAAACACTTCTTGAATCAGGTTTTTATTTTTCAGTCATGAAAGGTTCGTTGAATGTGCATTTAATTTGGTTGGGTTCGGTACCTCTAACAAGGTTAAGAACCACTGTACTATAGCCTTAGATTTAACATTGGACATTGAGGTCAAACATTCAATATATTGATATTCTACTTAATTTATCTTGAATTTGATTAATATTGTTGTAAATGTGCCAAAGAGTGACTCAGAAATTCGCACCAATTTTTCTAAACATTGTTTTCAGCTAAATGTGACCAAATGTTGGTGGGGGAGTTTTTTTCACTATGAGCTACCTTACAAACAGCACTTCATACAGTTACACCGCAGTTAACTTTAAACAACTTATACGTGGGCTATGGGAACATTATGTCATTTGCACAACTAACCTAATAATCGAGTGAATCGCTCAGGGTAAGCGAAATAATAAGAAGTGTAGCTTTAACTTCAAAAAATTTTGCGAGTGTGGAGTCGAAAAAAAAATTTCGACGGAAAGAGCGGGCAGTGGGGGGCCTGCTTGCCCTCCGGGGACACTTGCTGCCGGATACGCCCTTGATATATGGAGAAAGTGGAGACCGGTGTGCCAGACAGTACTGTCCGTGGAGGATGTGGAAGACATCTATATCATTGGCCTTTTGATAACAGGTATGCTGCTGTTTGGTGTTGGCAGCTTGCTGTTCTATCGCAAAATTCAACCGACGGGAGCGGCTCTATTGGAAGTGAAGAAGCTGCCGGTCACTCTGGATGGCTTGGCGCGAATGTCCAACACTCAGACTCAAGCGGTGACTGAGCTCACCCGCAATATTGTTGCGACTTTTGCGACTTTGCGGTTTTGGAGCGACTCCGCGCAATTGAAAATACCATGGAGATGTTGGAATCCACGCTGCGAAAGAATTTTCGGATCTGAATGATTGGCGCCAGTGAGGAGATACAGACCAAGGACTCAAGGCTGTCTGGAATTGTTGGCGGCCTTCTCTCCAAAACAAACAACGCTATCTGGCCTTTCCCCTGCTTGGAAATACGCATGGAGTCTAGGGCCCCCACCACCACCCCCCCTCCTTCTCGGCCATGGACTGATAAGCCGGGACTGTCTTGATGATGAGCAGACCTCGACGAAGCAGCTATGACCTGTACACGCATACACATACACGACTGGACAAGCATACACGCATACACATCGTTGTTATCACCGTCTTCATCGCTCCGATTCTTTTTCCCCCGTGACGTGGTTCGATAATGCGGAGCGCAACGGTGACCGTGCAGCTGGTCATTTTTCGGACGCGTCGCGGTTACGCCCCCCCCCCCCCTCTCATTCATCCTCCCCCTTATACATGTTATGTCTTGTGAATTGTTGTAACTGTCATGTGCTAGGGTCTTTTTTTATCCTGGACTTAAATTATCCTTGGAAGAGGATAGTTCGAGCGTGTTTTTTTCCCCTCTCCCTACTCCTTTCTGAATTCTGATTTTAATTTTAATTTTGAATTTTCCCATTGCGGGACAAATAATGGATATCTTAATCTTAATCTTAAAACATTGCCTGACTGGATAACCACAAAGCAATTGAATAATTAGATCAATTAAGCGAGTGGGTAATCAATCAGCTAAATCTCGCAGATTTCTTTCAGTGTGTGAATTGAAGGGAGCAACCTGCAGCTCATGCTTAGTGAAGTGGAACCACCCATCACCTCACTATTTCCACTGCTATGTGCATCAGGTGCATGAAAGCGCTCATGTGTGAACATCTGATTCTGAAGAGGCAACTGCAGTACATGTTGTTTTAAGGTCTTGCTGCCCAATGTTTAGTCTTGTAGCCATATGAGCAAAAATTTCAACAAATTGGAACTCATTGTCAAAAAGTACATTCGCCGGGGGAAACTGGATTTGGCACTGGGTATCACACTTCAAGTGCCCTCCCAGGTCGAGAAGACGGTAAAAATGTAGTCTCCTCAGTCAGAATAGCTGACTTAATCCACATCTTTTAGGATAGAGTGACAACAAAATCTTTTAATCAAACGTATTGACCCCTGCAAAACAGGGTCTTCAAAAAATAAAAACTGCTTTTCATCGCTAAAAGCCAGCAATGATGGCTTTCAAACATATGTTGTTTATTGAGGTCTACAAAATGTTAAATGCATAAAATATACTGTATGTCAGAAAGTAATGTGAAATTACTTCTGAAGGCATGTCTCACTTCTCCCTACTAACTGTCATCATTTTTCTTTCTCCTCAAAAGATCACAATTTGTCACACCCGTGCTAAAAGAAAATGAAAATGCCCTCAACCTTGCTCTTTCATTCAACATAGATATTATTCATTTTAATACAAAATACAGGAGCAAGCTTTTGTCACCCAAATCACTTTTTCTCAAGTCAGATCATTTTTTTGAACATGTCCAATTTTGTTTAAGGTCCAAATAGAGCGGACACAGCCTTCATAAAGTGGCCAGTGACCTTGTACTCGTCTTACATTAATACCCTCAACGTGTTCATCTTTCTTGACCTCACTTCTGTCTTTGAGATCCTGAACCGTTCTAAACTCATCACACACTTCAAATCCACTCTTCATCATCCATTATTGGCACAGCTCTCTCCTGGGCCTTATTTATCAAAGAGTGCAGAGAACAGGTTTTACATTTGTTTGTATCACAGGAATATACAATGTATGTAAGTACAACAAAAAAATCCATATTTTATCAAATTTGTGGACACCTTCTGTATGCACACCAGTAAGTAATGAGTGTTGATGAATACCACCTGTTCGAAACTGACCCGCTCGTGCAGGTTCAGCCTAATTTCTATTCAGAAATGTCACTAGTTGCAACAGTATCTTTGAGAAACCCCCAATCACATCCAAATAGGCAGAGAGAATCTGCAAGAACAACATTGAGGTACTTGTAGTCTGAGAAGTGGAAGCAAATCAAATGTTTGTCACAATTAACAAAGGTGGTATCGAGGAATGAAAAAAAAACATTGACATGAGAATTAAAAATATATATATTTGGCACCAAACTTAATGTCCAAAAAACATGTCACCGCCCACAGATGAGAATCTTTAATTAGCTGGAGGAGAACAAGCAAGTAATGTGCATAACCTGGGAGCATCATTATTGTATTCGCACAGCCAAACATTTTTCAGCCCCATAAAAAAGTGAAAATTAAAATTAAAAACACGTTTTCTTCAGAATTTTTATGGGGAATACATTATAAACATGCTTCCTCTCCTACAGAAGATGATTCATGGGGGATAGTGAGCGGGCAGACATTGTTTGGATGCACTTATACTATATACCCCTTTCCTCAACTGGCGGACCGCGATCCACGACCGGACCGCCGACCTCCTCTGTCCGGACCCTTGGCAAATTGTATAAAATAATAATTTATAAAGTGATTTTTAAGTTATACATTTTATATTTGTGGACTATAATCTGCGCATTACCGCGATCGCTTTTTAAAATTATCCGTTGTATTCTTTGCGTGCACTAACAGATGTAATGCAGAGGACCGCGGCAGTGCGACTTCGTGTGTATAATGTTTGACTGACTGGAGACCCTGGTTGAGCATGGCATGTCTGCGATAATGATTCGCTGATTGGCTCCTCTGAACTGAAGGTGTGTTCATACGTAAGCGTCAGAATATACGAGGCGCTGATTGGCTCCTCTGAATTTAAGGTGTGCCCATACATAAGCGTCAGCACGCGTCTATCCCAATACACACGCATTCAAAATAGTTCATTGTGGCCGGAAACAGACGCACGCGCAACGCCACAGTGTGCTCACAGCTTCAGTCCAGGAGAGCCGCACACACAATGAAGACGAAGGTTTCGATTGTGTGCAGTTTTGCTCCCATCTACCAGGGGGTCTTTGCAGCTGTTTAACAGCAGAACAGACAAATAAATGTAACCAGGTGAACCTTACTTAGATGCTTGTAGTGAAGGCTTCCTTGTTTAACAAATGTAGCACTGTCACTTTAAGAGCCACACTAGATCAAAACACGCGGGAACATATGCAGCGTGTGAGAATCAGACCAGAAAGGGTGACATGCACGTAAAGGAGGGTAGTCGCTGAACTGTGCCCACTGCTTGTCCCAACTTGATACACCCATGATCGTCCTCGTAACCCTGGCGATATTCAGGTAATTGGTAATTAGTTTACCATGACGCATGTTAGGTGTTAATTTTGGACAGATGATTAATTAGTTGAATGGTATTTGTAGAGCACAATATCTGGAGTGTTTTGGGTTGGAGTTTGAAATCTACCACTAGTGAGTCGTATGAACAGCTGTACAGCGTAGGTGTTCGCAATGTTATAAGATGTAAATATGTTTTTTTTTTACTGTAAATTATATGAACTGTGTTATCTGTTCTTTAGAGGGGAGATCATTTGTGTTTGACCACGTGCTTTGTACACACCCAACACACCGGAACATATCGAGTAAGTGTGGCTGCATCTCAAAACATTGGGTTGTAATGATTATTTGTTCTGCACTAAGAAGTATTGTGGCTTGTAAATAATGTATTTTTACTTCTGTTTTCCTATTAAGCAAGCCACTGCTGTTGTCTATTGTGGCGTAATTGTCTGTAATCTGTTAAATGATTTTCTTTGATCTCTTAGATCCATTTTCGACCTCTTTTAAAATTCAGTTAACATCTCAGTCTTTCATCTTAATGCTGAACAATTTTTCATAGTTCAGTCGGGAATAAAGCCCACCTAAAAATTATTTTGTGTCCAGTCCAGTCTTTCCAAAGACCCGGCTACATAAACGTCACAATGGCGTCCTCTAAAATTGCTTTAAAGAGAAAGGAGGACAGTGAAAATCGGCGTTTCAATGGAGAATGGACTGACAACTATGCTTTCATTCAACCTCTGTCGAGCACCAAGCCACTGTGTCTAATATGCCTAAAGACGGTAGCTCTGATCAAGAGTCAAAATATTAAACGCCACTATGTGACAGGGCACAGCTCTTTTAATTATCCTCTGCTGCACAAGCTGGCAATTAACATTCTCACAATGTTTGGATCAACTTACAGATGTGAGTCTGCATTCTCCACAATGAATATTGTGAAGAACAAATACCATACTAGACTCACCAATGAACACTTGCATCAGTGTCTCCGCCTGGCCATCACACCTTTTGTGCCAAAGTTCAAAGTCTTGGCAACAAGTACAAAATGTAACTTCTCTCATTAAATGCACATAATGTACACTTTTTTGCACCTTAAAGACTGAGTTCGTTCCACTTGTTTACAAAAGGAAATGACGGAATGATTTGTTTTGTTAAAGGAAATGGATATTTTGATGTATCTTCTTAGCAGGCACAACTTCACAAAGTAAAAGAGTTCCTGTGCCTCAACAAAATACCTCTCATTATTTGCTGTGTACTGGCAGAGTGAATAATTGTTATTTTATATATGCCCATACTAAATGGGCATATAGCCCTGCTCGCTATGACCGCCGTGCATGGGACCGGACCTTGGTCTTAATATTAAAAAAAAAAAAAGTGGACCTCCAGCATTTCTAGTTGAGGACCACTGCTATATACCCTATGTATATATACAGTATATACTGTATATACCCTATGCAACAATGTCAGGCCTAATAACGTGGGGATTTTGAATGACATGCAATGCAAACATAGTTTCAAGAGGTACTTGAATAAAATTAACATTTTGAGTGACTTGATTTGTTCTTACACATAATGTTGGAATTGACAGCAGAAAACTGCTGAACAGAAACAGCAGTATTGTGCTGTCAATGAATGGTGTTTTCATATATGCGAGAGCTCGTTACACTGGACGAAGAATCACAGAATGTGGTTAATTTTTTTTTCAAACCATTTGTTGTTGAAAGATGGATCTTTTATTCATGCATTGAGCATGAAATACATTAAGATACTGTGATGTACAGTACGTTGGTTAAAAAAAAAAGCTAAAACGGATATACAGTAATCTATGCACATATTTTATCGACATTTTAGCCATACATTTGGTTAGGAGGTGAGTAGCCCTCGAGTAGGCCTGATGAAAATTTGTGGCCCCCGCCATCATTTAAGTTGCCAGTGCTTGGTGTAGCCCAGGGGTGTCCAAACTTTTTGCCAAGGGGGCCAGATTTTATGTGGTAAAATGTCGGGGGGCCGACCTTGGCTGACATTCTTTACGTTGAACAACAATATTGTTCAACAAATTTTAGTTAGCCAGTCTGTTTCATATTTCCATTTTTATTTTAATTTCAACAATCTTAAGAATTTATTTTGGTTCATTTGAAACAGGTATATCACATGCAACTGCTTATTCACTTGACTTTTTCTTAAACAGAAGTCTCCTGAGTGCAAATTGATTGATTTGAAACACAAAATGTATAACCATGACTTTTCAATAGTCACAAAACCTTTGACTCGAACAACAGGGAAATGAACAAGCAATACACATATCCACAACTGCAAGGATCATTTGAAATATGACATATCAGTCAATATAAACACGGAGTGATGTCTCGTTAACTCGTGAGTGATGCCCTCTAGTGTCTAAATGCTATTACTCATTTAGTGAATGCTATTACTCATTTAGCCACTAGAGGGAAGCAGTACTCTATGAAACATCACTCACCAGTCTACGAGACCTCAGTCAATGCAACACGTGTTCCATTGCGCCCAACCTGCGGGCCAGGCGGCACTGATTTTATGACGGGGGCCGAGGGCCGGATGAAATTCGACCGCGGGCCGGATTTGGCCCCCGGTCCGGACTTTGGACATGCCTGGTGTAGCCATTCTATCTGTAGTTTTACTGTTCTACCACAAGGTTTTGTGTGAATGCATAGTCAGAGCTGTGCGTAAATTGGGATTCATCTTTGCCTGGGAATATTCGTACACATGATTTACGTGAATATGCACGTGTGACAAAAGCGATGGTGAAAGTATGGTTAAAATAACATGACAGGCTGACAGACTGACAGACTGACTGACTGACCGACTGACGATAACAGTTTGGTTCAGCTTGAAAAAATGATGCATTGACGATGATGGAATAGTGCCCAGGCCACTGAGAGATAACAAATGATGGACGGGCAAAATTTTGTCAATAGCACACCTCTGTTGAGTAAAATATTTTCAACAATTTATATATATATATATATATATATATATATATATATATATATATATATGAAGTCAAGATGGCGCCCGAGTAGGCAGCCGTCAGCAAGTGCTCTCATGAGCCTTTCTTTTTTTTGTTGTTTTTGTGTTTCTTTTGTCACTTTGTTTGTTGTTACGTCGTTTGGACTTGATGTGGACCTTTTTCAGCATTTTTTGGCCACGACATTCATCAAGGAGGAGACTCTGTGCTTGGTGGTTGCGCCTTCTCGGCAGCATGGGTATACCAGCACTGTTTTTGACTGGAGGAATGTCGGCGCCATTTGACTGTCGTTGCTGGACAGTCCCGGGGCGCTTGTGTCTTGCGCCTGTAATGGGCAGCATTTTTCACAGCCCCGCTTTGTTCAGCGGAGAGATCGGTGCTGTTGAACGGTCTGCGGCTGGATGGATGGAGGTCTTGAGGAGCCGACGATGAGAAGAAAGGAGCGTTGGCGCGGAGTGCCGATTTTGGATTTGGAGCTGGGAGAAGTGAACTAATCTCTTTTCGTCAATGGATGCTACAGCTTTGTGTTTCCTTTCAAAACTTAGCTTGTAGCAGACGTGTGCACATTTTCAGCATGACGTCTCTGATCCACTGGAGAAAGGACACTTTGATCCTCTCCTCTTTCATCTAGAACTGCTTCAGACAACAAAGTGTATGCAGAAAATTGGTGAAGATTGAACGACTGTCTGTGTCCTATGTGTTGTCTTAAGTTATTTTTGTTATTTTGACTTCAAAATGGCGCCGCGAGAGTGGCTGCCTTTCCAGCAGCTCCTATATTTTGTTGTTCTACTTCTTACTTTCATAACTTTGCTGCTGTGAATTGGGAATTTCTCCATTGTGAGACTAATAAAGGTTTTCTTATCTTATATATTACTGGATAGCTCAGTTGGTAAGGCATCGGTTTGGCATACGGGAGACGGTGGTTCGAATCCCGCTTGGGGCAAAAAATGAGCACATAACACCATCCAGTGTGGGTCCTTGGGCAAGATCCTTCACGCTAATGCCTACCTCATACAATGATGAGAGACAAGAAAACGAATGACCGGCCAAACAAGGTCTGCGTCAGGTGCTGGGGAACCAGAGCACCTTGATGAAAAATGGGCTACTGGAACAAAGCGGAGATGGGCGAGATGCGATAACATGGCTCTGTTGGAATGCTACTACTCAAGCAACCCTAGTCAGAGTGGTTACATGCAGAGAACGTGGGCTAAATGGTTACTTCGAAACCCACAGTCACGGTTGACCACGAAACAACTAGTAGCTCAGTGTTCCAACATCCACAAACGGCACTGCTGTCACAACTTGAGATTGATGAGGTACAAGGTACAAGATGAGGTTCCATGGTGAAGGGCCACAGCCTGCCAGATAAGAGGAGGAGGTCATACAAGAGATTGGGAGGCAAACCCCAATGAATGCAGATGATGAGATTGGGTGGCCAGCCCCAATGAATGAAATGCTGAGCGAGGCAGCAACTGACCTGAAAGCTAAGATCATGGCGAGAATGAAAGCTGGGCAACCTAGAAACCGATTACAAAAAAAAGGCTATGTGAAGTACCATCTGAAAGTCTCATAGAAAGTGTGAATGCAGCACTGAGGGCGATCCCTACCGTAACGATCACAAAAACCAATGAGCTGATATACGCTTCAGCATCAGTGATCCTGGAGACTCTGGGATATAAGAGAAACCATGAGATACGTTACCCCCCATGGAAAAGACGGTTGGAGGCGAAGATCAAGGCGGCCCGGAAAGATGTGAGTCAATTGACGGAGGCCCAGAGAGGTGTGATGAAAAGGCCGATACCCGAGCGGTACATCCAGATGACCATACCTGAAGCACTCGAAACTGCCAAACAAAGGCTCCAAGCCTTGTCCAGTCACCTAAAGCGGTACACGAAAGAGAATGAGGCCAGACGAATAAACAGGCTGTTCGCAACACAACCTGCCAAAGTGTACGCTCAGTGGCAGGGTCCTAACAACAGAGCTGACCCACCAAGACTGGAAACTGAAAGGTACTGGAAAGGCATATAGGAGAAGGAGGTTGCACATAACAGCAGTGCACAATGGCTGGTGACCCTGAGAGAGGAGCACAGCAACCTCCCTGAACAGAACCCGGTTACCATAACAGTGGCAGACATACAGGAAAGAGTCTCAGATATGAAGAACTGGACAGCACCAGGCCCGGACATGGTCCACACCTACTGGCTAAAGAAACTCACAGCACTCCATGAGCGCCTAGCAGTACAAATGAACCAGCTGCTGAGGGATGGGACTCACCCAGAATGGCTAACCGAAGGGCGAACCATCCTGATCATGAAGGATCCCTCGAAGGGTGCAGCCCCATCCAACTATCGGCCAATAACCTGTCTCTCCACAACATGGAAGCTCATGTCAGGCATCATTGCGGCTAAGATAAGATAACGAAGCGCAGAAGAGGAGCCAAACATCAGCTCCTGGTTGACAGAACAGTCGCACAAGACTGCAGGTCCCGACGTACCAACCTGTGCACAGCTTGGATTGATTACAAGAAAGCCTATGACTCGATGCCACATACATGGATCACTGAATGCTTGGAGTTGTATAAGGTGAACAGGACCCTAAGAGCTTTCGTTGCGAACTCGATGAGGATGTGGAAAACCACACTTGAAGCCAATGGCAAGCCACTTACCCAACTGCTGTTCTGCTTAGGACTGAACCCACTAAGCCAAGTAATCACCAAGACAGGCTATGGATACCGCCTCAGAAATGGAGCTACGATCAGTCACCTCCTCTACATGAATGACATAAAGCTGTATGCTAAGAGCGAAAGGGACATAGATTCCCTGATCCACACAACCAGGATCTACAGCAGTGACATCGGGATGTCATTCGGGCTTGAGAAATGTAGTCGGATGGTGACTAAGAGAGGAAAGGTAGTCCGCACTGAAGGGGTCTCACTCCCTGAAGGAACAATAGCAGATATTGAGGACAGCTTGGTATACCACAAGCCAATGGCAACCTCGAACTGGCAACAAGGAAAGCGGCTACGGCCAAATACCTCCAGCGAGTGAGGCAAGTCCTAAGAAGCCAGCTCAATGGCAAGAATAAGACCCGGGCAATGAACAGCTACGCCCTGCCAGTGATCAGATACCCTGCAGGAATAATAAGGTGGCCAAAGGAAGAGATTCAGACCACGGACGTTAATACCCGAAAGCTCCTAACCATGCATGGAGGGGTCCATCCCAAAATTCAGCACCCTGAGACTGTACGCAAGCCGAAAGGAAGGAGGCCGGGGACTAGTGAGTGTGAGAGCCACTGTCCAGGATGAAACATCCAAGCTCCATGAATACATCAAGGAGAAGGCTCCAACGGATGACGTACTCAGAGAATGTCTCAGACAATGGGGAACAGAAGATGAGGTGCTGGAAGAGGGACCATCATGGGAGGACAAGCCCCTACACGGGATGTACCACCGGACCATAACTGAAGTGGCTGATCTCAAGAAGTCCTATCAGTGGCTAGAGAGGGCTGGCCTGAAGGACAGCACAGAGGCACTCATCCTGCTCAGGAGCAGGCCTTGAGCACCAGAGCAATCGAGGCCCAGATATACCACACCAGACAAGACCCAAGGTGTAGGTTGTGCAAAGAGGCACCTGAGACGATCCAACACATAACTGCAGGGTGTAAGATGCTGGCAGGGAAAGCCTACATGGAACGCCATAACCAGGTGGCTGGCATAGTCTACCGAAACATCTGTGCGGAGTATGGACTGGAAACCCCAAGGTCAAAATGGGAAACACCTCCGAAGGTGGTGGAGAATGACAGAGCGAAGACCCTGTGGGACTTCCGGATCCAGACTGACAAGATGGTAATGGCGAACCAACCAGATATCGTGATCATAGATAAAGGGCAGAGGAAAGCCGTTGTAGTGGATGTAGCGATCCCAAGTGATGGAAACATCAGGAAGAAGGAACATCAGAAACTCGAGAAATACCAAGGGCTCAGAGAGGAGCTGGAGAGAGCCTGGAAGGTAAAGGTGACAGTCGTGCCTGTGGTGGTCGGAGCACTTGGGGCAGTGACCCCCAAACTAGATCAGTGGTTGCAACAGATCCCGGGAACAACATCGGACATCTCAGTCCAGAAATGTGCAGTGCTGGGAACAGCAAGGATACTGCGCAGAACCTTCAAGCTTCCTGGCCTCTGGTAGAGGACCCGAGCTGAATGAGGGACGGACACCACCCGAGGGGTGAGATGAGGATTTTATATATATATATGATTTTTTATATATATATATATATATATATATATGAGAGAGAGAGAGAGACAGACACACACACACACACACACACACACACACACACGCCCTAGTGCAGAGTCGATCGAAGGCTGCACATAGACAAGCTGGTCTCCACGTGCAGTCTCACCCCGACGAAGCGACTGGCTACCTTAACCGCAGGGCGCAGCTTATCCCTGATCGATTGTCAAGCAACACTCAGACAGGCGATGGGATCCAGGGAGACACAGTGTATTTGAAGTGTCAATAATCCATGTGTCCTACAATTCACATTTGTTCTCACAGTGAGCTGTGTTCTTCATCCACCGATAAATCTAGTGATCAACCTTGAAGACTTGTCACAGTTGGGTTGAGTTGATCCGGTTGTCCCTGGCTGGGCCACCTGTTCCGAATCATCTGGTTCGGTCGGTGTGTTCTTCCCATGAGGCAGTCTTGTATTTCTTTTAACTTCCTTTTAATTACAGAACACAGAACTAACATGGCAGTTGGTGTTTACGGTATTAATATGGCCCCATGTGTCGATCTGACAAGTTCAACATTTTTGTACCTGAATTAACCGTTCCCTCACATATTCATCAGTTCTAAAGCATCTTCTTTTTTCTACTGAGTGTTTTCTGCTCCTTTGTCCACCAGTGCTTTTCACGCCATCCATCCATCCAGCCATCTATTTTCTAGTCCGCTTATCCTCACAAGGGTATGCTGCCGCCAGCTGTCGTCGGGCAGTAGGCGGGGTATACCCTGAACAGGTTGCCAGGAAATTGCAGGACACACATAGACAAACAGCCATTCCTGCTCACAGCCACACCTCAGGACAATTTAGAGCAGTGGTCCTCAACTAGAAATGCTGTCGGTCCACTTTTTTTTTTCATAAGACCAAATCCGGTCCCATGCACGGCGGTCATGGGGAGCAGGGCTATATGCCCATTTAGTATGGTCAAGCTAAGCTTATACAAATCAACACTCCTCACAACCAACCAATAATGGGGTGCATGAAAATAACAATTATTCATGTTGCCAGTACACAGCAAATAATGAGGGGTATTGTAGGCACACGAACTCTTTTATTTTGTTAAGTTGTGCCTGCTTAATAATAGAAATAGCCCTTTCAGGGAAATAAGACATTTTTTACTTTAACTTTGTTAAACAGTAGTTGTCTTTTTTTCCCTTAATTTAACAAAAGCAAATCAAAATACTCATTTTACCAAAATAAATACTAAAAATGAAAACAAAAATATTATTTTCATTTGTACAATTCCCCTTTTCACATCCCCTCTGAAATCATTGAAAAATATATCAGAAGAGGAGTTAAGAACCATTTTAAATACTGACACAAGGGAGCACAGGTGCAGTGCTGTTCTTCCACTAAAGCTGAATGCAATGTCTGAGGCATGCAAATATTATTTGAGGATGCCATTGGGATGTTCATTTAACATGTTGCGGTGTTCTGCTGTTAAACAGCTGCAAAGATCCCCGGGTAGACGGGAGCAAAACTGCACACTATCGAAACGTCCCGCGATTTGTCTTGTCTAATTGTCTGTGTGTGGCTCTCCTGTGCTGAAGCTGTGAGCACACTGTGGCGTCGCGCATGCGTCTGTTTCCTGACACAAGCATCCATTTTGAATGCGTGACGCTGATGTATGGGCACATCTTAAGTTCAGAGGAGCCAATCAGCGCATCGTTATAGCCGATATGCCCCAGTCTCCAGTTCGTCAAACATTATACACACACAGAGTCGCGCTGCTGCGTCCTCTGCAATACATCTGTTCGTGCCCGCAAATACAACGGATAATTTTAACAAGCGATCGCGGTAATGCGCAGATTATAGTAATAAAATAGAAAATGTATAACGTAAAAATCACTTTATAATTTATTATTTCATACAATTTGCAGAGGGTCCGGACAGAGGAGGCCCGGATAGAGGAGGTCGGCGGTCCGGACAGAGGAGGTCGGCGGTCCGGTCGTGGATCGTGGTCCGCCAGTTGAGGAAGAGAGATTTAGAGTGTTCAGTTAACCTACGGTGTACGTTTTGGAATCGTGGGAGGAAACATGCAAACTCCTCACAGGAAGTCCATGGCCTGGAATTGAACCCTGCATTTCTGCACTGTGAGGCTGGCTTGCTTACCACTCAATCACCGGGTTAATGACATATAGGTTTCTTGACTGCAGTTGCATCAGATACATATCCGATTTGTATCCACATACAAGAGAGGCCTGGGTTGGATTTGCAAAAAAAGAAAAATGTATTGTGTCCACTACTTGTCATGGGCTTCATATTGAACACCATCCACGGGAGCTTTTGAGTATTGGAGAAACCATTTCAACACTATGCATGCACAGCTTATGCTGAAATACATGCTTGCTGTGAACACTGCAGCAACTGCAGCAGCCCAACTCGGGAACAACTTCCAAGCGGTGTTGGGCGTGCCTTCGGGCAATGAACAGTTCCCATTCAACAGCCGACAACTGGGTCTGCAGATACCCGGCTCGCTGCGACTTTTGGAGCCACTTTGAGACCCAGATGGAGGTTGACCAACAGCAACAGCAGCAGCAATTGCAGCAACTGACAATTCCCTGACACCCAAACAAGCAACCATATAAGTTGAGGAGGAAGAGGTTTTGATTTAGGGGCTTAACCCTTTCTGGGACAGTGGAGAGTTTACCATGTTATCAGGTTCTAGGGTGCATGAAAGGGTTAAAATCATTGTTGCATGTGCACACTTGCTCGTGGTGTTATCTCAAAACATTTGTCTACCAAAGATCCACTTGCCATCATAAGAATCTACAGTTTATTGTTTTAATCATCCTAAGGTTTTGAAACCAACTTGTTTCTACTTTTTGATTTTTAGTGTCTTGATAGAGAATTATTGTCTCATTTGTCCTGCTAGCCACCGACATGGAGGAGGACAAAAACATGGTCACATGTGTATTACTTCTTGCAGTGCACTGTGATTTTGTTTAGGGAGGTTTCATAGTTATTTGTAATTCTCTATTGATTTCTCCAAAGACTGTGATTGGACAAAGAACAAATTCTAGAGTCTGGTTCAGAGCAATTGAAAATAACATCTATGTCTTGCATCGATCTACAAAATAGCTTCTGAGCTCAAGTGAACGTGCAGATTATGCTGTCATCCTCTGTTGTTAAATCCAGAAATAATCTGTTCCACAACCATCAGTTCCATACGGAGCCCCTAAGGGGACATGGAAGGAAAAAAAAAACCCTTTGCGAGATCTCGCAAAGGTTTTTTTTTTCCTTCCATGTCCCCTTAGGGGCTCCGTAGTTCTAAACAACAAGTGCGCTAATTAAAATGGCACACTAAATGAATTGCCAATATATAACAACTGACCTCTTCGATATAGAATCTAATTATTTCCAATGATCACCCATTAGTCAGTGCACTGACACATCCAATAAAACCCAGTTTCACTGAAGTTGGCTTAAAACATAAATAAAAACAATTCAGTGATTAGAGATTTTTTGTCAACCTACAATTGTATACACTGCAGAGGCAAGATATGTCGTGTTCAAAGTGCTAAACATTTTTTGTGCGCAAATATTCACACATTCTTTAAATGTGACGCCTGCAACATGTTCCAAAATTGCTGGTAGAAGGACAGCAAAAGTTGAGTTGAGCAGTGCTACCAGAACTGTTGTTTGGAACATACTACTGGAAGCACATGAGTGGCATCCCAGAGGCCCACCAGATCCATTTCCATGATTCTGACCAGGTTCCAGCTACTCTGGCTCTGGCACAGCGCCCAATGCACTGAAGTGTAGAGCTATAACCATCCCTTTGCTCGAATCAAGTCAAGTCAACAGTATTTATAGAGCACTTTCAAACAGCCGTTGCTGCATACAAAGTGCTGTACATGGAGCAATTTAACATGCACAATAAACAGTAAGACAAATCGGTAATAAAGGCGGTAGAAAGCACCAAACAGTAAAACCAAGAACAAATCTAAGTCATGCTGAGTCGAATGCCAAAGAATACAAGTGAGTTTTGAGGAGGGCTTTGAAGATGGGCAGTGAGGAGGCTTGCCAAATGTTCAGTGGGAGGTCATTTCAGAGAGCAGGACCAGCAACAGAAAAGGCTCGATCCCCTCTGAGCCTCAGTTTAGTTCTTGGTACTTCTAATAATGTCTGGTCCACAGACATATATTCACCATAGCTGATGAATATGATTATGACATAAGACACAATTTCTCTTAATTTGGTAGCATTGACACACCGCTTGTGATTATGTTCTTTAAATTTAGTATTACTCCTCAATTGACATTCTAACTCGATTGGGTTTAACTGCTCCCAAGAAAAGGATGCATTTTTCCGAGAACATTCATTCACACTGCTAATTGGTGTCATTCCTGTTCAATTCATCTATTTGAAACACCTGAAAGGCTTGAGAGGAAAGTAAGCTGCAGTTTTCCTAGGTTTACTTCATCTAAGCCGAAGAGCTACATTGAAAGCAGCTCAGAACTGTGTTGGCATGAAAGTCAAGGCTCCGGCATGATTGGATATGTCGTCGTAACGATAGCTGGCTGTCCCCAAATGGTCTTATTCACCCTCGCTTTTAAGCATTGCATTCAGTCACTGATCGATGCATCCGATCCTCGTCTCAAATGGTTCCTATTGTCTTAGTAAAGACAAAGGTCAGCATCTCTTGGCTAAAATATGCTCAATGTGCACTTAAATGAGATATTCAGTCCCACCAGTTGCTGCACCTCTCTCTCCAACAGCAGTGTGATGACACAAGGCGACCTGCTGCAGAAAAACCATGCTCATTTTTCCTCGGTGGCCTCTGTTCTCTTTGCTTCTGTTGTACCCATTGAGCCCGCCTTTCACATTGGCTGGATTGTCACCGCTAGTTACACACGAGACACAATGCATCAGAGAATACAATTCTGGAAGATGTTTTGTTCAGTGGTGTTAGTGTTATAAAATCATTAAATGAAATTACATGTAGTAGGGAGAAAGACAGACAGACTGCATGAAAGCTGTGTCCAGTATTCAGCCTTCCTTTGGGCTGTCCAATGAATGAATATGTTTCCTTTTTATGGAAACTGCAGGAATATCAAAATATAATGTCACTTCCATGTTCTCCCTGTCTAGTGTAACTCCACTCTAGTTTAAGACTGTCTTACAGCTACTGCAGAACTGGCTATTTTGGATGTTTGCATCTACTGTGCGTTTATCGAGAATCTCTTTTCCTCAAGAGGAAAAGAAAATCTTCCGAAGTGCAAATCCCTGAAAAGTCCCTTTTTCTTATGTGACTTCAGGGGAGGATTTGCTGTTTCTGTCATGGTTGGAATTGACTGCTATGAATACTCATTGAGTCAGGCATCCTCAGTAGCTGGTGGCAGGAACCGAAGCTGATCGTCGGCTCAAAGGCTATGCCTGTCCTCAGCCTGGATAGAAAACAAAGTCATGATCTATGGAGAAATTTTCAAGGAAATATTTTAATTTCACACACTGAAGTTGTTGTACTTCTTTAAAAACAGCTCATTAGTTTACGAGTCACCCGTCATGGAGCATTTCAATGTTTCGAGTTGCACACAGTGTAATACGTCATCACGCAGCGCAAATCTGGATGACATCACAGTCATTGGAATGAAACTGTCATAAACCAAATACGTGTACTACCACATTGGCATTTAGATTGATATATCGATAGATCTGCATTGTGAAGTGGATTTTCGTTTTGAGCCATCCATCATTTTTTTTACACCACTGATCCTCATTTGAGCCAAGGGTAAACTGAAGCGCCTGTCTCAACTATGTTTGGGCAAAAAGTGTTGTACTTCCTGAATAGGCCTCCAGCCAATCGCAGAGCAAATACAATTATCACAACAGTTCTTCCTAGCATTGACACCTATGGACAATTTAGATTTGTCATTGAACCTCAGAAACATGGATTTGAAATGTTGAAGGAATCTGTTGTAGCTGGATGCCACCCACTGAAGTGGGGAGAACATGCAAACAGGGAGAACAGCGCCCAAATATTACTACTCTTTCACATGCGCCCCTTGTTTTATGTAAGCGAGCGTAAGTCATTGTTAGCTCCTATTGTACATTCTACTGTGTCACAGTCAAATTGCACCGCTTGTTTGATGGTTGTCATCACACTTTTCGTCTTCGCCATAAGTGGAATCTTCCTGTGATTCCTTCACAAAAATCAAAACACACTTAAGTGGAGTTTATCTTTTCGATTAATACTTACTGAGCTGTAGTCTCACAAGATTTGCTGATGTCTGGTGTGACGCCATGTTTTGTCATTTTCAACAACACTTATCCTATCCAGGATCGTGGGGGGTTGCTGTAGCCTAGCCGAGCTGATTTGGGCAAAAGGCACCTCGAAGTGATCGCCAGCCGGTCGCAATGTAAACTCTAAATCACAAGTGCCCATTACGTCAATCACAATCGACCTGTACCCTGCAAAGGGGGCACTCGGCAGATGGCCAGGTGTCTCGGACTCTGTGCAAAGTGGGCAGATGAGGGACTCGTGTGATGCACCCGGGCACACTCTTGTAGTTTCGAGAATGATCCGTGGGCCAGAGGAGTCGTCCACCCGAAGAACGGTGCAATGCCTTCAGAAGTCAGTCAGAAGCAATTGACTGTACTTTATGAGCACAAAGACATCCACTACCAATTTTAAGAACCATAATCCCTTGTTTATCACTGAGATTACATTCCAAAAAGAACCCTTGATAAGTGAAATCCGTGAAGTAGTCATCTTAATTTTTTTTAACCATTATTAATCCTGTATTGAATGAAACCAAAGATCAAACCTTTTTTCCGGCCCATGTATTAAAAATATATACAGTATATATATAGAAATGTTTTCTTATAAACAACATAGTGGATTTTGTCATGGAGAAAATTTCGCCAACTGTACAGCGAGGAAACACGAAGCTGTTAGTTTAAATAGTATTTTTCTGTAATTCATTGATTGCACATTGTCCTAATCACAAGTGTATAATTATTATTTTTTTTATCCATCCATTCATTTTCTATTCAGTTCATTTGTATTCAGGGATACAGGGAGTTGGGATTCTATTCCATCTGATTCAGGGTAAAATGTCAGGCACCCTGGCCTCAACTGGTCACCGAGCAATCACGGACCTGACACAAAGACACAGATAATTAATCACATTCACACAACTTGCTATTTAGAGTCATCCTGTACATGTTTTTGGACCATGGCAGAGAGAACCCACCAAAGGACAGGGAGAACATGGAAACTTTTATTTTTACATATTCCTCTGGTCTTACAGCAACATAAGCACAAATGGTATGTACACAGAGTCAATCAATCAATAAAGCAATCAAATTTAGTTGCAAAGCAGGCGTGCTGATTCTCCAGTCTTTATCTGACCCAACATACAGCACTGTCCTTTTCTTGTATGTACAGTATTTCATTCTTATCTATTGATTTCATAATGAAGTCCACGTGGACATTTTAGTGTCGTAAAGCTGTTGGTAATTTTGTTCCTGTTCCTGCCAACTCTCATATCAGAAACACACCACAATTATCTTCAACTTCAACATTTGAGAAGCTTAGAGGGATTTATTCTTTTCAGTGGTCATTGAACCAATGACTTTGTTTCAAATTCCATCTCTCTGCACAAAAGTGATGTTTCAAAAGAGTTACGCAATTCTTTTGATAAATCAGCTAGTAGCAGTAACTAAAATGTGCTTCAGTTGTACAGGTAAAATTGCAAATGTATACCATTTAACATTAAATGTATTAAATCTTTCCACTGGTCTTTTGCCTTCATTTCATAGTATGCACTGTTAATGTGTCACTTCCAGTCGTTTGTGAACCCACAACAACTTTTTTTTTCTCAAATGAAATTCAGTCACACAATGCTTCCACACACGCTAAAAGTATATTTCCACTGGTTTTAAGCAAGCGACACCAACCACACGTGCATCGGCCCACCACTAAGCCACACAAAATACACTACGTAAAATATGGTGTAACAATGGTGGCACTTCCAAGTATGCTTTTGCTTCGACCCGCCCCGGCCATGCCAGTGCTTCCCCGGGATGTTGACACCGTTTTCATGGTTCGACGGTTTAGATGACCTCCACCATTTCAGGTCCGTCCTCCCCACCCTCTACCTGGAGCTCGTCATGTGATGCAGAGAATGGCTCAATGCAGGCTGTTTTGCATCATGCCTTGCGGCGTCTTATTTTGGAGGTGCCTCATCTGTCCCAGTCGTCTCTTGAAAGTAATTTCTTCAGGCGTGAACGTCCCCCCTCTGTCTTTTCAGTCCTTTCGCCAAAGGACTATTGTCCTTTTATATTTTACTGCAAAATAAAGTGAATGGGAATTTTAATAATAAAATGTTGAATTATTCTCTAATTTCTGTTGTTGTTGTCTGTACCAAGTCTTTAAAACTGGCAATTTAAAAGAAATGTAATGTCGAATGGTTGCTGATCCTCCAAAAGCATGTATGGTTGGTTGGGGACCGTTTTTGCAGGGGTTACCTCGTTATTGGCAGTTTTCTCTTGAAATTATCTTGTGTGACTACGATATAAATACATCTTCTGCGACTGCCGAGAAGCAGCTGCCCACAACCACTGGACCGCATAGCAAAGAAACTGAACAAAACATCAGCCTGTGCCTCTGCACACATCAAACTGCTAGTTATGTCATATGTGTCACGATTCGGTTTAGGGACCAACAGGTGGCACTGTAGGGCTGCCCTGGCAGCTGCAGACCTGTTGGTCATAGGTAATCAGGCCAATAAAAGGACTCCTGCCCGAACACTCAGTGTCGGGTCATTGTTGCTTTTGCTACTGTCATGTTTGTTTGAGTCATGTTTTGGTTGCTGTTATGTTTTATCTTCAGTCATGATTTTTGTTTGCTACTTTGGACTTTGTTTGCTTAGGATTTACTAAATCCTAAGCAAACAAATGAGGTCCATGAGGCCTCATGAGGCGTGTCGACACAATGACACACTGTGTTGATACTGTGTCGCTGACCACTGCCACCTGCTGGACCTTCAAAATCCGTGCAGCCAACCCACTTGACAGGCTGAACAAACTGATTTGATGATGACGTGTATACAATGCACTACCTCACTCTACCCAATGACTGGTACTGAATGAGTTAAAAGCTCAGTGTAGCCACAAGCGCCATTGTTTATGTTGTTGTTTATGCTGTTTATATTGTCTATACTGTTCAGATTACATGTCTTTTTTTATATAGTGTAGCTGCTATCCTTTCTTAGCTACGTGTGTTTAATGCACAGCATGTTTACATGCATGTATGCACTGAGGATTGAGAGGAAGAAATTTCATCTATGCTGCATGTCATACATAAAGCATATTTGACAATAAAGATGACATTGACCCTTGACAATATCATTCACATCCATGTATTCATATTGTATCATTCAATGCGTTTCAATAATGTGAAATTCATGTGAATGAGGATGCTTGTGGGCTTTGTCTTCACAAATTTTGATTTAGAAAAATAAGATGCTCCAGTGTTTTAAATTTCAGTCTGTTGCATTTAATGCATGCTATTTCCCCTGTTGTGGAGAAGACACACACACAATGGAATAAGACATGTCAAAAATCCGAGCGGCACTTGAGGAGACAAGGAGATTTTAATGAATACCTTATTCTCCAAAAGGAGATCAAAATGGCTCTACGCGGCGGACAATTTGTATTTGTCCGGAAGCTGCTCCATAATATGCACGTACTGTAGCAACGTCACTCGAGTGAAGCGCGTCTCAGCACTCAGCAGTCGATAGTCTGCTGCTCTCAGCTGTGCGCGCGAGCACGTACTTGCGGCGCCGACCCAACCCACGCCACATATTAAGCTTTGAACTACGACAACAGCTAAGCTAAGCTAGCCTAGCCGATGTAATGATGGTCAGCAGACAAGGTTTACGTTTTATGTGACTTTTAATAGCGACGTGGCAGAGTCAACATGCGGTGTGCTCACTCGCAGTCACTTTCTGGAACTCCCCCTTAGAGGCGGGACCTCTCAATCAACTGGAGTATGACGTACAGTACAAACGTTCATAAAACACTTCTCATATAATAATAGCCTATTATATGACAGCCGACATGACGCTAGAAGTCAGACGGACACATTTTTTTCTGATAATCACTGTGTTTTCCGTATTGCCCAAACATATATTTTTATTCGAGCAAGGGTGGGGTCTAGCTTGTTTCGGCAATCGGCATCGTGTCGCCAGACGCAACTTCCTTAGGATACACTGTGCGGGATTTTGCTGCGTCAACGCCCCCTGCACTGAGTCGACGCCCCCTGGACTAAGTGCCGCAGCTTGGACCGTGCCAAGCAGCCGATGCAGTCTAAACTGCACCGGTGCAGTTCACGTGTCAATTAGCAGCCTGGACTGTGTCAACGCGGCCGATGCAATCTAAACTGCGCCGGTGCAGTTCATGTGTCAATCACGTGACGTAATGAAGCGGCACATGCACCGACACGTGGTTTGCTCTGTGAGCCCGGCGCATGAATCAACGCATCGGTGTCGCTGGACCCATCACTAGGATTTAGTTTTCTGTGTTTTATCAATACACATCTTCAAATACACCCTGTTCCTCTCTCCTGCCTGCTTTTTGGGGTCCACCACCACCATGCAACGTGACAGAATGACCCAACCACCTGGACCCTGCAGGTACGATGGATTGGTCCCTATTCCACCATGTGCCTGGCGGAGCTCGTCTGCGGCCGACACCCTTCCCCCTTTTAGGCAGCGCTGGTGATGCGGCTGTCCTGTTTTCGTCTCGTCAAGCCACGTCTACGGTGGGCCAAGCCGCGCCTGCGTCTACGTTGAGCCGAGGCTCGTCACATGTTTGTTGGAGCGAAGTCACATTCACGTCGACGACAAGCCGTGCCACGTCCACGCCCACGTCAGGCCGAGCCCCTGTTCACGACCGGCTGTTCCTTGTCCCCCGCTACGTCGAGCTCCATCCACGTCAGGCCACGCCCAGCCAAAAGGATTGCCCTCGCTTTTGTCCCTGTTCCTGCCTCGCTTATCGCTCCTGCATTTCAGCGAGGCGAAGGTCGTCGTCGCGTTTTGTTCTTGTTCCCCGGCGAGGCAAGGGTTGCCGTCGCTTTTAGTTGCTGTTCCCTGGCGAGGCAAGCCTTTTGGACCACTTTGGGACGTCTGGGATCCGTCCCTTGGGGGAGGGGTACTGTCACGATTCGGTTTAGGGACCAACAGGTGGCACTGTAGGGCTCCCCTGGCAGCTGCACACCTTTTGGTCATAGGTAATCAGGCCTATAAAAGGACTCCTGCCCGAACACTCAGTGTCGGGTCATTGTTGCTTTTGCTACTGTCATGTTTGTTTGAGTCATGTTTTGGTTGCTGTTATGTTTTATCTTCAGTCATGATTTTTGTTTGCTACTTTGGACTTTGTTTGCTTAGGATTTAGTTTTCTGTGTTTTATCAATACACATCTTCAAATGCACCGTGCTCCTCTCTCCTGCCTGCTTTTTGGGGTCCACCACCACCATGCAACGTGACAATATGGTGGTTAAAAAAAAAAGCTAATAAATATTTGTATAAGAGGGATGGGGAGCTCCTTCAGAAACGGGAAAAGGCCAAATGATAAGATGAAGACAAAGAAGAGCCTATAGTTTCCATTAAACGAAATTGGCATCTCAAAGACAATATCAACAGTCTTACTGAAATATTGCTACATGAGGTTCTCACGCACCAAGCCCGCTTTGCATAATATGTGGCGACAGGCTCGCATAATGAAGTAAAGAAGCTTTCAAAACAAGCAAGCAAAACAGCACTCAATACTTCATTTTCATTTCCAACACTATACAGTAGACTGGACATATGTAACTTTGGGTGTCATTGTTTCACATGAATTAAAGTTGGAACTTGCTGGATGAAAAGAGAAATAAAGGAATAGATCCCACTTATTAGAACGTCAACATAAAGGAAGTTTTGTTTTTAAATATACATACCTGTATATATATGTTAGAGCTGTCAAACGATTAAAATATTTAGTCTAATTAAAAGTGCAACTGTCATAATTAACTCAAATGAACTAAAAATTTATTGTGATTACTCATGCATTTTTTATCATTTTTGAATTTCCTTTTATATTTTTTTGTCCTATTTTTCCCCATTTTAATGCTCTCATCAACATGGAATCATGAATCTGTTTTCTATGTGCCAAATGCAAATATTTGATAAAATAACAATTTCGATCGTCAATTTTACATGAACATTTTTCACTTGGAGCAGTTATTCACACATGATCTCTCACACAATACTAGTGTCCATCAACGACAGTGAAAAAAATATTTTGTCACACGACAGCTCTTTTTATGGAATCAAAACAGAGCAATATAACATTATAAAGTGCTCATCTAAGGTAAACTAGTACTCAGCCTATAGCGGATTTAAGCCATGGTGGCATACTTCGTTTTTCTCAAGTTTGCTTTGAACACAGCAGTCAGGCTATGTTGATTCTCTTGGTCCTTCTTCCGTGCAAGTCTCTCTACGTCTACGGTTTTGTGTAGACTTGGTTCGATGACAACACTGCAGACGTTCTATTTTCAGTCGCTACGACTGCACCGCTGAACTTTCGACGTGCCGAAGCGCACAGTCAGACGAACACAGAGAAGCTCCACTAGCTTTATTTATTTGGACACGGAACACTGTAACCTTCCACACAAAAATAGTTCCAAACAAGTAACAATCGCGTCAGTGGCATACATCGTATTCGACAGGCTACCTGCTCTTTATTCTTATCTCTCTCCCGAAACACTGTCTTCTCCCGCTTGGCGTACCTTTGCCTTCTCCGCTACGTACAATCTCTGTACACAGCTTGTGATGGCGGCTCTCGCTGGCAGTCCGTTGTGGAGTCGTTCGATGCAATGCGAATGATTTCAGCTTGAGTCGAGCTGTGGACAATATTGACAGGCTTGCATGCAGTAGACATACATTTAGCTATGGCTTCAGCGAATTTGTTCTTCATCGCGTCATCCATTTTCTTCGCTTTGAAATCATCCATAGCTGTCTGTCTGAGACAAGGGGACGGAGTATTCACGTCAGATGTGTAATTGGCCATGAAGTGGTATTTCAGACTCGACGTGCTCAGATGATAGCTCAGTTTACGACTGCAAAACATGCAAGTGACTTTGGTCTTGTCAGTGGAACAATCTGGCAACTTTTTAAAAGTAAACTTTCCAATCATAAACTCTAAGTATCCGTTTTCGGTGTCTTGCACTGCTGTGGCTGGCAAAAAAAACATGCGTGGACCTGTGCAGCGCCCTTGTTGTTTTGTTTCTGGTTTATTTATAGAGCAACGTAACGTTGTGACGTGTGTTAATCTCGCGAGAAAAAATTTCATCCCCTTGAAATTTATTTAAATTAATGCTAATAAAAACACGCTAAACTGACAGCTCTAATATATATATGTATGTTGTTGTTGTTGTTGCTATGCCGACCCGTTAAAGATTACTTTATATGAAAATGGCACATGGCACAAAAAAAGGTTATGGGCCGCTGTGTGCTATTATTTAAACTTCTCTGAAAGGGATGTCATGCAATTCAATGCAAAATCGAAAAGAAAGAGACATCAAATAAACTATGTGAGTTCACACGTCCAGCCATCCATTTTCTAATCTGCTTATCCTCAAGGGTTTTGGGCAGAGGTGGGCAATTATTTTCCCGGGGGGGGGGGGGGGGGGGGCAAATGAGAAGCAGAAAATATTGTGGACGGCCGGGCTAAAAGTTAGATGTAGAAATGGAAAATAAAGAAGACAGCACATTGTCTTTGTATGCCAGTAATAATGTAACATTCTCCTCCACCATCACACTCGGCACCGGTTCTCCTCAAGCATGTGTACTGAGCCCCCTGTTGTTCACGCTCTACACATTTGACTGCTCTCCGACTCTTATGAGCGGTCCAGTTTGCGGAAAGTTTTTAACATGATAACAATCAAACCATTCTGGGAAATGTTCATTTACTCGAGCCACACGCAATTCACTCTGAGCAAGGAAATTGCCAGAATCGGATTGAGTAAGAATCGCTTCCTTGTTTTTCAAAGTCTCGTAGATTTGAGTCTGTCCGACTCCAGGCGTCTCCTGGATATTTCGTACTTTGTTACCCGCTTCGTTTAATCAGATACATATCACTTTCCCTTCCATGGTCATTACTCTCTGCCTCTTTCTTCGTCTTCCCCTCCATCCCTGTGCACTGCAACTTGAAGTAACTGTTCCACCTGGTGTTGAAATACCTGTCATTACAAGTCTAAACGAAATGAATGCAATCAAACCTTAATTGTGCACCAATCTTCGGTAGGCCGGATTAAAAAGATTTTGCCCACCCCTGGTCTTGGGTGTGCAGGAGCCTATCCCAGCTGTATCCGGGCAGTAGGCAGGGTACACCCGAAAATGGTTGCCAGCCAATTGCAGGCCACACATAGATGATCAACCATTCATGCTCAAAATCACACCTACGGACAATTTAGAGTGTCTATTAACCTGCCATGATTTTGGAATGTAGGAGGAAATCGGAATACCCGGAGAATCACCCATGCAGGCACAAGGAGAAGTCCGGAGCCGGAATCGAACCGTACACCTCGTGACTTTTAGGCTGGCGTGCTAACCAGTCACCACCGTTCCGCCCTGAGTTCACACAATCACAATGAAATCAATACGGTACTCGGGGGGGACAACAAATTGGTGGTCTAATGGTTGAGCCATCTCCAGGCTTCTGATTGCAGCCAATAGCCATTTTCTCTTCCATTTGTTTACACCACTTTTCCTCACTATGATCACAGGTGACTTTGGCTGAGAGGTAATTTATGAAAATAGTTGCCAGCCAAACGTATCATGAATCGAGGCAAAACATGATTCACAAACTTACCTAAGGACAAGTCAGTTGCAATTAACCTAACAGGCATGTTTTTGAGAATGTAGGATGAAGTAGGCCGCCCACATAAAAGACATGCAAGCACAGGGAGAACATGTAAACTCCACAAAGCAAGACAAACCACTTGTACCATGTGCAGCTATAAACAATTTCCTATTCCAGAATCTGAGTTGCATTTCATTGATGATGACCATGTCCAACCTAATGACATCAAAGTATTGATCTCTTGCTGTGTCATTAAAACCTCTATCCTGTTAGAACAGGCAGTTTTGTCAGTGATTTGGCAGGCAAGACGAGCAGACAAAAACGCATGTTCCTGATTAAATGAACGTGGTTTCAAAGAGTCTGTCTTTTCATGCCAATCTTGATATCTGGCTAAGTGGAGAGTGGATGACAGGATTATGGCCAATAGTTAATGAGCAATTTAGAGATAGCTACGGTGCCAGGAGAAATGGCCCTGCTGTCAATTTAATGAGTACACCCATGCAGTCAGCGCACAATGCATTCACATGGGTCAAGATGTGACGATGTGTCATTAGCGTATTTAATTGAACAGATGGACAATTTGTTCTCAAAAAGAGGACCAATACTGGTCCAAACTGTAATGGTTTCTTCAAAAACAACCATTTGAAGTCTTGATAATATGCTGACATGATAAGGAGTGGTCTGCTATATTGAAGAATCTACTGTACTGTAAATTCTAGATAGGTGTGAATATTAGCACAATTGCGTATTTGTGTGCCCTGACATTAGATGCCGACCACTCTGGGGCTTACATTTATTGCCAAAAGTCAGCTGGAATAAAATCCAGGTCATCTAGGACCAGGTTTGGGAAGTAACATATTGCATGTGTTCAAATTATTTCCACTTTATTTTTTATTTTTTGCGTTACTCTAGTCATCCCATAATTCGTGAGCAGCCGCTCCGAACTGATTGGTGTACAGACCTATCACGATTAGCATGCTGCTTCTGATTGGTGAGCTTTTCAGTAGAGGAGGTAGACTGTTTTTATCTTTGAGATTGTTGATTCAACAGCGGTGTCTTGCTCGTGCAAACCTTAAATGAGGCAATTTCCTTTGAGCGCAGACCAGTGCAGGCAGAAAAAAGGACTGTAGGGGTGTATGACCCACATCATGAGTTGATTCCAGAAAGCAGCGGAGTCACCGACGCAAATAGATTTTAGGTAGGGGGAACTTTCTCGGAAGGAGTGATGAATTTTAATCCCAATTGTGCCGTTCATCTGGCCAGTGGCGTCACAGGGAGAAAACAGCTATTCACAAAAACAGCCTTTTAACCTATAACTGTGATAGAGTGGAAGAACATTCAATGCAACACAACACAAACAAATTGCTGTACAGCATAGATTTCAAATAGGCGTTACATCTCTTTTCTTCAAATAAGTACTTGTTGTGCTCTAAAATATCAAAGTGATTGGACACCTTAAGATGGAGTCACTCACCTGTGATTCATCACTGCAAGCAATCCTCCTCCAAAGCCACAACAAGGGAGCAAAAGGATGAAAGATTATCCAGCTAATGAAATTTTATCTAACTACACAAACTTGAGTGTGGGGCCAAAAAGACATGCTACTAAGAAGGCAATTACAATTTCTCCATTCACTCCTTCCCTGACGGGGAAGGTGATAATAATGAGAACCACAGTTTCCCTGATGAGTAAGTGATAATAATGTCAATCACAAGAGTTGACGGAGACGGAGTAATCAGAACTGACAATTTGGCCCCACAGACAAATGAGTAGAGACAAGTCATCCAACTGAGAGACAGCCACAGTGATGGCCTATTAGAGAGGTTTAATCAGTCAGCCCAACATTAACATCGTAAACTCCACCAATAGGGATTGGAGAGACTCAAAAAAGTGACCATTTTGACTTTTAGTCCAACCTGAAAAAAAGATTGATGGCTTCTACTTAAAACCGGGTTGAAATAGAGCAACATGGGTTCAAATAAATGATTTGTTTGAAACCAGTCCGTTTGGAAGAGTTAAAGGAGTTCTATGTGGCCGTTTTTTTAACTGTATTACAATAATTACCTTTCATTCGTGAAAACAATAAGCAGTTTGGATAATGGATAGATGGATGGATGGATGGGACTCCTAGAGAAGGACCAAAGCCATTAATGCTCATGTACCACAGACTTGGGGGATTTTAATATTCATTTGTGCTGTCCTGATAAACCATTGGCAAACGTTCTAAACCTTTTTGATCCCCTTAATGCAGTGTGTGACTGGCCTGGCCACGATCAAGGACATACTTAAGTTTAGATCTTATTCTTGCTTACAGTCTACCAGTGCTTTCCCCATCTGTGCACACGGAGTCAAAGCACAACTTTCACAATAAACGTTATTAAAATAAACAATATTTTACTCTTTACGTTGACTTCAGTGTCACTGTGAGGTCCAGTCAAACACCTAATGTGGCCCCCGGACCGTATTTAGCCTATCCCTGCAATAGAGTCTGCATTTTACCTCCTGAAGAGGAGACAAAAGGGAGAAACGCCCTGAAACAAACAACAGCTGAAAGACACTGCAATAAAGAGGCCTGGAAAAGCATTTCAGTCTTCTACTTCAATCTGTGCTGAAGTATGCTCCATTTCCCTGACCCCAGAACGACTGGAGGAGTTGAGCCTGGCACAATGGCTCGCTCAACCAAACGGAACACTAATTTGTACTTTAGGTATATTTGAACATGATGTAGTCTGCACCTAAACTACACTAACGCAGTAGTCAAGTTGTAAATACTTAAATGAGAAACACTTTGCCTTCCGAGTGCCACATGACGATGTGATCTTGCACTCCTGAGCTTTGTAGCTCTCTGCGCTCTATTCCTACCAAAAACAATCCACAAATCCAACTGTACTAGTGCTCGTGTATGTGTGTTGTGGTGCATCTGTTTGCAGATTTGCATATTTGGCAGTTCGATTGTTATTTAAAATTATACGTTATCATGCGGAAAGATACGACCTGCAGTACATACTGTCAATCTAATCAGAATTGTTTTTTTAATTAATGAATGCTCTTCTGTTTGAGAGAGCGGAAAGAGTTGGCTGAAATCTTGATAAGAGACTTGTTCTAAAGCTCAATCATAACACAGAACCCTAACAAGAACTATTGTGGAATGACGGATTAACTGGAAAAGTAAAGAAAACATTCAGATTAATTATGCAAAATAAATGCTTGCTTTCTGAACTAGGATTTAAGGGATCATCCAGCCGGCATGGTACATTTCTCCACGAACAAGTGCAATTGTAATAGCTCTCTCTCTCTCTCTCTCTCTCTCTCTCTCTCTCTCTCTCTCTCTATATATATATATAATATATACAATAAAATATTGTATAATAAATATATTTTTAATAAAGTATTGTATTGTGTGTATATATATATATATATGCATTAAGATAATTAACATAATTAGATAATTAAAATGCATTAAGATAATATCATTTTCCTGGTATTAAAAAAATATATACCAGGAAAATGATATTATCTTAATGCATTTTCAAGGGAAAACAGTACGTTTTGGGAAATGTATCATAAGGTAAATGCAATAAGTACATTAAAAAATGTCATGAAGTGTTGTTAACGTTTCTACTTTGCGTGCATTCAGAGAAACAAGGGTTTCTTCGTATATTTTAAGAGTCCAATAATTTCTAATGAAAGCAAAGTCTTTCTGCGTGTATTATTGACTGGTGCGTAAACTATACAGTGAGCTATTGACATATGCGCGTCAAAAGTGATGTGCAGCAGTATGGATCAGTTTCATCGCTGTCCGGGACCATTTCCTTCCGAATGTGCCTCTCTTGAAAGAAGAGACGACGAGGGGAGGGCCTCACATTTGAAACCCGGCCCCTGTGACCAAGAATTGGGGCGTACATCAAACTTCTCACAGGCCAATCGCAATTCACGCTGAAAAGTTGTAAACAAGCCTGTCACGCTGGTTTTAAACTCGACGTTTGTGTTTTAGACGAATACAAAAAAAGTAGGCGCTACGCGTGAGTGACTGAAAGGAAAAAACACAAAGGTGAGTAAAAGCTGCTTTTAAATGTATATATTTACGTATTTGGTCGCGCACTCACCGTGTGTTCTCGTGATACGTTTGTGAAGTATTAGCGCAAAGCTGCTGTGAACAGCTGACGCGAATCTTACACGGGTGGATAAAAGAGTAGATTGATTGTTTGACTGATATATTGTTTTCAACTACTGCATGCAATTTCTGTACAGTAGAGGGACGATTTCGACATACTCGTGAGAAAACATACTTGGTACCTTTGCACAAGATGACAATGGCGAGCTACTTGTACCACAAGTGAAGCACTAGGTGTTTCGTAGTTTGTTTTATAATCACTAACAGTGGTACTGATCGCGCACAGTTCTCAAGTAGTTCATATTTTTATCCCACGAGTAACATGTCTTACTAGTATGTCAAAGTTGTCCTATTACCAAGGACAAAGAGCCTACGATTACATGATTACGCCTTGTCATTCGACTAGTGTACACAATTGTTTTAATAGTGAAGACAAAGACCGTAAAAGTGCAAGGAACTTGAGCTTGACATAAAGAATATTGAACAAATGCTCCAAGGTCTTTCCATAGTACGGTGTTAGAGCGTGTATGTTGCTATAAGTTGTAGATGGTATGCTTGTAGTAGAGAAAACTGGGGGTGGGACAGGCATGGTAATTGTCAATATTCTTCAGGTAACACGTTAGTACAATCGTTAGAATCAGCTGTAAATGTTCTCCCTTTGCACCCACAAAATATTGGCTACATGAGTGTTACGCAAATCTTTTTGTGTGTGTATGCGATACCACTGTTATCTGCTGCATTGTGGATCACTCCTCTGTTTTGGTGTTACTTTTTTGAGCAACCTGCTGCTTGTCACTGAGCGGATGTGGGCAAAATCAAGCTGCTGAACATCAACAAGAGCAAGTTGTGAGATCCCTTCCCAGTGAGCAGGGGTTGAGGAAGAAAGGGGGAGGAAAACGCTTCCTGACAGCTTTGAATTTTGGCAGAAATTCATGTGCTGTGACAAATGATTCTGGTTTTCAAGAACACTGGTCTTGGTTAATTAGTAGGGGTGTAACAAAACTGCAATTTGCAAATTTATTGAAAAAATGTGAATGCATTGAATAAAATATTTTCACTTTAAAACATTTCAAGATAAGTGCAACCTGTGCAGGCCCAGACAACGTCAGGGGCCCATAAAGGATTGGAAAAAACAAAACAGCTGTCCCAAATTCCAACAGACCCCTGATTTTTTAAAATAGAACAGTGGCTCTTATGGCAGAATTTATCTAATTGACTGTCAATCATGATGAGTTTTGAGGATGGGACTGTAACTGTCCACTCAAGCATGTAAAGATTATTCAGAATGTTTTTAACCTTAACTCGAATACTGCCTGCATGTAAATGTAGTCACTGTTTAGTTGTGTGGAAGTTTGAGGTTCTTGGGTTTGTATTCATAAGGCAATGTTGATTAATCAGTCACATTTGAGATATTAAAAAGTAATACATGCATCAAAATAACATTTCTGGCCAAAACTGAAAATGAAAAAACCAAAGCCAAAAACAGATCTGAAACACCAAAAGAAACTGCAACACCCTAAAAAAAATAAATTATATATATATCAAGTTCTGCACTTTGTCAAATTTAACTAAGTATAGCTATGTGTGTAAAATTTCAAAGATTGATCCATTAACATGAGAGCAGCACAATCAGACAGATTGACAATTACTGTACACCACAGTTGTCAAAGTCAAGGCCCGGGGGCCAGATCTGGCCCGCCACACCATTTTATGTGGTCTGCGAAAGCAAATCATGTCAAGTTCCATGATACTTGTTAAAGTCTGAACCAAAATTTCAAATTGTCATATGTAATTCACAATAACAGTCATTATTCTTGACTTCTGATTTGAAAACTGGTTATCCATCCAGTTGTTGTGTGCTGTGTATATAATGTGTGGAGGGGATTAAACATTTATATGGTTTCCCAAAATTCATAACGGCCCTCCAAGGGAAACCATAACTACAATGTGGCCCGCGACAAAAATTAGTTTCACCCCCTGTTGTAGACCATTTTTGTAATATGCCATGCACAGAAAAAAAGTAAGAGTAGAGAACGAACCAACAACAACAAACAACAAAGTGTATGCAGGAAAAGTGGTTCAGATTGCACGACTGTCTGTGTGTTATGTGTTGTGTTGTATTATTTTGTCATTTTATGTTAACTGTTCTTTTGATGGCGGAACGGGCACCCGCAGCGGCTCGTCTTGTTGTCTGGTTGAGAGGGAAGAAATTTCTTCTGTGCTGTATGTTGCACATACAGCTTCTCTTCAGTGTCATCTAAAGGAATAAAGATGCCGTGCATTGAGGTGAAAGTTGAGTTCCCCCCGCAGATAAACAACAAGTGCACTGACGTCACTGTTTCCTGTTAGACACGGTTGCTGTGTTTTAGTAGTTGCGTTGGATTAAATGCACAATGCACAATCACAGCAAAGATGTTGCTGAAAGAGGAATATGGTTGACATATTTCAGGCACATTTGTTTGTGACATTCAGATCGTGGCCAAATTGCTCCCCATTGGCATTCCTACCGGCTAGCCCTTGTTTCTACATTTTAAAAGCTGTCAACTTCATACATTATATGTAAATAGTTGATCAGGTTCTACATTGTTTCTTCATAATTTCATCTTGTGTGTTATTAGTTATTATTAGTTATTAGCTATTTATGATGTTACCAATGCTTTCAGATTCAGATTCAGCTGCAACATTATGTATTCAATGAAATGGCTACAAAATAGGGGCAGCGCTATGGTTGACTGGTTTGCACGTCTGCTTCACTGTGCAGAAGTTGTGGCTTTGATTCTAGCCCTTGCCTTCCTGTGTGGAGTTTGCATGTTCACTCCCCTATATCATGGAATATCGCAGAGTTGCAGTAAGGAAAAAGGGCTGAGGGGGGCACCATTACACCACAGATGAGCCCAGCCTATTTTACCCAAGAACAAGAATAAACAGAAACACTAACACCATCAGCAAACTGAGCTGTTAATTCAATCTCAACTAGTTTGCTGGCGAGAGAAGTGGTTTTGCTCTGAGGCCTTTAGCAGCATTGCTAAGGTGGCACTATGGCCCTATTTGAGACCCTTAGCCCTATTTGAGACTCTTAGCAACTCGCATATTTTAGAGCAGGGTTTGCGCTCCCCGTTGGCCACCTTGCCAATGACTAGGTAAAATGAGGAGTGGCATGGTAAATATTTCCCTCACTCAGAACATTGGTAAGCATGTTTGGCACAAAAAAATACAGTATATACATCAGTTTGTAAATTGCAGACAGTAATCCCACAACCCCCATACGGCCAGTAATGCACATGATTTACGGTATCATTACAACCTCACTTTATGCCAACGACACATTGTTTACACCTTCTGGCGGCGGCATGCTAGCGGAAGTTACCGAATTAGCACTTAGTTTATGATCCTAGAATGGGTGAAAAGGTGAAAATTGTGTCCGTTTCTGCACCTGCTCCTGAGTCACATCCATAAAACAACTGTGAATGACACCGCACCTGTGTAAAAAAAAAATACAGATAGAAAAATATTTAATGATGACAAGGCAGACGAATTATGTGTATTTAATTTGGCCACATATCCTGAAATCAAATCTTGGTGGTTTGCTAACTTCCCTGGCTTTGAAACGAAGACTATACTGTGTTTTTCCTCCAAGTGTGAGGAAAAAAAGGACAGATCAAATGCTGTCACAAGTCAGTAAAGGTTCCAGAGAGAGTGTGCAAGTACCAAGGACCACAAGAACCCACCCTCTATTTTATAGTGAGGCGAACTGATGTGCACTTTGAAAGTAGCTGCGGTGCATCAAAACATAGATGACAATCACTGAACATAAAAGAAGTATGTCTGCGGGCACTGTGATGGCTAATGTGATTGGCTAAGGAAGCAGAACCAGACTTCACTTTGCACAAATTCACAATCTTTGTTTGAGTCTAATATTTTATGAATGTGTATTTGTTTGGATTTCAAGTTTTATGGTTGTGGCATTCTGAAATTATTTGTATTCAAGACAATCTCATCGGTTTATTCACGGAGCTGAATACGTATACCCAGGGGGCTCCCCGTGACTATATGGAAACGCTTAGCGTTTTCTGTACAGTCACTGGCAGTATGTACCACAGAGCTATATTCAACCGATGAAGAAGAAGAAGAAGACCATGACGACAAGCATTCATAGACAGGAGTAGGGGTGTTTTACTTGGATTGGATTTTATCCTTGGCCACAATACAGAGCTTGGTTGTGGTTACGGTCAGCCATTTTTAACTTTTTGGCATTTTAAAATTTAAAACAGCTGCAGGCAGCCACCAGCATGCTTCCGCTGACTGTACTTTTACAGTTCAATTGATTGACAAATAAGTGAATGTGTGTGTGTGTAAAGCTCTGAGGAGAAACCATATGATGTAGATCAGGGGTGCTCAAACCTTTTGGATCGAAGATCTACTTTTCGATCAACTAACCTCCCGGGATCTACCCTTACCGGCACGCACGCACACACACACATGCACACACGCACACACACACGTACACGCACGCCCTGATGAGAAACAGCCTGAAACTGAGGCATGGACGCACTTTTGCAGCCTGTTAACTATCGTAGCTCACACATACCGTTTTAAAGTGCTTCCCTGGGCCCTCCTAGATTCCTATTCTTTGCTCGTGCCCTCGGTGAATTGATACACGAAGCAAACTCTGAATGAGAATAATGATGATAAAAGATAGAGCGCAACAGTTCTGATCACAAGCTGCAATTGCAGACTGCTGAGAGCTAACAACTTCCGGTGACGTAATCACGCGCCACCGTAAATTCAAGATTCACCTGCTTTATTTTATTTTTAAACATTTTTTGGGTGAAAATTAGACTGATAAGATGATTAGGGTGCAGTGTACATTAACACAAAAAATATATTATTAACATGTACAAAGACACACAAATGGTTATTTGTTTTTTTCTCCTGGACACTCCTCGGATCTACTTGGGACCTGTCTTAGATCTACCGGTAGATCAGGATCTACCTAATGGCCACCCCTGATGTAGATCATAGGTGTCAAACACAGGTCCTGGAGGGCCGCTGTCCTGCATATTTTCCAAGTCTCCCTGTTGCAACACACCTGATTCAAATGATCAGATCATCAGCAAGCTCTGCGGAAGCCTGACATTGAAGCTGTTCATTTGAATCAGGTGTGTTGCAACAGGGAGACTTGGAAAACATGCAGGACAGCGGCCCTCCAGTACCTGAGTTTGACACCTATGATGTAGATGCACTGATGTGGACTGCACTCCATTTACCATTTCAATCATATTGGATTTTTCCGTTTTTTTTAAGATGAAACAATTAGTCAAATAAGGGCCATTGGTTGTGTAATGATTCAAAGAGTTGACTTTTCTGTATGTTATTCCTCTTTTACAACTGTACATAATTCTGAAGGCTGGGTTAGGCTCCAGCACCCCCGCGACCCTAGTGAGGATTAAGCGGTTCGGAAAATGGATGGATGGATGAATGGATTGAATACAGCACTTTTGACAACAAAGTTGTACTTGATACTTGATTATTTAATAATTTTGATTACCGTATTTTCCGCACTATAAGGCGCACCAAAAAGTCTTTTATTTTGTTAAAAACTCACACCGCGCCTTGTGTATGGTCATTACGGGAATATGTCAACCCCAAATGGCTCCTTGCTGGAGACATGCTTCCAATGTTATAACTTGCTGTTGGTTCGGTGAACTGTGTCGCTGCTTTATTAAATACGTTTTGTCGCAGCTCCGAAAAAAGGAGAGCTGTGGTGTTGTTTTTTTAAAACGCACACTTTATTAATGGTTTTCACAGTTTCAACAAATACGGCTACATCTTTGTCCCGTCTCCGTGCCTTCTCTTCTTCCGTTCAACTCGAGAGGTGTTCATGACCGCCTCGAAAAACGTAAATTCACAATTCCTTCAATAAAACTATGAAAATTGAAAATAATGCATCACAAAATAAATTCTATAGCCTCCCTACAGAATTTATTTTGTGATTTCCTTGTTTGTGAATACACAACAAAGGAATAAATAACAAACACTTCTGAGACAGTCCAGTCTCCTACACGTCAATGACATCTGATCGTTCTGTTGGAACTATGCTAAAGGAAATGCCAAGGGGGGCTATAGAATGTATTTTGTGATTTCCTTGCTTGATTTTCTGTTTTGATGCATTATTGTCAATTTTCGTAGTTTCATTGAAGTAATGCTAATTTACGTTTTTCGGAGGCAGTCATGAACGCCTCTCGAGTCGAACGGAAGGAGCGTACCGCCATCTAGTTGATGCATTGTAGATTGCACCTTATAAACCAGTGCGTCCAATATATGAAAAATTAAAATAAAATAGCCCATTCATTGAAGGTGCACCTCATAATCCAGTGTGCCTTTTAGTGCGGAAAATACGGTATTTAATAATAATTTGCATTGTTTGTCACATATTTTTTATTTGCCCTTTCGACAGCACTCATATTAGTTTTACTGAAAACGTGGCAAAACCTTTTTACTGAGTATGAAGCAACCTCATTAAAAGAATGAAGTTAACAGAAGACCAAGTTTGTCAACTCTCCATTGGCCACACTCATTTACACAAACTCTCACAGTTGTCCTTGGAATGTGGCACCAATGTGTTTGTGCGTTTAAGGCTTCTTGTATGGCTATTTTAAATATATTGTTGCTTTTTATTGGTTGGAGGCAACAGTGTTTTTGCTGCTTCATTCATTTCTTATTTTTATAGCGGCTTACATCAACAAGTAGAGCTCATGACATTAATTACACAGTATAATAGCAGCTTTTTTTTTTTTAAATACTGTTTGGCACACCCCAAATTTTGTACTTTGACCTTCAAAACCAACAGCCTAGCACAACCTCTTTCTGGGACTCAGTTTAGTATAATCAATGGATAAAAAAAAAATATTAGTCAATATAAATAGCAACAATCCTGGTTACAATCCTGGTATTTACACGCATTGTGAAAACAATGCGTGTAAATACCAGCATGTTCTGTCTTTTATAAATGCGCCAATTTTTCTGCCATTCCGAAATCGTAACAGAGCCATAAGAAAGGCACAATATGGGTCCAGGCGGTGAATTTTTAACACCTGTCACTCAATTGTCTCATGAAGTGTTATGTACGTCACAACAGACGCTGGCACTGATCAGCAGACTGCTTCTCTGCTTCTCCGGCTTTTATATAAAAGATAGATGCGAGATCTGTTGTCACTTCGTTGTGTCAAATTTGCTGAAACGCTGTGGAGGTAGACTTTGGTCTGAATCTCAAGATTTTCGCGCACATGCCTTACAGTTGAAGCACAATTGGGCGGTGATCTCCTTGTTTTAGGTCTTTGGGAGTGATTATTCAGTACTAATATGAGAAATGAAATCAGTCTCTTGATGACATTTTAAAGTCAGTCTCCAAAAATGGAAGACTTATTTCAGATAAATTAGCACAGCATCAGGTCCTTGAAATTACACAAGCAATAGTCTCAAATCACAACGGCCATGTCAGTTGTGTTACAGCCATGAGCTGAACTTGTATTTGTTGTTGTTGTTCTTTGTTACCTTGACTTGTTTGTATTTTATGTCTGAGTAATAATATTTTGAAATGTAGTCAGTGGTTGGTTTTATTTTCATCACTTTTCAACATGCCTAGTGGGGTTATATTTTCTTTGACTTTTTGAACCACTTCTTGACTTTTTGACTCAAACAGTATTTTACTTCTCCAATAATATATATACATATATATATATACAGTACATTGCCCTGAACTGAAAACAGATTTGTTATTGGATGGGTTCAAATGCTGTTTGATTATATTTCTGGTTACTCATCAGAGCCAAAGCATACATTCAACATCAGGGATGTTTGCTCTTGCTCTCATTTAGTTACTCAGATGCTGCAGTGTGTGTGTGTGTGTTTTCAGAAGGCTTTGACAAGTCATAGTTGTTCATCAACGCAATGTTAAAAGTCAAAAAGTCCAGAGAGTTATCTTAAGCTGTCCACAGTTTGCAATTCAATATACAGTACATAAAGTGGATCGAATGAAAGTAACAAACAATATTTGATCACGTAAAATGTTGATAATAATTCATTTAAATTGATGGCAGTTAATAATTTATTTGAATGCATATTTTGTATTCCTCCAACGATTTCATGCTGGGTTTCGTCCATATAGTAAAATGCTGACCTCTGGCGGCAAGAAAATGTTCTGCACCAAAACGTTTTAGTGGAACTTCATCCGGCAACTTTTAATGACTAAACATTAATACTTATATTTAGTAATTATAATAATGAATAATTAAAATGGTACAATAACACATTCTAGTGCTGTTTATTAGTTTCCATTTAATCACTTGACATGATCATTTTAATCAATAACCATGCGTCCGATTAGATAATGAAAATGTTCACTGAGATGTGTTGTACACTGGATGGAAATAACACCTCCATCCATCCATCCATCCATCCATCATCTACCGCTTATCCGGGGCCGGGTCGCGGGGGCAACAGCTTTAGCAGGGAAGCCCAGACTTCCCTCTCCCTAGCTACTTCTTCCAGCTCTCCCCGGGGGATTCCGAGGCGTTCCCAGGCCAGCTGGGTGACGTAGTCTCTCCAGCGTGTCCTGGGTCTTCCTCGGGGTCTCCTCCCGGTGGGACATGCCCGGAACACCTCACCAGGGAGGCGCTCAGGAGGCATCCGAATCAGATGCCCAAGCCACCTCATCTGGCTCCTCTCGATGTGGAGGAGAAGCGGCTCGACTCTGAGCCCCTCCCGGATGACCGAGCTCCTCACCTTATCGCTAAGGGAGAGCCCGGACACCCTGCGGAGAAAACTCATTTCGGCCGCTTGTATCCGGGATCTCGTTCTTTCGGTCACGACCCATAGCTCGTGGCCATAGATGAGGGTTGGGACGTAGATCGACCGGTAAATTGAGAGCTTCGCCCTTTGGCTCAGCTCCTTCTTCACCACGACAGACCGATACAACGTCCGCATCACAGCAGACGCTGCACCGATCCGCCTGTCGATCTCTCGCTCCCTCCTGCCCTCACTCGTGAACAAGACCCCAAGATACTTAAACTCCTCCACTTGGGGTAATATCTCCTCCCCGACCCGGAGGGGGCAATCCACCCTTTTCCGACTGAGGACCATGGTTTCAGATTTGGAGGTGCTGATTTTCATCCCAACCGCTTCACACTCGGCTGCGAAACGCTCCAGTGAGAGTTGTAGAGCCCCGTTTGAAGGAGCCAACAGCACCACATCATCTGCAAAAAGCAGGGATGTAATACTGAGGCCCCCAAAACAGACTCCCTCAACGCTTCGGCTGCGCCTAGAAATTCTGTCCATAAAGGTTATGAACAGAATCGGCGACAAAGGGCAGCCTTGGCGGAGTCCTACCCCCACTGGAAACGGTTCCGACTTACTGCCGGCAATGCGAACCAAACTCTGACATCGGTGGTATAGTGACCGAACAGCCCGTATCAGGGGGTTCGGTACCCCATACCCACGAAGCACCCCCCACAGAACTCCCCGAGGGACACGGTCAAACGCCTTCTCCAAGTCCACAAAACACATGTAGACTGGTTGGGCGAATTCCCACATACCCTCAAGGACCCTGCTAAGGGTGTAGAGCTGGTCCACTGTTCCACGGCCGGGACGAAAACCACACTGCTCCTCCTCAATCTGAGGCTCGACTTCCTGACGGACCCTCCTCTCCAGCACCCCTGAATAGACCTTACCAGGGAGGCTGAGGAGTGTGATCCCTCTGTAGTTGGAACACACCCTCCGGTCCCCCTTTTTAAAAAGAGGGACTACCACCCCGGTCTGCCAATCCAGAGGCACTCTCCCTGTTGACCACGCGATGTTGTAGAGGCGTGTCAACCAGGACAGCCCCACAACATCCAGAGCCTTGAGGAACTCCGGGCGGATCTCATCCACCCCTGGGGCCTTGCCACCGAGGAGCTTTTTAACCACATCGGTGACTTCAACCACAGAGATAGGAGAGCCCACCTCAGAGTCCCCAGGCTCTGCTTCCTCAAAGGAAGGCGTGTTGGTGGAGTTGAGGAGGTCTTCGAAGTACTCTGCCCACCGGTTCACAACGTCCCGAGTCGAAGTCAGCAGTGCCCCATCCCCACTGTACACAGTGTTAGTGGTGCACTGCTTCCCCCTCCTGAGACGTCGGATGGTGGACCAGAATTTCCTCGAAGCCGTCCGGAAGTCGGCTTCCATGGCCTCACCGAACTCTTCCCACGCTCGGGTTTTTGCCTCGGTGACCACCGAAGCCGCGGTCCGCTTGGCCAGTCGATACCCGTCAGCTGCCTCTGGGGTCCCACAGGCCATAAAGGCTCGATAGGACTCCTTCTTCAGCTTGACGGCATCCCTTACTGCTGGTGTCCACCAGCGAGTACGAGGATTGCCGCCACGACAGGCACCAACCACCTTACGGCCACAACTCAGATTGGCCGCCTCAACAATAGAGGCACGGAACATGGTCCACTCGGACTCAATGTCCCCCGTCTCCCCCGGAACATGGGAAAAGCTCTGTCGGAGGTGGGAGTTGAAACTCCTTCTGACAGGGGATTCCGCCAGACGTTCCCAACAAACCCTCACTATACGTTTGGGTCTGCCAGGACGGACCGGCATCTTCCCCCACCATCGGAGCCTACTCACCACCAGGTGGTGATCAGTTGACAGCTCCGCCCCTCTCTTCACCCGAGTGTCCAGAACATGCGGCCGCAAATCCGATGATACAACTACAAAGTCGATCATCGAACTGCGGCCTAGGGTGTCCTGGTGCCAAGTGCACATATGGACACCCTTATGCTTGAACAGGGTGTTCGTTATGGACAATCCGTGGCGAGCACAGAAGTCCAATAACAAAACACCACTCGGGTTTTGATCGGGGGGGCCGTTCCTCCCAATCACGCCCCTCCAGGTATCACTGTCATTGCCCACGTGAGCATTGAAGTCCCCCAGCAGAACAAGGGAGTCCCCAGCAGAGGTACTCTCCAGCACACCCTCCAAGGACTCCAAAAAGGGTGGGTATGCTGAGCTGCTGTTTGGTGCATATGCACAAACAACAGTCAGGACCCGTCCACCCACCCGAAGGCGGAGGGAGGCAACCCTCTCGTCTACCGGAAATACCGGAAATAACACCTTTAACTGGCAAAACAAAATACACTTAATTTGCTCACGAGTGTTCTCTTATTTAGTGAAGATACAATCACTTGTTGATGAGAAACAATGCAACCTATCGTAGGTCTAACACTACAGGTTTTAAAAGTGGTGTACGTGTAATGACGTAGTTTGAATCCTGACATCCAGTTTTATATTACTTTGTCAGAGGCAAGCTCGAGCATTTGAATAATACAGCCTTTGGTCATTTCATACAACTACTGTACCGTCTTTGTGTTTCACCACTAGATGGCGTAACAGATCTGATGATAGATGGGAAGCAACCTTTCGGCTTTACATGGTGATGGTGGAGAAGTGTTGGACTGAGGCAATTTGAGGATTTTAATCAGAATATCTGTTGCAGTTTTTCATGCTATTATACAATAAATATACTGTATATATTTTCCCAATACTCAAAGTTCCAAAGCTTGAATCTGATATTTTGTTGTACAACACGTCACTGGTTAAAAACGCACAAGAGTAACAAATTTGCATTGCAAATTCCTTTTTGTCAGTAAGTCATAGAGATCTCTAGAGGAAAAAAAAAACTTGCAAGCTAGTCGCATGGCATCCGCGACCCAGCGTTGCCTTGTTGAGTAGGCCTGATTTATACACTTTTTAGAGCATTTCGAATGGTGAGAGAAATGGGTCTTGCTATTTCATTCATTCATTCATTCATTCATCTTCCGTACCGCTTGATCCTCACTAGGGTCGCGGGGGGTGCTGGAGCCCGTCCCAGCCGTCTCCGGGCAGTAGGCGGGGGACACCCTGAATCGGTTGCCAGCCAATCGCAGGGCACACAGAGACGAACAACCAGTCGCACTCACACTCACACCTAGGGACAATTTAGAGTGTTCCATCGGCCTGCCACGCATGTTTTTGGAATGTGGGAGGAAATCGGAGCACCCGGAGAAAACCCACGCAGGCCCGGGGAGAACATGCAAACTCCACACAGGGAGGCCGGAGCTGGAATCGAACCCGGTACCTCTGCACTGTGAAGCCCACGTGCTAACCACTGGACTACCGGGCCGCCCTCTTGCTATTTCAATTATTTCAAATGGGAAAATGTCCATCCATCCATCCATTTTCTGATCCGCTTTTCCTCACAAGGGTGGTGGGGCGTGCTACAGCCTATCCCAGCCATCTTCAGGCAGTAGGTGTGGGACACGCTACTTGTTGCCAGCCAATCGCAGCGCACACATAGACAATCAACCATTCGTGCTCACAATCACACCTAGGCACAATTTTGGAATGCCCAATTAACCTGCCATGCATGTTTTTTGGAATGCGGGAGAAAACCGAAGTACCTGGAGAAAACCCATGCAGGCACGGACGGGGAAAGCATCCAAACTCCACACAGCAAGCCGGGTCCAGAATCCTACACCCCTGCACTATGAGACCAATGTGCTAGGCATTTGTTACCGTGCCGCCAGATGTGAAAATGTAATAATTAATATGAAAAAAATCATAGCTCAGTCAAATGTTGTGCTATTTTAGGATTATTTCAAAATGTATCTTCTTTTTTTCTGACCAGTGTAACTGTTGTTAGATTGTGGTGCACAAGAGAGTTATTGTAAATAAACAATAAAGCATTTAGGGTGCACATCCACCATGTTTGTGAAACCTCTTAGAATAGGAGTTACCATCGTTTTGCATTGTTGTACCATTTGAGAGTATTTCAAAACAGTGGTCCCTGTGATTCGCTGGCGACCAGTCCTGGGTGTACCTCGACCTCAAAGCCAGCTGGAATCGGCTCCACCTCACTCCCGACTCGAGTGAGGATACGTGATATTGAAAATGGATGGATGGGAGAACAAGATTCATTTTAATACATGATGTATTTCACTTTTAGACACCTTGTTACAATGACAAATATTAATGACGGTTTGCTCATTTCACACACAAAATCTCTCATTTTAAACGCAGCAATTAGTTAATTTAAGTACTGTTTAGCACTAACTAAGTCATGCTGTGAATGAGCGGTTGTCACTCATAGCTGAGACTTGACAAACGCAGAGCTTCCCGCTTTGACCTACTTCTCTTTGAAGTCAAGCTCCGTGGCCCCTGTGACCCTAAAATCTGACCCTAACGTGGAAGTTTACACGAGAAGAAAACCAATCTGCCGTGTTTTCAGGGAGGATGGATGTGGATTAGATGGGAATGTGTGCTTTTAGGTTGGTGTTTGCAAGAGAAAGAGCAGCAGAGAGAAAGCAGCACTAATAATTAAGGGCAGGGGGCGGGGGGTGCCAATTAAAGACAGAGTCCTTTTCAGTCATATGCCGTAGGAAGGATGGAGTCTTATGATGATCCAAACATTTCTCCAAGTGTAATCCCAGGGTGAAAAGAACTGAGCCATATTGTTGCCTGGTGTTATTCCTTCATTTTGAGTTCTGAATATGCTTGTGTGTTACGTGGTCAACGGCCCAGGAAATTTGGGAATATCCTCGTATTCGTGGATGTTTTTTTTCCGTCTGGCATATTGAATGACAGGAAAACTTCCCCGATGAATAGTTTACAGTGTAGATGACCTTTATGAACGTTGATATACATTGTCCATATAGGATTTGGGCGTTTGCCGGTTCGTGAATGCACACAAGGGCCCCTGACTGTGTTGGAAGAGGAGTAACGCTTGTGAATGACTACTGGAATACAGTTGAACCTCTAAATTGAATGTGCCTAATGTTGTACAGTTTGGAATTCATCCAACATTTTTCTCTGAAAGTAGTACTTTAAAAGTTTGTTAAAAGTAAAGCAATTGGCCCACTGCCAGCATTTTGAAATGATTAAGTCCTTTTGTTTGATTTTTGGTTTGTGTGTGTGTGTTTTCCAACGCAACCACAGAAGGGTGCCAGTGCAGGTAAAAAAGAATGGTTATGATGGGGTTGATGCCACATAGGAAAGCAGTGCAATGTGTACAATCTGGTTGAAGCAAAAATATGTCAACATCAATAATACCCCAGCAAAGTCACTAACCTCTACTGTAAGCACAGTAATAATCAAAGTAGCCATTCAATCTTTGCCAAGTATTCTTAGGTTTCGATAGTAGTTAACTTCTTCATTGACTTGAATGACAGACAATTAAGCAACACTTTTCCACTTCGTTATATTGTCTGTTTCGTGTCATTAATAATAGGTGAGGAATTTTCATGGAGTTGTTGATTTAGTGTGCATTAGAACACGATTAAAAAAGCTTGTGTCCAATCAGAGTGCAATTCTATTTGCCAGTGATTGGACACAATCACTTGTATTTTCGAACCTCGTTTTCATACTCATTCATTAAAAGGCCGGCTCATCAAAACTTCTCCAGGACATGCATTGGAACTGACTCTCATTACCAAGGAGCGCCCGCCTCTGTGGAAATGCAAACAAAATAACAACTTGCTCACTTGCTTGCTGTGTTTATCCAATGGAATGCAGTTGGCCTCTCTCTCAGCTACCTCAGTTTAGCACCATGCCCTCGATGGCTCTAGTCTCTAGCCATACCTAGCCAAGTTTAGTTGGATTCTTGTGTGTACTGAAGGTGTCAGTGTACACCTTCCTTTTAATTCACCAAATTTGCGTGTTTTCTACCCGCATGTGTAGGTGTAAATGTTAACCTTTGGTCTGACCCTTCAGCTCTCACTCAATATTAAAGGAACTGATCTCTTTCCAGAGGTTAATTGGCCTTTCCTCCCACGCCTTGTCATGTCAAGATGAATGACTTAATTTGTGCAGTGGTATGGCACTGACCTGCCTAATTGTGACAAATCAATCCCCCAAACTTCATTTAAGTCTCCACAGACCACCATGAGGCCTCAAAAACTCAAACCGAGTGAGAGTATACACTGTTATGACCTCCACAAGTTGAAGTTGTTTTGTTCGATTTTATGACTGACAATTTGCTAAATTGAAATGTTAAAGATTCCGCTTGTTTTCACATATACCTGTATACTGTTTGTCGTAATGAATTCTTCGCTTGGCCACGTCCTTGGTTGTGTGCTGAATTCTTAACCATTTTGCTTCAATTAATGCGACTCAAACAAACAGGATCATTTAACGGGCCGTGACGGTCAGTTACGTTAAAAGATCTGAACAAGGCACTTGTCAGAATATTGAGTTTGGTGGTCATTTTAACCAGTGCTTATTAATGAATGATCTGAATATTTGTAATTGTAAACTATATTCCAAATATCCATCCATTTTCTTAATATAGTTGTTCAAAAGCATTTGGATGAAACAACTGATTTTTAAAATGTACAAATATTGATGTTGAAGGAGGCGGCCCGGTGGTCGACTGGTTAGCGCGTCGGCCTCACAGTGCAGAGGTGCAGGGTTCCATTCCGGCTGCCGCCTTCCTGTGTGGAGTTTGCATGTTCTCCCCGTGCCTGTGTGGGTTTTGTCCCGCTACTCCGGTTTCCTCCCATATTCCCAATAACATGCGCGGCATTTCAATGGAACACTCTAAAACATAGGTGTCAAACTCAGGTCCTGGAGGGCCGCTGTCCTGCATGTTTTCCAAGTCTCCCTGTTGCAACACACTTGATTCAAATGATCAGATCATCAGCAAGCTCTGCAGAAGCCTGACATAAACCCTGTTCATTTGAATCAGGTGTGTTGCAACAGGGAGACTTGGAAAACATGCAGAGCAGCGGCCCTCCAGGACCTGAGTTTGACACCTAAGCTCTAAAATGTCCCTAGGTGTGAGTGAGAACATGGACGGTTGTTCGTCTATCTGCCCTGCGATTGGCTGGCAACCAGTTCAGGGTGTCCCCCAGCCTACTGCCCAAAGACATCTGGGATAGGCTCCAGCACGCCCCGCGACCCTTGTGAGGGTAAGCGGATCAGAAAATGGTTGGATGGATGGATGGATGGATGGATGGATGGACGGATATTGAAGCAGTCTGTCTTGAATGCTGCCTGCTGAAATGCAGTACACTGTTGATGCCTTGTAAATAGGCCACACCTTATTAAAAGATGTGCGGTAGATGATTGATGGGTGCATGCGTGCATGATGATGTACATCATTAACCCACCCACTCGCAAATATGAATCTGCCACCACACTTGCAGCAGTACTCAATCCCTCGACCTCACAAGTAGGGCAAAGGGCAGTAAAACTTTATGTGACCCTAGATAGGCTTAGTGTTTATTTGGGTCTGGGTGTGTAATATATATATATATATATATAATATATATAAAAGGAAGAGATTCAGACCACGGACATTAAGACCCGAAAGCTCCTAACTATGCATGGAGGTTTCCATCCCAAATCCAGCACCCTGAGACTGTGCGCAAGCCAAAAGGAAGGAGGCCGGGGACTAGTAAGTGTGAGAGCCACTGTCCAGGATGAAACATCCAAGCTCCATGATTACATCAAGGAGAAGGCTCCAACGGATGACATCCTCAGAGAATGTCTCAGACAATGGGGAACAGAAGATGAGGCGCTGGAAGAGGGACCATCATGGGAGGACAAGCCCCTACACGGGATGTACCACCGGACCATAACTGAAGTGGCTGATCTCAAGAAGTCCTATCAGTGGCTTGAGAGGGCTGGCCTGAAGGATAGCACAGAGGCACTCATCCTGGCTGATCAGGAGCAGGCCCTGAGCACCAGAGCCATTGAGGCCCAATATACCACACCAGATAAGACCCAAGGTGTAGGTTGTGCAAAGAGGCACCTGAGACGATCCAACACATAACTGCAGGGTGTAAGATGCTGGCAGGGAAAGCCTACATGGAACGCCATAACCAGGTGGCTGGCATAGTCTACCGACACATCTGTGCGGAGTATGGACTGGAAACCCCAAGGTCAAAATGGGAAACACCTCCGAAGGTGGTGGAGAATGACAGAGCGAAGATCCTGTGGGACTTCCAGATCCAGACTGACAAGATGATAATGGCGAACCAACCAGATATCGTGATCATAGATAAAGGGCAGAGGAAAGCCGTTGTAGTGGATGTAGCGGTCCCAAGTGATGGAAACATCAGGAAGAAGGAACAAGAGAAACTCGAGAAATATCAAGGGCTCAGAGAGGAGCTGGAGAGAGCCTGGAAGGTAAAGGTGACAGTCGTGCCTGTGGTGGTCGGAGCACTCGGGGGAGTGACCCCCAAACTAGATGAGTGGTTGCAGCAGATCCCGGGAACAACATCGGACATCTCAGTCCAGAAATGTGCAGTGCTGGGAACAGCAAGGATACTGCGCAGAACCCTCAAGCTTCCTGGCCTCTGGTAGAGGACCCGAGCTGAATGAGGGACGGACACCACCCGAGGGGTCAGACGAGGATTTTTCTTTTTTATTTTTATTTTTTATGTGAGGTCTGAGGAAGAAAAAATGAAGAAGCAAGACCCTTTGGGAAGCACATTAGGGGCCCATGACCCGGCAGAGGGGTATCCTGATCAGCTTCAGAATTCCCCGGAGCAGCACCCAGCATGGAGGAACAACTATGGCCTTTGTTGGGAACGCTGTTGATCTCACACACAGTTAATATAGACTTTTCCCACTGACTCTGCCAACAGTCTGAAGTCATTTAATGAAGTGGCTGCTGAGTTTAGAAGGAGCCAGTGTGCTCGCTGCTTGCTTTGACAGAATGGAAAATGTCTGTGTTATGCAGTGTACAGTGAGTGACAAGATGCGCATGCTCGGATACTTACTTGCCTCCGTACAAGCATACTGGCACGTGCATCAGGATAATCGCACATTCCGAGGTGTCATGAAGACTGACTGTGTTTATTCAAGCTAATATGTAGTATATTTTGCTATGGAATAATTTCTTATACAGAGTTTTTAACTTCCTGGACATGGCTGTTGTTGAAACAAACCGGTTCAATTTCTCGGGTTTGGTTCTTTTGATCAAGTGTGAACGCCATCATTTAAATGATGGTGCACACTTCACTTTGAGGTAATTTTTCTATCTACTTGCAAGCAAAGTCTGGCCATATTACAAGAAATATAAAAGTTGCGTGTATAATCGATGTTGGACGATATTATGATGGCAATGACAAGCACCTGGCAGTTAAAAGTGCATTTCAGTAGTTCACTTTCGTTTCGAGGGAACATCTCCGTCTTTGTCTCGTTCAACAGTCATTTCAGAAGTGCTACATGACAGCTCAACTAGTAGAAATAGACATTGCTGGATTATTGTTTTGGAAGTTTGAGATTCTTGTGCAACCGTTGTTACAACTGCCAGGGTGAAGTCAATGAAAGTGATGCAAAACACACCATGGATGATTTCTTTTTCTTTTCCATAAAACCAAATCATAGCGGTGAAGGTCTGTTGCGATCGTATGCTCGTTTCAGTATATGAATGTATAAAAGTACTTTAAGTCTTTTGGAACAGTATAAATGATGATGAAATCTATTTCCCACTAGTTCTAATATTTACAAATACCGTATTTTGATGGTACACCATTTACATTTCCACCCCTATAACGTTCACATTTCAAAGTCCCGATTTCCATTTGCCGATTATGCTTACAACGAACACCGTGATAAACATACATTTCATTATAATGACCAGATTTTCCCACAAAATAGTGAAAAGGCCTTCGTTACAACGGACCGTGGGAAGCTAATTGCCGCCGCAACCTTGCTTATGAACAAGATGTACAGCGCAGGATTCCCCTCAATTGCTTAGCAATGGTACTGATCAACTCTTTCATTCGAGTACAGTACTTTTGGAGGCACAGTGCACATGGTCTTAAAACATGTCTGGTAAACGGAAGTAAATCTCTGAAGCAAATCTGTGAAGGCTGCAAGTGTCTCTCACTTTTGAAAGAAAGTCTCCCAGACGTAGCTCAGCCGAGACTACGAATTGGAAAAGTTAACAAATTCGACAATCATCCATAATGGCAACAAAATCAAAATGGCAGTGTTTGAGGCCAACAAATTCAAAGATGATCATAAACGGCTTCTGGGCGGGGTACGTCCTCAACTGAAGACGACACTTTTCATTTGCTGACTGAGTGTTTTCAGAGATGAAGGAGCAACGCTACAGTTTTGTTAGTTTGTTTCATGTAAAAAAATCATTTTTTCTTCATACTGTATGCACATATTTGTTATTCAAATGTTTATACTGTTTTACACGTTCATGTTTTTACATATATAAATGTTCATCCTGTATTACACATCCTAGTTGGCGGCCATTTTATTGGAAATGGTTACAACGAACTACCGTTATAACGTACAAATTTGTCATGTCCCTCGAGGTTCGTTGTAACTAGGTTCGACTGTGTTGATCAAACTTTGATAAGTCTGGCTTGTGCACTAACTGAGGAGAGTTTGTCTGTAGAACAGTGATTAAAACAGTATTGTTTATAATAAACATTTTTCCTCAATAGGACCAATATTTGCTATTGTGCACAGTTGCCAAGCATTTTTTCTTTCACGAAGCAGTCTGGCAAGGAGTTTGAGATTGAGAACGTTTGTCATCATGCCTTTTTCTTTTTTTTCCCCTTTAAAGAGATAATTGAAACTGTCATTAACTTTAGTGAACACTTGCGTCTGTGCAACAATACGATTGTCTAGATGAGTTTTCCAGCTCGGTAGACAACTGGCTGTATGGGGGAAGGGACGCAATATGTGTGAGACGCTTAGCATCTTGCAATATATTTGGTGGGAATCATTGATGAAGAACAATGCACTGTTATTCCGCTGGCTTTGTGTAGAGTTTGTAATTGCAGTAGTGTTATTCTTCTAAGAGGCAAATCTACACAGCGTCCAGCATCCAGCATCCAGGGGTATTGTGAAAGGGGAAGAGTAGCAGGCAGAAGCAGAGGAAGAGGTCAGAGAACACGACTCACGATAGTCTTAGCATCCAGGGGTATTGTGAAAGGGGAAGAGTAGCAGGCAGAAGCAGAGGAAGAGGTCAGAGAACACGACTCACGATAGTCTTTAATAGCATATTGTCTGTTCCAAACTATTGTTTCTAATTTACAGACCTAAGGCTAAGTACACGGAACACCAGCGCAGACACAATGGGGCGTCAAGCATCAGCACATTTCAGAAATGAATCCATTAATTTGAGTAAAATCATCGACACAGACTTTGTAGCGAACTGCTAGGTTCATTATACGCCCGTGCATGTGGTCAATGATTTGACATCCAAATGGTTGTTTTTGGCGTGTCAGTTGTTGTAATAATTCTTTATCCGCTTCAATTTACTGTGTCGCTTAAACGGTGCGTTGTGTAGTACAGGCAGAATAATTTTAAAACCGTTTCCTTTCTGGCACTACAGTGAAAAATAAAGCTAACAGATGATATCAGCAGATACTTGTGGCGCTCTACTCTCAGGACATGGCCCTGATGCTCGCGTGCTTGAAATGGGACAGTGTTGATTGTTTTGCAACGTCTTTGTGGTTATCTCTTTGGTCCATTTATTAGAGCAAAACTTCACCTTTCATGTCCATTTTCACGCTTGTCTATTTATCCACATCTGCTATGAATGGACAGTATCGCTGCATGTATTTGGTGGCACTTCTATTCAAGTCTCCATCTTTTCATCTAAGGGCAGATTGCAGTCTGTTTTTTGGTGTCCTTTTGTGCAGCTGTCAGTTATTTTCAAAACACTCAAGTGTCATTTGCCTCAGATTCTGTCCCTTTCAATTCTCGCTTCTTTTCCATGGCTCTCCAGCATACATTTCATTGAGTGTGCATCAGCGGGCAAATTCATTATTTTTCAAACATTTTCATAGTAGCCATAAGCCTCCCTTTTAAATCCAAGGACAATGTGTTTTTGTCCATCCTTTTCAGTGGCAAGTGTGGGGATTCTCATTCTCTCCCTCTGCCCCTCGCTCCCTCTCTCAGTTTCCGAGGGCATCTGCGGGGACCCCAGAGCGTGGTGCTTCTCTCAGCAAGCAATTGTCTGACTGTAATGAACCATGATGAGAGATAACAGAATGAAATGTTATAATTCATGCATCCCTCAGTGAAGAGCACGTGGCTAGTAGAGGGCCTGCTCTCTGATTGCCTCCTGCTCATCTTCCAGAACAATACCTTTGCGCTGCCAACACCACTTGCCCTCCTCGGCCCAGCCTTGTTTTGTCCCCTCACTGCTATTCAAAGTCATTAAGAGCTGAAAGGTTGTCTGTGATCACCGACATGCCAGAACATCTCTTTGGGAAACTAGGCAAACTGTCTCCCTAAACCAGATGTCGTCTTGGAATTCGCTCATTCTGTCCACATCAACTCTTGATTTACATACAGTTGACCCTCGGAGCCTCAATTTAAGGGGGCTGTTTGACCTTGAATTGGGAATTTCAGATTTTCAACTATTAAGAGAGAGTAGAATAAATTCATCTCAGAGGTCAAACTTTACCAATCACAAAACTGCACTTGGATAAAGCAATAAAAGCCACTTGTATAGCACTTAGAAGGACACCGAGCAGGATGCAAAATCAAAAAAGGGAGCCTTGTTGCAAAATATTTTTGCATCAAGTTTATCACACAATTTAGGTCATGTGAGACCGGATTTGCTTATCTTGATGGGAGCTCACTGGATGCTGAGCCCATTTGTCTTACCATCTCATTGTTTTTTTGGTGTTTTTTTGGGGGGGGGGGGTTATTTGGTGGATCACGTTTTCAATACAAATTTTAGATCTTATTTTTTCTGGAAAGTTTAGATGCAAATTCTACATGATTTGACTTAGATGTTTCTGACAGTCCATTGTTTTTGTTCTCAGATTTTGAACGTAATGCACCCCCGTTGTGCACAAGTTCCCCGGAGGACAAAAGGAAGTTTCTATAGTTTTCTTCAACATTATATTGCTTGATAAATTAACCGGAATTGCACTCATGCTTGTCTTACATCTGGAAGCAACAAAACAACCAACCGTTTTTTTCTGCTTTTGTCCTTTGCTCTCTTGAAATATCTTGAAACTACCTCTTCCACTGGCAATTTCAGAACCTTAACTCACATAACTTGTAACCTTAGCACCGACTTGCGGTGATCACAATTTGCCCGTAATGCTGTGCCTTGAAATGTTAACTAGCTCATGCCCCAATCATACAGTACTTGTTATTATTATTATTATTATTATGAAACACCGTCCCTTTGAAACCTGTACTGGGGGGAGACCAGTACTGATCGTCACATTGTGCTGAAACCCAGAGGCATAGAAATGCAGATGTAGATTTTAGAAGCTCCAAAATTGCATTGCTGTAGAGCTAATAGGTTGCAATAATTTTGGGGGTTCTTTTGTTTTTTTTTTGGTGTGTTTTTTTTTAACGTTCACAGAACAGTTTTGCCCGATACCTCATATGTTGCCAGCCCTTTGCTGGCACTTTTTTGTGTGGTAGTTTATACCTGTCTTTCTGACGTGCTATTCAAAGATGCAAAATCAATGAGCTAGAGATAAATCCCATTTCGTGTACTTATTAATACATCTGTATGCATGCACACCTCCCGCAACGTGCAATGTGATGACAATGTGGATGACTATTTAACCTGTTTGGTCCGAGAGAATCCTAGATCGGCTTCCACATCTGCGTGGGTAATCAAGTGCAAATCTGAAGTAAAACGTGCTGAGAATGCAAAGCGAATCAGATCAAACCAGACAATCTTTGTAATTGGTTCATGCTTTCTAACTCCTGCTTTGCTTTAACAAGTGTGTGTGTGGGTTTGTACTTCAATATTTGTTGGATTGTCAATGATCCAAACAAGGTAGTATTAACAATGTCATCATTTTGCTCTTGTCATATGCAAAGATAATAAGAATAAGAAGAATAAAAATAATGCATCAATTTTATAAAATGGTGATACACCTCATGTTTGAAATGCTTGACAGCAATGTTGCTTTCACCAAAATTTGGGCAGAAATGTCATAAAGACTTCGGTGTAAGTGAAACCATGTTGTCCCCTTTTCAATCTGTTACAAAACAGCAACACAAATGAAAGCGAAAAAATCTTGTCTTGAACGGGCAGTGTACAAGGTGCTAGTGAGTGGAAGTTGTCCATGCATAACACAGAATGAGACAATGTTTTAGGGGTGAAGCGATAATGTGTTGCAAGGTTTGTCTGAGATAGAGTCCAAATGTTGCCTGTCATTTACTTAAATAAATTGTCATCTCTTTATCTTTATGTATAGGTTGATTGTACATTATTGTAGATTGGGCATAGATTTCTACACAGCCACGAAACAAAAACAAAAAAACCCACAAAATAACTTTCAGTGAGTCACCAGCTTGGAGGTCCGATAGGAGCGTTGTGAATTAGTAGAGTGAAGACTCCAGTTGTGCCACCAGCGCTGGTGAAAAAGAGAGGAGTCAAATATATTTGCATGGAGTCAGACATGTCACAAGACTAAAGCAATGAACATTCTCAATCTAAATTTGATTACATTTTTGGCTTTCTCACTTCCCCAAGAACTAGCAAAAGGAGCATAGTGTGTTAACCATCTCAGGGCAGAGTTAAATCTGTTGCAGTGCAGATTTGTAAAGTTTGGAGCAACTACAAAAGCTGCGAGGAAAAACAGGGACGCTCGCTCGCACAAGCGGGTGTGCTGGTAACACATCCATCTCAGCTCCACACAATGGTGGCAACAGCCTTCCCTGGCTCTCAAGCTTCACTGAAGGAAATGAATGTTTACCCTGGTTATTTAATGGTTCCTTTTTGTGTTGTTCAAGAATAGAGCCAAACACAAGAAGGACCAGAAAGCTTGAAATCCTGCCGCCATTAATGCACGGTGCACCATCAGATGTTACTTTGCACTCACAGTCGAGGTGGGTCGGTTGGAAAGGTGGCATCTCGTCAGCTCGGCGTCCCACACTACACGCGTTAACCGCTTTGTGCCCAAGATGGAAAACATCATTACCACATCCATGCTGCGCTCCCCTTGCCTGGCCACACTGTGGTGGTTTGTGTGCAGCAGATAGACGAGACGGAGGGACGGATGACCATTTACTGTATTCAAAGACATGGAAGCACTGTATTCATACACGGAAGAAGATCTGGCAACAAAGGGCTTATCTCTCTTTTTTTTTTGGGGGGGGGGGGAATAAATGGTATGATATCATTTTGAACTAGCAAAGCGTTGAAGCGTGTCATTTTGTTTTTGATCGATTTAGTCCGCTTCTACATCAGTGCATTTTTCACAGCACGACAAAGATGCGGTAGCCTATGAAACTCTTAACGCTTTGTAATGTTTTCCCAGCTTTGCCTCTCATTCTCTTTCTTTCTTTAATGTTTCCATCCTAACATCTGCTCCCAGCCAGCCACCTGTCTGCTGTCAAATGCAATATTAATGTACACCATCCACTGTTAATTATTACCCCTGAATGTGGTCATGTCAAACTGAATATGCATAACAGGATTGTAAAGACCCATTTTATTAGAGGTGATCACTCTCCTTCCTCTGCCTTTCTCCTTCTTCCTCCCTCCGCCCCACACTCCCCAGACCAAACGCCATTTCTCAGGTCTTTCTAGCCGCTGAAGTTGTAATTGTGAGTGTGTGGTTTTGCGCGTGAGTGTGTTTGTGTGTACTCAGCGTGCCTCCATACACCACTGCAGCTTGTTTCCCAGGAGACGCACAACTGCGTGTGCGAGGAGGGTGGCAGAGGGATGGTCGAGGGGTGGATGAAGGGATCGGGTGATGGAGGGGTGGCATGTCGACCCGGGGAAGGAAAAGGGGGACTGTGGAGGGGTGAAGTAATGAGAGGTGTTGTAGGAGGGGAGCTGCGGAGGGGGTGGCAGTAAAGCGAGGCCAGGCGGGTGGCATGGCAGTGGGGCCTCCTTGTGTCCTAGTCCCCCTTGTTCCTCCTGGTCCCTTTTGCGGACAGCATCTGCAGCCTGCTTTACATGCAAAACACACCCTGCAGAGAGGGCGTCTACACATGGGGCTAAGGGGACAAGAAGAAAAGCATTCCTGAGGCAGTGCTGGGAGAAGAGGGAGGTGGGTCTCTTCAACAGCCTCTCTCTACCAGTGTCTCTCCCAGATGAATCCGCGGCGTTAAGCAGTAATGAGGGATGAGAGGATACATTCACTGCCGATGATTTCGCTTTGGTTCTGCTTGGCGCAGATTTCCATACACAGTCGATGCCATTTTTTTCCTGTTCAGTTTCATTTACACCAGACCTGACACTGTCAACCAATTTCACCCTTATAGCAGTTTCCACTTAACCCACGAACAGGCTACTAAACCCTGAGCGAGTGCAAACATGAAAAAACTGTGAGCGGACCGCTTTTGGAATTTGAGAGCTATCTTCCCCCCTGAAATAAACTTTTCGTCCAGTTACCACTAAACACTTTGCACCTGCGGGTGTGTACGCCCAAAAGCTTCCAAGTCGTGTTGCAACACAGACTACAGATATGATGGACATAGATTATTGGGTCCCAAGTTGTTCGGAGTGGTTTATATTAGAATTGGGAGAAATCATTCTCGGCATTGTTAAAGTTAGGCCAAGTAACAAATAAAAATGTGACAGGTTTTTACCGATTGTGTTGGGTTCTTTTTTTTTTTTTGTGGTCCTTTTTATTCTTCGCCTGGTGGATCTTTACGAAATAAATGTTTCAACATTTGGGATGGGCTTTGGGCTATATTGATTCTGAGGAGTGCTTTTTTTTTGTTTTTTTTTAATCGGACATAGTTTTTTAAATTGGGTTCTCCTGTTTCAATGTGTAATATTGAGCAAAGCAATGCTACGCAAGTGGCCAACAATGCTTGCCCCTAAGATTTCGAACTGAATAGGCCTTTTGCGTTCATGAAGAAACATCTTCAACAACCAAGAAGAATCCACTTTCCTCAACTCAATTTTTGTGTATTTGTTGCGCAGTTGTTTACCTATTGTTTGTGCGCATCATGTGGTTCTGGTGTTAAGTCAATATAAACGCAGCGATATTGACTCTGGATCACTTGGAGTGGACGTTTATACACCGTCCAAGTCATCCGATATCGCCGTTAAATTGGAATTGTTCAATTACACCTGCAGGACAAAGTCAGCGTTTGGGTTTCTCTCAAGAAATTCTCCTAGTCTGAACCACTCTTCTAGGAAAGCATTATCCTGGAATCAAATATTTTCCTCATCACCATTGTCTCCCATTTTTATCCTGCTGAACTTGGGTGCAACCAATCTGTTCACAGTAGTTGTCCGATCCTGGCACTCATGTTCCTCATTGTTACCAGAGGAAAAAGCATGAAGTGATAACCCAAGGTCTGACATTCTAATACAGCCTTTTATTTCATAGCTTTCTCATTTTCCTTCCGTTTTTTCCAGCGTGAAGTTACTGTGCTTCTTCGAACAATGTATCAAACATTAACCAGATGTCCTAGCATGTGAGTCATCTGCAGGTATGCGACTGTGCGTGCCTGTGTGTGAATGCCACCTGCCAAGGGAAGAAAGTATATATTTTAATGTACTCTCATTGTAGCTGCATGCCCTTTGCACTGTTAAATGTCAAATCATACAGGTTAAATGGGCCGCAGTTTGCCAGGTAATGGAATTAAAGAATGCAGTGATTTGTTAGCAATGACCGGTGTAAAAGGGCTTCTTATTAACCCCAATATAATAACGAACAACCAGACATCCTTGATGAAAAGACAAGAAGAAAACTGGTCACCGTTGCTGCCAAGAGGCTGACAGCAACACTGAAGGAGCCGCAGCAATTTCTGGCACGCATAGGCTATGAACTGTCTCGTACATGTAGTAGTTATATCACAACCATCTTCCATCTTCTCGTACTGTATGTCTTGGTTATGGGTTAGGGAGGCAATACAGAAGCTTTATTTTAAATGTAAAAAAAATAAAAAAACACCCAAGCTCGGCCATCGTTCCAAAAGTTACAAAGCTTGGTTTAAATAGATTACTACTTATTCCCTTAAGAACATTATCCATGCCTACAGTGAAGCGCGTTGGCAGCGGCAACTTGCTTTGGTGCTGCTGTAGTTGTTGTTATTGCTTTTTTTTTTCAGTTGAAACTGGCATCTTAGTCAAGGAGGGAATTATGAGCACCCAAAAAAACCCCACTTCTGCTAGAAAGCAACGAAAACTGAACTTGTTTGGGGTTAATAAGAAAGTTTGAATGTGATTGGTTAATTCTGAACCCAACCACCTCATTACGGACTGTATATGAGTGTGTGCAAACTTGTGCAACCAAATGATCTCAGTTATTTTTGTTTCCTCTCTCACAAAGATTTTTCTTTCAAATGAACAGGACATGTTATAGGTCAGATCAATGGGGGGGGGGGAGATTTGAAATGATTTTTCTTGCTTTATTCTTTTGTTAATATCAGGAAAATTTGTTGGAACATGAGTGAACCTTTATATCTACTGTACTTTTAGACACATAGTTAGACAACCAAAGAAGGGTAAGAAAAAAATAAAAAAGGTTTCTGTTCATACGAATGTTTTCCCTTACCGTAATTTCCCCAAAAAAGAGAGATGAAAAGTAATAGGCTATGATTATAAACGTACCTCAATTTCAAAATCAGGCACTACGTGAGGGACAATGAAACTGTCCCTCAGATTGATGCTTCTTCAGCAAAGTGTATTATTCCTGTGACAAGCAGAGACACATGACTCCCATGGCTGTAATTCCAACCCTCAATGTGACCGGAGTAAGGAAAATAGATAGTTTTGGAATAAGACTTAACAGGACAATCAGTTGACGAATGTCTGAGTGGTACAAGCGGAGTATGCAAATGACATTGTCTTTTCTGTTTCTAGAGCTCAATATAATTCAGGATCGTTTTAAAATGTGATGTAATATGACGAATATGCAGAATAGTCAGAGAATAGGCAGAACCAAATGTAGCACGACTTAAATGCTGTTCCCATTGAGACAATCCAGTTCAATCAGAAACATAGCTCTCTTACCAGAAGACCTACTGCAACAGATACACTGCAACATTGTTAATTTGTTTGAATCAAAATCATATGCCACCTAAACATTACTTGTGGAGCCTTGAGCGTGCAGTAAACTACCCCTCAAGAGCTGCTGGGAAATCACGGGAGCATTAGTTGTAGCAGCTGGGGCTGTTGGGCTGACTCAACAGCTGTCTGGTTGGTCTACTTTTTTTTGTCCTAAAGTGGAACTCCAGGAGTCATCCGTGGTGTCCTCCAGCACATACCTTGCATGCATGGGGGGGTCAAAACAAAAGCACACCTTTGCTACCTTGCAGGCATTGAATCTTGTGAAGATTCTGAAGTTGCTGCCTTTCATATTTTCTGTCTTGTTTATGTAGTCATCCCTCTCCCTTTCCAGTGGCATCGAGAGCCTCTTGGAAACCCAATTCCAGATGTTCAAGCCACTCTGAAGGGGAGAGGCGTACCATTGTATAATTACAAATGTACACAATTAGGATCCGGTTTTAAGACTGGCTCTAATCTTCGCTGAATACCTCCCTGGGCTGTCCAAAGAAAGAGCCTCATGGTATCGGGAGTTTGGGTTAACTGAGAACGTGGTCAACAGGATGGGATCTTCAAATGGAAATGTTTAGAAAGAAAAACAAAACAAAACAAAAACGTCTGTTCTTTAAAAGGATACGTTGCTGTTATGGAACTTGACATTCTATGGCTTCTGCTGCACTCTTTTCCTCATCCGGAATGTTATTTTTGCATCTATGGGGGTCTGTGTTTGCAGTATCGGAACATACATTCACACAATGCAAACATGAATCACGCGTGGAGGCACATGGCAAACTCACCACCATTACTGAAGTTTTATGTTTTTGTTGTAAGGTTTGTTTTATAGTGCATCCGCTCTTGGACGCTCCAAAATCTCATATGAAATATTTGTGTGCCACGCATCAACAAGTCAGTGCCTACTCGTGTTGAAAATAGTTTGTTTCCTTTCATCCTCCTTCTTTTTATGTCACACTTCGCCCGACACCAAAGACAAAATGGAAGCCACAAAGCCTCTCTCTCTCTCTCTCTCTCTCTCTGTAATTTTCCATGTCTCCCTACGCACAGAGCATAAGCAGATGGAGATGCAGCTCTCTGCCCTGATGTGTGCGTGTGATTCTGTTTGAATGCATTTCCAAATGTCTGAAATCTACAAATATGACCTGGCATTTTATCTGTAGCTTTTGGCTTCTTCCACAATCCCCAGCTGCCTTTAACTTTTGCACTTGCTCATTTTAGTCTGTTTTAATCAAGCTGTCGGTTGTTTTCCACCGTGGCGCTGTTTATTTGGTCAACATAGTCATTTTGTTTTGGTCCTCACCCATTCTAAAGTTGTGAGACCAAGCTGTGATATATTTTCGAGGGCAGTGATGCCTAGATTGTTCACATAATTATTAGAATGAATTATAAAGGCCATGTTGCATTTAAGTTGTCTTCAATTCAATTCAATCAAAATTGTGCTGGTTAGTTCACTCACTAATCCGTACACTGTACACCTTATTCTTTACCTAATTATCGTCAATACGAGAATAGATGACATGCATGAACGGGCAGTTACTGCCGTATACAGTTCCGTGAAATAGTATATGCCCCCTTCCTGATTTTTGTGTTCTTTGCGTATTTTTCTCATCCAACTGTTTCAGTTCATCAGAGCAATTTCAATATCACTGCATTTTGTATTTGCATGGGTCATCTCTCTGTGATATTAAAATTGGCTTGATGAACTGAAATCTTTGTGTGTGATCAATATGCAAAGAGCATCGAAATCAGGAAGGAGACAGATACTTTTTCACGGCACTGTACATGACAACTGTAATCAGTTGTAATATCCCGATATTAACGGCGACGGATAATGTCGTGATGCTAATAGATACTTATAGATGTCATTTGCGCTTCTTTGCGGCATTTTATATTCATGTCACTCACCACAGAAATAAAGCAGTCAGGTTCCTCCTCACTCCAAAAGTGTGGCTCTGTGCTGTAGTTTCGCCATGTTGGTTTACCTTTGCTTTTGTACTTCTGGTGAGTTGCGCACCAGGCATACTGACTTTTATACACACATTTATGTGTTTCTAAATACGCATTGTGTCATTTTCGCAGTTGAGACAGTTTACATTGCCTTGCAAAAGCAGAATATTGCCAATATTTGGCCTTTAGATGGTTATTGGCTGCAGCTAAACATAATCACTGCCACCCTCCTCTTCCCCTCACGTACACTCACTCACCAAATGCCCCTCTCTTGTCCCAACTAACTAGCGGCTGTAGAGCGAGGGAACAAGAGGCCCCACCACTGGGCCAGCTGTTCCAGACTCTCTCGCCACCCTGGGCCCCACATTCCCTCATTCAAGTGAGCTTTGTAGTTCTGACATCTTGGAACAGTTGAGCAGCTCAGGTTCTAATGCTGCAGTAATAGTAAGGAGAGAGGGAGAGACAGAGGGAGGGTGTGAGTACATGCGAATGGGAAAAAAAGGCTTTATGTGTGCTTGCTTGTTGTGCTCAATCTCTCTGCTTCCCCCTCCCTTGATCCACACAAACCCATCATCTTGAATCTCTTTACTGTATGTTAACAGGACCTATGCTGGCGTGTTACACCTCACCTATACTATCCCATGATACAGTTGTAACTTGCCTTTAGGGCTACACGGCTTCAAAGATGATACTTTTCATCCCTAGATTCTCAGTTCTTGGCACTAGAAATAGTACAGTTGCTCTTCATTAATTCGAGTGGTCGACTTTCGTGAAGTGATTTCTCCAAAGGACACAAATTGACTCCTACAGTGTCCCTATTTGGCAGTGTCAATGTGCAGCTTTATCACACAAAAACTGTACTTTCACATCCTATACTCCTGGGCCTTTGTTGATGTTTTTCTCACTGTCCACAAGCTACTTTTGACCCTGGCAAAATCAATCTAATGCACTAAACACAACTAAATGGTTTTTTTTAATGTTTTTTTTTTTCCCCCTCTCCCTACCCAGCGTTTTTCCTTTCTGAATTCTGATTGTAATTTCCCCATTGCGGGACAAATAAAGGATATGTTAATCTTAAACCATTCTCAAATGAGAGTCTGAAGTTCCAAAAAAACCCATTCAATTTTTTATCTATTTATTGCATGATGTCATGCGAGACCTCCACTTTCGAGACCATCGGTCAATTTACTTTCATTGTTGAGCTCAGTGAGCATGTTTAAAAGTTTAAAGCCTGTCCCACAGCTCTCATTCAAAGTCTTTCATGAAAATATGCTACACGGTCAGTGCCAAGGCTGCTCAACACAATATGGTCACTTAGTCAACAATAGACCATTTGCTGTTCTACGTCATCAAAGTTTGCATGTGCATTATTGACTCAAAACAATGAGAAATGTATCTGTGTGGCTGTGAAGACTTCTTTTCCTTTTTAGCATGGAGTTGTAACAATTTTTATATAGTTTCAATCAATATCAACATGCCTAGCTGTTTTGTGTACGCGTGTATGAATTGGAGTTATACCCCCCAAAAAAATCATCATCATTAACCTCTATGTCTTGTAAAGTTGAGTAAGTGGTCAGGAATTGTGGAATAATGGCAAGGTGTTTGCTCCTAGTGCTAGCTAGTAACTAGTAGCTAACTCCTTCAGCTTTGAGCATTGGTCCGCACTAGCTCCATGTAACTCTTAATTGATGGGAATGTTGCTTCTGCTAACATGGCCGTCACATAAATGTGTGACAACAGCTGCAACAACTTGGAAGTTGGTGTATCAATCTCTGTCTGTTGATTGCACCGCAGCACCAGTAAATAACAATGGCCAGTTCGAGAACCAATAGATTTTGACAACTCTGATATAAAGGGGCGTTTTGAGTATTTGACTATTTTTACGTGTGTTAAATCCAGTCTCACCTAGTGCTGCAGTTGAACTGATGATGCCATGGTTCACTTTGTATGTCTCACTTTCAACTCAATAACATGTCATTCAGCGAAGGCAATATATGAAGGTTTGTCTGAGGTTATATGCTGTACTCCTCTTTCACTAGTGAGAGAGCTACTATATGTGCATGCCAATAACAGGGCTCGTCAAGATTCAGAAATTTTGCATTATAGCGCATAATCTGTGCTTGATGGAATGGAACCCTCTGGTCAATGACATGCAGACTTCAGATTCCTCTGAGTGCAACTGTCAATGGTCTCAGTGATAGAAGTTATTTTGCAGATAATGCATTTTTTTTCTCTCATTCCTTTGTCGTCCCGATACATGACACACATACAATGAATGTCTTTTTGTGGGGAGTTTAGAAGTGCGTCTATATGAAGTCAGTCAACTACAAAAAGATGTTAGGAACTGAGATAATGTGTTTCTTGTAGTACCCACTGGTGACCTTAAGATGGAACTGCTGCATACATTTTTATTGGAATTCAAAAAGGAGTTATCAGCTTATGATGTGTATACTGAATTGCCATTTAGTGTTGTTGTCCAGTACTAACTTAAGTGTGTGTATTCAGTGATTATGGTTGCCCTAATGATGGATAAGTGTCGTGGCTAGTTTATTATGGAGTGCACTGATAAAACAATCGACTGAATTAGACAAGCATGACGGTACAGCTTCATGAACTGGATACTATATATCACATGCATCGAGTTCTAACACAAATACTAGACCTAGTCATTAGGTGATGTGCAATGTCTCAAAACAAATACTTTATTAGAACATCTGATCAGCAATATCAGCTGTATCAATTGGTCTCCTTCAAACTCTGAAACTAGATTTCATTTACTGAGATTGTCTTAAGTATATGATTAACGGTCACACATGATTTAGGTCAGAGATCATTTCTTACAATTATAAGATTCTTTCTAAATTAATAATTTGTATACTTAATACCATGCAGCAGCAAGATATTGGATACATGAATTTTAAAAATGACAATTGAGATCGCAGATGTAATGTCTGAACTTCTTCGTTTTTATTGGTAACTCAAGATGCAATTTCTGCAATTCAGTTCCAGATATATTAGGGCTTGGGAGATAATAATGAGCTCGTATCAACACCATGGTGTATATACCACAGGAAAATATTGCCACCCGAGTCAAGCCCTCTCATCATGTAAAATAATGTGTTCCTGTTCTTTGCAATGAAAGGATGCATTTGTGAAGCAATTATTTACATGGACAAGTAAACCACAAATGCAATTATTTACATGGACAAGTAAACCAGGAATTTGGTGCAGGCAATGTGTGCTGGGTTAGTGGTCAGCATGAACCCTAACCTGTACCCAAGTCAGGCAATTAACAGTTAAATGTATTCTGAGCCACAAACTCTGTCAAGGTGTCACCCTAGCGTTTTCTTTATTAATTACATCGTAAGTGTTGAAAAAAAATGGCATTCCTGATTTTGAAATATTTACTATTCACTGTCTCAAGTTCTCAACTCAGATGTGTTACGAGAATGATAAATTTGCTGTTGTAATGTTAAAAAAAAGGATCATTTACTCATTGATTCCTAACTTCATTAAGCAGGCACTTTTAAGGTTTTTTCTCTGACTGTCCCTTTTGTTCGTATAATAGTGGAAGCCATTTGTCAATGGCTGACTCGAATGAGACTGATTATCCTCACACAAAACAGCAGGTGTTGAAGCACAAAGCAGGAGGTCATAAACACTGGGACAATTTAACTGTCCAACATAATAGATTTTCTTGTTTTTTCTGACTGAATTGACTGAGCCTGACACCAAAAACAATCCATTCATACAATGTACACGATTTTGATTTATGTTTTAATATTGCACCAAGTTTTGTTTTTAAATTCATGTCAATTTTTAAAGTCATGTTTTTAAATTCTGCCATATGGCACACAAACCACGTGTAGGGCCTTTGAGTTATTTTAATGGATATTTTTTTTCTAGATGATATAATCACATTGCATAATAAATACTCATGATGAACAGTGTATACAATTGAACAATCTCTTGTGTTTATGTAGTTAATGTGGTAATGAATGCATCAAATCTTGGTTTGGAATCCATTTATAATATTGAATCTGGGGGTTTTAAGGTGTGGATGCTTTCTACTGCCTACAGGTGTGACACCAATCTGGGGTTTTAATGTTAACCGTCTTCTCTGAATGATCGCCACGAACATCATGTTATCTTCTACTCTTCACAAGTCTCAGTTTTTCTTTAATCAGCATGATATTTGAATTATAATTTTTGCCTTTTTGTGATTATACAAGCAGCCCTAACGGGTAAATGAGGAAGAGCAGTGTGTGCTTATGGACATGCGATCTCATATGTGATATACATACATACAGTATGTTCCTATAAGAACCTAGCAGGAAATCATTTTTAAAAAACTAGGAAGATGACGTAACTGTCTATCGTCCAGTTGGGTGGAAACAACCAATGTCCAAATGTGGCCAATTTCATATGTATTTATAATTTGATGCTATCCATGAGTCCCAAAATGGCCATCAAAAATCCTAAATGGTAAATAGGGTGCTTTATCTACACTACAGTATATGGTGCCCAAAGCGTTTTACAAAGCCTTCGCTATTGGACAACTTTTTGATTGAACCGCAGAATCTGGCATGAGATGCGGCAGCCAACAGCCCCTTCAAACTCCAAAAGTTTTTCTGTTTAGTTTAAAATGGGTTGCTTTTTCCAGGATCCTGCACTAGATGATGGACAAAGGTATAAGGTATCCCACCTATTGGTGTAAATCATAAACCTTTGTTGCTGCAGACCAGCTGCATCCTATAGCTAACCTATCTAGCTTGTTGGGGAGAACTTAGCCAACACGGATACGAACGCTAACATTCTTGCTGTGCGTGACGGAGAGAATGAGAAGCTCACAGCAAACAAATGACAGAGGCGGTGACACACTGTCACGCAAGTTGGGCTTAATTGAACGTACTGCTGCTGAACAATTTATGTCATGCTCATTAGCTGGCTAACTATTCCCATAAATGCGCACCAACTCCACACTCATGCACACTTCCAACATACCTATGTCATACAAATTGAGATCTCACAATATTCACCAATATTGCATGTTACTTTGTGTGTGATTTATATAAAACTTTATCATGTGATTCTTCAAACAACAACTTCACCACCAGTTTTGTATACTCATAAAGAATAGAATATTTTGTATAGTCTTTAACACGGCATTATGCCACATATATATATGCATGTAATCATGACTCAAATGCCATGTACAAGTTGGAACGTCCTGGGTAAGAGTCAACACAAGATCTGTTGACAAGCCACAAACAGTACAATGGATCTATTGTGGTGCTATGACGACTGCATGCACTTCCTGTTCTTGGTATTCATATTTGGGAGGATTTCTAGGAATGTGTAGCAACTGTTTTTTGTTGTGTGTAGTCAGATACATGAGGCAACACATTTGATCAACTTTCTTATATACTTTTCTAATGTAGTGTTGGTTTAAAAGTCAACTATATATTTATTCTTGGATGATTTTATTAAAGCAACAATGAATATCATGTTATTGAAAATAAGTTTTCTTATCTTTTTGTCAATTTTGGAGGAACGTCCAATAATTAATAATGTTATTGTTTGTTTTTGGGCTTGGGGGGTGCCCTTCTGGATGGTAACACCATGAGATACCTTTGTTGCTATGGAAGCTCTCTTCTGAAAAGCATTCTTCTTTGTAGAACGGCTTCCTTTGAAACAGTCACACCACAATCTATAATGGGGTATGCACCACATTATCTCAAGAATTTCTTTTTGAGAAATATTCAAATATTCGTATATTTTAGTTCCTCTCAAAAAGGTTTCTCTTATTTCCTATTGCATTGTGCAGGTCTAAGGTCACATGATGGAGAAAGTTTTGACATGATGTGACATTAAATTATATTTTTTGTATTGCAAACACCTGGCATTTGAATGTGTGTTGACATGCATATGTCTGTATTTGTGTGTGTGTGCGTGTGTGTGTGTGTATAGATAGATAGATAGATAGATATGGATCCATCCATCCATTCTCTACTGCTTATCATGGGTCGGGTTGCAGGGGCCAGAGCTTTAGCAGGGAAGCCCAAACTTCCCTCTCCCCAGCTCTTCCCGTGGCACTCCCAGGCAGGCTGGGAGACATAGTCTCGCCAGTGTGTCCTGGGTCATCCTGCCGGTGGAAAATGTCCAGAACACCTCAGCCCAAGTTGTGTGTGGAGGCGAGTCCGTCTATGTCTCACACACCTTTAGGCTGCTGCCCAGCTCACTTCACACCCAACCCCATTGCCCCCCCACCCCCTTAGCAGTGAGCCCATGGGACCCACATTGTCTCTTAGTCCCAGTCACCAGGCACTTGCCAGCGAGCCCCACCTCCAGACCTGGCTCCAGAAGGGTGGCCTGGTGACCCATGTCCGGGCAAAGGAAATTAGAATCCAATAGTTTTTCTTATTCATAAGGGTTCGATGAGCCACGCTCACCGAGGATCTGTTCGCCATGGGTCCCAGACAACTTAGCTCCTTGGATCATTGGGACAAACAAACCCCTCCACCACAGTAAGGTGACGGCTCACAAAGGTGTGTGTGTGTGTGTGTGTGTGTGTGTGTGTGTGTGTGTGTGTGTGTGTGTGTGTGTGTGTGTGTGTGTGTGTTTACATCTGAGGTGAAAAGTGAAAAGCCCCCTTTTGTGAAAACTTTGTTACTGCAAACATGATTTCGTTGTAGAGAAGTTTCACTATAGATATACATACAAACAGTATGTTTATATATAAAATTTTAAAAAAATTCCTCGTCTCACCCCCCCCTCGGGTGGTGTCCGTCCCTCATTCAGCTCGGGTCCTCTACCAGAGGCCAGGAAGCTTGAGGGTTCTGCGCAGTATCCTTGCTGTTCTCAGCACTGCACATTTGTGGACTGAGATGTCCGATGTTCCCGGGATCTGTTGCAACCACTCATCTAGTTTGGGGGTCACTGCCCCGAGTGCTCCGACCACCACAGGCACGACTGTCACCTTTACCTTCCAGGCTCTCTCCATCTCCTCTCTGAGCCCTTGGTATTTCTCGAGTTTCTCGTGTTCCTTCTTTCTGATGTTCACATCACTTGGGATCGCTACATCCACTACAACGGCTTTCCTCTGCCCTTTATCTATGATCATGATATCTGGTTGGTTCGCCATTACCATCTTGTCAGTCTGGATCTGGAAGTCCCACAGGATCGTCGCTCTGTCATTCTCCACCACTTTCGGAGGTGTTTACCATTTTTACCTTGGGGTTTCCAGTCCATACTCCGCACAGATTTTTCGGTAGACTATGCCAGCCACCTGGTTATGGCGTTCCATGTAGGCTTCCGCTGCCAGCATCTTACACCCTGCAGTTATGTGTTGGATCATCTCAGGTGCCTCTTTGCACAACCTACACCTTGGGTCTTGTCTGGTGTGGTATATCTGGGCCTCAATGGCTCTGGTGCTCAGGGCCTGCTCCTGAGCAGCCAGGATGAGTGCCTCTGTGCTGTCCTTCATGCCAGCCCTCTCTAGCCACTGATAGGACCTCTTGAGATCGGCCACTTCAGTTATGGTCCGGTGGTACATCCCGTGTAGGGGCTTGTCCTCCCATGATGGTCCCTCTTCCAGCGCCTCATCTTCTGTTCCCCATTGTCTGAGACATTCTCTGAGTACGTCATCCGTTGGAGCCTTCTCCTTGATGTATTCATCGAGCTTGGATGTTTCATCCTGGACAGTGGCTCTCACACTCACTAGTCCCCGGCCTCCTTCCTTTCGGCTTGCGTACAGTCTCAGGGTGCTGGATTTGGGATGGAACACTCCGTGCATCGTTAGGAGCTTTCGGGTCCTAACGTCCGTGGTCTGAATCTCTTCCTTTGGCCACCTTATTATTCCTGCAGGATATCTGATCACTGGCAGGGCATAGCTGTTTATTGCCCGGGTCTTATTCTTGCCATTGAGCTGGCTTCTTAGGACGTGCCTCACTCGCTGGAGGTATTTGGCCGTAGCCGCTTTCCTTGTTGCCAGTTCGAGGTTGCCATTGGCTTGTGGTATACCGAGGTACTTGTAGCTGTCCTCAATGTTTGCTATTGTTCCTTCAAGGAGTGAGACCCCTTCAGTGCGGACTACCTTTCTTCTCTTAATCACCATCCGACTACATTTCTCAAGCCCGAATAACATCCCGATGTCGCTGCTGTAGATCCTGGTTGTGTGGATCAGGGAGTCTATGTCCCTTTCGCTCTTAGCATACAGCTTTATGTCATCCATGTAGAGGAGGTGACTGATCGTAGATCCATTTCTGAGGCGGTATCCATAGCCTGTCTTGGTGATTACTTGGCTTAGGGGGTTCAGTCCTATGCAGAACACCAGTGGGGAGAGTGCATCACCTTGGTATATGCCACATTTGATGGACACTTGGGTAAGTGGCTTGCCATTGGCTTCAAGTGTGGTTTTCCACATCCTCATCAAGTTCGCAACGAAGGCTCTTAGGGTCCTGTTCACCTTATACAACTCCAAGCATTCAGTGATCCATGTATGTGGCATCGAGTCATAGGCTTTCGTGTAATCAATCCATGCTGTGCACAGGTTGGTACGTCGGGACCTGCAGTCTTGTGCGACTGTTCTGTCAACCAGGAGCTGATGTTTGGCTCCTCTGGTATCTCTACCAATACCCTTCTGTGCTTCACTCATGTATTGATCCATGTGTCCACTTATCTTAGCCGCAATGATGCCTGACTTGAGCTTCCATGTTGTGGAGAAACAGGTTATTGGCCGATAGTTGGATGGGACCGCACCGTTTGAGGGATCCTTCATGATCAGGATCGTTCGTCCTTCGGTTAACCATCCTCAGCAGCAGGTTCATTTGTGCTGCTAGGCGCTTATGGAGTGCTGTGAGTTTCTTTAGCCAGTAGGTGTGGACTATGTCCGGGCCTGGTGCTGTCCACTTCTTCATATCTGAGACTCTTTCCTGTATGTCTGCCACTGTTGTGGTAACTGGGTTCTGTTCATGGAGGTTGTTGTGCTCCTCTCTCAGGGTCACCAGCCATTGTGCACTGCTGTTATGTGCAACCTCCTTCTGCCATATGCCTTTCCAGTACCTTTCAGTTTCCAGTCTTAGTGGGTCAGCTCTGTTGTTAGGACCCTGCCACTGAGTGTACACTTTCGCAGGTTGTGTTGCGAACAGCCTGTTTATTCGTCTGGCCTCATTCTATTTCATGTACCGCTTTAGGCGGCTGGACAAGGCTTGGAGCCTTTCTTTGGCAGTTTCGAGTGCTTCATGGTTTGGTCACCTCTCGGGTATCGGCCTTTTCATCACACCTCTCTGGGCCTCCGTCAATTGACTCACATCTTTCCGAGCCGCCTTGATCTTAGCCTCCAACCGTCTTTTCCATGGTGGGTAACGTATCTCATGGCTTCCATGGTTGCTCTTATAGCCAAGCATCTCAAGGATCACTGATGCTGAAGCGTATATCAGCTCATTGGTTTCCGTGATCGTTACAGTAGAGATCGCCCTCAGTGCTGCATTCACACTTTCCATGAGACTTTCAGGTGGAACTCCACATAGCCGTTGTAATCGGTTTCTAGGTTGCCCAGCTTTCATTGTCACCATGATCTTAGCTTTCAGGTCAGTTGCTGTCTCGCTCAGCATTTCATTCATTGGGGCTTGCCTCCCAATCTCATCATCTGCATTCAATGGGGCTTGCCTCCCAATCTCTGGTATGACCTCCTCCTCTGATCTGGCAACCTGGGGCCCTTCACCATGAAACCTGCGTTGCACCTCATCAATCTCAAGTTGTGACAGCAGTTGCTGTTTGTGGATGTTGGAACACTGAGCTCCTAGTTGTTTCATGGTCAACCATGACTGTGGGTTTCGAAGTAGCCATTTAGCCCACATTCTCTCCATGTAACCCCTCTCACTAAGGTTGCTTAAGTAGTTTCCATTACAACAGAGCCATGTTAACGCATCTCGCCCATCTCAGCTTTGTTCCAGTAGCCCATTTTTCATCTAGGTTTCATCTCTGGTTCCCCAGCACCTGACGCAGACCTTGTTTGGCCGGGCGACGTCTGAGCCGGCATGTCATTCATTTTATTGACTCTCATCATTGTATGAGGTAGGCATTCGCGTGAAGGATCTTGCCCAATGACCCACACTGGATGGTGTTATGTGCTCATTTTTTTGCCCCATCGGATTCGAACCACCGTCTCCCGTATGGCAAAACCGATGCCTTACCAACTTAGCTATACAGCCGCTATACACACGCACACAGAGTAATCCCTTGTTTTCCGTGGCTAATGGAGACCAGAAACTTCCCTCGAAAGTGAGGTATGATTTGCTCCCCCTTAGGAATTTTTGTGTTTGTGTATGTGGGTACCAGCATGTTTAAAAATATGTCAGTATATGTTTGTCATTTTGTTTACTATGGTGATATTCAAATCAAGAAATTATATGACTGTCATATACTTGTTTGTTGTGTGGGCAAGGTATAGCTCAGGCAACAATATAAGGTCATAGACAGGATAAATTATAGTTGCTTGAAATCATATTAAATGCACTACCTTTTCAAATTTTTTTGATCCTTTGAGGTTTTAGATTCATACAACAAAATGAACTGTGGGAAAATTTTCCATAGTGGTGTGTGGCCACCATGTGACAGTTGTCATCATTCTCATGTATCAGTCTGCTCTTCTGATGATTTAGCCAGAACGGAACATGGGTCCTCAGAGAGTTCCACAACTCAAAAGTCGATTTTGGAGCCATCTGGCATGCCAGGCAGGGACAGTGCAAATGACTTCAATAATGTCAGTGCGCTGTGGCCTCCAACATTTGACTTGTGCCTACAAGGTCATGACCCTCAAGTAAGTTCCTTCCAGGCGGCATTTGACAGCAGGGTTAAGTTTATTTGATACCCGTGCATGTGCTACTTGGAAGTGCTAAGTTTCTGGAATTATCCCGCTTGACTTTGATCCTAAGGTTTCAGTTATGTCCCCACTCCGTCCATTGTGGCCTTTAGTCCATCTGGACAAACTTCTACACAACTAGACGATGACCACCCAACACACACACACACACACACAGTTTCTCACTCGCACATCCACATCCTTCATCAACCATTGACTTCACTTTCAATCGAAAGTTATTTCCTTCTCATTATCTCCTCAGCAAATTTTAAGTGACCAAGATAACATTTTTGACCAGCATGTAAATTTGTGATTACTAATGCACATCAATTGCTTTTTAAATATACACAATGATGTTTGGCTAACTTTAGTCAACCACATTCTTCAAGGACAGTTAGGCATCATTGTATGTTTAGTAACTGTAACATAATGGTCTTCGGGAAAAAAAAATGCTTTTTTTAGGACTTTTGTGGTCACTCACAAAATAACTCTCCCCTGAGAGCTGCCCTGGAATTTGCTGAATCTTTGAACCCTGTGCACAGCCGGCTGGTTTCACAGGCCTGAGGAATCTTTCAGTGGCCCCTGGTGCCAGGAGAAAGGCATTAGGTGTTGGGCCAGAGCCTCACTTGTCCGTGCTCAAGCCAGCCCTAATGCAAAAAAAGTATATTTTACTCAGCTACAAGTATGTAACTGTCTGCTGTTACATACTATAATTTTAAAGGATATTTGCGTGATATGAGTTGAATAATATATGAGTAATTTATTCCATGTTTGTTGAAAGAGTTTTCTTGTCCCATTATATCAGGATGTGCTGTGATAATTAGTACCTTGAAAAATTATCCATATTTGCCACCCTACAACCACAAAAATCAGTGTTTTTTTTTTGTTTTGTTTTGGTGAGACTTTATATGACCGATCAACACAAAAGCACATGATTGTGAAGTTTAACATACAGTATATGATGAACAGTTTTCAAAATTTTAAGTCAATGAAATCTAATCTGGAAAATGTGTGCATTTGTATTCAAGGACTCTACCCTCCAACCCTTACTTTGTAGAGCCAGCTTTCTTGACAATTATTTATTAAACAAATGGGGTGCTTCCTTACCAGCTTTGCACATCTCGACACTAACATTTCCATTTTTTGTAAAAAAGTTGAAGCTCAGCCAGATTGGATGGAGAGCATCTGTCAACAGGTGCTCAAGACTTGAAAATCCATTTTCAAGTCTTGCCACAGATCCTCAATGGGATTGAGGTCTGGACTTTGACTGGGCCATTTCTAACACATTGTAACTCAACATTGTAGCCGTTGAGTTACAAAGGCTTTATGTTTTTTTGTCAGGGTTCGTTCAAAGTCACAAATGGTCGCAAAGGCGTTTGGCAACAATGTCAACGGTGATTTTCTTAGTGCCAAGAAATTTTGAATATGTTGAAAATTTGATAGTGACAAGAAAAACAGTTTTCACCATTAAAACCGTGTGGGAATGTCTGGTGAACGACTTTGCAACTGCTTGCAGCTGTTTGCAACATTGAACGAACCCTGCCAAAACAATATTCGCCACTCAGTGAGACACGGGCTTAAGATCAGGACAATCATGAGAAACACCATTGAGTTATGGACAAGTTATACACATTTGTGTGTGCAGCAAGGAAACACCCAACACTCTTTGTGACACTGGAGTGGATGAAAGTATTGTCATATGGATATAAATCTGGTGTATGTACTTAAAATAAACAGCTTTTCAGAGATATGATTATCTGTATCTCTATACCACTAACAGTATGTGCATTCTCATGTCTCAGTCTTGCGAGGTTACAAGTTGTTGTCAGATTAATGTTGTATTAAATAAATCAAGATGACCTATTCCTCTACAATGGATAAGACTTGTTTTTCTCTACACTCGTGTCATAAAAAGTTTGAGGCAGTGCTTTTGTAGTAGTCTTGAGGGAATGAAAATGTGGCCAGCGTCCCAAAAGTCCTGGCCAGCAGCCTTATCTAAAATCTCTACATGGTTGTTCTTGTGCAGGGGTGGCATTCATGAAATTCCTGCAGTGTGCTTCCTGGTCGTATGAGTCGTGTCATGGGGCAGGTATGATATGAAAGTGTTAACTGTATTTTCTTTCTTGTGTGGAACATGGACGTCACTACGTTGTTATATCCATGAATGGAAGTTAACTGAAGGATGATATTCTTTTGTCATTAAAACATGGTTGCAGGATTTCACTCATACCAATCTGTTTGTTACTCCTCAAAACTCACTTGTATTCTTTGGCATTCGACTCAGCATGACTTAGATTTGTTCTTGGTTTTACTGTTTGGTGCTTTCTGCCGCCTTTATTACCGATTTGTCTTACTGTTTATTGTGCATGTTAAATTGCTCCATGTACAGCACTTTGTATGCAGCGATGGCTGTTTGAAAGTGCTCTATAAATACTGTTGACTTGACTTGACTTGTTTGGTCCCCAGCTATCATGGAAGCATTTCCTTGTGTATGATTTTTCTAATAGCGTTGTTTCCCATTTATAATATTGCAGTGGAGCGATGGGCACCAGAGGTTGAAGGCATCACTCTGCAACACAGGCTTTGAATGTCAAGCCTGTCTGACTTGGTCAGGAGTTCAGCCATTCCGCATTCTTGACCAAAGTATAAAGCAGACCTAATCCCCTTTACCAGGTAGCTAGAGTTGGCAGTGGAGCCAGAAATTCCTACGGCATACCGATTTGGGGAAGTTGCTAGGGTTTGGATGGACAATTCGGACAACAATAGAGCACTCTCATTCAAAGAAAAATAGGGTTTAAGTTGTGTGAGAAAGTCCTGCCACCACAGAGATAGGTACTATGTGGAATGTGACATATTTAGAGTGCTTTTGATTGGCAAACATTGGCCGCATTTGGGGGGGAAAATTACATTGGGTTGGGATAATATAGGGCATCCACAAGTATGGTCTCAAGCTAGGAAAGTGGGAGACAAAGACAGAAATGAAAACAGGGAAAGGAGGTGGTTATGGGCATTGGGGATGTTTGTTTTTGATCTCATGACAGCCAGTCTGCAATGCGTGTCCAGCAAGGGAGGACTATGGTAAAACTGGGCCCTGCAGAAGCTTACCTGGCCATCAAACTGAGGCACTGATCTGCCAGCCTTGCTTCCAATAGCACAATGTCAGGGATCAGGATCAGCTCGGCAAGAGTGATTTGAGCGACACAGAAGGCAGTGTCGAGCTCCTTTATCTGGCGTCATAATGCTGCCAAAGTCACAGGCCTCCTCAGAGGTGGAGCAGTATTACTGACCTGTCCTGCTGCTCCTCTCAGGCCCAATGGATTAGCAGTGAAAAGGCCCCAAGAGAAAAACTGTGGGTGAAATACACTGGTCTGTCTTTGTCTGGTCTGTCTGCTGGGCCGGGGCGCACTGACTTTAGCCCTCTGTCAACCAAGCCCGGTGAAACCTCTCAACAAAAGCTATTCATCTCTCGTACTGTATATGCCAAATGGTGAGCATTCCTCTTCATGAGTTGTTTTGTACGCTGCATCTGTCCATCTGTCTCTCAGCAATTACAAGTCTGTTAGGAGAAGAATGGTTTATGTGCAGCTGGGGTTTTCTGCATTTGCCCAGTAGATCTGATTAACCTCCTGTCTGCTCGTTAATGACCAATGGCCCGACATGTATTTTTATTTATTTTTTGTCTGAGATTTAGTCACCAAGACACATGCCTTGTAAGCTTTTCTTGTCTTGAGTACAGTAGCGATATCTACTTGGATTTTGTTCTTGTTATTGCATTAGACGTTCTGGATATACAGTGGAACCTATGAATCAGAACCACCCCAAGTTGTACAATTTTCAAATCAAGAAACAAAATCGCAAAGGAAATATACTGGTTTTTTGAGTGTCTGTTATACTTTTCAAAGAGCGACCAGGATCCGAATCCATATGCAGTAAATATTCTCTATTACGGACTCGTGTTTGCGCTGTCCAATTTGTCCTGATAACAGAAATTCCGCATTTGGGAAATGAGCATGGTACATGTCCTTTATGAACCTGCAAGTATGTTGACAAAAGGCACGTGTAACAACACAATCACTAAAATACAAAAATATACTGTCCAAAAACTGTTCATAAAACAAAAACAGTAAAATACATACAGTATTTTAATGTTTATTTTTTTCTGTCTTGGGAAAAAAATGTGTATTTTGGATTGTTTTGTTGGATGCATTCTTTGGTTTATGACAATGTTTTCCTGTGTGTCATAAAGTATTCTTGCTAGTTGCAAGTAACTGTCCCATTGATCACTGATGTCTGGTAAATCTTGTGCATACTGAAGGATTTTTGTTGCCATTTGCTTTGCTTCCTTGCTGGATGGTGGCTTGTCATCGGGAGTTGAATCGATGTCTTGTTTTTTAAAGTTTCGTAAATGTGCGTCTTTCGGACTCCAAGTGTCTGCTGGATCTTTTTAACTTTGTATCCAGCCTGCTCAAACGGATGCATTTCACTCGCTCCGCTCCAGTCGTTACAGTTCTTCTACGTTTTGATGCGATGATCTACACGACGTAAGTGAATAAAGTTAAAATCTTTCGCAATTACAGTAAAACGCACGCCTATAAAGAGTCGCTTACACGTCTTCGTTTCGAATCTGTTGAATGAAAACGGTGAAGCGAACAGGGTGAAGCGAACACGTTTCTTCGGTCATTTCGAGTGGGTGCTGCTTTTAACTTACGTCCCGCGTTCTCCAGGACGTAAGTGAAAAAAGTTAAAATCATTCACAATTACAGTAAAACACATTGCAATAAAAACTCACTTACACGTCGTCGTTTAGAATCTGATTCGAAAAACGCGAAGTGAAAACTTGTTTCAGCGTCAGTCTTTTCCGTCGCATTGGATGGGCGTTGCGTGTATTTAAGCTCCCGCGGCATTATACCTCCACCCGGGTTATGGGTAGTGCAATTTCCGCTTACGCAACTTCCGGTAACACGTAATATCGTAGTCAAAATTTTAATGCATAGGTTTTTATTCCGGGTGAAGGATATTCCTTTCTATAGAATTCCGGGGATCGGAATATCTACTGTACAAACATGTCGGAACTTTGTATCAGTTCCACACCCTGCTTAACTGTAAGGGTCTGCCTAACTCGGGTGAAGGAGATTTACCCCAGTTTCATTTTAATTCTCTGTCATTGTGTCACTGTTTTTCAGTCCTCTCCAAAACGTGCAACAAAGTGTGGCTCTGATGTCTAACCTTGTGTGTTCTCATTAAAAAGAAAAAGACAAAAAAAGCTGCCCAGAGGTCAATTGCCCATTCCCAACCAGCTCACCATTTCAGTGGCTGGAAATCCCCCTGTGCACAAAGAGGCCAGATAAGATACCACAACACTGCAGGCATGGGAGGGAGCTTGGGACCTTATTGATAGGGTAAGCAGTTTTATCTGGGAAAGTCCTAAAGGCAGTGTTACGAATTGTTTATTGTTTGGGGCTGCAACTGTGGCTAGTATGTATTACTGGTTTTGAATTGAGTTTAGTATGGTGATCTTATTGCCAATCATTGCTTGTCTTTTGCCCTTACAAGTCATTTCAATTTGGGGTATTACTGTATATGCCCCACGGGGATAAATAACGTTTTCTGAATCTGAATCTGAATGATTGAGTGCAGTTGGAAGCAACTTTTGAAGTGTATATGTACATATGTCACAGATTCCATATTTTAAATGCATTCAACGTAAGTGTGCTGGGGAGCCTCTTAGGGTGAATACAATCTGTTCTATCGTGATTTTAAAATATGTATTTTTTTTGTAAAGTGGTCCTTCAGTGGTCTAAGGTCAGGGTTTGAGTTTGGGCTCCAGCCTACCTATGTGCAATGTGGCTGTTATCCCTAAAGTATTTGTTGTGTGTGTGTGCGTGCGTGCGTGTGCGTGCGTGTGCGTGCGTGTGCGCGTGTGTGTGCGTGTGTGCGCGTCCGTGCTTGTGCGTGCGTGTACGTGCGTGTGCATGTGTGCGTGTGTGTGTGTGCGTGTGCGTGTGTGTGTTAAAACATGCATTACATATATAGATGAATCTAAAGTCATTGATAATAATGCTGAAAACCTATATTTTCACTTCTAACCTAATTATATAAGACATACAGTAATTGATTTTTCTAAGAGTCAACCTTATAACCAACCGAACGGCAAACCGTGAGCAGAATCCAGAGATATAACCGAACCACTGATTTTGTGAACCATTCCCAAGGGGACAATGTGTGACTGCGCCTGTTTAACTTTCAACGAGCTTCTTTGGTCTTCGATCTTCGAGCCCTAAGTTGGAAGCTGCATCAGAAATTGACCCGGCGTAGATCAAGGAGGGAGTTTTACTTATCATTAACTGTATTCTATTCATCATGCTCATCGAAAAAAAAAATCCTCGTCTCACCCCCCCTCTGGTGGTGTCCGTCCCTCACTCAGCTCGGGTCCTCTACCAGAGGCCAGGAACCTTGAGGGTTCTGCGCAGTATCCTTGCTGTTCCCAGCACTGCACATTTCTGGACTGAGATGTCCGATGTTGTTCCCGGGATCTGTTGCAACCACTCATCTAGTTTGGGGGTCACTGCCCCGAGTGCTCCGACCACCACAGGCACGACTGTCACCTTTACCTTCCAGGCTCTCTCCAGCTCCTCTCTGAGCCCTTGATATTTCTCGAGTTTCTCTTGTTCCTTCTTTCTGATGTTTCCATCACTTGTGACCGCTAAATCCACTACAACGGCTTTCCTCTGCCCTTTATCTATGATCACGATATCTGGTTGGTTCGCCATTATCATCTTGTCAGTCTGGATCTGGAAGTCCCACAGGATCTTCGCTCTGTCATTCTCCACCACCTTCGGAGGTGTTTCCCATTTTGACCTTGGGGTTTCCAGTCCAAGCTCCGCACAGATGTTTCGGTAGACTATGCCAGCCACCTGGTTATGGCGTTCCATGTAGGCTTTCCCTGCCAGCATCTTACACCCTGCAGTTATGTGTTGGATCGTCTCAGGTGCCTCTTTGCACAACCTGCACCTTGGGTCTTGTCTGGTGTGGTATATCTGGGCTTCGATGGCTCTGGTGCTCAGGGCCTGCTCCTAAGCAGCCAGGCTGAGTGCCTCTGTGCTATCCTTCAGGCCAGCCCTCTCTAGCCACTGATAGGACTTCTTGAGATCAGCTACTTTAGTTATGGTCAGGTGGTACATCACGTGTAGGGGCTTGTCCTCCCATGATGGTCCCTCTTCCAGCGCCTCATCCTCTGTTCCCCATTGTCTGAGACATTCTCTGAGTACCAGTACGTCATCTGTTGGAGCCTTCTCCTTGATGTATTCATGGAGCTTGGATGTTTCATCCTGGACAGTGGCTCTCACACTCACTAGTCCCCGACCTCCTTCCTTTCGGCTTGCGTACAGTCTCAGGGTGCTGGATTTGGGATGGAACCCTCTATGCATGGTTAGGAGCTTTCGGGTCCTAATGTCCGTGGTCTGAATCTCTTCCTTTGGCCACCTTATTATTCCTGCAGGGTATCTGATCACTGGCAGGGCATAGTTGTTTATTGCCCAGGTCTTATTCTTGCCATTGAGCTGGCTTCTTAGGACTTGCCTCACTCGCTGGAGGTATTTGGCCGTAGCCGCTTTCCTTGTTGCCAGTTCGAGGTTGCCATTGGCTTGTGGTGTGTTATATATATATATATATATATATATATATATATATATATATATATATATATATATATATATATATATATATATATATATATATATATATATAAATGTATTATTGTGTTTTATTTTCATTTTTATTATTTACCTGAGGTGACTCAGCTGAGCTGTAGAGTGGCAACCTAGCACCCTCTTATGACCAGGCTCCACTGGTCCAGATGCACACAAAGCTAACTCTCCATATTTGTGACGTCCCTTCTTAGGCCACATCACGTAAAGGCATACGTACAACAATACGGCTGGTTTTGTTCTGACTCGGCTCATCCCAACATATGGTTATTCGATTTCATCAAACACTTTATTTCTTTACATTCCCTTTTATTATGTTTTTTAAAATAAAATAATGTAAAAAATATATATAACATATTACAAAAATGGTGCTTATATATGAGTAAATTGAGTTTTGAGATTGGTCATGGAATGAATTAAACTCATAAATCAGGATGCAACTGTCCTGTAAATTATATATGATACACTCACTATTTTCCCAGCAACTGCTCCAGCGCTTTGATGCAGTTGTTGATACTTGGAGGGAATGAAATAAAGTTATAGTATCCTGATGGAAATGCATCTTCCAATGAGTTCCCAGAGTCTCAATGGATGTCAGAGTGAGTGAGTGGGACCTTTTGGTAATGAGCAAAGATGTGCAGTGGATTCCTGGCGGTCCTCTAGGGATCAGAAAGGTGCATTCCCAGTTAGACACTGTGCCATACATAGAAAGAGAAACCAGAGAGTCCACAAAGAGATAATGTAGCCACAGAGAGGATGTGTTTCCCCCTAGTATCATCATGCAGTTCTCACTAGGTCGACATGGTTTGACTACACTTCAGAGAAAGAGTGGGAAAGAAGTGCCGCCTATGAACATCTCGTTGCCACATAATACTGTATTTTCACAGCCATGATGAATGTGCTTCTCACGCACTGCTTCCACTCACGTTTGATCATTATGTACTTCTTACTGCAGTTCAGACTCACACCCCAAATCTGCGTTTACCTTTTGGACAGCGACTCCCAAATCAACTCGAATGTGAATGAGCTTTTGCCAAAAAACACATTGTAGTCCAAAAAAAGGAAATGTCCAATCTGATCATAATGCTAAATGTTGAATGAAATGTGCTTACTTATCGAGTGCTGTATTTACTCCATAAGTTGTCCAAGACTCGTGTTTACTTTTTTGAAAACATATCAGTGTGCACTGATGCTCTAACACAGCTGCATCAATTTATGCAAAGGTTTTCCTTTATATTTTAAAATAACGTCCTATAATATCCAGGATCCATCGCAGTACACTGACCAATGGCAGAACCTCGGGTATTCTTTTGGACCCGTTTTAAATCCATTCGCTTGCGCGACACTAACCTGGGTACAGTATTTTCATATTTTATCTCCCTTGCTAGGATGGTGTGAGACACCAACAGCGAGTAAAGAAACGCTCGGCACTCCCTGCTTGGGTTTTATTGACTGACTGCTTCACAGTTCAATTTAATGCTCATTTGAACGCAGTGCGCTTTCATACCCGACATCCACTCCCTACATGCTGTAGCAACCTTCTCAAATTCTGTGGTTTCCTATGGTTTAAGGGGCCATGAAGGTAACAAGAGAGAGGACATTGGGAGGCCATGGGAGAGGGAAGGGAAGACATGACACTGTCAGCTATGCACCGGTTAGCGTAGTTTTGGCGTGGCCTGTTCTGACTCGAATCAGAATTTTCTGATTCAGCTTTCATTTATAACGGCCATTTCACTTCTCTATTCGAGTCACCACGGATTCAGGCACACCCCTACTTCTTACTATTACTTTCCGTTCACTTACAATTAACAGTTAGTTATAGTAACTTACAGTAATGTGTTTTAATTGGCTCCATTTTAAAAGCCTGTGTCTTTCTTGTTGTTTTTGCGTTTCATGATGAGGCAGTTTCAGTAATTAGGTCAGAGTCAACTAATCCCACACTGGGTCCATCGGCTGTGCCTATAAAGCAGAAGTCTGCTATCCCGTGGTCTTAACAGACACTTTTTCTATTTCATGTTGTATTCAAAATCTGATTGATTTAAATTTTCAATCAGGAAAAACAATTATATCTGTCAATATTAGTGAGCTGCACAACAGTTAATAAAAGGTTTACTGACAATGTCTAATATTCTAGAGAAAGTCAGATGCAGGTTTCACTAATATTGATTTAGATGCCATTCTCAATTCTTATCTAATGTGATTATATAACCTGACATTATTGTATGACACTTTTTTGTTTTATTGCATGTTTTTGTTTTGCATGTTTTATTGCAATACTTTGGTTTAATATTACGATATTACCTACTTAAACTAAACTTTAAAAGTATTAAATTGATCTCCCAAATCAAAATGAGGTATGCACGTGTCACAAAAGAATATATAAATGCAGCTGTAGAAACACAACGGCATTCTAGTGTTGCAAATACAAAATGAAAAGTTGCTAGAATGATGTAAAGCACATGTTCCCACTCATTCTTCTCTCTCATCCAGCTAATTATTCAGAGGGTCCTCTGTCCCCCCTTTTTAGCCACTGAGAAACATATGCAAGAAAGAAGTATAGTGTGTGTGTGTGTTTTGTTTTTTTTTGTTCTTTTTAGGGGGTTGGGAGTGGGGAGTGTGGGGGGGGGGGGGGAGTCGTGTTATGTAAGAGTAGATTACCAACAGGAGCTCCGTTCTCTCAATGATGTCCTCTGCAGAGGTGCATCTGCATTCGGACTTCAGACAACTATTTGAAAATTCAAAGCGAGATGATGACAAGTGTTGTCCCGTTGGGCCCAGTGGACAATCACTTTATTGTTTGCTGTAATTATGTTCGGCACTAAAAATAACTGCCTTTTGGGAAGGGTTGGATGGCCAAATAAAAGAAAGGAAATGTTGACATTGGACATTTGATGACATAAAGGTCAAAAACACAAACACATCTGAGGGGATGTATGACATTGGAGGTATTATTGAGCCGAGTATTGTTTTAGATTGTTTCTCACTGGCCAACATGTACATCAGGAGTTCAGACAATACAAACACAACACAAACATCCATCCAAGCTCTGTACTACTTGCCCTGAGTTGTGGGATATTTGGGGGCTATTCTAGCTGGCTTTAGAGAAGTAGCGTACACCCTGAACTAGTAGCCAGTCAATCACACGTACAGTCTGTAAATGTTAACTCATTCACTCCCAAAGACATATTTATGTCTTTTCACGCTCCACACGTTCAACCCCGGATACTTTTTTTCTCTCAACTTTTTCAAGACATAGGGTAAAAAAAGGGGGGAGGGGGTCTAGAATTGGCTGGTACTGAATGAGTTGTTAATGAATTAATAAGAAAGACTTTACATTTGGTTTCCCTGAAGTGACTCTTTACTTCACTGGTTGTATTTAGCAATCATTTTCCCTTTAATGTCTCTGGAAAGACCTGTCGCTGTCGCGGGTCATACAGGGGTGGGTCCGCTCCGCCCACCAAGATGCCTCTGACACCTTGCACAGATCTTTTTATTTCATTTTATTTATTTCATTGTATCATAGTCACTATTTTTGTCTTAAGAAATAAGAAAATAGACTACTTTCCACAGGTACTTTTGTTTTTTACGCCGAATATGCACGTGTGTTTACGTCATCATCAAGCATATAATTTCATTTGATCATGTGCGGCACTCATTGAAAATACAGATCTGAACTGTCACGTTCTCTCAAATAACCAATTAATATTACATTTTTGTCTGCATTTGCAAGAAACATAAACTTGTTATAAAGATATTCACTTCCATGTCACTTGGAAGAGGAAAAAAATGAATGATGTCACTTGAATCAGAATCAGAATCAGAATCATCAGAATCATCTTTATTGGCCAAGTATGTAGAACACACAAGGAATTTGTCTCTGGTATAACACGCTGCACTAGTATCATCGTAAACAACAAAATCATTGAACCTTAAATGAACCATTTTAGAGTAACCAGTAGTTTTGTAGTACCATTTTGTGGTGCAAGAAGAGTGACTATGTCAGTGACTGTTTAAGGAGTTAATGGCTAGAGGGAAGAAGCTGTTTAAGTGTCTACTGGATTTGGTGCGCATGGATCTGTAGCGTCTGCCTGAGGGGAGTGGCTGAAAAAGGTGGTGGGCAGGGTGCGGGGGATCCAGGAGGATTTTCCGTGCCCTTGTCTTGATTCTTGCAGTGTGCAAGTCCTCAAGAGTGGGTAGGGTGGTGCCAACGATTTTTTCTGCCGTCCTAACTGTCCGTTGAAGTCGGATTTTGTCCTTTTTTGTGGCGGCCCCAAACCAAACCGTGATGGAAGAACACAGGATTGATTCGATGACTGCCGTGTAGAACTGTCGTAGCACCTCCTGTGGCAGGCCATGCTTCCTCAGCAGCCTCAGGAAGTATTTTCTGAACTGTATTTTCAAATCCATGACTTAGCTTGGTCCATTGAAACATTAAAGCTACTGTGCACACAAGTGTTTATTTGATGTGATATTATTTATAATAACTTTCTTCTTTTTCATCCTCATTTTTCACAGAGAAATGCTCAGAAGTTTCAATTCAAAACGAAAGTAGCAAATTCCTGGAGACATCACCTCAAAGAAGCAGATGCACGTTTTAAGTAGTACAAAATATGTCTGTTCTTTGAGTTCTGAAGTATTAGCTACAGACCACATCATCAGGCGCATGCCTTTATCCAAACATGTAGTATACCTCGAAACAGAATACGTGCACGTTGCCCTTTCAGACATCAGAGGCCTCTGTACATGCACACCCACGCGTTTCTGCCACCGCTCCTGTGCAGACTGCACTGACTGAGCCAGCTGGTGACAACGGCACTTCCTCATCTCTCCGCTCTTGTGCTGAGCTGTTGTGCGCTGAACATCAGCGGAAATTGGGAGAGGCCAAAGCATTATATGACCTACGCAAGTGCATACCCAAGAATTTCCGAGAACTACTTTAGCAAATAAATGTTGACAGGGAGCAGATGGAGAGAATAGGGGCATGAAATCAATGGTATCAACATTTTCCCCCTTCTTTTTCAGACCACCTTGCTGGCGAATTGTGATGAAACAAATCTGTCATTTTGACGGAAAACTGAAGAATCAATTTGACTAATTTCTGTCATACCTGGCTATAAACAGTCAACAAACACAAATTGATATCGCCCCGCTCAGCTGTCGGCACCAGTACGAGTGTGATGGAGAGGTACACATTTCACAGCGGCCAAGTGCTGTATTGAAACAAGTAAGTCTGCCATTACGAGTTTTGATTGACCATTGCCACATGCTAATAATGTTACAATGACACTGACATCACAGCTGAATTAATACGTCTCTGACACTGTCCATCAAAATTTGCACTATTATTTTTAACACCTGATGAAGGCAAACCTAAGAAAGCAAGGTGCATTGTTTTGATTGCTGCTTTATCCATACAGAGTTCATCTTGGCAACAGTTTGCATGCTACTGGCTGACAAAGTTTAATTTATAGTACAGCTCTTGTGGGCTAGTGAATGAACGGTTGTTATATTCACTTGCCACCTGCTATTGATGGTGTTTTGCATCCATGTATCAGTATCCCTGCTGGATTTAGAGCAGTATTACATGAGCTGTCATGCTGCAAGGGAATACCAAGTGCCTGTGTATTACGTTAGGAGAAGCAGGCATTGAGCCCAAAAACATCCTGTGAGTTCTGATCATTTAAGACAGGGGTGGGCAAACTTTTTGGCTCGGGGGCCGCATTGACTGTTAAAATTTGACAGAAGGGTCAGTACGAGCTATGGTACATTTAAAAAAAAAACTGTACAAACTTTTTTAGCCTGTGCATTGCTGCAGATGGGTTGTGATCAGACCAGTAGAAAAAGAACGATAGAGAGGTACTAGGTGGTCGATAAGATCTCCCCCCCACCCTCCCTGTGTTCTGCAACTTCAAGTCAATGCGCCACCTGGCGGTGAAATGCCTGTCATTGCAAGTCCAGATGAAATGAATGCAATCATTCACATCAATCCTTAATTGTGGACCAACCTTCGGCGGGCCGGATTAAAAAGACCAACGGGCCAGATCCAGCCCGCGGGCCGTAGTTTGCCCACCACTGATTTAAGAGCTTCAAAAGCTGCATTAGTAAGAAGCAGGGCAGTGCCAATTATGACTCTGAACGTGAATTGTAATCATTACAAATTGTCTAATTAGGAATCAATTCCTAATGAAAATGATTGTCCGTTCACCCATTCATTGGAGGGAAGTAGAGAAGGAGCTGAGGAGATCAAGGCTGTCCTGCAACAAGTTAGAGTCAACAGCGGCATGTTGCTGGATGGTATCCTTGGGAAAGTTTGCAGCTACTGCTTCGCTCTCTGGATTTTAACTGGGGACAAATACCACACAGTGCTGAGAGGAAGCCCAGTGGAGTGTGCAGGGCCACAAGCAGATGTAAATGTAATTCTCCAAATGGAAAATCTATATGGATAATTTTATATTTAAGAAACATTTGACACCTCTTACAAGTGTAAAAATAATGCCTGGGGTGTTGCTCAATGTGATTCCTTCTTTGATGAAATTCGCTTTTTTTATCTCTTGGAACTCTGGCCAAATGTTTTAGAAATTTCAAATTATTCGGCCTCAGGCGCTGTGAACTTCCATGTGGATGTGCCATTCTGGTTGAATGATGTGCCAGTCTTGGTGAATATTCAGGTCCACATATTTCTCCACGAACAATTTATTACAGATTCTCTAGAATTAACAGTAACTTCGATCAAGAGTTTGCCCGACACCTCATTTTCCCATTTGGCTCAATTTACATTTCTGGCATTCATGAAGAAAATATTATTAATGAATCTAACTGATACATGTTTTCAGTCGAGCATCACTCTTCACAGCGAATAGGGACTGGGCCAACCCCAAATCGCGGAAATCTGAGTACAGTATAGTTGATGCCCATTGAAACGCATTGGGAAACAAAAGCATCAACAACAATACAATACATGCTGATTTATATAGCGCTTTCACAACAGCGGCAGCTGTAACAAAGAGCTTAACAAAACAGTTAACATAAGTAAAATAGTAAACACAACACATAACATAAAACATAAAACAACAACAAATGCTCATAAACATTCATTACAGTAAATGTTCCCATCCCCGGAATTCTATGGAAAGAAATATCCTTCACCCGGAATAAAAACCTATGCATTATGCATTTTGACTACGATATTACATGTTACCGGAACTTGCGTAAGCAGAAATTCCACTACCTGTAACCCGGATGGAGGTGTAATGCCGCGGGAGCTTAAATTCACGCAATGCCCACCCGATGTGACGGAAAATACACAACGCTGAAACAAGTTTTCACTTCGCGTTTTTTGATCATCAGATTCTAAACGACGACGAGTTTTTATTGCCGTGGGTTTTACTGTAATTGTGAATAATTTTAACTTTATTCACTTACGTCCTAGAGAACGCGGCACTAGCTTAAAAACAGCACCCACTTGACATGACCGAAGAAACGTGTTCGCTTCGCTGTTTTCATTCATCAGATTCGAAACGAAGACGTGTAAGCGACTTTTTATTGGCGTGCGTTTTACTGTAATTGCGAAAGATTTTAACTTTATTCAGTGGCACGAGTGAAATGCATCCGTTTGAGCGAGGCTGGACACAAAGTTAAAAAGATCCAGCAGACACTTGGAGTCGGAAAGACGCAAATCTACGAAACTTTAAAAAAACAAGGCATCGATTCAACTCCTGATGACAAGCCACCATCAGCAAGGAAGCAATGCAAATGGCAAAAAAAAACCTTCAGTATGCACAAGGATTACCAGACATCGGTGATCAACGGGACAGTAACTTGCAACTAGCAAGAAAACTGTATGACACACAGGCAAACATTGTCATAAACCAAAGAATGCATCCAACAAAACAATCCAAAATATACATTTTTTTTCCCAAGACAGAAAAAAAAACTATACTGTAATACTGTACGTATTTTACTGTTGTGATTTTTTTGTAATACACCTGTATTGCAGTTTTTGTTATATAAACAGTTTTTGGACAGTATATTTTTGTATTTTATTGATTGTGTTGCTACACGTGCATTTTGTCAACATACTTGCAGGTTCATAAAGGACATGTACCATGCTCATTTCCCAAATGCGGAATTTCTGTTATCAGGACAAATTGGACAGCGCAAAAACGAGTCCGTACTAGAGAATATTTACTGTATACCTTTTCTACAAATAACTGGGATGTATTGAGGAAAATAAATCACATAAAAAGAAAAAAAATACAGTCTTTTCCGCACTATAAGGCGCTTCAGAGGACAAGGCACACCTTCAGTCAATTGCGTATTTGCAAACCCTTTTCACATATTGGGCACACCGCATGATAAGGTGCATACAATAGTGGCTGCGATTGCATTATGCATCCATGAGATAGAGCTAAACTGAAAGGAATACAATACAATACGGCTTTATTTATACAGCGCTTTCACTATTGCTGCAGCTGTAACAAAGCACTTTAGAGAGCAGTGAAAATACTACATCTAAGAAATCAGAATATTGATCCATATATAAGGCGCATCGGATTATAAGGCACACTGTCATCTTTTCATAACATTGAATGCTTTTAGATGTGCCTTAGAGTACGTAAAATATGGTATTTGAAAAAAAATCAGCTGAAATGCGAGTATGCTGGGGTCGGCTGTACAGTTGTGACTTTTCATGTGTGGTTCAGGCTTACATCTGCAAATCGGAGGTCCCCTGCTAATATGTTCCGCCACAGCTTATTTCTTTGTTCTTAAAGACAGATTTTTAGATAGAAATGCACAGAAAGAGAGAAGAGAGAGACCACCACCCACCAAGCCACCCACAAACTTATCCAGACGCTTAAAGCAGGATTTGCTTTTTTTTCTTCTCAAACCACTTCCCTGTCTTCCCTTTGCTCCCTGTGACGATACTATGCTGGAATTCACTCCTGGTTGGTCCATGTCGCTCTGAGACAGAGACAGAGAGATGAGAATGACTGGATCGCTCAGATGTCTCTGTTTAGCAGCCACTAAACTTCACAATTGCTTTTGTGTTCCCCTTTCAATCTATGTTTTGTATTGCTTTCATGATAAACTATTCTTTTCCCATTTTGGTCAGTGTCGTTAACTCAAGGCTGCTGTGGACTAGGTTGTGTACCGAGGTCCAAGATCTGGTCTGACATGTCAGAAAAGTTACAGTATACTTTGTGCATCTTTAGTTGCTGCAAAAATGTGCTGCTGATAATCAGGCATTGTCGGTGTGGATTCAGAAGCTCTGTGTGAAAGACATGGGGGGGATGCTGCCGGCTCTTGTGGAGGCCTGCAAAGGGACTTGCTCCCACCTCCTCTCCAAAGCCCAATGGCTCTAGATTGATGGGGGAGGTGTTGCCTCCGCTCAGTCATCCATCACACATTTATTTGTGTTTTAGAAGATGGAAGAAATGGAAGCAAAGATAGAATAAAGAAAAAAGCGACTTCCAAAAATATCTGAGTTGGGGGCTGTGGTGTGGTGGGTTAAAGAGTTGAGCATGATTGGGGGTCTAGCCTGCCCAACTCTCCTCTCCTGCCCCCCTCCATGCAAGCAAATTCTGGAAAAGAAGTTTTACCCTTGTGACCCCCAACCATTCTCCAGCACTGGTGCTGATAACAAAGGCAGATAAAGCCAAATGGGGGCAGATTTAGTGAAGATTAGCCAGCAGGTTTGGGATTTCCTCTGAGGTTTCTGTCAAGTATGAGTGTGCATGTGTATGTGCGTGCCGGGTAAACACCAATAGCACATTATATGAGAGGATGACCAGTGAATAGTTGGTGGTCTCTATCTTCCTTTTCGACAGTGCTTGGAATATGTGTGACAGGACAGTAAGGCTGAATAATTGTGCATAGCTGACAGAGGAAACAGTACCTGTGTTGTTGTAGTGCATGGCAGCTCTGTGGCAAAAGGGGATGACTCAACTCAACCCATAAACAATGATGGGATTGCAACCTTTTGCACAAGCTGTACTAATCAACGAGGAATTTCAGGTAAATCGGCAGTGCACAGCCAAAGTTGCTGGAAGGCCGTGTAACAAAAACAAACTGACAGTACACTGTACATCAAAATTTTTGAATCAATTTTCCATTTATAGTTTACACTCTGATTAACAACGTTTAGCAACGAGATTGGCGTTGCGCTCAGATGGAGTGTGACATAGGACACCTTTGAACTTCAGTCGTCATTGCACAGAACCCAAGGCATTTCAAGTGTGTGTGTGTGTGTGTGTGTGTGTGTGTGTGTGTGTGTGTGTGTGTGTGTGTGTGTGTGTGTGTGTGTGTGTGTGTGTGTGTGTGTGTGTGTGTGTGTGTGTGTGTGTGTGTGTGTGTGTGTGTGTGTGTGTGTGTGTGTGTGTGTGTGTGTGTGCGTGCGTGTGCGTGTGTGTGCCAACTCGCACAGTGATGAGCAAGGTGACTGACAGGAGAGAGAACGAAACAGCGCGACGGCCTGCTGAGGATGTATTTACACAAACAAGCATTTAGATGACGATTTATCGAATCTGGAGAAAAACTATTGTGTCCGTTTTATTCCTTGACCGATAAGTTGAAATAGTAATTATCATGAGAGTACCTGGTGATACTAAAGCACAGGCTGTTTTGTCTTGTAACTTTTTCACACAAGTTGTTTTTGGAGACTGCCATCTGCAGATTGTCCAGCTATTGTGACATACAGACAGCTAATGCAGGTGCTCAAGCATGTTGCCATGTGACTTTACCACCTGCAACATAAAATAAACATACAACCTGTTATTAAATATGGGGGTGTTTTTTCCCCCCTATTTGGGTATTTGTAGTAGTGCGGCATTGTGTCCAAATAAAAAGGCATTTTTGTGTGAAGATATAGTTTTTGTGTAATGTGCAAACTGGAAAACTGAACCAATCTAAAGAAAGAACTGGTTTGCGTTATTGTTATTGTCAAGCTTGAACGTGGCTTCTGTGTCTAATGCCAAGCAAATACAAATGGAATGATAAATATACAAACATTGGAAATGATTACCTCATGCAATTGTATGCCGAGCCCTAATTTCATCTTCATAAAAGGTAGTTTTTTGTTTTGTTTTGTTAGTAATTGATGTTTACTGATGAGACCAGAACGCATTTATCTTTCTGTCTTTGTTCAAAGCTAAATGAGGAAAATCCCAACAGGTTTTTTTTGTATATCATGAAGACGTAATGTGGAAAAAAATGTGTGCAGTAGACAGGAAAAGATGCTTCGCTTGTACTTGAGGCTATGGGAGAGTGTATGTTTCTTCAGAGTTTTCCCAATTGCATACCTCGTGGTGGAACCCCCAGAGATCCTATTTGAATCACAAATGTCTCGTTTCTCAATCGTTCAGAGGTTTTGGTCAGTTGAGGAATTTTGCGACCCATTAAAGCCTTGTGACAATGACTTTCACCCCTGGGACCACCGCAGGGGTCTGCCCCCCTTCTGACCTCTCTTGCTGCCCAGTCCTACCTCCAACGGTTTTCCTCCAGAGTTCTGATTGGTTCAACTATGTACCCCACAAACCCTGTGAGGTCAACGTCTTTTTTCTCGCCTTCCCTCTTGTCCTATTTTTCCGGCTCAAGTCGGCGTTTATCAAAGACAACCCAGTTCTGTCCTGTGGCCAAATCATCTTGACACCCATTTAGCATGCTCATCAGACATAAGTTATGAATATTCAAGATGATGCTGGGGGTCACCAAGCTAAAGAAAAGAAGAGATGAGAGTGACATATCATGAGAGTGTCTTAAAGAGGTTGAAATAAAGCGAAAAAGAGGATAATCCACAGGCACTTTAGTCACTATTGCTCTTAATTATTATCAGACTTGCAGGATCCCGACATCAGTTTTTCTTAGATGGCACAGTGGTAGAATGGTCTTCTCGCAACCTGAAGGTTGTGGGTTCAATCGTCATGTCTAAGTGTCCGTGGGCAAGACACTCAACTCAAGTTGCTTCTGATGATGCCTCATCAGAAGATAAATGAGGAAACGGTGTTAAAAGTACAGTACTTTGAATACCTAAAGCAGAAAAGTGTGATAAAAGTGAACACCCATTTACCCATTTTAATATTTATCAATCTTGAAATCCTTTCCCGTGTATCTCAAACATCACACACATACCCCGTGAGGAGTTTGATTTTTGCAACTTCTATTTGAACACAACCACTTTAATGGTACGGTATTTTGTGAAGACGGAAACAAGGGGAAAAGCAAGATCATTGGAATCACTACTTGTCATGATTCGGTTTGGGACCAACAGGTGGCACTGTGGGGCTCCCCCTGCAGCTGCGCACCTGTTGGTCATTAGGTAATTAGTGCTTTAAAAGGACTCCCAGCCCGACCACTCACTGTCGGGTCATTGTTGCTTTTTGCTGCTGTCATATTTGTTTGTTTGTCATGTTTCTGCTCATGTTTTTGTTATCAATAGTTTTGTGCTTCAGTCATGGTTTTTGTTTGCTACTTTGGACTTTGTTTGCTTAGGATTTAGTTTTTTGTGTTTTATCAATACACTTCTTCAAATATACCCTGCTCCTTTCTCCTGCCTGCTTTTTGGGGTTCACCACCACTTCGCAACATGACACCACCCCAATTTAAGGGTCGAGGATGTTAAAATTAAGTCTGTTGATATTAAAAAAAATTTTAACTGCTGAACACTCCCTTATTTTACACCACAATCTCCACTTTTCTGCTACAGTCCGCTTGAAAATGAACCTCCATACAATCATCACCAGCCACATTGTTTGTCATCATATCTCATTTCAGATGGTGTGTTAATTATGGCTTTGCTTTTGTAGTACTACAAGCAATTTCGTGAGTCAAAGTTCGCCAGTTAAGTTGTAATTTGAGTCTTCGTGAAGACATCGAATAGCCAAGAGATGGCAAAGATGTTAAGAAAAAAAATACCTCTTTGTGATGAAACTTTAAGTCTGTTTTATTCGATTGAAATTAATACATACAAGGATTAGGTAATTCTAAATTATTCCAACTGATTCATTGCTGGCCGAACACATGGCATGATCTATTTCAATTCAGAATTAAAAAATAAAAGAATCTTTTGCTTTTCGTTGAAAAATAAATACATAAAAAGGAAACGCTCATATATGGTGGTGAGGTGCACAATCTGCCTCTGGCGCGTACGTACTGTATAAAGCATTAAAATGGTACTTGCAAACATTATAGTTGCCCATCCCTGCATTACTCTCACAATAGTGTTATCTGCCAATTTGAGATGCTCCGCAACCAAGGCAATCCCGGAATTTGGCACCGCCTTCAGAATCCACTTGTTTAAAACGTCCTACCCTTGATCCTCTTGTCCGACAGGCAAGAGTGGTTATGAATGTGTTGGATCTTGTGAGAACAAGTAAGCAGAGCCGAGCCAGGAAGGAGCTACTTTCTCTGAATGAGTCTGACTAGCTCATTGACATGGATGTTAAGAACATCTAGGATCTTATCCAAGCTGAGACAAATAGTCATTTCGACTTTGGGAATGCGGCACCCTTCCAAGCTTTGATGTTACTGCTGTCCTGATGCCACAGGGTCTTATCAAGGGTATTATATCTTCATGACTTAAAAGAACAGTTTTCTTGCCACTTTTTTTTTTCGTAGCAAACGTTACAAATGACATGAATTGTTGATAAAGTATGTTGATTTATTCCATACCTGTCAACTCATACGGTTTAGCCATAGTTCATAAGGATTTTGTGGTGAATCTTACGTATATGGCCGTATCGCACAAATCATACGGATTCTGAAAATTACCGGGTTGTTTTTTTTTCACAATCATTTGGAGTTGGTGAAAAAAGTAACGCAGGAATACAACTCTGAACACAGTAATGCCACTAAGTAGAATTATGATTAGAAATTAACCAGACATTGTATTATGGAGATCTACAATAAATATAGAAAATTTTGTGGGGGGGTTTTCTGCCGTCATTTTGACATATATAATGCTTTGGTATGTTATAAGGATTTTTTGCTCTTTATAATGATTTTTTTGGTAGTTTATACAGATTGGCGCTCCGAAAAGTTGACAGGTATGTTATTCAGAGAAACACCAGAACAGCATAAGTAAAGAAGATATGAGTGACATCATCCCCAACTAAATTCCCAACACCTACTCAAGTGTGAGAGGCTTTCATTGATCTCGGGCCGGGAAAAAAAGTCGACGAACTCGGTTGTGTCAATGAATTGGTCGATACAAAAATGTTTGCCTCAAAGCTCTTAATTAATAATTGTATTACTATACTTGCAATGCGGATGGCTGGATGCACGTCACACTTTTCGAGCACATTTCGTGGATTATGACCAGGATTGTTTTTTTTGTTTGTTTGCTTGTTTGTTTGTTTGTTTGTTTTTCTCATTAACATTAAGCAAATTAAAGTTCAATGTTATTACATGTTGTTATTAGGTAACTTTGAAACAGGAACACAGGGATGTAAAGGCACCAGCCTATAGGGCAACAAATGTAGGATGTATTGACTGTTTTTACTCATTAAGTGATGTCAAATATCCCACCATTGCTAGTTAAAACGTGCTTTATTGCATTCATTTTGCAGCCCTTAATGGCCATGAGGGGCATTTGTGTTTGTGAACAACACAAGACCCCGTCTTACGCAAAGCAACGTTAAAAAGTCCTTTGCATCGACATTAGTATGCTGTTCAAACCTCAAGTTTGGCAAAGTCAAGTGCTATCTGGAGAGGCATACTGTATCACGGTCAGGCATTTTCCCCAGATTAAAAAAAAAATTGTCAGCCCTGGGCAACCGATGAAATCCATCCATCTATCTGTGCACCTCGGTTTAGGACTGTGCGATGGGTGACTTGAGAAATGGGGCACATCCAGGACTGCTCCACAGTCAATAACATGGCTATACTGAGTACTTTAACTATCAACCCCCTGTGGGGTTTTCTTCACAATTGACATCTGTTTCCCAATCCACATTGACTAAGAGTGATTACATGTACCGATTGCATAATTTTTTTTTTCTGAACTGTGCCACATGGGGGAATAAAAACCGAAACGGGTCACTTGAACCTTGAAATAAGTAAATCCAGCCTTAGAGGCTTCACGAACAATCAATGTATCAATCTTCAGTCAAGGTCAATTTATTGTCCAACTGATTTTTTTTTTTTTTGGTATTGACTCTCTCAAATAAATTATAAATGTAATCCCCAAGTCAATCCCCCACCCCCCTCAAATATAGATTTGTGTGAACTATAATCTATCTCTGAAGAGAAACGTTTGTGCGAGCAAATTCAACATGTTTATATACATAAATGGATGTTGGGATACATAAGTGGCCACCAAAGCCACCCTGCCACTATTTTCAATTCCTTGAAACACATGCATGGTATGGAGACACGTTGCCTTTGAACATCCCTCTTCCTGCTTCTCATCAAGATGACTAGAGGTCAGGACTGGGTTAGCCACGTCAGGCCACAGTCCTAAACCTCTAAATGGACTAATTAAAATGTACTTCAAAAATATGTCAAATGCACTTAGATTGTAGTTATGTAAGATGCGCAGATGTGAGATGTATTTTTAACTCATAAATGTTCAGCACTTCCATTTTAGCTGTCGGGAGTGTGAGCCAATTCCTGAATTACTCAGTTTGTCAATGTCAACTTCCACTGCGATATTTCAGTGAGAGACGGCATGCAATGTCCTCTAATAACAGATTCTAAAACCAATACACAGTAAGGATTGTGATACGTAGTGGTCCACATCCCACACCAATGCCAAATCACCAGTTAGCATCATCTGCGGGCCATCTTAATATTTCTTAATACTTCCTTCTTTCATTGTTCAATTCCAGTCCTATTTCTTTCAAAGGACTTCTCAGACTCCAGTTTCAGACTGACATGGAGGGTGTCTGTCTGAAGAAGTCCATCTGGGTCACAGCCTGAGCTATTATCAGCTTTTTATTGTTCTTTATTGTTGTACTCAGTGTCTGTTGCCCAATCCTCTGCAAGGGCTTCTTCGGAACAATGGGGAGGTGACAATGGTATTTGTACTCTCCTTACAAAACACATTTGAGACTGTTTCCAAGAACATCCCTTCTGCCTTAATCAAAAATAGGATACTCCGTATGAATTCTAAACTCCCAGATGAAACGGTATCTATGAAAATAAAGCTGTTCATTATCTTGAATGTATGTAATGATCATTTTAGACAACATTATGGGCAGTGTCACATTGGTCACAGTATATGATGTTGTCTCTGTCAAGTGATCCACTGACGTTTATCATATTTGATCTTTGTATCACACAATTGAAGGCACTTATTTATTTAAGTCGTCTGTCATTTTGAAAATGCACACGTATTGATGAAGTTGCAGATTTTTAAATGGTTTTCATTTAAAAATATGTAATATTTCATTATATTCAGAAAAGAAATATCAATATTTCCTTTCATTTGTTATGACATTTTGTCAGCACTCTCTTTTCTATAACATACATAAAAGATTAATAAAATTACTTAAGTAAGTCTGCTTATACTATTTTGTTTCTTGGGGGAGGGGAGGGGGGGTTGTGTACAGAAATTGTGTGAGCAACCCAGACAGATGCTGCCTATCCTGTCAGCTTGTTAGCAAGGGCAGTGAGGTAGATAATAATTGTCAGCTTGGCTGTCTTATTGCCAGTGACAGGGTGGGCTGCGCCGGATGGTTTTGGCACAGGGAGCACTCATTCACTAGACATCAGGTATCCCTTGCTTTGGGGAGAAGAGAAGCTTAAATGGTAGACACTATAGCTCCTCTTCTTACGATGTGTTTTTATGCTCAATTACAGATGGCTACCCAGACGCCGATACAAACTACCCTCAGAAAGGCATCACACAATGGGAAGAACCAGCATCAGGCTCGTCTCATTCTTCCCAATCGGTCTACATCACACATGTGAAAGACAACATGAACAAAGCTGAATGGCCCAGCAAATAAGGGACCTTACATCTGAGCAGATTTAAAATGTAAGGCACATGTTTCATTTTTGACATTATAGATTTTATGAGTCTGGCTTTACATTGGCGTCCAGGTTCGTTCATTCTACAATGTCTCCTGTCGTTGATTTAGACCTGAGATCATTTGCTTGCTTCAGGTGTGTAGTGTTGAGAGCACATGCATTCATGTGCAACAAGAGGAAATAATTGATGTTTGGCCCCTCATGGAGATTGTGCCTTCTCTCGTGATCTCTGGGCTACTTTATCACCAATTTGCTTGATGGGATTGTGGTCAGGGATCTCAAGATCTGATCCAACTAAACCTTTGTCTGCTATTTGGAGAAATAGATTGTCACTTACAAACATGCTAAGAGTCACCTTTTTAAATGTCAGGTCAAGTTTGTATGAAAATCGAATGGCCCAACATTGTTTTTTAATGACATAAAGTGTGTAATACAAAATGGGAACAAACATGTTTTTATTACAGAACACATTCCATCCACTTTTGCATCTACTTATTGTGCAAAACAAAATGTGTAATGACGGAACCTCGGATGTCCTTGTGTCTGCACTGCCAGTGCACTTACCGCAGCAATGGAAATGCAGTAAAGATACTCTTCCAAACATCCCCTTCTGGGGTATGACAAAAGAAATCCAGCTCTCCAAAGGAAATCCAACTATGGAAGCTATATCCAACCCAATTTTGATCCTAGACACCGGAACCCAACCCGGATACCAAAGAGTTGTTATTGCAGATGTACAAGAAGCTGAACTGCTTATTCATTCCACATCGTACCATCTATCTTCCATCCCTGAATATGATGTTCTCACATTGGAACTCACTTCCTGTTGCATATCCGTGGTTGTGAATCCACTGTGGCCCATCACCCAAGTTAGCACTGCAACAAGCCATTGTACCATCAGTTGTTTGTTCTGTCCGAAAATTCAGACAGGAAAACGCTGACCTATATAAATAATGAATAGGAAGTATGATAGAGGAAGGGCCTTCTCTGTGGACCGATTAATAAAAAGCTAGCTCTGTGTGCCAGGTGGCATGATTTTGCACCCCCAGGCTGATTCCTGGGTCAACTCTTGGGACGATGGTGTCCGGGCCACAGATTGGATTTCCACAGGCAATTATTACTGATTACAGTATGGGCCTTGTACATTCTCCTATGGACTCTTTGTGCACTATTTTAGAGTGTGAGAACGTGTACATTGATAAGTATCTGATCTTAAAGTTTAATAGCAAATCAGTCTAAATCCCCAATTTCAAAGTGTATATTTGATTGCTTGCTGTGATTGTATCGTGGAGGGAGAGCTTGCAGGGCATTGTGTATTATTAAGACAACTGATGGTGTTTGCCAGAATAAGCACCACCAGTTAATGGTTTGTAACTCTAGCGTGTCTTGGCCACCGTTGCAGCAAAACCTGTAATCATCTGCAAAATTATCTTGCTTGCTTGATTTCTACACAAATCATGTATTAAATAGTCCCAGATAAATACTGTATTGTTTACGACAATGCTGCTAGCCACTACTAAAGAAGAGGCATTCGGCCCACTGATGGTGAATCAGTATTTTGGTGCTACTCAGGAAATTCACTGCTTAATGTTGCACTGCTTCTTAAAATATCAGGAAAAGGCATCTGCTGTGTTTCCTATATTGAACAGTATTTACTATATGTCATTATGGTACATCTAATGCCATTGTTTTTATACTATAGGCTGGGAGACATTTATTTCAAATTTTTACATCCCTCACCTCCCACTTTGTCTGGCCCATCTCCTTGAGGCTTGAGGATGGTTGGCACTGGCCTGACGCTGTCAGCCAGTCCTGGGCAGCTGGGATCTGCGGTACTCCCTACAGTTCTTCAGTGATCTGGCAGCCCCTTTTCATTTGCCCCCGCACTTTTGTTTCTGCCTTTTTCTTCTCGCCAGCTAAAGAATACAATACAGAGAATCACTGTGCTGTGCTATGAATAAAGACCCACACCCGAGGGAGTGCACACACATCCACACTTTTATAAGCCATTGAGAAAGACAAGGCTAAATGCGGAAAGAAGAGCAGACGCCTCTCAGATGCTGGGCTTGGCTTTGTGCGCCACTTGACACAGATGGTGGCAAACAAGATAACTGTTGTTTGTTGTTTATCGAAGGACCCTCTGCCACACTCCGCTGTCATCTGGACACCCCGGAAATGGCAACAAGCCTAAGGGAAAGTGAATAATTAAGATCACTCTATGCCTACTTCAATTTTGTTCCTGTGTGGCACACGTGGTCATGTCAAAGACAGTACAGTGAAACCTCTGAGATGGAAGAGTGCTGGTCAACCTCAGGTTTGGTCATATTAACTCATTCAGTACGAGCCAATTCTGGACCAAGTCTGAAAAGACGTTTAAAAATGTCTTTGGGATTGAATGAGTTAAAGTATTCCGAGGAACATAATGGCAATACAAGTAACCAGTTCCTGTGTTAAACCTGCCATAAAACAATCAGGTGTGCAGGCAGAGAACTGCAGATTTAAGGAAAACAAATGTGAAACTTTTGGCTTTAAGAGACCTGATCTGTATCAATAGAAATGGCTGTCAATATACACAATGAGAAATAACCGTTCATACTGCCCTCTCCCCGCTGTCCAGGAACGGGTCCATAATGTCTCTCCCCATCCCTCGCCTCCCCTTTTCTGAGCAGAGAACAAACGCACATGCATGTAATGTCTCGGGTGAAATGACTCTGAGAGCTGCTTGTCCCGCTTCCCCGACGGATTTGCGCCGATGGACTGTATCTCGACAGAAGCACGCGACGATTGGGCGAGGTCTGGTCGTTGACGAACTTGTAATGTGACGCCTCGCCCGGTCCAAAACACGGAATAATATTGATCTGGTAGTCTGACAATGCAACCGTAGTGAACGAGAAAAAAAGTCACTGAGTTTGAGAAGGCTGTAGATATGTCTGGTGTCTGGTGTCTGTGTGAGTAGAAATAATAACCTTTCGCCATGTTCATTCAGTCAAATTTCTCAAATCAATAGAAATGGGAGTTCTTTTTACACCATGAATGAATAAAAGTATAGTAATCAGTCCCCAATATTCTTATTGGAACCGGCAACACTGCCCCGATGTCAAATCCCATTAATTTTCCTTCCGTTTTATACATCTGAACAGTTAGACCTGGTTTAATGTGTCCCCCTTGACCTTTTGTCAAAATGTGCGCTTGGTAGGAAAAAGGCTGCAGCTGGACACTGACGGCAATCGAGCATGAATAGCAGGGTAGCCCTGGGCACCATGAAAAATCCAGCTGAGAACTGTACAGACAGGGTCACAGCCCCTCGGTGCTGCTCCCCAAAAGGAGAGCGAGAGTAAACATGCGTAATAGGGAGAGACTAAAAGAGGCTTGGACTGTGTTCTTGTAAATAATTGCGTTCATTGTTCTCTGCCACTGTTGGTTATGGTCACAAGCTGTTTGGTAGGCCCCTGTCTGTCTGGTGCTCCCCATGATCCTGGTGTCATCTCCTACGCCCCCAAGGGGAGCAACTTGTGCCAGGGCTGAGAATGCCAGCTCACTGACCCGGTGGCCCCAAGTCTGATGTGCCCACGCTAGCAGCAAACGGTCCTCGGCCAACTCTGAGACTCGGGGCGTGCTGTGCGCATGCAGCTACGCTGTTAAATAAAGCTGGTTCAAAGAGCACATTCCTGCCCTTGGCTCAGCAGTGAAAAGGCGGGCTCGCCGGCTTGTTGTGTCAAAGCGGCAGATTGTTTCATTTTATTGCGTCGCCTTTATCTCGGCTGACGTTGGTACGATCTGTTGCATGTTATGAGCCCCTGTTCTTGGATGTGGCTACTGCAGATGGCCTATTTGGATTGCGATACCTGGGCTCTTAATCTGCAGTCACAAACTCACTCCAGTTGCTGAGGTATTTCAAGAAAGCTGCGTGGACACATAAATGCATTGCCATGTTGTTCACCTTATCTGGATATTAACACCCGCGCACTCCTTTTAAATACCGTATGTATTAACCGTTAAGAAGAACACCTATTCAAACACAATGGCTTGTATATTTTTATCATACACAATGATAAGCAATAATAGATGGCTATATATACATATATATATATATATATATTAGAGCTGTCAAACGATTAAAATATTTAATCTAATTAAAAATGCAACTGTCATAATTAACTCAAATGAACAAAAAAATTAATCGTGATTACTCTCTTTCATTATCATTATCATTACTTTCCTTTTACATTTTTTGTCCTATTTTTTTCCCCCCCATTTTAATGCTCTCATCAACTTGGAATCATGAATCAGTTTTCTATGTGCCAAATACAAATATTTACTGAAATAACAATTTCAGTAAATACGAAGAAAGAATATTTTTCACTTGGAGCAGTTGTTCACACATAATCTCACACACACAATATTACTGTACATCAACAACGGTGAATAAAAATATTCTCACACAACAGCTGCTTTAGCAGCTTTTTTTAATGAAATCAAAACAGAGAAATATAACATTATAAAGTGCACATCTAAGGTAAACTAGTACTCAGCCTATAGTGGATTTAAATCATGGTTGCATACTTCGTTTTTCTCAAGTTTGCTTTGAACACAGCAGTCTGTTTCTGTATGTTTGTTGGAGAATAACGAGACTCCGGACACCAGTGTTCGTTATGTGCCGCTGTATTCAAAACTGTCGGCCATACAAACAAGCGCAAGCACTTCCCCCGTGCTGCTGGGGCAAACCATTCTGAAAGAGGGGGGATTTCACTCCCCCGAACACAGTCAGGCTATGTTGATTGTGTTGGTCCTTCTTGCGCAGAAGTCTCTCTACTGTTTTTGTGTAGACCTCATTTTGAATGACTACACTTGGTTCGATGACAACACTGGAGACGTTTGATTTTCGCTAGGTCGCTACCACAGCAGTGCACTCTCACTGTCAGACGAACACAGAGAAGCTCCACCCGCTCTATTTATATGGACACGGAACGCTGTAACCTTCGACACAAAATAGTTCCAAACAAGTAACAATCGCGTCAGTGGCATACATTGTATACCTGTATGATACACACAGAGAGAAGAACAGGTAACTTTGGTCTTGTCAGTGGAGCAATCTGGCAACTTTTTAAAAGTAAACTTTCCATTCATAAACTCTTTAAGTATCCGTTTTTGGTGTCTCACGCTGCCGTGGCTGGCAAAACAGACATGGGCGTGGACTTCTGCAGCGTGCTTGTTGTTTTGTTTCTGGTGTATTTATAGGGCAACGTAACATCCGCTTGTGACGTGTGCCGCATTAATCTCGCGAGAAAAAATGTAATCCCATTAAAATTCATTTAAATTAATGCCAATAAAAACGTGCTAAATTGACAGCTCTAATATATATATATAATTATATATATATATATATATATATATATATATATATATATTATGTGTGTGTATGTGTGTGTGTGTGTATATATATGGACGCATTTAACCTTTAACAGCAATTACATCAGCATAAAATGTAAACCAAATCGGTCTTGTCGACCACAAAAATTGGTCAACCCAAAAGTGTAAGCCTCAAAACTATTCATAGCAACTAGCAACAGAAATATCAATACAGGGACTATGCACATTGTTTTTCGTCTTTAAATTGACAAAATTAAAGGTTTATGTCATTACTGCAAAGCGGAGCTGTGGTCGCTTGTAGACGGTGTTGACAGGAACACGGGAACGTGTTCGTACATGCTTGATAATTGTCACATTTCGGTTTTTCGGTCTGGCCAGCAGGTGGCAGGAGCGGTCTCTCTAGCACACCTGCTGGCAATCATTAATCAATAGAGACACTATTTAAGGACTCCTACGTTCGACACCTGTTGTGGGAGTATTGTTTTTGGCATTGCTTACCTCATTGCTCATTGACTAGTGGCTTTTGACCTCGTCGTGTTTTCGCGTGTAGTCTCGGTACCAAGTTTGTGTAAGTACCATTTTGTTTTGATGATCTGGCTTTTCTTGCGTGTACAAAGTGTTACATTGTTTTTCGTTCGTATTTTGTGGGCTTTACTTTCCTTTTCTTGCTCTTTTGTGCAAGCACCTTTTGTTAGTCGTTTTTGATTTACCTCCTGGTCATTGTGGACCAGCGCTTTATGTTCTCGCTTATTTTCGGTTCGGTTTGGACATTAAATTGTCTTACTTCGGAGACCTTGTTTTTGTCTACGTTTTTTGGATCCCCCTCCCTAACTCGGTTTACCCGAGTACGTAACAGAATACTCCCACCATAATGGATCCTGTAGACATTAACAAGATCATGACCGCCTTGACCAGCCAGGGGCAATTAGTGGGCCAGCAACGACAGGAGCTCTCGGAGCTCCGGGAGGCAGTCGCCGTCCTAGCCCAGCGGCTGGAGAGATTGTGTTCCCAAGGGGAACACGCGACCCCCCGAGAAACGCCACCTCCAAGGGTCCCGGCGGCTTCATCTGGGACACCCTCTTCCCCGATCATGGGGCGAGAGCCCAATCTCCCCCACCCCCCTCGCTACAGGGGAGAACAGGCTCTCTGCAAGCAATTTTTACACCAGTGCTCTCTGATATTCGACCAACAACCAGCTACGTACGAGAAAGATAGCACGAAGGTGGCGTTCATTATGAGCCTGTTGACTGGTCAGGCGGCGTCTTGGGCAGTAGAGATCAGCAATGCTCAACCCGGGCTTTGGTCTTCCTACCCAGAGTTTGTTGCCGAGTTCCGGCGCGTATTTCAACATCCGGTTATGGGAAGGGAGGCCGAAGGTCGGCTATTAGCTATTCGGCAAGGACGACAATCCGTTGCCGAATACTCCATCTCATTTCGCATTTTGGCCGCCCGTAGCGGTTACGGGGACCGCGCCCTGTGTGGTTTGTTTCGGCGTTAAAGGACGAACTGGCAACCCGCGACGATAGCCGCAACTTGGAGGAGCTCATCGATTTGGCCCTCATTGTGGACAACCGCATGCGGCAGCGTGAGAGGGAACGTACGGAAGAGCGAGGAACTACCCGTGTCCCACCCCGACGTACTGGTCGTCGGCCGGCTGAGCACGAGTCCTGGCGACCACCCGGACCCGAGTGTCATTCGTGTTCCAATCCAGCCGACGCAGAGGAGGAGCCCATGCAACTGGGAGGCGGACGCCTGGGTATCAGCGGTGAGAGATCGTCGGATTCGGGATCGAGCCTGCTTCTACTGCGGCCAATCTGGACACCGGACTTCCAACTGTTCCTTGACACCGTCCCGCCCGGACAATTGTTTTGTAGACCCCAGCCTAGCTAAGGAACTGGGTTGCCAGGTTGAGGTCCTAAGGGAGACAAAGCGGGTTCACGATCTTGATGGGCGACTCCTGGCGGAAGTGAAAGAAATCACCGCGCCGGTGAAACTAACATTATCAGGCAATCACATCGAATACCGTAGATTCTATCTCATGCGGTCTCGATCCGTACCGTTAGTGTTGGGGTTGCCGTGGCTGCGCGAACATAACCCTGTCATTTCCTGGGAACGTCCGGCAATCGAGAGTTGGAGCGCATTTTGTTATACTCACTGTTTCCGCTCGGCGGCAGAAAAGAGAGGGCCGACCCGGAACGAGCCACCAGAAGTTATTTGTTTAGATAAGGTTCCGCGTATTTACCATGACCTGCGCCAAGTGTTTAGTAAAGACCGTGCCCAGTCCTTGCCGCCTCACCGGCCGTACGACTGCGCCATCGATCTATTGGAGAACGCCTCACTCCCGAATTCCCGTCTATATCAGGTCTCTCAGCCGGAACAAGAGGCGCTGAGAGAATATATCGATAGCTCACTCTCGGCTGGCCTCATTCGGCCGTCTAAATCCCCGTTGGGGGCCGGATTCTTCTTCATCGAAAAGAAAGACAAGACGTTACACCCGTGTGTCGATTATCGGGGCCTGAACGAGAGCACCATCAAGAACAAATACCCACTTCCGTTATTAGATTCGGCGTTCGCCCCCCTCCAATCCGCCACTATATTCTCCAAACTCGATTTACGAAGCGCTTACCATCTGGTCCGTATTCGTGAGGGGGACGAATGGAAGACGGCATTTAAGACCCCATTAGGGCACTTCGAATACCTAGTCATGCCATTTGGGCTGACCAACGCGCCCGCAGTATTTCAGTGTCTCATTAACGACGTATTAAGAGATTTTCTGAACCTGTTTTGTTTTGTTTATTTAGATGACATCTTAATTTTCTCTCGGACTCTTGCAGAACATCAACACCATGTCAGGCTGGTTTTGCAGCGTCTACTAGAGAACCGGTTATTCGTAAAAGCAGAAAAGTGCGAGTTTCACGTCGAGTCCATCTCCTTTCTGGGGTTTATTATCGAGAAGGGTCAGCTGAGAGCTGACGATGCCAAAGTTAAGGCCGTAGTAGAGTGGCCCACGCCCACCAACAGAAAGCAGTTGCAACGTTTCCTGGGTTTCGCTAATTTTTACCGTCGCTTCATTCGCAACTACAGCCAGAGAGCCCTGCCGTTGACCCGGCTAACCTCGGTCAAGATCCCCTTTAGGTGGGACACTGATACTGACCACGCGTTCGCCGAATTAAAGAAAGCCTTCACGAACCCTCCAGTATTACAGCATCCTAACCCCTCTAATCCGTTTGTCGTAGAGGTGGACGCGTCGGAATCCGGCGTGGGGGCCGTCTTATCGCAGCGATCCCCAGTCAACCAAAGACTTCTCCCCTGCGCCTTCTTCTCTCGTCGCCTCAGCCCAGCAGAATCCAACTACGACGTGGGGAACCGCGAACTGCTAGCCGTCGTTTTGGCATTACAAGAATGGCGACATTGGCTCGAAGGTACTGAAGAGCCATTCACGGTGTACACTGATCACAAGAACCTTGCCTACATCCGGTCAGCCAAGAGACTAAACTCCCGCCAAGCACGGTGGGCGCTTCTCCTCACTCGCTTCAACTTCACGCTCACCTACTGCCCGGGCTCAAAGAACATTAAACCGGATGCCCTCTCCCGCATCCATGACCCTGCGGAGAGGGACAACGAACCCCAAAGCATTGTTCCGGACCATTGTATTGTGGGGGCACTGAGGTGGGCCGTCGAACGTAAGGTCAAAGAGGCCCAGAACGGAGTTCAAGTCCCGGCTGGTTGTCCGACCGGGAGACTGTTTGTGCCCCCACCTCTGCGCGCAGAGGTGTTACAGTGGGGGCACACTTCTAAGGTGGCATGCCATCCAGGGGTGAACCGGACCTTGGACCTCGTGTCGCAGCGGTTTTGGTGGCCGGAGCTACGCAAGGATACCCAAGACTATATCAAGGCCTGTTCCACCTGCGCATGCAGTAAGGCGTCCCACCAACTGCCGGCTGGTTTGCTGCAACCGCTGCCTACCCCTTCTCGACCATGGTCCCACATATCCCTGGATTTTGTCACCGGCCTGCCTCCTTCCCGGGGAAAATCCGTCATACTCACCATAGTTGACCGCTTCTCTAAATCTGCCCATTTTGTTGCATTGTCCAAACTGCCCTCTGCTCAGGAAACCGCCGACCTCCTAGTGAGACACGTCTTCCGTCTTCATGGAATTCCTGTGGACATTGTGTCAGACCGGGGCCCTCAATTCATCTCCAGGGTATGGAAACGTTTCTGCCAGGCCATGGGGGCCACGGCGAGTCTGTCTTCCGGATACCACCCACAGTCCAATGGTCAAACGGAGCGCATAAACCAAGATTTGGAGGCAGCTCTGCGCTGCGTTTGCCTCCATCGCCCCTCCTCGTGGTCGGCCCACCTGCCTTGGGTGGAATACGCCCACAACACCCTCGTCTCATCAGCGACCGGTCGGTCTCCTTTCATGGCAGCATATGGTTACCAACCTCCTCTGTTTCCTTCTCAGGAGGGTCAGGTGGAACTGCCTTCCATACAGCTGCATCTACGACGGGCCCATCGCGTATGGAAGGAGACCAGAGCAGCACTGTCACGCACGGCTCAGCGGAACCGGCAGATCGCTGACCGTCGCCGACGCCCAGCACCCAGCTATCAGGTGGGACAGAAGGTGTGGCTGGCAACTAAGGATCTACGACTCGCAGGTACATCTCGCAAGTTGGGGCCACTCTTCACTGGACCGTTCGAGGTGGAATCGGTCCTCAGCCCCGTCTCTGTCAAGCTCCGACTGCCGCCCACCATGAAGGTCCACCCCGTGTTCCATGTTTCCCTGTTGAAGCCGGTGGCCACCAGTCCCCTGGCTCCTCCGCCCACGTCGCCGCCTCCTCCACAAATCGTCGACGGTGAACCAGTGTACACCGTGGGTGAAATCTTGGACTGTCGGTGCAGGGGTAGGGGTTTTCAGTATTTGGTTGACTGGGAAGGCTACGGCCCAGAGGATCGGCAGTGGGTCCCCGGCTCCTGGATCTTAGACCCGTCCCTGCTTCGGGCTTTCCATGCAGCGCACCCGTTGAAGCCGGGTGGTCCGCCAGGAGGCGTCCGTTGAGGGGGGGGTACTGTCACATTTCGGTTTTTCGGTCTGGCCAGCAGGTGGCAGGAGCGGTCTCTCTAGCACACCTGCTGGCAATCATTAATAAATAGAGACACTATTTAAGGACTCCTACGTTCGACACCTGTTGTGGGAGTATTGTTTTTGGCATTGCTTACCTCATTGCTCATTGACTAGTGGCTTTTGACCTTGTCGTGTTTTCGCGTGTAGTCTCGGTACCAAGTTTGTGTGTAAGTACCATTTTTGTTTTTTTAAGTACCATGTTTTGATGGCTGATGATTTGATGGTTTTGATGGCTTTTCTTGCGTGTACAAAGTGTTACATTGTTTTTCGTTCGTAGTTTGTGGGCTTTACTTTCCTTTTCTTGCTCTTTTGTGCAAGCACCTTTTGTTAGTCGTTTTTGATTTACCTCCTGGTCCTCATTGTGGACCAGCGCTTTATGTTCTCGCTTATTTTCGGTTCGGTTTGGACATTAAATTGTCTTACTTCGGAGACCTTGTTTTTTGTCTACGTTTTTTGGATCCCCCTCCCTAACTCGGTTTACCCGAGTACGTAACAACAATAAGTCGGTTCGGCCAATCATCATTGCACTGTGATGGTACGGTCGGATAAAAGTTTTTTTTTTGTGGGGGGGTGTTCTCATTCCTTAATGTAATATACCCTTCCACTGCTAGTTAGAATACACTGTATGAGGTTTGTAAACTCCATACAGTATTGTATTTATTTTGTAAATGATGCTTGTGTGAGTGGCTGTGGACTGAAATGTCTCTGAGGCTTGAGGCTAAAGTCTTTCACAATTAGTCTGACCACTACTTCATCAGGGAGCAAAGCACGTTGTGCACGGTTAACCTTGTCTCATGAGAGTTCAAGCTTCTGATGCAAACTTAGCTTTGAATAGCTTGCTCCAGAGTGGGTCTCCATGGCTAAGCGGTGATCGACTGTGAGTGTGATTTTAAGGGAAATGTGTTGAAAAAAATGAGTAACAATGACGGTCACTGCTGAATATTTTTTGAATAAGTCCTCACATCCGATGTTGCAGCTATTAATGTCAAAGATAGGCACTTGTGAATGACAGCTGACCCTTGAAAAGCAATATTAATACGTTATTTAACTTGTTGTAAAGTTGATATAATGTTCACGTGTTAAGTTTGGCAAACCTGAGTGGTATATGTAAAAAAATGTGTGTGACCGTAGAAAGAAAGCACAAGAATATTGTATAATGAGAAATTATTTTTTTGAGTCAAAGTCAAAACATTAAAGTCAGAGAGTCCAAGGAAGATACCAAAGGGGCATTTGAGGAATATAGAAGATCACACTAGTTAATTTAAGATTAGGTTTTCACAAATAATAAACGCATTGTGATCCATAAGCATTTGTCTACATCGGGGGTGCTCATTAGGTAGATCCTGATCTACCGGTAGATCTAAGACAGGTCCCAAGTAGATCCGAGGAGTGTCGAGGAGAAAAAAAACAAACATTTGTGTGTCTTTGTACATGTTAATAATATATATTTTTGTGTTAATGTACACTGCACCCTAATCATCTTATCAGTCTCATTTTCACCAATAAAATATTTAAAAATAAAATAAAGCAAGTGAATCTTGAATTTACGGTGGCGCGTGATTACGTCACCGGAAGTTGTTAGCTCTCAGCAGTCAGCAATTGCAGCTTGTGATCAGAACTGTTGCGCTCTATCTTTTATCGTCATTATTCTCATTCAGTTTGATTCGTGTACAATTCACCGAGGGTACGAGCAAAGAATAGGAATCTAGGAGGGCCCAGGGAAGCACTTTAAAACGGTACGTGTGAGCTACGATACTTAACAGGCTGCAAAGGTGCGTCGCATGCCTTAGTTTCAGGCTGTTTCTCATCAGCGTGTGCGCGCGTTTGTGTGTGTGTGTGCATGCGCGCGTGCCGGTAAGGGTAGATCCCGGGAGGTTAGTCGATCGACAAGTAGATCTTCGATCCAAAAAGTTTGAGAACCCGTGGTCTACATGTTGTTGCTTCCAAAAGGAGGAAGCATGGGAACTCACCAAGCCCAACACAGAATCATCTCCAGGCTGTAATGATCGAACCTCAATGACATCATGCATGTTTGAGAGCGAGCTTCTGGTAATGGTACTGTGCATCTTCTCCGAATACCAGTGGCCAAATGGAACACACAAGCTGCACCCGGCAATGGAAGTCATATGCTCTTGAATCAGCCCATTCCGTTCCTCGTCTTCAGACTGGGATGGGGAGGCCTCTATAAGGGCTCTGTATGGTAGATGTCAGAAAATAAGTGCAGGCCTTGGTAACAAAATGGAATTGGGTCTGATCAGCCCCAGGCTCATGTGTTTGATCTGCAACCTCACAGTACAGCTACCCACATCTTGAAGGGGAGAGCAGGATACAACACAGTCAGGATGTTTTGCTATTTTGCTGGATAATAATCATGTGTCACAGTGAAGGAAAACTGTTTTCATATGTTGGTTGACATCATGAGAACATCTTGCTACTTTCATTTAACCTTTTTTTTCTCGATTGTATTTCACATCCAATCAAGCAGCAACCAGGTTCACATTCTTTTTTAGTGTTTTGAAATTGTGTACATTTACTGTCTTGAGTACTTGCTTCTGTGATCATTCCTAGAGTGTAACTTGAAAAGTAATATCTTAACCCAGCAGCTAAAGCTGCTGAGATTTAATGGCCCCTTTACTGTGTATAAGTAGACATTCTGTTGTGATTGACATGTACTTCCTGTGAATTGCAGGAATAATTGGCCGGTTTTATCAGCTTTGACTGAGGTCCGGGGACATTTAACCATAAAGGAATAGACATTAAACCCAAGAGAGAACAAGGCCTTCGTGTAGTACTGCAGTTAAACCGGAAGTATGTAATATCCGCCCACTCACACCAAGTATCTCAACCAGTGTGGGATGATCAAGACGCAAAATGGTCAAATCCCACTAAGACTACTTGTTTATGACATGTTGAAGGGTTGTTTGAATAATAAATCCCCGCAAATACTTCTGAAACAACTGCATATTTTATTCATTCACTTTCATTGGGTGCCCCGATGTTTTATTGATCCACATAAAACTTTACAGACTTGAGTTTATTAGTCTCCAAATTGTGCAATGAAACAAAGGCTGCATTTCAATGATGACATAATGAATGCTTATTTGTCCATCCATTCATTTTCGGTAGTGCCAATTCTCACTTGGGCTGTGAATGTGCTGGAACCTATCCCCGTCTGACTCTGGATGAGAGGTGGGATCCATTTATAGCAGTTAGCTGATATTAAGCATATTTCTTTGTCATAGTTTTACAGGGCTCCAGACTAACTTTCTGGACTCAGAGCACAGTGAAGCCTAACCAGCAGAGTGAACCCAGTCCATCATCAGTCCGTCGTTATTTCAAGCCGGGCCAGTCCATCAGTTGTCATCATTATTTTAGCTGTGCTTCCGTCATCTCCATTTTACAGTTCATAACTGTTATTTCAGGACCATCAGTAAAAAAGTGAAATTTAGCCACAAAGGAAGGACATCTAAAATAACGTTAGAGTGACTGACTGAACAAATTGGTGGGCCGGCTGCAAGCGAATGACAAATGATGCATTATTGCCCACCTCAGATTTTGACAGGCAATGTGGGTTCAGTTTCTTTTGTCTTTGTGTCCTGTGACTGACTGGCGACCAGTTCACGATGTAGTCATAGTGAGCTGGGGTAGGCACCAGTACCTTGTGACCAGTGGCAGATGCTGGTCTGTCAGGGAGGGGAAGCTCAATTTCAGCCTACATCATAAAATGTGTCCGTTTATTTATACGTAAATTCTACTCTCCGTTCCTTTTCAAAAAAATGATCTGTGACCCTGAGGTGATAAAAGTCGGTCTGCGAACACAAGCAACTACAATAAAACCCGCCAGAAATAAAAGATGAATGTGTCGCGAGTCATTTTCAACAGGGAGTGTCACTAAAATGATGAGAAGTCTCCAGTTCATCTCAGAACAGAATGAGAATTGAAAAAGGCTCCCACAGATGCCTACACCAAAAGATCGGTGATTGGCTCTTTTTGTCAATCAAAAACAGATTCAGCCTCAGACAGATCATCCAATCATTATGCAGAAAAGATGAGCGTCCGGGCCTCCCAAAGACACTGAGCATCCAATGGGCGGGACAAAACCAGCATTTATCCAATGACTCGTCTCGTTTCAATTCAGTGGGACAATCTACGCTGAACTATCTAGACGCCCAGCGTCTGCGCTGCAGACGCTCAGCGTCCACACAGTTTAAAGCACAGTGAAGCTGCAGGAATGAATGAGAAGAGAGTCGCGTTGTAACCAGAAGGGGAAGCCGAGCTTTCCTTGTAGTCTTAGAGCAATCGCCTCTGCTTGCAACCCTGAACAAGATAAACAGCGTAGAAAATGGATGAATGAATGTCATTTGTGAAAAAAAATGCAGAGAACCCCTACCCCCATTCCCCCCCCCCCCCCCCGCATTACTGTTGTCGTCTTGTAAATAACACCTTAATCATATTGGGACTGCCATCCCATCAATTGTTATTACAATAACAAAGTTGTTTTGTTGTGTCATGAACAGATCATGCAGACTATACTTCCTGTTTAACGAGAAGCATCGCACTGGTTCTTTTAAAGCAGGAAGTGTGGAAATGTGCTACCCTTCTGACACACTTCTGTTGAACTTTGTCAATGGCCAAAATCATTTGGAAAGCAAACATGCTTGTCAGGCTGTATTTTACCTCCTTTTCCTCAACTGCCCCCCCCCCTCTCTTAAGAACCAGGAAATCAAACTGCAGCAGGCACCGTGTCAAACCATGATATGCACTTGGTTCTACCCCATCTATGGGGCCAAACGTGATTGAGTCAAGAGCTGGTCTCCCCTGCCTGGAAATACGATCTGACTTACTCACAAGTAAAAGTTGCTCAGACACACAAGCACATATGCATTCCCTCACATGAGCGAATGCAACCTTCTTTGTTTTACTGTTATTTCTCCAACGAAAGCTCAAAAAAAGTTACATGTTCAGGAAATCATTTGACATGGATTAGGGCTAACATCTTCTGGAAATTTACTCTAAAGTTGCACAAAAATTGTCATTTTGACATTCTCTCATGTGAGACCTCGGTGGGGTACTACCACACAAAAGGATATAAAGGAATGCGATGTTGATCACACCCATTTTAATTGAACATATGAATGTACTGGCATGGAAGGTTAGTCTGTTGAATCATGACAACTTATGTTTAAAGTTATTGGAATATTAAGTAAGAACCTTGGCTGCCTCGGCTGACAACGGTTTCTCCAGTTATCAAAGCTGTGAATGTGCTTCTGATGCAATTCTTTATTGCAATTTAAGCCTTTAAGGTGACATGAACCTGTTTCAATGTGGGGGAACCTGACCACGATGATGTGAGGGTGATGTCATCTGATATAGAGCAGCCACACTTTGGGGGCCTATTCCCCACTTTTGAGAATTGCACCGCAACTTGCCGAAAGCATACGTGACAAAAAGCCGGGAGAGATAAGCACAACCTGGTATGGAACTGTCATTAAAAATACTAATTATAGTAATTTTTGTTCATCTACGTGTACGCTCTACTTTATCTGACATAGATTGTTGATTTACTCAGTTGTGAAATGTGAATATACAGACAGTGATTCGTTTTCTTTTTGTCTTTTCTTAATTTTTCTTTTTTTTTTATTCTGTTGTTTTCTCTTACCTTCTTGAGGAACTGCTAAAGGTCAAGCACCGGTGTAATAATGCCAAAATATCACAACAGTTAAAACCAAACTCAAGATCTGGAATGTGTTCTATACTTAAAGGGACAGCACAAGGCTTTGGAGAAGTTGCCAAAGGACGATCCCAACTGATGACAGTCTGCAATTGCCTTGTGGGTTAGAATACTCATTGTACCGTAAGCTACAATAGATCCACATAAACAATATGTCGCACAGAGCAAGAGGAGAAAGCTCTCCTGTAATCTCAGAGTCTTCAAGATCCAGTGAGAATTCAAATTCAAGTACCACTTCTAGCGGAAGAATTGATGCAGAAATTCACCAGGAACAACTCAACAAATGGGAGAGCAACTTTAAACTTCGAGAGGCAATGTTGTTGTCAGAACTGAATCAGAAAGAAGTAGAATGGAAACTTAAAGAGGCAATGTTGTTGTCAGAATTGAAGCAGAAGGAATGGAAACTTCGAGAGACAACACTGCTGTCGGAAATTAAGCAGAAGGAGGTTGAGATGAAGCTCAGACTTGAACAGGAGAGAACCAAATTGCAAAAGTTACAAGCCAAAAAGGAAACCAAGAATCTTCAGACGCTTGTGAAGACATGTCACGGTTGCAAAGGTCTGACCCCTTTCATGGATGAAATTCAGGTTAACTCTGCATGTGAAGAAACTAAAGGTAGCATGACAACAAACCCAAATGTAGCAGCATTCCCTACTCAACCAGTATCTCCTACAACCTTAGTGACTCAGGAGACTTTGAGTCAGGCTCAAGTAAGTTCAAAAAGCACACCTATTCCGCAAGTTCCACAGCCAACAACCTTCAGTCGTAAACCTCTGAAATGTCTTGACCGGGACATTTCTTCCATGAAATTAATTGATAAAGAGCCATTAATAACGAAGAAGACACTGAAACATGTTCGGGTTGATGATGGGCACCAAGCTGTGAAAGGTTTCCCCCACAGAGATCAACAAAAGGCACACAATGAAGCTTCAGCATTACTCAAAAAAAGAACTGATAGCCCATCTGCTCTAGAAAGTGCGTTCAGAGAAAAGCTGATGAGATGGCCCAAGATCAGAGATAATGATCCGCTGGCACTAAAAGCATTTGTAGCCTTCTTGAAAAGCTGCAATGGAAACGTTCCCTATGGTGAGGAACTAACCTTTTTGAACAGTTGTGAGGAAAACTATAAGTTACTTGAAAAAATGCCTGAATGGATCATCCACAAGTGGAGTCAAATTGTTATGGATGAACTTGAAATCCATGGCGAATATCCAAATTTTGCGTGTTTCGTACAGTTTCTGAAAACAGAAGCACAGATTCACTGCAGCCATACCGCCTCACCGCCCATTATGAACAACAAATCCTTGGACAGTCGATCACCTAATCAGAAAAGGAGTCCCAAAACAAGTATACAACAAAAGAATGCCGTCTCCCAAATAGTGTCCGGCAGCCCACTGACATCTTTCTGCTTTTTTTGCAAAAAGGACGGTCATGACATGGCTAGATGCCCCATCTTTGCTGCAAAGCCTCTCGATGGTAAGAAAACATTCATACATGGCAATCATCTGTGTTTTGGATGTCTCAAGAAGGGACATTTCATCAAAGAATGTAAACAAAGACACATTTGCAGCACATGTTATCGTCGTCATCCAACCAGCCTGCATACAAGCACGACTAAAAGACCTGCAAATGTTGCCAAGAAGGACTATACTCCAAAGGAAGACCACAGAAGACCAGGGGCGCAAAAGGTTCTCTTTCACTCATCAGAAAAACGCTCCGCTGCTACATCAAGTATTGTTCCAGTTTTTGTCTCATCAATTGTGGAACCAGATAAGGAAGTACTCACCTATGCGATATTAGACGCACAGAGCAGCTCAACGTTTATCTTAGAAGATGTGCTTGACAAATTGAACGTGGGTATCCAGTCAGTTAAGCTAAAACTGAGCACTATGACTGCCACCGACACGATAATAGCGAGCAAGAATGTTCAAGATTTACAAGTAAGAGGTCTAAACTTGAGCAGTCAAATTCAGATCAAGCAAGCCTATGCTCGTGATTTCATCCCAATGAATAAGGGGCAGATTCCTACGAGTCACACCGCACTGCAATGGCCACATCTGGCACACTTGGCGGACAAATTGCCACCATTTCAAAACTGCAATGTGGGTCTTTTGATCGGATATGACTGTCCGTCAGCTCTCGCTCCTCTTGAAGTCATTGTTGGCGCTGCAAATGAAGCTTTTGCACAGCGGACACAACTCGGGTGGAGCATCATAGGCCCATCAAACCCCAGCTTTGACTGGTTACAAACCAAATCTGACGCCTTAGTGATGTGAAACTGAAATAACTTTGCATTATTTCTTTTTCTAATTCAACAAAATTGTCCACGACACACTGGATCAGCTGCACAGCTGATAGATAGCAAACAAATCTCAATACCAGAGACAGACTCTTTTTTTTTTTTTTGGTCTCTTTAACCAAAATTATTTGTGGAAAAAAGGCATTGATTCTTCTTAACAAAGCATAAAGTGAATGCTCCATAGGGTTTTCTTGTGTTCTGTCAGCAGTATATCAACTAGAGACACAACAATGTCATGTTTTCACAAGTTTCTCCATTTGTCATCAGAACTGTCCATCGAACATCCACTGCTTCCTTCCTTTGTCTGCAGCAAAGAGACCATTGCCAGTACTGTTATATTAAAATAAATAAATGAGCCAACCACCTTCGGTATTGAATGCATGACTTGATTATTCACAACAAATGTGTCATTTCATTCAACCTAGTTTGGAGTGATGAACACAGGTACCAAATGTTGACTCGTAGTAGGAGTAGTAGTGTATGACCATTGTTTTTATTTAGAAAGCATCAATATTTTTATGTCACAGTGGGGTCATAATCTAGCTCAGATTCAAAATTTCAGTTGTTAAAAACTAGATGTAGTTTAAGTGTAGAGATGTGTTGGAAGGGCAAACTTTGCACTCTGAATCTTATGAAACATTCCCCACTTATTACTTTGATCTTGCAAGGTGCCATTTCCTTCAAAATGTGGTTTGAGTCATACATCAAGGGGCATAGTACCCTTCAGCTTTGGGCATCAGTCCAGTTGACTGGTGACCTGAGCTTTCTTATGCAAACTTCCAGTTTTCAAAGGCTGCTGAGTGCCCTTTCCTGCTTTGTCAAGATCACATAAGGATGTGTCGAGTATTGGCTACGAAGGCATGACACTACAATTTTTCAAGTGGACGCCTATTTGTATGAAGTTCTGCCATGTTCTGTGTATTCATTGATGGAAATGTGTGTTCTTTGGAGTGTATCAGTATGACCTTCCACATGCATTTGCGGACCGTAACATTACGTGTTGCTCTGATGTCCCAACAGTTGTACAGTATGTGCATTGGCTTTGTGCTGCGCTTGAACTCTGGGACTTTGTACTCTTGAGAGGCATGCCAGCCAGTCAGCTGAGAGAGCAAAACAAGATGTGGTAGAATTGAAACAAACGCGCGGGTGTAAACAAGGGCTTTTGCCAGGCCTGCAGAACAGGCGAGATACGGTAAATGCAGAAATGCTGCACTTTGCATTGTCGCTTTGAAGCTGGTGCCAGATGTTGAGTGTTGCAAATATCTAACATGAAAAGCAGACCCAAGCTAGATAAGACTTGCATTTAGTCAATAATAATAATAATAATAATAATACATTTTATTTGTGGGCGCCTTTCTAGAAACTCAAGGACACCTTACAACAAGCAGTTAAAATCACGAGTACAATGTTAAAAACTACATCAAATAAGATAAGAAAAAATACAACAAAAATAAATAAATAAAAATAATGGCTTTATGGTCTGAGTGAATAGGCTTGTCGAAACAGATGTGTTTTGAGGCGGGATTTGAAATGTGTTAATGAGGCTGTATTACGAAGGTCAGCGGGGAGTGAGTTCCATAGCTGGGGAGCAGAGCGACTGAAGGCTCTATTTCCCATGGTGACGAGGCGAGCAGGGGGGACAGAGAGGAGGACAGAGGAGGAGGAACGAAGAGAGCGGACAGGCGTAGGAATATGGATGAGGTCAGATAGGTATGGAGGGGCTAGGTCATGAATGGATTTGAATGTGGGGAGCAGGATTTTATATTGAATGCGGTGTAGAATGGGGAGCCAGTGGAGATGTTGAAGGACAGGTGTAATATGGTTTATGTATGGCGTGAGTGTGATAATGCGGGCGGCTGAATTTTGGACCAGCTGAAGCTTATGGAGGGTTTTTTGAGGGAGACCAAACAGAAGGGAATTACAGTAATCGAGTCGCGAGGTGACGAGGGTGTGTACAAGTATAGCAGTGGACTGAGGAGTGAGAGAAGAGCGGAGCCGGTGGATGTTTCGAAGATGATAATATGCAGAACGAGTGATGTGGTTGATATGTGAGGTGAAGGAGAGGGTGCTATCAAGGATGACACCCAGACTCTTGACCTGAGGGGAGGGGGAGATGGAAGAGCTTTCGAAGGGAATGGAGAAGTTGTTTATTTTGTTTAGATTGGATTTGGTGCCTATAAGGAGGAATTCAGTTTGACAGGTGAATGAAATTGGTGAAGTACAATTCAGAATGTGTAATTCTTTCCGGTGAAGAACACACTTAATACACCCCATGGCTCCAGGGGTTGCTGCACAGATGGTAAGCCTAAATCCTTTGCCTTTACCATGGACCAATATGGACCCCAGACTTAAAACTTCCCATTAAGCGATTATACGAACAGTCTGGGGATTAGCCCTATTGATTATGTGTCTATTATTCTAGGCCGACCCACGACTGACGAATTATCTAAATGCCCTTGCTACCCTCAAGACAGAGTCTACATGATTATGTTGTCATCCAGAAAAGTGCAAACAGCAACGGCACTGACCGACCTGAAAATTCTTTGAACTGCAGATGAATTGCAAATCTATCAGCAGCTGTTCAGGATGACCCTACCCCGCAAAAATCAATCAGCTCAAACAGTGCAATGACACTGGGGTGTTAGAGCAGTAAAAAAGGACAGTGCATGGGCGTTCTTTTTTTTTGCATTTTGGTAGTTGTGCTAAGAAATGTGGACCTTTCCCAAAAATGTTTTGACGTCACGGTTGTAAAACCTCTCAAAGGTTCCGCTCATTCAAGTTGAGTAAGTTGAACCTATGGACTCCTCTTCAGGGGGAAACGCTCTGACCAACTCACAACTTGTGTCATCCTGCTCTTTTCAATGATTAAAAGGGGACTGCACTTGTTCACCTCTTCTTCATATCCATTTTTTGTGCACAGTCCAACAAAGGATTGTTGTGGATGGCCAGGGAAGCAGCGACAGTTTCAGGGCAGCACTTTTGTGCCAGGTTGCGTCCTCCATCTGGACATTAATCTGGACACATTGATAGACAAGTTGCTTCGCATTTGGAAAAACAGGCCATATTGAGCCTCACATTGTCTTTTGCCATGTTTCGGATCTCTTCCTGCCTCTTGCTGCGGTGCATGCTAATGTGAGGCGAAGTATGTCGGTTATCTACTGGAAAAAAACGGTGCCCCTGTTGCTTCATATAGCCCGGCTCGAGCGACCGAGCATTGATAAGGCTAATGTCTACCGATAGCTACAACGCTTTCAAGTCCTGTCACAAAACAGCCGGCTCCCTTTTATGTTGTTTTCACAAGCCAAGGACAGAACGGCCGCCCTGCAGGACCGGTCTGGCTAATCAGTAATCACTAACTTGCTGAGCCCAGCATTCCCTTTCAGATGGTCTGCCGTTTCACCTCTTCTTCTCCGTGTTGTTTCTTTTGCTTCTTGTTCAACCTCTCATCATCCTCCTTGTGTTTTCTTTTTTCTCCTCTCTCTCTCCTCATTCTCAAGCTTCCCTGATGCTCTTCTATTATTCTTAAAACCCGACCCCCACACCCGACGTGCCCCTCCCTCATTCTCTCTTGTTAACTTTGCTCATCTTCGCGCCCTTCTTTCTGACTGGCCGCAGAACAAATGCTGCCCTTAGCCTGTTTATGAATCCAAGATACAGAGGGGGTGTGGTCATAACTGACACATGGCCACATGGCGGTATATTAAAACATTAGTACCACTATATGACTTTATTTAGTACTAGCCAACGAAAATGTATTAAGTAAAAGATGGGGGACAAAAGAGGGAATCGTCCCCAACCGCCCTGACTGGGTTTCTCCTTTCTGGGCCAACTGTAGCAGCTCCTCTCTAAACGTGGGTTGGGAAATCATCTAGCCACACTTCACCTCTTGTTCAACGCCCCCCCCCGCGTCTCTTGGTTCAGTTCCGTCTGCGTTCATGCACTACTCTGTCCTATGATTTGTCGACATGAACTTGTGTGTTCACCAAGAAAATGTATTTTTAGTTGATCGACTAGGTGTCATAAAATCTTACCAGAATTATTGTGAGCAGGTTGTTTGACAAGTCTCTTCATTCTTGTTTTCTTTTAATTTTTAAGAAAGAAGGACCACAGTAGCGCAAAACCATTGTGCTTGTACACTTTATTGATGGTTCTGTTCCCGTCGTTGGTCATTTCTTGTTTTCATTGTTAAAAGCCATAATAATATTAACAGTGCACCTGAGCTCTGAAAGAGAAAATAACAATATTTACTTGTTGAGGTGTGTAGACAACACGTGTATCCCTTCACCACTGAACTAGTTTGCCAGCTGGAGCGCAGGCATTGTGGATAGAGGAGGTGACCTCGGTGAAGAGAAAATACATTTCAATTCCATCAAGGGCATCCTTCATACAGTATTGTCATCCAACAACATGACTTGGAGTTAAGGTGTGGTCAGTCATGAGTGCAGAAATGTTCTGCTGTTGCATTTCTTTGTTAACTTAAGAACACTGCTGTAGGAATGTCCTGATCACATTTGTGTCTGAGTCATCTGATTTTGAGGCTCTGCATCGACCAAGTACCAATCCTTTTACTCAGCAATGTATTATTGAAAGGGAAGTAAAGTCAAAGAATGTCTTTACATAATAGATTCTTTGTGGCCCCACTAGTCTAAACACATCAACACATCAGTTAAGTGAGAATCAATATGGCTTCAGGGAAAAACGGACCACCTCAATGGCAGTTATGGAGTTTGTGGAAGCAATAGCCACTAATATAGACAACAAAGAATTTACTGTTGGGGTTTTCCTAGATCTAAAAAAAGCTTTTGACACAATAGATCACAGTATATTATTGAAAAAACTAGAAAGATATGGCATTAGAGGTGTAGCTTATAAATGGATAAAAAGTTATTTAGAAAACAGATATCAGTACGTGCAACTCAACAATAAAAAAACGAATCAACTGAAAATCACTCACGGAGTACCTCCGGGGTCAGTGCTTGGTCCAAAACTATTCATCTTATATATAAATGATATCTGCAAGGTCTCAAAACTATTTAAATGTGTCCTATTTGCTGATGATACAACTTTCTACTGTTCTGGAATAAATCTGAAACAGCTCCTGACAACCGTAGAAAACGAATTAAACAAATTAAAAAACTGGTTCGACAGAAATAAATTGTCACTTAACCTGAAAAAATCGAAGTCAATTGTTTTTGGCACAAGACCAATCAAACACCAAGCTAAAATTATGGTAAACTCAATTGAAATAGAAAGAGCGTATGAAACCAAGTTTCTCGGATTAGTAATAGACTCAAAACTATGTTGGAAACCACATATCGATAACGTAAAAAGAAAAATAGCCAAGACCGTAGGGATCCTCTGCAAAACCAAGGAAGTGCTAAGTAAGAGATCCTTGTACACATTATACACTTCATTATTATTACCATACATGACCTACTGTGTGGAAATATGGGGAAATGCCTGCAAAACAAACACACTCCCTATTCTCAAACTACAAAAAAAAGCAATTCGAATTATTAATAGATCAAAATATACGGAACCCACAAATCCAGTATTTATTAAATTAAATACGATGAAATTTTATGACTTGGTTGACTTTAAAATCGCCCAATTAATGTACAAAGCACACAATAACCTGCTCTGCCAAAACATTCAGAAGTTTTTTGAAATTCGAGAAAGCAACTATGAATTAAGAGGTACCAACTTATTCAAAAAACTCAAAACAAGAACAAACATCAAGCAAAGAAGTGTATCTAGCAAAGGTGTTAATCTGTGGAATAATCTCGAAACGGACCAAAAAATGAGTAAATCGCTTGCTGAGTTCAAAAACAAATTCAAAAAAATAGTACAAACAACCTACACCAATCAGAGTTAAAATGATAAATTCTAAACATTAAATATAATGATAAATCAGAACTAAGTTGATAAATAGAGAAAGGTATTGCAATATTCATTATGAATACAAGAGAAAATTGACACAAGAGTGCCAGGGTGAGGATGTATATAATCCCGATACAAACCAAAAGTTGTGAAAATATCACGGTTAAGGGTAAAGTATGAGCCTTAATGGAGACTTCTTCTTACTTTTTCTTTTCTGATTGATATAAAAATGATTTAGTAGATATAAACACATAACGGGGTAGGACTAGATAAGTTTTTTTACTTCATCCTACTCCCTTGAACATAATAACTGTGTTGAATGAAGACTGATTTCTTTCTTTTTACTTTTTATCTACCTTATTTTCTGTCAAATTATTACTGTATATGTTTTATGTTCAATAAACAAACCAAACCAAACCAAACATGATTCAGATTAATATTGTGTTTGTGGAATATTCATCCACCCATATTTATCCATCTCAAGGAGCGGCCATTTTGCCACTTGATGTCAACTGGCAGTAACCTCACAGTGGCTCAGGGCTCAGGCAGTGTCCAATAATAGCTCACCTGTTTTCTGAGTTTGGTCATGTGATGTTCTCAAGATGATGCCGTCGCCATTGCACTGTCTCCGCTTTCCACAGAAAAATATTTCCAGAATGTAGACATCACTTTACATGATTCTCGCTTCATCTTTGTTTCCTACAGCAGCTACCAGAACGTTGCCCCACATTACTTCCATTCTTTCCAGCTCTGTTGCCACATTGCAGAGTACAAAATGAATGTATAAAAGTAAGGAGCCGGTTGTGGATTTCTGCAGGAAACAGTCCTCACTTGCACCGATGAACATCCAAGGTACGGACATAGAGAAGGGTGGCCTCCTACAAGTACCTGGGTGTTCTTCTCAACAATAAAATTGACTGGTCTACCAACACGGATGCTCTGATCAGGAAGGGACAGAGTCACTCCTTGAGACCTTTTATGACATTGTGGTGGCTTCAGCCATTCATTATGGCATAGTCTGCTGGTCAGGCAGCATCTCAGCCCGGGACAAAGAGAGACTGGCCTGACTGGTCAGGAGGGCCAGCTCTGTCCTGGGCTGCTCCCTCGACACTCTGGAGGAAGTTTGCAACAGTAGGATGCTAGTTAAGCTAACAGCTATGATAGACAGATGAACCACCCCCCAACCCCCCCCCCCCCCCCCCCCCCCCCCGGGCCACTCGGACAGCAATGGGCAGCTCCTTCAGCCAGAGACTGATAGACCTACACTGCAAGAAGGAGACGTACCGCTGCAAGAAGAAGAGGTACCGCCGCTCGTTCCTGCCAACTGCTGTCAGGCTTCTGAATAGACACACCTGAAAACGTGGGCTCACACCCACTCACCCATTTTAAATAGCACAGCCACCTTATGCAGCATATATGCAGTTGCATAATATGCTTATGTCTTCTATTTTATATTGCATTCTGTACGATGTACAGTTCATTCTTTTGATTTATTTTGTGCATGCAAATACCGTACTTCATGTTTTTCTACTTTGTTCCCTTCAAATTTTGCTGCTGTAAATTGAGAATTTCTCCATTGTTAGACAAATAAAAGTTTTCTTATCTTTATATGTATTTATACATAGAGAGAGAAAAAGAGGGAGAAAGGGGCTGGCAATTGGTTCAGGGTGTCCCCTGCTTACTGCCCGAAGACAGCTGAGATAGGTTCGAGCATGCCCCACGACCCTTGTGAGGATGAAACAGTTCAGAAAATGGATGGACAGATGGATGGATGGATATATATACTGTATATATCAGTTTGCTCTCAGACTTCAAAGGAAGCTCGGCTTCCCCTAAAATGTCAAAGAATAAGTGATCAAATAATATGAATGTAAATTTCATTGTGTACATGTCATTGACAAAATATCCGTTACAACGTGCTCAACTTTTGTTCCGAATCAGGTTCTTCTTCCTGGTTACGACGCGACTCCCTTCTCATTCATTCCCGCAGCTTCGCTGTGCTTTAAGCGGTGGACGCTGAGCGTCCGCAGAGTGTCTACTGCCCGGACGCAGAGCGTCTCGAGAGTTCAGGGTAGGTTGTCCCAATGCGTTGAATAAGGACGAGTCATTGGATACAAGCTGGTTTTCTTCCCGCCCACGGACGCTCTGCGTCTCTGGGACTGGATGGCAGTGGGAGGGTACCGGACGGCAGGCTTTTCTGCATCAGATTGGATGATCTGTCTGAGCCTGTGTGCCTGTTTCACTGACATCGAAATGAGCCTTTCAGCGTAGGCATCCATGTGAGCAATTTTTCAATTCACATTCTGTTCTGAGTTGAGCTGGAGACTAATCATTTTCGCGACACTCTTTGTTGTAAACAACTAGTGACAAATTAATCTTTTATTTCTGGTGGGTTTTATTGTAGTTCCTGTATGTCCCTGGAAAAGACGCCTTCTTGGCAGGGGCGGTTCTGGATCAATTTCACTCAGGGGGTTCAATCAAAATTGTTATTTCAGTAAATATTTGCATTTTGTACATAGAAAACTGATTCATGATTTCATGTTGATGAGAGCATTAAAATGGTTAAAAATAGGACAAAAAAATATAAAAGGAAATTCAGAAACGATAAAAAATGTGTGAGCGATCCAAAATAATTTTTTTGTTCATTTGATTTAATTATGACATTTGCATTTTTAATTAGATTAAATATTTTAATCGTTTGACAGCTCTAATATATATAAATATGTATATATATATATTGATTGGGGGCGGCCCGGTAGTCCAGTGGTTAGCACGTTGGCTTCACAGTGCAGAGGTACCGGGTTCGATTCCAGCTCCGGCCTCCCTGTGTGGAGTTTGCATGTTCTCCCCGGGTCTGCGTGGGTTTTCTCCGGGTGCTCCGGTTTCCTCCCACATTCCAAAAATATGCATGGCAGGCTGATTGAACACTCTAAATTGTCCCTAGGTGTGAGTGTGAGTGCGAATGGTTGTTCGTCTCTGTGTGCCCTGCGATTGGCTGGCAACCGATTCAGGGTGTCCCCCGCCTAATGCCCGAAGACAGCTGGGATAGGCTCCAGCACCCCCCGCGACCCTTGTGAGGATCAAGCGGTTCGGAAGATGAATGAATGAATGAATGAATGAATGAATATATTGATTGGTATTTCTCGAGAAACTCGAGAAATACCAAGGGCTCAGAGAGGAGCTGGAGAGAGCCATTGTTGATTTTAGATCATTAAAATAAGAAAATATTTAAACCAATCCCTCCATCAGCTGAAAATGACGTGATCCGGTCCATTTTCATACCCCATACCGCACCACCGCCAGCACGAAACCCACACGAAACTTGCAAACACGATCGCTGCCTGCCTTAGAATTGTTTTGAGTCAACTGCAGGCTGGAGACACAGAAGGTAAAGCCACCATGAGGCCATACTAAGGGGGAAAAGTGAGGAGACAGACCAGCAGGGGAGGGAGAGAGAGCTACAAGGAAACTGTGTTTATTCAACCTTTCAATTTGATTTCACTTTCACTTTACAGTAAAATAGGCACCTGAGTGCACTTAACCGTTTGTTGTCTTTGAATTGGTATTGAAATGTTTGTCTTGCAGAACTTTTTGCTGGTCATTGAAGCAATCTTGTCATGCCACATGGCATGTTCTTTATCTTTAGCACTATCTTTTAAATTCCACGACTATGTGCAAAGGTGTGTGTATTTATTGAGTGATAATATATTCACAATGATACCGTAAGTGCAAGACATTTGCGAGATGGCGTGGGCCAAATGAGAACGTGTGCTTGACACCGGCCATTTCTCTCTTCAGATAAGATGTGACCATGTTGGCATGTATCTACTCAAGGCTTAATTGTTACAGTCCATTCTTATGGGGCCAAGGTCCTCATTTTTGTATTACTTTAAAATATTCTCTAAATTGAAGGTGTGTGTTGTGCACAAAACAAACCAGATATTTAAAGGTTTTGAGCTTCGTGGTTCCAGTCATCTGTTAAGTGCTCCTGATCAAAAATCTTCGTCATGGAAATAAAAAACACGAGTTTCATGTTCACTAATTTCATACAGAATAAGTCATGAAATAAACTTCCCCCACCTACAGTGCCACTGAAGCCCCACCAAAGTGTTTTTTTTTTACCTTTTTCAATAAGATCATTTTAATGTCCACAACGTGAGAACCAAAATCTGCCAGTCATGTTATGCAGTCAAATTTAAATTTAAGATGTAGTATTCTTCATTTTATCACCCATTGCGCCCAGTTAAATTCCTTCATAAACTTTTCTCTTTTTTTACGTGAATGGTCCTCAAGCATTTACTGTGTTTGATGCATGGTTTCACTTCACTTCAAAGTTAAAAAACAGCTACACTAAACTAATCATCGATGGTGTCACTGTGTGTGGTTCATTTTCAAAGCTGATACACACTGAATAGAGCTGTGAACTAGGTCTGTTGAGGTATCTTATTTATTTAATAACAACAGAATATAGTTTGCATTGTATAACTTACTTCTTGCATGGCGTATTTATGGAGTAAGTGTGACTGATAGCAGAGCAGCTGTTTCCTGGGGGCTGCACACACACACACACACACACACACACACACACACACGCGCGCACGCACACACTCACTTTGTCTACACAGTGAGACTTGCTGGTGGCCACTGCACTGTGCCTGAGCAGCTGCCTGCACTGCTGAAACGTTTTTTTAGCAGCTGCTCCTAGAGGGCGCTATTGAGACTAACACCCCAGCTGCTGGAGGGCACGGAGGCAATATGAGCACATTGTCTGGCAGCCCAAAGCTCTCGAAGAAAGGCAGATGTCCAACGTATTGTTGATGCTCGAAACACATTTGATTCTGGCATTTATGTGTGGTTCACATTTACAGGACTTAATACACAATTAATACAAGTAGTTACGATTAAAAAAAAAAATAAAAATACATTCTTCCAAGTTATGCCCTGCGATTGGCTGGCAACCGATTCAGGGTGTCCCCCGCCTACTGCCTGAAGACAGCTGAGATAGGCTCCAGCACCCCCCGCGACCCTAGTGGGGATCAAGCGGCTCGGAAGATGAATTCTTCCAAGTTAATGCACTGCATTCTTAGCCATTAGATCAGGGGTGGGCAATTATTTTTTGCATAGGGCCACATGAGAACCAGAAAATATTATGGAGGGCCGGATCAAAAGGGTGAACTAAATTCGACATAATATTAATTGGATTTCTTTATTTAAAAAACAGTATTTTGCATTTTTTGGCAAGTTTTTCAGGCTTTAAGAGTACATTATTCCATCGTATCGAACGGGATTTGCTTGACTTGGCGCTACTGCGGGCTTCCGTATCTCTCCCCCTTCCTCCCAATGCTCTGCAACTTCAATTAACTGTGACACCTGGCGTTGAAATGTCTGTCATTACAAGTCCAAATTAAATGAATGCAGTCATTAACATCGAACCTTAATTGTGTACCAACCTTCAGCGGGCCGAATTAAAAAAACAAATGGGCCGGATTTGGCCTGCGGGTTGTAGTTTGCACGCACCTGCATTAGATTATACGTGCAAGCATAGCAACATGCCAGGTTTTAATAAATAAACGTGAAGTATTCTGAAGACAGAAATTTGCTAATTTACAACAATAACGAGCGATGGAATCCTGTACTTTATTTCGCAGTTACAACATGAACGTGAGTCCTTAAATTTGTGTTGTGTGCCTTGAATGTTGAATAGGGCTTCTTTTTGGGGTTGCACAGTAAACACCAGAGCCGATAACTGTTCTGTGGGGACTGAATAAGTAACGTGAATTTGCTATGGGATGGCCATGGGGATCTTCAGGAAATGTGTACAAATCTGCCCCCTCTTCTGTTCTTGTCTCCAGCTGCACGCCTTCCCTCCCTCTCTGTCTGATGCATTATCTGTCATTATGCAGGCATATTTTTCCACACTATCAAATAGATGACTTACATTTAAGTTTTAGAACTGCCTCGGGAAATGTAGCTTTTGTGTATGGTTCACGACCGAAATGTTTTTGGATGGGAAAATGATCAAATGCACGACCACACATCGGATGCCGTTGTGTTAAAAAAAAAAAGTGCAATGAGGTGCTGTGCTCATGATGCAGCAGAGAAGCAGCAAACATACATTACGTGCTGAGTCAAAACGATACTTGTCAGCTGTTGCGACGTTGCAGCCTGCTGCTTACCACACCTCAGCTTACCTTTTGTTTCACATCCTTCTCTGTTCACCCTGATGAAACATCCTTTCTGCTGCCATTCAGATGGGTGTGTCTGTTGCAGCATTGCATGCGATAGCATCCCTCCCATTTTTGATTATTAGTCACGGAAACAGCTCGAGTCCAAGTGCGACCCTGTATCGGTAACAGTGGCCTACCTCCAGGTAGTTGGTGAGTTAATGTATTGTGTCCGGATCAGAGTTCACCAAAGCTTGACTTAATCCAACGTATTGGCTTCTGTTAATCAGTGATTCGCCTCTCTCCTTTCATGTACAGTAAATTGGGCATGAAAGGCGGCGACACAGATTTCAAAGATTCTTTCCGTCATTCCAAACATGGCAATTATCAACAAGTCACATGGGAATCAGTCGCCCTGTTGTCATGCGGTCTTATTTTTCCTAACAAGAGTTAAATTTTAGTCAGATCCCTTTGGGACTGGAGGAGGATTCTTCACACAGACCTCAAACAGAAGAGCCTTTTTTTCAAGTGCCTCAATGAAAAAAAAGCAGTGAAGACCTCAAATACGAGACTGAAAAGGAGAATGGAATGTGGTAAAGGATCGAAAGGTGGCATGAATAGCATTCAGCCGTAATTATAGAGACCATTCAAGCATGCATCTCATTTGTCCCACTCAATTTTGACCTAATAACTTGGAAAATTTGACTTCAACTAGACTGTTTGGGATTTGAGACTGAGAATTTCTCAGACAACCCAAACAGTCTCGTTCAATGCCATTAAAATACAATCACCTTGGTCAGGGATAGGCAACTTAAACGATGGATGGGCCCACAATTTTTCAACAAGGCTGTATGACAAAAATGAAATTTTAAAAGGGGGGAAATCAATTTTTCTATTGAGCCAACATACAGAAAAGTATAATATGTGTAATATAAAAAAAAAATCCACCTGTTTATTACAAAAGCTTTGAATCAAACAGATTTAAAAAAAAAGATTTTTTTTTTTTTACCCTTTATGTATACTTGTATAAAAATTCCCTCTCAAAGATGGAAATGCTGAACAGCACATCGACATTAAGTGCAGGAGCTTATATTGCCCGCGTTTTCACCAAAAATAACACACTCCAAGATTTGAATATCATGTTTGTCCTGCTTGTCATTCAAAATCCCCAATTTAATAGATTTGCTTACTCACCTGTGTGAATACAATGCAGTATAGGGCAATTAAATCATCCCAACAGCCAATTCGCCAAGGCCTCACACGTTTGTACGTGTTGCGTGTTGAATATATCCAGGGGTGCACATAAGTGGTATCTTGTTTTAACAAGCAGATTCATCTATGGTTGGGGGGGGAAAATGAGCACCAAAACAACCTGTGGTGCTCATTTCAGAACCATGCCAAGATATTTTTGTGCACCCTTGAATATATCCATGCTGTGACACTTTGATTGCTGAAAGTACTTAAACAGTGTTCAGCATCTCTGTGTAAATTTGGTGACCATATGGGGAATTATTGTCGTGCTCAGCGCAATTCTATTGCAAAGCGCAGTTGAACTGTGCACACGGGTGGAGTTTTCTTTCTTTTGGTATTTTCTCAGATGCACGCACTTTGAAATGGGCTTTTTGCGCCGGTGTGGGGGCAAAAATAAAAAGAACTTACTTCCTGGCCAATCGAAGTGGCTCCTCGCACTCCCTTTAAAATCAGCGGGCCAGAAACACACAGCTTTTGATCACCCTCTGGGTGAGGGAATATAGTTTATAAAACTTTTCTCAATGTATGGGGTCATTAAGCGATGCTTTATTTTGTCCATCACCTAGACACTGCTTGTTATGCGAGATCCCGCTAGGGGAACAAAGCTGCAGACAAGTTATCTCCTAGGATCATCGGGACTCTCATACCCCTCCGCCACGATAAGGTTGGCTCACGGAGGCGTAGATTGGCTCACGGAGGCACATTTTCAAAAGTACAAAAAAATATATGACAACAGCAAACAATTGTCATTAATCTCTCCATAACAAAAGAGAATTTTCTGATTAATATTTTAAAATGTTGATTCTAATTGATTTAATCACAAATCCCGCCATTTTTTCCCATGTGTTTTTTAAGAATCCTAGCATTCATTCCCAGGTAGAACTTTTAAGTATTTACATTTTTTCACATATTATAGTAATGAAGGGTCTGAAAATGACTGCCACAGAATGAGTTAAATAGTGAATGTATGAGCACTCTTTTTCCCTTGAGTTCATATTGTGTTTTTTCCAAACTGTTTTGCATTTTCATGTGAATGTTGTTTTAATTTGTTTGGCCTTTGTCTGTTATGTCTGTTTTCCGGTAACTGGCTCCTTTGAGATGAATGCAGGAAGTTGACTGAGTGAAAGTGTTTACGTGTTTGTTTGTCAGCTGGTAATTTTGGTAAGGTTCCCCTTTTTGGTTACTTCTATACAAACTTCCTTTCACAATCATGAATGAGTGGTATTTTAAAGTCATGCTGCAGTATCTGCTTTACTCATCAAAGTGACATTCTTGGGCCAGCGCTCAAGCCAGCAAACATGTAAAAAAGTTCTATACGGATGAATGTGTGTTTTCAATTTTCATGTCCCTGGCTAAATTATTAAGAATGCGGCCTTTGGACAAACTAAACATCACAACCAACCTTCAATGTGTCAAATTTAACTTTTTCCTCAGCGAGCATCAAAGGATGCTTTATTACAGTATAGCCTTTATAGCTTAATCGTGTGTTTGTCTGCGCAAGTAAGGGCACCATCCATTATTTACTCTCATTTATGGTGCGTGCGATAATTTGCTCGTTGGATTAAACACTTGAGACTGTTCCCAAAACCGTCCGACTCCCAGGTGCTTCTGACACCCCGGCTCTATTTGCATACACAGATGTTTAAGCTTCCACCTCCTGTATACATACTGTTGCCCCACAAAATCCCCTAAGCCTCATTCTCAATTGTGCAACACGACTGTAACCCAAAATCGAGCTTGGCATGCACGTTTGACTCATGAAGGACTTGATGTATATCAGAAGTGCTTAGCTGTGGTTGCTAGCTATACATATATATATATATTAGAGCTGTCAGTTTAGCGCGTTTTTATTGGCATTAATTTAAATGAATTTTAACGGGATTAATTTTTTCTCGCGAGATTAACGGGGCACACGTCACAAGCGGATGTTACGTTGCTCTATAAATACACCAGAACAAAACAACAAGCGCGCTGCAGAAGACACCGAACGAGACACCGAAAACGGATACTTAGAGTTTATGAATGGAAAGTTTACTTTTAAAAAGTTGCCCGATTGCTCCACTGACAAGACCAAAGTTATCTGTTCTTCTCTCTCTGTATCATACAGGTATACGATGTATGCCACTGACACGATTGTTACTTGTTTGGAACTATTTTGTGTGGAAGGTTACAGTGGTAGCGACCTAGCGAAAGTGAAATGTCTCCAGTGTTGTCATCGAACCAAGTGTAGTCATTCGAAATGAGGTCTACACAAAACCGTAGAGAGACTTCCGCGCAAGAAGGACCAACACAATCAACATAGCCTGACTGTGTTAGGGGGAGTGATCCCCCCCCCCCCCTTTTCAGAATGGTTTGCCCCAGAAGTGCGTGCGCTTTTTTTGTACGTCGGGCAGTTTTGAATACAGCGGCACATAATGAACACTGGTGTCTGGTGTCTCGTTATTCTTCACCAAACATACAGAAACAGACTGCTGTGTTCAAAGCAAACTTGAGAAAAACGAAGTATGCAACCATGGTTTAAATGCACTATAGGCTGAGTACTAGTTTACCTTAGATGTGCACTTTATAATGTTATATTGCTCTGTTTTGATTTCATAAAAAAAGGCTGTTAAAGCAGCTGTTGTGTGACAAAATATTTTTTTCACCGTTATTGATGGACAGTAATATTGTGTGAGAGATTATGTGTGAATAACTGCACCAAGTGAAAAACGTTCATGTAAAATTGAAAATCGAAATTGTTATTTTAGTAAATATTTGCATTTGGCACATAGAAAACTGATTCATGATTCCATGTTGATGAGAGCATTAAAATGGGGGAAAAAAGGACAAAAATTGTAAAAGGAAATTCAGAAACGTGTGAGTAATCACGATTATTTTTTTAGTCCATTTGAGTTAATTATGACAGTTGCATTTTTAATTAGATTAAATATTTTAATCGTTTGACAGCTCTAATATATACATGTATATGTGTGTGTGTGTGTGTGTGTGTGTGTGTGTGTGCTGCCAACAGGGGTTTATGAATGACCTCCCGCTGACCTCGCTAGATAGGATGCTCGCTGGGATGCACTCCGCATCGCTTGATCCATACCTTTGTCTCACACGTAACTGCACTGGCATGTTTTTCTTGTGGTTTTGATCAATCATTTTGCAGGGTTTTGTCTTGATACTAACTTTTCACAACTTTAAATGAAAGAAAAATGTTTTGCCCGAAACAATGGGATGGTGGCAAGACTCATAACAGAGAGATCTTGGATGGTACAAAATCCAAGTTGAGGTTGTATAATTCCGAATCTGATGAGAAAGGTGCATTTAAATTGACAGCTCAAGTTTAGTGTGAAAAGAGACCTGAGTTCAGTGAGCGTGAAAGAATTGAGCCTTGGCCCCTTGAAAATCCCAAACATTTGATCATTTAAACCCCTGGTGAATAAAACCTGTTGTTCATATCCCAATGGTTTATTTTATGTAGTGCTGAAATGCTGTCACACAAATAACTGGCCACAGAGCATGGGCAGTTTGCAAAGTCTAAATAGACGAAGAAAATGACAGACGGCGACCAAAACAAATTTCAATCACCTGTGTGGACTGATGAGAAACTTTTTTTGCATGATACTCTGGGACTCATACCAATTTTGTCATGGTCCACTGAGGGGGCCAAAGGAATAGTCTCATCGTATTATTACTTGTTGCTAGTTTTGAAATCAGTCAACTATCATAGTTAGTTCAATTATTGTTCAAGTGAGTGCAAACGGGAACAAAATTATTGCAAAATCTTGTTATGAAGTAAAAATATAAATACATAATATAAAAATTGTATTTCTTTCACATGACAGTATAATATTTTGGTACATATTTTATCAAGGATCATGGAAGGTGACACACATGGTTTGTTTTCACGGGCCACAAACTGATGTGGCCAGCCGGATCTGCCACACACAGAAGGGACAGACGATTTTATACCTTTCTGTGTCTCTTCCTCCAAAAATTATTGTTGGGTTTTTTTTTTTGTGGTTGGATTAAGCCCCTAAATTTACACTGAATCTTTTTCTTCAGTTCACAAGAAAGGATTTGAACAGTTCCGTGATTGCAGTGCTTATTTATATCTTGTATTTTACATTTTATATTGCATTCTGTACTGTGTACAGTTCGTTTTTAAATGTATTTTGTGCATGCATATACTTTGTGTTTGTACTTTGTTCCCTTCAAAATGTTGATGCTGTAAATTGCAACTTTCTCCATTGTGAGACAAATAAAGGTTTTCTTATCTTATCTTATATCAACTTTGTAGGAGCCATTTTGAACATGCACATGTTTTTCTGTTGGACTGCATGGAAACGGGTACAGACAAAAAAAAATATATAAAGCCATTCCCAAAAAAGTGGAAGCTATTGATCGCAAATGTTCTATTTTCAGTCTGTGGAGGTGTCATGGCCAGGTGTCCCCGATACATTTACCGGTATCAAGTGTCAAGAGTTTGAGAGGGAAGTAGTGAAAGTGACAGATGGACAGAGAAGGAGGTGACAAAGACAGGGAAATGGGGCTGGCCACCGAAAAAGGGGAAGAAGGGCAACGATAAAGACAAAGACATCAGTCACGTTTAGGGGTGGGGGGGGGGGTCAACCCTCCTCCCCATTGAGAGTGGACCTTGATCCAAGCTACACAGACTCCACTGTGTCATGGTGTGTGTGGGCTTGTGTCTGTGTGGGCCGGCAAGTAGTGACTGGACAAATCATGACTCAGCAGAAATATCGACAAATGGAAGAGAATAGAGCAGTACTCTCTTCTTTGCACCGTGATCCGCCACCTTCAATTGCACACAAAAGCAAGACAAGTTTGCTGTTTAAGACATCTTGGGATTTTTCTTGCATGTCACTCAACTGACTTTAATTTTTTTTATTTTTTTTGCATTCACAATTTAACTTGCAAAGCTTTCAGTGTTTATATGTCAAATCTTCTCTGTCATTATCTATACTTCATTATCTGTCACTGTGATGCTCTATATGAACGTGTGTACAGATCCAAAGATGCTCTCATGGACCTCCAAGACACAAGAGCAGAGCCCACCCCCTTCTCCCCCCTGATGAAATATCAAGTGCACAAGTCCTCATTCTCAGCAGAGTGCTGATATATTGTCAAGTCCATAGCAAGACTCCTCTTTAAAACTTGCACATCTCTCACATTTGCCGTCTCGAGGAAATTGAATAGCCGCGATCTCAACAATAACTTTGGCATTAAGGCCAGTAGCCTGGAAACGAACTTTGCTTTGTGGTGCTGGTAATTAATCTCCCTCGGCGATCAACTTGTGAATGGGGAGCCTCATTCTAAATATCCTTATTGTCCGGTTGCCTTAGATTCTCACTTTTAAGTCATCAGATGAGCTTGTAAATGCGGGACGAGGAGGTCAACAGAGGCGAGCGCAAATGAATAAACAACTCGTGGTGCAGCACAATGAAAGTCACTTGATGATATTCTCAAAACAAGCTCACTGAAATACGCCGTGCTTTACATGCTTTGGGGTATGTGTGTCAAAAACTTGCACTTGCAGTCCGTGTTTGGGAGGTCCGCTGGTTCTGGCAAACAGTGTCTGGTCTTATCTCTTGTGTTTTATGTCCCTGGCAAGCCGAGGGTACAAGCAGGCCTTTGTGGCCCCAGAGGTGGCTGGTCTGGATCCAGACAGACCCATGCAGCTGTTCACCATTGTTGGGCTTACATGTGTGCGAGGGTTACTTGTGTGTATGCCTGCCGAGGCGCATGGATGGTTGCATGAGCAAATATTTTTGTGTGCAGACAAATATGTTTGTGGGTATCACGTAGACGTTTTCATAGAATGATTGATTGGAAAGTCATATGCAAGGTCACATAATACTTAATCTGATGGGCTTGACCTCTCATCATGTAGTGTATCTCAACCCCAAACAATGCAATGTTAATAACACAACTGGTTTGGCTGTAATAGGCAGCCCATCCTGACTGCTCACTTTTATGATGTCTAGTTTGGTTAGAGGGGAAAAGAACAATGTTGGTATGTTTGGTTTCCGTTCCGTTTTTGTCAAGCAATGTTGTTCAGTTCAGTTCAGTTCAGTCATGCTTCGCAATTGAACGGAAAGAGCAAAAATGTTTCCTGGCAAAGTTGGGTATTTGTTAACTCAACCTTCTAGCCTCTGTCACTCGAATGTTAAGATTGTGCTATGGTGGGGGACTTTCATTTACAACATGGCCACTTTTGTTTTTTTGTTTTTTTTGAGCGACCGAATGGTCAGACTGCAAGTGGGTGACATTCACTCATGGTGGAGGTGAAGGCACGTGCCCAATGTGATGCTGTGTCTGAACTTCAGCTTAGTATTTTAGCCCAATTCATGGCTCCCTTCTCCCTCAGCTCCTTCTCCTTCTCCTTCACCTGAACCCTGGTGACGCCAGTGATCCCCTCAGTGGAGGTTTACTGCTTGGTAACACAAAGTGTATTGTGCGTGTGACCGATTAAGAACTCCTAAAAGGAGCCATCGGCGAAGCCTGCACAAAGTCACGTGCTGTTCTAGCAGTTGAGTGAGGGGAGGTCAAGAATGTGGCCCAAAGACTCGGCTTCTGGTTTTTCAGTCTTACCGAGATCTACTGACCAGGGAGCATTAAGTTGATTTTGAGGCATTTAAGGGAGGAAAGTCACCAATGAAACAGAAGTTAGCTTTGTCTTTACATTTGCCTTTGCAGGTCTAAACTGGTTCGCGTTTTTTGGGAAAAATAATTTTTTTTTTGAAAAGTCAGCAACTATGTGGTGGTCGATTGCCTACATTTTCCATTGTAAAGCATCACAAAACGCATACGGTCCCATTATTTGGCACTTTTCTTTGGTGGACCAGTTACTTTGCTTGACAAACAAGTCACAGTTACAAAGGAGTTTAAGAGTGGCTTGGGTCCACAACAAAATGTACAGCTGAAATTTGTATGCACATTGAGTCCAGGCCTTTTTATTTTGAAGTTTTGTGTAAAGTGATTGGCAAGTTCAGAATCTTCCAGTCAGATTTGTCAACTTCGAGTAGGCTAGGCAAGATGACTAAAATGTACTGTGTATCACGATGTAAGTATTTCGCATTGATCTGATCAATATCGATAATTATTGATTGTTTTTTTATCTGTCCTTCCATCCATCCGTCTGTCCATCTATCTCTCTGTCTATCTACTTATCTTTTCATCTATCTATCCCTGCGTCTGAAAAATACAAAACTGAGCAAACAACCAACATGGCCAGTCATGAACATAACAAGAAAAAAAAAGAGGGGCGGTCTAATCAGAAAACAAAATCTTTGTATCATCATTTACTGTCAATGCATGTCTTGTGTTAACCACTTTTAGTGCCTTACTGAAAGTCACAACCTTGTTTATAAAAAATGAAAAACATTTCACAAATGCAGACCTGAACTTTTATCATAGTATTACATTATGCCCCATTTCTTGTCTCACTCTATTGTCGCATGTTTAATGTCTTTCTATCTCAATTTGGATGAATCACAGTGCCTTACATAATGATTGAAGTTCACTGGTTAGAGTTTTTTGGTCCGTATTGTTTCAAGCAGATGAACAAGAATTAGTCAGTAATTAATATTATATGTGATGTTTACATATGTATAATATTTAAGTATAAATGTGTGGCCGGTTACATGGACCCCTTGGCCAATGAGATGTATTTTCTGTGACGTCACATGGTCAGTTTCTAACATGATATTTTACAGTTCTGGTTCAAGCAAGTTTAGGCAGCTACAGAGAGTTTTTTCAAACCCCCATGACCTTTCTTTTCACGCTGTTTAAATTCATGTTCACATTAAAGCCCGTGTATGTATGAACTTGTTGGAGCCCTCTGCCGCACCCAAACCCACCAACGGGTTTTGTGTTCCTGGTATGTGTATCATACAGTATCCAATGTCTATGAAAAACTATGGAACTAAATGCCAAAATGGAATGTGTGTGTGTGTTGGGGGGGAGGGGGGGGGGGGGGTAATGAAAATGAAAATGAATTCCCAAGTTGTTGGATGGGTTGGCTGGGATAGGCTCCAGCACCCCCCCCCCCCCCCCCCCCGAGACCCTAGTGAGGATCAAGCGGTTCGGAAAATGGATGGATGGATAGGAGAATTGTTAACATCTTCAGGCTTTTCCTTTCACTTACCATGCTATGACTACTGGTGTTGGATGATTACCTGAATGCTTATCGAATTGAGGAGGATCGGCGCACTGCTTTTGGTGTGTCTGGCCCGATTTTATTATTGGCATGAGTGGCAGTTTTCACATGAAATTGCTGGGAAAAAAAAAACATACTTTGATCCCAACTGGTGTTTTCGATGTTCTGTCTGAAATAGGGTCAATTATATATATATATATATATATATATATATATATATATATATATATATATATATATATATATATACAGGTATATATATATTTTTTTTTAATTGAAATCTTGTAATGTATTTTATTTAAGGTAGTGATACAAGGCATAAGTACCCACACACTGTATAGTGTTGACATGAACACTCATTAGTGTTAATCTAAGCACCCAATAGTGTCATGATTACTGCACTGTCAGCACTACATTTTGTTGCTGTAACACTCTTTTTGGTATTGGACACTTAAGACTCAAATAGTGTGTCACTTTAACACAGGTTAGAGGTCGTTAAAATGAACACCTTTGGTTTTGAATAAACACCAGCTAACTTGCAGTGGAAGTATGTGCAGCATGGTCTGCCAAATTCCCAAACACGGGGGAAAAAAAACCCGCCCCGGCACAAAAATGAAGATGTGCCACCAGAAATTGGGCCTTCAATCTTTATGTACATCTCATCTGTCACGATATTGAGGAGCGGAAACATCAGCCCAGGCAACTACCATTATTTTTAACTGGCTAAAAATGTTGATTCTCATGTCAAGATTCTTTCACAAGGAAAAACAGGCTGCTTCTTTGGAAGGCACATTTCAAAGTCGCCCTTAGTCGCCCTTTGACCTCCATGACTCTGTCCCTTCCTTTTCCACTGGTGCGCTACTATAAGGGGCAATGGTAGATGGACCACGAAGGTTAGCAAACTGAGCTGTCAGCACAGGTTTCACCTGCTAGTTTGGGATTTGGATGAACCCACAGACACTGTGCGGTGTCACAACACATCTGATGGATTACTTTTGTCACGATGGACTCTATAGTCTTTGCTCAAGTTAGTTTCGTCCCTCAGTTCCCTGCACAGATGAAAAATGCTCGCTTTCTTTATCATCTCTATGTACAGCTCACCTGGTCATTCATACAATACAATACAATACAATACAATACAATACAATACATGTTGATTTATATAGCGCTTTCACAACAGCGGCAGCTGTAACAAAGCGCTTAATAAAACAGTTAACATAAAGTAAAATAATAAACACAACACATAACATAAAACACGGACAGTAATGCAGTTCTAACCAATTTTCCATCACACGCTTTGTTGTTTGAAGCAGTTTGACATGAAAGAGGAGAGATTCAAAGTGTCCTTTAACCAGTGGATCAGAGACGTCATGCTCAAAATGTGCACACGTCGGCAAGAAGCTGTAGCATCCATTGACGAAAAAAGAGATTGGTTCACTTCTCCTGTCCCATGGAAATCCATTTCAATTCCAAGCGGCGACTCACGGTTCCAAATACGCATCGGCGCTCTGCGCCAACGCTCCTCTCTCCTCATCCTCAACTTCAGCGGCCATCCATCCAGCCGCACCAACGCCGACTGTCCAACAGCGCTGACATAGCCACTGAACAAATCGGGGTTGTGAAAAATGCTGCCCATTTACTGGCGCAAAAAACACAAGTGCCCCAGGTCTGTCCAGCACCGACAGTCAATGGCGCCGACATTCCTCCCAATCAAAATCTGTGCTGGTACAGGCGTGCTGCCGAGAAGGCGCAACCACCAAGCACAGATACTGCTCCTTTGACGAATGTCGTGGCCAAAAAGCGCTGAAAACAGTCCATATCAGGTCCACACGATGATACAACAAACAATATGTGACAAAACAAAAGACAAAAACAGCAAAAAAGAACAAAAAAGCAAAGCTCTTGAAGAGCACTTGCCGAAGGCTGCCTATTCGGGCGCCATCTTGAAAAAAAATGTTAGTGGTTAACATTCATATTCTGTTTTTCTTTTTTCCTGTGCCTCAAGAATGTTGTCACAAGGTTTCTTTTGTTATGTAGCCTTTGAAATTGTGTTGATGTTTCAAGCTTGGAGGGTAAATCAAACTTGTGATACCAGATCGCCTGATACTTGAGGTATCTTTAAATCCCTTCAATTCATTGCCCATGACTTATTTTGCATTCCTGTCTTGGCTATTTTTCCCCCCCGAAGTACCAACTTGGTTTAAGAGGACAATAGTTCATACTTTTTTCCACGTCACTGAATGCGCTTTGTCTAATTCGGGTCTTCCTTTTCTGTCCACAAACCTTTGTTCCGTTTCCCCGTCATTCAATATTTGGAACTGCTGTCAACAGCCTGTTTGTGCTTTTTCATTCATTTGTCATTCTTTGTATTCCCTGTCACCTGAAGCAACATGGCTGTGCAAGCGCAGGACAAACTGATTTCGAACAGGCCTCAGATTAACTGCTTTACAAAAGAGACCAGGCTGAAGTCTGCCATGTAGCAGATTTCAGATCAAGTTGAGGTTTGAATGGTGGACAAAACCCTCCTTGTACAAATTCTTAGCGACCAAAGTGTTTTTACTGATAGGGCAGCCTGTTGACTCAGGTTTTCAAATCAAAGTGAGGAACCCAATGAAAAGATGAAGAAATTAGAGTATGACTAGGATTCTACCCACGCCCATCTTCTCTTTGTTGTCACCCACCTGGATGAAACGTCATGCTTAGTAACATCACACATGACTTTCCAAAACCCCAGTAAAACAAAATGCAGCTGCTTTTTTCTTTTCATTCAAACAAGAAGTGATGATTCTAGTATTGTTGGCAATAGGAGATTCCCATTCCTCTGAACCATTATGTAGCTCTCTGTGTGGCCTTTTCCTGCAGACTAGATAATGGAAGCTGTTTGAAGCACGTTCAGACAATGCAGGGGAAGCTGTTTGAAGCACGTTCAGACAATGCAGGATCTTCAATCCTCAACGTCTGCACTTCATTCATCTGATCCCGTTTCCTGACTTCTGAAGATGTGGGGAACTAATTGTACTTTTACAGTCCCACTGGATTCACACTTCTGCCTGATAAAAGTTGTTTTGATGAGAATTCGTCAACAAGCTAGTAAAAACATAACGCCTTTGCACAGAGGCCTGTAGAAAAATTTGTGAACACTTTGGACTTACGATGGAATTTGGCCGCAACAGTCTCAATGTTACCTGTAGTTGCAGATCAAACCTGCCAGAAGGAATTTTGGACCATTCCTCATCGCAAATATGGTTCCGATCTGTCATGTTCTTGGGATGTCTGGTGTGAATCATTCTCTTGCGGTCATGCCACAGCTTCTCAATCAGGTTGTGGTCTTGATATCTTCTGCAAAATGTCTAGGTAAACTTGGCAATTCATTTTTCTGTCCTTGATGCTTGATGGATCAAAACTACGTAGCAAGAGATTACGCATGATCCTTTTTTGACTTATGTGTACAAAAGCAACTGTTATTTATCAATTTCTTTGTTCTGATGGCCTACCTTGAGTGGAAATGAAAACTCGAGTCATCCATCAATAGAGCATATGTCCTACTGTCACATGACACCACCACTGAGATTTCAAGTGTTGTTTTCCTCTTCAAGTGATTTTCCAAGAGCAGTTTCAAAAACTTTTTTTCAGTATTTCTCATCAATATAAATGAAGAACATGCATTAGAATATGTCCCAGCTCACATTTTCTGCTTATTCCAGGCAGTTGACATGTCATCCCTTTCTATCACTGATCCTCAACGCCGCCACTGTGTTCATTGTCCTCCTGCTGTGTGTTGTTTCTTTTAGGAATATGATCCTGTCTATACGGACATACTCGGGATTTGCCTTGGGAGTTTTCAGGTAAGGTGATTTACATTACATTATATGTATGTATGTGTCATAAATATGATGCTTATTTATTGTACATTATGAAACTGTGATGACTGATCATTTAAAATAAATCCTGGAATGTTTTCACTCGGCAGGTTGGGTGGTTTTTGTGTGAATGGTGTGGTTAAGACAATATTTGTGTTGTGCTGCATATTGCAAACATTCGATTGAGCTGCTGAGGTTTACATCAACTCCCGTAAGATGGAGCTTTTCCGTGGCTAGCTGGAGATGCATACGTCCCAGATATTGGCAAGTTGAGACATCATGACCTTGTTACAGTCATTTTCAGTATCACAATCTGATTGTGTCCCTGTCTGTCATGGAAACCCCAAATGTTGGATTCCTGTCAACAGAGGTTTCTCTTTTGTGATGGTGAAAAGTGACTGTTTCTATTCTTTAAATAAGATTGCATTTCTTTGTGGGGAAAACTGCAGTGGTGATGAAGTGCTCGGTCTCTCAGGTTGACTCAGAACTTTTGATGTTCAGCAGCAGCAGAAGAGCACTCGCGTATGTTATATCGGGTCGCTTTGGCGCAAAGAATTAGACAGATGACTTGAACGAGGCCCTTGTGTCACGAAGCTTGATGTGGAATTTCAGTTCATGCTTAGATAATGAATTATTTACAGCACAGAGAAACCATACAAAAAAACCAAGAATTCTCCTCTAAAGGCACCCGAAACCTCAGAGGTCAAAGCAGCCTCGTGGTATTGTCACATGAGGCCTCAGAAAACCTCACAAAACTTAAGATCAGTAAGCATCTAAAGGTTTTGTTGTTGCTTTAGTTATTTTTGTGATGCCCCCAAAGAAGGCTGCCACCGATGTCCAAAGTTTGAGTGTGATGTTGTTGACTACAAATACAGAAATCTCATTCATTGCTGACGACTCAAACTGCCAAGAATCTGACAATAACTCTGCATTCCCTTCGACACAAGCAGCACAAGTTACTTTGAACATCCATCACTGCATGTACATCCAGTCATGAAAAGTTAGCGTTTTTCTTCTTCCCTCCCATATTTTGTTTGCTTTCAGTGTTTATTCTCTTTTCTTTTAGCGTTTCACCTCTTTTTTACACTTGTATAATCATTTTAAGAATGGTTCACACAATAATTGGGATTTACGGTGGTAGTACTGTATTTGGACACTGAAATTGCCCCCCCCCCCCCCCCAAAAAAAGTGAAACTCATCAATTCCTTTTCTGTCAGGCTTGTTTTAATTTGTGTCTTGGGCAAGCCGGAACCTGTCCCTTTGGGCAGGAGAAGTGGGTACTCCCTGGCCTGCTTGCCAGAAAATCACAGGGATTTGCATTGTGTTCCACCAGAGCAACCTGCAAAAAAATCAAATGGAACACTCAGTGGAAAATTAAATACTGTAGCTAAGAGCAGTTGGTCAAGTACTATGTTGTTATTATCATCAGAAGGAAGCAAATCGAACTCTGACATCCTCATGATGATTATCTCAACATAATCCTTGTCATTAATGCTGTCCAGTTAAAAATTTCCACAGGGTCCTAACAAACTGTTTATGATGAATTTTGACATAGCACAACATTTCTGTTTCAATCGTATGATGAGCGATAGTTTTAACATATGTTGATTACTCTCTTCATTAGCTGATTAGTATATCCTTTAGGTTAGGCTTCCTTCGTGGTGGTGTTCTAGTACCAAACAAAGGAAACATCTGCTTTACTGCCATTCTAACTGATCCTGACACAGATGCTCCCTGCCTTCCTCCCATCCTCATCCTGTCTCAACTACTGAGCAATTCTTGTCCTTTTGCAGCGCAGCCATAAACGTTCTTACGTCATCCTTCCACCTCTCTTGTTTTTAAGATACAGTAAAATATCAACCCAGCCACACGGGTAGGGAACTGTACACAGATAGCATTGTCCATTCATCAACATGTTGAATAATTTCTCGCGACATCACTGCCGTCCCAACATCATCAAAAACCTGCCCTCACTAGCTCCATTGATGCTGAAACTAAATATAGTTGCTTTACACCTGCATCGTCCCGCGGTTCACATAGGGTAGCACAGTGTACGTTTATGTCACTTAAACACAAGCTCTTATCACAGACCATCAACAGAAGTGTGCAGCACTTATCTAACATTTCGACAAAACCTAAAACAGTACTGCTAAAACTCGCCTCAGTTAGATTCCCAGGATTTAAATTGCATTATTTGTTTAAGAGGATCAATTAGGCATGTTCTCGGAAGAATGATGACATAAAGACACAAGCTTGTGACTCCAAGTACAGTCAAACCTCGGTTTTCAAACGTCTGTGCGAAAATCGGTTCTCGACCAAATTGAGCGCACTTGACTGCGCCACTTGACTCCTCTCGCCTTCCTTACACGAGGAAGTGACGCTTACTCGTGTAGTGTTCCATTGCGAGCAGACGTGTTCAATAAAGATTTTTTTTTTAAGACACACTTCTGAAAGAACACCTTTGGCCAAATAATTTTCAATTACATATTATTTTTAATAATTAATCATATTTGAATTGAGTTCTCGCTATCAATATCAGCAATGATACGGTAGGCCAAAAGTGTATATCAATGTGCCGCACTTTATTTATTGTATAAATCTTTGCACGAGGTTCATTTTAGGAAATCACAATGTATATCAAGAGCTTCGTTTTGTTTTTTGGACAGCCTTCTGGATTGGATAATGGTCGAAAAACGAGGTATTACTGTACTTCAGATTTCTCTCCTCACTTGACAAAATGTGTGTGTGTGTCTGTGGAAGTGAACTTGAAGCAGGCCCCTTTGGCCCCTGTGGCCTCCAGCAGAACTGTAACAAGCAGATTAGATTTTACAAAGCAGATGTTTATCATCAAAAAGCAGTATAGTTCAGCTTGGGACAACAAGACGCCTTTTTTATTTGTAGATCCCAGTTTGCGCCGCATTTGTCTGTGTGGGCAATTAATTCAACAAAAGAGATTATTGCGTGTCGCCGTTGTGTGCTGACAGGATCTGTGAACAAACACAACAATTTTGATTCCTGCTCCGGTCACTATCCACCATTTTCTGATTTTTTTGCATTTATGTTGTTGCTGTTTTCTTCTTTCCGACATTCCATTGTAACACAAAAGTGATAGTTCTCTGTCCACCAAGCCTTTAATTTTTCTTGTGGCATTAAAAAATAAAAAATAAATAGACAAAACTGGAAACTTTGTTTGAGCAGCTCGACCAAATGATGTCAGGACACAGGTGTTCGGAGAATGGTTCAGTCATTCATAGAGACGTGCAGGACCTTGCAAGTAGATGGTGTCCAGAGATATTTGTTGCCACTTCTTGAGGCGCGACATCAGTTGAAAACAGAAATAAGGTCTTGTGGTGCCTTGTGGGGCTATAATAATAACCCTTGTCACCAAGAGGGGCAAACACAGAGTGTGTCCTTCCTCGCCGTGGTGGTGGGAAGGATCAATGACTTCCTCTATGTTTTCCCCTGGGGGACAGAGCAACAGAGTCTCGCTGGTATTAATAGTAGTCGTCAAACTATGTCAGCCTGTAAAGTGCTTGCCGCGGGCGACACTGCACCTTTATCTCAAAGCATTGTTTACTCTTTAAAGGCTCTTTCAGATTTCAATTTCCTATCCTGAAAAATGATTCGTACTCATTGAATGCCTCTTATTTGTACTCCCTAACTTCCCTATGAGTTATTTTTGCAGCATCAGCTGGTTTAATAGCATGTATGCCCCGAAATAGGTCCTATGATGAGAGAGCATGGGAAAAATAGCTGCCGTGCGCTAAAGTGCTGGGAAAAGACTGTTCTCAACGGGAGCGGTGCACGGCAATGATGGAAACCATTGCACTATTTGAGAAGGAGGAAACATGGAACCATGGACAAGAAAAGTGCAGAGATTAGACCAGACCAAGCAGAACAAGACCATTGCAGTTTATGTTCGCTTGGCTTCACTTCACTCAGAGATGAGAAGATGAGAAGTGGAAGGTCTCTGATTGAGGCAGGAGCCACGTGGTGCAGTGTACTGAGGTAGGCCCCATTTTTTTTCATTCTGCAATCATCTGGTCCTGCTTTTTCAAAATCCCCTGACGTCTGCAAGAGCTGCGGCGGCACACATTCCGACATACCAGCCTGATGGCTGCTGGCCCATTAGCAAGGCCCAAGTGGAGGAGCCCACCCAGGACTGCCCACCCTCTCCTGCCTACCTACGGCCTTCCTGCCCAACCCTGGCTCTGGATCAGAGGCAGGCCGCATGTCAGGGGACGGGCTAATGATGGCCACTGCCATGCCATCCCTTTCAAGCCTCAGCCCAAGAGTACAATTTGACTAATGCTATTTCCTGGTGATAAGATGCAAACAAGCTCATTAGACTTTTTTTTTCAGAGATTTGGGTGGTAAGGGGATTGTTTACGTACGTGTTGGAGAAAGTGCTCTATTGCTGGTGTTGCTTGCAGTGGTAATGCCTACTTTCATGTGCATTATTGTCTTATAATAGATAATAGAAATGCAACGGCATGAACAAAACATATGCTTGCCGCTTTGAAACCTTACGGTCTCCCTTGGCCACGAAGTGCTTTAATCAAGGCTCTTTTACTTGATTATTTTTCTCACCTAAGACTGTGTAAATTGATTCCATCTTAAATTGAGATGGGTCGCAGACATTCACTCAAAGCAGAACAGCGTAATTTACAGTTCACTCAATGCTCTTTTTTTCCCCTTCTGGTATTTTAATTCATTTAATTAAAATTTAAGGTTTCAACTTTTTCTGTTTAAACCATTATTGAGCTAATTGGCCAATACATTTTTTTGCATGTATTTGCTTGACCAAAATTGTACATTTAGTTAATATCACCCCTTTATTAAATATGTTGATCTGCACAAATAAATTCAAAGAATTTTTAATAATATTTAATTACCATTTTTCGGAACATTCATGAACGCAACATATAACAATATACTCATGGAAATGTAATCGTATCCTTTGGAAAGAACCGCTAAAGGCAGTTCAGAAAAGTGGGACCCAAACAGACATCCATGTCATATATATAGAATAGAATAACTTGCTGACTTGGTTAATTTCCTGAGCCCCTGGAGCTACGGGCTCACAAATAATTTTAAAACATACATCCAAAAAGTGGACAGATTTTAAAGGGTATGATATGGTCAGTATTTTTTTCATATCTGTAATGTTCGTTTCTACATAAAGCAAACAACAATAGATGCAGTAATTGTGTGACTTGTGTGACAGATCCCAACACTGGTGGCTTTCACTGTTGGGTAAAATGTATGAAAATACTTTGCAGCAGTTTAAGTACAGCCAGAGTCGTATGATTTCTTCCCTTTGAACTAGCTGTGGAGAAAAAAAAACATCATAGCGATTAAAGCTGCCAATGGATGAAAAGTGTTTTCAGCTCAAAGCAGAAAAATCCCTTTGGAATTTGGTATGATGCTGTCTATGTGATCGCTTCTTGAGGATACCGGCCGGCAATGGCATCATTGTCAGAGGGGATGCGTGACACCAGGCAGGGACTTAACGGAGCATACACATCCATCCACGTGCGCCTCTGATCCAATCATTCATAAACTCAGCCACCCACAGAGATTTGGGTTTTTTTTCACTCTACACACACACACACACACACGCACACACACACACACACACACACACACATACCACCTCCTGTTGGCAATCAGGAAGGAATGACATGTAAATGTACATAAGCACACAAAAACTGAGCATTTCGCTCGACAGAGATTTCTTCATGTTTTGTATGAAACAGGCTATTCCGTTATCAGTGATCTTCTCTGTTATGTAATTTCCTCCAAATTCACAGGCTGCGTCTTTCGAAGGCCACATTTTCGGCCGCATGACGTCACTTCTGGCGCGGCTCGACCGCACGTGGTTTCCAAATTCTAGAAAGACAGTTCGGAGGGTGGGTCCTTTTGGTGGCTTCAAAGGCTCCTCCTCATGCAGCCTTTGTGGATAGCATTGACCAAGGCGAATTTGGACAGGCTCTGTGTGACTTTTAAAACCACGTGCGCTCGAGTCACGCCGGAAGTGATGTCATGCAGACGAAAATGCAGCTTTCAAAGAAGGCGGCCTGTGAATTTAAAAATGCCTATATCTCCGCGACTCAACAATTATTCCTATCCAACTGCTAAACAATAGGCAGGGAAAAATCCTCTTTGTCATTTAACCCAGATTCAACAGTGCAGGCAGACTGTGCAGTCAAGAGTCTGTAACTTACCAGAATGTAAATAGAGTGGTGTTTTTTACTTCACCACTTATTTTTAGTGGCGGAACGAGACCAGTCAAGGGTGTGCCTTTTCAAGCCCCTCTGAATCTTATCAGCTGCTGACACAAAAAAACAATTGGATATCAAACAAAACAAAAATGACCCAATAGGAAGTGATGTCTTGATTTATGATTTAACTGCTTTTGGCAGACATATCAGGGTCAACATTTTTAAACATTGACCATGCTTTTGCTTTCTCTTTCTCCGATCACGGGTCGGCTTACCTTCACTTTGCTTTCAGGCGCAAACCAGTCACACCAGCCAGTTTCAGAATAAACAATGTCTGTGGACACCTCAGTGCCACGGTTGCATCCCTGTGCTGTGCATGCCTTCATGCATTGCCGTTTTAATGAACTATTTCTTCAAGAGAAAAACACAGGTGTTGAACGGTATCAACACCAGTCACCATAAAAAGCTCTGAACAAGAAGACCTGTAGGTCTGTTATGAAATCTTTTGCTATGCACAGTACATACATCTCTCACCACTGCTTTTGTCAATATATCCTTGAATGAGCAAAAGAGGGATTTCAAAGGTACTTTTAATTCCTGAAATTGTGCCAGATCAGGCAATGACGATGAAGTTTGTCTCTGTGGTGTTGCCATAGGAGTTCAGCATGTGACCCCCACCCTCTGTCTCCCCCCCACCCCCCACCCCGCACACACACATAACACACTCCCTTTAGCCACACCAGGAAGTGTCTCTCTCTCTGAATCCCTGCCATCCATTGACAAAGCAAAAGTAAAAAAGATCTTTTGCAAGCAATCTAGATCGGAGGTGCCCAAGTTGGATCAACTCATCAGCAAGCTTTGCAGAAGTCTGATAACGGTCCTGATCATTTGAATAGGGTGTGTTGGAGGACGGAAATGTAAAACAGGCTGCATAGGGGCTCTCAAAGTCCAGAATAAGGGCACCCCTAATCTTGATGTACAGTATTTAGAGTATTTATTTTTTTTGCTCAAACATCAAGTGATGGAATCTATGTCCGTACGTGCGTGCCAGTGTTCCCTGCAAATGATGGATCTCCACTGTGGTAAGCCGTCACTCTCTGATGAACGGTAAACTCACAGAGGCACGCACGCGCACGCTCAATAAAACACACACACTCGATCAAGGTAGGCCACTCAGATATTCAATCGTCAGTACATCACTAAAGTACAACAGGAGTCAGCTCTCCTGCTCTGTGTTATGATTTGCTGGAGCCACACACACTGAAACAGAGACACTCATGCTAGAACACATTTTCATTTCGCCTTGTCTCCTGACAAACAGCCCTTCTATAGTGAGAGACTCCAATGGAGTGGATCAAGTCCAGCAAAGACACCCTTGCACGTTTCCTCCCTCTCTTTCTCCAAATCCTCCCTCCTGTGTGACCGCCGGGCCTTTCTTCCTTCCTTCCTTCCTCCTGACACAGAGGCCTTGCCGAGTCGCTGGGGAGTCAGGATGGCCGGATGCGCCTCAACCAGACAGATGGACTGACAATGAGCAGACATGCAGACAGGAGGATGCAGCTACTGTGGACTTTGGACTGGGTTTTCTTCCCATTCACAGCGCCGAGGAGCATGACATCACTTATGTTTTGATAGGGCGACAGGAAGGCCGAAGCAGTCGGATGCCAAACGTCGGCGGGCTGCGTGGTCGAGAGCACCTAGAAGTATGTGAAAGGATGCATAAGTGGTGATCAGTGAAGAGATCAGAGGTGACTCTGTTAGCGTAGGGGCACATTGACCTTGGGAGGCTTTATTTTTCCCACTGCTCTCCTTTACCCCCTCTCCCTCCTTCCCTTACGTTGACGTAGCAATGAAGACTACAGAAAACGACAGGATTTGGGCCACGAAAATTCTTCTAAAACAGTCTGTGTTAAAACTCAATCTGGTCAGAATTATTAGTTATGGGATTGTTCCCCTACATGTAAACTGTTTGAGAAAAAGGGTGTACATTACCACTACAAGGGGAGTGAAACTATAGCTATGACAGGTTGTGCTGTGCACTGCAAAGTCTGCAGTCACGCGTCCTGTTCTAGTTAATCCCAAAGAGGTTTCATTGGGTTGATCTCAGTATTGTCAAGTTTTTCCACACGATCATGCAACAATTTCTATGGACCTTGCTTTGTGCGTTGAGAACAGAAAACCGTGCATGACGTCCAAAAACATGCATGGCAGACTGAATGAACACTCTAAATTGTCCCAAGGTGTGAGTTTGAACGCGGATGGTTGTTCGTCTCTGTGTGCCCTGCGATTGGCTGGCAACTGGTTCAGGGTGTCCCCCCGCGTACTGTCCGAAGACGGATGGGACAGGCTCCAGCATGCCCCGTGACCCTTGTGAGATACAGTGCATCGGAAAATGTAGATAGATAGATAGATAGATAGATAGATAGATAGATAGATAGATAGATAGATAGATAGATAGATAGATAGATAGATAGATAGATAGATAGATAGATAGATAGATAGATAGATAGATAGATATGAGCCTCCATTACATTTGTCAGTCATTTGTATGGACCAACCCTAGTGAGGATCGAGTGGCTCGGAAGATGAATGAATGAATGAATGAATTGTCAGGACCAGTTAGCACAACTACCCTTTCTCCCTGTTGAGCACAGTCATCCTCAGGTTTTGTGAAAGTCCAGCCTGTATTTTTGCACACAGTGCTAACTGTGCACAGTGCGTTTGACTCAGCATGACTTAGATTTGCTCTTGATTTTACTGCTTGGTGCTTTCTACCGCCTTATTACTTATTACTTATTACTGATTCGTCTTACTGTTTATTGTATATGTTAAATCGCTCCATGTACAGCACTTTGTATGCAGCGATGGCTGTTTGAAAGTGCTCTATAAATACTGTTGACTTGACTTGACTTGACTTGACTAACTGAATTAAAAAATGAAACTGCCAAAGACATCTATCACCAGGCTTTCTGCTGCTTTACAGCAGATTTCATCCAGAAAGTCTTGATAATCTAGAGATTCCATTGTGTTGCACAGATTCAAGATGCATTGTTTCGAATGCAGTAAAGCATCATCACGGCATAATCAAGCCCTTTATGTTACACAGTAGGTCCCATGTCCGGTTGTCTGTCTCTGTATGTGCCATCGGATTCACTCGGTGTCCAGGGTTTAGTGCGCCTTTTGCCCAAAGTCACTTGGGATAGGCTTCAGCTCCCTTTGACCCTGAACATCATAAGCTGCACAGAAAATGGATGGATTGAAGATGCATTTCCCCTTGAATGGAGGAGAGGGAAGACTGGAAGAAAGGACAGAGAGCGTAAAGAAGCTCACATTAGCATAAATCCTTCTTCATCGCCCCCCTCTTCTATTTGTCTTTTTCTTAGAAGAGGATACAGTGGGTGCCAGCTGCAACACAGAGCAGCACTTTACAAAGGTTAACATCACTACTGCACTCCATCGAGCGCTTCTGCTCATCAATTCCAAGTCTTGTGCTGTCACTGCGGGCCTCCGGACGGAACAGCTGGCTGCAGTAAGACAAGCGCTCTTCCACAGGCTGTCCTCTGATCAGCTGCAGCCAGCTGTCCAACAGCAGCCCCGCTATTCACAGTGCTACCGGCCAGCCAGGCCCTCTTTCACTGCTGTCCCTGTCGCCTGCACTGTACTTGTCTCGTTTCATCACTTCTTCCTTCCTACGTGTTTTCACCCACAACAGAAGCCCCCCCACTCCCCCTCACCCCGACCCACATGAGCTCCACAGCAGTGTCTCTCTGAGTTACTTTTCTTCTCTTCACCAAGTGAAATTGTACATCCTAAATCCAGGCCTTCCAAATTTTTGCTCTGCCATTTCCGTCTCAACAACCATTTCTCTTCCTGTCTTTCACGCTGGGTCTCTAGATGAACTTTTGTCCCTGTTTTAGTCAAACTTTTGCTTTTGTTTTGCCCTAGCAGCAACTTCTTTATCCGGCCTTGATTACCATTCTCCCTTGTCCCTTCTGTCTGGCCGTCTTTTGCTAGCCATTCTTCTTTCCCTTCTTTGTTAGCTGCCGTGTCTCACTTTCGCCACTCCTTCCTCAGCACTCCCTTCTGCGTTCATTCTTTGACACGCCAATGCAATCTAATGTGCTTCCCTTTTCCTAATGTCACAATAGAGTGTCTTCTCTTCTTCTTTAGAGCAACTTGCTCTGTGCCCCCATTCTGCAGGGGTTTTTTTCACAGGTGTCTGTAAGGTGGGGATTTACATTTTCTCAGGACAGGGAGCCCGTGGAGAGAGGCCTGCTGGCAGATCAAAGGCTCCGTCTGTAAAACGATCTGAAAGAGTCCAACATTAGCATCCATCAGGGTACCTTGAAAGGTCCCTGGTCAGCCGAGAGGGAAGCTGAGGGCCCCCCAAAGTGAAAGGCCAGTCTGCAGAGGCTGATGGAGGGGAGGGGATGGGATGGAGAGAAAGAGTTCGAGGCAAATCTACTCAAGAGACATGAGGAAGATATCAGTACAAGGGAAGACAATTCCCAATCCAAGCTGGAAATGTTCTTTCGGATTTAGCCCCCACCTCCCTCTTCTTTTCCTTGTTGTACTTCCACTCTCAAACCAACTTCTTTACAGCGTTATGTCCATAGGGGGAGATCATTTCCATTTCGACACCATCATTACTCAGCTCACCAGATGCTGACGTTTATTACTTCACTGTGTGGTTTGCACATAGTATCTGGTCTAGAGAGTAGGGGCGAGAGTTGGAGCATTCTAGTTTTCCTCGGGGAAGGAGAGGGTATCCAATTGTTTGCCTCTCCAAAGAAGCAAAATAACATAACCAACGTCTTAAAAAGGTCTCTGTTTGGATTTTTAATCACAATAATGATGAAATGCGCCGTTCGCTTATTCAGAGCGCTGTGATCTGCTGTGACTTTTGAGGACGCAGATCTGGTAACAAAAAAAAAATCATCAATACATAAATAAATAATAAAATAATCACACAAATGATCAGTATTGTTATTGGAATTGAAAATAAATTGCCAAAAATGTCAGCAAAATTGTCTGGTATTGCCCATCACGATTAGTCAAAATGGTATCAATCACACGAGCTTAAATATAAAGATTTCAAAGTCAATCTGTACAGTACTACATTTGGAAGGAAATCTCAAGGCTGACATAGATCAGCTCTCACCAGCCATATAAGTGTTCAAATGATGCTTAAATTTTGAGTTGTATTTGAAATGCGGGCGGCAAATGCGCGATGGATGACTGGTTAGCACATGCGCCTCACAGTTCAGAGGTCCTGCGTTTGATTCCAGCCTTGACTTTCCTGTGTGGAGTTTGCATGTTCTCCCGTGCCTGCGTGGGTTTTCTCCGGGTACTCCGGTTTCCTCCCGCATTTCAGCAACATGCATGGTAGGTTAATTGAACACCAGGTGTCATTGTGGGTTTGTCTTTGTGTGTCCTGTGATTAGATGGCGACTAGTTCAGGGTGTACCCCACCGACTGCCTGAAGACAGCTGGGATAAACTCCAGCATGCTTGCGACCCTTGTGGGATAAGCAGATCGGATAATGGATGGATGGATGTGTAACGCTGCAAACATGAATGAAATAGACGGGCTTTAAAAGTTCAGGGGAAAAAATGGCACCACTCTTGAAGACAGTAGTTCAGATTCAGATGACGCATCGGAACATACGTTTCATCCGTAGTACATCACCAAATGCTGAGCATCGTCTCTGGAAATGCTTTGCCGGGCTTCACTGCAGCCACTTTTCTTGCAGCCTTGCTGTTCTTCCTCTTCAGAAAATGCAAAGTGTCTGGACCTAACTGTATTCTATTTTTACATAAATGTAAATTTTTTTCAAACCGTCTCACTCCAAGAAAGATCCCCTGCAACCTATAACTACAACAGTTTTCCTTTCAATTGATTCCACTTAACTGTTTGGGTCAGCTACACACACAAAAATAGTTGATATTGGATGACCTGTTTTTTGTGTTTGATGAGCAAAGCTCATCTTAAACCTTCAAATTACAACTAAAAGTTGTATTCTTCTTTGTTCGGTGTCCTTCAAAGTTCTTTGGGAAAAGGCCGCTGTATGGAATCTGTGCAGACTCTAATGCTGATTAACAACATCTCTTGCGACAGTGCATGCAGCAACAAATGTTCATGAGCAACACACGCATTACTAATGAATGTAATGAAGTTCTGGTTCACTCAAACACACTTACACGCAGGCACTCTGGTTGTGTGCAGCTTGCCAACATGTGTTAAGCCTCCTGCCGGAGTGGCTGCCTGTCCCGTTTGTTGCACAAACTCAGACAGATAGTGGCGGGTCCACCCCAAGATGAGTTCCTCCTCTGTTTAGGAAAAAGGATGTGATCTCACTCGTTAAAAATCCAACCTATGTCGCTTGACAGTCATGACTTAATCCAGGCTTTTCCTTTGTACAGCAGAGCGCCCTCTTCTTCCCATCTGCTCTATCTATCTATCTATCTATCTATCTATCTATCTATCTATCTATCTCTCTCTCTCTCTCTCTCTCTCTCTCTCTCTCTCTCTCTCTCTCTCTCTCTCTCTCTCTCTCTCTCTCTCTCTCTCTCTCTCTCTCTCTCTCTCTCTCTCTCTCTCTCTCTCTCTCTCTCTCTCTCTCTCTCTCTATCTATCTATCAGTATCTGCACTTTTGTAGCAGCAAAGAATATTACTTAAATTATTGCCTGCGTGGTTTACGATTTTATGCTGACAGTTTGAACTTTGAATTTTTGCTTTAAATGCAGTATTTTACGTCAATTCTCCTGGGGATTGTTCAAAATCAATTTTGAAGTTACACTGTTTTAGCGATTAGAGTAATAATGACACAGATATTCGTGAGGACCTCTGCCAAGGCCAAACAATCCTTGTAAGCATTTTACACGTACATATCCTGTCTGCCAAATGCCTGAATCTTGTCACTGAGAGTCATGTTTTCATGTAGTGGTGTTGGGGGTATTCGTTTTTGCTGCTGATACACAATCCCACCAATTCACAAACAATGAAATGAGTCCTCGAGTTATTTGAGTACCTCGATAAACATAAATAAATAAATAATATGTGCTTGGGGAGTTGTTTTTTTTTTGTGTGTGGGCATGGTTGGGAAGGCAGTCAACCTAGCTGTTGTAATACAATGACAAAGTGGTGAAAATGCCAACTTCAAAATAAAATCTTTCCAAGTACAGTAATACACGAACATCAGTGCCATGTACACTATTATTAGTTTGAGTTGTTTGCGTCAGTGCGTGGTGGTGGCAGCTAGCTTGACTCGACTCCGCGACTTGAAGTCAGATAGTTGAAGTCCATAAACACAACATAATCCTTAAATCATAAGGACACACGCACAATGTACCAGTAATTAGACTGACATTGTAGAATGAGGAACTTGTTCCCAATGTGAGCGGCTAGTGGCTAGAAGCTAGCCATTAAGACATTGCCACCATATAGCTGACATCGTTTCAAAGGCAGTTTAATCAGCGCTGACAGCCTGACACAGTTGCAGTTCCTAAAGATCAATTTTTAACAAGTCAAATGTGTTGTTTTAATTGTCTCACAGGCCAAAATCTCAGTTACTCATGCGTCTAGTGAAGAAAATATACTTTGCTGCTCTGCACAGTTTAAACTTAGGGAAAACAATGTTGGTGATCTAAAATGAAAATAAATAGGGCATTCATTATGAAGTGAAATGTGTTATTTTGTCTTGTGTATTCAAAATTTTCCCTAACCAAGCAAAACTACTTTTAAAATTTGATCCGAATACTCGATTATTCGCTTCGAATATGCAAATACCAAAATATCTGCTAGCTGCAGCCCTTCAACTAGCTATATGTTTTTTCAAAGAAGTAATGACGTGGCAATAGTTGCGGGATAACCTGTATTTCATGTGAAAGAATTCCTTTTCAACTTACTCCTAAAAAAGAATTTGTAGTTACAGAAAGTGAAGAAAGGACAGTCTCCTGGTGTAAAATCTATCAAAAGCACAGGAGATCAAAAACAGTCTGGATTCCCAGCTGGAAACAGGAGTTGAACAGCGGCCCCCTACAGCAAAGTCCACTGTTTCATTGAACCACCCACGCCACCACAACCTCCTCCCTATGCAAACTTTCTTTGTCAAGATCATCCAATTTCCTTGTTTGCACATGAGCGACAAAAAAAAAAAAAAAACGTTTCCTGGCAAACATAATTTAGCATAATTTTATGACACGTGGATGCCCTTTTGTGTGAGGGTGCCATTCCTACAAAAGCTCTGTAATATGAATCACTAGCGAAACCTATGTGAAATAGTAAAACATTTCAGAATCATTCAAATAATTTTGATTACCAAAGTACATACGTATACAGTACGTCGACCACCTTAATTTTAATATTCTTGATGCTGAGTTTAAGTTTTGAGTTTCCTCACTAAAAAGGTGAGCGCGAATGTCAAAACATTGTCCTCCACTGCACAAAGCCCTGTGTTGATAGCTGTCAGGTTTTTTTTCACCCTCAAGTGCATGATGTCCTCATTCTTCTCCTTCAAAAACACGTTTGTCACCCCAAAGGGGAGAACAATTACTTTGTAGAAAATGACATCTTCCTGGATTGCCACCAGGTTGCCATAAAGTACTTATAACAGAGACATGTCATGTGCAGCTTTTCATCTTGTCACTGCCAGATTGTGTCCTTTAGTTTTGTCGGTGAGCAGTGGCAACAGGTTGTTCCCCTAAGATATTTTTGTGGGCATTGTACGCAATTCAAGCAACAAGCACCGTCAAAACACTGTAGTGAATAAAGGTAAAGAGGCAAAAATAGTTTCTTCCACTTTGTGCTCGATGGCTGATTTATGAAGACGTCACATTAATGATCCTCAAGTACGGTAACTGAAAAATGGTCACCTTACTACGTTTTTTTTTTTTTACTTTTCTTGGTTCTGAATGTGGAGATGGGATTTGTCTCGCAACTTAAACTGTTTCATAATTGGATTCCCATACCAGTCATGTTCCCCTGACTGGAAACTATTGGATTGTCTGTTCCATCACACAAAGCGTGCACCTATGAACGCAATAATGTGATGTTCCACACGACATGCTTCCTACTACCCAGCCCTAGTGCGATATGATCTTTTTTTGTCCTCCTCTGTTTTACTTTACGTACATTTCTTTCTCAGTGCACCTGGAGGTGTGCATATCCACTACCAGGCTATATGGTCTCACACAAGTTACCGATCAAACAAAGACTCCAGCAAGATGAGTCATGAGATAAGATAGAACCTGAACAGGTGGTGTGAATGACAGTAAAAGATAAAGACATACTGAAGCCGCCCCACTCTCTGGCTAGGAACTCACGTATAACATTTATGACACTCCACATTTGCATGACCTGAGGATGTACTGGCATTCCCAATCTACTTGTAGAAAGCCCAGAGGACAAACTGTCAGGAAGTTCAATTGGAGTGAAAACAATGCCAAAATCACACGAAACCAGACCAACCGGATGTCGACTTGTGGAAAGTGGACTGGAAGAAACCGTGAGAGCACAAGAGAGGCATAATGAAATTTTGATCTGTGAATCCGCACCAAACATGTTGCCGCTGTTATGCTCTTATGTAAGACAATGACTTGTGAGTGACCATGGGAGTGCCTGTTCCTCTTTTTTGTTGTGTGCTTTGCTGCCGAATTGACTGACTGTATAGGCAAGCTTTGTTTTACTGTGTTTAAGAATTACCAAATGGCAGTATGAGTTCTAACATTGGCTTACAGTGCCATCCCACTTACAGAGTGAAAATAATACAAAAAGAATAATAAGAAATTGCCTGCCCCCTTCTCTCTTGGATCATTTTGTTCATTTGACTATGTGAGCATTCTATGTCTGCTTTGAAGCACAGTACAGTGGAACCTCTCGTTACAAACGTCCCTTTTTACGAACAATTTGGGTTTCATTGAAAAATTACGTCTGTTCAGGGACTACCTTACTACTGTATTTACTATTCGGGACCTATTTCGGTATGCAAATTGTCTCAGCAAGGACAAATGGATGGCTCTACATTGAGCTTCTTCTCGCTCTGTGCAACCATCATGGGCAACATGCATAAGGCATTGCTGTAAACTGAAAACATCTTGTGTTCCTCCGTGACGTAAGGCGGAAAGCAGTTGTTGATATAGGCGGAAGTTCCACATCCTCGATCATCCGGTCACAAATGGTTGTTGTGTTAGCATAAACGAAGTCCGAAAATAATTTTCAGTCAGATAATACAATTTTCAGTGTGTATGTTATTCAGTAAATGTAGAATCACTTGAATGAAGACAACGAACGGTGAATATCGGTGTAATCACATCATAAAAGACGCCCATGCATGTTGTCGCAAAACAGAAGTTCCACCAACGCACAACACATTCACCCAATCACAGTTACCAGGAGCAGCCACGTTTTAGAAATGAATGTGGAAGTTTGTGCTTTTTCTCACATTATGTAACCAGGCTCTGCATTATGCAAGGCAAAGTCGGCACTATGTGTTTGTCGTTTTGCTCTTGACAAATGAGAAAACACTCGCTTGTGGTAGCGTGAGCAATCCAATCAAAAAAGTCAAGAAATAATCTTTTCAATGGCATTGTGACATCCCACGTGATGAGTTTTTGTCATAGAAAAAGACACATTTCACTGGATCGGTTTGCCAAAATCCACCAATGAATTAGAAAAGAAACAGACATAAAAGAGTAAAAAAAACTGACGAAAAGAAAACATTTGAATAAGAAATTATTCTCCATGTTTTTATGGAATAATGTTTTTCTCCTCCTTAGTAAACGATCAATAAATACTTATCGTGTTCTTTTTAAATCTTATTTTTTATGAGTGTTTTTTTTTAACTTATTACATTATATTTATTTTAAAGCATCCACCGGTTAACAAAAAAAACAGTAAGTATGACTTAGTTTTGTAGCTGGAACGGATTCATTGCATTTCCATTAATTCTGATGGGAAACATTACCTCAATTTATGAACATTTCAACTTACAAAGAGGTCACTAAACCAATTAAGTGTGTAACTCCACTTTACTTGCTTGGCCCCTGGTTGGAAGAAACAGGTATGTTTGCTTTTGCACAGGTACACTTTGGATATACTGTACTAGCTGGTTCGCCGCCCTGCGGGCGGCTCATCGGCTAGTTCCTGCGGAAGGCTGGTAAGGTGGGCCTTCGGCCCACAAAAGTGTTGTTGCTTGGTTCAACTTTTTGTTCATCTTCATTGCTTATCGTGAAAATAAAGAGATGTTTAGCTCTACTAAATAACTAACAATTTTATTGCAATGCTTGTGGGTAGACAACATTTTTTCGCTAAGATGCCCGCGCGATCGTAGTGAGCCACTGCCTGAGCGGCGCAGTGGCGGCGCGCAGTGGCGGCGCGCAGTGGCGGCGCGCAGCGGCGCGGTGAAGTAGGTACGTTTTGAAAAGGGACAGACGGAAGGACAGACCGCGTGCGGGACGACGCGCAATATATATATAGATACCAACAATATGATCATTCACCATCAATAATTTGTTTTAAAAATCACGACAAAAATTGCACAATTATAGTAAAGAAGGATTCAAAATAGCACAAAGTCATGAGTCAGCGCAGGCATGTAACATGAGCGTGTCATTGTAAGATCAGTCCGCCAGTTATCAATGAGAACCTCCTCCTTCCAAAATAGAAATCCCCAAACAACTCAAAAGTAAGACACAAAGTGAGGAAAGTTGCAGTCATGCAGTGTTGTATCACAAAGCAGAAGCGCAGATGAGTTCAGCGCAGCTTGAGTGGCAGCCAGTGGTGGACAGAAGTACAACCACTACGAAACATGTTATGTTGGTTTCCATCTTGCAAGTGTATCCATTTGGTTTACTTTTGCCATTCACTTTGCATTTGGACTTGAATGATGTTGTGATGACTCTTTGGAGGGAGTAATGTCAACAGTACTTTGCATATTCTGCCACCTCATCCATGTAAACAGATTCAAGTCACCGCTTCTGAATACTCATTAAAATCGAATGACACTAACAATCGTTCCTCCAGGTTTGATGTGTGATCAAAGCTGGGAAACTCCTTCCAAACAAACAACAGTATTGAATCATCTCTACGAAATGGAAAGAGTACATCGTTGGGAGTTGCAGAGTGTAATTAGTGAGCCCTGTCACTTTTTATTAGCATATAATTAAATGAGCTCCGCTGGCGCACAATAGCTCAAATGAGGTGGATGTCTTGCTCTCACCTTTGGAAGATGCTATGCATTTTCACACTGACGTTGTTTATTCAGCTTTTGTATTACAGTCGTGGGAACTGTGCTGGAGACTGTGAGGTCTTGGTGGTATCAGCTGGTTGCGCACAGTTGACCACACATCATGCCCTCATCGGCGCACACACATTGCGCTGAGGAATGCTGTTCACAATCAACCTTATCAGGTGTTTTGTCTGAGGGACATCCGAAGAGGGCTTGGCGTTTCCACAGTAGAATACATATCTCTATTTGGGTTTTTTTGGGGGGGGGTTAATTTTTGTATTTTTTCCCCTCATCTTTCCCCCCCACCCATCTTGTACGCCTTCTTCACTGCATGTCAAATGTATTGTGACCGCCCTGCTTAATTCACCTGACTGGTCCAATCTCTCTAAGGTTCCAGAGAACTGTAAATTGCCATTTTAACAAATCATAACTGCCGAGCAAGTAGAAAAACAAGTTCATCGCTTTTAATATGAAAGCTTAAAAACATGTCCTCAGTCTTCACTGCGATGATGACTGTACACAAAGACGACACGTAGCTCACTTTCTGCTGCACATACTGTTCTTCCACGTTATTATGTTTGTCCACGCCATGGAAGAGACTTAGTGTACTGCTTTCTGTCAACGTTCCATCAAATCCATTTCATCCTCATTGATATCGCGGGTACCCATCTGCGGTCATATCATAAAGAAACATCGTCAAAAATCCAAAGAATAAGCCAAACAGGCTCACACTACGGCTCATGAAATTTGGCGAGGTGTCACAAGATATGCAGGGCATTTTGCCGTCCAGCCTTTGAAACGGGCATGTCATAAATTATTCACACTTTAACTCCCCAAATGTTTTTTTTCTTTCTGCAGTAGATCTCTTCCAACTTTTTCCCAGGCCTGTCTGTATGTCTGACCCGTAACTTACAATTGATTTATCCCTGATTGTTAGACGGCCTCTGAAGCTGCATCTTGATTGGCTCCATGTGAGAGCAATGCCAAGGGGTCATCTATAACAATCATTTTCAGTGGCTCATTATTCCCCCAGCCAAACAACCCAAAGACCCAATTTCCTCATTTACTGTTCATAAAAGTGACAGATGGCGAAAACCTGGAAAAGCTTTGCTATAATGGCAAGCTCACTGAAGTGCTCCATACAATGCTCCTTAGTACGGCGAAGGTCGGAGTCTGCTCCTTCTCTTTCTCACCCACTCCTTCTACTTTCTCGATTCTGTTCTTTTTTCCGAAGAGAAGAATGCGAAGGAGGAGAACGCGGTGTGTTGAACAGATTTAGGCCGTATTCCTACCAGTTCAGTGTTCCTCCTCTTCCTATGGCCCATAATGTGAATGCAGTACGCAAATATTTGTTAGGTACTTTGTCTCTCGCGAAAGGTTCATGCTACCTTAGTGTGGGGCGGCACTTCAAGTCCCATAGACCGACAGAGGCCAACTCGAGGTCTCTTTTCATCCCACAGACCTGCCGCTCTCCGGGGTTCAGGGTCATCTAGTAACTTGAGCAAGTCCGCGCCCCTCCACGGCCGCCCGCGAGGGTCCTTTACAGCCGGGGAAGTGCTTGTGTGATAAATGTGTGGCTTGGAACAACAGCTGAGACTAAGACTGCGCTCGGTGTTCTCACTGTCTGCCTCAGACACAAGCGTGGTTTCCTCATAGTTGGGCTCTTTGTCACGAATACTTTCTTTTCATTTCTCTCCTCCTCCTGTGATAGCCAAACACTACTCAGCATTAAAAACTTTCTTAGAGGACTTTTTTCCCCCGCTGTTATGTGTTTCCACTTGTGTGCACTTGGCGGAGGGAAATGCTCGGTCATTGCACCAAGTCCATCCACTGCTTACTTGCCTTGCAGTATTGTGGTGTAAGGGGACTGAAAGGGGGCTAGAAGATGCGCATCGTCTTTCAAGAAATTCGCTATTGTTTGTGTCTTAAGCTGGTAAACGTTTTGGTGCATGCCAACTTATTTCTTTATCTGATGAGCATTGGCACGCTGCCCAACACATGTCATACATCCCTTGTCGTCTCTAGCCAAACTCATGGACAAAGAGCATCCATTGAATTGGCTGAATACGAGTGAACTTGATGCGTCACATTTTTAATCTTACTGTCTGTGATACAAATGTAAAAATAAGTACTTGGGCGATAATTTGCCAATAGGTTTGTGACCGACATGGGGACAAATGTACAGTGGGAGTTTACCATTGTGTATTAATCAGTGGCGGCAGAGGGGCGGGAGGGGTGGGGGGGGGGGGGGGTTGAGGAGGCAGGACCCCGAGCGTCCACCGGGGGAATGGGGGGAGTTGCCTACAGCCCATGGGCCATCCGTATGAACAAAGGGAGCATCCGGCCTAACAGACGGCGGCAATACATCAACAGTATGCGTCAAAATTTTCCGTCCACACAAATTTCATGATTCCACTTTCACCTTGCACATAAACTCAAGCTATTTAAGTTGAGTAAACACAAGGCCCATTCGCTCACTGGAGCCCCTTCACTTCATTCATCCTACTGTCACCTTCACCTCCAATTCATCTAATAAAAATAGGGGGCCAAACCCCCATCTCCCTCAACCATCTTTCATCCTGATTTTGTGGCCCTCCCATATGTGCCGCTAATCTCTCCCTTGCGTCTCTGAAATGTCAGTGCAGAGGAACGAGCATGTACTTGCTCGCTATGGATTTCCAATGGAATGTACCATTTTCGGTTCACCCTGCTTACGTTGCCTGTTTAGATGGGCGGTGATTACGGCGTATTTATTTTCCTTACAGGGTGTGGGAAACCAACCTGTTGGTACACTACCATTGTGAAGTGGCCTGCAATCCCTCCTTAAGCTGTGAGTCACACACATATGTCGACACGCACACACATGCAGCCACACAAACACCCTCTGTCATTTAGATTAGATTAGATATGCAATTAAGAGTCAGGCTCGCAGTCGAAGCCACCTGAAGGTGCATTGTTAACAATGGAGGGGAGAGGGGGCAGGCAGCCCATGAGAAATTAGAAAACCTGTCTGTGTAACATGAGAATGACGAGTGTCAAAGCGGAAGCAGAGCACAATACTGCAAATGTGGTGTGATTGCCTGCGACTTTCAAAGAAAATGAATGGAATTTGAGTTTCGATCCTGTCAAGTTACCTTCTCACTTAGTTGATCTCGAGTATCATCACAGATAACGTCTTATTTTTGCATCTCGTACACTATGTCGCGCACAGGTGAGTCAGCGAAGGCTTTGTGTGAGGGTCCGCACGCCTTCTCCTGTTTGTTTGTGTTTGAGAGTAGAGAGCCCTCACAAGTCAGAGTCTCAACTATCTGGCCCAGTGGTAAACGCTGGAGGTCTGTGGATCAGGGGTCAAAAAGAGTGAATGATGGAAGGAGGGAGAGCCGGAGGCCCCTGCAAGACAATTCCCCTGACGTCGGGTCATTCACAGACACAGGAAATGCTTGACCTCACACCCTGAGAAACGTCCACAGCGGCCCACTTGTGTTAAAGGTGTAATTGGGCATAATTAGAAGCTGGCAGAGAGCGAGAGAAATGGAGACGGAATTACGTGCCCCACATGCCTTCCCCTGCTCACGCCTGGCTCCGTCTGCCGGGCTGCGACACAGCGGAGCCAAAATCTCATTGCACAAATTTACAGCAAATAGCATCTGAAAAAAAAACAAGCCAGAGAAATTTCACAACAACATAGAATCCTTTCAGCGCTCGTGCTATTTTAAGACGTATCACACAAGCATGCGTGTGTATCATTTTTTGCGACACTCCCCCAGGACGCAAAATTGTCAATGAAATGGTTTTAACACAGACAAATATGCCTGCGCAGCTCTGCGGATATTCACTTTGTATTTGGGCCCCTCGGTTCCTTCTTTGCAGTTCTCTAGTTCCACCTCATCATCATCGTCATTGTCGTGTTCATCCTATTTCCTGTTGACGATGGCACTTTTCTTTTCTATGGGCTTGCATTCATTTTCTGTCCAACCCTCCAGTGTCTCAAGCGTGGAGGTAAAACACACAGACAGTCTAACACAGACTCCAGCAAACAGCCAGCTGCTCCCCCTCAAAGCGGAGACTGGAATGCACTTTCGTTTGGCCCTTTCATTCATAAGAAATAAACCATGGTCCCGCATGCTGGGGTTTTAGTGAGAGAAAGGGCTGTCAGCCATTGATGTGATAGGGGGTTGGGTCAGTGAAGGTTGGTGGGTGGGAGAAGGCTTTCAGAAAGGATTCGGAAAGGCAGGCGGGTGTAAATCTCTCCGCAGACACATCAGGTAAACTGCCAGCCAGTCATATCCACTTTATTTGGGCACTTATTGATTGTGGTTCAAAGGACTTACACAGTACAGTATTCCTTTGTTGTTTCTTTGACTGATGAGAAAAAAATGGGAACAATCAACTTGTGTGTATGGAATGAGCTTGAGCAAGCCGCAGAAGTTATCAATGGGCTTGATGAGAGCAAAGTTTCCACCGTGAAAACGAGTGGGGGAAGAGTTTGAAATGTAAGAAAGCTTCTGGGAGCTCGGTGCTGCGCTGGATGGGGGGCTGGGAAAGCAGGCTTCCAGGACAGAACTCCGTCGAGTCAGTGATCACTCAGGAGGTCTGGAGCTCTGACCTCTTACCCCTTAGAGAAGCGGATGCCACCATGGTGAAAATGTGAGAGGTGAGGTATGCGAGCCCCCTGAGCCCTGGCGGAAACCATTCTCCCCTGCCCCCCAGCACCGTACCCCCAGTGTGATGATGAATGAGATGTTAGCATTGACACAAATTGGCCCATAATAATGACACAAGGCTGCTAAGCACACAGGCGCAGAGCGACAGAGTGGGAATCACAGAATGAAATGCAAGGTAAGAGAGCCACGAAGAAAGCCAGAAAAACAGGTTTTGCAGGGGAAAAAAAAACCCAGCTTTCCAACAGCGATGGGGGAGAGATAGATTAATGGTCGAGGGCAGGGGTGCTCATTAGGTAGATCCTGATCCACCGGTAGACAGGTCCCAAGTCGATCCGAGGAGTGTCGAGGAGAAAAAAAACAAACAACCATTTGTGTGTCTTTGTACATGTTAATAATATATTTTTTGTGTTAAGTTACACTGCACCCTAATCATCTTATCAGTCTCATTTTTACCCAAAAAATATTTAAAAATAAAATAAAGCAGGTAAATCTTGAATTTACGGTGGCACGTGATTACGTCACCGGAAGTTGTTAGCTCTCAGCAGTCTGCAATTGCAGCTTGTGATCAGAACTGTTGCGCTACATCTTTTATCGTCATTATTCTCATTCAGAGTTTGCTTCGTGTACAATTCACCGAGGGCACGAGCAAAGAATAGGAATCGAGGAGGGCCCAGGGAAGCACTTTAAAACGGTACATGTTAGATACGATAGTTAACAGGCTGCAAAAGTGCGTCGCATGTCTCAGTTTCAGGCTGTTTCTCATCAGGGCGTGTGTGTGTGTGTGTGTGTGTGTGTGTGTGCGTGCGCGTGCGTGCGCACGCACGCGTGCCGGTATGGGTAGATCCCGGTCGATCAACTAACCGGGAGGTTAGTTGATCGGAAAGTAGATCTTCGATCCAAAAAGTTTGAGCACCCCTGGTCGAGGGTGTCTGTTCGTGTTTTTCTTCCACTTTCCTGAACAGTTGGGTGGTGAAAGGCCGCCAACGCACAGAAAGCAGAAGATAAAGAGGAAAACACGCGGATTTGGGATTCTTGAATGCCACTGTGTGATTGTTGTCATTCCCCTGTGTCTACTGCCGCTGTGTACGTCACGCAGGAAATAGTACTCACCATGGGCCAAAATTGTGCCGACATCTGATAGTTTTTGTGTTTTCAAGTGAACTTTATCTAATATTGCAGTGAGGGTGGGGTGCGGGCGGGGGCGATGACCACATTCACACCCAGGCAAAAGGCATGCAAAAATACCCATTTAAACACTCATACTTTGTTCCACTCATTTGAATAATGGCATACCACCTTTGGCCACTGTAAGCATTTTCCCCTTTTTCAATGGTTAACATTCCTCTGACTGCACCATATTTGAAAACTCGTTCACCATAATTTCAGAGGGTGATTTTTCTTTTCTTCATGTGGTTTTGTCCTTTGCATGCATTCATTCATTCATTTTCCAATACGCTTTATTCTCATAAGGCTCGCGGGGGCTTAGTAGGCTTGGGGACACCCTGAACTGGATGCCAGCCAATCGCAGGGCACACAGAGACGAACAACCATGCATCGTTTTTACACTGAATACTTGTTTGCTGTTCCTCAATAATTATTGTAAGAACTACGTTTTGCTTTTACTTGAGTCATATTTGAGTCAAGCAACCTTGACTCAAATACTTGAACAATTTTAGACTGCTCTCCCCCCCTCCACTGAGTGTGAACTTCTACTTAGCTTAGCATTCACGCAGTGTCCTCCTGCTTCCTCCTCCTCACTGTGGATCCAGTGGAGTATTTACCTCATGTCCACGCGCCATGTACAATACGCTAAAAATAGCTGCTCGCTTCCCAGGCAGGATCAGAAGGAAACAGCGATGTCCCTTTTTATAGCCATGGCATGACACAGCATGTTGATGCATGCTTCTTTTTTTCCCCCTCTCGCCCCTGTCTCGAGCAACAAGGCATCCCTCTGTGTTTTAGGAAACACATGTATTAGATTAGGCATCTTGGGAGGCAAGGGTCACACTCCTGTCAGTAATTGAAATGTGATTATGTATGAGCTAACATGATTACAGGGGTGAGGGGTTGGGTTGGTGATTGAGAGGTAAATGCCAGCCTCTGATGTGCTTGCTTCTTCCACAGTAGACATTCCAGAGGTAATGGAACATAAACGGATCCATCGCCATCATCATGCCGATCCGGACCTCACAGTTTTCCGCGGTTCTCTAAGCAGAAAACTATAATCCAACATGTTTATACGGAGTCGTTTAACACACAATCGTGGAGTCAAAGTTCAGCGATTTAGAGCTTGATGTCTTATTGTCTATTTTTGGATGGAATTTTTTTACATACAAGTATGCTCTTTTACATGTAAAAGCATGTCGTGAGTCACATGCGTCCTTGTTTTAAAGGCAAATGTGACTCCCTGCCTTTACACATTCATACATGGCCACAACATATATGCTCTAACAGAAATATCTATCTGGAAAATCAGGTTTCTCTAATCCCTCAATCTGATTTTGCAAACCAGTTTCTTGTATGACAATTAGGAAATCAGATGAATGCAAAAAAGCTATGTGAAATGCAAAGTGTTTGTCATGTGGATTTTTTGGGACTTCCTGCAAACATGAAGAAATGCCGCATTGAATTGAAGAGCCCAGCCAAGAAGGGTTTAATCGCCACTTTGTCACATGGCTCCGCTTTTTGCAGGCAGGTATTAGTTAGCTGTCATGACTAAGATAAGTTTGCTTAAATACAACGAGTGTCACCAAAAACGTGTTTGAATGCTTTTTTTTTTTTTTTTTTTTTTGATAAACCATAAATGTTTTTCCTTCCAACCACCACAGGTACAATTTAATATATTTCTAAATCCACAAAAAAATATTAAGCTAACTCATGTTGTGGTACAGTGAAACTCCTCTACAACGAAATCATGTTTGCAGCCAGAAATTTTTCACAACAGGTAGTTTTTCACTGTCGCAAATTTTATCTGAGATGTAAACAGATACACACACACACACACACACACACACACACACACAAAACGTATACGTGTACTCTTTATTTTTATTCCAATACTGTACTTAGTGCATAAATATGAGCATACATTCATTCATTCATCTTCCGAGCCGCTTGATCCTCACTAGGGTCGCGGGGGGTGCTGGAGCCTCTCCCAACTGTCTTCGGGCAGTAGGCGGGGGACACCCTGAATCGATTGCCAGCCAATCGCAGGGCACACAGAAACAAACAACCATTTGCACTCACACCTAGGGACAATTTAGAGTGTTCAATCAGCCTGCCACGCATGTTTTTGGAATGTGGGAGAAAACCCACGCAGGCCCGGGGAGAACATGCAAACTCCACACAGGGAGGCCGGAGCTGGAATCGAACCCGGCACCTCTGCACTGTGAAGCTGACGTGCTAACTACTGGGCTACCGGGCCGCCTATGAGCATACACTTATTTGATATTGTTTTTAACATTAACATACAATTTTTAATATTAATCACTCCACTTTGTCTGTTGGTTTAAAAAAGGCATTTATACTCTTTTATAAAAAAGGAAGTTTCAATTGCTTAAATACAACGGAGATCTTGACCCAAGTGGAGGAGTTTAAGTATCTTGGGGTCTTGTTCAGGAGTGAGGGAAGGAGGGAGGGAGGGAGAGATCGACAGGCGGATCGGTGCAGCGTCTGCTGTGATGCGGACGTTGTATCGGTCTGTCGTGGTAAAGAAGGAGCTGAGCGAAAGGGCGAAGCTCTCAATTTACCGGTCGGTCTACGTCCCAACCCTCATCTATGGTCACGAGCTATGGGTCGTGACCGAAAGAACGAGATCCCGGATACAAGCGGCCGAAATGAGTTTTCTCCGCAGGGTGTCCGGGCTCTCCCTTAGAGATAAGGTGAGAAGCTCGGTCATCCGGGAGGGGCTCAGAGTAGAGCCGCTTCTCCTCCACATCGAGAGGAGCCAGATGAGGTGGCTCGGGCATCTAATTAGGATGCCTCCTGGACGCCTCCCTGGTGAGGTGTCCCATGTCCCACTGGCAGGAGACCCCGAGGATGACCGAGGACAGCTGTCACCCAGCTGGCATGGGAACGCCTCGGGATCCGCCAGGAAGAGCTCGAAGAAGTAGCTGGGGAGAGGGAAGTCTGGGCTTCCCTCCTAAAGCTGCTGCCCCTGCGACCCGACCCCGGATATGCGGTGGAAAATGGATGGATGGATGGACTTCTATAAAATGCACCTGAATCATAACAGTACTGTAATGAATAATATTTCTACTGTATACAGTACTGTAACACCATATGGTGGTGGTTCCTGTTGCTGTTTCCGAACGAAGCAGCAGAGGTCGCTGTGCCATGCTGAGGTTGGATTAGACTTTTGCGGAAGGCTTGTTTTCGTTGTAGTGAATCTCGTCGCTAGGCAAGAGCAGAGAAAAAGATTTCATAGAACGGAACAGGGGGGCTTTTCGTTGTAGGTGGAGCAGAAAAGTGGGAATGGCTTTCATGCATGAACATTTTTTCACACTAGGGGGTATTTTTGCTCGTGTAGGTTTCGTTGTTGAGGAGTTTCACTGTATTATGCAGAGACCCAGTTCAACCAAGCTATGTCTGCCATGCCATCCAGTGGTGAATGGTGATACTACAACAAAAAACAATCGATGCATATTTGCAGTTTGGCACCTATGGATTTGCGTATTCAGGGGATTTTTAATTCCATCCGTCTATCCATTTTCTGAACTGCTTTATGCTTACAAGGGTTGTGGGCGTGCTGGAGCCTATCCCAGCAGTCTTCGGGCAGTAGGCGGTGTACACAGGTTGCCACCCAATCGCAGTGCACACAAAGAGTGTTCTATTAATGTGCCATGCATTTTTTTGGAATGTGGGAGGAAACCGGGGTACCCGGAGAAAACCCACACAGGCACAGGGAGAACATGCAAACTCCACACAGGAAGGCCGCAGTAGGAATCGAACCCTGCAACCTCTGCACTGCCAGGCAGACGTGCTAACCCGTCAACAACAGTGCCACTTTTTTAAATGTACGAAATTTACACTCCATTCAGCCGCACCCCACCGTCCCCCATTTTTGTGGGAAACATAATGAATGTCCAATAAATAAGATGATGCTTTTATTGGACTTTTTTTTGCGATTGAAAACATATTATTAAAAAAAATTGGGGGGGGGGGGCAGACTGATATACAGTGTGTAAAACGCGCAGACACACACACGCACTTACACACACGCTAGTACATTGTGTGATTGATTTCTCGCAAATTGTCATGCTCCTTGTGAGTGTTTTCATTGAATAGACAACCAAGGTCCAAATCTACAAAGAATGAACTGCAGCCGCTGATAGCGCCTTTAATTGCTCTTCATTTTCACCCGCAGTTTGCTCCGTCTTAGCATGCTATTCACAAAGGATATTGCGCTAATGACATACCAGTGAAAACACGCCCATAAAGTTTGACAGCTGAGTGCAGTTTGCACCTGTTTTTACCCCCAATTGCACACATGGCAAAGTATAAATGCAGGCTTTGCACCAAGAACTCCGTGGCAGAACGATGGCAGTTAGGAAGAGACTCTTTCACTCAATTTATATCACAAATCAAAATGCAGCTGTTTAAACTGCCTACTCAACCTGTCATTTTGATCTGTCCCTTTCGTTTTGTTTTTTTAATTAATTTTTTTTTCTCATATTCCAGTTTTAATTGGGAATTTTGTAAAACGTCTTGTGTGTGTCAGAGCATTCTCTCTCAGCACAAATAGCAAGCAAGATGTCATCTCTTTCTCTCACATTTCTCGAATTATTTTCTGTGCATTATTTGCATCACTCAATCTGCGTGTAAATACAGTATAAGTGCTGGCATTCGAATCAGTTGTTTATCAATGAGGCTCATTTGTATAGAGGTGGGCAATTTTTTCCGCTGCACATTACCTTATTTGCATCCTCATCAATGTACCGAGACACATTCTACTTAGTATTTCAGTTTGTGACGCATTTTACCGTCTGCACCTGCTTTGTGGATTAGAAGCTGTTTGCTCCATTTTTGCTGGTTCACACCATGCAAAAGCTATGCAATCCTTGAGTGAATCTGGCCATGAATGTACAATACTTTTTTTCATTTCACTTGAGCAGCAGTTTATCAGAAACTCACGCCTAACTCAAATTTTGGTTTTAAACACAAAGCAACAACAACAAAAAAAACCTTCAGGTAAGACTATGAATTGTGCCAATGTTTTAGGCCACCATTAGAGTTGTTGTTTTCGCGACCATATATTTAACTAGAATGTCAGTGTTTAGATTATTGACCTCTTTCAAGGCCAAGCTTTTAACAAAGGTAAAAATACATCAATCAATCAATAAATAGATAAAGAAATAAGGGCGGCCCGGTAGTCCAGTGGTTAGCACGTCGGCTTCACAGTGCGGAGGTGCCGGGTTCGATTCCAGCTCCGGCCTCCCTGTGTGGAGTTTGCATGTTCTCCTGCGTGGGTTTTCTCCGGGTGCTCCGGCTTCCTCCCACATTCCAAAAACATGCATGGCATGCTGAATGGATGCTCTAAATTGTCCCTAGGTGTGAGTGTGGGTGTGGATGTTTGTTTGTCTCTGTGTGCCCTGCGATTGGCTGGCAACCAGTTCAGGGTGTCCCCCGCCTACTGCCCAAAGACGTCTGGGATAGGCTCCAGCACCCCCCACGACCCTAGTGATGATCAAGCGGTTCGGAAAATGTATGTATGGATGGATAAAGAAATAAATGAAATCCAACAAAGTGTGTTTTTCCTTGTCTATCTGTTTGTGTTTGTCTATCTGTTCATTACCAGGCTACTTCCAGATTTGTTAAGGGTCATGAACAGATGGGAGGGGCCATGATTCTGTATGATTGATCTGATTTTGTATTTTTGCATATTTATGATGGTTGATCACATAAAGGGTTGAATTGTACTTTAGTTGGGTATTCTCCCCAATAATTAACTTGAAAAAACTAATGAAGTTTTGATGTAGTGACTGGAATCCAAAATGCACATGAAGTCTTTATAGCCAATGCAGCTGTGCTGTGGAGTTTTGTAAAAATATGACACTCATCCAATTCTATTGAGGTTACATTTGCAGATGTGCAGAAGATATTCCGATATGCCAAAATGCGCTGAAAATGATGCGACACGGCAACTAGGGGATGGGGGGGGGGGTGTTCACCCCAGAGTCAGTTTACCGCCCTCTGCTCCCCATATTGTAACCAAGTCAATAAAAAAGGTCAACTGCCAAGATCGGTTTTGGTTGACTTTGTTTTGCTTAGATTTTTTTTCATGTTTTCCCTTTGTCCCATATTCATGCCTTGTCAACTCACTTGGTTTTCATCTCCAACTGTTCTCATCAGCCCTGTTCCTTGTGTCAACCAATCAGCTCCCTCCAGCCACTCATGTCCGGTTCTACCTTATTGTCAGTTTGCTTGTATTTAGTCACTGGCTTCGTCCAATCTTTGTCAGTTCATTTGTTGTTGCTGTCATGTTTCATGTAAATCTAGTAATGCTAAATTTACAGTTGTGGTGACCTAAGTCTCTGTTTCTTAGTTACTATGAGATTTGTTTTGGGGGCTTTGTTCATTTATTATTTTTGATTCTTCCACACACCTTATTTGCCTTTGTTGTTTTTAAAAACAAATTCTTTAGGGAGATTAGCCCTGTTTTGCAGCCCTGCCTTGCTATGCAGGGTGAGTGTGCAACTTCATGTCTCGAGTTTTTGCCATCTTGCCACTTACTGATACATTTCATCCATCTTGCCATTTTCTATAGTGTGTCAATTGGCCTTTGTCCCAGCTTGCTCTTGTCACAAGATAGACTGGTAGCCATTGCATTTATACCCTCCTTCACAACTCTGGGTAGTTTGGAGTCTTCAATTAGCCTACCATGCGTGTTTTGGGAATGTGGGAGAGAAAAACACACAAGCCCAGGAAGAGCATGCAAAAGGCATACAGAAAGACCGAATCAAAGACTACTCACCAATGGTTCACTATTCTTTCATTTAATTTGGGCGTAAATTATACGTTTAGAAATCCAAATGACTTGGTATTTAAAAGGGTAACACACTGACACCGTGGTTATCACATCTGTCTCACACTCGGGGGGGATCTGATCTGGGTTCCAACCTCCATTTGAACCTCTCTGTGTGAAGTCTCCGTCCTTTTGTGGGTTTTATTGCTACATGTGTCGCTTCCTATCTCCCATACGGTTCCTCCGGCTTCCTCCCACATTCCAAAAAAAACGCATGTTAGGTTAATTGAAAACGCATTTGTGCACATCGGTGTGAATGTGAAGGTGAATTGTTGGTTGTTTACGTGTGCCCTGTGATAGGCTGGAAACAGTCCCCCACTTCTCACCCAAAATGGTCTGTAGTTTAACTGTGAAGCTATCGCGGACAAGCTGCATCGAAAATGTATCGGTGGATGGTATGAAATAATTGTTGAATCATCAACTGGAATGCCTGACCACTTTTGAACATTTGACAACTTTATCCTACACATGGGAAAGACAGATGTTAAGTGGAAGTCAGAGCTCTTTGAGTACTTCACATTTCATTTCCAGTGGCCATCAACAATTTGTTGATATGACGTCTTAAGATGGCTTCTGCTAGAACTCCCTGAAAGGGCCTCTTCATTGTGAAACTATCCTAGTCATCAGCCTTGCCCCACCTAACAGTTGTCCCACGTTATCACAGGATGTACATTAGATACTGTATAGACACCCTGACCCCTGCCCCTCGCTGTGGACTGTAGATTACGCGGGCTGGGCATCTCTCCTACACCCATTTATCTTTCTTTCACCTCCCCACAGCTTCCCCTTCCCCCTCTGTAATGTCTCAGCTGTTCTTTACAGCCAGGCCTCGTCGACTGAGTGCCTGCTCTGTTATGGGTTCATTGGGCTGGTATGCAGCAGGAATCTTTGGATCAAGGTAATTTCACACTGTTCAACTTTTTCCCAGGCTGTTAAGCCTCCCTCTACCTCTGTGCCACTCTGAGTGGGAGATAGGGAGCGACACATGTAGCCATTAAATACACGCAGGGACTCGCGGGGCTGACGCCACCAACATAGACAAGGCGACCATGTCAAAGATTTTGCCCGTAAATTACAATCCAACACCCCGCACTCTCAAAAGTATCATATTGTTACATCCTGATGGAGAGTGCGGTCGCCATTCCTGTGCAGCGTTTGGGGCGGGTGAGCTACTCCCTGAACTGGTCGCCAGCCATTAGCAGAGCTCACACCGAATCCACTTCACATCATGTGACGAAAAATTAAAGCAGCGTTGTATACACGGTGAGCCAGTCATTGGTTATGGCTTGGGGAAGAAACACAACACACAGATGGGCCAAATGCTTTTACTCCCGTGTAAAACTGTCTTCGATACGCCTTTTGGGGATGTGTGCGTGTGTGTGGTTAGCCCTGTGGCTGATTGATCCAGTCGCACCGAAGGACTGTACTGGTTGCTGGATTGGCACTGTCGGTCCAAACACAACTTGATATGTATTCGTGCATCCCCAGACTGAACACAGACACGCATGTTCTCAGACAAGACGTTTTCAAAAACTTTCAGACCCATTTTGCGGCTCTCAAATGCTGTTGTTATTCTGATGCTTTTGTTTGTTTGGAAAATATTGCAATTATGTTTTTTTTTTCCCCTCAGTATCGTGATTGAGATTTAATATGCAGTTATTTTTGTCATGCCCCATTTCTACTGTATGTTTTAATCAACACGAGCAATTAATAAATCTTTACTACAATAAACAATATCAGATCATGTACATTACACATTACTGGATGGGAAGATAAAGGCAAATGGAACATTAAGTAATGTGAAAGTCAGTTTTATTTCATCTACTCCAATTACAGGTGTCATTTTTTGTTCTTGGATGCGTTGCCTTGTAAGCAGCGTTCACCACAACATAATTCTGCCACACAAGGCTGGTGTAAACAAAAGTATACATTGCACTGTAAATCGACAACAAAGTACACAAACTAAAAACAACAATATGTGACGTCGCGACTTCCACAGACCCAACTTCTGTAGAATATACACTGCTTTTATTTTGAAAGCTGTGCTTTTTATGTGCACACGTCCGGACGCCGGCATAAGCAAGGTCGCGAGCGAGAGCTGCGACTTTTCTGAAGTGTTGCCAATTTGGCGACATTTCCGCTATATTCAGCTACTTTTCCGACCCCTCTAGCAACGATGTTTCTCAAGAAAGAGATTAGCCAAAATGCTAATTACAAAATCAATATAAAACCTTTTTAGTTTAATTCATCACTGTATTGTTATGCATCACTGTCAATAACATAATGCTTCCCACTTATCTAGTGTATATATTTGGGAGTCCAGTGTAGGAATGGCTAATATGCGCACAAAATAATGTCGGAAGAAGTGAATTTAATGATCGCTTCGAACATCCATCCATCCATTTTCCGATCCGCTTTATCCTCACAAGGGTTCGCGGGGGGTGCTGGAGCCTATCCCAGCTGTCTTCGGGCAGTAGGCGTGGACACTTCCATTGACCAGTCAAATCATAGCCTATGCAATTAACATTTCACGTTTTATCCTATTGTAATTATATTGCAAAAGCAACATCATCATTCAGTCCTAATTAAGACCTAGTATATATTTAAGTCTGAAGGCAATAAAACTATATACTTTTGTCCATTTTAGTCCCCTGCAAGAACCTAATTTGTAATCTGATTCTGGGGTTGGGATGTCCATTTGACTAACTGACTTCCTTGATTAACGACGTTGAACTCAACTAACAGGGTACATTCCATGTTATTCTTCGAGGGATGGGGAGAATCTCCCCGTGAATGTGAATTGTCTCGCTAATAAACGATGTCATCAATTCTACACAATGGACAGAATTCTTAATCACTTCTGATGCCCGGCCCGCGTCTTGAGCTGACAAATACGCTAATCCTGGGTTTCAATAATACTTGAACATAATAATACAAAAACTATAGTGTAGCTCTGGCATGTCCCTGTCTCCCGCAGTATGCTTAGTTCTGATTGAAGTCCCCACTATGTGTCTCTACGACAGGTTGCTGGGATGTTCGGATGCTATGTTTTTGGCTGTCGTCAGTCCATGTCATTTTGTATGTTTCTGGTTTCTGTCTCTTCATCGACCTCTCTTGTGCATGTGCGACCACTGTATTAATTTAATCCCTTCATCCCCGAGCAGACTTGTGAGCGCCTGATGCACGTGCAGATGGAGGGAAGCCCTCTCAGAATTGTTGCGGTAATCTTGTTCTCATCTCTGCTCGGCGCACCCTCACATCCCATGTGCCATCTGTTACCATCTGTACAAGGATAGCAAAACCAAGCCAACAGTAGCCCCACTTAGTGTCGTACTCACATGTTGGAGCTGTTATACTCTCAGGTGTTGAACTGGTTCAGTTTAGGAGGCGGGGGCATTGGGGGGGGCGTATTTCTAAGCACACTGGTTATTTTGGTAACTCTTGCCTGTGAATAGAAAATGTATTTTGATGATGACTCCAACAAAGAAGCACACCATAGTAGACCATGTGCACGTGATGCCCTGTGCTTTGAGTTTTCTTGTGCAGTGAGCCCCTGTTTTTCGTATCCTTCCAGTATTGTTCCCCCCCCCCCCAAAAAATGGACATATAGACAGACCGTATATAAAAGAAAATACAAATAATAATCATACTTTACCCACTTTTTAAAGAATTTGTGCCTGTTAAGAAATGGGGAACCTATTGTTGAACGCAGTGTTTCCCAAGCAAAGGTATGCAAGCACATTGCAGTGTGTACATGGAATTATTTCATCGTTCCTTTTCCCGAGATGATAAGTAAATATTCTCAGTTGTTTCATAAGCACGTCAGTAAAATAGTATGGGTGTGCTACAGCTTGTTTCCCTTAGGAGACAATTGTTTTCACTGGTCAAAGGCAAATTTTAATCAGAGATGGCTTCATGTGTCCCTCAATGTGTTTTTGACGCTGATTTCAAAAACATCTTTACTTATTTTCTAGCACATCAGGGTTGTTGTTTTTTTAGATATTGTCATTTTTTGTTTTGAAGTTTGACCTGTGAAAACTTGCAACACGTATTTTCTAGAGCTGACGTTTCCAATACAATTCCACCTGTTGTTGATATATAATTCATAAATATTGCGGCATGTGTTCTTATGTTTATTATTATTATTAGTACTATTATTATATTATTATTATTGTTATTCTTATTAAAACCTGTTTTGCTAGATTAAAAAAAATTTAAAAAGGGCAGATTCCCCCCCAACCCCCAAAATAGTCTCGAAAAATTATTGTATCTCTGATGACAAAATTTGGTTTTAAAAAATTGTTGCCCAGTGCGACTGAAGTTGAAATGCCTGTTGTTTACAGGAAGCTTATTCAAATGAGCTCAATCTGTTTGTGCTAAATGCTATCAAAAAATGCAACAAAGGCAGATTTATTATTTATTCTGAATATATATGTTTTGAATTTATATTGCGCATTTATTTTCAAGACCACATACAGTATTTATTTTCATTTCATTTGAGTTAAAAAGAAGGCAAATGCCCGAGAATTAAATGTTGAAAGGAAGGAGAGGAAACAAAATAATTTTCGTTTCATAATCATCAACATGTATGAGTGAGTGATGAAAAGTTTGAGGGTCCACACAAGACAAAAAACTCCTGGGAACCGTGCTTTACCTTCACTTCGGGGAAACGAAAAGAAGACTCGCTCGCATGGTTCTTCAACTAAGCAGCTGGCATCAAGCTGTTTATTTGTCACTCCCATTTGGAGTTAACGACTGTAAAACGCACATAGAAAGCAGAAGAGAAGTACACATTGTATATTTAAACACTTCCTTATTCAAACCGAACCTTATATAATGTTATCCTCTTAAATCCAAACATACGGGAAATATGAAACGGCAAAGGTGGGCTAAGGAAAATTAGCGTCTATGTTACGGCAAATTTTAAGAGCTATTTTAGCACATTAACGCAAACAAAGAGAGTGTACAGCAATACTCTCACACTGTACTGTTTTCTGTCTGCTCTTTAAGGAAAAATGGATATGAAACGACAAACCGTGGTTTTGTATTCCTGCCCACTGAACGGACGTCCTCTTCTTCTTGCTGTCAAATACGCCACATGTCTTCCTGTCGAGCTCTGTATTTCCCAGCACGTCGTTGTGCAAAATGTGCGACTCTACACGGAAAGTGTGCAACTCTAAATTCGACACTTCAGTGTACTGTACACTGTTATCTAAAAAAACCCAAACGATTGCTTCGAAAGCGTAATATACAATGTACAATGAACCGACAATTCAACCATCTATAATGGTTGCTTAATTGTGTGATTGGCCCCATTAATCAGCCGCCACACCGATTTATTGATAAGCCCAGTCACAAGCTCACCATAACTATGATGGGGGGGGGGGGAGTCCTCAGGATGTTGATCCTTCCGAACCACCAACAGACACAATTTTCAAACATTCTTGGGAGGGTTTTTTTTTGCACAAAAAGGCAGTTAGTGCTCCAAGGACTCAGTGGGATTACCAATGCCTTTGTTCTGTGTGTGCACAGTGAAAGAAGGGTGCGCAATAGGCTGGAACTTTGGTGTGGTATCAGCAAGCAGCTGTTGCATGAGTGACAAAGTCAAGGGCTGGTGATAGGAACATGGGAAAATCCTGGAGGAGCTGGAGGTGAAGAGACGGCGGCGGCAGCAGCTGAGCCGAGCTGAGCCGCGCTGCAGCTTTCTCTCGCGTGGAGGACAAAACGTGGCCAACACAAAAGGACGCCGGCGGTTTGCTTTCAAGACACTCCCAACAATATTTAGCCTCTTTGTCCATGCTCGTTTGTTGGATTGTTCAATGGCTGCATTGGAGACTGTTAGTGGGGTTCAAAAGACCCGGAGAAGGAATGTGAGGGGAGGAAGGGCGTAAGAATGAAGTGGGGGGTTCGAGGAAAGGTAAATGAATACCAGACGGGTTGTTTCTTGTGGAAAGTAAAGGTTTGGCCACATCTAGCAGGCGCCCGTGCAGGGCAACTTGCACGGCCGTCGTGAATTCAAATTGAGGATCGTCATCATCATGATGATGTGACTAAACTCCTCCTGGGTTGGAACCTGTGAGGCCCAAGTGAATAAATGTTTCAATCCGCGACTGTGAATGCAACTCTATTTTATTTTTATATAGTATTAAACATATATAAACAGATAAGCAACGTATGACACTATGTCACGAAATGTGACATGCTTAAGATTTAACAGATAGAGGCAGAATGGTCTGCGGTTCTATGATAGGGAGAACGAAATAAGACACTTTTTTAACTGCCTGTAAGCCCATATCTCACTGAGCGACGAAAGATTGCACGTGTCGCCGTAGCGAATGGTGGCTTTTTTTGTTTGTTTGTTTTGTTATGGTTTGGTTTGGGGTTTTTTTGGTCAGGGTTCATTCAATGTTGCCAACAGTTGCAGACATTGCCAAACAGTTTTTCTTGACGCCATCAAATTTTTGAACATGTTCAAAAGTTCTTTGAGGCAAGAAAAACTGTTTGAGAGCATTAAAATTGTTACCGAAAGTCTTTGTAACCGTTTGTGACCTTGAGTGAACCCCAAGTAAAAAACCAAAAAAAAAAAAAAAAAACATTCATTAGGTGCGCACACATTTGCAAACCTTCGCTGCTCCGTGCGATACGGCCTTTCCCTACTGCCAAAAAAACAAATGGCATTCCAAAAAACATCTGGCATCAACCGTGCCACTTTTCAGTCACTGTTTTTTTTCTCATACAGGTCGCAGCGGGGGAGAAACGACATGATAGTCCTTCTGCTGGCCTTTTATAAGTCAGAGAATTGTCAGTCATGCTCTGGGAAGCAGTTTTATAAATCATGCGTATCTTACAACAGAAAGTGTATTGCAATGCAGCTGGCATATCGTCAGATGGGCCTCATTTTAAATTAAAGGGGAAGTCAACCCCAAAATGTTATTTACCAGAGTATGTTCTGTGGCTCAGCTTCAGAAAACAGCCGTGATTGGTTGTGACCGGAGCGCTGAGCAACTGGGACATTTTGAGCTGACACAAAGTGACAAAATGGCCGCCTCCCGAGATGGTTAAAAAGGGGTGGATTTTATTTGACTGACATTCCACAAAGGCAATAAGACTCAGAATGCTGCGTTTAGACTAGTGAAGAACATTTCTCGGTTGACTTCCCCTTTAATCAGCAAGAGTCTTGTTGTTCCCTCACCAGAGAAATGATGCACAATGCATCACGTGGGAATTATGTTTAAAAGGTGACATTAATTTATAGGTTTCTCACCAACAATCATCTCCAAACATTCCCAAGCTTCTGTGCTTTATTTTCATACAAATGTTAACTTCATCCAACCTATGGGATATTTTTCATTCTTTTATGGGGGTGGGTGAACATATCGGCTTCAGCGTGCCGCACGCCACAATGACCTCTTATGACTTTCATTTATTTTGACATTTTATTCATTTTTATTGTTGCGCAATCTGAATCGGAAGAGTCGGTTATGATGCGTTCAGCCTTGTAGTTTATTATGGTGGGAAAAAAATGGATCGGGACCATTTCTTAATGTTTTTAAATATTTTTGGAAGGACGTGACAAAGGAAGACGCTCTGTTCGGCGTCAGCCACGTTTATTTGCGTTTGCAGTGAAAACAATTGACTAGAATCGCCGTCCTTCTCAGCCACCCTTTATTGGGGTAACAGTCACTCTTGTACATATTGGTGCTGTAGTCAAGGTAAGGCCATTGTTATCGGTGAGCAAAGAATTGTCTGCCTTCTTCTTTGTGGGAATTCAGTGAAGAAAACAAAACAACAGCTCAAAAAGCTTGGGACGTCAGCGGTGTTTCCGTTTCAAGCCCTGATGTATCTAGGGATGTCGCAATAATCGATTCAAATCGGAAACTCGCTTTTGTTGGACGAATCATGACTTTTTAAAGTAATTGCTTGAATTGTATCGCAGCACTTGGATCGAGATATGTCATGCCTGGGTCTGAAATGAACCCCCTTCAGTTGATTGGTCAACAAAGAATTGTCCTGCGTCGTCTATGTTTCAATCAATGAATACAAATAGAATGGAACAGCCCCCGCACCTGAATAAGGGCTCCATAACACTTCAATGAAATGAAAGGTGTCATCTTTGCGCCTGTGAGCCTCTCTGAACGGTTGGCGTCACGTGTAAAAAGCCTTCAAGCAGCATGCAGTCAACACAATCCACATCTTCCCATTTGCTCCCGCTTGTTTTATTTCTGCGTTCAGCTGTTGAGATATGGGATGTCTCAAAGAATTCGGGAGGATGTGTTTTTGTGAAGAATTTCTGAGGGAGTCTGAGGGAAGTCTGCAGGCAAGGGCGCTCATTGCTAACGCTGCGTTATTCGAAGAGCAGCCCCGTGCAGGCAAAAGGCAGCCCGGGTGAGCAGGTGATTTCAGGGAAGATGCCGCATTTCGACACGTCACAAGGAAACATTGTTGAAGATAAAAGGAAACAAATAATATTATCAGCCCAAGGTATTTAGGAAAAGAGGCTATCTCCTGAGCGTCAGATTGATGCGTCACTGCCTTGATATGCGAGTTATTTGGCAGGACTTCAGTGTACAATTCCACACAATTTCACATGCATGATGCCGAAACACTTGACTGGTATTTTGGGATTATCGTCATTTTTCTAATTGATACATTGAGCGCAGGGGCGGCCCGGTAGTCCAGTGGTTAGCACGTGGGCTTCACAGTGCAGAGGTACCGGGTTCGATTCCAGCTCCGGCCTCCCTGTGTGGAGTTTGCATGTTCTCCCCGGGCCTGCGTGGGTTTTCTCCGGGTGCTCCGGTTTCCTCCCACATTCCAAAAACATGCGTGGCAGGCTGATTGAACACTCTAAATTGTCCCTAGGTGTGAGTGTGAGCGTGGATGGTTGTTCGTCTCCGTGTGCCCTGCGATTGGCTGGCAACCGATTCAGGGTGTCCCCCGCCTACTGCCCGAAGACAGCTGGGATAGGCTCCAGCATCCCCCGCGACCCTCGTGAGGATCAAGCGGCTCGGAAGATGAATGAATGAATACATTGAGCGCAGAGGACTCTTAATTTCACCCCACTCGCTCAGAAATATTGACTCGTTGCGTTTTGACTGTATGGCTGGAGAAGTGTGGTGTTTTTCCAGTTAGGCTTTCCACGATGTCTGTTTTTGTTGTTTTTCACTTTTCTATTGTTTTTTTTTTTTTGGATTGCCATATGTTTTAACGAACTTCTCTTTGTTGGTGTTTGGCGTGCACATCTGCACTTGTTCAACCAAAGAGCAGCACAGCAAGAAGAGGGAAATGTGAATGTGACAAACAAATTATTTTGTCAGTGTTATGATGTCAACAAAGAAGTACAGCGCCTGCAGGGTCAATGGATGTGTCATCTTCTGTCATGATAAGTTGCTAGAGTTTTATTTCTTTTGTATTTTTGTCAAAACTGCATTTGATTTGTTTTTCTGAGTAGTGTCCCTACACTCCTTCATGACAGGTTAGTGTTGCTGCTTAATTAAAGAAGAAATAAAGGAGAATGCTGACTGCAGTATGATTTTCATTGAATCATTGGGGATGATTTGCATATTTTAACAGTCGTGTTGTGTCGCTGCATTCTAATTCGTTTTGCTGACGGAAGATCTGCTGCAGTTTTTTAAAAAATTATTATTCTTAATTTGCTGTTTTTCTAACCTCGCAAGGCATTTCTACATTTAGTTTTGATGTCATCGTAAATACAGTTTTCATGTCTGTAGAGTTCACAGCAAATTGATTTCAGCGATATTAATCATCTGGAAAATGAAGAAATAAGCAGGTTTGAATTTTAAGATTTAAAAGTTTCATATTATTGCTCGGTTTTGTCTTTAATAAATTGTGATTGAATTTGAGTCCAAGAGTATTCAGCAATCAGTCAGTGATCATTTGTAAGTCAAAAAAAGATATGTCTTGCTAAACAATATATATTTTTAAACAGACAGAGAATGAAGAATGATTAAAAAAAGGGAGCATAATAATTGAAAGCATCCAAGTGTTGAACTATTTCAGAAATCAACAAGATCCAGGTGGCACCGAAAGTAAATCCTATTTATTACATCCAATGGATATGAAATTTCTTTGCAAGCTCTATGCAACATAATAATCCAGAAATTTGTTTGGTTTTGTTTATTATTTCTTTATAAAATGTAAACTCTTAATGGAATTTGCTGAGTTTAAAAGGAAATAAAAATGTGAATGGGGAGCCACTGCAGGTCAGGTATGTTCTCTCCCTGCAGACTTGTCTGTGAGTATTTTCTTTTCACATACCTCGACTGATCTTATCTATGCAAACGAGTTTGGCTACACCTCCCCAGAACACAACGGATAAAAGATTAAAAAAAAGACAAGACAAAAAGAAAATGGCAATCATTTGAAAACATTGCTTATTTCTCATTTTCATTCTATAGTGGCCACCAAGTTCTCCTTGACTATCTTCCCATGATTTATTGAAACATTGATGTGACTGTTGAAAAACTAAAACGAATCTGAAAGGTTCTCAAATCACTTGATAGCTTAGAGAAAAAGAATATACACGTCGGTGAGTTGTGAGCTTGTGAGAGAAATACTCATAAGTGAGCTGCTGTGTGTGTCTCGGTAGAGCTGGGATGAATTCCCCATTCGACTCTCGTCTCACTTGTCGCATTTTTCTCATCATTTCTTCTCGTCCCGATTGTCATGTCGCTCAGAAAGGAACAATCATCGTCGACAGACCCGCGCGGCGATTTCACCTGTAAAAAGTGCGGTGATGATGACTCACGCCAATAGAAAACCCCGATCATATTTTTTTCATCTCCTTATTCTAAACAGATTTTTTTAATGACAATATTTATATTCGGTATGCCCACAGCCGCGACCCGCGTGAGAATAAATGGTTCGGATAATGTATGGATGGATAGTTCGATTATATTATTCTTTATTTCACTTACTTAAATCAAAAACTTTAAAGACCCCCAAACAAGTCTTATTCGATGTGCATTTCTTGCAGCGTGCTGCGCACTTATTTCTTAGTTTCTTTTTCATTGACTGTTTGCCTTCCTAGTAAAATGTCGGACGGTAAATGCCAGAAAGTCTTGGCGTGTCTATGCAAAGATATGTTACAGCTTTATTCTGATATGCTAGTGAACGCTTCCGCCTGTGATGTGCCTTGCGGTGTTCCGCCATGGAACTGCACAATGGTGGGGGGGGGGGGGGGGGACGCGCCCAGGCATGTGTGTGATTCAACCACGTGGTGCTTGCGTGACATTTAGAAACCTACACATATGGGAAAATATTCAAGAAATAATTGAAGTTTTTTTGTTTGTTTGTTTTTCAAAGTCAGTTCACTCCTGGTTGCTCCTTTCCAGGATGCAAGCTCTGACATGTCAGGTATGCATATAAGCAAATATGGGCTGCATATCCTCCAATTTGCATGCGGAGAGATGACTATCGGTGTGTAAACAGCCGCAGGTGCGATCCATGCAGGTGAAGGAAGCGGATGTGGTAGTAAAGGACGCTCGGACAGTTTGGAGCACCTGCTTCCATCATAGCGTACTTCTTTGTTGCTCTTTTCTCTCAGATTCGTCAGATTTGGATGATTTTCCTTTTTTTTATAGCATCACTTCACTACAAATGTCTGCTCTCTTATTTGCACTGGTCAACCCTTTTTTGACTACATTTTCCAATCAGAGATGCTTGTTATTTTGACAAGGAATTGTGTGCATACACAATCAACGGTTTGTCCTTTGAGACTCGATCAATTGAAATCGTATTCCCTCCATACAATTGAGCTGCTCCACAAGGTAAGAGGAAGTCTGCCCAGTAACAATCGCCCAGCCTGGTCGAGCTGTGGAGAACTATTGGTTATGCAAATAGACACACGCGGAAGGAGGAGGAAACGACAGGAGTGTGTGTGTGGGGGAGGGGGGGGGGCGGAAGGGGGGAAAAACTTTAAAGAGACATTTCCCCTGCTTTTTCTCCCAAGAGCGCTATGCAGCCTATAGGAGCTACAAATTTGGGAGGACTTTACAAAAAGTCTTCCCCCTGATGCACTGCGGCCTTCATTCACAGCTCACAGCTTTGAAGTCGCTCAAGAACTGGGGATATGGGCGCGTTAGCATATTTATCCATGCAGATTCTCATCTCTTATTAGTTGTGTATTTTTAACTGGTTGTTTAATAAACGCAACTCTCTGGTTCCTATATATATATATTTATATATATATATACCCTATTGGTTCTCCGTGCCATATTTCGACAGAAGAAGACGAGTTGGTGGGGGGGGGGGGGGGGGTCGTGCCCTAAGTGTTGCTCGAGAAAAGCACATGGCAGCCACTCTTTGTTCACCGCAATCACTGTAAAAAGTCATCCACTCAGTAGTTTATTGATTGAAAAAAAATCGTTGGGCAATACATACCCGGTCTTTGCGAAGTAGGCTATTTTTCGTCACAATGTGATCTTAAAATAAAATGACGTTCCTTCTTGTAGTTTTTAAGGACCTATGGAAGTCAACGCTCCCAAAGATAATGAGCCGTTTTAACTCTTGGAAGGCAAAACGGTGCATAAGTTGGATTTGAGCTGTATAAGCGATGCGCGCGCGCATGGCAGAGAAGAAAGAAAGAAAGCAAAGCAAGAGCCATGCGCGTGCTGCTCGGAGCTAATGAAGTGAATTGCGTCAGTTGCGCACGCCTGCGGCGCAGCCTTGAAATGCGCCTGATGCAAGTAGAGGCGCACTGAGGGGACACACAGGAAAAGTTCTCCACAACGAGAGGCAGGACGACGCTGACGGAGCCCCTGCAAGTCTCGCCTCTTTTTTTATGCCTCCTTGTACACTTTCCCTTCCACCACGGTGTGTTTTCTGCTCTCCGACACATTTCCCAGTCGGTGATCCTGCTTCTTTTTGTTTTGTTTTTGTTGTTGTGACTTAAGCCAAACGCCATGGAGCTGCTCTGCCTCGAAATGGACACGAATATACGGGCTCGTCCCGATCCGAACCTCCTTTGTGATGACCGAGTCCTCCAGAGCTTGTTGACCATAGAGGAGAGGTTTCTACCTCAATATTCGTATTTTAAAGGGGTGCAGAGAGACATTCAGCCCTTTATGAGGAGGATGGTCGCCACTTGGATGTTGGAGGTAGAAACGCCACACAAAGCTTGTTGTGTGCTTTTAAAATACTCCCCACGCGTTCGGTACTGCTTTTACATGCAACATTGACGGACTTGACTCATCATTTGTCTCTACTATTGTTCATTGATGGGCATTTTTAGGCAAATGTGGGCTTTTCAGCCTTTTCGACTCGGTTGTTGTCTCTCGTCTTTGCGCCGCTTTCAGCGTCCATACGTAACGATTGTCAATGTTTGCTGCTCGTGTCTCTGGTGCTGTCTCTTGTTGGTTGGTTGGAATATTTTTAATGGTTTTATAAAAGATAGACCGTCTATTTCCACGCACACGTATGCACTCGCCGAGCACCGCGCTAGTCCATTCGCCATGTTGTTTTTTTTTTACAGGAGCGCTCGTGTTTTTTAAGAGGACTTTACAATGTCATAAACGCAATAACAACACTTGAAATCCATCGGCTATAGCACAGGATGTACTTATCTGTCCCTCGACTGAAGAAATTGTGTGTTTAATCGTTGCAAACTTTTGCGGTATCTGTTTGAAAGGAGGAAGGGCGAGGGCCTTATTTGCGCCTTTGCTATTCCCCCTTCGCAATGCCTCACACAGGAATTATGTTCAAAAATCGACATTAACTCATGTCTTTCTCACTAACAACGAACTACATACATTGCCGAGGCTCTCTGCTTTATTTTCATGTCAATATTATCAGGTTCCGATTTGCTGGATATTTTTAATTAATTTTTGAAGTGAATATCGGCTCGCTGGTGACGCACGCAACCCCAGCGTCTTGCGACTTGACTTTTATTTTGACATTTTATTCGCATTAATACTCGAACAATTTAGATAGGAACGGTCGGGTATGATGTGTAAAGCGCCGAAGCTTATTATGGTGAAAAAGAAACGCATCTGGGCAATTTATTTCTATTTTTAAATATTTTTTGAAAAACATGACGAATGAAGAAAAAGTGTTTCCGCGTGCTGCGCTATGAGCTGGGTGTTTTCGGGCTCGGCTCGATTGTGACTTGAATTCATTTTCTTCGTGAATGAACTGCAGGAGTGTGACTGTATTGACGTGTTTCACACTTAATTCAAACTTGGTTCTAATCATCACGTCGATGAAATGTGATGTCGCAATCGATCAGAACCGAGCGCAACTTCTTGGCTGGTCCCCAACTTTCGAGTGTCATCGCATTTGTATGTGCCTTTAGATGACATTTAAAGCGTATTTATTCTTTTCGAGTGTTGGGTAATAAACTTTGACGTCACCGAACATTGTTGCATTGTATTGTATTATATTGTATTTATTGTAGTGCAACCCTCCCCCCAACCTCTCTCTCTCTCTCTCTCTCTCTCTCTCTCTCTGTTTAGGTTTGTGAGGAGCAGAAGTGCGAGGAAGAAGTTTTTCCCCTGGCCATGAACTACTTAGACAGATTTCTAGCAGTTGTCCCGACCAAAAAGTGTAACTTGCAGCTGCTGGGAGCAGTTTGCATGTTTCTTGCATCCAAATTGAAAGAGACTCGTCCATTAACTGCAGAGAAGCTTTGCATCTACACAGATAACTCCATCAGACCACAAGAGCTGCTGGTAAGCTACATTCAAGTCACCAGTTGCTCAACACCAACACTTTAATCTACTTTTTTCCCCCCTATCTTCATCGTGTTTTGAACTATACCCCCCCCCCATAAAAAAAAATGTAATCCAGGGTACACTTTCAGTCTGTGTTTTAATGAAACGCAAAAGCCACACACGAGTGAATTGCTCCACAGGGGCTCCTTACTGTACAGACCCCTCTGGCTGGGCTTTAAAGTTTGTCTAGTGGTCTCCGTTGCCATCTAGCGGCAAATATTTGCACACGCAGAGCAACGAGGTCATCTTGAATGGCGGCCAAACTTCTGACTCTGTTCCTGTCAGAGTGAAAGAGAGGCACGGAGAAATCCAAGTTTGCCTTTTACAGTTCAGCCTCCATCCCAAAATAACCGCCGATGCACGAGCATATGATGCCATGTTATGTCACTCTGGTTCTACTTTACATGATTACCGTGCTCGTCGGAGGCGATATAACAATTCTTCGTTTGCGAAGGCCTGCGATATCCGCAGCTGCCGTCACCTGCGCAAAGCAATTACTTAGGCCTCACATCAGATAACGAAGCTCTGCAGTGCTACATAAACATTCCTCGGTAAACAACCGTCAATTCCATCCGTGTTATGAAAGAGGCCTGATTTCATCATTCAGACGCCGCTGATGGTCCTGAAGCAGCCGGCGGCTCGACGACGGAGCGCTCTTATTTCCATTCTCGGACCTATATGGTCAGCATTTGAAAGAGGTGCACTCCATCAAACAGCATGTCTAACTTTTACATTTTGAGGCCCTCTGCTGTTTGTTTCCTGATGCTTCCTCTCACTGTTTCTGTATAAGGCAGTATTTTGGCTGTCATGCAGATACAGGAAACAGAAATCAGCTGCTCAGTGCATGTGATTGCTTCTTCTTTTTTTTTTTTGTGGTCCTCATCTTTGGTGAGTTTCTTGTAAATTGAACCACAATGTTCGAGAGAAGGTGTGACCATAGGAAGGCAGTAGCAGAAGGAAGTGGGGGCCAACCTGCCACTCAGCATTCAGCTCTGCTATGTTGCAAGGTTTTTTTTTTTAGTTTAGTTTTTTTTTTGGTCACAGATTCTGTAGTGCAGCTGCACTTGTGGAAGAGGCACTTAAATGCATTAATAAATCTTGTTGCTCACATGATGGTCCCATCATATCATGATATTATAAGTAGAACATTGAATGTCTGAAAAAAAAAAAACAACATACACGGTCAGGGGCAGCCATGTTGGATTATCTCATGACTGTGACCACGCGGTCTCTCCGAGGAAGAAAATGAGTACCATCCGTGGCTGCAGTCACAAGGCAGTAGTCCGGAACCAAACCACTAAATATTTTCCTGAATTAGTCACTAACTCTTCAATTAATCACCTCCTGCTCTCGGAAGTGAAAGTAACAATACACCCTAAGACGAGAGAACACCACACCTAGTGTCACGTCCTATCACATGGACAGCAGCATGCGTTCCCCCGACTCAAAATACTGCTACAGCAATGTCTTGTGTCGGTACAAGGCATTTCTACATATGAATTGTAGGTCTGTTTGGCACTTGACAATGGTGTGTGTTTACGGAGATTTTCCAAATTACTTTTAATGGTGTATGTGGGAGGAAATCCGGTTAAGAGTATTTTTACATTTCTTTCAGCGTTTGAATGCAGATAAAATGCTGATTCTCCCCAATGCACAGTCTTCCTTCCCTTCCACTCACACACAGCGGAACCTCTACTGGGCCTCTTTAGGAAAGTCCCAGATGCCAGACAGACAAGCAGGGAGGGAGCACGCAGTCGCGAGGTCACCTGAGCTGGTGACATTGCATGTGTTTCTTTGTGTTGGGCTGGAAAACACACACACACAAATAATTGTCATCTGCACCAGATCAAGTTTTTGGATGAAAACAACTGGCTAAATACTGTGAAAACTGAAGTTATCTCTTTCACTGTTTGTGTCCTTTGAAGACAGTCTTAGGATAAATCGTATGGGCAACACAACCAGCTAGTCATTTATATTTATATTTGATAAAACTTTTAAAAATGTGGAATGTCTTGGAAACACAGCAATGTGAAACGAGAGAATTGCTCAAATCTTCGGTCGTTAGACGCGCCACATGTTTACACGGCCACTTGTTGCTAGGCAGAATTCATAAGGCATGCTTACACGGACGGTTGTTTGAATGGCAACTGAGGGTTGAGTCGACAGACAAAGAAAGTCAGATCAGATTACATAAAGGAAATTAAAATGCTACAAACAAGTTTTTGCAATTGAATCGCTACTTTGTATGAAAGAGAAAATACATAATGCAAAAACCAAAATTGGGTTTGCTGGAGAAACGTAACTTACGCGAACAATGGCAAAATGTGTAAAGGTCTCCTCTCCCTTAATTTTTGTGTCCTGATCGTCTGTTTCCACCATCCGCTGGTGTCTCCTTTTTTCAGGAATGGGAACTGGTGGTGTTGGGGAAGTTGAAGTGGAACCTGGCAGCAGTGACGCCAAATGACTTTATCGAGCACATAGTGAGGAGGCTGCCGCTGCCTGAGGATAAACTGACTCTTATACGCAAACATGTCCAGACGTTCATCGCCTTGTGTGCCACAGGTACGTTACAATCAAGCAACAGATGCTTGCTCATGGATAGCCTCATGAATATATTGCAATGCTCCTGTGGGAAAACGGATGCATACTATCAGAGGTAGGCAATTTCTAAAATGTTGCCGGTGCATCATCCGTCATCATAGTCATTGATGAAAAAAAGAGATTGCTTTACTTTTACTGTCCCATGTAAATCCCCTTCAATTCCAAGCGCTGATTCTCAAGTCCAAATACGCATCCGCACGACACGGCGACACTCCTCTCGTCTGATCCTCAGCTCCAGCAGCCATCCATCCAGTCGCACCCAACGCAGACTGTCCCAACAGCGCTGACATCTCCGCTGAACAAAACGGGGCTATGAAAAATACGTAAAAATTAAAATAAAAGCACAAGCGCCCCGGGACTGTCAAGGGGCAGCGGTCAACTAGCGCCAACATTCCTCCCAATCAAAATCAGTACTGCTATGCAAGTGCTGCCGAGAAGGCGCAACCATCAAGCACAGATTCCTTTCCTTCGACGAATATCGTGGCCAAAACGCTGAAAACAGTCCACAATGGGTCGAAATGAAAGAAAAGAAACACCATATGACAATACAAAATACAAAAACAAAAAAACTGAGCTCTTGAAGAGCCTTCGCTGATGGCTGCCAACTACGGCGCCATCTTGATCTTTTATAGCAAAAAAAATACACGTACATAAAGTATTAGACTCGAACAAAGACTGTTGCTGTGTTGTCACAGCAAAGTGAAGTGACATCACCTGGTTTATACCTCCTTTTAAAATCTGCGAACAAACTAGTTTTAGTTAGTTTCGTAAGCTTAAAATGTAGTAGATTCGGTTACTTTTCATTTTTTTCAAAAGCATTTTTGTTGACATTTTATTTATTAACGAAAATCTTCTTTCAATATTAGTTTTGGTGTTAGAGTTGTACTGTAACAACTTTGGTTTACAATTAGTAGTGCGCTTTAATAATTTCAGTGTGTTTTAAGAATTTGAATCAATCAATCAAACTTTATTTACATGCCACTTTACACATAAAAAACAACTCAAAGTGCTGTACGGTTAAAATGTGGTCCAAAAATGCAGTAGTGGTAAAACTATATAAAAAAAAAAGTTTTGCTGCGCTTCTGCCAGACATAGTGGGTTTTTTTTGTTTTTGTTCTTTTGTTTTTTTTACCTTTGATTGTTTTTCTCATTGGTCCCTAAGTATTTTTGTTGGAACTATTCACTGTAATGATGACTTTACTACTGCGTCGTGTAGGTTAGTGATGGACTACAGCCTGTTGCAACTTACGAACATGTCCGTGCCACTGTAGGAACGGGGACGGTTTAAAAGTGAATCCCCCCCCCCCACTCCACCCCCTCCCTGCATATGCTGTGCTTTTAAGTGTGACACAAGGGTGACGTAAACTACTCTCAAGCAGGTTAGTCAATCAACTTTGCTGGATATGTGGCGAGAAGTAAGGAAAACAATCCTTATTATGTTCCATTGTTGCACGCCATAGTCTCCCAATATGCTGTTGAATTGAAGTGCTCCTAAATAAAACGTGTCTCCTTTCCGTGACCACAAAGTAAATACATGAGACTCATCTCCCTTCATTGGTGGTCTTTTCTGGCATGTCCGATGAGTTCGATGCAACTTGGTTTCTGCAGCTTTACACGATATTGTTTGAAGTGGAGGAAGCAGCCGCCCCAACGTGAGGCATCAAGAGCTGAGCCGAAAAAAGGCAAAGTGGCCGTGGCGATGCGCAACTGCATACATTTCCCATGATGTAAACGCGTTGCTGCATATTCTTCTCTGCGCTCCATATCAAAGTACAGCTCAGCTCATTGGCCTGATGTCATGTACAGTAAGTGAGATGCATTAACTTTAAGATGAAAGTATTCCAAATTCAACTTATGTCATTGAAGATGTTACACAGTTTAGACTCCCTTCATCTTCTGCCATGTCACAGTCTGGTATGCGGCAGTGTTTTGGAGGCACACCGGTAGCCTCCAGTAACACTTCAAAGCAAATTCGGCCGGTCGAGGAGCATTCCCATGTGGCACGAGGTTGGGAGAAGTGATGGACAGGCGTGGAGGCTTGGCAAGCTATTGTGAGGTGGAGTGTTCCCACAAGATCAAACATCAAGTGAGGCCTGGGAGGGGCACGCAGCCTTTAACCTGATCTGTAGATGGCGGTGAAGAAGATGCAGGAGATTTGCACGTTATCATATCTCCTTCCTTCTTCACTTCCCATGCCTCTCGTGCCCCACAGCTGGAGGACATGAGCGCTTTCCCTTGTGGGGAGGTATGCGCCTCCTCTTTACAGCACCTCAAAACCGAGGTTACAACAGGGCAGGAGGAGTGATGTATTATTATTCATGATCACTCTTCCTTAACGCCACCAATAGCGCCATTTTGGGCAGGCCTCAGACAGGAATGCATCTCCCTTGAGAATTTGTCCCTTTTACTGACATGTTTCTGAGGAAGGCAGAGTTGCGTAGCCTTAAAATAGAAGATTTTTTTTTTCAAAAATGTAAAGCCACCATGAAAAAAAGGCGAGGGTGAATGTGAACGATGGGCTGAAGCAAAAAGAAAAAGGAGCCGACTCCCTCTGTGTCGTGTAGATTCTTGTGTAATGACAACATGTCAGTGATCGTACCTATTCTTAAAGTAGCGTTGTGAAAGACTCAGCATGCACTTTGTCCGCATCGGCTTCATCGAGGGAGTGGAAGTGAGTTTACGAGCCGAGTCCTCCTGACATTGCGTCTTCGGAGAGAGCCTTTCCGCAGATAGTGCTGGATTAGCAACAGACCATTTATTTATGTATGCACTCGGCAAACAGAGAGTAGTGAGGGCCGGACGCAGAAAAACAAGAGTGCGAGTGAGTCAACAATTCGATGCACTGAAGATATCTGGGAATTCGAAACCCTTTTTTGCTCAGTGTTCCCAGACGTAAATCTTGCGTTATCTTGGTGAGAATCTTCTCAAAAGGCTTCCTCCGAGCCCATCTGAAGAGCTGAAGACGCGACACAAGGAGGGGAGCTCTCAGGAGGATTTACATTTGCAAGACAGTCGACAACAGGTCACCTGTGGCCTTCCCGTTTCCCCCCCCTTTCCCCGCCTTCCCCCCCGGGGGGGGGGGGCATACATAAAACCGTAGCGCTATGTCTTCAAGGGAACAAGGAGAAGTGGAGACGAAGGCTTTTCCTTTCTAATAGCTCCTCGCTTTTGATGAAACAGTTCCGTTCAGGCCACTCGGCGGGTTTTTGTCAGGTGGCGTAGGCAGGCTCTGTATTAATTAATAACACTGGCTGGTCCATTCAGGACGATGCAAATGGCTTGAGGGACTCCGCTCAAGACTGTGAGAGGCGGGACAAAAGACTCGTCGGCCCTTGCATTTCATATGCAGAGCCATGTGAGGGTCAGCGCCGCGGGGCCACTTGATAGGAAACACCGGCCTTTCCCTCAGGCAGCCCGCCGGATAATAGCCCAGAAACAAGCTCATTAAGGGAGATTATGAACCTCCATTCCTACACACGCACACCAAGCACTCCCAGCTTCCTCGGCTATTCTTATTCAATTGGGCTAAAGTGGGAGAATAGACGGGGTGCGCGGGGTAGACAGATGCACCCCAAACTGTCCGCTGTGGTTATTGAGCTTCGTCTTCTGGCCATATAGGCAGGGATTATGCCGCCTTTTTTTTTATTGTGCACTCCAATAGCCTTTAATGTAATGGTATGCACGTTTTGGATCCTCATGCATGTGGATCAAATGCAACACCTGGAGATTGGCCGTGAAAGAAAGTTTATTGTCCTGCATGTTGGGAGGTAGATCACGAGTGGTTCAAGTGGCAGAGGACACACTCTTCAAGTTAGAAATGGGATTTGATGATTTTTTTTTCCTCCAATGGAAGGGAGGGCTCGGCTCGGAAGTGGCTTTGAACTGTCAAGTAACTTGATCATTAACTTGTTAGTTTGACAGAGGAAAACTAATGATTCACTAGATCGAAGACACCCTTTTCCTTTTCCTTTCTTGTTTAAAGTCCATTTCACTGGTAGGACATACAAATTTGGCATTGGGTTTCGCCCGTTTTGATAGCAAGAGTGCAAGAAATACCAACATTATATTGAAATAGAATACATTCTTAAACGTACACAGTATGATCACACAGCTGGTCAAATTCACACCAAAACGCTGTCTCTGTCAGAACATAAATTAAGTGACGTGTTTTTTGTTTCGTTTTCATTTTAATACCATTTTTTAAAAATTGAAATTGGTCTTCCATGAAAAGTTGCTAATGGTGTAGTGCAGGGGTGCCCATTACGTCGATCGCGATCGACCGGTAGATCGCAGACTGGTCCCAAGTCGATCGCGAGGGGTTGCAGAGGAGAAAAAAAAAAAAAAAACAGTTGTGTGTCTTTGTGCATGTCAGTAATATATTTTTTGTGGTAATGTACCCTGCACTCTAATCATCCTGTCAGTCTCATCTTCACAAAAAGTATTTAAAAAATAAAACAGGAAAATCTTTAACCCACGGAGGCGCGTGACCTGCGTCACCGGAAGTTGTGAGCGCTCAGCAGTCAGCAGTCTGCAATTGCAGCATGTCCAATTCACAGAGGGCACGGGCAGAGAATGGGAATCTTGAGGGCCGAGAGAAGCATTTTAAAACGGTACATGCGCGCAACGATAGTTAACAGGCTGTAAAAGTGCGCCGCATGCCTCCGTGTCATGCTGTTGCTCATCGTGGTGCGCGTGTGTATGTTTGCGCGGTAACGGGTCGATCGCGGGAGGTTGGTTAATCGAAAAGTCGATCTTTGGTCCAAAAAGTTTGGGCACCCTTAGTGTAGTGGTACAGTCGGCTAACTTGTGCGCTATCCGTTGCCACTCAGTGACGGTGTGGATGTGGGTGTGAATGGTTATTTGTCTTTATATGCGGCCCGCGACCGATTGGCGACCAGTTCAGAGTGTAGCCTGATTTCCACCCGAAGTCAGCTGGGATAGGCTCCAGCAACTCCCTGCAACCTTGTTCAGGACAAGTGGTGTTGAAAATGGACGGCTAGATGTTCGTCCATGGATATCCTTTAGCTCCACAAGATGGCGAAACTGTGGGCAAATATTTTCCCATGCAATTTCTACGCAACAGTGCAAATATTTTTCAGTGAATCCTGTGTCTTTTGATGCCAATCTCACTGGACCAGAATGCCGTCGGCATGGAGACACTCATCAAATCGGTCACGAAATGAATGATTCATCTCAGATGTGGTCAATGAAACGATCTTTACGGCTGTTTGTTATCGTTTAAAAAAAAAAAACTCCTTCACACTGGATGCGTCAGAGCCTGAACAAATTAGCCACCACCTCCGACAAATTATCCTCACATCCTTGATATGTGGGATCATGTCCGGTGCCGCCGCATTGGCAACAGATGAAGCAGGAAGTAGCCTGCACACAAACGTGTGACACAGTAAATGAATCACACGGCCGCAAGTCCTGCGTTCCCTCCGTCCTGCGTTCCCTCCGTCAGCAACCCACTTAAAACCATGTGGCCATCTGACTCACACCAGAAACGCAAAGGGAATTTATCTCTGGATGCTGCTCCATTCACTCGCGCGCTTGAAAAGCCAACATCCTCATTGGAAGTATTCGTGTTTGACCTTGGTGAGAGTCATGATGAATTGACTCACAATTTACAAAGTGTGAAATTTGTGCCCGTTTAGTCGAACGTAAGGCTATTATGCTGTTGCGTACGCTGAAAGGGAGCATCGGAGTTAGTTAATACATAAAGAGGAGACTGAGAGGAGCTTGGTACAACACTTGGCACCGGGCGGGTGAGTGGCTGTCTGTCAAGCGAGAGGTTATGTGTTTGACATCCTGCACCCATGTCAAATGTCCCAATGCCGTGTCATTAGTGTGTGAGCGAGCAAACCTTTGCTTTTCTATCGTGGTGGTATCTTGTGCTAATCATAAAGAGACCTGATGGAATGTTCATGAGGATAACCGTTCATCTGCAGCAAGTTTGTTGGTGTTAATCGGTATGTAGTCGATTTACCTTGGAGCTTTGCCGCGAGCTGCCCCGGCTTACACAGGCTTGACAACATTCTGCTCTGTATGTGAAACTTTTCAAAAACCAAGGGGCGTTTTGAATGACGGTGCATTAGTGGTAATGGTGATTTAGCGATCCTAAAATAATGTTTAATTTTCACCTTTCCTAAACATGGTCCGCAGGTACGACATCTACATGCTACAGGACCTTGATTTATTTAGTTGGAAAAAGAGGGGGAGTTGGAGAAGAGTTGGGGATTTTCTGCCGGTTTTTATGGCTGGTGTTCAGCTCTCCAGTGTACATTGATTTACAAGCTGAACGTGCACACATTGCAGCCACCCACAAGGAGTGTGCCATGTAGGGCAGCAGACTTGATGTGACCAGAGGCCAGAGAGGATGGAGTTGCAGACGGGAAGAGAAAGGGCCATTGAAGGCACTGAGAGGCGTGCTGGCCAAACGAGGCAGCCACCGCCACTTACACGGAGCTTTCCATCGGAGGCGTGCGTCCCCACTCGGCGACGTACACCGTTTATCCTCGACAAGAATATCAATGAGCGGCTCCTGAAATACGAGCATTCTTCGCCCCGCGTGCCGCCGCCACCGAGCCGCCGCCTCGATCCGCATCGGCCGCGCTCGCCGTTGTCTTGTCAGGAATTGGGAAAATCAGCTTACGGCGCACCCCCAGCCACTCTGCTCAGCCACAAAACGACACTACATCTACGCCGCCTGTCTGCGTACTGTATGTGCACGCACGCCGTACAGTATATTATTCTTTGCCTGTCAGTCTGCTCTCACATCACACGGAGTGTAAATCCACGTACGTCTTTCTCCCTTTACCCCCCTGGAGAAAGTTGTGCTCTTACAGCAGTGATGTAATGCCGAGGGTCTTTGTGTGCTCTTTCCTCTTGGCTCGAGATAGCCTTTAATAAATCGGCCCCTCTGGCAGCCGCCCAGCCACCATCACAGGGGTGTATAATAAGTTCATTTATTTGTCAACACTGAGCCCACACGATGAGAAAGCGCCTGGCTGTGCATGTTAAAAAGGCAGTGAGGGCCTGCCTTTGCGCCTATCAAAGGGCCCACCTCTTTGATTCCAGCTGGAGAAAAAACGAAGGAAGAAAAATCTCCTTCAGAGCCACGGCATGCCGTTTGCTTTGCAATTGAATATGGCAATATGTTAATTCACAGGCTGCCTCTGCCCCCCTCCCGCTGCCCACTGGCCCAACCCAAAGGTGGCCCAGGAACAGAGGCATGCTTGTGGGGGAAGGAGAGGAGGTGAGGGTCACTGGAGGGCAGCTCCTTTCTTCCTGGAAAACCTCACAAGGGTCTGGACACAGACTTGAGAGTGATGTGCAGCAGAGATGTCAACCCCCCCCCCCCCTGCGCTCCCACCACGCCCACCACCTTCCAGTCTTTTTTTCCTCGTGGCCTTGTCGCCACTCTGTCCATCCCTCCTTCTTCATCTTCCTCTTGCTGTTGACCCCCCGCGCCTCCGCTGTCCAGCCACGCTCTTTGTCCGGCCTGTCTTGCTGAATTGCCATCGGCACACGGGGGATGGATGCTGTGTCTCTCAATTGGGTGAAATGAGGTGATGACTCCGGACAATGGAGTCACACTCTTCTGCCTTCCATCTCGCTGGCCCGCCACTCCATTAATATGCTAAAAGATAGGAGGGCCGCCAATGCAAACCACCGCCTGTTGCCGCGACAAAGCCGGGGGGAGCATGTGTGTCATTCAGTTGAACCCCCCGCCCCTCCCTCCCAGTGGGCTGTGTGCTTTCCAAAAAGAAAGGTAGAAATTGAGCAAGACGTACAGAGAGAATAGCGGCGTGAGAGATTATGATTCTCTCTCTCTCTCTCTCTCTCTCTCTCTCTCTCTCTCTCTCTCTCTCATGCCCCCCTCCCTCGCGCCTGTATGCCAGTTGCCTTGCCTTTTCGGGCTTCAGGCCCGTTCACAAGCTGTCTCATTTGCATTATGAATGACAGTGAGGGGAGCTAACAAGGTTATTGGTCTTTGAGACGCACGCCTGTGACCACACGTGGAAAAAGGACCTACAGCAGTGAGCATTGGCAGAGGCACTGAGCCTCTTTATTCCTCCCTTTCCAAGCGCTATGGGGCTTTTTCAGCAAGCACACGATTTACTCAGGAGATGGAAGGAAAGGGGCCGGCCTGGGGGAAAGGGAGTGGGGGTTCGGAGGGGAGGTGAGGGAGGGCGGCTGCTTTTCAGCTCCTTTACAAGCCAAGTGAACCCTCATTATCCAGGCTGCTGGTCATTAGCGAGCACTGCATTCAGACTGTGCGCAATAGAAGGATTATTTATCAACTGACTGCTAGATTACCAAATCATACGGCATTGTCCCACCCTGCACTTTTTGTTGTGCATCATATTCATTAAAACCTAAAAATAATGAAACACCACCATCGGAATACATAATCCTCTGTTCAATAGAGTTGTTTAACTCCTGCTTTAAGGTAACGATGCACGCTTCTTTTTGTACAACTTGTTGAACTAGAAATGCTCGGCCCGAGAAATGCAGCTCACCGGGAATCCTCAAATCGCTCATGATATTCTCTGTGCACTAAAAAATAAGCGCAGCATCACTCCCACCTTTACTCAATTCGCTTTTTTCCTCTGCAACAGACTTCAGATTCGCCATGTACCCTCCATCCATGATTGCCACAGGAAGTGTGGGGGCAGCAATCTGCGGCTTGCAGCTGGACTCAGTGAACCAATCCCAGTGGGGCGACAGTCTGACAGACCTTCTGGCCAAAATCACAAATACAGAAGTGGTGAGTTTATATTTACAAAACTCATTTTAGTCCCATTTTGTTGTTGCCCGTGTTTACCGGTGGTTAGGAAAAGATGCATCTGCCGAGATCTGACCAGCGAATGCTATTAGAGCACGCTTACGTACTACAGTATGATATCAATATGTTTATTCTTGTAGTTTGCGGTGGTGTACCACCGCTCTGCATCCTATTTGGAGGTTCTATTATTTTGGATCGGATGTAGTTTCATAGCCTTAGCAACTGACTACGTCGTGTCTTTTTTACTCATGCCACGAGATCTAATCAAACTAAGAGAACGTTTGTTTCCTGTACATTTGTCAGAAACCTGACTAGTAAATAAGTGTCAGGTTTTCGTCTGAGTAGGGCCTCCTCATATAAACAATCCTGGGAATGTTGCTGTGGTGGGTTAGACGAGTCCAAACAGCAGCAGGACCTTTAGCGATACCTGGCATTCATCAGGCGACTGGAAGTCTCAAGTCTCAACGTGCTTTATCTCTTTTGCACTGAACAAAACGGAGCATTGGAAGTCCAAATTAATTTTATTTGGACTTTTGAAATCGACACGTCCCCCCTGTATTGGTAAGATCAAGGTCACAGAGACGTGCCGAAAACCCAAATCAAGAATGACGTTTGGTTTGCACTGGTTGACTCTGTTGGAACAAGAATTTGTGTGTGTCCACTACACAGGGGGTAGATAGCTGTCGCCCCGACCGGAATTTGTTAAATCCTGGCCCAAAAGACTTCTGAGGAGAAGGAGGGGGCGGGGGTGGACCATCAGGCCTGCATGATGACAATCAAGCCTCTCCCACCTTTTCCTTTTGCTCCGTAAAGCATCCCGGCTGGAAAGCATGGCTCCCTCTGGTGTGTTCTGTGTGAAGTCCCACTCACCAGCTGAGGAAAAACAAATAGTTAGCACCGAACAGCACAGGACCTCAGTGTGTTTAGACTGGACGGTTCAGGACTTGTGGGAATTAAGTTGCTCTATGGCTCTATGATCAACTCCCCACATTCCTGGGTCCAGACAAGCCGTGCTTTGCAGCGCAGGCTGGTGGCGAAGCAGAGGGCAGCTTTCCTAACTCAACATATATGAGGGACTTAAGTATAAACTGCTTAGGAGCCGGCCAAAAGTAAACATATTGGGTATGTTTTGGTTTGTAAAATTACTCAAGAAATTGCATCAGACCACACAGCTGGAAAAAAAAACGTGAACGTACACTCATTTGTTGGGTATTTGTTTTGACAACATTCCGATGTAGTCGTTGAGACGGTCAGAGAGATCGTTGGCAAAAGCAGATCTATGGCATTGTCCTATGCCACACCGATGGGTTACCTCGATGACAATTTTGACTGCAGTCACCAGGGCGGTGGTTCAAAACAAACTCCAAACGTACACATAACATTCTGTATTTGTATTTGACCAGCAAGCGGCTATGGCTAAAGCTAGCTCAAGAGGCCAAGTGTGAGGGGAAAATTTTGCCAACGCTGCCGCTGTTGCCAATGGCATCATGGTTGAGGCCGCCGCCTCCTGGCATCTGTGGTATCCACAAGTTGCGGTTTTCCAATGGAAATGTGACATGGCCCAGTCACCACCTTGGGCTGCTGGAAAAATGTGTGTCAAGTCATGCACACACACACACCTGGTGTTCTCAAGCTGTGCTAGGTGGGAATCGGGGGAAAGCAAAAGCCACCGCAGTGATGCTTTCATGTTCATTCATTAGCCGCCTCTCACTGCTTGGTGCAGTTTGCTGCTCCCCGGTGTCGAATCTCCTCCTTGTCTCTCCCCTGAGATTGTCTACCATTTTTAAAGTAACATTGCTTTTGAAATGCCATCTGAGAAGAATGTTGAGCATAGAGTTTTGTGTTTGTGAAAATAGTTTTTTTGCCTGACGGTTTATTCTTGAACTCATATGGACTTGGAACTTTGTTAGTCGGACTTGATTTGGACTTGACAAAGGTGGACTTGAATACAGCCGTGCCCTGACGAGAACGCAATGTCCATTTCCCAAACCCTCAGTGAGATGTGGCTTTGTTAGTGATGTATCAAGAAAGATGTCATCAGAAAAAAAATCAGTTACTGCACAACAAAGGTGGTTTATCTTGGAGACGCAGATTTCAGTCACTCGTTGAAAAGTATTTCCCTTTTTCCTCCTGTTTTAATGACTTTTTTGGACTGGGTAGCCAAGCACTGTCGTTTGCGACAGCAAGCCAAACGTGTTTATTTTGGAAGATCAATGCTTCGCAAAGTGAGCTGTTTGAGCCCACATAAAAACGAATGATGGCATTTTCTATACTTAGGATTTCCACTGTCAGCCTCTTTCTCAAAGATTCTTGAGATAAGTGTGTCATGGGTTGTGTATGTTCGCTCCTGCTCTGACCATCCAGCCTTGTGTGGTATATTGGGCTTGAAACGCATTCCATGGCTTCACACATTTCTTCCTTTTGGTTTTGTCTGTCTGCATGACTTCCCACTGCTGCTTGTGTCACAAAGGCAGCCCAGGAATAATGTGCTTGCCTTGTCACACAGACAGATTGTTGGAATATGATGAATGCTTGAGGACTGTAACAACATGGCGGGAATATGAGACCATCATGTGCTGTCCAGGTTGAGGCAGCGCCACACGATGCTTCCTTAGTGCGCTCTATCTTCAGAAGTCTTGGTCACTGTTGGTCGTCTCTATGAAAGCACTCCGGCCTTCCCTGAAAACTCTACCAATGTTTCCAGTAGTCACACGCTGAAGTCATTAGACTTTCTCAAATAAAACCTATAAGGCTTGGCAAGTCGTTGGACTTGCCGCTCTAGAGTGCTGCGGAGACTGTGAGAGTGTCTTATTAGAATGAAGGCGTGCATTCTTGCGGTAAATCACAGGCAGTTGCTTTACATGTTTGGAGCTTTGCTTAATATTCTCACAGGAATTGAGATTTTATTACCATTGAGGCATGTTGGTTGGCGCATCGGGTATGTTTGTGCAGGCGGCCATGTTAGTGGTCCCCTCAGAGGATGGACGCTAGTCGGTTTATCTTTATATCTGACTGAGTCCAAATCAAATCCATATTCCTGGATTTTAACCACAAGTGTTGACGAAATAAGATTCAGTGATGGCAATTAAGTCAAGCTGCTCCTAAATCTACCAACAACAAAAAAAAAACTAAAACCTCAATAGGCATAAATAAGTACGACAATAATTCATCAACGTGTCTCATGCATGTTTTAGCCTGTAATCTATTGTGCTGTTTGACTTTTGACATCATGACCTTTTGTCAGTGAGCCATGTTCAGCTCCCGAAGAGCAACTCTGTTCTGAGTTATGTGTTGGTTCTTCCTGCCCTGGCGGCCTCTGAAGCTATAACACTGGCTTTTCAGGTTTAAATTAGCTGCAGCCTTCTAAAAAAAGAAGGAAAAAAAGAAGAAAAGAAAAAAGTGGTGCACTCCATTTTAGGTACAATGAACACAAGGAACTTTTTTTGTTTGTTTGTTGACACATCTAGAAGGTAGTGTTCGCCATGAGCGCACTCAATTGTGAACAAATGCTTCTGCAGCAATGTCAATACAACATCTGTGGGATTCTTCTGCTAACAATCAATTCAACAGTCAGCACAAGCACCCCCTCTTTAGAGTTAGGCATCCCTCCCCCTCCCGTCCGTCCCCACTGCGGACCAGCCATCACAGACGGATATGAGGGCTCAGGACTTGTTGAGAGGCTCCTCTCCCAGGTGGATTCTCACATTGCCCGAGCGCCTTTGATGGTGAAAGGCGAACCGAACGGGTCTCCCATGGATCCCCGCAGGCAGGCAGGCACAAGGACTGGCTCTCGTTAAAAGGCACCACCTTTGTGCTCCCACAGGAGGTGGATGTGATTAACATAGCTTTTGTACTACCTGTGTTTTCAGACGTCCTTGTCAAAGCTACCTCTGTTTTCTCAACGCTTGGGAATGGCTAAGGGAATGGCTGAGGAACTGGCGAATAGTTGGGCGTATGGTTGGGGAAGAAGGCAGGCACAGGTTGTGTACGTGTGCGGCACTGTAGGGTCGGAGTACGGTGCGCAACCCCGGTGGGCTGACGTAATGCTTGCATCTGCATCGTGTCTGCCCCACAGCCCCCACTGCTTGTGGGAGTTGCTGGGAAGTCTGTGATCATTTATAATGTCTGGCATACAGACCCCCTCGCCCCCAAATTCTTGTCATTCACAAAGATAGTTGTGGAGGCCAATTTTTTTTCCCTGGGCAACACTGGCACACTAGCTGGAAGAGAGAACCAAGTGATACAGTTTGGAAACCTAAATCTTTGCTTTTCAGTCAACTTGGTCCACTAGTTTTACTATTCAGAGATGAAAGTCCTCCGGATTTTCCCGGAATTTCGTGTTTTTCCAATTTTTATGAAAATCTCTCCTGAGAATCGAGGAAATTTTGCCTAAAATTAATCCGGATATGAGTTGACAACATTGAACGAAGACGCGTTTGAGTTAGTTGTTTTGCTTTCACGAGCGTAGCCATGTTGAGACACTAACACTAGTAACAGTGAAGAGATTTTTGTCTCTTTATAAACACACTTGCTGAACCCCAGTGGAACGAATAAAAGACACCGTGGACAAGACGGTTGGCGTAAAAAATATATTTGGACAAAAAGGGAAACACACATTGGCAGAAAAACGTGTCCGTCCGACTTCGAGTGTCGTCTCGGCTAGTTTAGCTTAGCTGTTATCGTGTGTGTCATTGTTGCGTCGGCGCTGATTGGTTGAAATCAACAGGCGCGCTTGCGTACATGTTCGCGCTGAAGCACGCACAGCAGGGAGCAGCGACTACGACTATCTACTGCTGAGGCTCGCCTCGCATTCTCATGGCCTCGCCATTTCTCTGAGATTTCGAAATTTCGTCGAGAACGGAAGCCACAAAGGGTGCATGTGCGCACACAAAAGGAAGATTAGTCATTGAATGTCGAGTATTTGAATAGCGTTTTGTATAAACTGATTCATGCGTGATCAGCCAGGTGTGTGTGTGTGTGTGTGTGTGTATTAATTTATTTATTTTTCCGTGATTTTCAGAAAAGTCCACTTTCATCTCTGACTATTGAGCATTTTTGACCCTTTAAAGCAGGAATGGGCAAATTAAACGATGGAGGGGGGGCCACCATTTTTTGGATAGGACCATGCACTTCCTCACCAGAAGTGTGACAAAATGCCATTTTAAATATCGAGCAAGATTGTGCATGTCTGTTGTTGTTTTTTTTTTCAAGCAATGTACAGAATAATAGTATTTTAATATCTATTCGTACTCAAATGCATACAAAAATCAACTCCTCAACGATGAATGCTTTGAAGCAAAAATGCATATATAACCACATACTGTGATATTTCGTCCCTGAGCAAAGGGCTCATTTGCATCAAAATTCCCATTGAAAGGTGGCACAAACCAACATGAAGTACAAGACCTTAATTTGTGCACGGTTTCACAAAAATAAACGGACTTAATATTGTACTACCATATGTTCGTCCTGCATGCGTGCAAAATCTCCAAAATAATTGTCTGGCTCACTCACCTGTGAAACTGCAGTTTTTGGGCAGTAAAGTTTATATCCATCGGATCTCCTCTGCATCACCGGTGATAATCACAACAGCCGCTTATCCACTTTAGCCACCACGCGCGTTGGTAGCACTATTGAGTATTGATCATGCCATGTTTTCGTAGCTGATCATACACTTTAAACGAACAGTCAAGGGTTCTTGTGGGGTGATTTGGGATTGCCGTGTGTGTGCTTTAGTGTTTGGTGTTGTAATGGCAACTTAGGTTGAAATCTTTGATGGCTGATAGCATCTGCAAGCAAACTAGGCAGAAATTCCGTGACAATATAATTTTCTTATTGCACACAATTTTGACCTCATTTTGACAGGACCTTCTCCTCTCTTTGAAGACCAAGTACTGTCTTGAGCGATGTCTGCCATCTATTGGTGGACACTGTTGTGACAAATTAAAGCGGATCAGCGGTCTTGTAAGAGAAAAAAGAAATCATTAATTTTTAATAATTATTCGAGGGCCACTTTGAGTCCTCATGCGGCTTCTGGGTTGCCAGTTCAGTTGCGAATTTTTTTTTTTTTTTTGCAGGGTTGGGGGGGGGGGGACAACTGTTCAGCCATTTGGACATAAGATGAATACATTCTAGTCAGATGTTTCAGATAGATATAGTGACATGAATGCGATTGATCTGAAAACAAATTAGATTGCAGCTTTTGGGACAGAATTTTTAAAACAGAATGTGGTTCCAGATTCTAAAAACCTATGATAGACATGATTCGTTCTTTGCTTTGTCAACCGAATTCTAAATGTGCGTGTCTCTCTTGTGACGTAACAGGATGTCCTCAAAGAGTGCCAGGAGCAGATCGAGCGTGTGTTAGAGAGCAGCCTACGCGAGGGCCGGAAGCAGCAGCAACAGCAGCAGCAGAGTCAGAGAGGCACGAGCAGTAAAGGCCTGGAAGAGCTGGATCAGTCCTCCACCCCGACAGACGTCCGTGACATCAACTTGTGAACCAGAAGAGGGCCTCATTGCGCAGGATTTACAACAACAGCAACAAAAAAAATATGAATCATGAAAAAAAAACTTTCCTAAAAGCAGAAAAAAAGAACAAAAAACAAAATGCTAAAAACACAAGCCCTTTAAAAGAAAAAGAACAATGCTTGCTAGTTTTTTGTAGATTTTTCTGTTCAAGATAAAAACAAAAACACCTGCCCACAAAATCTACTTTTTTTTTTAATCTAAAAGCAACAGATTTGGGCCACGATACTGCTCCGTGGTGCCTTGGATATACAGAAGGGAAACCAATCATATTTGCATTCTGCCTTTGATTGTATAGAATGATCATTAAGTTATATTGTAACCATAGCTGGTTGGCAGAAAGTTGCATTCATGGGAGCAAAGTATGGGCTTAGGGTTTTTTTTTTGTTTGTTTGTTTGTTTGTTTGTTTTTCCTCACTCTCTAGTGTGATATATATTCATGTTATCTTCTGACCATCAGTGAGATGTAGAGAGGAAGCCTCGACAACAGTATGCGTTACGTTGGTTGGTCCCAAATCCAGGGGTGCGACAGGATCATTTGAATCATCATTAGCAGTTGTAGTAATTATTATTAGCTGTAATATTATTGGACATATTTTGAGTAGTCAAGATCAATAAGCTCCTTTGTCAGGCTGCTTGTACGTGTGGGTCAGCTAGTGGGTTCGGCACGCCTCAGCATGTGCGTGTGTATATGTGTGCGCAGTCTGAATGGGATCCTGTATCGAAAATTAGCAGTAAACATTCTAGGGCGCGAGGCACTTACAATGTTAGAAGACAATGGAGCAGTCTGCGGTTACATACATACTTTGTCTATCAGTATAACTGGGCATCTATGCTATGTCACTGCCTTCATTCATTGGCAGCGTATCGAGGTCTGTTGTTGGCCAGCAATAAACTGCTGCACGGGCTATGAATGAGATGGAGTTCATTTGAGTGAAGGGACCTTCGTTTCACTCTAAGCCCTTCTTCGAGCATGTTTCAAAAGTCTTGAATGACCTCAGCCTCACAGGTCACGCGAGACGTTTTGTTGTATTACTGCCATTCTGTTCATGATATATGACCACATATTGTCACGTGGTGTTACGATGTTGCGTTTCCTTTAGTCAATGGAGGACTTGGAAGTGCAGAACTCTCCAGCACGAAGCGTTTCGGAGCACATTTGAACAGCGAAGAGGACAATGCCTCAAAAGACAGGAGGATGGGGTTTGGGGGGGGGGGGGGGCTTGGGGGGGAGGTACTCCTGTGCTCATTAGAATGGAGGCCACAGGGTGTGGAAAGAATGAGAATAGATAGTTTGGATGGATGATTGAAATCGAATGGAGAAGGGTGTCGCGACGCGGGAGCCTGCTGCTGATGTATACAGCCAGTAGCTGAATGACGAATAAAGCGCCCGATTGAGGTTTGAGAGCAGGATAATAAGGTGGAATTCAAATTCTCTTTATGGAGGTGTACTATAACACAGGTAATTGAGTTGAATTTAGAAAAAAAATAATGTACTGGTTTCCATTTACATGGATGCTAAATGAGGAACTAAGGCTACCAGATCGTATGAGGATGAGTTTCCTTTTTGTTCCTTGGAGGAGTACAAGATATTGTCAATGCATCTGGAGTCCCACATAGGGCCGTGTTCAGCTCCCTATCCGATTTCAATGGCAAAGCACTTTGAGAACATGCTCCCCAGGAGATACGTCAAAATGAATTGGTGGTGATTTGGAGGTGGGTGGGTGTTTCATTTTACTTGTTATTTGTATCCTTTCCTTTGGTTTACTTTGTAGGGCTGGTTTCCCAATCACCCCCTCATGTCAAAAACATAAAACGGGACATTCCAATCAAAACCAACATTCCGATTCAAACAAAGACCAACTTGACCCAAGGAGCCTGTCCATGTCCAAGGATTGGAACAAAAACAAAGGCCAAGACATACAGTTCCCTCATCCGTGGCTTTCCTTTACACTGTCATGATTTTTTCTTTTTTTTTTTGTACTTGAATATTTCTTTCTATTTATCTGCATCACAGCCACAGTCGTGTCACACAGGGCGGCGCTCGGGTGCTCGGGTGGTCGTAACATCCAATATTTGCACATGTTCTACAGAGGCCAATGATTTTATTTTATTTTTTAAGTTTCCAAACCACCGCAAGTGATGTGTGTATTAGTGGCTGTTCACTTTCTATGGTGCTGGCTTGAAATTGCAGAAATGTTCGACAACATTGTGTGAGGCTATGCGACGTGTCATTCAGTCCTCTTTGAGCTTTGCTGCTTCAAATAATCGACGAGGGGGTTCATCAGGCAGAGAGACACGACCGTGTTTTTCGTTTTTTGGGACTTTCACGTGTGCTTGAGTTTTTGTTTGTTTCCCTGAGCGACATTGCTTGTTGTCAGACTGAAGAAAATGTGGGGATGTTTTTGTGTTGATTTAGATTTTGGCAACTTGTTTTGCCAAAACATCCCGTTTGGAGAAAATTGCCCTCCTTCATTTTGCCTCTGCCGGATGTAAGCTCTCACCCAAACTTAATGTCTTTCCTGCAATGTCTTGTTGCGTGTGTTATATATTGAGACCACACTTTCAATTTGTGTTTGATATATTTTATGGGGTGAGCAGACCCACAAAAGGGTTTTTGTTTTCTTTCTAAGATTTAGAGATACTGTATTCCAAAGTGAAGAGAGGACACAGGAGGTGTGAAGACATCAAGAAAAAAAAGTCAATATTTTTATTGAGTTATTGTTGTCTTTTTGCGCTGCTAAAAGCTATGAATTTGTTTCATTTATACAAAATAACATTACAGAGTTGTGATGTGTCACTTGAGTGTGCTGCTATTTTATAAACATTTGTATTATAATATAATTATTTTCCTGCTTAAGAGATAAATTCAGAAAAACGAAGTAGAAGGTGATAGAAGAACATGAAATGAGTATTCGACTGGAAATGTTCTTTGTACAGTTTGACGTTTTGCTTAGATAGCATGTCTCCTTTACCCCCTTTTTGAATCTATTTTGCTCTTTTCTTCAGTCACATTCTGCAACGGTGGTATATGTCCTGTACGTCGGGATGACTGGCTTCATGCAAAATAATCATACAAACCAACCAATCCATCATCGATACCTCTGCAGTTAGGGAGCCTGGACTAGAATAGAAAAACAACAAATTAGCATTTTGTGGATGTGCCGCTGTTCGCCTTCCACTTGGACGTACTGGAGGGGAGGGGGGTCCTCAACATTTCTGGGGGTGTTCTAGCATCATTTGCTCATGTTGGTGCTACATCTGACATGTGGGTGACAGAGGTTACAACGGGTGTTAATATGATGGCCAAAGTACACTTGTTGCTTTATTCACTCACAATGACCCTGAACGTCCGCCAACATGGATTCCCAATGCGGGAATGACATATTTTTGGCTGAAATCAGAGATAATGTGCGTGTGTGTGTGTGTGTATTACAAATGTCATTTCGACCCATAAATATTGTGATATCTGGAAGTTTGAGTGGAGCACATTTCCCTTTGACTCGTCCCCCTCCCCACGAGATCCCATATCATGTACCTCAACTGTCTGTTGCACAACCTCTGTTCAATAAACTTCTGCTTTAAAGGGTGTGACACCACATCAGTTCACTGCTCTTTTCCTTGCCCCGCTTCCTTTTTACAAACATGTTTCCTGAGTTGCGTGAGTGTGTGTGTGTGTCTGTGTGTGTGTGTGTGTGTGTGTGCAATAGAGAGCATACAGCACTGTGAAGTAAGTACAGCGGTCACGGAACACACACAGACAAAACAACAACCATTCACACTCACACCTAGGACAATTTAGACAGTGTTCCAATAACCTGCCGTGCATGTTTTGGGAAGGCGGGAAGAAGCTGGAGTACCCACGCAGGCACAGAGAAAACATGTAAACGCCACACAGGAAGGCCGGGGTCTGGAATCGAAGCCTGTGAGGCGGACGTGCTAAGCAGTTGATCACCGTGCCGCCATACATATATATTTATATATAAAATTAAAAGTAATTTGAAAACAACGGCACCTGTAACAGTGTCTGTTATTTGATGTATGTAGACCTGGGGTGTCAAATGTAATTTGGTCATGGGCCACTATTAACTTAACTATAATTTAACTATAGTTTAGTTGTCAGAGGCCATTTTTGTTCAAATATTGTTACACTTATTTTAAAAGAGATATCAGTTACAAAAATGCTTCGAACGCTTTTAAAAGTGAAGACAATTTATAATGTTGATATTTTAGCTAGAAACAAAATTTGCTTTGACGGGCCACATAAGATGATGCCACGCCTTGAGTTTGACACGTGTGTTGTAGACCCACTGACAATGTTAGGTACACCCCCAATTGTTTTTCATAAATATACCGGTAATTGGTATTACATTAACTACACAAGATCTCAATCATCTTCAGCATTATGTTGAGAAATGTTTGTTTTGCATAAATTTCACCCCTTCAACCATATTTCTTTTCCAGACGACAGTAGCCTATTTGACCAGCTTTCAGTCTGCAATTGACTTCCACAATTAAAATGTTTATTATTGGTTATACTAATATATTAGAAAATAAACAATGTCAACTCCAAAAATAGATATTTTATTTTGGTCAAAGCAGATACAGAGCTCAATAAAGTGAAACCGGAAGTAGAGATTGACGCGTTTTGACTAACAGCTACCAATTCTCTGTATGCCTCCAGGAAAGTAGACAATGTACAGTATACCCTTTAAAATGTCAAATTGACATTTATATTGCTCAAAATCTGTATCAATGCTCAAAATACCTTCCTTCAACATTGTACTGGCCTTTTGGGAGATGGCAATCAGTTGTGACTTCCCAAACAAACAAATTGCCACGGAGCTGCAGATGAGTTCAATCGTTATAAACTGGCGAGTTTACAACTAGTGATGTGTCGTTCGCGAACGAGCCGGCTCCCAGAGCCGGCTCTTTGAAGTGAACGTTGGGAGCACACACACACACGCACGCGCTGCAGTTTAGAGAAGGGGGAGGGGTTAGAGAAGAGACACAGCAGCACACTGAGCAGCACGCGAACAAGACAGACGAGGAGACGAGAGAGCTAGTTAGTGAAAAAAAAAGGTGGAAAGTGGAAAGGTGAGAAATGGATAGGAATCGCAGTGAAATATGGACTCATTTCAATTTAATTGATAGTTCAAAGGCAGCGTGTAGACTGTGCAAGGTTAAAATATCCCATAGATCAGGCTCCACAAATAACCTGCACAGGCACATCAGAAATGTCCACCCATAAGTACAATTTGAAGAGAAAAGACAAGCAAGGGAACCAGCTATTAAGAAAGATGCTAGTGTGTCTGCAACTGTTGCTGCTGCTGCAATGTCACAACTGCCTAGATGTACAACCCAGAGCTCTATGAGCCACTTTATGCAAAAAGCTATAAAACCAGCAAAACAGAACACAATTGACGAGGAACTGGGTAAAATGATTGCAAGGGATTTTCATCCATTTTGTGTAGGCTGTGTGTTGTCGCAACATCTGTCCCCTCAGAGAGAATCTTCTCCAAAACAGGGCAAATATTAACAGAGAGGAGAAACAGGATCAACCCCTCAAAGCTGGGGCACTTGGTTTTTCTTCATGCCAATCTTCGCTAAAGACAAGCCAAAACCTTTACCTGGATGCTGCTTTTTTTCTTTTTGTTTTACAAATTGTAATTTATAATTTGTTGTGTGGTGTTCAAAGCTTATTTATATTTTACTGTAAATAGTTAAAAGCTTATAAATATACACATTCAGAGATTGGAACTTTTTGACGACCTTGTTTTGAGATGGGTCTTTGTACTTTGTTTTTATTTTTGTAGCACTCCATGTTGCGTATGTTCAGAAGAATATAAATAAAGCCATATAAATAATAAATATTTGATATAATGTCTTTTTTGCATTAGTACTTTGTTTTACACATAATATTACGTAATTTTTGATATTAAATTAATTTAAGCAACAAAAAAACTGAGGAGCCATTTGGGAGCCGAAAGAGCCGGCTCTTTTTAGGGAGCCGAGCCAAAAGAGCCGGCTCTCTAAAAGGAGCCGGAATTCCCATCACTATTTACAACAGCATCTCAACGGAATTTTGCGTGTCTGGTAAACTCATTCATTCATTCATCTTCCTAACCGCTTGATCCTCACTAGGGTCGCGGGGGGTGCTGGCGCCTATCCCAGCTGTCTTCGTGCAGTAGGCGGGGGACACCCTGAATCGGTTGCCGGCGAATCGCGGGGCACACAGAAACGAACAACCATTTGCACTCACACTCACACCTAGGGACAATTTAGAGTGTTCAATCAGCCTGCCATGCATATTTTTGGAATGTGGGAGGAAACCGGAGCACCCGGAGAAACCCCACGCAGGCCCGGGGAGAACATGCAAACTCCACACAGGGAGGCCGGAGCTGGAATCGAACCCGGTACCTCTGCACTGTGAAGCCGACGTGCTAACCACTGGATACCGGGCCGCCCTGTCTGGTAAACTGTACAGGAAAAAAAACATGACGGGCTATAAAAATTACGGCAATTTTGTAATGAGCTTGCCAGTTTCAGTTTTAATCAGCATGTAAATCGAACTCAACATAATTAGTTTTTTTCCCCAAAAATCATTATTTATTATTTCTTTGATTTTTTTTCATATTCTACGACTAAAAGTAGCAATCCGTCGCTTGCGAATGTGCATTGACGGTTTCAGAAAATGGAGGAAAAAAAGTAGCACTACCTTTACCGTAATTGTGGCAAAACGACGCTCTTCAAAATCAACTTGCGTACATATCATCGACAGTATGCCTGACGTTCGGGGTTACCGGGAAGTAGGGTTGTCGACTTATATTTGTGGCTGTGAAACTCAGGTCATAACGTCGAAAGCAGCTCATAATTGAAACGGAAGGCGTTTTGCTCTGTGGGCGCTCTCCAGGAAATGAAGGCGTTCACGTTCGGTTTGACATTTGTTCGACAGTAAGTGCAGCAGCAACTCACAGAGAGCACATACAGCCCCACACTATCTGTCAACTTTGCTGAGAACATAGCACGAGCTAACAAATCTGACGTAGAATCCATACTGTTAGCAACAAATGTACCTTATTTAATACATCATTACTTGAATTGATTACTCGATGACTGTAGTATACCAGAGTGACCGGCAGAGTGCACAATAAATCAGAATCTTTTCTCGGTATCGCAGTATCCACTTCCGCCCAAAATAGATTGAGTGTGGTTTACACAGGTTGAAGCACTTGCTTTAAATAACACGTTGCTATAAGCAGAATTAATGTCGTCCAACTCAAAGTCATACACATAATATTTATTGCATAAAACCTCAGTGTGTTCTGATAGCCAGCGAAGTAACCCCGTTTGACGTAAATCGAAACGCACTGCAGTCCACCAGCGATAACACAACGGAATTAATTATCTCTATCAGAAAATTTCTAGGTCATGGATGTAAAACAGTCAAATGAAAGCCGAATACATGATTTTTGTACGTTTGAGAATCATGTCTTCTTGACTATGCTAAGGGACTACAGATGTAAGCTAGCCGACAGCAATGACCTGACATATTTACATGTAAAACTTAATTAATATGCCCTGTCTCATCCATCCACCCTTTTTCAACACCGCTTATCCTGAACAAAGTCTCGGGGAGTTGCTGGGGACTATCCCAGCTCACTTTGGGCGGAAGGCAGTCAGTCGCAGGGCAGATGCACTGTCCCTTCTAAATTAAATTAAAAACATCATGAAAGGGACTAAGCCAAACGTCAGACAAGTATGATGAGTGTGCCATCGGTTTAGTGGTAGCTTTTTACTTTCCTGTGTAATATGTTGTGGCGGCCCGGTAGCCAGTGGTTAGCACGTCGGCTTCACAGTGCGGAGGTGCCGGGTTCGATTCCAGCACCGGCCTCCCTCTGTGGAGTTTGCATGTTCTCCCTTGGTCTGCGTGGGTTTTCTCCGGGTGCTCCGGTTTCCTCCCACATTCCAAAAACATGTGTGGAAGGCTGATTGAACACTCTAAATTGTCCCAAGGTGTGAGTGTGAGCGTGGTTGGTTGTTCGTCTCTGTGTGCCCTGCGATTGGCTAGCAACCGATTCACGGTGTCCCACGCCTACTGCTGGGATAGGCTCCAGCACCCTCCGCGACCCTAGTGAGGATCAAGCGGTTCGGAAGATGAATGAATGTAATATGTTGAATAATATAATAATGTATTTCTTACAGTGGAGAAACAGAGTTCAATAAAGAGGGCCTGCTTCAAGGTAAGTTTTTTTTTTTTAAAGATGCAAAGGATGTATTTTCTTTTCTGTCACTTCATTGTATTCCGTCTGTCTTGAATCCAGGCCAGACCATAGACTGTCCGTTGTCAGAAGTGGGACTGAGGCAGGCCGAGGCTGCAGGTCACTACCTGAAGGATGTCAAGTTCTCCAACCTGTTTGTCAGTGACATGCTGCGAGCGCGACAGGTTTGATGTTTTCTAATTACAATAGGAGCGAGAAAGAGAAAGAGATGTCTCCAAAAGGAAAAATGACTCATTGGAAACAAAGACCAAACACAGTCTGATCTGCGATGCTGGTTAGAGCCTATTTTTCCCGGAGGAAAATAATGGAAGCTGAATTAATCAGGTCCAGATTAAACCCGTTATTCACTTGCAAAGCACATCGAGTCACATTTTAACATGAGTGGAAGAATTCTTACCACATCTGCCTCACAGTTCTAAGTTTTGAGGTTCAAATCTCTGCTGTGCCATTTGTGTATGCATGTTAAACGATGACCCTGTTCAAACGTGTTGATTGAATAACTTGTGTGCAGGCAGCAAGGGCACAGCTCCCACGTAATGAAAGTGTGAAAGTTAGTCCGTCTCCCCATGTACCCTGGGATTGACAGCTTCCCGTGACATAGAACAGGATAAGCCTTATCAAAAACCGGAAGGTTAATTGCTGTTCTTCCTTTCGCAGACTGCCGAAACCATCGTGAAACACAACAGTAGTTGCGCCAGTCTACAGCTGGTGTGTGACCCTCTACTCAAGGAGAAAGTCAGTCAAATCGAAGCTCCCTTAGACACGTGCAAAAGCACTTACCGGTAGTTTTTGCGTTTCTTTTTTTTTTTTCAGAGCTTTGGGATAGCAGAGGGGAAGCGATTGCAAGATGCGAAAGATATGGCCAGAGCTGCCGGTCAATCTTGGGCGGTCTTCACGCCTCCTCAAGGAGAGACTCAAGACCAGGTGAGGCTCTGACATGTAAGATGCTAACAAAGTGCTACAATGCTTGACCTTCAAAATAAAGGACAGGATACAGGAGAATATGGCTTCTCCAAAATATTCTCATCACATCTTAACTTTTGGAGCATAACTTGTCGTGTTGTTTTGAATCCTAAGAGTATGCTGGTTTGCAAATATTCCTTGATTCAACCCAATGCAGACAAACATTTGATTTTCAAACATTATTTGATCGTAGCAGCTATTTGATATTTGCCATGTGATGCTTCATTTGTGGTTCCTTTGCCAAATATTTTATAATAGATGCACAAATATGCATTGCCTGCCAAATGAGGGTAGAGCTAGTATCAATTCCTTGATAGTTGCCATTTTGATGGTTTCTGTGTGATTAGAGGGAGACATCAAATTGCTGGTGACTGTGTTTTTAAGTTATTGAAGTCTACGTTTTACCCAACGTCACCATTTGTATGATGCGTTTTTCTAATTGTATTTTGTAATTGGATCTCCTGCATCCGATATCAGAATCAGGTTATTTTATGAATCCCTTGGGGATCCATTAAAAAGTCACACGAACCAGTCAAAAAGCCTTTCCAAGAGAAAAACATCAGTCTAACATTCATCAAAGTTCTAAAAGTTGTATGTCTTCTTTGTTATTTGATATCCCAGAATTTGTCTCTGGTAGTATAAGCTACGCTACTATTGTAATACAATAAACAAATACATGCCAAGTAAGTATGGAAAGACAATGCAGCGTCATCTAGCAGAGATAAAGTTGATCAGTTGGGCAATACGATACTATAACGGTTGTGCAATCGATGCAGATAGTGGTTGCACTATGCGATTTATCCGTTTGTGTTCATATTGTATTTAATTGAAAGATGTTTGTTGTTTTTTTTCTCTTTCTCCTTTCTTCTTTCTACATACATTCTTGCTGCCGGAGGCTGTAAATTTCCCCAGTGTGGGACGAATAAAGGATACCTTATCTTATCTATTTTTTAATTGACCAGTAGCAGTAATTGTGGTACATCTTTAGGTGTGCAATTATACAGAAAGTCCTTGAGCGCTTTAAAGTGTCTGGTGCTGTGAAGTATGGATCAGTAACAGTTGTTCAAGTAAGTACAGAGCTGGAGCTACAATGATTATAGCGGTAATACTGTTTCACAGAGCCACTCTAGATTTGAGTTACTTTTTAGGGAGTTAATGGCGAGAAGGAAGAGGCTGTTTCAATGTCTGCTGGTTTTGGTGCGCATGGTTGGGTAGCGCTTGTCTGAGGGGAGTAGCTGGAAAAGGTGGTGGGTGGGCAGGGTGTGGGTGGTCCAGTAGGATTTTCCATGCCCTTGTGTTGGTTCTTGCGGTGTGCAAGTCCTCGAGAGGGGGTAGGGCGGTGCCACAGATTTTTTTTCCCGCAGTCCTAATTGTCTGTTGCAGTCAGATTTTGTCTTTTTTTTGTGGCGGCCCCAAACCAGACTTTGATAAAGGAACACAGGATTGATTTGATGACTGCTGTGTAGAACTGTCTTAGCAGCTCCCATGGCAAGCCGTGCTTCCTCAGCAAACTCAGGATGTACGTCCTCTGCTAGGCCTTGCTGAGGATGGAGTTAATGTTGGCCTCTCAATCCCAGGAACTTGAAGGTCTGGAACGGTTGACACAGGGCAGGTGGAAAGTATGAGGGGCAGCTGTGGCGATTGATGTTTCCTGAAGTCCACAAACATCTCTACACGATGATCTTTTAATAGCTTAGAAAGATGATATTGCAGCCATTTTTTATCCGTAATTGCTTTGCCGACTTCCTACTAAAACACAAATAAAGCTTTTGGAAGTCATACGGGTTGCTTTTCTTAGAATATAAATCTAAAGCAAATTAAATTGCTTCCGCATTTCACTGTTTGCAGTATCGACCCTTCTTCTTCTTCAATTTTGTGGAACGTAATTGTTCCTGTTCATTAAACCAATAAAGAAGGAATATGAATAGCAAACATGAAATCGGAAGCAGCAAAGCTGGCAAAACACACAATTGGAGTCTCTGCCAAATGCTTTGGGTCCAACCAAAGCAGATGAAATTACTGCTGGGCACAAAGGACGCCACTAGAGGGCAGGACCTACCAGGAGAACCGCTGAGTGTGTCCAGTCCTGGACTCTGCCGCAAAGCGGGGAATGTGAGGTGGTTTTTGCGTTCACATGCTTGAATGGCATCTTGTGATCAGAGTACATCCGCTTTAGTCTGAAAGTGGTTCTTATTAGAAAGTCACCACTTGCTTCTATTTGTCTTTGAGGCTGTGTGGGTGTGAGTGCGCGCATCATTGGGATGTTCCATTTCAGAAATGTGTTGCCTCTATTCATCTATTACTTTCTGGAGTTGAATCGGCTCCATCGCAGATTGGGAAGAGCACATGATAGTGACGATGATGATGAGGATGGCGGCCAAAGATAGATTTGAGACTCATTAGACAGCGCCTGGCTGCTTCGTCGTTGCGGGTTGTTGCATCATGATTCCAAAGCGCTCGCTGCCTTCAGTTTGGTCAGTCAGATAGAAACCAGATTGTGGGGTTGGGGGTGCTATAGCACCGCAGTGTCAAACCATTTTTCATTGGGGCCACATCGGAGAAGTGGTTGTTTGCACTAAGGGGCTGACTTGTAATGCCAAAGCGATATAACGCTACGTCAAAAAGCACGCCTTGTTGGCTCAGGAGCTCCATTTACATCCAAATCACAGTGTAGGAATTCATTAAAACAGTTTGGATATCGGGCTCCCACGTTTAAGGCACTTTTTAAGGCCAGCAATGGCAGCAATTAGCAATCAAAATTCAAACTTTGACTCTTTGATACTCGGTTGCAAATTCTTTGCCGTCAATTACAGCCTAAAGTCTGCAATGTCAAGACATCACCAGATGCTGGATTTCATCCCTGGTGATGCTCTGCCAGGCTTCTACTGCAAGTATCTTAATTTCTTGCTTGGTCTTGGAGCCTTTCCCCATCATTTTAAAAAGTGAAATGCACACTCAGTTGGACGCCGGTCAGGTTGACTTGGCCATTGGTTGCTTTCGCAGTATACTTTCGGTCAATGTCCGTCTGTATCGTGACGTACTATTTGATAACTTTTGAAGCATTTCGCCCAGGATGAGTAAATAACATGATGGTTCGGTTGCCATTCAAGCTTCTGCTGTTAAAATGCATAATTGACATTTTGTCAAGTCAAGTCAAGTACAACTTTATTGTTAAATGTGCTGTACAGCACAGATGAAATTTCTCCCCTCTCAACCAGACAACAAGAGGAGCCGCTGCGGGTGCCCGTGCCGCCATCAAAAGAACAGTTCATAACATAACAACATAAAATTACAAAATAATACAACACGACACATAAGACACAGACAGTCGTGCAATCTGAACTACGTTTCCTGCATACACTTTGTTGTTTGTTGTTGTCGGTTCATTCTCGACTTTTAATTCGTTTGTTTTTTTTTCTGTGCATGGCATATTATAAAAATGGTGTACAACAGGGGAGTTAGACTAATTTTTGTCGCGGGCCGCATTGTAGTTATGGTTTCCCTTGGAGGGCCGTTATGAATTTTGGGAAAGCATATTAATGTTTAATCCCCCCCCCCCACACACACACACACATATTATATACACAGCACACAACAAATGGATGGATAACTAGTTTTCAAATCAGAAGTCAAGAATAATGATTGTGTTCAGAGTCCATGATAATATTACCTGTAGAATAATATTAAACGTGAAATCCCCAATTCTTGCCTGCCCGTTACGTAAGAAACGCTTCCTCCTCCTTTTTTTAATTTATCCGCATGAAAGTAACACATGGACTACAAATCATAACACTTGGTAACCTTTCCTACTTTGTAGTCTTCCCTTCACATGTCTCATCAGCCCACAGGATGTTGGTCCACAAGTGTAAAGGCTTTTTCTATTTATTTATTTATTTTTAATGTTCACGCAAATCTGGCCTTCCTGTTTTTCAGGCCCACTAATGGTTGAAAACTCGTGATGAAGTTTTGTTTCGATTGTTGTCTTTGACACACACACTCGTACCTCCTGGAGAGTGATGAAGGGATTTTCCTTAACTTTTTGGGGGGAAAAAATTCTTCAGTCATCAACATCACCTATAAAAACAAACTTTTTGTTCTGTGTTCAGGTGAAGCAGCGTGTCAAAGAGTTTTGGCTCAAAATGGTCCACCAAGTCGGGCGCCAACACTGGGCCAGCGGAGGTGACGACGAGCGCTCTTCGACCCCTCGCGTGGAAGGAGAAGAGGTGCACGACCTCCCCGCCCATGCCCTGGTGGTCTCCCACGGGGCCTACTTGTGCATGACCATGCGCTTCCTCGTGGACGATTTACACTGCCCCGTACCCGAAGGCTGCAGCAGAGCACGCATGTTTTCTCTGAGTCCCAACGCCGGCGTGAGTCGTTTTGTGCTCACCTTGGCCAAAGAGGACAACGCTCTCAAGGTGTCTCAGATTCGATGCTTGTTTGTCAACAAGGGAGATCATGTGAAAACAGAGCAGGATGGATCTTCATTTAAAATAGCTGAGACACGATAGAAAAGTCATGTCAACACTATTTAATATTTAGGCCACACGGAAAAGAAGCAATTTTAGAGAAGATAAGTCTTGAATGTTAATAAAGAGTTCACACAGATCTTTTTGGCTTTGGCAACATTAAAGGGAAAAAGAAGATAAGCGCTTCACCATTTATTTCTCATCGTAATATTTTTGGTTTTGTCTTTTCAGTGTGGCACGAATTAGTCAAGAAGTCAAACTTTTTCCCATTCAGCTCCTCTAAACATGATTAAATCCATCCTGCTTGGCCCAGAAATAAAAAGTGAAGGCCCCACGGGCCGAGTGATTTTGTTATTTTATGTCCCAAGACATTTGTTCATTTGATGTCTCGTGAATGTTTAGCAGCCTGCACCTGTATCATTGAAGACTTGAGCCATGGCTTGATGATTTAATAGTAGAGTAAGCATTGGCGGAGCCGGGGGGGGGGGGGGGGGGTGTACTGAGGTGGCATTGGATCACCCTTGCACCCCTCAGGCGTCAATCCAGGTGATTGTCTTGCAGCATTACAGTTGTTTCAAATCTGTGAGCACACTCCACTGGCAAAAAAAAAATAAAAAAATGTTGATGGAATACTACACATTTTTTGTTCGTCTTGGATACATTTTCACAAAATCGCAGCACTTTTAACGCATACTTAATGTCTGCTGATCGTAAGGCGTTTTAACCCGAAAAAAATGACCATGTATAGAAAGGCATTTTCCGACAAAAATTAACAAGCATGTATAGAAAGGTGTTTTAGCCGAAATAACAACCATGTATAGTAAGGCGTTTAAGCCAAAAAACGACCATGAAAAGGAAGGCGTTTTTAGCCGAAAAAAAAGACCATGTATATCAGTGGTCACCAACATGGTGCCCGCGGGCACCGGGTAGCCCGTGAAGACCACTTGAGTAGCCCGCCAGTGCCTGGATATTGTGATTTGCTAGTAGAAATTATGATTTAAAAATGCAAACATTGGCAGTACTGTGAGACATTTCGAAACACGATCAAAGTCTGACAATTTAAATCATCAAGTATTAAAAATAACACATCCTCATATTATTGAAGGTATTTTGGACAAATATGTTATTTCAGACGTGTATCAATTTGGTAGCCCTTCACACAATCGGTACACATGAAGTTGCTCTCACCCTCAAAAATGTTGGTGACACCTGATGTATATAGTAAGGTGTTTTAAGAAAAAAAAACCCGACCATGTATAGTAAAAGTGTTTCGCCGGAAAAAAAGACCATCTATAGTAAGGCTTTTTGAGATGAAAAAAAAACGACCATGTGTAAGGCGTTTTTAGTCCAAAATAACGAACATGTATCGTAAGGCGTTTTAACCCGAAAAAAATGACCATGTATAGAAAGACATTTTCAGACAAAAAAAAAAAAAACGACCATGTATAGTAAGGAATTTTAACCCGAAAAAAACGACCATGCATCGTAAGGCGTTTTTAGCCGAAAATACCGACCATGTATAGTCCGACAATTTTAGTCGAAAAAAACGACCATGTTTAGTAAGTCGTTTTAGCCGAAAAAAACTACCAGGAAGGCGTTTTTGGACAAAAATTTTAGCCGAAAAAAAATGACCTTGTACAGTAGGGCATTTTTAGCCGAAGAAAACGACCATGTATAGTAAGGTGTTTTTAGCCGAAATTAACAAGCATGTATAGAAAGGTGTTTTTAGCAGAAATAACAACCATGTATAGTAAGGCGTTTTAACCCCCCCAAAAAACAACCATGTATAGGAAGGCTTTTTAGCCCCCCAAAAAACGAACATGAAGAAGTTTTTAGATGAAAAAACAACCATGTATCGTAAGGATGAAAAAGCCTTTTTATTCACTGACAGAAATTATATGTTGGGAAATGTTAACCATGTTACAGCACCATGATCCTGCATTATAATGGGAATGCTTCTGTGCAATGCTTTTTTTCCCCCATAATAAATTCACAACTGCTTTTTTTGAATGCGTGAGTAACAGTAAGTCTTCAGCTAGACCTTTCGCTTTTTTAAACATAGTACCATTATAACATTTTACAATGTTCTAATAACTTTGTAAGTGAAGATGTGGTCAACCCTATACAGTACTGTACAGTACTTTCGCAGGGGTGACCAAACTTTTTGGATCGAAGATCTACTTTTTGATCAACTAACCTCACGGGATCTACCCTTACCGGCGCGCGCACGCACACACACACACACACAAATTTAAGATTTACCTGCTTTATTTTATTTTTTAAATATATTTTTATAGTGAAAATGAGACTGATTAGTGTGCAGTGTATATTAACACAAAAATATATATAACTAACATGTACAAAGACACACAAATGGTTGTTTGTTTTTTTTCTTCTCGACACTCCTCGGATCTACTTGGGACCTGTCTTAGATCTCCCGGTAGATCAGGATCTACCTAATGGGCACCCCACTGTAGAATGTAGTGCCATCTATTGGTGAACTATCAGAATGTCACAACCTAAGCTCAAAACTCGTTTTTGTATAGATAGATACACACACACACACACACACTTAATGTGATCAAACATTTTTTACATATTTTAATTCGTAGTGTTTTTTTAATCACAGATGAAAAAATGACAAATAACAAATTTCACAGACTGTCCCTGTCAAGTAACAATCTGAGAAATTTACTTTTCGGTGAAAGATTGATGTGCTGACAGATCATCGAGTAATCCAAGTGTATACTCTGAGACATCAAGCCTGTATGACATAATAAAGATACAAAGCATAAAAGAGTCACAGCAACTGCATAGCAACTGAAAGATTAATTTAAGGAGGAAGAAACGTTGACAACAGGGGCACCACCCGGTGATCGACTCCGCTTGTGAAGCAAAACCTGGTGGAAGTTCATATTCCGTGTCAAAGATTAGACTGCAAATGAATAAAAGATAAACGAGGTCTAAACAATAAATACACAGAAGTCTAAAACAACAAGAATCCAAGTAACCAAACATCAAAGTCACTACAGAAATACTAGCAAACTAGCTTGACTTGAACTGCGACAGCAAACAGCAGTTAGACGTGACAAATAAGACAATGAACCAACAAAGATGAAACAAACAAGTCAACGAGGAACACGTGGACAAAACAGTGTCAGTACAGGTGGGCGTACAGGTGGGCACAACAACCTAACGACACGCACACAAACAAACAAAAAACATTAGGAAAACATGAAACTACTAAATCAAAACCAAAATCAAATAAAGTTCTAGGAAGGCAACACGATAAGTTCTTGACAGGACCAATCCGATGCCTGTCCTGCCAGCAGTGAGACAGGTTCTTGGCGGGACCTATCCAGTGGCCGGTCAGGAAGCCAGATGAGAGATTCTTGGCGGGACCAATCGGGCGGGCGTGGCGGAGCCCAGACAAGAGGTTCTTGGCAGAGCCAGTCCAGCGGCCATCCCGGGGTCCACACAGAGGCCAAGGGCGGCCACAAGGCCAGAAAACACAGAAAAGAGCTGACACTCTGATTGGGAGAAAACGTGACATCGAGTAATCCAAATTTAAAAACTTTGAGACATCAACCAGCCTACATAGATGCAAATCATAAAGGAGCCACAGCAACCGAAACATTCAGCAGGGACAAAGTGTTACAACATCCGCTTCCATTTTCCAATAAATAAATACCTTTATCATTTGTACAACTCGGTGTCCGGCACCTGATATGAAAGGTTGCAAACGCAAAGGCCAATTACGCTGAATTAAAAATGAAGCATTTCAAAAACCAACACATTTACAAATAGGCGAAATTGCTCACAGTGATGATGCGTTTCCCAAATGCGCAACAAACTTTTGCCGCATCTCGCACGAGGGTTGATGTTTAACTGAAAACAAAGGTTCAAGGACACTGTGCACTGAACTGTGCACTGAACCTAACCTGCCTCTCATGATGCCATCCAGTGTTTCCAAACTAACCACGGTAGTGAGGTAACACATTCTGTTGCGGCAAGATTTTCATTCCAGTCCTGCATTTGGGAAAATGGCATCGGTCCCGCAACAGGAAATGCTTCCTTGCTCCTGTAACAGTAGGAGCAGTTTGCAAAGGGATGATAGTGGGTTGTGTGAGTGCCTTGACATCATTTGAAAGTCTACCTCCATTTTTGGGCAAAAATATGCCTTGCGAACCAAGATCTTCACTTATCTCACAAGACTTCAGTTCAGTGAATGTAAAAAAAATAGCTCCAAAAGAAGGACCAGCCTGGATCAATGGGTGTCACGACAAAAACAACAACAGAATACGCGGTCCCCTCCAAAATGATGCATTCTTCATTTGAAATGATTTGCCGGGCCTTTTCTCGAGCTTCTTTCGGTTCTTGTTTATTTCTGAGACTTTCTCCATTCGCTCTCCTTTTCAGCAGGCAAAATTGCAAAGGCTCGACTCGGTTAAAGTCCGCCGATTGACTTGGCCAGTCTAAGACCTTCCACTTTTTTCCCCTGATGACGTCTTTGCTGTGTTGGCAGTCTGCATTATCTTGTTGAATGATGACGCTTCGCCTGATAAGGTTGGATACATGTATTGCCAGATAAAACGGTTTCATCAACTTTAAAATTGAATGGGTGGCTTCATACAAAAATCGCTCGTGTCATGTTCCTGTTTCGCACATCTTGATGTTAACACCGAGAAATAGAAGCAGGAAAACGGAACTTTGGTTTCCGATTCATCTTTCCATCTGAAACTCTTCCGTAAAAGACAAAAACAAACAAATTGACCTTGCCGTTCCCATACTTGTGGAGGGGACTCGACATGAAGTCCCGTTAGAAGACTCCAGTGTCAACATAGACAGCGCTTGCTTTTTTTTTTTTTTTCATTTAAAATGGTGAACTCCTTTTTATACTTCTGTTACAAGAAGAGGTGAGATGCATGGAGCGCATCTTCGTCATTTATAATTGACAACATAAAAAAAAATCTGAAAAGGTTTTATGTTATTATTTTCGATGGGGAAAAAATAGTTTTGACCATCTTCGGGAACAGACCTTGTTCACTCTTAGATCTTCCAGTGTACGTTTTTTAACTTTAAACCACAATTGCCCAAGTTGATGACGTCAGTCTTGTTCCGCTCGGTCCGCTATGTTGGTCTTGACTGGACTCACAGGCCCGTTTGGATGTAAGACCTTTAAGGGGTCATCGTCACTGGAGGTGATGGTCTCCTTTGACACGGCTCCCGTCTGGTCCGGTTCCGGCTGGCCGTGATCTGAATCTTTGTGCTCCTTGACGGAATGAGAGGGATGCGACTCGGACCTTAACGGGTCTGACGGGTTCACCTCCTCGCTCCTCCTCTGTCTCGTCACCAAGCGAGCCAGGAAGCGCATTGGCGAGACGGAGGACAGCCCCGATGACCCAGGGTGAGAGAGTACAAGCAGACTTGTTTTTGGAGAGTAAATGGCACTGCTCTGTTTGGCACCGATGAAGCCAATTCGGCAGAAGAGACAGTCGCTCCAGTTATTTGGCCTCTGTTTGGTAAGAAAAGAACAACAACGTGCTTTTCAGTGTTTCCTCGCTGTATCGTGGCTCATTATGCATACTACGGCGTAGACTTTAACATGATCATTTTGACCATCGACGGGCAAATCCGAATTTAGAATTGCACACCTAACGTGTAATGCCACAACATGCCGTGCTGCGCTAAGGTCAACTCTCGAGGATGTAATTTAATTAAAGGGGCAGTCAAAACATTTGTGGACACTCATGTGTTCTATGCACCTCGATGAGTCTAAGCACAGAATTTTGGTTTGTGGAATATGAACTAAGCAGCCATTGTGCCTTTTACCGACACTTGCTTCATCTTCTGAGACGGTTGATCCTCACTAGGGTCGCGGGGGGTGCTGGAGCCTATCCCAGCTGTATCCGGGCAGTAGGCGGGGGACACCCTGAATCGGTTGCCAGCCAATCGCAGGGCACACAGAAACGAACAACCATTCGCACTCACACTCACACCTAGGGACAATTTAGAGTGTTCAATCAGCCTGCCACGAATGTTTTTGGAATGTGGGAGGAAACCGGAGCACCCGGAGAAAACCCACGCAGGCCCGGAGAGAACATGCAAACTCCACACAGAAAGGCCGGAGCTGGAATCGAACCCGGTACCTCTGCACTGTGAAGCCGACGTGCTAACCACTGGACTACCGGGCCACCCTCTCCGACACTTGCTGCCAACTGAAAATAACATCACAGTTCCGAGGCGCTCAACTTGCAGACGTCACATGACCAAACCCAGAAAACACTTGAGCCGCGACGTTCGTTACATGAGCTCTTAGGCACTCTGATGTCATTCTCAGAACATATCCATACATCCATTTTTCAAATCCGCTTTTCCTCACAAGGGTCGCGGGCGTGCTGGAGTCTACCCCGGCTGACTTCGGGCAGCAGTCGGGGTACACCCTGAACCGGTTGCAGGCCAATCGCAGGGCACACGTAGACGAACATTTGCGTTCACAGTCACGCCGAGCGACAATTTGGAGCGTTCAATCAGCCTGTCATGCATGTTTCGGAATGCGCGAGGAAAGCGTTGTGCCCGGAGAAAAATATCGAACCCTGTTCTTCTGCACTGTGAGGCGGACGTGCTAGCCAGTCATCCACCGATGCGCCCATAGAACATATTGTTCGACTTGATTTCCGCTTTCGAAAGCAACAAGAAGCTCCCCAATCTCCAGTAACAGTCGTCATTCCCACAAAGCAGTGAGAATAGATGAAAAGATTTTTAATTGCCATAACATCAATGCTAATTTCTCTTTATTTCATTTCACATTCTTTAGTATGTTATTGTTAAATTAGCAGACGTTCATCAGACGCAGTGATATATGGTTTGGTTGAACATTTCAATGTTGAAATATGATACTTTTTTTTTTTTTTTTTTTTGTCTTTTGTTTTGTGTCAGTTTTAAAGCCGACTTCAACTGGGGGTGGCAAACGGCTTCAAGCAAGCATGCTCGGCCTCTTGCTCGGAGACCCATGTGAGCGCAAGCGCGTAAGCGGCTGCTAAGGGATACTCTCTAAAGCTCTATTTTAATACAGTTTAACCCGTTGGGTCAAGAACGCAGCCCCTGTGATAAACGGGGTGGACTGAATTTGCAGTCATCTGGGTGCAATCAAAGTTAAAAAATATAAATAAATAAAGTGACTCACAAAGCTGTACGGCTCCCCCTCGGAGTCCAGGCACACAAAATGCTTTCTTCTCAGGTCAAATATGGACACACAATTGCTCCGTTGTGTCTTCGCGGGACGAACAACTGCAAGGATTTGAGGCAAAATCAGACGACCACAATAAAAGCACGTTTTGGTTGTTTTACATATACCGTAGACGACATGTGAAAGAGGCACGATTTTTCACAACTTGATTTTTAGTACAGCCTACGCCTGCACGAAGCAGCTTTAAAGCCTACTGAGAATCCACGCAGGTCAAACCAAGACGCAGAAGCGGACTCACCCAGAAATTGGCCGAGAAGACGTTTCCTCACGGATCCAGCACTCTGCAGCACGTAGTAATGTGCCCTCCTGGCTGACGTATCCGAATGCGTTCCAGAGATCAAGCTCGCACTCTGCTGAAGCGGTAGCTCCTCAGGGTCCTTTGACCTCAACTTACAATCCAAGGGTAAAGACACATGGGCGGCAATCAGGAGGAATGGGAAGAAAGTCGCTTGCATGGTCATTTGAGGAAGGCGCGCTTTCCTTACCAGAGCAGAGCGAGCGCCGTCGCTTAGAGTGTGAGGAGCTCTCTCTGCAGGAGGAGAAAGTCCAGCGGGCTTATTTAAACACAGGGTCGCGTCCAAATGACACAAAGCCTTGTTGTTTGTCTGTGGTTTAGGGTTGCCTTTGTGGAATTCCTGCAATCTTTAACTGGCAGCGCAACAAGGAATGTCGCTGCCTCTTTGGAAACTGAAATACATTATTTGTATTCGTGCAACTGTGTAAACTGCAAGTGCGTCACAAAGGAGGACAACAAGTTCGCTGCATTAGCCGCATCGACATCATCCAAATAGTCTTCGAGTGGTCATTGTGTCACGCAAAACCATCCGGGGTGTATCACTTTCTCTAAATCGACAGTTCCCTCCAAATGTTTTGAAAGGCAGGGTTCCTTTTTGGATGCACACTCAACGCATTTGGGTTTTCAGATCAAAAGATGAACATGAGGCAAAAGTTCAGAAGTCCAGCTTTTTCTTTTTTTTTCATGGTCTTTACATCTGGATATGTCAAAAACTCTGGACAGTGCACCTTTTGTTTGAAGCTTCTCACTTTTCAAGAGAGCAAAAGTATTGAAGCAGGTGTTATTAAATGAACTTAAAGTGAGTAACATTAAATTTTGGGTGTCGGAAGCCTTAGCTGCAAGAACCGCATCAAGCCTGCCAACCATTGAATTCACCAGACTGTTGCATTCTTCATTTGAAATGCTTTGCCAGGGCTTCCAGCCAGATTCATTTTTTGATCTGAAACCCAATTGTCTTGTGTACACAACAAAAACAAAAAGGAATTGACCTTGTAGTTCCAGTACTCTTTTCAAGGAATGTATACATTTAATTTTTATCGGACCCAAACGGAACTCAAACATATACAGTACAGCCACTGAGGTAACGTTGGAACTCTACTGCCAGTGTTATAAATATCATGTTGAATTTCTTCTGTTTCAAGTGAAAAAAGAAGAGAGGCGGAGTACGGGGGTAATTACAGGTCCGCTTCTCTCAACTGTCCTAACAATCAATCAGTATACTGAACATTGATAACAAATCTTCGAGCAAATGTTTCAAAAGTATTGTCAAACGTGGAAGCTTGAAGACATCACAGCAGTTTTTACAAAATCTTTTTTATTATCAGGAATACAGTTGAATGCTGTGCACAGCACATACGTACAAAAATAAAAGGAAACCCATTTGTCATATAGTCTTTTTTTTAACGTACTCACCATCCTATTTTTTTCTCAGAAACAAATGATTGAAGAAGTCTATTGTTTCAAACTAATTTACAATCATTTCAATAATCAGAACTAAGGCAGAAGGTGAGGTATATGTTCCAAAAGAGGAGGGGGACTCAAGAGGAAGCACTCTCCCCTCAGTGCAGGAATAGGAAACTGAGAGGAAAACAGAAAGGCTGCAGGCACACAGCGAGACACACACACACACACATTCTGAGCACAGATCCACTCGCTTGAGATTCCTGTAAACCCACATAGATCTTTAATCGCAGCTGATGGTCAGCAAAACCGACAAGGGACCATTCCAAATTCCTTGTGCATAATAGGGCATTAAAGAAGTGGGAGTTGATTGACAAGGGATCTTTTTTTTTCCCGCACCATACCAATACTTCTCTCAGTGAAATCAAAACTCAACCGGAAGTCTGCCTCAAAACAACATCATGCAACAGACTTTCTTGTCCTTTGAAGACACCCAACAAAGTTGCATTTCGAGGCAACATCGCTGCGAATAGTAAAATATTCTCTTGTATTGCCAGTCGAACCACCTCGCGTTGTTTTAAGAGTGTCCTGTGCAACACCCAACAAGAGATGGCAAAACAAAGCCAAAAGCAATTCACACAATATTGCCTTCACAAGCAAGTGCTTTGAAATGTGTAAATCAGACTTCTTAGCCATGGACTCATCCCCTTTCGATAAAATTGCACCGCATATAATAATTTATCCTCATTTTAGTAGTTTTGCCAAAAATGTTACAATCATGCAATCATTCCAGCAAAAAACAAAAACAAAAAACAAAAAAAAAACAGAAGATACAGCTGATTATTTTCTGATTATTTCCTCCATCATGTGTTAAAATTAACAAAACAATCATAATGGTGATCGAACCAAAAGATAGCTTTATCAGCAGTGATAATAGTCACAGTTTAACACCTTCAGCCTCCCTTGTAATCACAGTATTCAACATGTTTAACCAAGCAAGCAACCGTTCTGGAAGCATTTGATTCTTTTTGCTACTTACAGTGCATCCCACTTAACTCTTGTGCACCCCACCCCCACCGACCCTTTTGGCCTGACGGTGTCCTGTTATTCCTGACTCGAGGTCAACTGATATGACCTCTGGTGTCATTTTGGCAAAAAAAAACGCTGTATGCGCTGGCATGGCCGCACTCGCCATCCAGGTGCCACACGTCTCAGTTACCAAGCATGAGCAGAAAGTTTGTCCTCCCTACCCCCCCCCCCCCCCCCCGCCCTCCCGATGCACTGCCCACAGCAGTTTACAGTTAAGAGTGAATGAGGTAAACGGTGACAACATTTTCTTCAAACAAATCATACTCCACCAAGCTGGACGGAGTGGTACTTTGCTACGTGCAGAAATTTGCAAAACATTTCAAATTGAGTAGTACAGTAGAACCTCTCAAGTTTTTACACAATGCTGGTCAAGCTCCAGTTTTGTCTGATTAAAAAAAAAAATAAATAAATAAAAAGACATACTTTAATTAACTGTACAGACAATATTTGAACATTCTAAACTGTCATACGAGTGTAAAAATACATTTACCAGTCAGTAAATTTGTACAACACGCATGAAATGACTGACCACGATCTGATTTGCATATCGTTCTATTTCAAGAATGACTTCATTTTCTCATGTCGTGACAACAGGGCTGTGTTCGAGATCGCTCCCTGTCCACTCATGTGCTTGTCTATTGACTAGTTTGTTGCTTTTATATATATATATATATATATATATATATATATATATATACACACACGTGGTTAGCACGTCTGCTTCACATGGCAGAGGTACCGGGTTCGATTCCAGCTCCGACCTCCCTGTGTGGAGTTTGCATGTTCTCCCCGGGCCTGCGTGGGTTTTCTCCGGGTGCTCTGGTTTCCTCCCACATTCCAAAAACATTCGTGGCAGGCTGATTGAACACTCTAAATTGTCCCTAGGTGTGAGTGTGAGTGCGAATGGTTGTTCGTTTCTGTGTGCCCTGCGATTGGCTGGCAACCGATTCAGGGTGTCCCCCGCCTACTGCCCGAAGACAGCTGGGATAGGCTCCAGCACCCCCCGCGACCCTAGTGAGGATCAAGCGGCTCGTAAGATGAATGAATATATATATATATATATATATATATATATATATATATATATATATATTGCATAGTATAAAACTTTATTGACAAATGTACTGTATGAGTAACATGTAACATCCAGCACAGATGAAATTACTACAAATTAGAAAATGAGTACCATGAGGAAAATGCAGAGGAATGACCAAAAAAAAAAGGAGGCAAACTCCAAAGAGGAAGACAGCATGGATCTAATCTAAACAAATGTGCATCTTTGCAAGACAATGTGGAGTGAGCACAGAATCGACAAAAACAAAATTGACAGAAAGAAAATCCCCCCACCCCTCAAAAAAAAATAAGGCAAGGTCATCATTTATCCCGTACTGGGAACTTGTTTTATTATTAAGACTCCAAACTTTGATTCATCTTAACACCAGTAATCGGACTGAATTTGATCATTTCCTCTCCTTTTCGATCAAAGTCGGCATAGGCTCAACCATCTGATGTCGCTAAAAGTGATCCTGACTGATGATCTTGTGGCGTGTTAATCGCGATTAATCTGATAGCATTTCATTTTGCTTTAAAGTGCATTTCGAAACAATTGTCCCCCAGACTACTGTTTGCAAACCAATTATTGTGTTTATTTGATCATGTTTCCCGATAAAAAAAACAAGAGCTAAGCAGTATCGCACGAGGGGGAGGAGATGATGTACTCACAGACGTTTTTGAAATGGATTCGGTCATTGTTTTCCAAAGTAAAAGAAGATTCTTGCAAAAGGCTGTTAACATGCTACTTTAAATGCTGCTGTTAACAACAGACTTTGGAACTCAGGGGAAATCAGTTTAGGCATTAACGCTGAGCGTGAACGGCATTGCGCATGAACAGACTTACTGAGACTTTTAACCAAGGTGGCGATTTGAGGAGGGGCTTTAATTTGTTCACGTGGCACTGATTAATTGAGAAACGGTGTCACTTCTAGCGGAGGCAACTATTTGTGGAAATGTAGCATTATTAACCCTTTCAGGGACAGCGGTTACAATAGTGGGCAGCTTCTCATGTTATCAGGTTACAGGGTGCATGAAAGGATTCACTTTTTTTTTGCCATATCCCAGGAGAACCCAAGAACCCTTTTCATCTTTGGAAAATGATGAATTGTCCATTAAATGACTTCTGTATGTTCACTGGACACCAAAATATGTTTTTCTTTTTCAAATATTCAATGCTTGAATCCTAATTTAGGATAAGGGCCAAATTTGACCCTTTGGGATTTAAGGGTAAGATTTGAATAGCAGAATTTATAGGGGCCAAATTTGTCTCTGTGGGTTCTCCAGGGATATTGTATTGAGGAACATTCCCTGCCTCTTTTGTGGCAATTGGAATCCATGTCTCAAAAAGCCAAAGAAAATCATTTGTGATGTTTGAGCTCCCCCGTCCCCACCCCACTTCCCAGAATCGCTCGACTAAGCAACTTTAGTACTTCAGAGGTTCCACTGTACCCCAAAACTAAACACTGATTGCAGCGCGTGTCAGCAGGGCCGAAAACGGTGTCGATGAGTCATGACATCCTCATCTCAATCCGCATGAGAAAACACGAGAGGCTTGCTTGTCATGCTGCTCAAAGAACAAGGTCGCCACAAGAAAACAACGAAACGTCAGTAACCCGAGAACGAAACGTCAGCATCGAAAGCCTCCGTACACAAGTGGCTCGGATGGATGGGGGGGGCCCGCAGTGTTCGTCTGCATCACTCGCATCGTTCAATCAGCAACGGCGGCCACTCGCAGAGACCCTTAAAAGTCCAATTTGGAGCATAGCTGCCGTCGTGGCCTTTGCCCCCTCCCCGATCCATCGCCAAATTACAGTATCTCAAAGGGCTGCATTCAAGGAAAAGTATGCTACATACTCAGTGACCAATTTGCATAAATACAACATTTCATCAATAATAATGTCAGAATAATGGGAGTGACTGGGGTACCTGAAGTGTCGAATCCTGATGTCCATCAGAGCGGACTCTCATTGACAGTGAACTGACTAATCAACAGTAGCGTCCACTCTATTTCCTGCATAAAGGCCAAACCAAAAGGGAAGCCTCCGTCACTCTTTTGTCTAAATGCCAGACAGCGCACTCTCATCCGTAGAACTTAAGTGAGAAAAATGATGTTTCCTTCATACTTGGATGACAATGGCATGTCCACAAAGACTTTTGATCACCAAATTGCGGGATTGTCAAAACTCCCTCCGGGGTCCGATTTCTTTCTTTCAAATGTTTCGAAAAGGCTCTGCAATCACAATTCACTTCATTTAGCTCATTCCCGGAGGGAACATCGTGTGGCCTTCCTGGAATGGGGCTCAAGACCAACGCTGGCGTCTGACTTGCGAAGTGATGGCTTGTCTGTCATTCCTATTTCTGACTTAAGCACCGGCGATACTTGCATGCAAGGGTGGGGGGGGACCGAATTGGAATTCAAGGCACCGCTACCTCATGACAAAACAAGAACAACCACCGCCATACTTGCAAGTGCTTGAGCTGCCCTGTCAGAGACGATATCCAACAAACAGAGATGGTGCACAACAAAAACATGTTCACTTGCATTTTTTTCCCTCGGTATAAGTTCCATGCATGTATATTTTCAGGGTTTTTTGTGCTTTGAGGTAATACAATGATCATCTCCAAAAAGAAGGGGGCACCCACTCCACTGACTCCAGCAAGCACCCATACAGTAGAATGAAGAGACCAATGAAGCCTCCTCCCCTCACCCAACATAAATTGGTTTAAAATCCAACAAAGCAGCAAAGAAAGGCATTTCATCATTTCTAATACAAAGTAAGCTACCCAAATATACATATAAAGTCTGAATAAATACTATTGGATATTCTCTCTATGACAGACCGAGGTGGTTTTTTTTATGGATGTTCAGAATGGATCGGGTATTGAAGTTACCTGGGAAAGAATCCACATGTGCAAATAAGTGTGTTATTGCCAGTCTTTGCTCGGGGGAGGTCATATTCGGGGTAGGAAGTGCGTCACAGTCATGGCAGTGGTGGCCTTGTTGCCCCTCTTGACGCGGCCGTGCTTGCTGAGCGCCACGAAGGAGCCTCTGTACGCCAGCGATTCGTAGGCGTTGTAGTTGTTGGGGAGCATCCTCTCTCGGAACTTGCACTCGTCATGGAAGACTGTCTGGAGAGGACACAGGTGGCAAAGTCATTTTCACCAGCTCCCTCCTGGGCTCATTCCTACATATGCAAAAAAGGTTGGGGTGTTCCCTTTTGGAATTTTTGAAACAAATACACGATCCATCTGTCCCCATTGAAATGAATGAAAACACTCTTCATCATTTCCTGCCCGCCACGCAAAAAAAAAATGCTTTAACTTCAGTTTCAAAAAGAAAAAAGGCACTCTACAGTATTGTAAATAAAAGTTGTTGTTTTTTTCGCACTTTTCTGTGATTCAGTGGGCCTCCTTCGAGTATGTGGGCTTTGGCCACCAGGTGGTCGTCGATTACACACATGGAGCTAAGGCACTAAAATTTTATGCTGTTGGATAAAAAGGAACGTCGCAACTATGTTACGGTAATGTTAGCCATTATTTTGCCACTGTACTCTGATCGAGATTCCTCTGTATATGTCCAGTCGTGATAAACACGTCATCCAGAAATTTGATCCACACATCAAACGGCATTCTGGCCAAAGCATCGGGGGAAGAGTTATTGATTTGATGAACCATTGTTTTGCCAGTATTTAGAATCAGAATCAGAATCATCTTTATTGGCCAAGTATGTAGAACACACAAGGAATTTGTTTCCGGTATAACACGCTGCATTAGTATCATCGTAAACAACAAAATCATTGAACCATTTTAGAGTGACCAGTAGCAGTATTTGTAATACAAGAAGAGTGACTACGTCAGTGACTGTTTAGGCAGTTAATGGCTAGAGGGAAGAAGCTGTTTAAGTGTCTACTGGATTTGGTGTGCATGGATCTGTAGCGTCTGCCTGAGGGGAGTAGCTGGAAAAGGTGGTGGGCAGGGTGCGGGGGATCCAGGGGGATTTTTCGTGCCCTTGTCTTGATTCTTGCAGTGTGCAAGTCCTCAAGAGTGGGTAGGGCGGTGCCAATTATTTTTTCCGCCGTCCTAACTGTCCGTTGAAGTCGCATTTTGTCCTTTTTTGTGGCGGCCTCAAACCAAACCGTGATGGAAGAACACAGGATTGAGTCGAGGAATTTAGTGTATTATGATGACGCAAAGTCGGTACAATGAGCAAGAACCCGTTACATCTTGGTGCAAGTTGAGATAGAAGCAAATCATTTCACATTTTCCATGTTTGCACTGGAATTGTTTCATCACACTTGCAAAGTAAAGTAACATGCAGACAAACACACAAACACACACACACACACACACACACACACACATAAAAAAAAATCCTCATCTCACCCCTCGGGTGGTGTCCGTCCCTCATTCAGCTCGGGTCCTCTACCAGAGGCCAGGAAGCTTGAGGGTTCTGCGCAGTATCCTTGCTGTTCCCAGCACTGCACACTTCTGGACTGAGATGTCCGATGTTGTTCCCGGGATCTGTTGCAACCACTCATTTAGTTTGGGGGTCACTGCCGCGAGTGCTACAACCACCACAGGCACGACTGTCACCTTTACCTTCCAGGCTCTCTCCAGCTCCTCTCTGAGCCCTTGGTATTTCTCGAGTTTCTCATGTTCCTTCTTCCTGATGTTTCCATCACTTAAGACCGCTACATCCACTACAACGGCTTTCTTCTGGCCTTTATCTATTATCACGATATCTGGTTGGTTCGCCATTACCATCTTGTCAGTCTGGATCTGGAAGTCCCATAGGATCTTCGCTCTGTCATTCTCCACCACCTTCGGAGGTGTTTCCCATTTTGACGTTGGGGTTTCCAGTCCATACTCCGCACAGATGTTTCGGTAGACTATGCCAGCCACCTGGTTATGGTGTTCCATGTAGGCTTTCCCTGCCAGCATCTTACACCCTGCAGTTATGTGTTGGATCATCTCAGGTGCCTCTTTGCACAACCTACACCTTGGGTCTTGTCTGGTGTGGTATATCTGGGCCTCGATGGCTCTGGTGCTCAAGGCCTGCTCCTGAGCAGCCAGGATGAGTGCCTCTGTGCTGTCCTTCAGGCCAGCCCTCTCTAGCCACTGATAGGACTTCTTGAGATCAGCCACTTCAGTTATGGTCCGGTGGTACATCCCGTGTAAGGGCTTGTCCTCCCATGATGGTCCCTCTTCCAGCGCCTCATCTTCTGTTCCCCATTGTCTGAGACATTCTCAGGGTACGTGATCCGTTGGAGCCTTCTCCTTGATGTATTCATGGAGCTTGGATGTTTCATCCAGGACAGTGTCTCTCACACTCACTAGTCCCCGGCCTCCTTCCTTTCGGCTTACGTACAGTCTCAGGGTGCTGGATTTGGGATGGAACCCTCTATGCATGGTTAGGAGCTTTCGGGTCTTAACGTCCGTGGTCTGAATCTCTTCCTTTGGCCACCTTATTATTCTTGCAGGGTATCTGATCACTGGCAGGGCATAGCTGTTTATTGCCCGGGTCTTATTCTTGCCATTGAGCTGGCTTCTTAGGACTTGCCTCACTCGCTGGAGGTATTTGGCCGTAGCCGCTTTTCTTGTTGCCAGTTCGAGGTTGCCATTGGCTTGCGGTATACCGAGGTACTTTGTAGCTGTCCTCAATGTCTGCTATTGTTCCTTCAGGGAGTGAGACCCCTTCAGTGCGGACTACCTTTCCTCTCTTAGTCACCATCCGACTACATTTCTCAAGCCCGAATGACATCCCGATGTCGCTGCTGTAGATCCCGGTTGTGTGGATCAGGGAATCTATGTCCCTTTCGCTCTTAGCATACAGCTTTATGTCATCCATGTAGAGGAGGTGACTGATTGTAGCTCCATTTCTGAGGCGGTATCCATAGCCTGTCTTGGTGATTACTTGGCTTAGGGGGTTCAGTCCTATGCAGAACAGCAGTGGGGAGAGTGCATCATCTTGGTATATGCCACATTTGATGGACACTTGGGTAAGTGGCTTGCCATTGGCTTCAAGTGTGGTTTTCCACATACTCATCGAGTTCGCAACAAAGGCTCTTAGGTTCCTGTTCACCTTATACAACTCCAAGCATTCAGTGATCCATGTATGTGGCATCGAGTCATAGGCTTTCTTGTAATCAATCCAAGCTGTTCACAGGTTGGTTCGTCGGGACCTGCAGTCTTGTGGGACTGTTCTGTCAACCAGGAGCTGATGTTTGGCTCCTCTGGTATCTCTACCAATGCCCTTCTGCGCTTCGTTCATGTATTGATCCATGTGTCCACTTATCTTAGCCGCAATGATGCCGGACATGAGCTTCCATGTTGTGGAGAGACAGGTTATTGGCCGATAGTTGGATGGGGCTGCATCCTTCGCGGGATCCTTCATGATCAGGATCGTTCGCCCTTCGGTTAGCCATTCTGGGTGAGTCCCATCCCTCAGCAGCTGGTTCATTTGTACTGCTAGGCGCTCATGGAGTGCTGTGAGTTTCTTTAGCCAGTAGGTGTGGACTATGTCCGGGCCTGGTGCTGTCCAGTTCTTCATATCTGAGACTCTTTCCTGTATGTCTGCCACTGTTATGGTAACTGGGTTCTGTTAAGGGAGGTTGCTGTGCTCCTCTCTCAGGGTCACCAGCCATTGTGCACTGCTGTTATGTGCAACCTCCTTCTCCCATATGCCTTTCCAGTACCTTTCAATTTCCAGTCTTGGTGGGTCAGCTCTGTTGTTAGGACCCTGCCACTGAGCGTACACTTTCGCAGGCTGTGTTGCGAACAGCCTGTTTATTCGTCTGGCCTCATTCTCTTTCGTGTACCGCTTTAGGCGACTGGACAAGGCTTAGAGCCTTTGTTTGGCAGTTTCGAGTGCTTCAGGTATGGTCATCTGGATGTACCTCTCGGGTATCGGCCTTTTCATCACACCTCTCTGGGCCTCCGTCAATTGACTCACATCTTTCCGGGCCGCCTTGATCTTAGCCTCCAACCGTCTTTTCCATGGGGGGTAACGTATCTCATGGCTTCCATGAGACATATATATATATATATATATATATATATATATATATATATATATATATATATATATATATATATATATATATATATATATATAGAGGCAAGTCCTAAGAAGCCAGCTCAATGGCAAGAATAAGACCCGGGCAATAAACAGCTATGCCCTGCCAGTGATCAGATACCCTGCAGGAATAATAAGGTGGCCAAAGGAAGAGATTCAGACCACGGATGTTAAGACCCGAAAGCTCCTAACCATGCATGGAGGGTTCCATCCCAAATCCACCCAAATCCAGCACCCTGAGACTGTACGCAAGCCGAAAGGATGGAGGCCGGGGACTAGTGAGTGTGAGAGCCACTGTCCAGGATGAAACATCCAAGCTCCATGAATACATCAAGGAGAAGGCTCCAACGGATGACGTACTCAGAGAATGTCTCAGACAATGGGGAACAGAAGATGAGGCGCTGGAAGAGGGACCATCATGGGAGGACAAGCCCCTACACGGGATGTACCACCGGACCATAACTGAAGTGGCTGATCTCAAGAAGTCCTATCAGTGGCTAGAGAGGGCTGGCCTGAAGGACAGCACAGAGGCACTCATCCTGGCTGCTCAGGAGCAGGCCTTGAGCACCAGAGCCATCGAGGCCCACATATACCACACCAGACAAGACCCAAGGTGTAGGTTGTGCAAAGAGGCACCTGAGACGATCCAACACATAACTGCAGGGTGTAAGATGCTGGCAGGGAAAGCCTACATGGAACGCCATAACCAGGTGGCTGGCATAGTCTACCGAAACATCTGTGCGGAGTATGGACTGGAAACCCCAAGGTCAAAATGGGAAACACCTCCGAAGGTGGTGGAGAATGACAGAGCGAAGATCCTGTGGGACTTCCAGATCCAGACTGACAAGATGGTAATGGCGAACCAACCAGATATCGTGATCATAGATAAAGGGCAGAGGAAAGCCGTTGTAGTGGATGTAGCAGTCCCAAGTGATGGAAACATCAGGAAGAAGGAACATGAGAAACTCGAGAAATACCAAGGGCTCAGAGAGGAGCTGGAGAGAGCCTGGAAGGTAAAGGTGACAGTCGTGCCTGTGGTGGTCGGAGCACTCGGGGCAGTGACCCCCAAACTAGATGAGTGGTTGCAACAGATCCCGGGAACAACATCGGACATCTCAGTCCAGAAATGTGCAGTGCTGGGAACAGCAAGGATACTGCGCAGAACCCTCAAGCTTCCTGGCCTCTGGTAGAGGACCCGAGCTGAATGAGGGACGGACACCACCCGAAGGGTGAGATGAGGATTTTTATATATCTCCGGCCTCCCTGTGTGGAGTTTGCATGTTCTCCCCGGGCCTGCGTGGGTTTTCTCCGGGTGCTCCGGTTTCCTCCCACATTCCAAAAATATGCATGGCAGGCTGATTGAACACTCTAAATTGTCCCTAGGTGTGAGTGTGAGCGTGGATGGTTGTTCGTCTCTGTGTGCCCTGCGATAGGCTGGCAACCGATTCAGGGTGTCCCCCGCCTACTGCCCGGAGACAGCTGGGATAGGCTCCAGCACCCCCCGCGACCCTAGTGAGGATCAAGCGGTTAGGAAGCTGAATGAATAGTTTATGGCCATGGAACCAGGTGGCTGGCATAGTCTACCGAAATATCTGTGCGGAGTATGGACTGGAAAACCCAAGGTCAAAATGGGAAACACCTCCGAAGGTGGTGGAGAATGACAGAGCGAAGATCCTCTGGGACTTCCAGGTCCAGACTGACAAGATGGTAATGGTGAACCAACCAGATATCGTGATCATAGATAAAGGGCAGAGGAAAGCCGTTGTAGTGGATGTAGCGGTCCCAAGTGATGGAAACATCAGAAAGAAGGAACACGAGAAACTCGAGAAATACCAAGGGCTCAGAGAGGAGCTGGAGAGAGCCTGGAAGGTAAAGGTGACAGTCGTGCCTGTGGTGGTCGGAGCACTCGGGGCAGTGACCCCCAAACTAGATGAGTGGTTGCAACAGATCCCGGGAACAACATCGGACATCTCAGTACAGAAATGTGCAGTGCTGGGAACAGCAAAGATACTGCGCAGAACCCTCAAGCTTCCTGGCCTCTGGTAGAGGACCCGAGCTGAATGAGGGACGGACACCACCCGAGGGGTGAGATGAGGATTTTTTGTTTTTTTATTAGAGCTGCCAAGCGATTAAAATATTTAATCTAATATATATATATATATTCATTCATTCATTCATTTTCCGAGCCGCTTGATCCTCACTAGGGTCGCGGGGGGTGCTGGAGCCTATCCCAGCTGTCTCCGGGCAGTAGGCGGGGGACACCCTGAATCGGTTGCCAGCCAATCGCAGGGCACACAGAAACGAACAACCAGTCGCACTCACACTCACACCTAGGGACAATTTTAGTGTTCAATCAGCCTGCCACGCATGTTTTTGGAATGTGGGAGGAAACCGGAGCACCCGGAGAAAACCCACGCAGGCCCGGGGAGAACATGATAACTCCACACAGGGAGGCCGGAGCTGGAATCGAACCCGGTACCTCTGCACTGTGAAGCCGACGTGCTAACCACTGGACTACCGGGCCGCCTATATATATATATATATATATATATATATATATATATATATATATATAAGAGCTGTTAGTTTAGCACATTTTATTGGCATTAATTTAAATGAATTTTAACGGGATTAAATTTTTTCTCGCGAGATTAACGCAGCACACGTCACAAGCGGATGTTACGGTGCTCTATAAATACACCAGAAACAAAGCAACAAGCGCGCTGCAGAAGTCCACGCCCATGTCTGTTTTGCCAGCCACGGCAGCGCGAGACACCGAAAACGGATACTTAAAGAGTTTATGAATGGAAAGTTTACCTTTAAATAGTTGCCATATTGCTCCACTGACAAGACCAAAGTTATCTGTTCTTCTCTCTCTCTGTATCATACAGGTATACGATGTATGCCACTGACGCGATTGTTACTTGTTTGGAACTATTTTGTGTGGAAGGTTACAGCGTTCCGTGTCCACATAAATAGAGCGGGTGGAGCTTCTCTGTGTTCGTCTGACAGTGACAGTGCGCTACAGTGGTAGCGACCTAGCGAAAGTAAAACGTCGCCAGTGTTGTCATCGAACCATGTGTAGTCATTTGAAATGAGGTCTACACAAAACCGTAGAGAGACTTCCGCGCAAGAAGGACCAACACAATCAACATAGCCTGACTGTGTTAGGGGGAGTGAACCCCCCCCCCCCCTTTCAGAATGGTTTGACCCTGCAGCACGGGGGAAGTGCGTGTGCTTGTTTGTACGGCCGGCAGTTTCGAATACAGCGGCACATAATGAACACTGGTGTCCGGTGTCTCGTTATTCTTCAACAAACATACAGAAACAGACTGCTGTGTTCAAAGCAAACTTGAGAAAAACGAAGTATGCAACCATGGTTTAAATCCACTATAGGCTGAGTACTAGTGTACCTTAGATGTGCACTTTATAATGTTATATTGCTCTGTTTTGATTTCATTAAAAAAAAAGCTGTTAAAGCAGATGTTGTGTGACAAAATATTTTTTTCACCGTTATTGATGGACAGTTGTGTGAGAGATTAAAATGGGGAAAAAATAGGACGAAATATGTGAAAGGAAATTCAGAAACGATAAAAAATGTGTGAGTAATCACGATTAATTTTTTAGTTCATTTGAGTTAATTATGACAGTAGCATTTTTAATTCGATTAAATATTTTAATCGTTTGACAGCTCTAATATATATATATATATATATATATACATATATATATATATATATATATGCTTTGAACACAGCAGTCAGATTCTGTTGATTCTGTTTGTCCTTCTTGCGCAGAAGTCTCTCAAAGGTTTTGTGTAGACATCATTTTGGATGACTACACCTGGTTCGATGACAACGCTGGAGACATTTTATTTTCGCTAGGTCGCTACCACTGCTGCTCACCGTCACTGCCAGACGAACTCAAAGAAGCTCCACTCGCTCTATGTATATGGACACGGAACACGGTAACCTTCCACACAAAATAGTTCCAAACAAGTAACAATCAAGCCAGTGGCATACATCGTATACCTGTATGATACAGGTAACTTTGGTCTTGTCAATGGAACAATCTGGCAACTTTTTAAAAGTAAACTTTCCATTCATAAACTCTTTAAAATTATCCGTTTTCGGTGGCTGGCAAAACAAAGTGCGGGGTCCTATGCAGCGCGCTTGTTGTTTTGTTTCTGGTTTATATATAGAGCAACGTAACATCCGCTGTGACGTGTTCCGTGTTAATCTCGCGAGAAATAATTAAATCGCGTTAAAATTCATTTAAATTAATGCCAATAAAAACGCGCTAAACTGACAGCTCTAATATATAGAGCTGTCAGCTCTCTCTCTCTCTCTCTCTCTCTCTCTCTCTCTCTCTCTCTCTCTCTCTCTCTCTCTCTCTCTCTCTCTCTCTCTCTCTCTCTCTCTCTCTCTCTCTCTCTCTCTCTCTCTCTCTCTCTCTCTCTCTCTCTCTCTCTCTCTCTCTCTCTCTCTCTCTCTCTCTCTCTCTCTCTCTCTCTCTCTCTCTCTCTCTCTCTCTCTCTCTATATATATATATATTAGAGCTGTCAAGCGATTAAAATATTTAATCTAATTAAAAATGCAACTGTCATAATTAACTCAAATGAAATAAAAAATTAATCGTGATCACTCACGCATTTTTTATCGTTTCTGAATTTCCTTTTATATTTTTTTTGTCCATTTTTCCCCATTTTAATGCTCTCATCAACATGGAATCATGAATCAGTTTTCTATGTGCAAAATGCAAATATTTACTGAAATAACAATTTTAAATGAACATTTTTCACTTGGAGCAGTTATTCACACATAATCTCTCGCACAATATTACTGTCCATCAACAACAGTGAAAAAAATATTTTGTCATACAACAGCTGCTTTAACAGCTCTTTTTATGGACTCAAAACAGAGCAACATAACATTATAAAGTGCACATCTAAGGTAAACTAGTACTCAGCCGATAGTGGATTTAAGCCATGGTTGCTTTGCACACAGCAGTCAGGCTATGTTGATTCTCTTGGTCCTTCTTGCGCACAAGTCTCTCTACGGCAGGGGTGTCCAAACTTTTTGCCAAGGGGGCCAGATTTTATGTGGTAAAATGTCAGGGGGCCGACCTTGGCTGACATTCTTTACATTGAACAACAATATTGTTCAACAAATTTTAGTAAGCCAGTCTGTTTCTCATTTCCATTTTTATTTTAATTTCAACAATCTTAAGAATTTCTTTTGGTTCATTTGAAACAGGTATATCACATGCAACTGCTTATTCACTTGACTTTTTCTTAAACAGAAGTCTCCTGAGTGCAAATTGATTGATTTGAAACATAAAATGTATCACCATGACTTTTCAATAGTCACAAAACCTTTGACTCGAACAACAGGGAAATGAACAAGCAATACACATATCCACAACTGCAAGGATCATTTGAAATATGACATATCAGTCAATATAAACACGGAGTGATGTCTTGTTAACTCGTGAGTGATGCCCTCTAGTGTCTAAATGCTATTACTCATTTAGTGAATGCTATTACTCATTTAACCACTAGAGGGAAGCAGTACTCTATGAAACATCACTCACCAGTCTACGAGACCTCAGTCAATGCAACACGTGTTCCATTGCGCCCAACGTGGGGGCCAGACGGCACTGATTTTATGACAGGGGCCGAGGGCCGGATGAAATTCGACCGCGGGCCGGATTTGGCCCCCGGGCCGGACTTTGACCATGCCTGCTCTACGGTTTTGTGTAGACATCATTTCGGATGACTACACTTGGTTCAATGACAACACTGAAGACGTTTTATTTTCAGTGTGGTCGCTACCACTACACCGCCGAACTTCACCGTCACTGTCAGACCAAGACAGAGAAGCTCCATCCACTCTATTTATATGGACACGGAACACTGTAACCTTCCACACAAAATAGTTCCAAACAAGTAACAATCGCGTCAGTGGCATACATCGTATACCTGAATGATACTGGTAACTTTGGTCTTGTCAGTAGAACAATTGGCAACTTTTTTAAAGTAAACTTTCCATTCATAAAGTCTATAAGTATCAGTTTTCGGTGTCTGGCGCTGCCGTGGCTGGCTAAACAAATGTGCGTGGACCTATACAGCGCACTGGTTGTTTTGTTTCTGGTTTATTTATAGAGCAACGTAACATTCACTGTGACGTGTGCCGCGTTAATCTCGCGAGAAAAATGTAAAATTCATCTAAATTAATGCCAATAAAAACGCGCTAAACTGACAGCTCTAATACATATACCGTGTGTATATTTAAATATATATTATATATATATATATATATATATATATATATATATATATATATATATATATATACACACACACACACACACACACACACACAAATTGTCACTAGGTGTGAGTGAGGGCGTGCAAGGTTGTTCGTCTCTGTGTGCCCTGCGATTGGCTGGCTACCAATTCGGGGTGTCCCCCGCCTACTGCCCAGAAGACAGCTGGGATAGGCTCCAGCACCCCCGCGACCCTAGTGAGGATGAAGCGGTTCGGAAGATGAATGAAAAATATACTGTATATATATGTATATATACACAGCACTTGTCTTTTTACGGTTTGGGTCAGAAGGGAATCATCCTTCCAGCCCCAGGAAAAAAAAAATGCCCGTGAACCAGAAGGCAGACAGCCAACTAAGATGCTCACAAGACATTTGGGCTTGTGTGTGACATCACAATAAAGGCCATTCCTTTACAGTTACTATAATTGTCAGAAGCAACATACTTTGCAGATAAAAATATCAAAATACATTCATAAACAGTACTTTCCATCGGGTTCAAAACTCAAGTTGATGTCCTAGAGAAGAGGGTAAATAAGTCCAATATATGCATTCATTTTCGAGATTACTTCTCCTGTTCAGATCAACTGGAGCCTCTCCAGGCTGACTTCACACAATGTGCAGAATGCAACCGGGACTGGTTGCCAGTCATATGCACGGTACAGAGTGAGAGACACAAACTTTCACAATCAAAATGACAATTTGCCACAAAGTGGTGAATGAAGCCCCGCAGCCTGCAGTGATGCAAGTGAGCCCCATTAAGATCAGTGACTCCAGTCCAGTGTATAACTTTTTGTACAAATTCCTACTGAAGTGAATGAGAACACACTTCCTGTTTTTGGCAAAATGGCATATGGGCGCTCTCCAAAATATGAAAAAAAAAGTGATCAATTCTCTCACCAAGGACCATGGAAGTAAATAACAACCATTTTCCCAGAGGACGACAATAGCCGGTTATGAAATTCAAAGACAAAAGTGTTGAACTATGGAACAGGTGCAACTATTGTTATATTTATGTTTCATTTGGCTCAACGTCATCATTTTTTTGCCACTTCAACAATTGTAGACATAATATAGGTTCCAGCCCTTAACCACACTCACTGGACTAATTTGAACAACTTTCAACGCAATCCAAAATCCGGTACATTTGAAAGCTTCTAATTGAATCGAACAAAATCCAAGAGGGTTTGCTTTAAGGGGAACAAGAATCTTTCAAGTCCCTCAGTAGTCAACAAAACATCAGCCACCACTATAAAGGAAACATACGGTGCAAGCGCTGCAGTGCTGACTGGCCAACATGGCGTGTCTATAGCAGGCCAGCCGGCTGCCTCCATGTGGCTAAATTCAATCGCTTATCAGATCACCAGCACAGTGGCAAGCTAACACTTCATCACTCGAGAGGAGATACATTCTGCCTGTCAAGGATGTCAGCCCACAAGCCAAGCGGCCGCCACCAACGGGAACACGTGTCATTGTCATTTCACCGCCAGTGACATCAAGGTTACTGCTGACATGCACACAAATCTCTCCAACTCAAGTCAAGTACCTTTGAGCATGTCCGAAGCGGATGTTAAAAGAACATAAAACGCATAAGGTTAAGTGTTGGTTGTACAGTGGACCCATCACATGTGTGATTCAAGAAATACAGCACAATGGGATGATACAGCTCTGGTTGCAAGCCTCCAACTTTGGATTGCTCAGAATTCAACCAAAATGCCTTCGTCCATGTCCTCATTATTAACTGAAGAGGCAGACTTTTTTTTATGATTAAAGTTTTTTTAAGCAATCTATATGCTACAGTGCTTGTTTTCATCCTCACGTGGCACATTTAGACAAAACATATACTCCCACTTTATTCTCACTTATGGACAACATCGAGTCTTTAATGATCCCAAGTTCCCAGCATGCCTTGTTTTTTTTTTTTTTAAATGTGGGAAGAAGCCAGAGAAATCCCAGACACGCACAGCAAGAACTCAACACAGGAAGGTTGCAGCTGAGTTCAACCCATAAGCCTCAGAACTGTGAGGCAGACGTGAAAACCACACCACCACCACCAGACTGCCCCTCAACCAAAACATTCCAGTAAGAGATGCCGAAATTATTGTGGACATTTGTTTTGTTTCTTTTCTCTTTTTTTCCTTGCCTTTTGGTGGGAACTCCAAAAAAAGAAACAGCCAAAACAATTGGTATTAAAAGACTGAGAATAGAAAAACTAAAGACACTGAAAGAAGGGAAAGCGCAATTCTGCATTGCATTTTCCGATCCCCTCATCCGCGGGCGTGCTGGAGGCTATCCTAGCCGTCTTCGGGCATTAGGCGGGGACACCCTGAACCGGTTACCAGCCAATCACAGGGCACACACAGACAAACAACTGTCCACGCTCACACTCACACCTAGGGACAATTTGGAGTGTTCTAACAGCCTGCCATAAATGTTTTTGGAATGTGGGAGTACCCAGAGAAAACCCACGCAGGCCCGGGGGGAACATGCAAACTCCACACAGGGAAGCCAGAGCTGGAATTGTAGGTACTCATCAGTTGTCTAGAGAATAAATCCTGACAATCACTTTTGACGGGCGTCCTTCCAAACCACAATAACTGAGTAAGTCAAAAGTAGAGGCACCCCAGACCCCTTTATAGTTTTGTTTATTATATATTTTTTTAAAATGATTTGTTAGGTGGCATGGTGTGCATAGTGACGTCTCACAGTTCTGAGCTCTGGGCTTCCTGCAGTCCGCCCAGATGTCCTCCCACGTTTGAAACGTATGCATGCATGGTTTATCAAAGACTAAATTTTAATTGAGTGTAATTGGCTGGCGACCAGTCGTGGGCGTAGCTCACCTCTGGTCAAAATTCGGCTGGAGTAGCTCCAGCTCATGTGTTAATAAATAGATGAGTTTTTATTGCATTTAGACCGTTATGTTCATGCACATGGTCTGAGCTTGTCACCAAGTTTGTGATTTGGCATTATAAGAATGTTAGGAGACAGATGCAATGCATAGATCAACGTCTTGCATTTGACTTCTTCGTCAGGGGGCCCAATTGACAAGTTCCTGATGTCAACTATTTGGAATGTGTCAATCCTACTGGCTCAAGCACATTAATCGCCAGCACTTATCGAACCATTCACACGTCGTTCCGGTGCAAGTAAAACGGGGGTGCACACCTACCGTCCCATATAACCTCCCACGTCTGTTCATGGCGACATACAAGTCACTCTTGACTCCGTACAGGCTCACCACTCCTCTCTCCACCGTGGAAATCTCAATGAGACCTGAAAGCATAAATCATTTCAGGGAGCAGGACGGCTGACCGGAGGGGATTCGGGGGGGGGGATCCTCTTACTTTAACTAGAATTATGCTTAGGATTTCGCATGCATTATGCTCCCTCTCCGCGCTTCTGGGTGTAACCTTGCGGAGTGACGACTCTTTGTTCTGCATTCTTCACATCCGATCGCATTGGATTATTTATTTATTTGTGCTGGCGTGCGCGCGCGCGTGCGTGTCGGGATTGCGCCATTTGCGTGGTCGTGGGCTCCACCGCCACAGGCCCGCCCGAGCTGGCCCACAGTGTAAAAATAAGTTGTGTCTAAAAGCGTCCATACATTCATGTCATGCTCAGGGAGAGGGGGAGAAAGAGGGGAAGAGCGAAGAGGAGGGCAAGGGACGGGGGCCCGGGGGTGGGGGGGTTGTCACTCGGTGCTGTTTGTTTTTTAATAGAATTGTCTTTGCACCCCCCACCGAGATGACGCACGATCATGCAAATGACACGGAAGAACTCACTGTACGGGTTCTCGTGGTGGGCACCGTTGATCGTGCCGTCGGGGAGGATCTGGAGGTGGAAGCCGATGCCCACGTTGCAGTAGAGCCTCCGCACTCTCTTGATACCCAGCAGGTAGTCGCTCTCCCAGTTGAGCTCCGGCTTCTCCCCGGAGATCCCGAGCACGGAGCGAGAGAAGAGCGTCTCCCAGCGCTTCTCCAGCAGCAAGGTGCCATTTGTCCGGCCGCTCGGGATCGGGTACGCAGACACGATGCCCAGCAGGAGGCTCAGGAGAACCGCCGCGGTCAGCGTCCAGTGCGGCGTGCCGGCCTCGCAGGACATACTGACGAGGAGCCTGTGAGCTCCGACCATCCGGTTTACCTTCAGACCACGTGGTCCAAATTAATGAGCCTAAAAATACCGCTCTTCTTGTTTTTCTCCCTTCGGCATGCTGGCTGAGGGTTATTTCTGGAGCTGTGCAGGGCATGAAACGCAAGCCCCGGTGCAGAGGAGGAGAGGAGACGCTGGAGGTGATGGTGCTGGTGCTGCTGCTGGTGATTACCATGTTTTGCAGCTCCTACCTCCACGCCCCCCCCCCCCAGCCCCCCACACGCACGCACGCACTTGCTCTCTCTCCTTGCTCCTCGACCAAGAAGAAGAGTTGCGAGAAATTCACCATGCACTAAAACTGAAACAAACACACAAAACAAAGAAAGGAAGAATTGAGAGCCCACTATCAGGGGCTCCGCATCATCCCAGGAACTGATTCCCAATGTAAGGCTGGAGAGGGCCCGGATGGCAGCAAGAAAGTGCCTTCAATGTTTTGTCATTGGCCCAGTAATGGGCGTAAGGGGGGTTGAGTGGGCTCACGGCAGCACCCAAATTGGGTTGGTGGTCATATGTCTGGCAGGCCGCTTCCTTATTTAGAAAGAAGGTGTAAAAACAGTCCCACTTGTCACTGGAGAGCAATGACAAGGCTCCTGCGGTGCCACTTCATCTTCTGCAACCTTCAACAATTTTAGCAAACAAATTTCTGGAGGACATCGTCTACCCCAGTGAGTGCCACCCGAGAGATCAAGTGTGCCGTGTGCGATTGTATCAGTTCAATGTGATGGTTCAAAAATGATTCACGACAAATCACGTCGAAGTAGGTGGTATCTTTTTCCATTAAAAAGTATCATGTAGTATATTTACTCATAAAAAGTAGTACTGCAAATAATGAAGTACTCAGTCAAGTAAAAAAATGTCCCATGTAGTTTTTCACCACGTGGCCCCAACTAGTCTCGACAGAGTATTCTGCTTAAATTTGCATTTGTGGAATATGAATTAAACAGTAAAATTCACCCGTTTTATTCCCAAAAGAACACGTATAATAAAACATCAACAATACAATCATAACAACTATTCCTATGTAATCCTCGTTGTTTGAAGCAGTAATAGCGGATGTCATTTAATGTTAAATGTTCTGTACAGCTGCACCTGTTGTGAAAGCACCAAGTAAAGAAAGATGTGTTGCATTGTATCGCTCTATGCCAATCACACACAGTATCAGGACAAGCAGAAGAATTAAATGCTCTTCCACTAGATAGCAATGAACCTTTTGCACACACCGTGTGCCTTGCCATTATTATTGTTATTGTTTTTGTTGTTGTAGTAAAATGGAGGACATGCTTTGGCTCAATAAAAGTTGGGAAACATCGGCCTACGCCACCTCCAGTTTCAAGGTTTAAGTCCACCATTTCGGTAAAAACACTAAATGCCGCCACCCGTTTGTTCACGGCAACATTAATCCTAAAGTCACACATTATGATCTCAGCATGTTTCCCAGGGTACATATGTAAGAGTCGCGTGGAGCAAAGCGGAGGCCTGACATGGAATGGCACACATATTCCGCATGCCATTCCGGGTGACACGAAAGCTTATCGTCTTTTCCATGTAACAGATAATGTCAGCAGCTGCATGGCCATGTGTCAGTGGGGCCACAGCGGTGGGCTGCGCAACAGTCAGTTCTCGGAATCCCCAAGGGATGGCACCATTACCAAGACAGTATTCACAAGAGCTTCGGGATAAAGCAATTTGGAGGGAACACCAGGATGTGCAATCAGTAACTTGTAATAGGGACAAATGTTCGAAAAACAATCGGTTGCAGTGATTTCACGGTATCTGAGAAGACATCCTTTGGGGGAAGAGTTCATTTAAAACCGACTCGCTCTCTTTAAAACGACTGAATTAATCAAGGGGCCACTCAAAAAAGTGCACGGATAAAATGCCCATCCCCACTATGGAGATTGCTGAGAATGTTTCGGGTCTTCTTACACTTGACATGACAGTTGAGAATGCTTGAAACATTTCCTGGAAATGTGTTGAACGTCAATGGGTGTATAACACACTTTTGTCCCAAATAAAACGGTCACATGTGCCACATATGTCGTCACATTTTAGTTCTCGATAAGAAAAAAGAGACAACTTGTCAGCCATTTTCTGTTTTATTCTTTATAAAAAGCTGTTTGGAGATCACATGTCGGTATCTATGAAGTCAGGTTATCTGATGGATGTACAATAAAGTTTTCTGTCATGGCTGCATGCACCGATGACAACAATCAGTTATATCATGTGGTATATGCTTATAAAAACACATTTATCATAATGTTAGGGTCTAAAATTGGCACTTTAAACTGGCTTGAAAATAAATCCCAAAAGACAGTTGGTTGCGGAGGGGCCTAAAAACCTCTTCAGCCTTTAAAGTTATGAATCGGGGAATATTTTATATATATAATTTTTTAACTTCAAAAATACAGGAGACTTCTAATGGCAATAAAAGAAGTGTTGACAAAATAAATCAAGATCTAACAGCATGGCAAATAAGAGTGAAAGAAAACATCCGATGGTAGACGGCACAGTTTTCATGATAAAATAAGTTAGGACTAAGAATGGTTGCATATCACTATACAAATAATTTATGTTTTTCACAGATATAGCCCTCATCTTTGCACCAACAGCAGATGCTGTAGGCCAATATTTTAAAAACGATTCCCCCCCAAATAAAAGTATTATAAATAAATACAAAAGGCAGAAAAATAGGCACTTTTTTAAACTATTGTGCTACTGCTCAATACTAGTTTTGCTTTGAGTTCTGGGACAAAACTATTCATGTGTTTAAAACTCGATGAACCTGCTTAAGTAGAATAAACACAGTGCAATGAAAAGACAGCCTGGTGCTGACACTAAATGGACAATTGAGCATGACTACGGTACATAGAGTCCAGGGGTGCCCAAACTTTTTGGATCGAAGATATACTTTTCGATCAAGTAACCTCCCGGGATCTACTATTACCGGCACATGCGCGCGCAGGCACACACGCGTGCACGCACACGCACGCCATGAAAGAGAAACAGCCTGAAACTGAGGCATGCGACGCACTTTTGCAGCCTGTTAACTATGGTAGCTCACACGTACCGTTTTAAAGTGCGTCCCTGGGCCCTCCTGGATTCCTATTCTTTGCTCGTGCCCTCGGTGAATTGTACACGAAGCAAACTCTGAATGAGAACAATGACGATAAAAGACAGAGCGCAACATTTCTGATCACGAATTGCAATTGCAGACTTCCGGTGACGTAATCACGCGCCACCGTAAATTCAAGATTTACCTGCTTTATTTTATTTTTTCAATATTTTTTGGGTGAAAATTAGACTGATAAGATGATTAGGGTGCAGTATACATACACACACAAAAAAATATTACAAACATGTACAAAGACGCACAAATGGTTGTTTGTTTTTTTTCTCCTCAACACTCCTCGGATCGACTTGGGACCCGTCTTAGATCTAGCGGTAGATCAGGATCGACCTAATGGGCACCCCTGACATAGACGCATAAACAAACACAACGCGCACACACTTTCACAGTGCCTACTGGCATCTCGAGTAACCACATTTTGGGAATGGGCGAAAGATGTGAATGTCATTGTGGGATTGTCAAGGGGCATACTTACTGAATGTGGAAACATGAAGGTGGAGCAGCGAACATCATTTGCATTGAAAAGAAGAGGGCACTACGATAAAGTGCTAACCTGAAACGTTTATCTCGATCAGAGATAGAGCAGTCCGCTTTAGCACTCTCGGGGACATCCATCGCCCAGTTCTAATAAACCACCTCTTGAACCAAGACTGATGATACGCTCCTATAGGGATGCGGTTTAACCTACTCTCGAGCTCTCTTCGCTATTATTTCAAAGAGACAGTTGGGAGGGGCGACCTCTCATCATTTCACTTAAAACGCAAAACACAGTCGGCTGTAGACACATTTGATAGCCGGAGTGTGCAACAAATTTCATTTCTGAGAAAGGGTTGTGTTGACCGTTCATAGTTAACACTAAACCAGAGCTACAAAAATCAATGGAGGGATACAGTACAGTACATTATATATGCATTGGTTCCAGGTCAGACAGCAGTAATGTAAAAAAAAAAAACGCAGGTCTAAAATCTCCCAAATATCATCATGCCAGTGAAATGCATTCGATGAGCCAAAAACGATCCGACTGCTCCACAGGCCTTTGAGGAGACAAAGAGAGGTTGATTTTCGCGAGTGGTATGTCGTACGTCGGAAGCGTTCCCGTACTTGTTGATTGAATTGGCCCTCAATGGATGTGACAGAATGGTCGTTTCTCCAATCACCGTTTAGCTTCTTCGCACAAGGCTTTGTGAAGTACAAGATCACGCGCACGTCTGCTGAGTGAAGAAACAAGGCAACCATTTTCACGCTTGGTGTCAACCTTGTGTTGTAGTACCGGACAACCTTTTATTTTCATACCCTGTATATACCCGAGAATAGAATAAAGTGTAAATAAGTCTGGTGGGGCAAAAGGAAAACTCTAGGCAAAATGTTTGGCTATTCAAGCTAGCGGGCACGTCCCTGATGACATAACCGTATTCGCTCTTTCTACACTGCCTCATCATGGCACACTTTTGGTAAGGTGCAAATGCACAAAATTAAGAGCAAGGCCTCCTGGGACACTACGCGATAGTGCATTGCTAAACACCGCCCTAGCCCCCGCGGCATTCTTCCACAATCTTTCTCAGAGGTTTCCCATCTGAGTCTCAGCCTTCGAGATCCTTTTGATCAAAGACAATATGATTGGCCAAATAGATGGCGACAATGCCTAAGACTACGGAGCAGGCAATATAGGTGGTGACTGATTGTGCGAACTGAGCAATGGTGCCCATGAGCAGGGTGGGGATAACCTGAGAGAGGAGGAAGGTGCTGTCTAAGATGGCAAAGTCCAGGCCCACGCCGCGGTCTTCGTACCCTGACTCCAGCTCCTCTGGCTCGGGGCCAGCGGAGCTCTGAGCTGAGCCGTTCTGGTTGAAGGGAGCAGAGGAGTAAATGTCCAGGCTGAGGAAGGCATTTCCAAAGGAGGGGCCAGCCGTGTTATTTAATATACTCTTCTCTTCCACTGGAGTCAAATAGTCTCGATTAGTTGTAAAACCATTTTTGCGGCTGTTTTTGGTTTTCCTTTTTGGCATATACACCTGGAGTGAGACGAGGCAGGTTGTAACAGCGCTCCTCCATATTTTACCCCCACCTCCCAAAAATAACATGACAATGGGTGCTTACCTTCTTCTCCTGGTGGTAGTGGCAAGTGAGTGTGTAGGGCAGTGTCTGCAACGCGGCGTATGCGTAGCCAGTGAGGCCGGCCATGGTTGTGACAAGGACCACACTTTTGGACATGCAGATGACCAAAGCAGACACGGTGAAGCTCACCATGCTGCTCAGGTAAACCCAGCGGGACCCAAAGCAGCGAACCATTCGACTCATGATCATTGAGAAGAAGGTTGAGGTAACACACTGCAGAACCAAACCCAAACTTCCCATGCGGATACCTGAAAGAAGAATAGAAATTGTGTTAGAGCAGGTGATATGAAGCTCACGGCTCTTCTCATTGAACGAAGGAGAAGGAAAAGCCAGATGTTAGATACAATTACATGCCAACAATATGATGGAGGAGTTTCCACCCCCACGCCCTTTTTTCCCCCCTTTTCCATTTTTAATTGTTTTTATACTGCCATTTCCAGTTTAAAACTGTTGCGTCCCTTTTGCAGCTACATTCAAATGTATCCAAAAGTGAGAACCAAATGCATGAATAGAGCCAAGCCTGTTACAATGTCAATGTTAAAAGTGGAACTTCTGTCTGTTCGGAACCAGTCAACCCTTTAAACACAAAGGAAAGGAGAAAGCTCAAAGAACTTCTTAGATCATCGCATGAACCTTAGATAAATCATTAGAAAGCATTTGAGGGGGGAACACACAGGCCAGCATGTATTTACTGAATGAAGCAATGTGCCTCCAAGTCTGACCCACTTGGCTGGCCGCATAACTATTACGCCGAGGTCCTGCCAAAGGACAAATAGAGAATCTGAACTACAAAAAAAAAAAGTGAAAAAGGACGGCCCGTAGAGACTTAGAAAAAAGCCATGTATTGACACTTTCACCTGAACAAAGATTGACCAAGAATCAGTCCAAGTTACGCTTAAAAACGAGTCAGTATTTCAGTTTCTAACCTGTCAGATAGATTTTTTTTTTAAGTTGTATAATGACAGGATAGCAACCGCATTTTCAGTCATATGGTTGTGTGTTTGGACAAAAGGCTCAACATTTGGAAAAATCTATATAAGATGTCCCAGCTCCATGTTTAGAAGCAAACCATTTCTGGGGGTGGCAGCAGCACATTGAACACTGTTCGTGCAAAGTTCAGCCTTGGTGCACATCGTCACTTATGTGAAAGAGTATTCGGATCATATTACTTTGGGCATTCAAAGCTGGAGAGTTGACTTGATATGACAGAAAATGACTAAACTCTGACCGGACTGAAAAGAACTAAACCAAATTAATAAACAGCGACATTGCACTCCATAATTATTGGCACCCCTGGCAAACATGTCTTTTTCAGATTCGAATGCATCAGTTCTTTTTTCTAAATAATATAAGTGAGCTTTTGTAGAGGGGACAAAAAATCCCACATCAAAGAATAATTCAATCAAATCATGTGCCACAATTATTAGCACCCCTGATGTTAACAGCTGACAATCCTTTTTTCCAACAAAGCAGCGCCTAATCTTTTCCTATAATGTTTCAAAAGATGGGAGAACACAGAACAAAAAAATAAGCTCTTCAACCATTCGTCTTGGTGCAATTTCTCTACATCAGCCAGCAACCTGGGTCATCTCCTCATTAGCTAACACCACTGAACATTTTGATGACATTGAAAGGCAACATATTTTCTGGTGAAGAGGTAAGAACATCTTTGCAACAAGAAAGTAGAAACAAAATACATTTTAAATTGAGCGCTCACTGTGGTAAATGGATCGGTGCAACGACAGTGTAAACACGAACAATTTAGTCAAACAAACAAACAATGCAAACAACAAAACAGGTTGGCATTACATGAGTGAGAGATGAAAACCATACCAAGAGTAAAAGTCTTTTTGGATTAAAACATCAGAGTTTGCGCCACCAGGAACGGAAAAAAAAAAAAAGAAAAAAGAAAAATCTCTCTGACCTTCATCGTATCTTTGTCTGGGCACACTTCCTGGTGCTGCACTGGGAACTCCACCGTACAGGCCTTCGCCCACAAAGACTGTGAAGAAGAGCATGAAGGACATGACGGCCATCCAGCTGCAGAGCTGAGCCACGCACAGCTGCCACATCACTCTTGGGACATGGCAGTAGCTCCTGTAAATGGCGGGGGTCATGGACCAGCATGTTCTCAGCAAGCAGAGCAGAGGTCCAGACTTGAGCAGCCTTAGTTTGCACTTAAGCAGGTAGCAGAATGAGCAAGGCGCACCACACCGGCCAGCTTCCAATGCACCGGCCGCTGGTTCCAGCAAAGATGAGGCCCCAGGCGAGCCCTTGATGGCACCGGACGGTTCTTCGGAAACCTTCATAGTGATGAGTAGGCTGGGAATGAAGATCAGGATGAGGAGAAAGAAGAGGCACTGGTCCTGGCCTCCAAGGTAAACGGAAAGCAGGCTGTGGCTCCAGTCCAGTGCAGGAAGCAAATATCCCACACAGCCGCCCAAGCTAACCATGAAGGAGAACATCGCAAAGGCTTGGTTACAGTCCTCCCCGTCTCGATACAGGTCTGATAGGAGCGCCTCCAATGGTGTGAAGCAAACTTGTCCACAAAAGTCAAGAAGGCCAATTCCAAGGATGAGGAAAGCAACCTAAAGCGGAGAAGCACGTAAATAACATTAGCCTTGGACAGGTCTTTGGATTTCCCATGTCACAGTCATTTAGCAATATCTGATGGTGCGTGCTTTCACACAACCGACATTTAGTCCGTTTTTTCCCCCATGCTAGTTTGCTTGGTCAAGCATGAACATAGTCACTCAACTTTGAAGCGGACCGCATCAACTGATCCAAGATCATGGCCCCTACTAAATTGGCTTTGGAACCTTATTTGGTGTTCACAGAGATATAGTTCCGCAACAAGCATTAGCCTTTGTTGACTTAAAACTACATTTATTACTCTGCTACAGAAGGGGGGTCCTAACTACAGCCCGAGGACCATTTGTGGCTGCCATCCATTTTAAAGACCCCACAGCATAAATGACATTTGACACAGCCTGCAACGGTAATGCAAAAAGTGTCAGAGCTAAAAGGTTGGCTGGTTTGTGACGGCCACCAAGAGTTTATATGAAGCTCATCTTGATGAGCAAAAACGCATGGAACTATTTACGACCAAAGCAGTGAGTGACATTTCTCTACATAACACCCCAGTACAGCAAATGAGAATTTGATTTGAGGTTAGTTTGCTGTGCTTTCTCTTCCATGTCGAGGTCTGATTTGTGAAGACATCACAGTTATCGATCATCAAGAAAATACTGCTATAAGGATTGTCCACTTTCTCCAAATTGCTCGCGTTTTGCCCCTCAACGACTGGTGATGTGATTCAGATGCTGCGCAGAGCAGGGATGGATCCAGTCTCGCGGTATTCTGAAGGATCTTAAACTACTTTATACCATTATAACCTTTCAAAGAAAGCTTAATTGTGTCAGGGTTTTTTTCAATAATGAAGACATATTAAAAATAATACACCCTGTAATTGCTTGATGGGTTGGCAGGTACTTTGGGGTGAAAAACCAATCAGACCTCAATCTCCTCAAATTGAAAAAATGAGCAAAGCAGGTCTGACCCCAAACAACGCAATTTGTGGGTAGCATTGGCTACCCACAAAACAAATGGCTGGGACCTCTTATTTATCAGGTCGGGATGGAGGCCATCATTTGGAAATAATTTTCCCAAGACATGTACTTAAAAGTGATCACCGCTATTTACTGATGTACCGGAGCCTGATAGGTGAGGTAGGTTTGAGTGATTTAAAAATACAACAAAACAGCGCCTCCACCTAAGGAACCTTCATAGGCAAAAGCAAAAGCACACAGTGGATGTCAGTGAATGGTGCGTGCGCTGATCATTGCAAACAACCTCATCATCTTTTCCTTTCCGTTTGTCTTGTATATCCAGATCAAAACCCAAGACGGAGTCAGTAGATGTGTGGGGCTACGGAACGAGCAATTTTGCAGATTAGCCGCTGGCGTGAACGAAGGGCACTCAAGTTCTAGGGCATATGGGGGACAGTCAACTCATTCCAGATTACATTCGTAAAGTCACCAACCTGGAAGGTGTGTCCTCCCCAGGCAAGGTGTGCAGCCAGGATGTCAGCATGGGGAATGATAAAAAGGGACAAAAGGACTCCCAGAGACAGCAGCCAGATGAAGGGCTTCCTTCTTCCGTAACTGCTGTTGCAGTTGTCACTGGCTGAGCCAATCAAAGGGGTGAACAGGAGGCCAAGCACTGGGCCAATACCTGCGAATAAAACACATCGAAGGATCGAGTCAAAGCAGAAAGTGAAGTAGTAGGACGCTGCTCATATACCGTATTGGCCCGAAAACAAGACTGCCCTGATTCTAAGACGACCCCCCTCTTTTCAAGACTCAAGTTTGAAAAAAGACTTTTTGAACACCAAATTAATTTTTGTTCAGAAAATAATTACAGTACATCTGAAACAAATGATTATAACAATACATTTGAGAGAAAAAGCATGTTATTTTGCCTCCTTCAAATCTTAATATCTGAACATTTAAATATGTAAACTAAAGTGCAATCACATTCGTAAATGAATGGCTTCTGGTTTTTGAAGTGTAAATTACATCAAAACTTCTCCTCAGCTGCCGGTTAACTTGGCCGATCTTCGACCCACTTTTCTCCAGATTGTCGCTATGTTTCTCCATTTTCTGTTATCCCTTCTATTCTTTTCTTTTTTTTCTTACCGCTATTTTTTATTTTTCGTCTTCGTGCTACTGCCATTTTTATTTTTATTCTTCGTGACAGGGGTTCACATTGGCCTGGGGAGTCAAGTTCAGCATTCGCTTCAGTGGTATCTGGCGCTATCTTGCGTCGTGAATGTGTATAATGTCTAGATCCCAAAGATAAGACGACCCCCAGTTTTTCAGTCTTATTTCAATGCAAAAAACACCGTCTTACATTCGGGCCAATACGGTCGTTTCATAAAAATGTCTCGCATAAAAACATGGCTTCACCTTTATCGTTGTATCTCCAAAATACGCCAATTTTTCTGCTGCTCATATCATTCTTGTACTTTATACTTGCTCTGTGGTGTCTGTTTCATGTTCAAGTGCCACCACAGTGACCATACATGTACAATACAGTGGATTTGTATTTATTGTTGTTGAATTATGTTAGACAGCCACCCAGTCTTGCCCCAGTCGGTGAATAAGAACAGACTTATATGAACCGGTGCGTGGTGGAAAAAAAAAAGGTTGGGGACCACGAGTGTAGAGTACATACAGGTTCACCACAGAGAGGGGCAGGCCGGTAGTAAGGGAGACAAGTTAACTGCGGCTTGTCGTCACCTCAGTCCTGCAGCTGTGGAGGCCGATCACAACAAGTTTCACCAGCTACAGCTGTTCACGCAGCTATTTGCTCAAAACTCATGCGCGGGTATACGCACACGCACAGACAGGCAAGGCAATAATAATAATAATAATAAGAAGAAGAAGAAGAAGAAGAAGAAGAAGAAGAATGATCACAATAGATCAGATTTATATGGTGCACCAAAGTGGCTTTCCATCTCCAGAAAAGGAAAGCAAATTTCAATTTAGCCCAAATACTACATTTTGTGCTGCCTTTAACAAAATGAGACAGCAGTCATTTATAAAGAGTAGTTAGTCCAGTCCTGAGAGAGCAAACCACTGAAAGAAATATTACGCAGAGCGCTGAGCAACCAACAAATTGCTATTAGATAAAGAAGAAAGCCATTTGAGAACCTAACACTAGCTCGGGGCAAAGTGGCATTTAGCCTCCAGAGACACAATATCCATTTTCATTCAAATAACACTCAGACCCTCCATTATAATAATAGGATTGTCGAATAAGACTGAGTGCCATTCCCAAATTGCTTTGCCGCACAGCCTCTTTGCAAAGAACATCCCAATGAAATCATTTCAAGCCAACAGAGAAACTAAAGGCAGTTTACACAATTGAACATGCAAACTATTTATCTTATCTAAAAGACATTGTTTGGGTGTTGTGGAACCAACCACTATCTGTACGTCACATGACGTTTAAAATTAGCTGCTTTAAGTGAGCACCATGTGAATGGCATTTAGGGTGACCTTAAGTTAGTTATTCACGAACATATTTCAACTGTGCATGTGTATATTTGCTTCATCCATCCATCCATTCTGGCTTGAACATGCAGTACCAAAAACAGCCACAAACCCCGACACCAAATTCAGGACTAAAAAAAGAAATAAAAATCACTATCAAAATGACACAAAACATCCTCCCATAACTTAACATACGACTTTCAAAAAAAGTAAGGTTGAACCCGATACCTATTGTCAGCTGTTTTGGAATATGGCTTAGAAGTTAGGAAAGATTTAACTTCCGGTTTTGAGCCTCTATAGCTGTGAAACTAATCAACCAAGAGAAACCATATTTCGGAGAATGTTTTAAACCGACACCAGAGATCGAGGCAGACGTAACAAAAGCCTTTTACCCGCAAAACTGAGAGCTCAACCATGCTTCAAATTTGCTATTTAATTTTAAAAGCCACATTTTGGGACCACACCATACAAGATTATATTTGAACTACACCACCGCTGACATTGCATGTCTGGAGGCTATTAGTCACAGATATACACTGTAGAAAATTTGAAGGTGACAGGTTTCCAGATATTGCCGTTTAAAAATGGATTTTCACAGTATGATGCCAAAAACCACGTAAACTACTCTTCATTCAATGATTTTCTTGTTTTCATTCTTTTTTTTTTAATGTGGACCTTTAGAAGGAAAAAAAATAAGAGTGGAAATGCCTCGTGTGTCTCATCTCTGGCAATTTTGCGCTCTTTCCTGCCTTTCCATTCCTGAACACACTACCCCAACAAACAACTGATGATTTGAACGATCATGTTTTAAGACCACAATAGAAAAGAGGGGCAAAACCTACCACGCCCAGAAACAATGAAACAATTTACATGGCAAGGTCACAACTTGGTTGATCAGCCAAATTTAGAGTGGATTGTCCATTTCATTGTTAAGGCATTAAATAATTACTGTAAATAATGAGCCACCCCGTACATTTACTCTGAGTTGTTCATATTCAGGCCTGTAGCCAAAGACAATGGAAGGCTATAAAATTGCACTCATGACTTTGGTAATTAAACAACTCCTTAATGAACAACCCAAAGAGAAGGCAAGTGCAATTGAAGGCATTTCGAATTCTGACAAAATGTAACGCATACGGGGGCAAGAGTATGTGTGTATGTAAACTAAGGAAAGCAGAATGTGCAACCTAGTGAGAAATGATGAGAGAGACACTCTAGCTCAAGTTAAGCGTGTGCATAGTCAGAGTGCAAGGTTGTCAAAGGGGTGGAACACCGTCCCTCAGAACCCCACAATGTTCCTTGATAATGATAACGACAAACCTCGATTATTTGTCCATCGTGAACTTGAAACCTTCGTAACTCAGTGTAAAATGTTACAAAAGATTCAAAAGGTTTGCTTTCTTCTTAAAGTGACAAAATTCATGTCTTTAAAGTCATATAAAAAATATTACCGGGGATTTTGTCATTATGACTGTTTGATTTTAGGGCCTGTTGAAATGGAAACAGTGGCTGGAAAATCCCTCCATACAGAAAAAAGGCTAATCACAATCATTCTTGAAGTTGCATCGATGGCATATTTTGACAGCACTCCGCTTAATAGAACACCGGTTAATAGAGTAATCCGCTTAATAGAGCAAAAGGCTCTGGAACCGATTTGCCTAATGCAATTTCCTATAAAGATACTCCGCTTAGTAGAACAGATCTCCGCTTAATAGAACAGGCCGTAAGCAATGAACATTGTAAACTAGTGGTTTTCGAAGTGTAGCTATCGCGATACTGTACCACTCTCGCGAGAAAACGCGGTAGTTCTAGCCGTATACAGTAACAGGTAGCACGCGTCACTCCACACATAGACACACGCACGTCACAATGGCTTCAACTTCATTCAAGAGACGAGGGCTATCACCTGCGGATAAGAAGGACATACTCAGACGATACGATGCATTGCCGGATTCTCAGAAGGATTGTACGCCCGCGGTTTCCAGGACTTCCCTCTTATCCAGCGCATTGAGAGGGAAGTCAACCGCAAAATTACGGACTCCTGTTTCCAGACAAAAGTAACGAAATTTTTCTCGTGATTTGAGATGTTTGACTGAAGTTGATTAAAGTTGTTGTTTGATTAAAGATATGGACGTCCACAGTCGAAATATCTCTAACTCGTCAGCAGGGGGTTTTCTGCGTGCATAACTTGGTCGTCGACGTGTCTGAAGGTGTACCTAATAAAGTGTCTCCGGTTAATAGAAACCCCGCTTAGTAGAACAGAAGCGCTTCGGCCCAATGGTGTTCTATTAAGCGGAGTGCACTGTATTATTAGTTGATTTGTAATCATTTTTTAATGTCCCGTTTTGTTGTGTTCTGAGGAATATGAAGCCTGAATCACTTTTTTTCATGATCATTAATGTCACAGCAAGTAAGTTATTAAGAGTCACAACACCCCTGAGTTGGGCAATAACTGGTTCTTTAAAAGTAAGGTTTTGATTCTTTGTTGTCAGTAAAATGCAAGCAACTGGTGCCACTTTAGCCATTAGGACCAATTTAGCACCAGAACGTCTTTGGTGGGAACCTTTAAAATAGTATTCATACTTGGGTAAGCAGATCTGTTATAAGTAACCACTTACCATACATTGTAAATAGCACAGCCACCTTATGCAGCATATATGCAGTTGCATATATCTATATTTTATATTGCATTCTGTATTGCATACAGTTCTTTTTCTGAAACTTTGTTTTTCTTTTCTACCCCCCTTCAATTGTGTTGCTTAAGATTGCAGATTTCTCCATTGTGGGACAAATAATATTTTCTTATCTTATCTTATATTATCTTACCTAAAACCATCGTCATGTAACGCTCCTCCACACCGGCCTCCAGCAGCAGTGGTGGCACATATGTGATTCCTGCTGCCACACAGATCTCCAGGCCACAGGTAAGGGAGTTCAGCAGGACCAGACGCCACTGAGACCTCCATCCAGGCATATTTACAGGGGGCTGGATTGCCTTTCCTACCCTCTTGGATGACCACTTGCAGGGGAGGAGGGGGGGAGATGTTAACTTTGGGGAGGCAGATGAGGCCGCCGGGGACAGGCAGCAACAAAGACACGTCGATGTCTTCGATGACCTGAAGGATTCATCCTCTTTTCAGCATTTTGGATCTGAGGACGAGAAAGATAAAACACCATCCAAATCAGCACCCAAACCACATCGTGGAGCATTCCTCTTGAAGTAACAGATCCTGCACCTACAGGAGCTGTCAGTGACGGTTACTGTCTTTTCACAGGAAATCTCGGCATTTTCCAAGATATTGTCAAAACCAGCGACAATCAAAACGATTTGATTTGATGGATCCTCGCCAACAGCTTTGGGGATAGCAGGAACAACAACATCAAGCGGAGAGGAGATGAGTCAGAGTAAGCAATGCAATGTGGCAAAGACACTAAAACATTTGCCAAGAGATTTCTGCCTCCCACTGCTGCTTTGCTTGTCTTTTAGAAGTGTTGAAACACCTACTAGAAGACATTTCAGAGTCTGTCCTTCTCCAATCTTCGCACAGTTAACCAATCACCATGCCAGCAACTAATGAGAGCACATTTCATGTGCTATCCACAGTCTTTCGCACCTTGTCCTCGAAGCAAAACAATCTTTTGGAGAGAAAAAAATACCTGCTGTGCAATTTACACAAAACATGGCATCTCAGAGTTGGACTTACCACGCCAAAGGTGAACCGCAACATCTGCATCCTTGGTATTTTATGCACCCTACCCGTCGTCAGGAAGCAAGGCAACCACACATTTATGCATCTTTCTTCCATTACTCAGGCGCCGTATTTTCAAGATATACCCATTTACAGATGACATATGTCAATCTTGTCGGACCTTCCTCTTGACCTAGGCAGTTTAGAGAGATCAGTCTGTGCTGTAACCAGCAACATACAGGTACATGACTTCAAGACTAAAATAACCTAACATCGATTTAATGTGACGTCAAAATGGGACATACAAAAAGTAGAGTCCAGACATGCATTGCCGTCATCAGTTCAAACTGTTTTTTAAAGCAGACAGAATAGGAGGAGTGAGAACACAGACAGCTATATCTGTGTTTGGTGTGATATGCTGCCCATCTGTTCCTTCCAGGGGAACAGCAATGAGGTCATCATCTCTTTTGTGGAAAATGACTGATTGTATTGCAATACAATACAGCATATTGTTAAAAAAAAAAGATTTCTCTTTCTTGTGTGTAATAAATGAACTCACACCACCCAGCCGCCAACCACATAGCAACGTGCTTAACAACCAAGATGCTTTTGTTTGGCAATCTCCGGCGGGTGACGACATTTAGAGAATGCCGAGTCGCCAGTCGACACAAAACAGTTGTGATTTTAAACAAGATGACAAATTGATGTTCCTAAAACGCTGGTTCAATGATAGGCATAATTCAATATTACTTGAAGCACTGTTGTATTTATTTTAATTCTTTGCACTTAACTTTAAACTTAAAATGGCATGACAACCAAATATTTTGGATGGTATTTATTTGGCCACTAAATTTGCCTGCATTTTGGAAACAAATATCTAAATTATAGACAAATTAAAAAAAAATCTCTCTCGGGATATATAATTTTGTGTAAACTCTTGATATCAATCATACTCTATATTACAAGCGTCCTACAGTAAGTATGGCTGGGAACAGAGAAGGGGAAAGAAATGTTCCAGGATGACGTCGGAGACAACCACAGTTGAGACTGTGGCTGTAGGGTGGGTTCCTTGTGTTTTTGGCTCAAATTGAATGACTGCAGCATTTTGGTACTCCTCCCTTCTATGTTTCTGCACCCTTAAAGTGCCTGAAAGATGGACTAAAGGTTCTAGAAAATCCGTACCAGATAGCACAATAAAGACTAGAGGCCCATAACAGCAGTTAAGCTAGTATTTACATTGTACTTATCAGTCCAATGAAAAGGTACTACATCTTTTCGTTACTTGGTAACCTAAGAATACTGTCTACAATTTGAATTTGTCAGTCAAATAGTAACTTGTACCACATAAAAGAGTCATTGACATGAGTTGCGTTGTTGCTACATCATCAACGCTTCAATAAGGGATTTTATTCATGACAGATATTTGATCAGTGGAGAAAACAAAATGAGAATATTAGCAACAAGCCTCCTCCAACTGGTGCTGTCCTTAAAATGTTAAGTTGGTCACATGCTTTGTGGTGAAAGGCATGGTCAGAGGTCACAGTGACGGATGCGAGTTTAAGATTACGTGCTGGGGGCTGGGGTCAACGCTGCTGGGGCCGGGGTGGGCGTGGTCTGGCTGTGATTGACAGCAACAGTGAAACTATGACTGAAATAATTTCTATACTATGACAAGCTGTGCTAAATAAACTAAGCAAATGCTATGCTAATAAATCACTAACCTGAAAATCTATATAAAGATGTTCGCAAACGCTACTATTCCGACTCCATCTCACGACAGAGGCATGTACGAGACTGCTCCATTTATATAGCCCACAGGGCGAGGGACACGCAGCTACAGCGAGACAGCACCACAGACATATACAGTATACGAACGGAACCAACAATGTCGCTTACTCACCGTCGAAGGAAGTGAAGCCACCGGCGGCCATCTTATGTTGCCATTTGCTAAGCATGCCTAATTCAAATACATTAATTTCTCCATGGCATTATTTTCTGTTGCGAAAACTCCACTGTTTATGGCATATAGTTGAACAATAAGACTATATGCACATTTCAGTGTTAAGAATGAAATTTTAAGTTTTCTCTTATCATGCATATCTTTGAGTGCTACTCAAAGATGTGTCAGCATCATGCCATCAGGACAACCTTTGCTGCGATATGTAAATGTCTATTTTCACGACAATAGGGCGCACTTTGAAGTCTTACATTTTCTGCAAAATGGGCGACTAATAACGTGGGGCACCTAATATATTTACAGAGTTCCAAAAATTTTTTATATTGCTGTGTGACTTCAATGAGCGCTCCGCTTGACTGTCTGATGTTATGCAGACACGCTGTTTATATAGTGGAAAGGCGGACGTAACTGAGGACGGCATGTGAACGTTAAAAGGGGTGGGGGGTGGGGGGGGCCTGAAAGAGACGTTAAAGGCTGGCTGCTGGTACGTGGATTGGACAAAACAAATTTGGACCCCTGAGAATGGCACTTACGAAGAGACAGGCTTACGAAGCACAGTTCAAACTTCAAGCAATCAGTGACCCGGAAGAATATGGCAATCAAGCTGCCGGTACGTGGATTGGACAAAACAAATTTGGACCCCTGAGAATGGCACTTACGAAGAGACAGGCTTACGAAGCACAGTTCAAACTTCAAGCAATCAGTGACCCGGAAGAATATGGCAATCAAGCAGCCGCGAGAGAATTTAGGATAAACTAATCCATGATCCACAAGTGGAGGAAACAGAGAACAAGCTTCGCCAGGTCAAGAAGACAAAACTGAGTTTCCGCAGAAACAAGGCAAGGTGACCTGAGTTGGAAGACCAACTCGAGCAATGAGTTCACTGTAACAGAAGAGTCGCCGGGAGAAGCGTCTCTACAGTCACCATTTGACTGAAGGCAAAAACGTGTGCAGAAGGAATGAAAATCGAACATCTTCATGGAGGTCTGTCTTGGCGCTTTTGTTTTATGAAACAATGCCAACTATCCGTCCGGGCAAGGACTACCATGGCGCAGCAACTTCCCTGTGGCCTACAGGGAAAACCTGACCACGTTCTGCTCCCAATGCCATAATAAGATCGCCGACAAAGACACCCAGGCCAACTACATTACCAACATAGACGAGGTGCAGCTCACTTTCGACATTCTGGTGAACCACACCGTCGAAAAGAAGGGGACCAGCGATACGCTAAATGGGACACGAGAAGTCTGCTTTTACTGTTGTGCTTGTGTGCCATAGCAAGAACAGTGATTTTTAAGAGAAAGAGGCTTGAGGAAGAAATTCCAACCGCTGGATATCGGTGTAAACAGAGCATTCAAAGTGAAGTTGCGAGCGGCGTAGAAGCGATGGATGAGAGACGGCGAACACAGCTTTAAAATGACTGAACGCAGAGCTTTCAGTCATTTTTGAGGAGCAGCAACAAGACTGACTCTGACACTGACGAGAGGGAACTTGGCGTGTTTGATTGGCCTAGCCGTTCATTTCGAATGCAGAAGATGAGGACTTTGATGGATTTGTGGATGAGGATTGATCCAAATATAACGCGAGTACAGTGTTAAATACTTCACTACAGTATGAATTCAGTTTCGCTCCTGCCAGTTTTTGAAATACAGACGCTAGCATCCATGCCTGCATGCTACCGTATTGTTTAAACCAGCGTATGAAACTGTATACTGTACTTGTTTTATTTTTATCGTGTTCAAACGAGAGAAATGTGAGAAAATGTACATGGTGGGGTTTACAGCTTTAATACATATAGCATAATTGGAAAAAATAATGTTATATATATATTATATATATATTAAAAACCATTTTCTCACTTCACGGATTACACCAATAGCGGGTTAATTCTGTTAACCTCTGTAGTGTGGGACTAGATAGCGAATGAAGGGTTAGGGGATAAGAGGATATTCGGACACAGCCAATGTCTTCAGTGGAAAAAAATAAAGTAACAAGTTGTTAGTTTGAATGTCGAAGTTGTTAGTTGCCAGTGGCAACGCAAGATGGCTGGCCTCTGGCTTCAGGGGCAAGGGGTCTATTGATAGTCCATTCATATACAAGACCATAATGCTGTCTCGCTGAGGCTGCGTGTCACACGCTCGCTTGCTCCCTCAATCTCTCTCTCTCTCTCTCTCTCTCTCTCTCTCTCTCTCTCTCTCTCTCTCTCTCTCTCTCTCTCTCTCTCTCTCTCTCCTCATTCCATTGGCAAAATAACTGCCATTGGCTGGCTTGGACAGCGGACAGCACACACACGGGAAATCCACTTCCGTGTTAGCTCGAGATGCTATTCATCTTATATATAAATGATATCTGCAAGGTCTCTACTATTAAACTAAATAAATATGTATATTTATTTAGTTTATATAGTTTATATAACTATATATAAACTATTTAAATGTGTCCTATTTGCTGATGATAGAACTTTCTACTGTCCTGGAATAAATCTGAAACAGCTCCTGACAACCGTGGAAAACGAATTAAATTAAAAAACTGGTTCGATAGAAATAAATTGTCACTTAACCTGAAAAAATCGAAGTTCATTGTTTTTGGCACAAGACCAATCAAACACCAAGCTAAAATTATGGTAAACTCAATTGAAATAGAAAGAGCGTATGAAACCAAGTTTCTCGGATTAGTAAGACTCAAAACTATGTTGGAAACCACATATCGATAACGTAAAAAGAAAAATAGCCAAGACCGTAGGGATCCTCTACAAAACCAAGGAAGTGCTAAATAAGATCTCTTTGTACACATTATACACTTCATTATTATTACCATATATGACCTACTGTGTGGAAATATGGGGAAATGCCTGCAAAACAAACACACTCCCTTTTCTCAAACTACAAAAAAAAGCAATTTGAATTATTAATAGATCAAAATATACGGAACCCACAAATCCACTATTTATCAAATTAAATACGATGAAATTTTATGACCTGGTTGACTTTGAAGTCGCCCAATTAATGTACAAAGCACACAATAACCTGCTCTGCCAAAACATTCAGAAGTTTTTCGAAATTCGAGTAAGCATCTATGAATTAAGAGGTACCAACTTATTCAAAAAACTCAAAACAAGAACAAACATCAAGCAAAGAAGTGTATCTAGCAAAGGTGTTAATCTATGGAATAATCTCGAAACGGACCTAAAAATGAGTAAATCGCTTGCTGAGTTCAAAAACAAATTCAAAAAAATAGTACAAACAACCTACATCAATCAGAGTTAAAATGATAAATTCTAAACATTAAATATAATGATAAATCAGAACTAAGTTGATAAATAGAGAAAGGTATTGAAATATCCATTATGAATACAAGAGAAAATGGACACAAGAGTGCCAGGGTGAGGATGTATATAATCCCGATACAAACCAAAAGTTGTGAAAATATCACGGTTAAGGGTAAAGTATGAGCCCTAATGGAGACTTCTTACTTTTTCTTTTCTGATTGATATAAAAATGATTTAGTAGATATAAACGCATAACGGGGTAGGACTAGATACGTTTTTTTACTTCATCCTACTCCCTTGAACATAATAACTGTGTTGAATGAAGACTGATTTCTTTCTTTTTACGTTTTATCGACCTTATTTTCTGTCAAATTATTACTGTATATGTTTATGTTCAATAAACAAACAAACAAGATGCGAACAAGGTTACGAGACACAGCCATGTGCTGTCAAGTAGTTATGCTTCACATATATTGCATTTTAGAACATTACGTTTCTATATTTACAATTTCACAATTACCAGTGGATAAAAGAGCGAAGCTTGGAGCAAAAGTGGTGTATTACATGCATCTGTCCTTGGGGGTAGGCATATATGGCATTGGAGTAATCCAAAAAGTATGTAAAAGTCATCAATTTACATTACTTGAATACTATGCTACTTGGATTCCATTAGTAATCACATTCTTTTTTAAACAGGTCATGTATCAAAATAGATTTTTTAGAGTCCACCCTTCAAGCTTGGAGAAAACCACCTTAAAGCAAAACTTCACCAACTTGTGATGATCTAATATCTGTGAGCCTGCTCACCTTTGACTGAGGCCAGCAACATTTTAAGGAGTTGTCAGTTATTGCAAATACGTAATACAACACAATGCGCCACAGAGCTGAGCCGTGGAACCTATTGTGAATCAGTCAGACTGTTAACCTGGCTCCCTGCATAATGTTGCATACGAGGGTTGTTGTGAATGGAGAGGACTGCTGGGAGTTGATTAAAGAGTTAATGAGTTTTCTTCAATCAAGATCAGGTCCATTTACATGGGGTCAATAAAGCAGTTACGGTCGTTTATTTTTCCTCAACGGATAAATTAAGTCCATAATCTAATTTGGTTAGATCAACAATATGAATCAGTTGGTGGTTAATACTTTTCGGGTGCAACGTTTTTTTTTTTAATTTATTCCGATGAGAAGGGTTTTACATGGTATAACAATTGTTTTGTTTTATATGGATATGTACGAGGATATCCTTTCAAAGTAAAGCAGCCATGAAATACATGTTTGAATTACAGGAGATTTTATGGAAACAGATTGTAAACCATAATGTAATGAAGTATTGTGAAAAATGATACTCATCACTCATGGGCTCAAGGAAGAAATGATACATACCGCTGTTAATGGATAATCCTCTCCATAGAGAATCGGAGAGCAGTCCTGGCCAAGCTGTTTAGCTTCTGGCTCCACTGTCTGACTATCTTTCTTTATCCTGCTTCGGTCTACATCGACTGTTCCCTCCTCTACTGAATCACCTCATTTTTTTCCCATCCCTCCCATTAGTCACTCTTCCTCACTCCTTCTCTCCCTAAGCCTGCAAGGTGATAATTGCAAAGATCCCAAAAGAACAATCCTTTCTGTTTTTATTTGCGGCAAAAACTATCGTTCCCCAATGCCCAACCCTGACATTTGGTATGCAAATACAAAACCACGCTTGCAGCTAAAGTGAAAGCGAGACACCAGAGTCACCTGTGTTTTGTGAAAAGAGCCCATGACAAAGACGTACAATATAACAACCGCACCCAAAAACCACATCTCACACTACTCTTTTCACTAGCTTGCATGCTCCATTTGTTTTGTAATATGCTAGCTGACAAAGTATAATGCTAAACCGCCAGCTTTGGCATGAGTATATCTCCTCAACTCTCTCACTACGTCCCTTTCCAGCTGAGTCTTGGATAAGGTCATACTCTTGAATGATCACTTTTCTGTGGAAAACCTATCTCACCTTACCTAACCTATTTCCTGGTTCACCAGCACTAAGCATATTTGAGGAGACAGGTCGATATGCATATATACAAAGCACGCAAAAACTCCACCTCGAACAGATTGCTATGGCTCTACCTTGGGTCTACCCCATGCCAGTATCCATTAGCAAAGAGTAGGCACTTCTCGAAAGGCTTCTAATTTTATAAAATGAACAAGGAAGGAAAATGTGGAGCACAGCGAACTCTGAAAAGGAGGAGGCGGGGTGGGAATAATTTTGTTACAATACGATCATCTTTAAGGAATCTCCATTAATGGAGTCAAGTGGCCGATCAATATGAAGACTGAGTGCGGGTGAGGAACTGCAGCGGGGGTGGTTTCCCTACAATTGAAGGAATTCAGAAAATCCCACTTTAGATAAAGGTTGATCATCACCTCTTTGCCTTGCAAGACAAACACTGGCTGATAAAGGTCAAACTTGTAACAAGGGCTTACCGACAAATGTCCTTGGTTAGGGAAAAAAAATTACAAAAAGCTGATTTTCTCATCACTGGAGGATTACCTGACCCCAAAGGGAAAATGTTTGTCTTGAACATATACTGATATCTTGGCGCAGTGAACTAGGAAGAGAAAACAATGACATTTTTGCTAGTTTGGGTTATACATAGTGTGAAACCATTTCGATCCGCAATAAATAATAGATTCCAACAATAACCTAAGATGCCTGTGAATATTCTCATCCATCCAAGATAGTTTCATTCTCAAGGCATTGAATCTCTCCCCAAACTGAACTATTCTGGATATCTGAGACCTTTCGCCTCACATCAGCGGAGTCGTCATCGGTTCATGCAAGCCTAGGAGGGAGAGCACGAGCCTGGCAAGCCATTCAATGCTCTGAGAACAGATGCACGTAATCAATTACAGGGTTAATTGATTGTTGAGGATTCTAACATTTGGCTGCAACCGCCTGCTGAATCATCTTTCAGCAACTGAGACAAATGAGTCAACTAGTTTGTGGCCTGAAGGAGAACAAGAAATCCATCTAACGAAGTTGGGTCCCATCCTCACTACGGCACAATTTGTCACGGCAGCACTGCCGAATACAACAGATGGAAACAAGAGTTAAGAACATTCACGAAAGGATAACCTCATCAACCTCTCTTTCGTGAATTGAAGTGTTAAATTGACACACAGGCTGGTGACGTTAGCACAATGTGTTTCTCTCTATTTTTCTACCGTTTTTGTATCGGGACCGTCTCTAGTTCATGGCGACATCATATGTGTCACCAAGAACCAGTAAGACATATGGACTTTAGGTTGTTTTCCCTTGTGTGGTGAGGTTTCTATTGTTATCATACTTCTTGAATTTTAATTACAGTACATGTTCCGGCTCAAACGCACGCACATTCCGCATTCCAAAAAAACACGTTTAAATTCCATGGTTCCACAAACATGTGTTCTCCTGAAACTGCCAAACGCAACACTACCCACTATAAACGATGACGCACTGCTCTCTTTTTTGATAAAAACCAAGAAACTCTGGTGTGGGCCAGAAATAGAGCAAAAGGGCGTCTTCTTAAAGTATGACAGCAAAGAGCCATTTTAAGTTGAAATGTCAACCACATGGTACTAAACACCGATGACTGCATTGGAGGAATCAATCACTCATCATGTGCTTCCACAACAAACTAACCTTTAAGTAAATACGTGACGCAGATGCTTAAAAAAAAAAACAGCGAGCATGCATTACCATTAGCTCGTAACATGTTCAGTAGCAATTCTTCTAAAGTCTGCAGAAAAGTCACATGATCAAATGTGACATAATGCGACAAGCGCAGGGTGTTGTTGTGCACGTCGATATAAACTAACACGTGGCAAGAATGAGTTCATGTTACTTTAGGATTCAACACATCAACATCAACAGGGCTTTGTGACTGTAAATTCTGTAATGTGGGATGATTCATTTGGTCCCGATTCTTTTCTTCTTAATTTGCTAATTTCATAATTGCGCTAGGAAGGACAAATACATTTTATTCTGCCTATTTGATCAATACAGAAAGCGGAGTGCCAAGCTCAGCCTTGAGCACACAATCCATTCAAATCTTGCCTTCCTTCCATTTTAATTACGCACCCTGAATCAGGCGTCCATGACACATCACGCTGCCAAAACGGCTGCAGAAAAAAACATGACAATCGTGCAACACAAATTTGATCGTGGCCCTGTGTGTACGCATCCCTCAATTTTCCCACACGTAAAATACTAATATTCGACAACAGCACCAGGCTTCAAAGTCGCACACTTACTGAGATCCTGAGCTTGATCCTTTCACAATTCAAAAGACAGCTCACATATCATAGGTCTTCCCCTCTTACATTCAATAGCATCCATTTTCAGGCCGCGCGCGACATGAAAAAAAGTACCCTTGCAATGTGCAGTGTTCACCACAGAACCACTCTTTAAAACAAGACCACGGAAAGTTTGAAACTTTCCCGCTGTCCCCTTTACTGGTACTTTCCTCCAAGTTTTTAGTTGTAAAAAGAGGCACCTCTCTTTTGGATGCACTTCCACATAAACTTGTGTACCCATCCGGCAGCAATAGGCCAGGAGAGTGATTATGCTGTGCAGTTTGCAGGCATCTGGCCGAGTCCTTATCACGATGGAAAAATGTCTCGGGGCAAGCCAGTGTTATCCCTACTCCAGGGCCGATACTTCCTCATCTCGACCTAAACTGCGCCTGGTGCGTTCAAGCAGCGCTTCTCATTGATGGCGGATTACAGAAAAGTGATAGGTTCATCGGCCATCTGTTCGACACCTTTCACATGAAGAGAGCTGGACCGCAGGCTGTTTTTCTTTCAATACCGTGCAGCTTCTTCTACACTTGAACCATGTGGGCAGAATTAAGGCATTTTTCCCCCATGTCTTTAATCTGTCGAGACCAGTGGTTCTTATCCTGAGTTCGATCGAATCCAAGGGGCTTGGTGAGTCTGTCTCAGGGGTAGACACACGCAACTCAACATGTTAATTAGTTATGACACGCTCGTTTGGCCATCACTGGCTGCAGATGATCACATGACATTGCTTGTCCAATCAGTGGGGTGGGAAATTTAGGCCGCTTAGTAGTCACGTGTGACTGTCATGATAGTACGTTGTACAATGAAATGGGGAAAAAAGTATAGTTATCTCTTTTAAAAAAATTACTTTTTTCAGTTTTTAATAAATGTGTTTTTTAATATCGTGAATTTGTAATATACTGTATACATACAGTATAGATTTCTTTTTCACTCATCAAGGGTTCAGTGAATGTCCATAATAACTGGTTGGGTTCGGTACCTCGAAAAAGGTTAAGAACCACTGGTCTAGACATTCAAAGTGGATATCTCCTCACTCTTGCATCAATTTCACTTGGCTGCAGTCCAAGGAGAAAGCCTCAATTAATTCAAGCAAATCACACCTCCACAAAGAAAACAAGTTTTATTCAAAATTTTAAAAGTGACTTATACAAGTAGCATTTATTTTGCTATTGGGTGCGAGAGGCTACAATTATGTGCAATGGTGAGTAAATAGTCACCATGTCAAAAACAAGGAAGAAGCTGAGCAACAATTTCACAAAGGTGACATTCCTTCTTGGTGAGGTTGGCGACATTAATTCTTTGCGCTTCGGCCCATTAGCGAAACATGCACGAGGTCTTTCTCTTTGGTCCAGCTGGCTGTAGAGCACCAATACAGGGAGGCTGTTTGGACTTTGACCTTGCAGCTTGCAAGGAGACACCATTTGTGCTCCTCTGCTTCCCGTCAAAGAAAGATTGAGGACAAAAGAAACTGCTAAATATTCATCCCCTGCCCATGCTGGTCGAGAGTTTGGCGCATGACCTCATAATATGTGCATGAGAGCAAATTTTCCAGGTGCTGTTTTGCTTTTGATTCATGGTTATTACTCCCCCTCCAGTTGAAACAAATGATCTCACAACTTGTGCAATTATTAGCTCAGCTCAATTTGATTTGCTTCACGAGCAATCAAATTCATCACATTGATCTGCCCATTTCAAGAGCTTATGACAACAGACAACAAGCAGCTTTGTGCAATTAGATCAGTTAAATTTGACAGTGAGATAGCTGAGAAAGCCAACATTGATTTTGTAGAAGTAGAACCGGGGAACGTTTTGAGCGTAGCTCCCCCACGGCCGTACAATATGGAATGTATCCGACACCTGAACGATATCTCGCAAGTCACACAAAAACCCTTTCGTATCAAACCTCAAAGAATTAACTGTTTAACCATACGCAGCATCACTCGTGACTTAAAACCGCACAGCACAGTAGGCAAGGGCTTTATGATGGCAACGGTACTTTGACCAAAGAATTCCCTCTTCTTTATAACAAGGTGCAACTGAACGCAGCAAACGAGGGAAAGCCATGTCAACCAATTGGTCGACAACATTACTAGAATATCTGAACATGTTGTGCAGCATTGTGGCTTGATTTGTCATGACATTCTGGGGTGGGGTGGGGTGTCGGGGGGGTGCATTCCCACAAAAACAAATATCTCTGGTATCTACCGTGTGAACTAAAAAGCCTTGGAGAGATCACATGCCTGTAAATGTTCATGGCTACCCGTGATGCCACAGCACCTGCAGCAGAGGAAACTTTTGACCGAGACAGAGCTCATGATGGCCTCCTCCTGTACTTTACCTTCTTGACGGTCGGACATAACTATGATGAACTTCTAAGCCGGCAACAGGAAACCACATTTCCAATTTCATGATGGTTTGATGAGCTCAAAAAGCCAAGGATTCAAAAGGACTCGCACCTCCACCCTCCTTCCACTTGAGCAAAAGCATACATAAATACTCAGGGATGAGCGAGTAATGAAACTCAGTATTGGATTCGGACCGATGCCAGCCGTATTTCAACGCCCTTAATAGTGGCTGCCGATTACCGGCCGCCGATCTCTGAAGACCAAGAAAATCTGATATTGAATAAATTCTGCTCACCACGATTCAACCATGTAATTTGGAGTACAAAAGTGTGTTTTCATCACGCCAAACACCATGGAGAAGGATTGCGCGCACACACACAATGGATGAGTGGAGAAGTGCATGTGCCATGCTGTATGTGCGCCCATCTAAAGTGTGGCTTTGCCTTGTTAAAATAAACAGGCAATTATCTCAGTAAAACAGTTAAGATTTTGCAAAGGAGGCTGCATGATTGATGAAAAACCTCGGTGGGTACATAGTTTAGATTCCCTCTCAGTGACATGCTACCTCCTTAACATTGCACATTAGTTACAATGCAGCAATTTTCAACTTGCTGCATTGTAACTAATCCTTCCTTTTACCCGTTCCAATAAAGCAAGAACCTACTGTTCTCTGTTATACTTTTTTATCGTGTGAAAATGTAATTACGAGGAATACTATATATAAAATACATTTTGGTTTTAATTCAAAAACATCGACACTAATTTACATGCTCGTTGTACATCGATGTATCATCATATGTAAAAAGAAAATTTCATATTTTTGCTTCAAAATGAGACTGAGGGTTGAACAATATGGCCTAACATTCATAGAATGGGGTAAATTGAATGCCTACGCAGTAAGTGTACCTATCGTGATACAAATGTAACTGTAAAAAATTAAAATGAAGTATCTTGATTAAATATATGAAATCATATACTTTTAACCTTATGAGAGCCCCATCCTGGTTACTTAACTGATATATTTCCGGGTTTGGGGGGTATGCATTTACTGTGTTGCTGTTGGCTACACGATTATTCTCACCGTAGACATTGAATGATAAACCTGTTAATTTGCAGTTCACAGCTGGTTGCACTCCGTTTGAACAGGGCTCCAGCCAGACCTTTGTGAAATGTGAACTGTACACGGAAGCACTTTTGCTGGTGTTTGGTGACACAATATTACCTTACCTTACTTACGTACGAGAAGAGGACCTGCACACAGGAGAATAATGTTTAGCAGAGTCGCGCCAGCTAGCAAATTCAGCTTGTAACCTCTGTGCCCCCCCCCCCCCCCCCCAGTTCGCGAACAGCATCTCGGAGCTAATTGGTGTGCATGTCCTGTCACGAGTAGCATGTCATTTCTGATTGGTGAGCAGTTGTGCATTGGTAGGAAGGGGACGCCGTTTGTGTGTGAGATCGTTGCTACAACCGACTGCTGGTCAGACAGGAAGGCTCCCAAAAAACAAAGCTTTTGACCATTCACATGACCACCGTTGTCTGGAATTGTGATTTGGCTGCCAAAATGATCAATCGTTGGGCACTATTGCACATTGTACAAATTCCTTTAAAACAAGTTTTACTACAATATAATTTGAATGGTATTGTTCCTCGTGATATCGTTAATTATTATTTTTTCTTTTTTGGAAAAGGTAAAACAAAATTCTATAACAATATCAGCTGATATGAAATACTTACAGTATATAGTGATCATTTTTTTTCACATCGTCCAGCCCTGTTTTCAAACTTCATAATGTCATAGTATCAGTTGAACCTATTTATTTTGCAATTCAATTTATTTTGAACTAATACTAAAACTCGCAGATGTCTTAATTGAATTTTGCACTTTTGTTAACTTATTTCAAATTAGTCCAATATTCAGAAAGAGTGTTTTATTTTATAACTTTCTATTGTTGAATAACTGCTCGGAGTTTTGTACGAAACAAAATGTCTTTCTTTAAAATGATCCTTCATCGTTTATTTGAGATTTTATGCATCAAAAGTTCTTATGGTATTGGTTACTTGGTATCGGTAAGTACTCAAGAGTTGAGTAAGTTTGTCAGAGAGTGGTATGTAACATCCCTAAAAAAATCCTGCTGTAGAGTCCCAATATGAAATGATGCTTCAGTAAAGGTTCTTCCTGATTTTTTTGGAAACCATTTGCAAAGGTTTTTATTGAGAACAGAGTTCCACGTGGAAAGCACAACAAGCCCTCCTCCTCACAATTTGGTTCAGAACCTAGAAGTGATTAAAACTGCTAAGACTTCAGTCTGCTTAAGTAGCTTGGTGTCCTCTACAGAGCGAGATTATCCCAGTACTTGATTTGGGTTCGGGGGAGGGGTTATATTTGAGCCCTAAGAGAATACAGCCAGCTGGTAGAGCATTAGCATTTCTCGTATTAACTCCACAGGTGTGTTTTGCGTATTATTTGTATTTATTTACTTACTTACTTATTTGTGACACCACCAGAGAATTGACAAATACGGTATACATGCTCCTCAGTATGGGACAATAGATCAAAAGTAAGAATAGAATGTACACCAAGCAGCCATGCTATTAATATTGATGTTTTGAATGACGCAGCAAAATTCTTCCACTTGTACGACGGTAAAGAAGGTTGAATAAAAAAATTTTAAAAAAAGATGAAACCCCCCAAACCAGATTGCCTTTAGCAACCAAGAATCAAGTTGTGAGTTGTTTTATTGTATAGGCAGCTTTTTGTACTAAATCTTATCTATTTGAACGGTGGTTAAAAATGTTACAGAATTGCGTGCACAGTTTGTTTATGTTTCATGATAGTTCTGCCATTACCACCAGACAGCTCAGTTTGATTTTGTTCAGCCAACTCTGATCGCTTTACAAAAGGTATTTACTATTCAGAAATAGTAGGAGGCTTATGCAAGTTCACCATATGGGCCAAAGAGGACAATAGAGAAGAGTTCATATTGCCGGCTCGAGTAAAATAACCCACTTGAGTGGCCCATGGAGAGTGGAAAAGAGTGGAAAGAGGTCTTTGTTAATGGCAGTGCAAATCACGCTAACAATAAATGTCCCTTTGTCAAAGGTTACCACATTTGAACCTTTTTGCTTCTCAAGGTAGTGCTGATTCTAAATGGAAAGGTGCCAATGCAAGACTGTTTTAAGTTTCTTTATGAATGATGGCTTTAGGGAGGGAATTCTATACAGTGCGATGAATCCCAGTAAATGCGTGTGTAATTGCAAACTTTCAACCTGGGTGTTCGCATCAACAAAAGAATAACTCACCCATTTTTTGTGTGATTACTGTAAAGAAAAATAAACTGATTAGTACACAAGACGAACGGGAAATTTGTCGAACCAATACTGACAAAATACAATCAAATACGTCACACTACAGTTAATACTTGATCACAGGTCATCACATCCGAAAGCTACAAAAAAAAAAACTATATTCAGTATCATATTATTAGGACAATGTGTACAGTATTGAAATAGGCACATCATCAGTATACTATGCCTTTGATAAAATGTTTGATTTAAAAAAAAACAGAACACAAACATCGACCCCAGCATCATGTGTGTTGTAGAGAGTGCGCAGCTGCCTCCAAACACAAACATGACAATTGTAAACCAACGAAAAAGACGCAGATAAACCAATGATGAAGTGCTGAGCCACATTCATGCTGAAACACATTATGAACCAAAAATAGGGCATGAAGCGAGGTAAATATTTCTTCCCAAAATCTGTTCAGAACCTGAATTGTTTGTGAAGTGGGGTGCTTATGAGCCAAAGTACACGTTTTTTCTTTCTTTATAATAGTGTTTCCACATATTTCTACATTCCATCATATGCATTTGTAATCACACACTAGTTTAAAAATAAGCCAAGTATAATTATAGTTTTGGGGCTGGAATGGATTAATTGCATTTCCGTGCATTTCAATCAGAAAAATTATCTCAATTTATAAACATTTCAGGTTAGAAACTGCCTCATTAACCGATTAAGTTCTTCCTCTCTATTTTCATCTTTTCTGTTTTCAGTTTATCACCACAGCCAAGTTGTATCACTTACTTGACTATAGTACCGTTATAATATAATATAATATATTCATTCATTCATTCATCTTCCGAGCCGCTTGATCCTCATTAGGGTCGCGGGGGGTGCTGGAGCCTATCCCAGCTGTCTCCGGGCAGTAGGCAGGGGACACCCTGAATCGGTTGCCAGCCAATCGCAGGGCACACAGAGACGAACAACCATTCGCACTCACACTCACACCTAGGGACAATTTAGAGTGTTCAATCAGCCTGCCATGCATATTTTTGGAATGTGGGAGGAAACCGGAGCACCCGGAGAAAACCCACGCAGGCACGGGGAGAACATGCAAACTCCACACAGGGAGGCCGGAGCTGGAATCAAACCCGGTACCTCTGCACTGTGAAGCCGACGTGCTAACCACTGGACTACCGGGCCGCCTAATATAATATAATATAATATAAAAATGTCTATATATATATATATATATATATATATATATATATATTATAAAAACCTGTAACCATTGTAAATAGCACGGCCACCTTACGCTGTGTTTTCTGTGCTATTGCTAATGTATTATATTTATTCTACAAATATATTGCTAATGCTATATTTTATATTGCACTTATATTGAACTGTGTAGACTTCTTTTCTGAAACATTTATTTTGTGCAATGAAATATTTTATTCCCCCACCCCCTTTTGCTACTGTAGACTGCAAAATTTCCCCAGTGTGGGACAAATAAATGTTATGTTATCTTATCTTATTATTGTGACAGCAGGGAAGTGTTTATTTCCAGAAACACAAATGAGACACATGTTGAGGCAAAGCTGAAATCATTATCACAACTGTGAGTCAGAGGTTAACAAAAGTGCTGTTAATGAAAAAATATTTGGGGGGAAAGTTATTTTGTAGTTGAAAAAAATTTGAATTGCATAACATCATTTCTTTGCATTGTAGTATCAAATGGAATTGAATGGAATTTCGTTGTGTTGGATCAAATTGAGCAGAATCACACTGCATCATGATGGGGGACGGGGGGAGTAGCAATTGCTGCTCATGTAACTAATGTATCGAATCGTTGGTGGTGCATATCTGCCACAACACAGGGATGCACCACCCTAATTCATAGGCCATCTTTCGTAAGTGATGAAAACGGGTGTAAATCACAACTTATTGGAAATGTTGCAAGAGCGTTGTTTGAGCAATCGCCTTTCCTATAGATACAACATTGCGATTGTGAGCATCACATGTTGAAAAAACAGGAGCGACTTTCCAGTCAGGGACCAAAACTCCATCCGTCCCTTCCTCCACTTGTGTTTTCATTCACAACAGCAGAGCTCTGACTAACACGGCGTCAAATGTTACGCACAACTTAAACAAAGAGCTTGCCGCCACATAAGCACTTTTAAGTCAGTGGACAGAGATAATGGCACTATAATACACTTAGTGTGATCAAAATAGTGCGTGGATGAGCGCCAGTCGCACTGACGCAGGCTGTTTGGGGGACGGGGGAGGGGGCTTCCAAAAAAGCACCACGCCGCTGGACCGAGGCTAACCGATGCATGACACCTTTCTTCCGTAGCTTCAAACCTAAAAACGTGCCCTGTATTTACTACGCGGTAAAAACACACCAACCCTCATCAAATCTCGTTGCGTCGTTTTCGGCCGCGTACTCCGTAGCGCGAGTTGGTGCCAAATTAGGAATTTAAACTCACACTTTTGTCTTGTTTCATCGCGGTTAGACGTCGTCCGACAGCCGTGCACAATGAATAAGTTTCATCCAACTTAGCAGCGCTTCGTTTATACGAACGTCAATTGTGAGAAGGGCGCAGCGTACGATAAAAAGGGAAAACAATCACAGCGATTGCGAATCGAAGGTAAAATGAATGAGGGAAGGTTTAGAAAACGTAACCCTCACCTTTACTGACGCTCGGCTCGGCTCCGAGAAATCCCTGCAGCAACTTGCTCTTTCCCAGTTTACACACCGATGTTGCTTAACTCGAGGACAGCCAACTAGCCAGCTGTGACTGACAAGCACATTCAAAGCGAGGAGAGGGAGAAAAGTACAACTTCCGCTCCATGCTTTCAAAATAAATCAGTCAATGAACTGGAGAGTCACGATAACGATCACTCTTTCATTTTCCGAAGAATTTATCTGATTATATTACATGCAATCCAATATGACATCGTTCCGAGATTATGTTATCAGGGATACTTGAAGTTTACATCTCGAAAATAACGTAGTAGGTTTGTGAACCGACCAGGAACCGACCAGAATTTAGGCCTAAACTACAATACATTGATTGGGCTGTACTAGGAGTTTTTTCCCTAGGTATCTGTACACTACTTTACTCGAAAGCATTATTTCTGTGACATTTAAATTTTACTCCCTACATTTGAAAACATCATTCTACTCCTCACCCTACAAGAAAAATGCTGATTTTTTTCAGTTTGAGACGACGACTAGGTGTGACATTAAAAAAAGTAAAGTCAGTTGAGGTTGATTGATTCATCTTTCATTGATTGATTAATGGAAGTCGTGGACTAAAGCAACACAGAGAATCGGAATCAGGGAGCAGTGACAATAACGCAGCAATCCAAACCGTTGTCTTTTAAAGGTCCCATCCCACATTAAAAAAAATACTTGATGTCCTTTTGTGGGTTTGCATGATAATTTAGTTTGAAACGAGGAAGATGGCCCCTTCATAAACGACTTTTATTGGTCAGAAATTGCTATGAGTTTGAACAAACCGTTTTCTCATTAAATATTAATAAATATTCGATATGTAAAATTGTTGCTCCAGTGGGTCATGGTTCTCCTTAATTTGATATTGAAAACATTAAGAGCTGTGAGTGATGCAATAAATAAAATGATTGCAGCTGTACGAAGAACTAAATGTGTCGCAAAGCCAAATAATTAAATGTCCATGGTGGCAATGAACACAAAAACTCTGAAAAACATCACGCTTGCCAGTAAGCATATGGTAAATGCAGCGAAGGGGGTTTGAACCTTTTTTAAATATTATTTTGACAAGTCCAAATCCTTTGATTTTAGCCACTCTAATGTGAATACTTCCCGATGTAGTACTTCGTCTCCAAAAAACAAAGAAATAGCTTGTGTTCGTCATTAGTTTGGACTTAGGAAAACTGATCAACCGTTTTGCTTATCTCCTGAAATGTTTTGAATCAAATACAACACCAGTCATTCCCAAAACTAAGAGTGCCAAGCTCAGATTTGAAATCTCATCCGAAACTCCTGTGAAGTTCAACTAAACCTCAACAAGTGATACTAGGGCCAATAATTACCCCCTTCCCGCCCCAAACAAATTTTATAACCACAATACGAGTTCAGCAAAGGGCACAGGCTCAGAAAGTTTTGAGACATGTCACTCTGTGTGCCCCGCCAACAGCGCCCCCGGTCTGTCTTTCACCTGACATCAGTTGGCTACAGCTGCCCCATGACCCTGAACAGGATAAGCTTATGGAAACTGGGTGGATAAAAAATTGATGTAAAAAAAAAAGGATGAAACTCCTCCAGTGAAACCTCTTTTAAATTGAAACTGTGTACTTTGATCCCATTTTGATTGTTGATTTTAAATACATTCTGGTGTTGTATGAAGGCAAAATCACAATAATTCTGCTGTCCAAATACTTATGGATTCTTTTGTTACTCTATTTGTTGACTACAGTTATGAATAGGCACTCAAAGTACTATAAGGCTACCTCAATCACTAAATGAACATCCAACATACATCGACCTCGTGACCATCCAGTCAGAAGCTCTAGAATTGCAGTATATGCACTCTCGTAGCTTTGCTCTCAGTAAAGTTATTTTAAAAGATGAAAGGGTTTAGCTTTATTTGAAATATTCATTATTTTAAAAAATGGAATTCGTCTAATTTTTAGTGCTACACAACTTAAATAAGTTGACTTTGACTAAAAATAGTTGAGGATAACAACAGCTTGGATTTTATTTTTGTTGTTGACGATGCATTTTTAAAGATCATTCACTGCCGATCTAAATACAATTCTAAGTAATGGTTCAGGGTGGCTTTTAATTGTAGCCTAGCTACCGATAAACATTTATTTTAACATTTCAGCTTTACTATCGTTAAATATATGGACAGTTTGCAGACATCTTTGCCTGGGTCCAGTTTCTTTCCGAAAGTGACTGTAATTTCCAGTGGAACATAATATTTAAGAGAGAGAGAGAGAGAGAGAGAGAGAGAGAGAGAGAGAGAGAGAGAGAGAGAGAGAGAGAGATGATGATGATGATGATGATGACGATGACGATGATCTATCTTACTCTCAATGAAGAACAACTTCACCCTAATCCTGTGTTTACCAAAAGGAAATAAAGACTTGTTTCAAATGGGCTTATATCAATTGCATCATGGTTATTTTTGATTGTCAACACATAATCTTCTGTAGCTGCTTTATTTACATAGAAGGATTCTGATTGTGGAAGATGAAAAAATAAGTTCTCGTTTTTCATGTACATAAACAGCATTGAAAGAAGAGGGAGGCGTGGACTAGTCAAGTGTATGGAACAGACAGACTCTCGATGTTCTGTTTAAGGAAACCCAACACTCCAGACCACTGAGACCAATTCTAAGAATGCAGAACTCTCTGCAAAACATACAATTTAATCGGTTTTCAACATGGCAACGTGATAAACTGTACAATCTTGTAACATGAGGTGAGGACATTTCCTCCGCACATCCTGCCGAGCGTGGTAATCATGAACGACGTGATGGAGCGTTTGCTTGAATTCTCTTCCGGCGACGATAAATTATCTTAATCGACGCACCCAACATACTGATCGCCAACATTTTACCTGACTGAATACATTTCATTCAAACTCAAAGGGTGAAGAAACCCATTTAAAATGCATGAAGGAAATTTCAATGATTGATATGGATTAATACGACTGGAGAGGTGATGTGCCTGTGGCGAACTCAACATCGATTGACACGCTGAGCATGACAACAATAAATCATAATCATCAACAAGGTGAAACTATAATAGGGTTAGCGTGAGAAATTTAGAAGAGTTTAGTAAGTATATTATTTTGTGAAAAGTATATGTACAGGAACGTATTACGTAATACAACAGGTATTTAACATATAGAAACAATAACGGTGGCAACTGTTTGAATGGCACTCTAGTATATGAAAAAACGAATGCAGTACTGGAAACCTTTTTAACTTACTATTTGTATTCAAAAAGAGTGCCATCTGCTGTCATGGAAGTGGAGAGGAGGGACCAAACACACTTAAGCAGAGTGAAACTCACTGCAATGCAGCATGAAAGAGCTGCATACTGCTCATCTTTGCACCAGTGCAAATGATCTTTTGGGAATTCAAAGTGTTGGCGTCACTTGTCTCTGCAGGAAACCTTCCTCGGGATGTGAATGAAACAAACCACAACACCATGAAATAGTTTAGATCTGCTAACTCCAACAGGCAGACTTGTGTGGTCATTCCAAGGTGAGAAAGAGCCACAACACACCAAGTAAACATGTAAAACTGCTCCTGAGTGTGGATATGCAACCTTAACTCTTAATGATGTAGCATGAAACCACAGCCATCAGAAAACCTTTATTACCAGTACAGTACGCTTAAATGGCAAATAAGTGCAAAATAGAGGTTGACCGCTGCACAATGAAACAAAAAAAAAACTATTGTCGGCTCTTACGAGACCTGACAGCCTTGCAAATGTATTGGACAGTGTCAACAGGTTTAAAAAGAAATGTCACTGCTGTTCATGAAACAACATTAAAACAAGAAATTGTGTAGTAACAATGTGATGATGCAGAAGGTTAAATGTTTTCCTCTGAGTCGCTTCATCTGAAGACTAAACTTCAATTTGGCGGCGTACATTCTTTCTTCTTCTATTGGCGACAACTTATTGTCACTTTAGTCATATTGTAGCTGCCAAGACACCATCAGTTGTTTGTTTAGTATCATTGGGTAGCGGTTTTAACCTATTTACAAGTATATCCACGTATGACAGCTGCCTTCAGCAAGCCTTCCCCTACTCATAGCAAATATCAGTGTTTGAGTTGATTTGATTTTTTTTAATGGCTCATGCAATGCTATTTACAGTGCCTACCAGCAAAAGGTGAAACAATAATACTTTACATGTCATTCGATGCAGCATTCTGTAGCGGCTCCAACAAAATGTGTAAGCTCCAGATAGCAGCTCTGAAGACATGACATGAGCACCCGGTTTGTTGCTGATGTCATAAAAGTCTGTCAGCAGTGCTGCACCCTGGAGGGTTGAAATGATAATTGCAGCAGCTGCTTTGCGAGCTGCGGGACCCAGTCGTCTTTCACTAAGATATGCAGCTTTAAAGAGAATACAAATAAACAGGCTTAATAAACTGCTAAAGGATCCTCGCCTCTCTGTAAGCGCTTTAAGATCGCCATGTGGAGAGAGAAGGGCATTCTCAAGTTCACACACCTCCCCCCAACAGAATTTAAGAATGAAAAAAAAAATAAACAGAAACTTCAAAAAGGCTAAGCAGTTGATCCCTGGTGCTGCACCTTGAGGGTGTCGTGCATCTGTTCCCATTAGGGCTTTGACGTGAGCGTTAAAGTGGAGGAGACACGGAAGATCTGAGGCAGCATGCTGCTTAACTGGAAGAACATTTCCTCTGAAATACTCTGTCAACATAAAGACATACACAGTCAATGAGAAATGAGGGATGGGTATTCCGTAGTCGCGCTAAAAAGATGGAAAATTTGCCATGTGACCAAATGCATCATGTGCGCTGAGGTGATAGGAAGCGTGCAAAGTATTTTTTTTGTTGGGGGGGGGGGGGGAGTCAAAAATATGCTGAATGATCTATGTTCAGAACTGGAAGGCACCCGTCAAACGAGAATGTTAAGTATTGATCGGTACACATATCAACACACAACACACAACTCCCAGCATATATTTAGTCTCTTTGAAGGCACAATGTTGTTTCGGGGAAGCTATTTCCAATCCTGTCTGAGCATGGAGCTGACAGGAAGCTGATTTATTCAGAACTTTTGATGCCACTGGTTTTATAGTCTTACGGTGTCAACACGGCCCCATGCTATAGGCTCAGCTGTCTCTCAAACCACACAGCCCATAGGTATAAACATTCTGCAAAGCCGAAAATAAAATGTCATGTGTCACAAGGCGGCCACGTCCAGATGAGTTCTTGAGAATGTGAAGCCACATCATGCAGAAGCCTGAACCTGAACCTTGTGGCGACATTCTTCAGTTTTTAAGACATAACAACGGGGTGCGGATTTCAAGGTAAATTTATGTCAATCATGACAGCTGCATGTAAATCCCGATGCTTATCACGCATGTATGTGGATGAGTGTCTAAGCTGACATTTAGCACACAGAGTAAACACGGGTCAAGGCAAAGTAAGGCTCTCTCATCTATGATTTATGGCGAGCATTCAAAAGTTACATGCTGCAAAGCCAGGTGTGCCTGTTGTGGTCTCGTTTACACCTTCAGTATCCACTTTGGTTGAATTAACAGAGAGTGAGTGCTTTTCTGGCAGCCAATAATTAAAAGTCAGCCTGTATTTTCACTTTGGTCGTGTCATTTCAAGTCATCTGATTATTCCTGTGTTTACAGCACTCAACCATGATTTTGGGACCTTTCAGTCATTATAACCAAACATCTTCAGCAAGACAGTATTAGAAAAGGGAAAATGCTGGCACGTGCGTTTTCTGTGAAAGCTAACTCTAATGATGTGAGTAGATGCTTTCACATTGAGGGCAGAGAACAAGGCTGCACAACTGTGAAATAAGACAATGTACACGCGTCTCACCCTTGGCACCAGGAACTGTACCGTGCGCGATACGCCTCCATCCCATGAGGCCATCTCCATCATGAAACCTGCCAATATATATACAATCAGAAGGAGCCCGACCCAGAAAAAGAAGAATCTGTTTTGCTTTTCCACTAACAAAACCAGGTCATATGAGGTACTATTTTCCTGTCATCATGCTCAGTTATTGGTGGTGTCAACTCATTGTCATTGGTCTCCATGAGCTGTCAAGTGCTGGGTTAACAACATGGGTTGAGGTACCAGTAATTTTTGAGGGTATACTGGTAGAAGTGTTAGCAATAACCATACGCGGTAACAATGCTTTATCCGGTTGCTGAAGTGGTTTACTAATCTTAAATGCAATGACCCATTTTCTCACTACCCTTGTCCTGCTCTTGAATAAAAATTGTCTCCTTACCATGGCCAAGAGCCACAATGCAAAAAGTAAATACAAATCATTCTCCTCCATTGTTGTTTTCGATTGCCTGTCTGGTTCTCCATGATGCACCGGATTGTAGAGTGGAAAAGCGACCTTCTGTTTGTTTCAGGACACGGCTCCCACACAAGTATTATCAATGTGAAACAAAAAACAATGAATACGTACATGTAATGACTCATCTCTGTTGATGTTGCAGATGTAATCAGATTTTTAAGAACTGTACCTTTTACACACTTGAAGACCAGCTCTGCTCTCTTCAAACACCATGGAATGGTCATTTCCTGTCGGAAGAGAGCAAGAGAAACAATTGCTTGAGAAAAATGAGAAAGTATGAGTGAACCCTAAAAGCTGCAGCCTGTTTGTGACACTTCCGCAAACGGAGAGAATGATTACGGCAAGAAAGATCCTTTTTTTTTTGCGTTTGCAGCATAGTTTAAGCCCACACCGTGATGAATACAAAAAAATGAAACACAACAAGAATATCTATCCAATGTACAGTACACTTGCTGAAATACAGATAAGCCATTTATTGGGGAAAATTCAAGTGTTACCAACCCCATTACCCAAGAGACCCTTCCATCCATTCTGGAGGCTATCGCAGCTGACTTTGGATAAGAGATAAGGCACAACCTGGACTGGTTACCAGCCAATCACAGGGCCCACATAGACAAAGCAAGCAAGCTTAATGCAAATATTGTAGCACACATTGATGTCGTTTTGTTTTCCCAAGGTAGCTCACTAAAAAAAAAAAAAAACTCTTCAAAAGTAGTAGTGTCGTTTTCCAATCTTCTACATTCCTCTGTTATGTTATTTTTCCTCAAGTGCGCTCAAGGTTAAAACCAAAACAGAAACGGTGAGGCACTTTTATGTCAAAACTTTGTTGCCCTCTGTAATTCAAACGCACTACAACAAACCAGAAAGGGCCTGTACCGTCTGCAGCAATCGTTGCTGAACTGCATTAATTTGATGTGGAATTATAACTCAACTGGTTTGTGGGACTTCAAGTTGTTATAAGGACTTAGTTATGACCAAAAAAAAAAAAATGGAATCAAAATGAAGTTGGAGAAATTATACAGGGCATGTTGAGGCATGGCATCACATCGGCCAAAGGCTAGTTAAAATTTTGCTTTTTAACACGATTTCATAATTACAATATTATGTTTTATTTTGTACTGTACGGGTTGGCAGAAGCCATTAATAGTCAGTTACGGTAATCATATATTGTTATGTCTTCAAGTTTCAGTCCATGCAACTGCACTTACCTCCGACATGTCATGCACCAGCAGTAGCGGGACGGTGATGGTGGTTACGTCATGTGTGCAGCAGACCTTCAGAATGTTCCTCAGGCCCATGATGGCCGGGTCCCTGGCCGTGATGTTCCCTGAGCGCACGTTGTCATCCACACACAGGTGGAAGACGACATGGACGTCGGACAGGTTGGAGTGCCGCGAGACGTAAAACTCACCTTGGCAAAGAAATGGCAGCGTGAGAGACATGAAATCTGAACATTTGATTGGAAATTTACATTGCTGTATAATGTCAAATAACCTTCACCTGGCAAGATATTGGATGGATTTCTTTCAACGTTTTTACTTTTATCATCACTTCCATTCCTGGGGAGCTCTGCAAGACATAGATTTCATCAATCAGGATGTTGAAAAGACAGGTTGTTATTAAATCGATGAATGGTTTCTAAGGATGACTGACACAATTTGAAAGAGTTGGCAATGGACCGCTGATGTCAAAAATAAGCTTGTAAAGTAGCTTCCATTGGCTACATGTATGTAACTTTAGTTGGAAGGAATGTAGCATTCAACGCCAAAGTGGCACCACGGTATCCTCGACATTCTCACTTGTTGGGATGTACCTGCGCTTATTATAGGCATTACTTAATAAGGCCAGATGAAGTTATTGTCAGTCAAGAATTTAAATAATGTCTTGCTTTGTAGATGTATCCATTTTCACAAACGCATTCTTTGCACGAGTCATTCGCCAAGCATACTAAATCGAGTGGGTTACATGTGTACTGGCTTCACAAAAGAGCAGTCAAAAGGTCTCACCGGGTTGATCTTTTTGCTTGCTGCTCCGCTGGGTTCTGGCATAGAGCACCACCTGCTGCACCTCTTTCAGCTGTTCCTCCAGGCTGAGAAAGTGAAAATCTGTGCACTCCTTGGCCACCGTTGCAAAATCTAGGTCAATAAATAGTCATTACATGATGCCTAAATGATTTTGGCTTTCAAAAAATTATACCAAAATTAATTCTGAAATTGTTTCCATAAACTCATCCCCACACGACTCAATAGTCTTAAATATTTAGAGAGGATCCTTTTCATGTGATATTGAAAAGCAAACGAGTTGGACCATTATTTTTGGCTAAATGCAGCACAAGCAGTTTGAGAGTTGAGTTCTTGAGTTGAAAGATTACTCAACTAGAGAAGCTCGATTAAATAATGCACCGACATGAACAAGAGCTGAACTATACAACAGACAGTATATCAGAGGTAACTCATGACTCCTGTAATCTAACCTCTCTTGATGCCACTGTAGGAGTTGACCCTGTTGTCGACCAACAGTACCAGACCACAGAGTGAAGACGAATAGAGCGAAAGTGCCGTTTGGAGGCGTCGCAGCTTTGCTCCGCTGCTGCCATGACGTCGGTGCTTACAAAAGTCCAACACATCTGCCCGAACCAGTCGCAGGTTATGCATCGTCTTCAGTTGTGCTCCTAATGAAAACAAGTCCAGCAAATAGGGTACAAAATATCTTGAAAGTCTAGCTCAATTAAATAAAAGAGTTTACATATTTAAACAGGGCGGCCCGGTAGTCCAGTGGTTAGCACGTCGGCTTCACAGTGCAGAGGTACCGGGTTCGATTCCAGCTCCGGCCTCCCTGTGTGGAGTTTGCATGTTCTCCCCGGGCCTGCGTGGGTTTTCTCCGGGTGCTCCGGTTTCCTCCCACATTCCAAAAATATGCATGACAGGCTGATTGAACAGTCTAAATTGTCCCTAGGTGTGAGTGTGAGTGTGAGTGGTTGTTCGTCTCTGTGTGCCCTGCGATTGGCTGGCAACCGATTCAGGGTGTCCCCCGCCTACTGCCCGGAGACAGCTGGGATAGGCTCCAGCACCCCCCGCGACCCTAGTGAGGATCAAGCGGTACGGAAGATGAATGAAAGGATGAATACATATTTAAACATTGCATGTTTATTCTGGGAAAGATTCCAAAAGTGTTGAATAAACGCACCGCCTGTGACAGGGCACACGTCAAGTTGGTAGTTCAGCACATGCCAAACACACTGTAGCAAGTCTCTGGTTAGATGATTCAGTGTGGAAGGGATTCTCTGCCTAAGGTTATCTATCAATGCTCGCAGGCCGAGAAGGCACATAGACCAGTTCAAAGAAAACATTCAGTCGAAAATGTGGATGTTTCCAAACGTTCAGTAAATACAAAAAAATAATAATAATAAAGTTTATTTCAACAAGAGTTGCCGAAATGATGTCATTTTTTGGGGAGACCCTTTATTCTGTAGTAATACATTTCATGTTCAATTTGCTAATGTTCTTACATCGCCAACTTTCTCACACTTCAGTGACACAGGTGCCGTGTCTGGTTTGATCTTTTTGGTTTTGACATCCATCATGACATATCAGTGGTGCAGGTCAGAGTAAAAGGTAACAGCCATCGAGTGGCAACACCACATCCTAGAAGTTAGATTTCTGACGACTGTTCAATTGCCCTTGAACAAGGCAACGGTTCAAGAATTGCGACACTAATTGCGCACCTCATTTACTCTGACGTCGCTTCTTCCATGCCTGGATGTGTGAAATCTCATTTTCAGCATAGACAAAATTCCAATTAAAATCCTGTTGATGTTTTCTCAAAGTCAAGCGCTTACCTAGATGAATAGTGAAGCTTTCTTCCATTTGAGGCTGCTCCTCAAACATCTGGTCTCCAGAATCTGAAGATTCTGACAGCTGGCTAGACTGTACCTTAATTTCCTCACTGGATGGTAACCATACAAATGAATGACAACAGTATTTATAAAAGATGAGGAGGTATATAGGTTATAGACACATACACAGTAATATGTAGCGGTATATACGTTTTGTTTTGTGTTTTGTTATAATTGTAAATTGCATTAGCCCAGAAAAATTGTCAGCTCAGTTTAAAAATGAGAACATGACGCGCAAGTGCAAATACATGCAGCCTATTATCTCTATAAATGTGTCCTATTGTATGCAAATACATAAAAACATACTTAATTTGGCTGCTGTTGTTGGATTTCTGCAGGTCCTGGTGTAGTTTAATGACCCAGTCTTGATATTCTTGCTTTTGAATACATGTCACTTGCTCCAGTTCAGTGACCCACTTGTTCTCCAGGACCTGTTGAGATAGGAACTGAGGAACTAAAAAGGCTTGGGCTAATATTGCATGATTACATAATTACTATTAGTACTAGGTACGCTCCTGTATAGTGTTTTTTTGTTACCTGCTGTGCATCAAAGTGTTGGGACGCTACTGCATTCACATCATGGTCACTTAGCGTATTCCCCAACTCATGCATCACTTTATCCATTTCTGCAGCTTGTCTGGGGGGAGGAAAGCATTTGACTCAATGATGAGAGTACATGGAAAACATTGACTGCTGCTCTCTCTTTTTTGAGATGGGGACCATAATTATGTATTCATTAAACTCAATAGCAGCCCTGGAACTTCACTATTGAGTGTATGCAGATGGAAAGACCGCCTATGTACCGGGCCCAGAGCATTAAAAAAAAAAAAAAAACACAACGCTGGCTCATTTGTATGTGATCTTATCCAGAAAACATTGCATTTTAATGGGAAGATCAATGGTGCCCTGTACAGGTGTAACAAATACAGATTTCAACCAGAAATTTGTTTTTTGATTTGCAAGTGTATCGAATCGAAAAGAATTGCTCCATTTTGAAATATATTGAGATCAATATTGAGTCATCTTTTATGAAAGGGAGACATCTATGAAGGAAATGCCATAATTACAGTACTGGCAGGTTCATTCTAATGTACCGGTATGTAAAATGACAACAAAAAAGTAATTGCATCATCTCTAACTCGAACTGAGCCGTACCATATCGAATCGTAATCCACTGAGTCGAACCGAATTGTTAAACTTTGTAATCAAATCATCCTTGAATCATTTTGCACCACATGTATCAAAAACCACATTGAATCGTCTTTTGTGGAGTTTCACACCCCAAGTGGCAGAATGACGGCCTCACAGTTCTTAGGTTCTGGGTCAAAATTTCTTCTCGGCCTTCCTGTCTGGAATGGTTGTTTGTCTCTATGTCCCCTGCGATTGACTGTTGACTAGTCCAGGGCGTGCCATGCCTCTTGCCCAAATTCAGCTGAGATAAGTCCCAGCTCACCCACGACACTAATGAAGATAAGCACCATTTCAAAAACAATAAACATAAAATCAGATGGGCGGATGTGCAATTTTTGAAAATTCTCACTTTAATACAAACAAAAAATGCTTTTACCTAGTAAATAGATGTTTTTTTTAGTGTGCGCGTGCGTGCGTGTGTGTGTGTGTGTGTGTCCCACTATGTTGAAGTGACTGATTTGTTCAATGGTCTACTGTTGTAATAATGTTCCAATCAACAGGTTAAAAAGCAAAAAATGTTGATTGCGCCCATCCACGGTGACCAACTTCACATCATTCGCAAGTGGAGATGATCTTGCAGTTCCTTTAAAGGTACTTTGCGTGCAGCGATCTCCTGTACCTACGTGCCATTTAGACCGCAATGTGCTGAATTTAAAGGGAATGATGGGAGCTGCTTTAATTGCCCGGGTGTTGCCTGAGTTCCCTCTCACAAGGGTGCAGAACAGCTCAAACGCCCTCTTCAACATGCGCTAGTCTAGCAAAATACCAAAAGAAAATTCTACCCATTGCAGTGGGCACAAAAAAATACAGCCTTTTGTGCTTAACTGACAAAATACGATTCTGCACTGACGTACTGATGTAAAAGTAAAATAGGCCAACCTTTATGGGTTTCATTTAAAAAAAAATTACCGGTACTGTTTAACAAAAGTGTTAACAGTCTTAAGGAATTTGTATACTGTTTTTAGCTTTTCAAAAACCATGCAACTAAATGTTGCAAATTACATTTTTAAATGTACAGTCCACGGGGCGGACTGGGGCACTCCATCCTTTTAAACACTGACCTCTCTTGTATCTTCTTGAGCTCCATATCTCTCTCACTGATAAGCTCGGAGATACGGACAAAGTAATTGTGCTCCAGGTTGAGAAGCGTATCCGAGGCAGGCGAATGGATCAACTCGTGGTAAACATCCGCAAAGTCCTCATCCCAGCTGGGCTCCTCGGGTCGAGCATGCTCTAACGTGGTCTAAAATGGTTACAGCAAATGGAAAACAAAGGCATTTTCATTGTTCTTCTTGGGAATAAATATGTCAAAAAACTGGATGAGGGTGAGCCGTTTCTGCAGTACCAGCTTTGAAATGACGGACAAAAAAAAGGAAAGCATGAAAAGTGTTTGGCTTAACTAATGATCTACTAAGAAAACCCATGCAACGGAAATACCGCATCCATGAATAGAAAAGAATCAGAAGTCCTCTATTTATACTTGCTCAGGAATCACGATGGCCACTGGAAGGCCTCCATGGTTATTTTTGAATGACTGCCGTAAAAGCTAGTCTTAAATGTTAAGTGCAGGAGGCAAGAAGCCTGAAAGTTCAAGTTGAGGCAGCCTGACAAGGTGGCAAAACTATTTATACTCCTGAACATTTTTTGGGTAATATATGCTGAGAAACAATGTGTGAGTTCTAAATAATGACATGTCGCTGAGAATAGACACACTAAAGCGTAATCAAGCAGAGAGACACAAAATGCAACAAAGAGGCTCATGTAAGGTCATGACTTCTTCCTCATGAGGACTCATCAATAGTTAGTTTGCTAAAGCGCTTTACAAGACTGCATCTGTCCCCATGATTTTAATGATGTTTGAGTTGACAAAACCCTCTGACTACAGCTTCATGAAGGGGCAGAAATCAGACAAGGCAGTGGCACAACAACCTTAAATCCCACCTCCATTGGAATTGGGTTTGTATTTGACATCCAGATGTTTTAGGCTTAACGTATATGTTGTGATCTGTGTCCTCACCTCTACATAGGCACTGGTCCACGCGTTGGCGAGCTGATTCACATCAACATGTCCCATTGCGAGTCTTTGCAGGGCCAGTTCTGCCTCTCTGTCGTATTCCAAAATGGTCTCTTTCTCAATGAAGTCGGACAGTGACACTTTCAGCTCTACCAAAGAAGCATTTGAAGCATTGAGTACTAAAACAAATGATGTCAAATTGAGTTTTGTAAAATGTTGACAAGTTGTAAGCTTGTCAATACTCTAGCAACATTCCATCCATGCATTTTCTACTGTGTTTGCCCTCATTCAGGACGTGAGAGAACTGGAGCCTTCCTCATCTGACTTAGATAAGATAAGATATCCTTTATTCGTCCCACACTGGGGAAATTTACAGCCTCCAGCAGCAAGAATGTATGTAGAAAGAAGAAAGGAGACAGAGAAAAAAAAACAACAAACATCTTTCAATTAAATTAAATACAATATGAACACAAGGGCGAGCGGCTGGGTACACACTTAACTGATCACCAATCAATCGCAGGCACACATATACAACCAACCACGCACCAATTACACCCATGTACAATTTGCATTTAAACTAGCATGCATGTTTGGAGAATGTGGGCAAGAGCTCCGTGCTATTCTTTATGAAGAAATGCCAAGAATGAAATGTTTCCTTAATTCCACACCTTTTTGCAGTATGGAAATAATCCACTATTTAAATAACAAATGTAAATGTATCAATAAATATCATGTGAAATAAATATGATTACTGACATCAAATAGTAGCATGTGTTATCAGTTATCAATTTCTGTTACGGACATTAACGCCAGGTTAAAGACTATTATTAGTACGAGGAGCAACTTTGCAGGGCAAAAGAGGACAGCGGGGTTGTTTTCAACAAGTCTTGATCTCGATTTGGCTCACGCAGAGCAGGTTTGATCATTACTAGTTCTTTACAACAAAGCGTGTGACGGAAAAGTGGTTAGGACTGCACGACTGTCCATGTTTTATGTTATGTGTTGTGTTTATTATTTTACTTTATTTTAACTGTTTTGTAAAGCGCTTTGTTACAGCTGCCGCTGTTGTGAAAGCGCTATATAAATCAGCATGTATTGTATTGTATTGTATTGTATTATGTCAGTGTTGCCAGTTTGGTTGCTTTCAGCATGGAAGAAAGCAAATTATTCTTGCTCAGGCTTTTACATGTAACCATGAACATGGTAATAGTGCTAATGTATTTGTTCAGTGCAATTTAACAATATCAATTACACAAGATTGAACAAGAAGCATTTTCGATACACCTTATTCTATTGTGTTCAGGGTGGTTGGAACACAGAATTATCCCACATGCTTTTGTGTAAAAATCAGACTATTAATTGGACTGGTCGTCAGGAAATCACAGGGCACATATCCAGTCAGACAACCATTCAGGTACATAACGTCACTGGCCTGAACCGACTCTGCCAGCACTGAAGTAAGGCATGGGGTGGACAGTACCCATACATCATAGATAACTTGAACAGGTGGCTATAAAGACAAATTTGGACTCTACCAATGCTGCACAGCTGTTTTCCAGCTAACTTACCTTTTTCTACATAGCATGGTATTTTATGGAGCAGCATCAGACGTCCATGAAGGTCGCTGATGTTCTCCTGAATAGGAAACAGCAAAGGTACCTTGAGAACGCAGTTGTGTTTCCCTGCCTTAAATTCAAACACAAACTCCTTCTCAGTCGTACTACTTGCTTTGCCCTTGATTTTCTTCATGGTCTCAACTGAAAAACAAAAGATGGACAGCAGCGCAGGAATATAATGAATGTGGTGTCAATTCTAATCGAGTGGCGTTGATAATGGATTATTGTTTTTAGCTTGCAATTACGCTCAATGTGACGTATACAAGGTGGGCTACTGGATCATCATTCATTTCAGTCATACAATATTAGCTTATCGAAAGAAAGGCAAATACATGCTAAATAATATCATAAACAGCATTAACTTGATTCTAAATAGCCATTGACTTCTCCATAAATAATCAATCAAGACTGACCATTGCAACACATCATTAACACCATGAATAAAAATATTTGTTAATATTTTCAATGACCGGGTTTAAATAAATTTGTCTTCTGCATTTCTTCTGCATGGAGTTCTATTTCAGTGATGCGATCTGTCCTGTTCATACAAGAAGCTCCACGTCAGCTATTCATGTAGCTCTTTTTTGATACAGTACGACAAATGACGAAAGGAAAGCGATAAGCTTTCACATTGCCAGTTGGCATACGCATGAACGTTTTTTTAATCGTTTTCTATTTTTTTGTGAACATAAAAACAGTAAGACCCCATATATTTACCCGTGTAAATTTTGCTTCCTGGTGAGACAGTCAGCTGACAGCTTCGAGACGAGCGTCTGGCAGGAAACGCACTTTCGTCATTTAGTGAAGCTTGTGTTTTACATTTGTACTGTATATTTGACAAATAAAGTGTGTTTAATTTATTACTTGTATGTTTATTCGGGTGCATTATATTCTGACACATGGTTTAATGAAATACATTATTTTCTTTGAAATAAAATGACCCTGTACTTTAATTTTGAATGGCACGACTGCCATCTAGTGGCCATAAATGACTTTTTAAAACGTCGAATACAAAATGACATCTATCATTTTATTCGTGTTTCCAGTGAATTATGTACATTTCTATTCAGTTTAGTTTTCTAAGATCGCGTTTTAATGCAACCGTAGTTCATCCTCCTCTCCTACAAACTGAAAACCTGAGCTAGACTGTGCAGTACTGTATGTGACTGTGACAATGTGCCAAAGGGAACTAAAACATTTTTGTATTCTGTGGCTTTTGACTCAGCATGAGACTTGATTTTTAGTTTTACTGTTTTTTTGCTTTCTACTGTATTCGTTATTAATTTATTGTTTGATTGTTTGTTGTATTCATTATTTTTTCTCCCTGTGCAGCACTTTATAAACAGAGGTGGTTGTTTTAAAGTACTCAATAAATACAGTTCAGTTGAGCTGAGTTGAGTAGAGTAGAGTAGAGCAGAGCAGTATCGGCCAACCTCGGGCGCGCTGCGGGGTAAATCATACAACTGCACTTAATTTGTCCTAAACCTGCCATATATTAATTACAAATATACCTTGTACGTCTATCATGCAAGCGACGTATTGTGACAGACAGAACAATTACATGCTATTCCATTCGACTGAAGAACATCCAAAAAACTGTATCCACCCACCTGTTGCCATTCATACAATAGAATAGTTGCTTTTAAACATGTACATCGCCTTTCTGCTCAGTTAAACAGGCCGAGATTTAAACTTTTATTTAAATTGAACCCAGGCCGTCAGTTTTTTTTCTGTTTCCATATTTGTTGTGACATTTTTGTTTGAAGATAGTTCAAATGCAATAAAGTCCAAACACTGGGGGAGTACAATACACTTGTACAGTAATTAAGTTTTAGTCATTACCGTTGTATCACGGTTTTCTTAAAAACTGAAATAATAATGAAAACTAAAAACATATGACATATAAATTTAAATAATTTTAAAAATTATAGATTCAATGCATCCGGCGCCGGCGCAGAAGTGTTTTCTTCAAGTTTGGGCCGGTTAAGGTCCATCTACAAATAGCACATTTCATATCGTTTTTAAATTGATGTTTCAACCCAAAGAAAATTAAGCATTAAAAATGTCAGATTTATACTGTAATTTCTAAACTATAAATTCATTTGTATTGTGCTTATGCTACCGCTACTCTGCTTTTGTGCGCGTTTAAAATAATTCGACATTTATACACGCTCCCTCTACTGGTTGAACAGTCCCGTCATACATCGCGTGGCCAACGGCTCTCCCAACCGAAAGCTCGCTCAATGAATTGCCGTCCTCAATTTACACTGGTAGATTTCCTGAAATCTTTTGAAGAAAGCCCGGCCAGGAAGGAACTGTGAACCACTCCTATGCCGCGGACACCACTGTCCTTCCGTGTAGTTGACTAGGGTGGCGGAGCGTGCGTTCCTCGGCTCGCTTCTGAGGTTTTGGTCGGGGAGGCTGTGGGACTTCGGCGCTGGTCCCGAGAGATGATGGAGCTAGAGATGGCCAGTAGCCGGGTTGAACTGGGAGCTGTGGGGGACCCGCTGCAGCCACAGACACCGAGCAGGCATGAAAAGAGTCTGGGACTACTCACCGCTAAGTTTGTAACTTTGCTGCAGGAGGCCAAGGACGGAGTGCTGGATCTGAAAGCTGTGAGCATGCAAAACAGTCTTTGTTGTTAGCTAGCACATGTCATCTGGATCTGCCTGCTGTCGTTAAGGTTTCATGTTCTTTTTGCTAGCCTGTCTGTTAGCATAGCCTAGCTTTCTGACAGTCTTGATTTGAATCCCCTATAGCTGCATCGGAAGTGGAAACATCCGGGTTACTTTTACCGCAAACGCCAATGTTGTTTACTTTTCCCGAAAGCACCCCAATTCAAAGTTTGGGAGTGTTACCTTTGCAACTTTTCCAGGCTGCCCCCTGCAGATTTCCAAGTGCACGACGTGCGTCAGCCTTTGTCGCTGTTTTCCGAGCTCGTGTATCTTTACACATGGACAATGCAGCATGATCGATTCATAAAACGACATTCGTATTCAATTCAATTGATTTTGGTTTTGTCTAAAAAATTCATAGACTTTTTACTATAACCTTGTATCCCTACGAGTTAAATTTGACTCGAGTAACATTACGTGCTTCATCAATGACAAGATATTATCCACTTCCTCTAGTTTTTCAGTCAAACCACACATGCTGGTTGAGCAGTATGAGCATGCACCTGCAGCCAGCAGAGCAAGTATCGACTTATCAGCACACATGCCTATACACACTGTGGTTATCGTGGCTTTACTTTGCACTAAACTTGGCACAACACTTTGGTTCAGAATAAAGTTGATCAACACCAGTTCTTCGTGTTGGTTTGAACAGTATGCCAGCTCTCGGGTATTAATTATTTAAATTTCACACTGTTTTGAAAGACAATTTTTCTTTTTATGTGCCGTTCTATGAGTCAGGCAGCGGACACATTGGCAGTACGGCAGAAGCGGCGGATCTATGACATCACTAATGTGTTGGAGGGAATTGGCCTGATAGAGAAAAAGTCAAAGAACAGTATCCAATGGAAGTAAGTCCACTCACTCTTTAGTTGTACCCGCCAAGGTTTGCTGTTTTAAAAGATAACTGATGCCCACTCAGATTACATCCTTCTGTGCATCCTGATGTATGTGTGAGCCACAAAGGGTCAGCACACACAAACTTGTCCCATTCTGTTTCAAATCACATTCAGTCTTGCCAATTTAGCGTCTATTTGGCCACTTCCTAGTGTGATAATAAGCAACATCTAGTGAATTTAAAAAATACTTGGTATTTTTGGAGACTCCAAGACTCTCCAAAGCAGGAGATATTCCTCCTTGTGCAGTCCACACAGTAAATGAGTGGTACTTGAAGCCATCAATGGTTAATTAAACAACAACTGCACTCAAAGCAAAGTGCCCATTCCAATTTGATTGCCTTTTCACTATTGAAGGCAACAACAGTTCATCAACAACCCCTTGAATTCCAATATACACTAGTATGAATCAAATTATGATGTCAAAATGTGGCGAAACCAACAGCTCACTTGCATATACATTTTTTAATAAGCAGATATCCAAATATTTATTTGGCTTTTAATTTCACACTTGATGGATGGGCAGGCACCCCAGAGACCCAACTGTTTTTATTTAAACAATTAAGTAGTTAGCTCAGTAGGTTAGTTAGGTAGTTGAAATTCTCACAGCAGCGACATTCACACTTGCATACGCGAATGAAGATAAAAAGTAAAAAGCAGCATTGAGGAGGAATGAGAATAAATTTGATTCAAATCCAAGCAACATGAAGGGGCCCAAAAAAAGTAAAGTAAGTAATCATAAATAAAAGAATAAATACTTAAAAATAAACATCTTTAAGAATGAGTGACAAATGTGCTTGTCTGTTTTTGATCATTTATTTGTGTATGTGTTTCAGGGGTGTTGGCCCAGGTTGTAATACAAGAGAGATAGCGGACAAGCTGATTGACCTGAAGGCAGAACTTGATGATCTGGCCGTCAGAGAACATGAGCTGGACCAGCAGAGAGTCTGGGTGCAGCAGAGCATCAAGAATGTCACAGACGACTCCAACAACAGTCCATATCCTTTTTTAGTTACTACTAATCTGTTAAAAAAAAAAAAGTGTTGCAACTTGGACACACACTCAGCAAGTGGTACGGCTCAGCTCGCCGTGTAATGGTTTGCAGCACTAAACACGGGTCTGACTTGTTTCCAATGGGTTGGCGAGGATTCATCCTGATCTATTCCGCTTGTTGGGAAATGGCTTTCTTAAGAATATTGGACTCAGACAATGTTTGTTTCTGACCAACTGGCCCTTAACGCACTTATACTATGGCATATGTGAAACATGAGGACCTCTGTGGAGCTTTCAAAGGTAAGTCCTCTGTGTGACTCACTCTCATTTGTCCTGTTCTGTCACCTCAGCCTTACGATTTCAAATGTTTCATGAGCCATCGCCGATGATGTGTCCTTCCGCAGGTGATACGCTTCTAGCGATACGTGCCCCCATTGGCACTCAGCTAGAGGTGCCCAGACCAGAATCTGTAAGTACTGTGCGCATCACATTTCCAGATGGCCACCTTCTGCTCTTGTGTATTTTTTTTTTCTGACCGCGCATGTGTAAATACAGGTTTTGAATGGACAAAAGAAATATCAGATCCGTTTGAAAAGTTCTTCTGGCCCCATTGAGGTTTTACTAGTCAACAAGGACCCGTCCAGTGCCTCTCCAGTTGTTTTGCCTGTCCCTCCTCCCGATGACGTACTTCAGAGCCTCCCAGCACCGTCGCCCTCCTCCCAGGTCCAGATGTCAGCTTTACTATTCGTCTCATTTGGTTTGGTCCATTAACTGTGGAGAAAAGCATACAAAAACTCTTGTGTTTTTAATCTAATGCAAATCATATGCCGCGACGTGACTTACTTTTTCACACTTCTCAATTGCTCCACATAGGCTCCAAAAGCAGCTCCAGAACCTGTGAAAACTGGATGTTCCACAACATCATCCGTTAGCCAGCCAACCTCAGTTACAGGTCTGGAACAAAGTCTCTAATTTGTCCAATGTCTTTTTTTTTTTTTTAATACATTAGAATCTGTCAACTGATGGTTTATTTGTTGGGCGTGCGGATCATATTGTTTGTATCACATCCATACTATGTGCAAGTAACTGTACCGTACTTGTGACGGAGACCAAAAAGTCTATTTCGATTACATTTTGATCCATTTATGATATTTTCCTCATATATTCAGTGACATTTCACAGTTTGAGATACCAGTTTTAATACTGTATTTATTATACATCTACAGTTGCATAGACAGGTGAAGGATGCCCAAACGACTGGAACTTTGTGGTCACTTGCGGCCAGTACATTTTATTGAGAGTGGTCCACATAGCCACTATTATCGGTTATTTACCACGTCATCTTACATGACCCGCTCTGTTTTCAGAAGTCTCAAGCACCACGCCGCTCAATCCAACCACAGATGCTCCCACTGCCGTTCCTCAGCAACTTCAATCCTCTGCCTCCTTGGATGGATCTGCGTCGTCATCTGCGTCTGCAGTGTTTGAGCCAATGAAGTCTGACCCATCTGAACGTGAGCACGCCTATCTAGTCACGTCGTAGTCAGCAGAGTTACAACGCGGCACTGAAATACAATGAGTCAGTGGGAACTATAAACTGCCAATTCAGTTAAAAAAGGAGAAAATCGTATCGGTGGATACTTAAAATACTTTTTTTTTTAATGCGCAAAAAGCATGTTGCAGCATCTTTGGACTTGTTTTAATCATATTCCAGGGACATAGGATCACTTTCAGTTAGTCGTCAATTTTCTTCCAAAGCATGAAGCCTAAGTTGAAAAGCCAGGACAGTTTTCGGAATGACAGTGACCTCCAAATCAATGAAAGGTTTCATTAGACTGGTCATAACCCAGAAGACACAGATGCGCACATAATCTCGCACATCCAAAGTGCTTCTGAAGAGTTGGCAAGTATTGCCAAGCCAAGATCAATTTGAGGTTACTCACGCTTAAGAAGATTCTACTTTCTTGTTCAGTGTTTCTTGAAAACAGTGTCGTGTATGTATCATGCATATACTCAGTGTTACATTCAATTCCTTCGTGTCGAGAATAACATTGTCCATTTTACTTGTGTGCTATATAGACAAAATTGTTGCTTTATTTGTGTTGATTTCTACAGTGCTGGACTTTCCCAAAGAGCTTTCGGAAATGTTTGATCCGACAAAAGGTGAAATAAATGACTGACAAATTGTTGTCATGCGAAGGGAGCCTTTCGGAAGAAATGCATTTACATACGGTATCTTTATTTTGCAGAGATCATGAGCGGAGATTTGTTGGAGGACCTGATGTCATCAGAAGGTGTGCAACATAAATTTCTCTCTCTCTCTCTCTCTCACTCTCTTTTTGCCAGAATGTGTTGGTCAAACTACAATTTTCTGAAGCGGGGCACACACTTTATTCAAATTTTCAGTATTTTGGGGGGTTTATGTTAGACGTCACATATTTTGAGGCGGGTTGTCATGTGTTCTTACTGCTCTTACATTGCTGTGTACTTGAGACACACCACATGACATCTGCAACTACATTTGTGGTCAAATACAAAGAAGAGGAAGAGCAGGTAGTAGAAGAAACTAGGCTAACTGTTGGAACCACGGTATATGAATACTACTAGACTCACAACCAGTTGCTCCCTGATTTGTGGCCTATAACGGCACAAGCGTCTCATCGCTTCGTGATTGCCTATCATTCTGTTTCACGTCACAATCACAGAGTCTGTGGTTCACTGGACGAGATGTTGGCCACACATCGAATGATCATGAATATTGAACACTGTTCAACATTGACGGCCCCAATGTTTTTATGAGCAGAGGAAAAAAATCAATCATAATAACTCGCACCACAGGATAATCCAACAGAATATCTGATAATATGGTTGATGCTAACTTTTGTTAGAAATGCTGCACATTGGCCCGATTTATTGGTATGTTACCACGTTGAAGTGAAATGTATTTATTATTATTATGTGCGTGTATGGCTTGGCCTGATAAATTTCTCTTCCCGATCTGCTTTTAGTATTCTCGCCCCTCCTGCGTCTGTCGCCCCCACCTAGTGACCACGACTACATATACAACCTGGATGAGACGGAAGGCCTGTGTGACCTCTTTGATGTTCCCATTTTAAACCTCTGACCCAAAGACAACCATCACAGAGGGGGAACCCCTCGAGGTTAATGCCGCCCTAACTCCCTTCGTTGACTGTGAAGGTGAGCATGAAACAATACAAACTGGATCGGTGTTGACAGACTCCTTTTGAGCTGGGAGCTCAACCTTGACCTCAGTCGCGCCACTTCAGCCACGGGATGGAAACCACCGGCGAGATCCCAAATGTTCATTTCCAGCTTTTCCAAGAATCATAACACAACAGAAAAAAATATATATTTTTGGATTGTTGTTTATATGTATGTAAATGTTCTTGCAAATGAATGTGTGAAGGCTTTTGCCTATGTGCATATTATGTGGGATTTGTACAAGTCCGGTGTGTTGAGCAAAGAAAAAAAATATATCTTCCTATCAGGTCCAGTCATGACAACGTAACGGAGCGCAGCCTTTATCAACCACCAGCTGCTCACACATGGCTTGCATCAGTCCAAACGCAGCTGGTGATAGATGCACTATCTTTGTGTACATAAAGTATATATTTTGTCTTAGCAGCACATTGTCTAAACAGCTACATTTGTGGTGCAGGCATAGAAAAAGTTAGCAAATACGCACATCAAACTCAACGTAAACATCTTAAGTCATACAAATATATAAAAACATTGAGTAGTCTTTTTTTTTCCTCAGCGTTTCCCTGATCTCTAAAGACAATGTACAAAGGACCAAAAATAATCACAAGTGAACACATTTTATTCTTTGAACATTTGTTTTTCCATTTTGATAGTTGAACATTGCAGTGTGTTTTTAAAGAATTGGGATGGGTTTTGTTTTATTGTCTTAAACTATCCAGCTCAAGTTAACACACTTGAACTTGATGTGCTTTATTTTCATAGTGCTTTTGTTGTTGAAAGTTTTATTGCTATTTATATGAACCATAACATATTTGGCAAATACCAGTACTCACCTCTGCTGAACAAAAAAAATGTGATTTGCCTTGCAGCTTTGTGCACTAATTGCCATGTATTTTGTTCAGTTGGATGTAAAAATCATGCATTTATTTAAAAAAAAAAAAGGCAGTGAGATACATCTTTCCGTTCATTTATGCTCGGCATACAATGGATACGTATTTGTTTTTAAGTCTTTCTGAAATGCTCCCTTGGCTTTTTTCACCTTTGTATACATACATAGAAGAAGTCAATTGTTACTGTTTAACACAAATGTCATCATTCTACAAGTGTTCTGTAAAATCCCTTGTGTATTTTTATTTCCCCAGACACACTGTACATACGCGAAATAGTATAGCATTTTTTTTGACTGCTTGTTATATTAAAGGATTGTTGTGAGTAATTTGCGGCTCTACAATTAGAATACAGTATATGGAATTTATCGCCACTACTTGCTAGACCATCAAAGCATCCCGCGATGCACTTTATATCACTGTGGCCAAATGGGCTTCACTTATTCAGTCCTTGATCACCAGCCAGACATTTTGTGAGTACTCCTTCAAATAGACCAGGATCTGGAATTTCTCCATTGCGAGACTAATAAAGGTTTTCTTAATCTTAATCACTTTGAACTTTAGAGGTGAGGATGTGTAAAGTTTGTGTGTTGGAGTCGAAATTGTACGTTCCCATAGCTTTTAGTTTAGGATAGATGGACACCTGGCAAGCTGTATTTGCAGAGGTGTCTGACTCATTTTTACATCATGGTTATTGTTCCCCTGGGAGGGCCGTTATGACTGTGGACCCATATACAGACATGGCCAAAATTGTTGGTACCCCTCTTTTAATTAATGAAAGAAAAAAAACTGATCATATAAATAACTTGAATCTGAAAAAAGTAATATATAAAGATGTAACCATTGAAAATCAGACATTGAAATGCAAAGGCATTGTGGTTCCAGAGAATTAGTTTAAAAAGGAAAACTCATGAAACAGGCCATCTTACAAAATTATGAGCCTTTTATATTTTGTCGCACAACCCTTTAAGATAACCACTGCAATCAAATCGTATGTAACTGCACCAACAATGTTGTCCATCTGTATAAATATATTATTACCATGTATTATTACATATACAGTACACCACAAATTGATGGATCACTATTTTTTAAAAACCAGAAGCCAATAACAAAATATTTGTTCACCTTTTGTTTCATTTATTTTAGAAGTGTGGTTGACATAAGAAATCAAGGTACATAATTTACCTTTGCGGGCCACATAAAATGATGTGGCGGACCAGCCCTGGCCCCTGGGCCTTGGATATCTGCATGAGCTGTATTGCATATTATGTAAATAAATTAACACTGAAATCTTCTTAGGTTCTTTTGACATTTTTTGACAGTGTCCCGTTGCTGTTATACTTACTACATTTCTGAATCATTGATGAGACAAGTACCTAAATGTCGATTTTCTGTTGTAGTGTTTTGCTGCTCAGTGTTGAATGAGGTTTTCAAAATTGGAGAAGTTAAATGACATTAAGTATTTGTGTGAATCAGATCGAGGGATTGTATTATTTTGAAGAGAGGATAAGATCATGTCTAATTGCAACCATCAATTAACTGTCTTTATTTCAAATTAGAGAAGTTGTGAAGTGAATTATTATCACTTTGTTATCTGACATTAAATATTTTTACAGGAACATCTCAGAGGGCAGCTGGGTCACATCCTCTCATGCATTTCATCCTTTTACATACAAACAACATTCCTAAGGCAATGGAATTTAAAACATTTTACTCTAGGCTCAAGTGTGACTGACCAGCTATCCTTACTATATTCTTTCATTTTGTGTCCGTCGGATTTAAGGAAAGAAATGGACAGTCACACCAGTGTAGAAATTGGTTTTCCATAGACGTTCCTGTCTTTCTTTTCCAAAACAGTAACATTTTTTTTTGTCAAACGCCATTTTAACCCTATGCATTTTTAACAGTATGAGTTTATATTAAAAACCATGGTCCACTCTGGGAATTGCGTCCAATTAATTTATATCCTCCTGACTACCAGGAAAAAAATGTTGTCCAATCACATTTTTTTTTAAATTCCCCAATCTATGTGAAGTAATTGGACTAATCAAAAAAAAATTCTTTGAAATCCCACTACATTTTTTAAACAGGCTCAAATACACTTAAAACAACTCAAACAACACTTTAACGCGTCCATAAGAGTCTTATTATTAAAATGCCAACAGCAATTCAAAACAACACGTGTCTGATAAAAAGTATTACCGGTACTTTTCCTCTCCCCATAAAAAGTGCTTGCGCTGAGGGAAGCCATTTTCTACAAATTTGGTATCATTGGAAAGCGCTGAATGTCCTCATTAGAGTAACAACAGGAGTTAATACGATTGGAGGCACTGGGTGGGAGATATTTAGGTTCACAAATGTCCTCTACAGAGGACAAATTTGAATAACTGGTAGCCAGGAGCATATTCCCAAATAGCTTTTGTTTTAGCTTTATTTTGAAATGCTGTAACCGGAAGTGGTATGTCAAAAATCTGTTACCTTTGCGAAAGGAATTTTTTTACCCTGGGTACTTAACTAACCCGGAACTTTGAATTAAACAAACTATCCAAGAAAGCACATCACACAGTTTTGAACCTGTTTGGTACCAAGTTCCGACAGTAATCTTTGAGTGGGGACTTTTTCAAGGCTGACTTTGCGCCTTCTGTGTGGAGAACAGACGGCTGCAAATGTCCCTCGCTCCGAAGGCAACGGTTCCTACGGGAGAGAAACCCTCGACTTACATTTTCTAATCAGGTAGGACGCACGATCCTCTTCTTCACGCACTCTTTCCAACAAAGCAATGATCGGAATAATTTTTTTACGCGTATGACTCACTGCCACCTCTAGTGACATATTCTTTTCGATTTTCGTCCTTAAAAAAGTTAACGACATACGTAAAGATAAACTTTTTTTCTCGACTTGAGGTGGGCTTCTACGGTTGGGGAAATAACTCATATAAACACCACAACCGTTTTGCGTTAACTGTTAAGCGTCCGTTTACTCTACATTAGGACCTTATTTTGCATTCAAGTGTAGTAGCTGGCGTGCGCTCGCGCGCCTGTGTGTGTGTGCGTGTGTGTGTGCAAGTGCGCGTGCGTGCGCGTGTTAGTAGGCTGTCAGATTAATATTGGGCAGCTGAGAGCCCCTCCTCTCCCGACACAGTACACACATGCACGGGAGGGGATGGCTTGGGGGGGGGGGCGTTGAGACACACTTGTCCAAGATCAAACAAAAGGTCTAAGAAAGAATTACTTGTGGCATTTCTCTAACAAAGCCAACTGGCCGTGGAAGAATACACACCCACTGAATGATGCTGACATGTCATTTTACATTTAATGGACCCCAGAGTAGGTTGCGCAGGGGACGTCCTGCAGTCTTATTGTTTACTGATGCTGCTACAATTAGCCACAGGACCCGTATAATCCGAAGGTGACCTAAATAATATTTCCCTTGAGATGACAATACTTTCAATATTCAAACATTAGATGGGTGAAGTGACAAAAGTATTCCTTCATAAATCCACAAACTTTGTTTGCAGTACAATGAAATGGTTGATAAAAGCTCTGATTTATTATGATGTTTAGTTTTTTTTCCGAATGACGAATGCTGTCTATTTGTTATTTTTATCAGCATTCATATGCGACCAGAATAAAGAAATGGCAAACATCTGGGGAGTCAGAAAGTAGGTTAGAACGTTAACCAAACTTATTTAGATTTTCAGTCAAGGATTGGTTTAAGTTTATCTTGGGCCTTTTTTGCCCTGGCAGGGTCTTGCATGAGCGAGTAAAGACAAGCAGGCCAAGTGTGCTTCATCATTGGATGGAGGGACGTTTTATTCAGCTCCAGGAACTTTTATTCAACTGCTGCAGGAATATCCATTTATCACTTTCAAGCGCTCCTGGAGTTTGCATTAATTCAGAAAAAATGGAATGCAACCCTATCATGCAGCAGTTTATTTTCTTTTAACGAGCAAAGTGACAGGATTTGATTTCCCAGAAATGAAAATCTGTAAAAAGGCAAACGTCTGGTTGGAAAAAACCACATTAGGACAATGCTGCAAGAATTTTGAAAATTGGATGAAGTGTTCAGGAGAAATTGACTTTTTTTATACCGTCTTAAGAATATCTGGTCAAAAACACCTTGAAATTGGACTAAAACTGTACGTCTATTATTTCTCATCATTCTCCTCGAATCTTTCATTTTGTCTTCTACCCAGGGATTAAATTCCCTTCTCTGATTGGCTGACAAGTTTCAGTTAAAAATATCCACTTATTTCTCAGGCAGGCCAAAATTGCGACATCACGGGGTCAAAATTAGCCTCATGTTTCAAATGCTGAAAACTGACCTAAAAACTCGATTTAACTAGTGCGGATGGCAGATTATGGGCGAGAAAAGCAGCGTGAGTAGTAGAATGGGTCATTGTTTTTTGTGTGTGTGAATTTGTTAATTGTGTGGGATTTTCGAGGCATTTGAAGTGCAAATTCCATGTTTTTTCCCCCTAAATTCCAGCAAGATAGTGGCCCCTATAAACTTCTTGAGGCATGACAGACCTGGTGTGCTCCAACTTCCAGTTTTCCTCTTTTTAAGTCAAGTCAAGTCAACAGTATTTATAGAGCACTTTCAAACAGCCATCGCTGCATACAAAGTGCTGTACATGGAGCGATTTAACATGCACAATAAACAGTAAGACAAATCGGTAATAAAGGCGGTAGAAAGCACCAAGCAGTAAAATCAAGAACAAATCTAAGTCATGCTGAGTCGAACGCCAAAGAATACAAGTGAGTTTTGAGGAGGGCTTTTTAAAACGAATCTCATTCATGAATTGCTCCAGAACGTTCTCACATTCTTCTAAAATCGCTTCTGGATTAAGGCCAAGTGTTTTATTGCTGTGAGTTGACCTTTGTTGTCACTGCACATTGAAGTTTCGGAACACCCCAAGGATGTCCTTCCTATGCAGTCAATGTGAATGATTCAAAACAACCATGCTGCACTTGATTAAAATGAGGAGACGCCGTCTATTAAAGACATTGCCTCAAGATGAGTGAAGTGAAGCCGTAAAGATGCGAGGTTTGGCTTGTTTTGACAGGAGCTGCAATAAAGGGAGAAGGAGCTTTCTTTTCCAGAGGGGAGTCGTGGTATGTGAACTATCCCAGAGATCGTGCACAGGGCGGGTTCCATTCATCACTCTGAACACAAGCAGGCACAAGTTTGAACTCCTCAGTGTCTTCATGACCTCATGAGCACGTAGAAGAATTTGGATTGCCCTATCTATGTGCTGAGAGTAAAGGATACGCGGAGTTGGAGGGGGAGAGTCAGCGGGAACAACTGCTTCTTCTGTCCCCTCGGGGAGTGCTGTCTGAAGGTTGAGGAGGAAATGTGTAACATTAGCGTGACTGTGTGTGACTAAGTCCGCACGGCGTATGCCCAAACAGTTGAAAGCTTTCGTTACTTTTATGCTGTGCACCATAAATGTATGACGAAAGAGGAACACGCCACTGCTTTGTACCGAAAAGGATGGTTGCATGCGGCGCTGTCAGTCATTTGAGAAGTAACCGCCTTCTTCTTTAAGAGAAACTCGCTGAACATGGCTGCTTTCAGTTTAGCCCGTTTGAGTCCAGCATTAATGGTGGCCCAATCGTACCTTGCCGTGCTACCACATACCTTACTGGTGGCTTTATGCACAAATGTCATAAATAAATTTGATAAAATGTTTTTGCTTTTTCACCCAAATGTTTTGTGTCTACTTAAATCAATCAAATTGTTTTACCGCACAGCGCGAGTTTTGTATCAGGTTAACAATCATCAATCATTTACCAGAACAAGCATACACCGCTACATTTATTATGTAAATAGATTTTGCTGACAAGCCTGCTGCAGCAAACCACTCGGGAGTAAAATTATCCAGACTTAATCTATGTACATAGATTTGTTGTTTTCAATGACTTGGAAAGCTAATTATCTCACTTAAAATATTACAGATCTGATATTTCTTCTAATTTGTCATTCAGAAAATGAAACGGTCACTACTTTATTGTATATTAGAATACTGGCATACTTGTGCCAAGACATATTGAAGACATTAACCATGAAAACTGATTTTTAACATGTTTTTGCATTATGCATCCACAAGTTGGAGCTACGCTAAAGGGAATACAATACAATGCAATACAGATTTACTTATGTAGAGCTTTCACAGCTGCAGCTGTAACAAAGCGCTTTACAAAACATTTAAAATCTTACGTCCCAAGAAATTCAAGAATATTGATCCATATATAGGGTGCATCGGATTATAAGACACACTGTCGGCTTTTGAAAAATGTGAATGCTTTTAGGGGTGCCTTACAGTGCAGAAAATACGGTAAATGAAATATTGTCTTTTTCTAGTTCTGGCACAAACCACGTATTGCTTGCTTCAAACGGTGTGGCGTGCGTTGTCCTTTAGTGTCGGACTCAGCAATGTTTATTTACCCATGAACGAGATGTACTGTAAGCAATGCAGTCTTTTGCACCAGTGGTGACTGGTTACGAATCATTCAGAATGCCTATTAGTTTACATTTGCTCTTTCATGTTATTGGCCTAAGAATGAAGTGGCACCATGTCACAGTGAGAAATCAGCTTCATGCTTACTCTTACTGTTCACCATGTAACAGTCTTTGGAATACAGTACTCACACATTTAGAAAGCAGAAATGATGAACTTAGTTCCTCTCTTGAACCAGTTTTCATTATTCCGTGTCAGAGCCCAAGAGGGCATTGATGTTGAGTGTGGGCCTGAACATCTGTTCTACTACATCTCACCGTCAATAAAGTGTCCCCCACCCCCACCCCCACACACATACACACACCAAACTTGTCAAACATGCCATTATGGACCTTATTTTGTTGTATTGGGGTACACTGGGAGCCTTCAGGAAGGCGTCTGAAACATAGATTATCCAAACTATTTGGTAAGATGAAAAATGAAGACTCTCGGGACCATTGAAGGATCTAACAATGCTCAATGCTTTAGTCCGTTGGGATAGCTGCATGATGCACCAATATACTGTATATCGTCATGCGATATAAAAATGTCGACCGCACAATTAGGCAAGGCCAAGTTATTTTTTATAGCACATTTCATGTACAAGACACTACGACTGGTTGGCAGCCAATTCAGGGGGTACCCCACCTACCGTCCCGGAAGTCAGCTGGAATGGCCTCACAGTACAGAGGCCCAGGCTCCGGGCTCCGGCATTCCTTTGTGGAGCTTGCATGTTCTCTCTGTGTTTGCGTGGGTTTTCTCCGGGTACGCCGCTTTCTTCCCAAATTCCAAAAGAATGCATGGAAGGTTCATTGAATACTCTAAATTGTCCCTAGGTGTGATAGTTAGTGTGAATGGTTGTTGTTTGTCTATGTCTGCCACACGATTGGCGGGACAACCAGTTCAGGGTGTAGCCCACCTACTGTCCGAAGATACCTGGGATAGCCTCCAGCTCGCCCGTGAGGCTAATGGACTTTAACTTGGCAAATGATTAAGAACAGTTGTCAGTAAGGTGCAGTGCAGTTCTTTTCCATTGTAAACTACAACCGCAATAGTAGAAGCTTGTCAGAGAACTCGAAGAAGATTCTCATAGGCTGTGCAGATGGACCTCCCTACACATTGACTCATTCTCCTTTTTTGAAACAGCCAGCGTGTTGGAGTCCACAAGTGCCAAAATGCCGCAGCAAAAAGACATTGTGAAGATAGCCATCCAGATGCCAGGGGCCTACCCCCAGCTCATACGACTGGACCAGGTAATACTCTACGGTTGAATACTGTCATTTATAACAAACGGTACAACGTTCCATTTACGTAATTTTCAACTGATGGTGTGTTTTAAAGAGATTTTATGTGCACATTAAGACAAATGCAGATGGTCTGAGTTCCTTAGGGATGAGCTCAATAGGTTTTGGTCAACTGTGTATAATTGAGCGTGTTAGATTTTGGAGATTATCTATTAGACATCATTTTATTGGCGCATTGATAAGTGTTAATTTTCGGGATATTCTGACCCGAGATCACGTGATTTTCAACTGATCCGATGTCGGGTGAAAACGATCGGTTGTATTATTTTCTAGATACATTTGGTAGAGCTTTGAGTTTATTTTGAGAGTTTTACAAAAAGCAATTTGCACCGATTTGCTGATTTCTTCATTTCTATTTTCACCCTTTAAGGGTCAGCGGTTATTGCAGTGGACAGCTTATCCAGTTATCAGGTTACAGGGTGTTTGAAAGGGTTAATTTCAGAAAAATCAAATGCACGCTCAAATGCAAAGCAATGGATTGGGACTATGTATCAGCAGGAACATAAAACCAAAGACTCTGACCCAAAAAAAGTGTGATCGCATAATCCCTAGTTAATTTACATGATGGGTGTTCATTGTTTCACATAGTGATGAGGACACAATCAGTCAAACTCATCCTAAGGACGCAGCTGTGTTTCTCCCTCCGTACTGTATATGACTGGTCACCGCATGGTCTCCGCCACTAATAACAGAGCAGCCACGAGGCGCACCGCACACTCTCACAACGTTTTGACGGCTTGACCACAGGGCTGACCACTAATAGCAGGATAGCAGAGTGTCAGACATGGCAGAAGTCTGACTTGTATTTACATGCACATAAGTCACGGAGGGCGTAATTGTTCACAACGCTGTACTACTACTGTATGAACAGCATGCATTTACTGTGGCGTGGGTTTATCGTCGTTTAGTATATATGTGACCTACTGTACAGTATGTGATTGTGTGCCATTTTCTTGTCTGTGAGCAGAAGAAGCCTCTATCTGCTGTTATAAAGGAGGTCTGTGATGGGTAAGTCTGTCCGTGTTCCATCTCTTTTCATATATTTTGCCCTCGTTTTGACATCCACTCTATTCTTAAGTTTTTGTGCGTGTGTTCTGCATGTGTAGCTGGAATCTCCCAGGTCATGAAAACTACGCGCTTCAGTATGCCGACGGAGTGCAAACATACATCACCGAATCGGTGAGTGAATAGTGAAATGAATGTTATACAATGATGGACTCAGAGTCACTTCTTAGGCATTCATGAGATTTGCGATGAGATGCATGACTTTTAAAATGTTTCAGGTTACTTCATGTGAACTTTGTTTGCGATTGTGTTTTGACAATACTGCTGAAACTAAATGCTGTCCATATCACAAGTAAGACAGCGGTAAGAAGGAAATAAAGAGCTACAAATACAATCGGCTCCATTTCTCCCACTGTAACTGTCTCACACACACACACACACACACACACACACACACAAGCTTTTTTTCACACAAATATCCACACCACACAATCCAATTCATCTTGCAAAAAAAAAAAATCCTCATTATGCCGCTTTCCTTCTTCCCACAAAAATGCTGTGTACTTTATGAACCCTAAATGAGCTAGTATTGAGAGACATTACAATCATTTGACTTGATTAGGTGTTGGTTTCAACTGTCAATCTTCATCCTTCATTTGAAGGCATTTTGGAAAGGTTTCTGGATCCGACTGTAAACATTTGGGGGGAAGTCACTTTTGTTTCAGCTAACTTCCATAAGTGTGCGCTTTTCAAGTATGTTGTTGAATAAATGGACTGGCCCCATCATACACATTTGAGATCAACTACAATAGAGGTTATGAGCAAAATTCTCCCGATTAAAAAATATATATATATAAATCCGCACTCCACAACTCCAAGTCTTGTGGAAAGCACTTTCTAGCATGTTGTTCCTGGTGAAGCGTCTGAATATTTTTGGCTAAATGGTCAAACACGTTGGTGCTCCTTCATCGCGGTGAGTCAACAGCAACAACATTCTTGGCCCAAAGCGACTTTGCAAGGGCTTTTATTTTAAAGGGACTCAATGTAATCGTGCTTTCGTGTTTCACAAGTGTTTTTTGTTTTGTTTTGTTTTTAGAACCGTCTAGACATTAAGAACGGCTGCATTCTGCGTCTAACCAAGGCCCCGGTGAGTCTGCATCCAGTAGCCTCTAAGTCACGCTCCTCCTTCACGTCCCACATTCTTTGGCCCGCTGTCTCCAACCTCTCTCTCTTCCTACTCCACACATTGCACAAGCCTGAAAATTGTATTCAGTGAGTTTTTGTTTTCTTTTGTTTCATTCTGGGAATGTAGGGTCGCTGTGCTGAGGATTTGTTTAAGGGCATCCAAAGCATGGACCTTGGAGTGCGCTGCGATTCGTTGAAACAACTCGCCTGCGTTTCCACGGACGTGACCTTCGCGCAGGAGTTCATCAGCCGAGACGGACACCTCTTACTGGTCAAGATTGTGGAAGACTCAAACGAGTTAGTTTTCTCTGTTTTGTGTTCACATGTGCATTTTCCCAGACTGAACTAGACAACTTCTTATCATGCAGCTAAAATGCATGTAACGGGTGTCATGTTTGATGTGTTTCACAGTTCTGAGGTTCTGGATTTGTTCTCTTCTCTGGCCCTTCCACCTGGAGTTGGCATGTACTCGCTGTGCCCAGGCTTTCCACATGGCAAAAACATGCCAAGTCCTAACTGTTAAGTTAGGGCGGGGGTCGGCAACACGCGGCTCCGGAGCCGCATGCGGTTCGTTAGCGACATCTAGTGGCTACTTGGAGCTTTATAAAAAATGTTTGAAAATGGAAAAAGATTTCGATAGTAAGCTAATATACTGTAGCTCAACTAGATATTGATACATGTTGCAGCTTCGAAAAAGGAGAGCTGTGATGTTGGGTTTTTAAAACGTACACTTTGTTTATGCTTTTAACAGTCTCAACAAACACAGACTCGTCTGCGTCCGACTCCATGCCTTCTCGCCTCTCGTTCAACTCGAGAGGCGTTCAAAGACAGCCTCCGAAAAACGGAAATTCATGATCACTTCACTGACACTAAGAAAAGTGAAAATAATGCACCCTCCCCCCCAAAAAAATCAAGCGAGGAAATCACAAAATACATTCGATGGGGGCGTCTCCTACATACAGTACATACAGCATGTGTTTCCTTCATTGTAAGATTTATAGAAGGCTTTTATTTTTTTGCAGCTCTAGACATTTGGGGTTTTTTTTGGTCCTATATGGCTCTTTCAACATCTTGGGTTGCCGACCCCTGAGTTAGGGGTAAGACTAAATATTGTCCATCGACAATTGTTTGTCTATGTGCCCTGCAGGGCAACACTGAAAGTCAACAAACAAGCATTTACACTCACATTCTCCCCGATGGACAATTTAGTGTTTTCAGTTAACCTAACATGCACGTTTTGGGAATGAGGGAGCAATCCTGAGTTACAGAACGAGAATCCATCCAAGCACACAGAGAACATGTAAACTCCACACAGGAAAACCAGAACTGAGGTTCGAACCCATGCTTCCCACTGTGCTGCCTTTCCCATGATGGATTAACAAATTATTGTTCTCGAAGATGGCCAGCCATTTATTTATTTATTTTTGTTTGTTTATTTTGTCCAACATCTGAGTGTATGTCTGCTTTTGTTTGCATGCATGATTCAGGAGTGCTCTGATCATGACCCACACACTGACCGCCTTCATGGAGCTGATGGATCACGGCATAGTGTCCTGGGAAAACCTCTCGTCAATCTTCATTGAGAAGGTGCCGCAGTCTACTTTCTATATGCGTTCCATTTAGTCCTGTTTTTTTTACACTTGCGTAATCTTTGCCATTCTCCCACTCCAATCCAGATCGCTTGCTTCGTCAACGCCAAAGTGGGCGACGCGTCGATCCAGCAGGTGTGTTTAGACATCCTGGAGAGCATGGTCCTTAGCAGCCACAGCCTCTTCCTGCAGGTCAAACAAGTGGTGACCATGGAGAGGCTCATTGCTCACCTCCAGATGTGAGTAACCATCGACCGACTTGACTCTTGCACTCCCAGTGATGTCACTGTATGTGAGGCCAAAGACTTTTGCCTCTTGTCATTATTGCTTTTTCATGTTCTAAATGTGGTCCGTCACTCTGTGTGTTTCTTCCCGCAGGACTAATCAGCAGATTCAGACCAAAGCTATGGCTCTACTTATGGCTCTGTTGCAGACAGCCGGGGATGCTGACAGACAGGTGCTGATTTGGTTCTTCTCTTCAAGTCCAACAGTAATAAGTGCAGAATTTTCACCAGTCAGACCCCACAGTGCCCCACAGTCACAATCTAGCCGGCACTGTATTCAGCGGGCAGCAGATCTTATTGTGACGGTCATCTTAGACTTCCTGTAAACAGACAAGTCATTCACTGCCTCTGCTCGGACTCTGCTTCTTTCTCCTTGCGCAGTAACACTTTCTTCATTCAACTGCCTGTCTCCTATTCTCTCCCACTTTCTTTGTGACATACTCACACTAGCACATAAATCCACCCTTCATATTCCAGCAAGGGGTGATTTCATCATCGAGATCATAGTTTTATCAAGTCCAGCACTTTTTTGCTACTAGCTCACTATTGCCCTCCAGTGTTGGAAACCTGTTATTAAAACCATGAAAAAAAGTTTTCTTTTTGTCTTTTTGTTTCCAGGAAATGTTTGCATACCTGAATAAGAAGAATCTCCGTCAGTACATTTACAAGGTAAATTGTGACACCCCCCACCACCACCTCCCCCTCGGTAAAGTAATATACTCGCTCTATTGCCGGCATACATACTGTTTTTCTATGTGACTTTTCTACTGTAGTTGTAGTTATAGCCTGTAAGTAATTATGGCATGGTGATGGTTGTTAGGATAATTATGACTTTACTATTGGGTTAGCGTAGGTTGGTGATTCAACGTACAAATTAGTTCATAGTCATAAGAGCGGCATTCAGCCATAGTTACAAAGAGACTTGCTCCTCTGATCTTCACTCCCTATAAAGTTACAACTTTATTCCCATGCCACACCTTTTCTTCGCAAGTAAATTATATCTTTTTTTCATGTACGCTGACAAAGTTTTACATTGCAAAAAATAACTATATTGTCATAGGATTATTTCTCAAATATATGACTCATAAGATTACACTTGCTTCTTTTGAGTCTCAAAATCTTTTGAGTTTCAAAATCTTGTCTTCCTACTAAATTATAAAAAAATGAAGGTGAAAATGACTGTTTTTCCAGAATATCATCCACAGTTCAGGTTCAGTCCAAGATGAGATGGCCCACTACCTGTATGTCCTCCAATCAGTGACTTTGAATCATCTGGAGCCGCGAATGAGGACGCCACTGGACTGTTACAGCCAGGCGAGTCCCACGGACACCATGTACCAAAAAGCCAAAAAGTATTAGGAATAGGATTTTCAAAGTAAATTTGGCTTAAGTGGAGACGTTCCATCTTGAATTTAAGAAGTTTCACCAAAATGTATCCCATCAAAGTCCTTCTATGCAGAAAATGTTCATATTAGAGGCTCGAACATAAATCCATCAGAGTTTAACTATCCATATACTTACTTAACCTAACTTTTGATTGTGCGTAACTTAAAAAAAAAATCATGTCAGTCACTGTCATGAGTGCCGTAGTTTAACCTTTTCAGGGACAGCGGTTACTACAGTGGACAGTTAATCGTGTTATCAGGTTACAGAGTGCATGAAAGGGTTGAACTTATATGGTGATTAGATTGTGATTGTTTGAGGTCACTCTGACTCCACAAGGCACATGATTGACCATGAACGCAACCATCCATCAGGACAAAACGTCACTCATTTGTCTCATATAGTACATAAATTCAGTTTGCTCAAGCTCAGTTGTCTTCTCCTCATGTTCCAAGTTGAAAGCATTGTAATGCTTTGCTTGAGCTTGCATGCCGGTCCACTCAAAATGCGGGCATGTAGTAAACGTGCAGGTGTGATTTGTTATTTAGGAGCAGCGAGACATCCTTCACGGTCTGCGGCAGGCAGCCTTCGAAACGGAGAGCGAGAACAGTCTGAGTCACGAGAGACGTCGTTCTCTCTGCGCCAAAGAGTTCAAGAAGTTGGGCTTCTCTGTAAGTGTCAGCGCTGAAATATGGAAGTGGTCTCGTCCAAGTCATTCTAACAGTTTGTATGTACCACACTTCCAGAACAATAGTAATCCTGGCCAGGACTTGGTGCGAACACCCCCCGGCCTTCTAGCTTTGGACACCATGTTTTATTTTGCTGCACGCAATCCTGATGCTTACAGCAGGGTGAGTGTGATTTTGTTTGCCATCGCATAGTTGTTATCAAAGGAAATATCTACCTGTCTGTATCCATGAATCGGGCTTTCAATACATCCTCCGAAACCATTATGCGTTATCTTGCCTAACACATTCTGTACAATGATTACTTAAAAATTGCATGTGCAAAAAGAGCACATGCGTTTCCATGCCAACCAGAAGTCAAAATGCGACTTCGACCCAAGTGCTGCGTGCATCGAGTCCATTCCATCACTTCAAACTTTATTTTATGTTTATGGTGCTCCCCCAAATTGGCCACGGTGAGAAGCGTCAGAGCTCTCCAAAGTGGGCATGTAAAACAGTGCCTTGCTCAAGGGCACCCTGGCAGTAGCCAGCTAGCAGACTAGAATCCTTCCGGCCACGAGTTGCAATCTTCCAGGGTCGGGCTTTGAACACACTTGTTCTCGATGAATGGTAAAATCCAGGTCCATATTTTCTTCCATTTCCACTTCCTGTCGGCTTGATGCCCCAAAATACTTTCCCATCCCGTTTGTGTGATTTTTTGATTTTTTTAAAAATTTTATTTTCATATCATGATGACGGCTGTTTCAATTTGTGACCTGGCATCACATCATTCATCCCTCTGTCAGTTTGTCTTGGAGAATAGCAGCAGGGAGGACAAGCACGAGTGTCCTTTTGCTCGCAGCAGCATCCAACTCACGCTCATCTTGTGTGAAATTCTTCGTATCGGGGAAGCTCGTGAGTCTGCCGGCGGTTCTGCTTCGCCCTCACCGTGAACAAATCCCGTAAAGTGACCGACGGTCCGTCTGTGTTCTTGTCGTTGCAGCCTCCGAGACCGGCTCAGACTACCACCCCATTTTCTTCAGTCAGGACCGGCTGCTGGAGGAGCTTTTCTGTGTGTGCATCCAGCTGCTCAACAAGACGTGGAAGGAGATGAGAGCCACACAGGAAGACTTTGACAAGGTGCGTTCGTGAATTGAGATGGCCCTGTGACTGGCTAGCAACCAGTCCAGGAAGTACCCCGCCTCTTGCCCAAAGTCCGCTTCGACCTTTGACCCTAATCCGGGCAAACTTTTAATTCCCCAAAATCTTTAACTTTGACACTAAGAATGTATTTTGCTCAGGGAGGGCTTGATACGAAAGAATCGGATGCACGTTGTTCTGTTTGTAAGTGAGGGCACGCCGATCAGTGTCTCTCTGTTTTGATATTTTAAATTTGTCGCACATTTGATATCATTCTCACAAAAATGAAGAAAAAAAGCACTCAAATAGGTTTAAGATGTCTTTTTATTTGGCAATTAGGACCTTGATGCATATGCCCAGCCCTTTCTTTATGCTCGCCTTTATGCATGGAAGGACGGTGACCTTTTAAGCGCATTGTCATGCTTATACAATGGCGGAGGCGGTAGCCAAGTTTTAAGCAGCGGGGGCTTGTCTACAGGAGATATTGATAATCTGTCCGTTTGAATCATCATCCGTGGCAAAGTGGCTCCGCTTTTGTCCCCATCTGCATTTCCCACATCCCCCGCAGCTGCGCTGTTCCCACCGAGCGCACCCCAGACGGCCACAAAACTCAGTGACCTTTTCACCTTTTTTAGAAGTGGGAGTGGCCTTTTGTTTTTGCCCACAGCTCCCAATCCACGGTGCTCTGGGGCAAATATAAAGGAGCATTAAGTGGACAAAGGGGAGCGTGTAGGGGCGGCAGCAACAGAGGGAGAAGGAAATGAGGGAAACAAAGCTCGACGAGCATCAGCAGTAACCACACAACAAGAGAGCGAATGTCAAACCACTGGAAACATACGAGAGGGCGGGACACAAATTAGTGGGCAACGCTCCAATTTTCTTCTCATGATTTAGATGACAAAGTGCGATGTGTTTATTTGTCCCGCAACGGGGAAACTGGAATTATTGCAGTTAACCCCATAAAGAATCCACCATCATGCTTGCAATGAGATTGGGCAACATGAGTCTGTCAAAACTGTACAATAAGTACCATGTACGGAGATGCGCACGGCTCGCTGTACATGACTAAATAATTTAGTCAAGGGTGAATTTGAACGACAGCAGTGCCGTACGTAGCAAAAACGTACCTGCACACAATACTGTAGTCTTTCATTCTGAACTCCTTGTACTGTCCATAAACACCGGCAAAATTACTAAACTAAGGTACATGCCCGAATATTACGCTCTATGCAAATGTGAATGTGACAAAAAAATGCAGATAGAAGAAGCAGCAGCATTGTATGTAGAATAAACATACAGTGTGTCAATAAATACTGTACCTCACAGTTCAACTGATTATGTGCAGAGTAGGGATGCGATGAGAACGGCGGGCGATATCACGATTTTTAAGTCATTCACTCCCAAAGACATTTTTAAACGTCTTTTCAGACTTGGTCCAGAATTGGCTGACACTGAATGAGTTAAATTGCCACGATTTCATTGTCGTCATGTTATGATATTAAAAGCAGCACATCTCCGCCCCCCCCCCAAATATATAGATATATGTATAGATATAGATATATATACCCGTGGCGGACCGTGCATTTCAACCTTAGGCCTTCATTGACGTCACATACAGTACATTAACACAATACAGTATAGGCTCGTCAAAGAGGACTTAATTTCAGGAGCATTTAAAAACGTCAAGTATGCATTCACAATTAAGAGCTGGAATCTAAATTTAGAGATACTGTCAAAAATAAAAAGATGATTTAAAAATACTAAATAAAATGCCACCCAAATTACACTGTGTGATCTTAAACAAGTCTGTCTAATAAATTGCGCAATGTCGCAGTTTCATATGAGACACCAAACAAACAATAACAAAACAAACTATTCTTTGAAAATAAAGTAAACAGAGCATTTGCATTTTGAGAATCGGCTATTCAACAACAAATAACTGACGATGTTGAGCAGCTGAGATTGAACGAACTTTAGTGCACAAAGGTGACTACAATGCGCCATTATAAATTGCAGGTGAGCAGATTTATTTGATACATTTTTGTATCTTTGTCATTTTATTTCCTTACCATTAATTTAATAGGAACGAAATAAAATGACAAGAAGAAATGTAAAATAAAATTCATTTACTCACCAATGTATCTACTCGAGTGTCCCCAAACGTTTTTAAACCGTAGCTTTTAAGTGCCCAGCCGTGCTCTGATGTTTCCTTGCTGCCTTGGTAAAACAACTTAAATGGGTAAATCCAGTGTGGCTCCAAACACCAAATAGGTCCGGTGCAAGCAATCGGCATTCCCAGCAGTACAATTTGCAGCGTTTCTCAGAGGCTGTGAGCCACGGGTGTACCGTTCATAATTGCTCGTCTGAAAATGACGGACTAACCCTTTTCCTTGCTGGGACAGGCTAGCTAGCGCAGGAGTTGGGTGACCTCTTCGCACAATATCCAGCTTTTCGTGGAAGGTCCGTCTTGAAAATTGTGTAGAAAGTAGTTCTGCAACCAGATCAACGTCTTCTTCTTTGGTCATTTTGGGTTAAAATGAAATGATAGCTCCCTCTAGCTTGTGCTCATCCACTCACCGAACGCGACCGTCCAGTCTCGATGTAAGGCATTCTTGCTGGCCCGGTGCGCAGACTCGTGATCTGATTGGCTATTGCAACCTGACTGTGCCCGTTCATTTACAGCGCACAGGGGTCTGCTCTGTTTAATCTGAAGGCCCCGAGCAAGTTTAATTTACCTGGCAACACAAGCTAGCTGAAATATGTGGTTAAAATTGCTACCATAATAAATAAGTTATTTATCGAGTGGCTTTCAATGTTATTTAAAATTATTGAAAGCCACTCGACTAAGTGGAAATAATATGACGTAAAGAATACAGAGAATAATTTTGTTCACATATTTATGAAAATAAAATGATATGAATTAAATTTATGTTATTGTATGAATGTTTAGGCCAGCAGAGAAGGCCTTGCTGGCCCTGAGGGTCCGCCACTATATACATATACTGTGTGTATATATATGTGTATATATATATATATATATATATATATATATATATATACACACACACACACTTTTTGCTTGCTTTCGCCAAACTCGGCTTTGTAAACTACCAGTACATAGGCCACGATACTTTATGTTGCTGAGCCAAAGAGAACACATGCGAATAAAATGACTGACGTTTTCTTTGTCACTGCTCTGAACATGTACAAAAACAATATTGTACCCCCCAACCCCATATCATGGGCTTTTTATTTTTTCCATTATTATGACTTTTTAGACAGTAACAGCAACATTGTGATCATTATCAGATAGTGGAGTTAACATTGCAATGATATCGTACTGTGATGGATATTGTTACATCCTTCGTGCAGAAACAAGTAAAAATAACCGGTATGCAGTGGAGTGACAACTACACATGCAGGAACAAAAAGCAGCAAAAATAAGAAGTGATATTGTCTGAAAAAAAGCTGTTGCTTACAAACTTCTATACTTCCTCTGCTGAAGATTGTCGAATGCATTTTACGGAAAGAGAGACAACTGCCAGTCATTTGCTCTTATTGGCCCACATGGTTAGATAATTGTGACGGGGGTGGCGGCTTGCATGTGTGTGTGTGTGTGTGTGTGTGTGTGTGTGTTTACAAAATAGCCACCCAAGCAGGCTTGCACCTCTGCTGGTGTCATGTAGATGATCACAAACGACCTCTTTCCGCACACATTGAAGTTTGGAATTGGAATATTTGCTCAACTGTTAAGTAGCCCTGTGAGGAGTCGCAATGGAGGTAAGGCAAATCTGTGTGATGTTTTCATAAACTAAACATTCTTTCGGGATATAGTTTATGTAAGATTAAAACGTGCATTCATTTTGTTCAATGTAACACGGTGCCCTGTTATTGTATTACGGCGTTATTTTTGTCACTGTGTATAGAATTCACTGATGCCAGATGGACAAACTGTAACCTCTGCCAATTGGAAAGCTTCTGCTTTGTGTGTGCAATGTAAATGAATTGTGCAGGCATCTGGTTGTCACATTGTGCTTTTGTCAAGAATCGTTCACAATCAGTCCAGTTTGGGCGTGAACAGGATAGTGATGGGAATTCCGGCTCCTTTTAGAGAGCCGGCTATTTTGGCTCGGCTCCCTAAAAAGAGCCGGCTCTTTCGGCTCCCAAATGGCTCCTCAGTTTTTTGTTGCTTAAATTAATTTAATACCAAAAATAACGTAATATTATGTGTAAAATGAAGTACTAATGCAAAAAATAGGCATTATATCAAATATTTATTATTTATATGGCTTTATTTATATTCTTCTGAACATACTCAACATGGAGTGCTACAAAAATAAAAACAAAGTACAAAGACCCATCTCAAAACAAGGTCGTCAAAAAGATCCAATCTCTGAATGTGTATATTTACAAGCTTTTAACTATTTACAGTAAAACAACATAAGTAAGCATTGAATACCACACAACAAATTATCAATTAAAATTTGTAAAACAAAAAGAAACAAAGCAGCATCCAGGTAAAGGTTTTAGCTTGTCTTTAGCGAAGATTGGCATGAAGAAAAACCAAGTGCCTCAGCTTTGAGGGGTTGATCCTGTTTCTCCTCTCTGTTAATATTTGCCCTGTTTTGGAGAAGATTCTCTCTGAGGGGACAGATGTTGCGACAACACACAGCCTACACAAAATGGATGAAAATCCCTTGCAATCATTTTACCCAGTTCCTCGTCAATTGTGTTCTGTTTTGCTGGTTTTATAGCTTTTTGCATAAAGTGGCTCATAGAGCTCTGGGTTGTACATCTAGGCAGTTGTGACATTGCAGCAGCAGCAAGAGTTGCAGACACACTAGCACCTTTCTTAATAGCTGGTTCCCTTGCTTGTCTTTTCTCTTCAAATTGTACTGATGGGTGGACATTTCTGATGTGCCTATGCAGGTTATTTGTGGAGCCTGATCCATGGGATATTTTAACCTTGCACAGTCTACACGCTGCCTTTGATCAATTCAATTGAAATGAGTCCATATTTCACTGCGTTTCCTATCCATTTTCTCACCTTTCCACTTTCCACCGTGTTGTTTTTTTTTCACTAACTAGCTCTCTCGTCTCCTCGTCTGTCTTGTTCGCGTGCTGCTCAGTGTGCTGCTGTGTGTGTCTCTTCTTTAACCCCTCCCCCTTCTCTAAACTGCAGCGTGTGTGTGTGTGTGCGCGTGCGTGCGTGTAACCCTCCCCTTCCGGCTCCCAATGAGGAGCTGGCTCCCAATGAGGTGGGAGCCGGCTCCCATCGTTCACTTCAAAGAGCCGGCTCGTTCGCGAACGACACATCACTAGAACAGGAATGATTCATGTCAGCAGAGTGAATTCGAGCAGTGAAGACGGCTCGAATGTGAACAAAATATCTACCCGTCTCGATTTGCAGCCAACACCTGTACACCTCACGGCTTATTAGCAGTCAGTGGCACATTGGTGAGGCAGAAACAAAAAATGGCATTTCTGATTCGCACTAAAACTGAAATCAAAACTAGTTGCGAGAATGACGTGGATTGGATCAGCACAGAATTACTCTGTTTTGTTTTTCGTGTTGTTGCTCGGCGGTATTCAAAGAGTTAATTCAAAACAATAAAAAGTTTGTATGCTGGTCACACCTACGGGGCTGTGTGTTTATATTGTAAACGAGATGCTGCCGGTAATAATGAAATTACTATTTTTAAAAAAATCACGGTAAATGGCGGATGATGACTTGAAGAAATTAGTTTTGTATTGAATCGCTGCTCTGTATTAAATGCAAAGTACGAAATAAATCGGTCAGGGCCATAAACAGAGTTAACTTGATCTTGCTCTGTTGTCAATTTTAGTGTTTAATGTCATTCCTTTTTTTTTTTTTTATTGAGTAACCCTATCTGTTCGTGTTGGCCACTGAACCTTATTGAATAAAATATGAATTCCATCACTCATTGATCATTCTAATTATGTGTGGCCAATGAGTGTGAAGTAGGTTAATAAAAAAAGGCACGCTTCATTGATTGGCAGCTGTTTGGGGAAAATGCTTTGGGGGGAATTAACAGCTGGCTGTCAGCTTGCGACCTTATATCAAAAGTCGAGCACTGAATGGGTTTGTTTATTTGTTACACTTTTAAAATGCAATCTTGCTCGTAGTAGAAAAGCCTCCAAGTTCAAAAATATGCATTTGGAAGGAATGATGTCCATCCATCCATCCATCTTCTACCGCTTATGGCCGGGTCGCGGGGGCAACAGCTTTAGCAGGGAAGCCCAGACTTCCCTCTCCCTAGCTACTTCTTCCAGCTCTCCCCGGGGGATCCCGAGGCGTTCCCAGGCCAGCTGGGTGACATAGTCTCTCCAGCGTGTCCTGGGTCTTCCTCGGGGTCTCCTCCCGGTGGGACATGCCCGGAACACCTCACCAGGGAGGCGTTCAGGAGGCATCCGAATCAGATGCCCAAGCCACCTCATCTGGCTCCTCTCGATGTGGAGGAGAAGCAGCTCGACTCGGAGCCCCTCCCGGATGACCGAGCTTCTCACCTTATCTCTAAGGGAGGGCCCGGACACCCTGCGGAGAAAACTCATTTCGGCCGCTTGTATCCGGGATCTCGTTCTTTCGGTCACGACCCATAGCTCGTGACCATAGATGAGGGTTGGAACGTAGATCGACCGGTAAATTGAGAGCTTCGCCCTTTGGCTCAGCTCCTTCTTCACCACGACAGACCGATACAACGTCCGCATCACAGCAGACGCTGCACCGATCCGCCTGTCGATCTCTCGCTCCCTCCTGCCCTCACTCGTGAACAAGACCCCAAGATACTTAAACTCCTCCACTTGGGGCAAGATCTCCCCCCCGACCTGGAGGGGGCACTCCACCCTTTTCCGACTGAGGACCATGGTTTCAGATTTGGAGGTGCTGATTTTCATCCCAACCGCTTCACACTCGGCTGCGAAACGCTCCAGTGAGAGTTGGAGAGCCCTGTTTGAAGGAGCCAACAGCACCACATCATCTGCAAAAAGCAGGGATGCAATACTGAGGCCACCAAAACGGACCCCCTCAACGCTTCGGCTGCGCCTAGAGATTCTGTCCATGAAGGTTATGAACAGAATCAGTGACAAAGGGCAGCCTTGGCGGAGTCCTACCCTCACTGGAAACGATTCCGACTTACTGCCGGCAATGCGGACCAAACTCTGACATCGGTGGTATAGTGACCGAACAGCCCGTATCAGGGGGTTCGGTACTCCATACCCACGAAGCACCCCCCACAGAACTCCCCGAGGGACACGGTCAAACGCCTTCTCCAAGTCCACAAAACACATGTAGACTGGTTGGGCGAATTCCCACATACCCTCAAGGACCCTGCTAAGGGTGTAGAGCTGGTCCACTGTTCCACGGCCGGGACGAAAACCACACTGCTCCTCCTCAATCTGAGGCTCGACTTCCTGACGGACCCTCCTCTCCAGCACCCCTGAATAGACCTTACCAGGGAGGCTGAGGAGTGTGATCCCTCTGTAGTTGGAACACACCCTCCGGTCCCCCTTTTTAAAAAGAGGGACTACCACCCCGGTCTGCCAATCCAGAGGCACTCTCCCCGTTGACCACGCGATGTTGCAGAGGCGTGTCAACCAGGACAGCCCCACAACATCCAGAACCTTGAGGAAGTCTGGGCGGATCTCATCCACCCCTGGGGCCTTGCCACCGAGGAGCTTTTTAACCACATCGGTGACTTCAACCACAGAGATAGGAGAGCCCACCTCAGAGTCCCCAGGCTCTGCTTCCTCCAAGGAAGGCATGTTGGTGGAGTTGAGGAGGTCTTCGAAGTACTCTGCCCACCGGTTCACAACGCCCCGAGTCGAAGTCAGCAGCGCCCCATCCCCACTGTACACAGTGTTCGTGGTGCACTGCTTCCCCCTCCTGAGACGTCGGATGGTGGACCAGAATTTCCTCGAAGCCGTCCGGAAGTCGGCTTCCATGGCCTCACCGAACTCTTCCCATGCTCGGGTTTTTGCCTCGGCGACCACCGAAGCCGCGGTCCGCTTGGCCAGTCGGTACCCGTCAGCTGCCTCTGGGGTCCCACGGGCCATAAAGGCTCGTTATGACTCCTTCTTCAGCTTGACGGCATCCCTTACTGCTGGTGTCCACCAGCGAGTACGAGGGTTGCCGCCACGACAGGCACCAACCACCTTACGGCCACAACTCAGATTGGCCGCCTCAACAATAGAGGCATGGAACATGGTCCACTCGGACTCAATGTCCCCCGTCTCCCCCGGAACATGGGAAAAGCTCTGTCGGAGGTGGGAGTTGAAACTCCTTCTGACAGGGGATTCCGCCAGACGCTCCCAACAAACCCTCACAATACGTTTGGGTCTGCCAGGACGGACCGGCATCTTCCCCCACCATCGGAGCCTACTCACCACCAGGTGGTGATCAGTTGACAGCTCCGCCCCTCTCTTCACCCGTGTGTCCAGAACATGCGGCCGCAAATCCGATGATACAACTACAAAGTCGATCATCGAACTGCGGCCTAGGGTTTCCTGGTGCCAAGTGCACATATGGACACCCTTATGTTTGAACAAGGTGTTCGTTATGGACAGTCCGTGACGAGCACAGAAGTCCAATAACAAAACACCACTCGAGTTCTGATCGGGGGGACCGTTCCTCCCAATCACGCCCCTCCAGGTCTCACTGTCATTGCCCACGTGAGCATTGAAGTCCCCCAGCAGAACAATGGAGTCCCCAGCAGGAGTACTCTCCAGCACACCCTCCAAGGACTCCAAAAAGGGTGGGTATGCTGAGCTGCTGTTTGGTGCATATGCACAAACAACAGTCAGGACCCGTCCCCCCACCCGCAGGCGGAGGGATGCAACCCTCTCGTCCACCGGTGTGAACCCCAATGTACAGGCACTGAGCCGGGGGGCAATAAGTATGCCCACACCTGCTCTGCGCCTCTCACCGTGAGCAACTCCAGAGTGAAAGAGAGTCCAACCCCTCTCGAGAGGACTGGTACCAGAACCTAGGCTGTGTGTGGAGGCAAGTCCGACTATATCCAGTCGGAACTTCTCTGCCTCACACACCAGTTCGGGCTCCTTCCCTGCCAGAGAGGTGACATTCCATGTCCCAAGAGCTAGCTTCTGCAGCCGAGGATCGGACCGCCAGGGTCCCCGCCTTTCGCTGCCGCCCAGCTCGCATTGCACCCGACCCCTTTGACCCCTCCCACGGGTGGTGAGACCATGAGAAGGGGGACCCACGTTGCCTCTTCGGGCTGAGCCCGGCCAGGCCCCATGGGTGTAGGCCCGGCCACCAGGCGCTCGCCAACGTGCCCCACCTCCAGGCCTGGCTCCAGAGGGGGGCCCCGGTGACCCGCGTCCGGGCAAGGGAAACTGGGTACCATCGATTTTATTTGTCATAAGGGGCTTTGTGAGCCGTGCTTTGTCTGGTCCCTCACCTAGGACCTGTTTGCCATGGGTGACCCTGCCAGGGGCATAAAGCCCCAGACAACTTAGCTCCTAGGATCATTGGGACACACAAACCCCTCCACCACGGTAAGGTGACGGCTCACGGAGGGGAGGAATGATGTGAGCTCCTAATTGTGACTGGGAGTATAAATCAACGCGGTCGGTGTGCTGCAGGTGATGCAGGTGGTGAGGGAGCAGATCACGCGCACTCTGTCCACCAAGCCGACCTCCCTGGAGCTTTTCAAGAACAAAGTGAACGCGCTCAACTACAGCGAAATCCTCAAATTGCGGCAGACCGAGCGACTACACCAGGAAGAGACACTGGCCCCGCCCGTACTGTGAGTTGAAGGACGAGCACGGCCGACATGCTCAACTGAAGAGGGGGAAAAAAATAAAATAAAAAATGTAAAAATGCTGCGTGTCTTTGCAGTGAACTGAAAGAACGTCTGAAGCCGGAGCTGCTTGAGTTGATCCGCCAGCAAAGACTCAACAGGCTTTGTCAGGGGACTATGTTCAGAAAGATCAGCAGCCGACGTAGACAAGGTGAGTGACAAGCACACACACACAAACACTCAAGAAAGAAGACTTTTTTCCCCTCTTTCCTTTTCTGCATATGTTCATGCTGTTGACTGTTGCCCCCTTAGACAAACTGTGGTACTGTCGTCTGTCGCCCAATCACAAAATGCTGCATTACGGCGACCTCGAGGAGGACTCGGACACTCCACCCATTGAAACACTGCAAGAAAAGAGTGAGTGGAGTGTGGGTGATTGAGGAACATACTTCAGAGCATTACTGATGACTTGCGCTCGTTGTGTAGTCCCGGTGGCAGACATCAAGAATCTGCTGGTGGGCAAAGAGTGTCCTCACATGAAGGAGAACAAAGGCAAACAGAACAAGGTGACCCGCTCATTTTTATTCACAGCGTAAATAAAAAGTCCCAACACCCCTGTTTAAATTCCGGGTTTTTGGGATATGACAAAATAAGACCAAAATTAACACTTTCAATACTTTTTCCACCATTTAATGTGATCTGTAACCTGCACAACTCAATTTGGGGGGGGGGGGGGGGGGGGGGTAAGTAAAAGCAAAATGATGCTCCTCTCAATGCACAAAAACAGCAAATTGGAAAGTTTTGCAGTGAATAACTGAGGACAGGAACACCCCCTCCCCCACTAATCATCTGTAACTTTTGAGAATAATGTACAGATACAGTAAGTACTATAGAATACTGTGTCTGACGTTGTAGTTTGATAGTGTGCTATGAGATTTTTTTCCAATGTCAGTTGTGTTGGGTAAACACGGATGTAGTGTGCATGAGACCTCACTGCCGTGTGTGTGTTGCATGTAGGACGTGTTGGACCTGGCGTTTAGCATCACCTATGACGTGGAGGAGTACAGCCTCAACTTCATCGCCCCCTCAAGGACTGACGTGAGTGAAGCTCATTAACATCAACATCAACTTAGGCAAGCTGTCCACATATAGACTTTGTTTGTGTGTTGTGCGTGTTAGTTCTGCCTGTGGACAGACGGACTGAGCGTCCTCCTCGGTCGGGAAATGAGCAGCGAATCCATGCGCAGCGAGTTGGACATCCTCCTCTCCATGGAGATTAAGCTTCGCCTCCTGGATTTGGAAAACATCCCCATCCCAGAGAATGCGCCCGTCGTCCCCAAACCACCGAGCAACTACAACTTCTGCTACGACTTTAGTCAAACTGAACAATAGAGGGCGCATCACAAATGAGCGGCTGTGTAAATATCTGGTTTGCATGTGTGTGAGAGAGAAAGCCAGAAGGGGATCTTTTGTTTGTGTGTGTGAGGCTCTGATGTACACGTTTGTTGCAAATGTTCACGAGCTTCAACTGCTGCTGTGCTCATCTTCAAAGGGGAAGTCAACCCCCAAATTTCATGACAATAATATGTTGTATGAACCCCCGCTAGTCTAAACATGGCATTCTGATTAATCTTGCGTTTGTGGAATATGAGTTACAATCCACCCGTTTTAGGCCACCTCAACGGGCGGCCATTTTGCCGCTCGCTGTCAACAGAAAATGACATCACAGTTGTTCAGGTACCAACCAATCACAAGCCAGTTTTCAGAAAACTTAAGCTATGATTGGACAAAACGGGTGGGCTCCTATTCCACAAACACCACAATCTTAATTAGAATGCCATGTTTCGATTGGGGGAGGCGCGTCGAACATATTGTAAAGAAAGTTTTGGGGTTAACATCCACTTGCTTGACTGAACCTCACAATTTGAAGTGCAATTTCACTTTTTTAACCAATCAGTTGCAAAGTTTCATAGGACTCAATGAAATGAATGAAAATCGACCTTGTTTTGTGGAAAAGTGAGAATTAAGCCCTTACTCTTTTTATACAGTACAGCTGTACTTTAAATTTGTTAAATAAATACCGTTTTCTTATTTTTCCATGATAATTTCGGGCCCCTTGTATGGAATCATCCTGCATGCAAGTCATCATATTGAGGTTTTGCACATGCTGTCCCTTAAAGAAAACCAAATATCTTTCTCTGCTTAATCTTTACTAGATGTAAATTGAATTAGCCCTTTTTGATCCAACTTACAGTACATTTCATCTACACAATCGCAACCAAGTCTTGGCTAATTCTCTGCATCAAGAAAAAAAATAGGTACTTTATATATTTACACGCACACGGATGTAGATGACCAAAATTATCTCTGTCACTATGCAAACGCTTAGAAATTTTATTTTTGGGGGGTAACAGGTTATGAATGTTTTGGTTCACAAAGTTTGAACAGAAACATGTTTTTTTGTTCCAGTGCTTTATATAAGCATATACAATCAATTCTGGTGCATTGTACAATTTTAAAGCACTGTAATGGCCAGTAAAACCAACAAAACAGATGGGCTTTAATTAGGCAATTATAACAGAAAGTCCCACAGAGACTGAAATAAAATAAAAATATGAAATTATTTTAAAAAGCTAAAATGGTAGGAGCACGAATGTTGAGGCCACTTTGCCCCCCTGATGAATACCTGCATTGTCCTGACAAAGACTCTGACATTACCTTTGGACTTAATCTGTGTATTTGTACTTCACCCCAAAAAAATAATCTCTTAAGAACATCAATAAATGCAATGAAATATCAACTTTCCACTTTTTAGCTGTTTTTACTCATAGACGTGCACCCTTTTTAATGCCATTTGGCTTCATTTCAGTGGCACCTTGAAATGTGCACTCTGCACTTTCGGGAGTGATGCGGCAACATCGCCATGCCATTTAAATATGCATCTACACGGACAATATTTTGTGTTTGGATGTATTTTAAATGCGTATTGCTAAAATGTATTAGCAAAAGGGCATTTATTGGACACTCAGAGGGGATCGAGCCTTTTCTGTTGCTGGTCCCTCTCTCTGGAATGACCTCCCACTGAACATTCGGCAAGCCTCCTCGCTGCCCATCTTTAAAGCCCTCCTCAAAACTCACTTGTATTCTTTGGCATTCGACTCAGCATGACTTAGATTTGTTCTTGGTTTTACTGCTTGGTGCTTTCTACCACCTTTATTACCGATTCGTCTTACTGTTTATTGTGCATGTTAAATCGCTCCATGTACAGCACTTTGTATGCAGCGATGGCTGTTTGAAAGTGCTCTATAAATACTATTGACTTGACTCAACATGTATTTTAAACTATTGTGTGACAGTTTTCACAAGTTGCTTGTTTACAAAAAAACAAAAAACAAGAGAGTCTACACAGGTTTGTTCCACACGTCTTTCATTATAATTAGTGAGGGACAAATGAAGCTTCACGAATAACCGTTAGCGTTGCTTTCAGTCACTGACTGGTTGAAAAAAATTGTGCTACTGGTACAGTGCGGACAGTGATGTCCATTTCAACTTGGTTTAGAGTGCTACATGCCAGAAGCCTAACTGATTTCTTCCCAATTAGGGATAACGTGAAATGAATTCGAAATGCTACTAGAAGACTTAAGTAAAAAAATAAAAAAAATTTAAACACTGGGTGGGGCAAGCTGTACGTTAAGTTTGAAACCTCTCAAGAGTTCATTTGTGGACAATGTTATGAACCTCAACACTTGCTCCCAGGTTTGGTCAGCACATTTGCTTGATTAAAAGTCACAAAGAACATTTAAATCAGAGTGTAAAGTCAGTCCCACCGGATATTTTGCAGTGGACATTTTCCAAAAAGGGCAGCTGTGATTGAAGGTGGTCCACGGTGATCCCTGACATCTTGTTGCACTTGGACACGTCAAGTGTTTTAAGTCGCTGACAGTGCCGAGCCAGCAGGAGCAAAGATCTGGAAATATCCAAAAAGTCAAACACGATGACACCACACCACAAGAACACCTTACGGTCTTGTGCAACAGAACCGATTTCACGTGATGCAGTATTTTGAAGAAACTGATGATTGGGGATTTGCTGTCTTAAATAACAAGGCAGAGCACCGACTTACTGATCTGTAATGTGATTGCAAGCCGAGAGGGAGAAATGCTGCAACCTGTGGAGGAACGGCGCCGCCTGCGCCACGCCGCGGTCGCTTATGTGCGCACAGTGGCTGAGATCCAGGCTGGTGAGGGCCCGGCAGTGCCGGGCCACAGCCAACAAACTGGCATCGGTGATGTTGGGCAGTGAGGACAAAGAGAGACACTGGAGGTCTGCGAAGCGCACCACCTACGCATGGAAGACGCAAACAATGACTTCATCTTTTGAGTACAGGCTCTCCCTCAAAATTGTACTCACACTTTGAACGCCTATCAGTCTTATGATTTTTCTTTTCAGGTGCAAAAGCAAGGAATCGAGAAGACCTGCGTGATGCTGCTGTCGGTTAGCTTGCAGCAGGCGGACAAGTTGAGTTCACGCAGCCTGCGGAGCGCTAACAGCGACGCCCCCGCCTGCAGTTTGAACTGCTTCAAATCGTCCGGCGTCACCAGCTTGGGTCGCTCCTCGAAGGGCAATCGCGGAGGCTTGAAGAAGCCCATGTTGCCGAAGGTGCATGTGAACCTGGGGCCCTTGTCTTCCTGTCGAGGGGAATGCGGACATACGACTTCAATGGGGAAAATTCTGATACTGTTGTGTAATAGTAGGGCTAATTTCAATAACAGCCTTCCTCCCCCACCTCCAATCAGGTCTGAATAATCCATTCATCCATTTTTTTAATCTGCATATCCTCACAAGGGTCGTGGGCTTGCTGGAGCCCATCCAAGCTGCCTCCAGGCAGTAGGCGGGGTCCACCCTAAACCGGTTGCCCGCCAATGGCAGGGCACACAGTGACGGACAACCATCTGCGCTCATACTAATACCGAGGGACAATTTAGAGTGTTCAATTAGCGTGCCATGCATGTTCTTGGAATGTATTAGTATCCGGAGAAAACCCACACAGGCTCGGGAAAAACATGCAAACTCCACACAGGAAGGCCGGAACTGGAATCGAACTCTCCACCTCCGCACTGTGAGGCCGACCACCGGGCTGAATAATGTTGGGAAATAATCAAACTGAGATTTTTTTTTTCCGTTTAACTCATTCACTCCCAAAGACGTTTTTTAACGTCTTTTCAGACTTGGTCTCGAATTGGCTGGTACCGAATGAGTTAACAATCCGATTTAAGACATGATTATTTTTTTCAAGGTGCTCCTCCAAGTATTTTTGTAACAAACAAGCGTTGAATTTATCCTGGACCACAATCGACAATATCAGATGTATAATAGCCCAAAAGCATTTGTCTTATAACTTATGCTGACTCTAAAATAAAGGCAAATGAACAGCGTGGTGTGGCGTGAATGAAGTCAGGAAACGTATGACCATAATAATGCTAACCAAACCGGCTTTATCAAGTCATCACGGCAACTTTTCACATTTGATGAAACAATATGTCCATACACGTGATACCAGCCATGACAGCACTCGCTGTCTGCAACACTCACCTTGTCCTCGTCCAGCACGCACACGCTCGCCTCCACCATCCCCAGCAGACCCCAATCTGTCACCTCTTTACACCAACCTAGTCGCAGGACCACCAGGCCCTGCAGGTAGGTGGCAATGGCGCGCACCGACAGGTCGGTCACATTGACGCACGAGGTCAGGTCCAGTTCACGTAGACTGCTGCCGAGAACCTGCGTAAGGGAGAATACGGCCTCATCCTGAGGAGAGCCAAAGGGAGACTGTTATATTGTCCGTCTACTTTCTAAACTGTCCTCATTAAGACGACGCCGGACGCCGGACAGGACTCACCCGCATGTAAGTACAGCTCCGTAGATTGAGCTTCTCCAGCTGCGCTCGCTCAGCATGGCATCGCGACAAACCTTTCGTCATCTCTGCCCCGCCGATGTGAAGACACTCGGACAGATCCAGACTCCGCAGGGATGGGACTGACACCAGGTCGGCTAGGCCTGCGCACAACATGACTGCCGTCACTTAATTTCAACAGCGGGCACGCGTTAGAAACACGCTCCTGGGAAAATGCAAAGTCTCCGAGATGGAAATAAAAGACACCGTGAGGAACCGTTTACACACTTTTACACACGTTTACACACTGGGGTTACCGTTTGGCTTCTATGCCAGATATACTTTTCCTGGATGCAGTCTAAATAGAGATAAAGTCAAAAAAGTGGACCGCAATGGCACATCATGTTTCGTGAGCAAATTTTAGCCAGACATTCTTGATTTTTCTTCTTTGTCTTGCCCCATCCACATATATGAAGAGCTCGGGACTTATTGTCACAAGCACGACACAGCCACTCCTTAATGGAGATTCCTGCAGGTCATTGCACAACTATTCCAGATTGTCTGAATTTTGTAATGCGAATCTCGGAACGTAACCTTATTTCAGCCGGAACATGTGGCATTGCGGATAGTTGAAAAAGAATAAATAATGGGTGACATTGCCCTAAAAGGTCGAAAACGAGCAAAACTATTTAGTACATCATTTGTGTTTTGTTGTTTGTGTTATTATCTCAGTTGGTCAAAGCGCAATGTCCCAGATTGGCGAGATCTGTGCGAAAGGCACGGGGCTCTGCTGTTAGGCTTCTGCTACGCCACTTTACAAGAAACGCAGTGCGTTTAAATGTGATAGGTCAATTCTGTACTTGGACAGGTCACTAATTATAAAATGGTAAGAACACTTTGAAGAAGAAATTATTCCCAACGCAGCAAACCCTTAAAAAATCAAGGGTTTTCATGTCCACTATAGAAACAATCGAGTCTTGAAAATGAAAATATCCCGTGCGGGCCTCCTCTGACGAACAGGAAACCTGTTTCAGTGATCTTCCAGTCACGTGACAAATAGAGGTCCGTAAGGAAGCTCAGGCCTCGCGCTATGGCCACCACGGCCCTGCTCGTCAACTCGGTGCAGCCGCTGATGTCCAGTTTCTGGAGGCCCGGCTGGTGCTTCACCATCACCTCCACCGAGTAGTCTGTCAGCTCCTTGCAACTTTGCAGAAACAGCTCCTCCAAAGCCAATCCTTGAACCTGTAACACACGTCATGTAAGCCAAGGGTGGGAAAACCTTTGCGCTCAAGTGAAGATTGCACATGATTAGTGCATATATTGCGGTTCTGTTCTATGTGGAGAAGCAACGTTTCCTAACCTGGGCAATAGTGCGAAGGGATTCGGGAGTGATGGAGGTTCGGCTGAGGTCCAAAGCAACAAGGGTGGCACTCTGCTCCGTGAGCAACTTCCGCAGGTTCCTCAGTGAGAGTAGCGCAGAGGAAACCTTGACACTTCCCACAGGGCAGCCACTGTAGGGGTCAAACTCAAAAGCGATGTGGCAGCCAGCCAACGAGAGGCGGCGGAGGCGAGGTGTGCAGCCCGTCAGGCGGTTGAAGGTGAGGTCGGAGAGGTAGCGCAGGTCGGACAGGTCCAGTTCCTCGAGGCCAAAGAGAGCCGACTTAACCTGGATCACAGTGGAAAACATTGGGGAGTTTGAACAGGAAAACTAAATGGTGGAACGACGACTAATTTAACCAGGATTCATATTAGGACAACTTTCCTATTCACTGAAGTGCTTATTCCAAATCATGTCTTATATCAACAATTTTACGTAACCCAAAGACCAAAAATAAGAAAAACAATAATATATGGTAGTTTGTAAATAAAACTGTGGAATGACTAAGTGTCATCAGTCAGCTTTCTTGGAAGTCGACAGAAATCTGAGACTATTTACAGTTTCAAGGCTGAAATTGACAGGCACATTGCTGTTCTGTGTTGAATATAAAGATGAGACACAAGATGGGAAATTCATTTCCAAGAGAATGTCTCTGAGTGATGTTGGATTTATTACCTGCTGTCTGTGTTCCTTCCTGGAGAGGAAGGCTCCAGACATGAAGAGGCTGTCCAGGCCTCTGAGATCGAGCCTGCGGAGGGAAGTGAGGCGAGGGAGGAGAGCCAACAAGGAGGCTTCAGTGACACTGCTGCCAGGCAGCGCTAAGCTGTCCAACTTGGAGCCGACACTTAGGCCCACCTGATGGCAGAGAGGCAAGGGGACACGTGAGAGACTGAAGTCACACTGGGACACATAAGGGAAAGTGATATTTCCAAAGATATGTAGCTCTCTGTGTTTGGTGGGGTTGGTGTTGGGGTTCAAAACAAGTTCTTTATGATCATACATTATCAAGGCATTCATCTGTGGACTTTGCTTTATACACTGGGAACATGTAAGGGACTTTTACACAAAGCCGGAAGCATAAAATAGTCCAAAACGTCATACCTGACCTATATGAACTGGGAATTTCTGGGTCAACCCCAAAACAGGAATAGTTGATTAATAGATGGATTCATGCTTGTGTTAATACAGTGGCATGTAGTACCGTATTGGCTCGAATATAAGACAGTGTTTTTTGCACTGAAATAAGACGTGGGGGTCGTCTTATACAGTATTCGGGGTCTAGACATTATACCCATTCACGAAGCTAGATGGCGCCAGATATTATTGAAGCGAATGCTGAACTTGACTCCCCAGGCCAAAGTGAAACCCTGTCACGAAGAATAAAAAATTACAATACTGTTGCGGTAGCACGAAGAAGAAAAATAAAAAATAGCGTTAAGAAAGAAAAGAGAAGAAAATAATAGAAGAGATAATGGAAAATGGAGAAACATAGCGACAATCTGGAGAAAAGTGGGTCAAAGATCTGCCAGGTTAACCGGCAGCTGAGGAGAAGTTTTGATGTACCGGTAATTTACACTTCAAAAACCAGACGCCATTCATTTGCGAATGTGATTGCACTTTAGTTTACATATTTAAATGTTCAGATATTAAGATTTGAAGGAGGCAAAATAACATGCTTTTTCTCTCAAATGTATTGTTATAATCATTTGTTTCAGATGTACTGTAATTATTTTCTGTATAAAAATTAATTTGGTGTTCAAAAAGTCTTTTTTCAAACTTGAGTCTTGAAAAAGAGGGTGTTGTCTTAGAATCAGGGCCATCTTATATTCAGGCCAATACGGTAATACAGTACAGGTGGCATGTAGTTAATACAGTACTGAAGCACCTCTTCCTGCTCAATGACTATGAAAAGTCTTAGATAAAGACAACAGCTTTACATCTCTCAACTATTGTCAGTGATGTTCTGACCTCAGAAGTGCTGACAAGATCCATGCTTTTTTTCTGTCTAGTTAGGCATACAGTGGTGCCGTAACTTACAAACTGAATTTGTTGCCTGAAGATGCGCCAAACGCGATTTGCTCGTTTGTCAAATTTATTTTCCACAAAAAAGTAAAGTGATTAGTCTGTTTCAGCTCCCTAAAAATCAACAACCTTTTTTAGGTGTTTAATGAAGAAAAATGAACAATAAACCAACAAAAACATGATAAAAAATATTAAAAGAAAATGTAAAGAAATAAAGCTTTTGTCGTGTGGCAAGGTATGGTTCGATTTTGATTCTTCTATTTAAGACTTGAATAAAGTTATATTTAAGGTTTTCTGATGACAATCACCCCACTGCCAACCCCCACCCGCCTGACCTCCAGTAGCAGAGATCTGGACAAGCTGAAGCCATCCAGCTGTCTGATGATCAAGCTGCAGCGAGACCTTCGTCCCAGATTCCTGACCAGCTCCAAGGATGAGGCTGAAGCCGGAAAGCAAAATATGACATTTTTCTACAGGCAAAAAGAGAGACAGACAAAAGGTTTGCTTTGCACGTGCACGGCCTTCACTTGACAAATTGAATGTTATTGCAGATTTATGGAAAAAATGACCTGAAAACACAAGTCCTGGCTGGCAATGTACCAGCTGCGGCAGACCAGTGATGCTTCCTTTCTGTCTGAAGTCTGGAGGAAACTCAGGATGTAGATGACAATCTAGAAAGAAAGACAAGGACATTACATATGTAATGTTAAACGATGTTCTACGCATAATCAATGACTGTTATCTGAATTATGAGAGCCATAGTGGGAAAAAATATCATAGAGAAGTTATTCTACAAGAATGAAATCAAAGGAATATAATAATTAGGCATACCTGAATTTGAAGCTCTGAGAATACACAGATCCCAATCCCTTGGTAATGTATTTAGGAGAAAAAGTGCGCATCCAAACTGTTGCAATTTTGGGGGATTTTTTTGGGGGGGGCGGGACAAAACTATCCCAACATAACACCTTTTATATGGCTTGTGGAGCAGTGGTTTAAACCAAGGAAAACATTAAATCTTTTTTCGGGGGGGGGGGCATCTGTTTTTCAGGCGGTGCAATATATTAGTTGTGTGAAACCCAGCTCTATTTACGGTAAGCAAAATGCTAAAGTTGCACACATTACAAGTGCTGTTACACTGTCTCCACTTTCCACATGAATACATTTCAATATTAGAGCTAGCTTCACATTCGCTCCCCATGGCAACTACAATGTACAGTGTAATTTTTAAAAGACTAAAAAGGGACTAATAGCATTGCAAAACAAAAAGCTGTATTTAGACGTCAAATTATTATAAAAATGCTGAATCTATTTGTAATTTTACAAGAATGGAACTCTAATTTATGAGAACAAACTATTAAGAACGTGAAAATATTACTTTTATGAAACTCAAGTTATAGTACCTAGGTACACATGTCAGGTGGTTTACCTTGTGTCGACCTAGGAGTGTGGCGTTTCTGTTCATGTCGGAATTTTTAAATATCCTGTTACAATGACATCGTTTCAGACTCTAATTCATTTCAGACTACGTAGTTGGACAAATTAATTTCAGTCAACGAGCTACAATGTAAAGTTAAGTGAAGATGTCTGACCTCCAGAGGGAGCTCGGGTGTTTCCAGCGAGTCCGATTCATCGTAGCCTTCCATCTCGCAGTTTGCTCTCAGTCAGACATCAAGCATTCGAGACGGAAGCGCGGTGGAAGAGGCCCATAAACGCATCACGGCGGAGCTAACATAGCTGCTTGCTAGATAACTAGCCTACTAAACGACCAAGCTTGGCTGCTGGCAAGCACACTCGTCTGCACGAGAATTAATGGCCTAACCAGAGTCGTGACAAGCTTTGAAATGCAATCTTAAAATAAAAAGAAGAAATTACCAGCTGTTCCGCGCAGTTGCCGCTGTCACCAGCTCGTAATCGTGTTGGTCAGAAAGAGGATCAGCTGAGTGTAGCTGGTGACGTCACGGGGTCGGTAACAAGTACCAGTGATACTAGAAAATTCGGGTTTTATAATAAAAAATTTACGTTTAAATAAACTTTTATGCCCGTTACATGTTGTACCATAGCCCATTTCTATATTTGTCTAATTTAAAAAAAAATCAGGTTTGCAAGTTTTAATTGGAAATCAGCTTTAGAGAATCAGCGTCTGTATTATAATGCTGTGGTTTCTTGTTTCATCCCACGAACAGTGGCGCGGAGAGTCTTGTTACCCATGGATCGCGGTTAAATTTCATCTCAAGGTTAAATTTTGTTTCAAGGATATGTAAACCACAATTTCACATTCACACACACTTACATACACGCTTAACAATTAAATAAGTGGTTTATCTGCACTTTTTTTCCACTTAAAGCACTGGTTGTTCGCCAATGTTTAAAAAAAAATCTCACAATTGCCTGTAGTGATTCTTAGCAGGTTTTTGTATTTTAGCTTTTACAACCAAGTAAAATTTGTGTCATGTAGCCGTCAGTGGTAGTGCCTACTTTTTGTGATGCGAAAAGGTGAAACTGTTTGGTTGAGTCAATTGACCTTAATGTGGTGAGGTGATTTCGAGCATGTACTCTGATGCGTTTCGGGGGGAAAAATGAACGCGCAATTTATGGGGGTCCTTAAAAGACAGTCAAACCAATGAAACCACACAAACAGGCTATATATATATACTCTGCACAATTTAGTTACTGGAAACTGTATTTCCCCCATTACCTGGAATTTCTGCTGTCACCACAAGCACACACAGGAAATGGAAAACCTGCATCAACTTGGCCTAATTAACACAATTGACGTGGTTCAGAAAATGGATGGATGAAATAAATAGATATTTTTAAAAAGGAGAAGTAATTCAAAACAATTGTTGCTTGAAGTTTAATTCACATGCCAATTGTTGGAATGACTGCAGAAGGACAATTGACAAACATCATGATGATACACACACAACATATGAATAATTTGATAATGATGAACATTTCATGCAGCCTACATAAACATACTTAAACATGCATGCACATAAACACACACCCAAATGAGAAACAATCTACCGGTACTTGGATTATAAATTGCTTTTTAAACTGATTTGTGGCTGTATTAATTATTAAACCATCAACAGAATTAATTTTCACATTATGTATCCATTAACAAGTCAATATCAGACATTCAAAAACAGTCATTAAGACATTATTTTACAAATGAAACAATAGTACAACTATCTCACAGCCTGGTTTTATATGATAAAAGTATGTATGTTCATATACAGTACGCACATACCGACACTTATTTTTGTATATCATTTATGTAAATAAAAAATCAGCACTGACATAAACATAAAATGAAAGTAAGGCAAACTTGAATTTACCAAAAAAAAAAAAAGGAAACATTTTTCAACAACAGCAAAAACAAATACCCGATTGGAGGGTGTGTGAAGACATTTGGTTTTGTTCATGGATTGACCAAAAAATGATTTAGCTGAGTGAATCGGACTCAAAGCAGATTTAAAGCAAAGTTGTCAAAGTATTGTGAGTCATCTGCCAACACAAGCTTCAACATCAGTGTGCTAAATTGCACGGCACACCAATAAACAGAATTGTCACAAAACAATGATACATATGTCAATTTCATACTTTTTGCCATCTAAAAGATCATTTATTTGTTCTTTCTGTCCCTATAAATTGCTGGCATAGATAGAGGGACAAAGTTACATTATTTGTTATTAATAAATAATTTTCTCACCAATTAAGTGAAATCTGATAAGTTCCCACAGCACACTAACATGCCCCAGCACACTGGTTGGGAATCACTGCTATATTGTAAATAGGATATTACACACTTTACTTTCTTTTGTTCCTGCTATAAGCCCTTAATCTTCCCCCCTTCAGCTTGCCATCTGTTGTGAATCATAAAGCCTTCAAAGTTGACCTTTGGTTGCACCGGCATGTCATTTGCTTCTTCCCATATATTGATGTGACCAACTGTTCTTATTTCTGGCACACATTCTGCCCACCCTCATCCTCCTCCTCACTCATACCCTCCTGCCTGTGATCCATCGGCAGCGCATCCTCCATAAGGGTGAGCGACGAAAAGTCCGAGTTGTCGTTGAAACAGGCAAAGGTGGAGAGAAACGTGGTGGAACTGGCGGGAGTGGCTGAGGGCGTGGAGACAAGGGATGGAAGCGGAGACGAGATGGATGCCTGGAAAAGAGCAGAGAAAGCTTCTCAAATACTCGACTCCACTAGTGTGGTTACACTTGAATAAATACATCACGGGCCCTATTTTTCTTCCCAGCGTCAGTTTAGTGCAAAGCGTGCTTGACATTGCGAAAACACAAATAGACTGACTGAGGTTGGTGCATGACAATGGCAGGTAAACTGCAAGACCTCCCCTTGCAGATGATGTAGGTGGTCGCACATGTGACATGTGCAATTGGAGACCGCCGTGTACCCACGACTGTGCATCTGCGTGTGAAGCTGCCACCCTAACCAAATGCATTGCCCCCCCCCCCATCCCCATGGCCACCCTGGTTGTTGGCAGTGAATCTAACAAACCTAAATTCAAAATGGTATTATAAATGTTCCTTATATTTTCTCCATCCGTGTGTATGATAATTGTGTATATAATTTAATTCCACTGCGAGCCCCCTCTCATTTCAAGAGATGTTTGTGTCCTATAGTGCCACCAGTTAAGGTGGGTGGTGGGGTTGGAGTAAAGCGCATTTTAACCTGACCATCCATGACGGACCACAAATAGTCATGAAAGCTATATTATATTTGTGTTTCTTCTATCATATGTTTAATATGTTCACATTGACTGTCTACTGTAACAACTTGATGTGAAAGAGTAGTATTTTTTGATAATTGTTTATTGAGGCGCCAAAGGGAGCTAGCATACAAGGCTTTGTGCCTGGCAATGTTAAACTCACTGTCACTATCATTTCCAGACACGTGATCAGTGGTGCGTTGACAGATTCAGAAATTCAAAGCAACAGAACGTGACATGTTAGCAACAATCCCACCACCCCACAGCAACACATGACAATAAAACATCCATAACTAAGTTCATTACAATATACTGCATTGTTGGAGAGCAATAAAACAATGGAGTGCTTTTAAATTATACATGCTATTGCAGTAAAGTGTCTTGGATAAATAAAGGTTGATTAAAAATAAAATAAAATAAAACCTTTTTCTTTAGCACCATTCTTTTTTATCTAATTTTACTTCAGTGTCTTCTGCATTAAAAATGCTTGATATACGGTATATGTGTTGACCTGCAGCGAGACGCGAGACTTGCTGGTCTTCTCTTTGACTTGAGCCATGGTTCCTTTGAGTCCGGCGGATTTCTCTGTCATCTCTAGGGCGGCTCTCAGCAACTTGGGAGTCTCAGGCCTGGCAGGGGTGGGTTGGACCTGGGCAGGTTGCTTGGCTTCTTCTTTGGGCTCAGGTTTCTTCCCTTTGGTGAGCATCTTCCTGTGAGGAAAGAATGAGAAGGGACCTTGCAAGAAGCTATTATCTCTTCTTTGGGGACCAACTCCCTCTTATAGCCATTGTAACTTCCTTTAAGTTTAATTTCTTTCCACCTTTTGGTCGTGAGAAGAGCCATCTTTTGCATACCTGGCTTTCTTACGCAGCAGTTTCCTGGATTCAGGATAGTGAACCAAAATCTCATTCAGGTCTTTCTTGTCCAAGATGAAGAGATTGGCAAAGCCATGAGCGATCACGTTGGCGGTGCGCCTGTTGCCCCCGCCCACTGCGAGCAAACTGCCAATCAAAGTGAGACAGAAGGAATAAATAGACACTTGGGTCTTTTCAGGCACATTTAAAACACCTTTACCTAATTTCGCCAAAGACGGAGCCCGCACTGAGCGTGACAAAAACTGTCTTCCCATCTGGTCCTCCAACCACCTGCACCTCCCCTGCCTTGATGATGTACATCTCTCGACCGACCTCGCCCTGACGAAAATGAAAATGATGAGAAGTATTAAGTGACAGTTGGAGCCTCAAACAGGATGACCTGAAAGATTAGTTATAACCTGGACTAATCTCTTGCCAATCCACAGGACTGACACATAGAGGCAGACAACAATTCGCAATTGACACTTTTAGTAGGACATCGCACTGGGAGAACATGCAAACACCACACAGGAAGGCCACGATCGAACCCACAACCTCTACACTGTGAGGTCGACACACTAACCACTGGACCACCGGGCAGCCAACATTATTTATTAATATTCAAAATTTTCAACAATACTGTATATAATTTCTTGAAGTGTGTGTGTGTGTGTGTGTGTGTGTGTGTGTGTGTGTGTGTGTGTGTGTGTGTGTGTGTGTGTGTGTGTGTGCGTGCGCGATGTTGGGAGGGGGGGTTGTTCTGTTTTTCCAGACTTTGGTAACCTCTGTAAAACACACCTTTTTGCAGACATAATCCCCTGGCAGGTAAACAACTGAACGCAGGCTCTTTAACATGTCAAAGATCATCTGTTGATCACAGCCCTGTCAAAAAAAGAACAATCACATTCAACTAGGACTTAGGTTGGTCTGTTGTGCTGTATATATATATATATATATATATATATATTCATTCATTCATTCATCTTCCGAGCCGCTTGATCCTCACTAGGGTCGCGGGAGCTGCAGGAGCCTATCCCAGCTGACTTCGGGCAGTAGGCGGGGGACACTCTGAATCGGAGGCCGGAGCTGGAATCGATCCCAGCTCCGGCCCCCCTGTGTTAAGTTTGCATGTTCTCCCCGGGCCTGCGTGGGTTTTCTCCTGGTGCTCCGGTTTCCTCCCACATTCCAAAAACATGCGTGGCAGCCTGATTGGACGCTCTAAATTGTCCCTAGGTGTGAGTGCGAATGGATGTTCGTTTCTGTGTGCCCTGCGATTGGCTGGCAACCGATTCAGGGTGTCCCCCGCCTACTGCCCGGAGACAGCTGGGATAGGCTCCAGCACCCCCCGCGACCCTAGTGAGGATCAAGCGGCTCGGAAGATGAATGAATGAATGAATATATATATATATATATTTTTTTTTTTGCAAAGACATATTATGCGATCATCAATATAATAAACCTGAAAGGCTTCTACCTGAAAGAGAGGGACCTTGCTGACGATGGAGTAATTGACATCTATGGCGATGTCCAGACGCATTTTATCTGGCAACTGAGTCAGCAGCTCCTGCTCGTCTGGATGGTGGACAGTGTTGGAACATCTATTAGTATCTGCATATTGTATGTTGTTACATACCCAACATGCATCAATGGTGCCACATAATTAGTTATACCTACATGATCTAAAGAGAATTGAATTCTGCCTTTACAAATGTCATAATGTTCAGTTTTGAACAGCACGGTCAGAAAGGTACCGGTATTCATTTTTCGACATGTTCATTATTGTTGCGTAGCGGTGATGGAACTACACTACATCATACTGAAAACTATTTGGAATACTTTGGCTTCATCATGAGCCTGCAGGAGAGGATCAAAATACTAGACATATTTCTCAATATCGTGTCTTTCTTGTCGCTCTCTGTATGAAGTACAAGTAATGCTACAGCTAACGTGGTAACAGGGAGCTCACACAGCTTTAATAGAGGCAGACATTGAGCAAAATTTTATGTTATGTGTTGTGTTTATGTTATGTTGTTACAGCTGCCGCTGTTGTGAAAGCGCTATATAAATCAGCATGTATTGTATTGTATTGTATAAAAGTTAAAGCTGTAACATGTCACTGTTAACTTTGATGTTACTCGAAGGTCTCATTTCCTTACCCAGCATGCCTTGTGATTGCCAGGTGTAATTGTACCACGTTTTGACTCTGTTCTGGACATCTTTGGGAATGCGATATGAGGACATGTATTTAATGGTGTTGTCCATACAGGTACGGTAGTATGTCTGACTAGCTGTGGCCGCACCAACTACATCACGCATCTGAGAAAAAAAATGCACTCATTTTATAACTGTGTTACAAATTTGTGATTTTATTTTACTTTTTTCAAAAACGTACCTGCCCAATCATGATAGAAAAGACAAAGACTCCCACAAAGTAGTTGATAAGCTGAAAGACAATCTCAAACAGCGTTGTGGGATCTGGCAACCCCCCGATGGTGATAAGGGTCTTGACCGCAAAGTAGTAACAACGAATGTAACTGTGGCGAGAAGACATTGACAAGAAGATAAGATATTCTTTATTTGTCCCACACTGGGGAAATTTACAGCCTCCAGTAAGTGGCAAGGTTGCATGAACTTAACATAACTTAATGTACAAAGTGTTTGATTGCCGTCTATCTTGCCTGAATCGGAAACATTGTAACGTCTGTTTCACCAACCTGTTGCCTTTGCCGTCATACACCCACTGAGTGGAGCCCAGTCCTTTGTAGGCAGAGCCCCAGTAGTAGAGGCAGGCGTTGCAGTGGAGACAGTAGAGAAGATATGTGGTGGTCCGGATCACCCTAAAAAAAAACCCAACCGATCAGAAACTATCACGCTGATATTTATGAGGACACCAAAGGTGAGGATAAAGAACTGTTGTGGGACAAAATATTAAAATTGAGTTGTGTTGTATCATTGCGGTGGCAGTGATTCCAAATCACTGTACACTTTATTGGTCCGAAAAGTATAAATGATGCACTATAAATAATTTATATTTGTTAATTTATGTATGCCAATGATGTACGCTGACAGTCGGAACAAGCAAATGCTCTTCTACGACAAAATACATGGCAGAAGGCACAGTGCATATTTGTGCATATATTGTATCCAATTGTCTGTGTGGTGGTTGAGTATTGATGCAACAGCCTCAGCTACCAATATTATCCACCTTCCAAGTATATGCAAACACTCAATTTATGACCTTTATTTCATTCATTTGTAATCCTTAATGTGCAAAAAGACTGGTTCCAAAAGTTCCCATTGACATTTCGCAGAATTGCAGTACATATTGTGACGATATCTGTACGAGTGGCAAAGTTGTTGTTATAATATATAGTGGTGAGTTACTTTTTGTGGAGGATTTTTTTTTCTTATGTACAACTTTTGAAACATTCTTGGACGGGTATGTACTGCTGAAGAGAAGGACAGGACTAACCGTTCAGATCAAGATAGCTCACCTGTAGACGTAGGCTTTGGTCAAGATGGCTTCTAAACGCTCATTGAATTCAAAGAAAGAGTTGATCTAGTGAACGTTGACGGAAAACACTATTATTTTCAGTACTAATGATGCTTATTTTATTTTATTTTTTAAATCAAAATGCTTACCTTGAGTAACCGGGGCAGGCGCAGAAGCGGATTGATGCCAGTTTTGAAATAGAAGAGCTCCAGCGGAACAAGACTGGCCACATCAAACTGAAACACACATAAAGGCTCAGTGCTGGGTTGTTTCTCGATTAGGATTGATATCATAAAATTTGAAAATTGAAAACAAGATGTAAAAATGTGAAATCAAGAATATCAATCCATTCATCCATTCTTGAAACAGTTTATCATGTTTGGGGAGCCAGGAAGCTGGAATCTATAACAGCTTGCTGCTGCACAGGTCCGCAATCAATCACAAGGGCACAAATAGAACAAACAACTGAAAGCTGTTAAATTCTGTTTGTTTTTACAATTCGTTCAACCCCCTCAACCCCCCCCCCCCCAAAAAAAAATCCGTTATTCCAAGTGCCGAAACATATAGTCTTACCTTGAAACGTTTGGTTTTCATGTAATTCTTTCTCATTTCTTTTGTGTCACACTGTTGAGCAATGACAACATGTGCAATTATTAAACTATTCTCAGTATATCTTAAAAAGCTGGCTAAGAACATAAGACAAAAAAAAAAAAGAATTATAGATAGCAATTACGGGAATATACTAGCACTCACAACTACGTCGCCTCCACGGACAAACTGCAGACGTGGCTGGAAGACGGTGATGTCCAGGATGTAAATAAGGTCACAAAGGTAGTCAGTCAGTAGCCAGTAGTAAATATTGCCTGGTGTTTGGTATGGGAAAGCCCAACGTACTGGGATGAACCACACATTCCAGTTCCACGCCAGAGATACCAAGAACATCCACAGGACATACATTAAATCTATGGGAAGAAACACACATCGAGAGGATGGAGGAGAGGAGATTGAAACAATGATGACATTACAAAGAAGTTGCATCTTGTTTGAAAATGTCTCCACTGCTAAGCTAGAGCATGGTAATACTGCATCGAGTAGCATTGCTGATGGTGACAGAGGAGGGAAAGGGGGGCTTCCTCACTAGTGAAAGGGTCGATGCTGGCGGGGAAGCGGTAGCGCACAAAGGCTCGTGTCCGTTGAGGGGCTTTCACCTGACGGTCGGATTGCTCTTCCTCTGCTTCACTGTTGGCGCTTCCTCCTGAAGGACCAGGGACATTCTCAGTATTTCCCCTGTCCACAGTCTGTATAGCAGGAGCAGGCTGCAGCCCTTTGGCCTTTGGAGGAGCTGGTGACAAGACACGGGTCATGGGGGAAGAGTGTTTGTGACATAAAAGTCTACTTTTTATGCAGTTACATTTGGAGTGTTATGACAATAATTCAGTACAGTAGAATGAAACCCATCCATTCATGCATTTTTTTTTTCAGGTTGAAAGGGTCAGCAACTTTGGCACGGAAGCCCATAGTTCCCTCTCCCAAACCACTTCGTCCAGCTCTTTATCCCAAGGCATTCCTAGGCCAGCCAGGACATATACCCTCTCTAGACTGTCTGAGGTCATCTGCCCCGAACGCCTCACTAGTGAGGCATTCGGAAGACATCCTAACCAGATGTCTGAGCCATGTCATTTGTCTCCTCTTGATGCGGAGGAGCAGAGGGCCGACTCTGGGTCCCTCCCGGATGACAGCACTTCTCACTCTCCCTCAAAGGGTGAGTCCGGACACCCCGTGGAATAAACTGGCTGCTGGTAAATTGACAGCTTCCAACCCTCACTGGAAAATAATCAGATTTACTGTTGGCAATGAGGATGAAACTCTGACATCAGTGGTACCGCATACCACCCAAGCACACCTCATAGAACTACCCAAGGGACATGGTCGAACAGTGTCTCCAAGTCCACAAAAGACATGTAGACTGGTTTGGCGATTTCCCATGCACCTTTGAGGACCCTGCCAAGGTTATAGAGCATGTCCAGCAGTCCACAGCCTGACCAAAAACCACATTGCTTCTACCACATGCGTGCATAGATGCATAGAGACATGGATGCATACATCTGACACCTTATAGGTGCAATCAGGGACAGATTAAATATTACTCACAGAGGATGATACTTTCGTCGTCAGAGCTGTCAGCGTCTATGAGTTTTTCTTTCGCCTTCTCAGTCCTCTCCTTAAACATGCGGACCAGTTCCTGAAGACGCTCATTAACCGCTGTGCTGGTCTGACTGGCGGATGATGACGGACGTTCTCGCAAGCTTCAAAAATAAGACGCATGTCATCATAAGGACGCCTCCTATTTGCCATGTATGTGTGTTGCTGTATGGCACTCACGGGTCATCGGAGCTGTGAATGCTGGACTGGCTGGCCCAGGCTCTGACCGGAATGCTTGCTTCCTCATCATCATCCTCACTTTGAGATTGTAGCCTCCTACTAAGTAAGAATAGTTTGAGATAGTTTTGTCATTCTTTCATACAGTGTCTCCTCTCACACACTGTGATGGATGGACACGATAGGGAGCTGCAGAAATTGGATGTAATATGTCATGACAAATGGACCCTGGAGGAGATAGATTGTTCATTAAAGGTCTTACATCTTTATCTAGATAGTCCTATGATTTCCTCCACTATTGTTGTGAATGATTAGAGCAACATTTAATAAACAGTAATGAGAAAAATGAGAGGAAAAAAATGAGAAAAATGAAAAAACCCAGAGACGAAAATCAAAAGAAGTTAAAAGGATGACGCGGTTGACACATTGATGCTAATGCATCAGTTTATTGACTGTTGCCTCTTTATGCTAACCAACTGTAGCTAAAATCATATTGGCCACAATGACGACAAGCAACAACAACAACAACAACAACAGCACAAGAAGCGTTCCAACTCATTATAACATCACAAAACATGACGACAAATTGTGTTCTGCAAATAGCATGTGCGTTGTTTTGATTTTAGGGTCTTACATTGTCCTTTTTCAATGGTACTTTAAACATACTGTACAATGTTCACACACACGTGGCATCTGTAGGACACTTTGAAAAAAGACAGCATTGCAGGAGAAGGGACAGCAGAGGGCAGAAGAGACAACTTGAACACAGGAAACTGTAAACCACTTCAGTCCAGTCACTGCGGATCAAGTTTAAAAATGAAATTCCAAATGAAGTGGTTATCATTGGACTGTGGACAGAAATATTTCACTTGTGGACAAGCAAGCAGTGATGTATCCATATGAAACTATGTCTTACTGCAGGGATGCAGTGAAGCTGGACAACTATGTCTAGAGCTCACTGCAGGCCCCATTACAGTCATGAAATGGATGCTGAACAGAAAACGACTACAATTCAAACATTCATGAGGCCGCCTTACTCTTTATCTCCTTTGCTGCGGATGCGAAATAGGGAGACATATTCATTGCTGTTATGAGAGATGGTTAACATAGAAGACAAAACACTTGATAAATCTTGTTTTTATGCTGTAATTCTTCAAATACTTGCAACATGTAACTATTTTCAGGCGAAAGGATAAAAATACACAAATACTTTCATGATATTATAATAAAAATGCATCTGTCTCTAATCTCTGCCTAGCCTCTCAAAATACTGTCAGTAAAAAAATATAGTTTTTTTGCTGTCTTTAACTCTCACCTCTGTCGACCTCCTGCTGGGGTCACGGGGACAGTGAGTGTTGTTAGTCTAGGATCCTGCGGGGTGAGGAGTACCTCCACTTTTTCCCCCCAGACTTTCTCGCGGTGTGAGTCGACATCCTCAACGTTGACTGCTGGACGGAGATTGAGGAGAGAACTATCTGTGGAAGTTTAGAGAGAAAAATGATATGGGAGGGTGTTAAAATAGAGCCACGAAGTACATTAGCACACATATACACAAAGCGGAGTTGATGGGGCAGGGAAGAATTATGAAAGAACATGCTGCAATGCTTGAGGACCTCTGAATTAGGCCAGATATAATTGTATTGTGATAGCTCATCGAATAAACTAATAAATCTGGATCATCTGGCTCAGCTCTGCCACCCTCAATAAATACAAAATGTGTCCTCTTGAACCAATGTAAAGGAACTAAAGCTAGCTCAATACATTCTAAATATACAGTAGATATCCTGATATAGATATAATACTAAGAATTGCTGTCATTAAGCCAGAAGGAAATGACCACAGATGTCAATACTGTTATAATGCCACAGCATTTATAGCAACCCCCAGACACTGTGTGCAGTACAGGGATGGATGCCAGACGATTTTCTGCCAATATGGTGCCTGTATTTCAGAGTTGCTATGTTTCTGGACTGTCCTAAAAACCTGTCTGGAGTAGATGAAGTATTGTTTTTTTGTTTGTTTGTTTGTTTCACAATAACATTAACCATTCATTCGGTAATAGTAGCAATTTTTGAGATGAACTCTTCAAAATGGTTGCCAGTCAATCATAGGGTATATAGAGATGAACAATCATTTAAGCTCACAATGACAGCTAGGGACAATTTAGAGCAGGGGTGTGAAACTCATTTTTGTCACGGGCCACATTGTAGTTACGGTTTGCCTTGGAGGGTCGTTATGAAATTTGGGAAACAATATAAATGTTTAATCACCTCCCCATATATCACATACACAGCACACAACAAATTGATGAATAACTAGTTTCAAAATCTGGAGTCAAGAATGATGACTGTTATTCTAGATTAAATATGACAGTTTGAAATTTTGGTTCAGAGTTTAGCAAGCATCATGGAACTCGACATGCTTGATTTGCTTTCGCGGGCCACATAAAATTATGTAGCGGGCCAAATCTGGCCCCCCCGCCATGTCTTTGACACCAGTGATTTAGAGATTTCAATTAAACTCTAGTATACAATAACCAAGTCGATTAGTAACTTTACAAAGTTGAATTTTGGGGTCCACTGATTCACCTGTGCGTCTTACTGGTGAAATGTTTGAGTCATCTTCGATGTAGAAGGCCGGGTTAGAGAGACCCGAAAGCTGGCGGGGCAGCGAGTTGAGTTGCTTGGACGGGGGGCTGGCAATCGGCGGCAGGCGAGGGTAGGCGGGGACATTTGGCAAGTCAAGAGCGCTGCCGTTGGGCGAGGACGGAGACGGGGAGCAAGAGCGGAGCTGATGGCGCGGAGGAGGGAGAGGGCCTTGTCTAGCAAAAGGGTTGAGTTCCAGGTCCTGCTTTTGTTTTTGCTGTTGTCGTTTCTTAGGCATCGTGAGGCATAAGGCTGTTGAGACGGCTCCGGATGTTGCCAAGGTACTCCTGCGTTCTGCTGGGAAACTGGGAGAACGTCTGAGGAATGTTTGCCAAGCTCTGGTAGATCGCGGTCAGACCGGAACCGACTGAAGAGGTGGCGGCCGAGGCTGCGGGCAAGAGCTCGCTCAGACTGCGGGCAATGTCTCGAGGAACCTGTGTCAGGCGGATCTGAGAGAGCTCTTGGCGCAGCTCAGGCGGCAGAGAGGGTAAATGCTTGGTGATGTCGGACAGCTCGGTGGGTAGTTTAGGCATGGGAGGGATCTTGGTACGGGAGATGCCGTTCTCTTTGAAGAAGGCGTTGATATTGCCCAGGCACTCTGAGGTGTGGGGGATACGCATCAGGCAGCTCTTAAATGCATCGCAGCTTACTGGCGCTACAGAGGAGACAAGTGGATAGCACATACACTGTGAGCAATTTAAGGTCGGGCTCCTGATCAAGAGGAGCTCACGACATCATTCAATACGTTCCTATTCTTTTAATGTTGTGGAATTGCTGTCAGCTAGCGCAACAGCAGCCAAGAGAAGGCACACGCTGTGTAAAAATGAGCCACATCCAAAAACACTTACCCCCACAATCGTCTTCAGTGGCATCCTCCTGCAGGAGACGAAACATAGAAATCAATCCCGCTATTTGACGCTTCATCTTTTTATACCCACAGGAAGTTAAACTAATATGCCTGTAATTATTGTTATATTATCTGTTCAAATGAAACATATTCCACCATTTGCTGCGTCCAAATTTGTAGGATACGTCCTCTGAATACCCTATGCGGTCGGGGGCCTACAAAGGCTCCTCGTGTAGCCTGCCCCCTTTGCTCGTTGCCCCTCTCCATGGAAATGAAGTCCAGATTTGAAGGTGAGATTCAAAGGCCGTGTGATTTTTGGACACCGTCGTGCGGTGAGGAGAGCCGGGAGTCACATCATGCGTAAGCTTATTGTGAAGTGAATGGAATTGCAGAATCATGATCATATCTTAAAATTGCCCTCACAAGTCGAAGCAAAAACTCGGATGAGCTATGTCTTGTATCTTGAAAAACAGCCGAGGCACTCATACCTCAAGGCACCGCTGTAACTTTGTGTGTCATATGGCTAAAACAGTTAAGTAATTATGTTATGTTCATTGCACGTGTGTTCATTACGTTTTCATCAGTCTTGGCATCTTGAATGTCTTTGTCAGCCTTCTGTGGCTGCTGGATTACAGGCTCAGCTTGTAAAACCTCTTCTTTGATCTGGACCACTGTTTGTTGAACACACTCCGGCTCAGGGGCCTTCACTGGTTCAGGTCTCGGGGGGGGAGAGGGGGAAATCGCTCGTGGCTTGGCCTCCTGCTCGAGCCCTCCTTTGTCTTTAATTTTGCATTACGTGGAATAAAAAAAATGCATTTGTCATACACTGTAAATATTATGAGGAGATGTCCTCTTTTAGGCAATTTAGGCAAATGACTGCAAATGAATACCTTCTTCGATTATGGTTTCCTCCTCGGCTCTGCTTTCCTCATGCTCCTCAACAGCAAGAAGCTCCTCTTTTCTGCAGGTAGAAAGCATTATTTTTTATTTTGACTTTTTAAAAATAAACGCCCAATATGTCTTCGTCTTTTGATAGAGACATGGGGCCCAATTTTCATGCCCAGTCTAGCGCAAAGTCTAATTGTGCGCATGGGTGGAGTTATTCTCTTTCTTTTGGTATTAGATGGTAGATAGGCACAGTTAGAAATGGGCGTTTTCACTGTTGTTGCAGTGAATAGAGTCAATTTGATTCCTGGCCAATCTTTGTGGGTCCCCTAATTCCTTTTAACTTCAGCCTTAGGAGAGGCGAGCAATCTACTTGTCAGAGGTATAATGGATTTTCTGGAATCTATGCAGGACATCGGCATGTGCAAAGTACGTTTATAAGGAACAATTGCAAGAAGAGTTACACTTGCAGATTATGTAAAGTTGGTCAATGTGAAGTGGACACTTGAGGACCGCGTTCTATCACCGATCGTGCGTCACACACATGCACAGCAGTTGTGCTGCGGTCAGTGAGGTGCTTTTAAAAATATATTAAAGATGATGATAATAATAATGCATTCAACAAATTGATTTCTACAATGATCCATAGAGTTCGATTCATGCAGACGTCACCATACATATCAGCAGAGTGCAGAGTCTGTCTGCATGCACCTGGATCCGATCCACCAAAGTCACGTTACACCAACTGTGCCACAACTTGTTCCTGGTTCCACCTTGTCAAAAGTGTAATCTAACTTTCCATTACCAAATTGTCATTTGCGCCACGCCCTCGATCCACTGGATTGCCCAGCGAGGCGCTGCACGGGCTGCCAAATTCGCAAACATGGTAAACTAGATTTTACACGGCATAAAAATCAAGATATGCCCGTTCTTACGCCGAGTGTGCATGCGTGTGCCAACTAATATAGAGACCTTGGTTACAATCATTAAATGGCGGTCAGTGATTTTTACGATGGTGGCCCGGTGGCCCAGTGGTTAGCGCGACAACCTCACAGTGCAGGGGTAACAGGTTCAACTCCAGGTTTTCCCCGGCCCTGAATGGGTTTTCTCCGGGTACTCCGGTTTCCTCCCACATTCCAAAAACATGCATGGCAGGCTGAGTGAACGCTCTCTAGGTGTGAGTGTCAGTGCGGATGGTTGTTCATCTCTGTGTGCCCTGCGATTGGCTGGCAACCGGTTCAGGGTGTCCCCCGCCTACTGTCTGAAGACAGCTGATATAGGCTCCAACACCCCCCATGACCCTTGTGAGGATAAAGCAGATCGAAAAATGAATGAATGAATGAATGAATTGTAGAGTAATCATCCATAGGTTCCAGACCAATAGCAACCACGATGATACAATTACTCCCTTTGTCTTTATCATGAATAAATCAAAATTAGTAAATTGCATAGGGCGGTGTGTGTGGACATGGACTTCCCCTACTTTTAGCCAGGATTAATTTTATGCAATATTAGCAGTGGCAACAGGTGATTGAGCCGTCATATTTAGCAAAAGAAATTATGATAGAATATTCAGAATAGTGACATAATCAAAGTGGCAAAGTAAGACTAGGATTCAATAGAAGGCATCAACTGATGACATAAGGTTATGGTCACATTTTACATAATACTCACTTTATCCGCCAGTGTTCATGATGCGTTGGTTTTGACAAACAAACCCATCAGGCGTCTGATTCATAAAAACTATGATTGCAGGTTCTTTTAAAAAAAAAAAAGAAAAGAAAAAAAGAGATTTCCCTAAAATCTAGCAAACCTATGAGGTAACTATTCCATTGTATGTCTCTCTTTTCCCTTTGGCGTGACAGGACATACACAACAGCAGCAGCAGGTGTTCAGGTTACTGTGGGAACAGCGGGGACAGAGGAAGGGAAGGCTGGTGCGTGAAAGAGGGGGAGGGCGGACTCTGCTGTTGCCAAGGGAAGCTGCGGGCGCTAGAGCATGATGCTGTGATACTGAGGCAGCGAATGCCCAGGTCACATAACAAGACACCCGTGGGATTTGGAATAGACTGGCAACAGAGGGAATTAAATTGCTCTCATTTAAAATTTGATCAGACTTTGTATTTCACCCACATATTGACAGTGTTGTGAATCGCCTTCATTTGGTGCAACAAATTATCGTAATGGTACAACAACAAGGTATCTGCCACAAAGAGCAAAAGTGCCCACAAGGGTCCTACAGTGACTTTCCTTTCAGCCTTCTATAACTTACGCGATGACTTGATGATTCACTGGTCTCTCTTCTTGCAAAACTTGCAGTCTGAAAACAGTGCGCCAAGTCATGTGTCAACTATGTGCGCACACACAAACTGAAGAAAAGGAGCACATACTCTGCATCAGGTTCTTCCAACAGCTCTTGGCTCCCCAGCGAGAGTTTGATCGACTGACCCTCGCTGGCCATCTGTCGTACGGCCATCTCAGCTGTCTGTCTCGCCACTTCTGCGGCCATGAGGGCCATTTCCACACGCTCCTGCTGCAAACTAAGAAAACACTTTGCGCTGAATGTTATGGGTGTGAGCCACTCTTATACCAACTTAGATTTGGGCTTCAAATGGAAAGTATTATGAGGTTTATAAATTGTGACCCCCCTCCAGAATTTATGTTGCCAATCCCTGACATATAGCGCATGGCCTTGCACTAACGATTTTGAAAACAATCAATCAAAAATCTGATTAGTCTTGAGTGTGCTTCTTACTATGCTATTCCATTTAGATTTTTAACATTTTAAATGTCCCTTGTAGATTTGATTACAGATCACACAAAATCCCAATTGCAAGTCTTAATAAAAAGTGTAATAATGACCCTTATGATAGATAACCAACCGTTCCTCCATGGTGGCCAAAGCCAAGTCCTCAGCCTCCCGTCTGATGCTTTCCATGAACGGTGTCCAGCGGCCTGTCTGGGTCTCAGCATCCTCCTGAAGAATTTGAGCAAAAGCCGGACGGGATGCTTGCAGTACTTGGTTTGTCTCACCAGCCCCTTGGAGGTGCATGGGGGAACTGGACCGTCTCCTCTGTGCTGTGGTCTGCTGTGTGTGGGCTGAGGTGTTGTGGCCCTCATAGTCTGAATCCACATCTTCTAGCACCATGTCAACATTGAGTTGGGTAGAGGCTAAGAAAGGACCTGCAGGGTCATTTTGTGTAGAGAGAGAACATAGTGGAAAGTGAACTTTTTACAATTTTTCAGTGTGAGATAAGGTGAGTCACAGAAGAAAACCCACGCTCATCTCACACAGTGAGTTTTTAATCATTCCGGCATGTCTGCATGACAGCTTGTTAAACAACCTGTATTTGGCTCAATTTGAGAATGAATGAATGAACTCTAACAACACAACACACACCCACATGCCACATTTCACAGTTCAAGGCCAAAGAGACAGATCAAGTGCATCAAAAGAGACCTTATTTAGTACGCAGTATTTTATTGCAATTCATTTATTTTTATAAATTAATGAACAGCCACAAAACTGTCTAATGGAACTCGGTTATCGGTGAATAACAGATAACAGATATGTCATGTCTTTTTCAACAATCAGCAGAAATAGCGGTAATGAAGAGTACATGGTTTCAATAAAATATACTTTTCATGTAGTCCAACTAATAACACAAAAAAAATATTTGCATAGCTGCCATTTACTCGTATTAAGCATACATTCAGTTCTTTATTTTGTCAGAAAAGTGCAAAATGTACTCAGGTAATTACATATACAGTATTTTTTTTTTTTTATCACGAGGTTTGCGATCATTTTGGGGGGGGGGGCTATTTCTCCTTTAGATGCGAGTTAGAGGCATGAATGTGTATAGAGTTTAATATTATGCACTAAAAGAGAATGAGAGATAAAAGCCACCAAAACCATGACAAGGAATGTCCATTTTCTGTCACACTCTTCCTCGCACCTCACTGATGAGATGGAGCCCACCCCAGCTGAGTTTGGGCAAGAAGTGGGGTAGACCCTGAACTGGTTGCCAGCCAGTTGCAGAGCACATCCGGACAAACAACCTTTCTCACTCACATTTAGACCTATGGACAATTAAAGGTCTTCAATTAACCTGAGAAACATGATTTTGAAATGTGGGAGAAAGTGGGCGTGAATAGTGGAGAACATGTTACTTACTGATGAACATGATACGACTTTCAAACAAATGCTATACATTCATATTAAACTGTATTGAGTACAGTATGGTGAGTTGAAAATTCATGATTCGTTTTCCAGCTGCCTTGTGTTGGGTGTATGATTGCGTGCGTCTTAAGAAACTGCAGTAGTGCCACAATGCTTAGTGCTAAGTGTTGATAAGTGTCTATATGTAGGCGTGAGAACGGTAGCATCCCCCAGCCGTCTCCTCCTGCTGTTCAAGGGGCTCGCAGCGCCTTCCCCCCTGAAACAGAAGGAGAGGAGGTACTGAGTTAGGCTCCGAACGTCCTGACTGTGAAGAAAGAAAAAAAAAGGTATACAGTACAACTACTGTTGGTGCACTTGCACTTGACTGTCCTGAACTGTGAATTGTGGCATTTGAGGAACACAATTACCGGTAGCTAACAGAAGGGATTGTCTTCTATTGAGTACTTTGTATGAAGAGCAACTCACCTTTCTTTAGAATGTCTGCCGTGGCCTATGAACAGAGCACACAATGTTAGAGTCAATGTGCAGAGAAGGAACAAAGAGATGTATGACTGCAGGTCAACAAGAAAAAGAGAAGGCCAAAACTTACCTCAATGTCATTTTGGGGTGGAAAAACAGGCTGAGGGAGCTTTAAGCCAAGCCCTGAAACAAACCAGCCCACCACCCTGTCGAGAGACACTCAAATGAACCTCTGCTTCCGAATTCATATCTTTTACACTGAATATAATAAGTGGACATACCCCTAATAAAATGCAAGGTTTGTGCGTTATTTAAAAAAATGAGATCATGAGATCAGAACCTTTCCAAAACTTTTTTTTTCCACCGTTAATGTACACTATAACCTGCACAACTTTTAAAAAAATCTTTTCAAGGGAGGCAGGGGGAGTAAACAAGTGAAATTTTGTGGGTGCACAATTGTGCACACCCTCTTGTAACTGTAAAGTGGCTGCATTCAGAATTAACCAATCACTGCCACCATTTAAAGAGCCTCAGATTAAATTCACATTTATATTAGTTATTTCAGTAGACCATTTTATGACCAGTTTTTTTTTTGGTTGTTGTTTTTTTTTTTCTTCTTGGCAAAAGCCCGAATGTTCTTAGGTAACACTTGACCGGTACTTGGGACATTTCATAATTCCCACCCCACTATGCAAAAGGTCATAGTTCCAGCTGGAGCAAAAAACAGCCCCAAAGCATGATGCTGCCACCATTATGCTTCACTGTAGCTACAATCTTCTTTTGGAGATGAGCAGTGTTGTGTTTGTGAATGATGGAATGTCAACCTTGGATTTAACAGACATTCACTTCGTCACTTAGGAGAGACAAAGGGAGAAATTGCAGATGAAGTTAAAGCCAAGTCGCAAACGGTGTCGGGGTACACTCGGCTAATATGTGTGCGGGTATCGGTTCCCACTCGGTGACGGTGCAGATGTGGGTGTGAATGGTTGTTCGTTATATACACACTATATGTGCCCTGTCAGTGACTGGCGACCAGTTCAGAGTGTATAGTGTGCTTTTTGCCTGAAGTCAGGATAGATTCCTCCCGCGACCACGTACCAATATGTAAACAAAGTGTGTCAAGAAAAAACAAGACATATGCACATACAGTATGTACATACGTATTGTACAGATAAAAATAAATGAGACAAATCCTAAAATTACAGAATGTAAAAGAGACCAATGTACGTAATGGAGGAGAATAATTTGAGAAAAATACATGAAACAAAGTATCTCAAATAAAAAATAAATTATATAAAAAAGTTGAAAATGAAAAATGAGGAGAAGAATACAAAGTATGAAATGTTGGAAGCAGAAAAAGTCTGGGATGTTGAAAACAAAGTCCGCAAATGGGGGAAGAAAAAGAATACAAAGAACAAATAGGTGAAAGGAAAGGATGTAAAGAATGAGAACATGAGAAGAAATCGAAGAAAGTGAGGAATTCAAGTAAAAAAACAAAAGAAGAATGGAAATGTCAAAGGATGTGAGAGGAAAACTAAAGGAGGGCAACATACGCTGAGGCCTTGCTATCAGTGTCCAGTGAGATTCCACTGAGAGATTCAGGCGGTGGAGAGAGAACTGCGGCAGAAAGTACATGAAATGGGAGGGAAAAAAGCAAATGAGTGACCAAAATATAAAATCAGCTGTGATATCCAAGATAAAATGTGAGTCTTCCCACCAAGGAACGTAAAGTATGTACTTTTGTCCAAAGATGAGCGGGGAGTGTTTTGGGGTTTTGGCTCAGTGGGGACGGAATTTGCAGGGATTAGAACTGGTTGAGGGATCTTCTGCTTTATCCACGTCACCACGCTGCAGCAGAAAAAGACAAATATAGTCACATCTACTGTTGTTGTTGTGAAGGTCTAAAAAGGGACGGCAAGAAAGAGCTCAATAACACTCACTTTGGGGGGAATGCAGATTGACTGTCCTCCTCTTCCTCATCTTCTGATAGCATTTCCACCACTGGGATGTGTGGGAGCGGATCATAATCTGGACACATGGATGCTGAAGAATTACTTTTAAAATTAAACATTAAAAAACAACGTTTAGGAAAATTTAATGTGAAAGAAAATATTTACAGTGTAATCTACAGGAGGTGACCAGCTCAATTTGATTAATTGTAGTAAAACTTTGTACATGAATCTGAACATGCTGTAATCTAACGTGAACACTAGTAAAGTCATAATTACCTGAAATAAATATTTTTATGGAATACACATCTGTGTTATGAATTTAAAACAAACAAATGAAAATACTAATTACGGGCATGATTCTGCTTGTCTTCTTGTGGTAAAATACATTTGTAACTTCGAAATGACTAATGGTGGTTTACTATGGAAACAATGAAGACCACCTGCGTCTATTTATCATACTGACACGTACCTGGCATTGTTGCAACTTCATACACCTGTGACAGACGCACACAGAAAAACAACACAGGTGTAAAGCATTATTGGTAATCATAATAGCAGCTTGAAAATCACTCACATAGCCAATCATTTCGTTGGGCGAGAAGTAGCGTCAATGCGAGCGTTAGCATTCCAAGGTTGCTAAAAGCGCCTGTACAATCTTTACGTTCTCTAACATGATCTAAAAATGTTTAGTCAAAGACCGAATCTTTAAAAAACAGACTAAGTATGTGAGTTACGATGATAAAAATAATCTTACAGTTTTCAAAGTAATTTTATAACAGACTTATTAGGCGGAATGTATCATTTCAAAGGGAAACAAAGTGGAAGAAAATGATCACCTGGCAGACATTAGGGGAATGTGAGCGTTCGTTTGTACATAGTGTAACTTCCGTTGTTGCTATTCATTAAATGTTCCTCTGTATTTACACTGAAGAGGACAAGTAAACACACACACACACACGCACGCACGCACACACACACACACGCACACACACACGCGCGCGCACGCACACACGCGCACACACACACACACACACATTGGAGGCGGGCTCCGTAATACAGACACAATATAAATTGTAGGTTAATTTCCTAATTGGGTAAAGCCTTCACCCACTGCAGATGAAGGAATGAATGAATGAATATTTATATATACATTTATTTTATTGTTATGTAAGCATATTCTTCAATTGTTTTGGAATTTACAAAGACCCAGATAGCTGGTGTTGGTTTTGGAAGCAACAATGTTAAATAGCTCAAGTGCAGATTTGCATCTCACCTCTGTAACCTCCTCTTGGTAGCCATTGTTGACTTCTCTGTACTTGTCGTCGGGTTGTGGCAGCACCTTTGTAAGACTCTGAGTGACCCATCCCATCACTCCTGACCTGAGACACAAGCATCAAGAAATTGATCTTCTAAAAACATCCAAAGAATGGGCACGTTGCTGGTAAAAACTTTACCTTTCTCCATCCCCAACAGACTGGTGGAGAGAAAATGAAAATAGAATGATTTACAGGCAGAAAATCTTAACCTGTTTGAGGCAACAGATTATTGTTGTATTGTATTATGTATGTAATGCCACATTTGTCAGTAATGTTTTAGTCTTTTCTTCTGGTTTTGTTTGTCCAGTTTGGACACATTACATGGTATGGTTTAAAACATTGCAACTGAATGAAACGGAATGAAAAATTCATCAGGTCATGCTCATTGTGTTCATTCATAGACGACAAGAGCATTTGAACATCGCACCTTGCTGTCGAGGTGAGGGGAGCCAGCAGGCTGAGGCAGGGTGCTTGCAAAGCCATTAGACAGCCAACCTAAGACTCCCGCCTGGGACTGACTAGGGAGCAGGTGTGAAGAGAGAAAATACTCTATTTGTATATACAGTACGCACACAAACACACACATATTCACAATTATTGAAAGACCTAAAAAAATAAGTTTACCTGTCCTCTGAGGCATCTCCTGTACCCTTCAGTGGAGGACTCTTGGCTGTGTTGCATAATTGGTATTAGAATAATCATAACGCACACAAGAAATGAAACATGATGTCATGGTAGAATCCTCACCAGCTCTGCTTTTGGGGTATTCCTGTTTAATCTGACGTGCAGAGAGAAATGTTGAGAAGAGAAATCCCCGCAACAGACAAAATGCACAAAGTAGAATCCAGGTATTATTCAATCATATTTTAAAATTTCATGCATACACTTTACCACCCTCAACTGATACATTACATGCAGTACATGTGAGGTACAGGTCTTTGTTTTTGCATGCATGTAGAGGTTTATCTTATCTCATATCACCAGAGTATCGAGGTGCGAGGAGGTCAAAATATTTTGGGGATATACTGCAGACGCATCGCATCCATATCCGATTTATTCCCACATAAGAAAGAGGCCCAGGTTACATTTGAAAAAGTCTGTATCGCACAGTCCGCAGTGCATGAAAAAAGATCTGATACATGTATCATCCGGGCAAAAAAAAAAAAACATCGGAATTTAGATGCAGTGAACTAAGTCTATGACTGAATGTGAATGTGTGTTTGCATTTAAAGGGCAAGTCTGCTTTGTTGAGAGACGTGCAAGTGAACATATGAGTATGGACTGTAGGCTGGCTATTTCCTAGCTATAGCAATAGCCAATTTGGTTTACAGTGACGGCGTCAGTTGAGGCTACTGGCAGGAGGTGCCGCTGTGGAGGTCAAGACACACCAAAATAACTACTTCATTACAAATAAATAAATTGATAAATAAATAAATAAATAAATAGATAAATCAAATAATGGAGCCGTACAGAAAAGAAGAAACTGTACTGCACATAACAAAATTCTGAAACCTGCACTAAATGAAAGACACTTTACGGGACAACTGTATATTATTAGCATGTAACTGAACCACATACTGTACATCATCTGGAGTATATTTACAAAGTAGCTTGACAAAAACATGAAAACATTTATAAATATATTCATGTATTCAGATCAAAACGACACGCTTGGCTCATCAAACATGGCTTGCTCTGACCAAACAACTAGAGGACTGAAAACGTTGATGTCATCCACGGTCAAGTGTTTGTGTGTGTGTGTGTGTGTGTGTGTGCGTGTGTGTGTGTGTGTGTGTTTGTGTGTGTGTGTGTGTGTGTGTGTGTGTGTGTGTGTGTGTGTGTGTGTGTGTGTGTGTGTGCGTGTGTGTGTTTGTGTGTATGTTTACCCCAGCAGGATTCTTGCTAACTGCATCTGTTTGAGGAGATCCAGGTTGATGGGGTACCACTTTCACCACCCAGTTGAACATCCTATTGAAATGCACGCAAACACACACACACACGTCCTCTGTCGAGATTCATTAATGTTCATGATAATGATGATAATTCAGATGAGTGTTAAGGGCCCTTCAGTGCAGTTGAGGAGATGTGATGAAGCACATGTTTTTAATCCAATGTTTGCTCTTGCATTTACTTTCATATTTCATCCACCAAAGCATTTGCATCCTACGAATGCTTCACGTATAGGCGACTGAGTGGTAAAAAGGGACAATCTTGTCTTCCATGCAACTCAAGCAGTGTATAGGCCGAGAAAGAATAAGGTTCAAGGTTGGAGCTTTGCACTTGTGCTGAGTATTGTTTCCTCTGTCAAAATTTATCAGCCTGATTGGAATAATCCACTTCTGCAACAGGGCATCAGGCGACTCAATTGCTGGCAATTTGTGCACTAAATATCATCAACATAATCAACATCAACACTAGAAAAAAAAGCACCGGTAAACACCGTAGTTTCCTACCTGAAGGTCTACAGGTAGCCCAGCATTCCGCTGGTGACGATGAGATCCACAGTGGGACACAGCCCTGCAAGGATTTTCCACAACGGCTGCCCGACTCTAACTGGATTAAGACGCACCACCTGTAGGTTAAGGCCCAATCCTAGGCTCGAAGCCAGATTGGGCTGAGTAAGGCATAACGACGACCTCATCCGATCAAAGCAATTCAAACTGTTGGAAGCTGCAGCTGTAAACGTGGGAATCCAGTTCAGTCTTTACCTGACTTAGATACAATCAAATTTTGAATATATTGCCTTTTGTGGAAAATACCTGATGGATTGTAATGTTTACATCTTATTCAGATTTGTTTTGGAAACAAGATTCCCAATGCCTACTGGATGTATGATCCAAACATGTCTGAGAGGATGTTTCAGCACGAGTACACATTTCCCTGTGATGCTAAGTAGCAAACTACTTTAATGAAAGTTTTGAAAAATAAATTAAGTAAACAGCCTTTGAAAACATATGATGCTTTATTTTAATTATGCATGCTTACAGGTTCAGTTTTTGAGGAAATGCAGGATGGAGACCAGATCAACCGTAGCAGTATAGATTATAATGCTATAAAAACACCAATGCCATTATTTATGATGGAGACATTTCCTATTAATTCATTATTACTTTAGTATTAATTATTACATCACCAAACAAAAGGCAACCTGGGGAGGCACCTTAAATATTTGACAGGTCCTACGGTGCTGATGTGAACTGAATTTTTACTATCGTCTATTAGTAACCTATGCTAACACAGTATATTCCGCCCTGTATTACACTCGTAATTATAGTAAATATTCATTCGACAAAAATGTAGGAGCTATGAATAAAAAAGACGAATTTCTCATTTCTCGATCAAAATACTTTGTTATTGTTTAAATAACATTCCAATTTCTTCAAAAGATGAATTGGTATTTGTTAGCTCTTTAATCATGAAATATTTTACTCTCCACATGGTCAATCTATACACAGTAATATATGCCCTTTCACATTTTGAATTGACTAGACAGTAATACATGTGTTCACAGTAGTTTAAAAAAAAAATTAATGGACATTTTTTGATATCTTTTGCAAAAAAAAGGTGTGTGTCAGGTTGAAAGAACTTAATCAAGTCCAGCAGGTCACCTTCTAATGCTTCCAGTGCTTTGCAGGAGAAAGGGCAGTATAAGGTTGGGGAGGTTGCAGGTTGCAGATCCTATTATGCGCTCAACAGGGGATAAGCTGAGAGAACAGGAAGATGGCACCATCACTGGCCTCAATCTTAACGTGTGGATAAAACGGAGGATAGACTGCATGTAAGGGAATGCTATCACAGAAGTAGTAGAAGAAAGGCAGTCAAACACACCCAAGTGTGGTTGTGACAACAGTGCGGAGAAGAAAAACAGAAAGCAGAAGAAAGAAGTCCGTCAAAGCTGCAATGGCTGATCTCTGATCGGCGCTCATCCTGATTAACTGTGACACAGAGACATACAGGAAGGGGCACTCAATGCATCAAAACAGACAGAATACTGTATGGTGCACATAAAATCTCCTACACTTCTTAATTCTTTAGCTTTTTTAGCTTTCCTGGCTGATTTGTAGCAGGTGGAGTGGTGTACACCCTGGATTGGTCTCCAGCCACCTGCGGTATAAAACTTTCTCATTTAAAATGAATAATTAAATAAAAAGGATAAATATTGCCCAAAACTTTGAATAGATTAAAAAAACAATCACTTTTAACTGGGATAGACATCAAGCACCATAAAATTGCTCAATGTGCATACAACACACAGTAGAAGACATAAAAGAAACTTACCTTAAGTTGTTTACAGGTTTCAGGTTACTTCCATATAGTCCGGCTAAATAAATAAATAAATAAATCATGAATTTGTAGTCATTTAGTCTGATAGAAAACACCGTGTAGTTTATTGCCATATGGATTAGGTCACCTTGTAGAAAGGGCTCTCTCTTGTGGTGGAAAAATATAATCCAGGTTGAAGAAGCCCTGGTAAGAAACCCTTCCAGTTAATAACAAACATATGCGAGGAAAGGGGTGAAAAGAAAACTAATGGCATCCTTCTGTTTTTACCAGTGAATTTTATTGTCAATTTTCGAACAAAGTCCACACAGGAGTGTGCAGGCCCCAACACACAACATGCTCTGCATGCATGAACACATTTGGAATATAAAACTGGTCATACGTACAACACTACACATTTTTTGTTAAAAAAAAAAAAGAAGAAAAAAAATCAATGCGTAGGGAAGAATCCACGGAAAGCAAATGTGAATGAGTGGAGTCAGTGATTTTTGGCTTTTCACAGGGAAGAACAAAATCTGAAAATGAGTACATGTGGGACAAAAAAAGTAGCGTGAGACTGAGAATTTGCAGAAAAGTGGACAGAAAGATGGAAGAGGAAGGGAGGAGTTGGGAGAGGAAGTCATCTCCTGCTAATGGCAACAAACTGGAAAAAAGAGGAGTGGGATTTGAATCATGTAGGTCAAGAGGCACAACGCCAGCGCTGCTCCTCCTTCTTTCTTTCTTTCCTTCCCTCACGCCTCCTATTCCAAGGAAAAGAATCTGGCCGACCCTTCACCCTCATCTCATTCTCTCTCATTTCCTCCTCAACATTTGTATTTCTTCTTTTACATTTCTCTCTCCCTTCTTCATGCCTTGACACGACTAAATCTGCAGCATGTTGGCCAAATGGAAACCAAAGCCTTTTGTTCTTTATTCATCACACACGGAACACTGAATTGTAATGGCTGCAGAATTCCCCTTTGCTTTAAGTTAGAGAAAAGGAGTGATTTATTAAATACCACAAAGTGATTCGCAATGCAGCCTCGGCACATACGATGCTACAGTAGAACTCAGCTGAAATTGTTCCTTTAGTGGTGGAGTCTAAAAAATGATCTTGGTGGGAGGAGTGGAGGCTGCAGCCCGGGAGTCTGTGTGCAAAAAAACGTGACCTGTATTATGTGCCTGTGTAAGTGGTCTCTAAACGTGTCTTCTCTCTTCAGAGGCATTTGAGATCATGTGATGTTTGGGCATGTGTTGTCTAACATTCCTGCGCTGCTCGGAGGACGACCCGGCTCGTGTGCGTGCACTTGGGAATGCTTTTGCATGCATGCGCACGCACACAAAGACATCGGCAAGGAAGCGACAGCAGCAAAACAACAACAAAGTAGGGAAACAACAAGTGCAAATGTCTGTCCGTAAAAAGATCTGTGATCATTGCGAAAAACATTTGACAACACTGACCGAATCTCTGTATCGCAACAAATGATTGAAAACAGTCAATTGCTATTGCGCCATGTGTCTTTCACACTAAGGCTATGGCAGCTGAAAAGGGAAAAGGGATTTAATGAAGAGTACAAAGGCACGATAAAATTGTGAACTAGCTCCACAGGCACTATTGTAACCACCTCACAGGTTGTTCGTTATTATGCATGGCTAAATAGCCCTGCATAAAACAATCTTCCTACCAAAATAGTACAGAAAAAAAATTGTTTGCCTCACACCCAGTCCTGCAGTGAACGCTTGCAGTGCACCAGAGCCCTGGGGGTCTCTTTGTTCTGCAGAGTCCTGAGGATGGCAAAGATAAGGACCAGGATACACAGGATGAGCACCAGAGGCACCACCACCATGATCAAGGTCATGACCTTGGATCCATTGTCTGCCACCGTCACCACCACGTTCACATCTTTGTCATCCTCATCTACTTCTGGGTCGTCGTCATCTTTTTCGGGTGCAGTTTCGTCATCTTTCCCACGGTCCACATCTTTGCGTTCCTCATCTCCTCTGTCTGAAGGCTTTGCGGGTTTATCCTCAGCTTTGGGCTGGATATCTGGGTCTGGCGGAGGCTCCGGGATGCCCACACAGCCCATGAAATCCTTGAGGATGGAGCGCGGGTAGCCTTTGTCTGCTACTGTCTTGTGGTTGTCAAACCGCCAGTAACTGGTGCCTTTGTAGAAATAGGTGTATGCTGGAAGAGACACAAATGGCATTTTGTGTTTGCGTGACAATTTATCAGGCCTGTGTACTTCTGTTACAAAGTTGATGTGAATAATAAAAGAACTCAAATGGGATTTAATATCTCAGCCAACTTTGGGTAAGAGGCAGGTTACACCCTGGACTTGTCCCAAAACAATCGCAAGACATATATACTGTAGATCACTGTTCTCAAACTCAAGGCACAGGGACCAAATCTGGCTTGCCACATCATTTTATGGGGCCCGCGAAAGCAAATCAAGTGTGTGAACTTGCATGAAAAATTTGTACCAAAATCCCATTTTACAGTAACTTGAACAAAAGTTGAACAAAAGGTTATCTCTCCGATTTCAAAAGTAATTATCCATTAATTAGTCGAGGAATGTATGTGTAAGAATGTGAGGAGGGGATTAAACATTAAAAGGGTTTCAGTCAAACGCAGATTCCGACCTACAGTATGGATATACACCCAGTCTTCAGTTAAACTAACCAGCTTTTTTTAAACGCAGGAGGAAGCTGGAGTAGAACCATGCTAAGCAAAAACTAGGGCCCACCAAAATGTTTTGAGTCCCAGCCTGTCTTTTTGTGGCAGGGTTAGGACAAAAGGACTTATTGTCAATTAACTGGCCGATTAATTTTAAAATCTATAATGCCGAAAATAATTTCATGTAATCAATCAATCTCATTTGGATTAACCGTCATCGACGAGAAGAAGGCAAACGTGAAACATGTCAACGAACAGGAATCATTTTCCATGACTATCTCATACTTGTAAAATAATCAATAGGTTGGTTTCATCAATATTAAAATAATTACATGTGACGTGTCGGTTTAAATGCGCTCTTAACCACTTGAATCCTTCAAATGGGCTCCAGATCCGCTCGGTGCATTTACAGCAGTGCTGCCGCAAATCTAATTTCCAAAGTGAAGCACTGGCAAGCCCTCAAACCAGAGAGCTCATTCTTCCCCCCGTCTTGCCCTTTTCCTTGCTCCACTCGCACCAGCCTAACCAATCTCCATTGACATTCAACACTATGCCGTGGCACTTTTGATTCCCTCCCTGACAACGCCTCTTGTTGCCCTAACTACTTTTGGACTTGGTCTGTATTTGTTATGGATTGATGCTGTCGTTCCTCTTTTAAATCCCATCCAGTTAATCATTTACCGCCATCATCACTGAGGAAGGCTCCTTTCGGTGAGGGAGGGATCTTTCCCCATCTACTGATTGGTTTTGGGAAGTCTCTGTCCGCTTTACGGGTCTCCTCATTGAATCTCCAGTATCTACACGGACAGATATTTATGCAGATTAATACTGGTAAACTAGCTCATTTGCATGCGGAAGTCTTAAACGGGATTGTGTGTCAAATACCGGTCATCAGAGAAAAAGTAGGTGTATCCGTTTGGCTCCCACCAAACCGCTGTGTCGATGCCGTGAGCCGGAACTCCTTGACCGTATTCCCGAATGGGCTGCGGGTATCCTGGCAATACATCCGCTTCCCTGAACACCCAGTATTGATCATCTGCAGAGGGGGGGGGGGGGGGGGGGGGGGGGAATACATCAGATCAAATTTAAAAAGAGGGGTCACACGGTGCTTCTTTCTCTGAATACTTCTTTTCCTAAATCTCCAAATGCATTTGTGCAATTAATCCCGGTTCCAAGAGCCCCAAAACGATTCCCTGATTGATCAAACGATTGATTAGGAGGTGTGCCCCAATACGATCGCCCTGGTTAGTCTATATCATAGCCAGTTTGAGAGACAGCTTTCATTTGAATTTTGGGGAGATGCTGTAACAAGTTTCATGAAGAAGGAAGAGCAAGACTCTCTCATTGTGCTTCCAAACTGAGAAAAATCTGAAATCTCTTTATTACAAAGTCTGATTATAAGGGTGAACACTGTGCACATGTGCTGCAATGGAGCGAGGGCTGATGAAATCTCTTCTCTCTCACGAGGCCGTTTGGGAGTCTGGACCGAGCCAGCAACAGCTGCCAAGCGGTGCCGTCGACGTCATTAATGACATCTACTAAAATTGTAACACACCAACATACATATATAGTGTCGGCAATGCGGCCGTAGCTCCATGTGACCAAAATGACAGAATGTTGAAGCAGTGTGGAAGAAAAACACTGTCCCCACATTGACAGCTCAGTGCTTATTGTTGGTTACAGTAACTTATTGTTAATGGAGGGAATTGAAATACAGTAAGTATTGCATCAGTGACTGACAAGATTGAATTACTGTAATATCTTTTGAATTCAGGCTTGGCAAGAGAAAAATGCAGAGTGTGCACTATTTCCTTTAAATCCATGCACAGATTTGAATATCACTGCCAATGTTGTCTTTATAGAGGAGCATTTAATTAAACGGCTCCTTGCTGGCTTCGCCCTGCCGGACAAGATTTTGCAGAAGAAAAACATTGGTTGAGTGCTTTTAGTAAATCGCTAAAGGACAGAATATGCTCATAAAAGAGTTAAGTGCACACTGCGTAAACTAAGACGATGATACGACAGAGGATGTACCTTTAAAGAAGACAAATTTGCCATCATGGCGTTCATAAGCTGCATCAATGTTGTCGGGAAGACCAGCCCAAAAGACAGATATCGGCATGGGATAGTTGTCCAGGACCCGGTTCCTACGCACACGCCAAAACCATCGACCCTGCACATATGACCAAACAATACTTGATGTCACTGCTTAACAGATTTTCGCATGTACCTGCCTGGCATTTCGGTTGAGTTGTGTGAATTGAAGGAAAATGATTCTTTCTCTCAGATGAGGTCAAAAGTTATATTTTGATTAGAGCTGTCAGTTTAGCGCGTTTTTATTGGCATTAATTTAAATGAATTTTAACGGGATTAAATTTTTTCTCGCGAGATTAACGCGGCACACGTCACAAGCGGATGTTGCGTTGCTCTATAAATACACCAGAACAAAACAAGCGCGCTGCAGAAGTCCACGCCCATGTCTGTTTTGCCAGCAATGGCAGCGCGAGACACCGAAAACGGATACTTAAAGAGTTTATGAATGGAAGGTTTACTTTTAAAAAGTTGCCAGATTGCTCCACTGACAAGATCAAAGTTACCTATTCTTCTCTCTCTGTGTATCATACAGGTATACGATGTATGCCACTGACACGATTGTTACTTGTTTGGAACTATTTTGTGTGGAAGGTTACCGCGTTCCGTGTCCATATAAATAGAGCGGGTGGAGCTTCTCTGTGTTCGTCTGACAGTGACGGTGCGCAGAGGCGGTGACATGACAACGAAAGTTCAGCGGTGCAGTGTTAGTGACCTAGCGAAAATAAAACGTCTCCAGTGTTGTCATCGAACCAAGTGTAATTATCCGAAATGAGGTAGACACAAAAACCGTAGAGAGTCTTCCGCGCAAGAAGTACCAACATAATCAACATAGCCTGACTTTGTTAAGGGGAGTGAAACCCCCCTCTTTCAGAATGGTTTGCCCCAGCAGCACGGGGGGAATGCTTGCGCTTGTTTGTACGGCCGGCAGTTTTGAATACAGCGGCACATAACGAACACTGGTGTCCAGGGTCTCGTTATTCTCCAACAAACATACAGAAACAGACTGCTGTGTTCAAAGCAAACTTGAGAAAAACGAAGTATGCAACTATGGTTTAAATCCACTATAGGCTGAGTACTAGTTTACCGTAGATGTGCACTTTATGATATATTGCTTTGTTTTGATTTCATTAAAAAAGCTGTTGTGTGACAAAAAAAAAATTTCACTGTTGTTGATGGACAGTAATATTGTGTGAGAGATTATGTGTGAACAACTGCTCCAAGTGAAAAATATTCATGAAAAATTGAAATTATTTCAGTAAATATTTGCGTCTGGCACATAGAAAACTGATTCATGATTCTAAGTTGATGAAAGCATTAAAATGGGGAAAAATAGGACAAAAAATGTAAAAGGAAATTCAGAAACGATAAAAAATACGTGAGTAATCACGATTAATTTTTTAGTTCATTTGAGTTAATTATGGCAATTGCATTTTTAATTAGATTAAATATTTTAATCGTTTGACAGCTCTAATTTTGATCATTGTATACAGATTTTACCAATCCAAACGTTTTATTTGTCTTACCTTGAACACAAACATCTCCCCCCTTAGAAGGGTCACAGTGTCAAAGTCCCCATCACAGATATCAGGGGCCTTGTTATCCGGCTGCTTGGGAGGGCGGCGAGTAGGTGGAGGGCGGGGCACGTCTTTTCTGAAGGGTGGCGTGAATTCGGGATCAGGATGGGAGGTGGTAGGGATTACGGCATGCGTGATCGGGGCAAAGGTTGGTTCGGGTTTGTGCGTGACATGTGCGCTTCCTTTAGTTGTGCTCGGGATCTTCGGTTCGGCATCAGTCGGAGGAGGATGGGTGGGTTCGTCTTCCGGGGGAGAAGGGGAGGTGAGTATTGCACGTTCCGGATCACCACCAGAGGTGGAAGGAGCATCAGTGATGCGAGGGGGACCTAGAAGAGTAAAAAAAGTCCTCACACACTGAAAGACTGAACAACCACTTTTCCACAACTTAATTGACTGTGACTACTTTGAGGAAAAAGCTGCCACACTGGTTGCTAGGAGAGGAAAACACTGTTATATAATGAGTACAAACAATTGATGTTCTTACATACTGTGTTGGTTAGTATGCAAACACGTGTTGCCTCTACTTGTTATATCAAATCAATACGGCTTAGCATTCTCTTTACCTTATCCGTTTTTGGGGGCTGAAAATACTTGACATATTCTTATTTTGCATGTTTTCAAAACCCATATGACCTTGTAGATGACAAAGGTTTTATAACAGGAAACCATCGCTTAAATGTCACCGGTGGCACATAAAACTGCACCCTCTTGGAGTGTCGGCCAATGATGAGTAATTTAAGCAACAAAAACGTGATCGTACATATGAGTGAAATGAAATCCTGATCATTGAATAGCCATATAAAAGGGATAATTAATGCAAATGATGAAATATTTAAATGCATCTTCTCAAAACGGTATACGCTCCATGTTCCAAATATTTAGGTGAAGAGTACCGTAAGTAGTCATTTCAGCATGTTTTTTGGACACTGAAGACAAAATTAAAGCATGAGACCCTCACCATATATGTGCTGTATTCCCTGGATGTCATCCTCGTGCAGTGTGAAGGTGTGCGTGTGAATCCACTGGTAGAAAGGAGCCATAATGGCGTTGGGGTTGTCAGAGTGCTCCAGACCTAAAGCATGACCAAGCTCGTGCACCGCAACAAGGAAGAGGTCAATACCTGTAGCATGAAGGAGGATCAAAGGATCAAAATTATGTGTTAATGCGTAGGGATTTGTTGAATTCACAGGATGTCACAGTTAACCATTATTATGTTGAGATGTGCCACAAGATGAAAGAGGAGCAAGGAGTTGAAATATACACAAAGTAAATGAATAATGGGGGTGCGGATTTGCACAAACGCTAAAATAAAAATGGAGTAATTTCAGAGACCAAAACCCTGTGGGGGAGAATTGGGAGGCAGACATGCTAAACACCATGCATTCCATTAGCTTAATCTACTGGTTTGAAAACATAAAATAAAAGCAACCCGCCTAACCTTGGTGGTTTGGACTGTCCAAAGTCCAAGGCTCATCCGCATCAAAGTGTGTATCCCCGCCCATTGCAGGCCCGGGGTAGAAGGCATGGGCCAGTGAGCCCCCCTCGCCATCAAACAAGGACATGTCGCCATGGAAACCAGAGGCAAACAACAACAGGATGTCCGCGAGCTGAGCCTGGCTGCTGTTGCCATGCTGAGCCGGTAGTTCTTGGAAGGTCAGCGCAGTGGCCGTTTGCCACACGTCAAACGCTCTGCGGATCGCATCATAGGTCTTCTGCGCTCCCAGGGAGTGCGGGATGTGCTGGTCCAATATACTGACACATAGAAATGTATTTCATGGTCGATGCATTGCACTTAATAGGTATGTGTGTTAGTGCAATATACCTGTAGGAGATGTGGTCCTTGTCCCACCGTTGTCCAGTAACAGCGTAGCGTCTCCTTCTCATGCCATCATCCAGATCGGCTTTTTTGTCTGGCAGACCACATCGAGGTCGACGCATGGCCCTACAAAGGCAGAGATAGCACACACATACATGACATGAACCGATTTTAGCTGGACATTAGTGCATCATTTTAACCTGTGGAAGTGAGAACAAAACTCGAACAAAAATGAGACTTTACAAACGACTCTGAAGGAATCAGTTTATACACAGGACCCAAATGGCACTGAGACTCAAACAAAGGGATCCATAAACAACTATTCACATTCACACATAAGGACAATTTTGAGTCTTCATTGAACTTAACATACATTTTTTCGAATGTGGGAGGAAGCCGGAGTACCCTGGAGAAAATCCACACAAGCACAGGGAGCATATCCAAATTGCACACATTCAAGATTCGAGCTAGACAGCTTTCTCGACTGTACGTCAGATGTGCTAACCATTAATTTGACGTGCTGCCCTGCTAGATAACTACTGACTGGGAAAACGGCATTATGACTGGCAAGGTGACGATACCCGAATTGGATGTCGCTGTACAGATTCTGCACAGATGGATTTAGACAAAATCTGAGGTGAACCAACTCCGCCGAGGTGATACTATGGAAATGTGCGCATTGACCAACCTGGTCGGTTTTGAGAAGGACCCGTTAACGTGAAGGAGTCTTCCTGCAATGCTTTATCTTATTAAATGGACTCACACTCTTCGAACAAACATGATGCCCGCACTGCATCCTTTGCAGCCTGGTCATCCTAGAAGGAGGATTGCCCATTCTGCAGGTCCTTCTTCTCAAGGTTTGTTATTCTTTCCCAGATGTTTGTTTTTTCATCCTTGCCCTCCTGTGGAGTTAAGCTCGTGGGCTTGTGAGGCCCTTTGAGACTCCTTTGTGATCAAGGACTACACAAATATATTTTACTTGACTTGAAATAAATGAAAAATAGCTAAAGAGGACATAAACCTGGCTATGTTCCGTACTTAATCTGCCCCCCCAAATTTCAGATGTTCTTGTTTATTGTTAGCTTGCATCAATACATGATGGGCCATTACTATTTGATGTAAATAAGAATTAATCAACGCATCAAATGAGTACATTCGCCTCACTTCCATGCTGGCAGCCTGGGTTCAGTGACAATGTAAATGTGAATGGTTGTCAGTCTCAATGTGCCCTCTGATTAAACGGGAAACCAATACAGGATGTAGTCTGCCTTTGGCCCGAAGTCAGTTTGGATGAGCTCCAGCAATCCACCCCCTCCCCCACCCCCCGCAACTCTGAAGAAGAGAAGCAGAATATAAAATGGATGGAATAATAGTAGTCATTTAATCCATTACTGTATTCTGTTTTGTATTTCTTTTTAATGACTGACTTATTTATCAGAATAGAGGTGATTAAAATACTACTTTCACACGCACCAAAGCATTACAGCGATCCCTCGCTACTTCGCGGTTCGTTTATCGCGCCTTCAGTGCATCGCAGATTTTTTCAAACATATACTTTTTTGTTTTTAATATACATGGAGTACAGTACTGTATATGTTGCTCTATGTGACTCGCTGTTGTTTTGCAGCTTCTCGCAGACCATTTGCGGACTTAAATTGTTTTTTTTTTTAACCTGTATATGTTAATTGTTCGCTACTTCGCGGATTTTCGTTTATCGCGGGTGGTTTTGGTGCCCATTAACCGCTATAAACGAGGGATTACTGCATATTAGTAATTGCCTTTATGTAACATCAACTGCAGTTGATGGAAAAACAATGGCAACAAATCCATGATCTGGGTACACTGCCAATCAGTGTTGCCATCCATCCATCCATCCATCCATCATCTACCGCTTATCCGGGGCCGGGTCGCGGGGGCAACAGCTTTAGCAGGGAAGCCCAGACTTCCCTCTCCCTAGCTACTTCTTCCAGCTCTCCCCGGGGGATCCCGAGGCGTTCCCAGGCCAGCTGGGTGACATAGTCTCTCCAGTGTGTCCTGGGTCTTCCTCTGGGTCTCCTCCCGGTGGGACCTGACCGGAACACCTCACCGGGGAGGCGCTCAGGAGGCATCCGAATCAGATGCCCAAGCCACCTCATCTGGCTCCTCTCGATGTGGAGGAGAAGCGGCTCGACTCTGAGCCCCTCCCGGATGACCGAGCTTCTAACCTTATCTCTAAGGGAGAGCCCGGACACCCTGCGAAGAAAACTCATTTCAGCCGCTTGTATCCGGGATCTCGTTCTTTCGGTCACGACCCATAGCTCGTGACCATAGGTGAGGGTTGGGACGTAGATCGACCGGTAAATTGAGAGCTTCGCCTTTTGGCTCAGCTCCTTCTTCACCACGACAGACCGATACAACGTCCGCATCACAGCAGACGCTGCACCGATCCGCCTGTCGATCTCCCGCTCCCTCCTACCCCCACTCGTGAACAAGACCCCAAGATACTTGAACTCCTCCACTTGGGGTAAGATCTCCTCCCCGACCCGGAGGGGGCACTCCACCCTTTTCCGACTGAGGACCATGGTTTCAGATTTGGAGGTGCTGATTTTCATCCCAACCGCTTCACACTCGGCTGCGAAACGCTCCAGTGAGAGTTGGAGAGCCCCGTTTGAAGGAGCCAACAGCACCACATCATCTGCAAAAAGCAGGGATGAAATACTGAGGCCCCCAAAACGGACCCCCTCAACGCTTCGGCTGCGCCTAGAAATTCTGTCCATAAAGGTTATGAACAGAATCGGCGACAAAGGGCAGCCTTGGCGGAGTCCTACCTCCACTGGAAACGATTCCGACTTACTGCCGGCAATGCGAACCAAACTCTGACATCGGTGGTATAGTGACCGAACAGCCCGTATCAGGGGGTTCGGTACCCCATACCCACGAAGCACCCCCCACAGAACTCCCCGAGGGACATGGTCAAACGCCTTCTCCAAGTCCACAAAACACATGTAGACTGGTTGGGCGAATTCCCACATACCCTCAAGGACCCTGCTAAGGGTGTAGAGCTGGTCCACTGTTCCACGGCCGGGACGAAAACCACACTGCTCCTCCTCAATCTGAGGCTCGACTTCCTGACGGACCCTCCTCTCCAGCACCCCTGAATAGACCTTACCAGGGAGGCTGAGGAGTGTGATCCCTCTGTAGTTGGAACACACCCTCCGGTCCCCCTTTTTAAAAAGAGGGACTACCACCCCGGTCTGCCAATCCAGAGGCACTCTCCCTGTTGTCCACGCGATGTTGCAGAGGCGTGTCAACCAGGACAGCCCCACAACATCCAGAGCCTTGAGGAACTCCGGGCGGATCTCATCCACCCCTGGGGCCTTGCCACCGAGGAGCTTTTTAACCACATCGGTGACTTCAACCACAGAGATAGGAGAGCCCACCTCAGAGCCCCCGGGCTCTGCTTCCTCCAAGGAAGGCGTGTTGGTGGAGTTGAGGAGGTCTTCGAAGTACTCTGCCCACCGGTTCACAACGTCCCGAGTCGAAGTCAGCAGCGCCCCATCCCCACTGTACACAGTGTTAGTGGTGCACTGCTTCCCCCTCCTGAGACGTCGGATGGTGGACCAGAATTTCCTCGAAGCCGTCCGGAAGTCGGCTTCCATGGCCTCACCGAACTCTTCCCACGCTCGGGATTTTGCCTCGGCGACCACCGAAGCCGCGGTCCGCTTGGCCAGTCGATACCCGTCAGCTGTCTCTGGGGTCCCACAGGCCATAAAGGCTCGATAGGACTCCTTCTTCAGCTTGACGGCATCCCTTACTGCTGGTGTCCACCAGCGAGTACGGGGATTGCCGCCACGACAGGCACCAACCACCTTACGGCCACAACTCAGATTGGCCGCCTCAACAATAGAGGCACGGAACATGGTCCACTCGGGCTCAATGTCCCCCGCCTCCCCCGGAACATGGGAAAAGCTCTGTCGAAGGTGGGAGTTGAAAGTCCTTCTGACGGGGGATTCCGCCAGACGCTCCCAACAAACCCTCACGATACGTTTGGGTCTGCCAGGACGGACCGGCATCTTCCCCCACCATCGGACCCTACTCACCACCAGGTGGTGATCAGTTGACAGCTCCGCCCCTCTCTTCACCCGAGTGTCCAGAACATGCGGCCGCAAATCCGATGATACAACTACAAAGTCGATCATCGAACTGCGGCCTAGGGTGTCCTGGTGCCAAGTGCACATATGGACACCCTTATGTTTGAACAAGGTGTTCGTTATGGACAATCCGTGGCGAGCACAGAAGTCCAATAACAAAACACCACTCGAGTTCTGATCGGGGGGGCCGTTCCTCCCAATCACGCCCCTCCAAGTCTCACTGTCATTGCCCACGTGAGCATTGAAGTCCCCCAGCAGAACAAGGGAGTCCCCAGCAGGAGCACTCTCCAGCACACCCTCCAAGGACTCCAAAAAGGGTGGGTATGCTGAGCTGCTGTTTGGTGCATATGCACAAACAACAGTCAGGACCCGTCCACCCACCCGAAGGCGGAGGGAGGCAACCCTCTCGTCTACCGGTGTGAACCCCAATGTACAGGCACTGAGCCAGGGGGCAATGAGTATGCCCACACCTGCTCTGCGCCTCTCACCGTGAGCAACTCCAGAGTGGAAGAGAGTCCAACCCCTCTCGAGAGAACTGGTACCAGAACCCAAGCTGTGTGTGGAGGCAAGTCCGACTATATCCAGTCGGAAATTCTCTGCCTCACACACCAGCTCGGGCTCCTTCCCTGCCAGAGAGGTGACATTCCATGTCCCAAGAGCTAGCTTCTGCAGCCGAGGATCGGACCGCCAGGGTCCCCGTCTTTGGCTGCCGCCCAGCTCACATAGCACCCGACCCCTTTGGCCCCTCTCATGGGTGGTGAGCCCATGGGAAGGGGGACCCACGTTGCCTCTTCGGGCTGTGCCCGGCCGGGCCCCACAATCAACCCAACCCCCCTGCGACCCAATCAGTGTTGCACAAAATACAATTCAAAATGTGGCAATTCACTGTAAAACCTCTCCATTACAAGACTAGTATAAAAGTGGGTGCCACGAGATGTCTGGAATTAGTTTGTGGCCACTGTTTGGAATGAAAGTCTTTGAGAAGACAGCCACCCGATAGAGGCACAAATAGGGATCTTACGTGACAGTGGCGGCATCTGACTTGCCGGTCACCTCCAAGCCGTAGAAACGCTGCATGTCACTTATTGCTTGGGACAGGATCTGGGCTGACTGCATAGTGGACATTTGCCTGCTGGCTTGGGACAGGTAGCCAAACTGACGAAGCCACGCCTGCAAGGGGATAAAAGCAAGCCATCAGCAACAATGTTAAACTGGGAGCGCAACCATTACTTAATAACTGGACAATCCGAAGAGGAAAAAGAAAACAGATAGAAACCAGATGGCCTCTATTAATATCAACGCATTCCTGCGCCTCCTCTGCGGTGACTGCCAAAAAAAAGGATGTACACAGATGTTAAGCAACCAAATGAAAACATTCCTCAATTGTGCTTGGGCACCTCTGTGATCATGCTCATCGAGGACCAGGAGTTCACTGACACGCGAGCACGTGAAGCCACGTAGTTAAGGAAGCAGGACGACTGCTCCTGTCTTTTTAGACGTGCCTTTTTAAAAACAACCTCCATGGGGCTTAAAAGCAGCACAGCAAGTGTTTCCTTGACATGGCAGAGTCACAGGAGTCAAAAGCTAATGCACACCTCACAGCATGGAAGCAGCAGCACACATACAGCACACACAAACTAATCTGAGCTCATGGACCTGAAATATTATGCAGAGACGGCATGATAGTGCAGGTTTACCTCGAGACTGGGGTGACTACTTATTATAAGATAAGATAAGATAAGATAAGATAAGATAAAATAAGATAAGATAAGATATCCTTTATTCGTCCCACACTGGGGAAATTTACAGCCTCCAGCAGCAAGAATGTATGTAGAAAGAAGAAAGAAGAAAGAGAAAAAAAACAACAAACATCTTTCAATTAAATGCAATATGAACACAAAATGGATAAATTGCAGTACTATTTACAAATTTCCTTCACATCATTTAATTATTATTATTATTATGATTGTTATCTTTTATTCATCAGCCTGACAGCAGTCGGTAGGAACGAGCGTCGGTATCTCTCCTTCTTGCAGCACGGGTGTAACAGTCTCTGGCTGAAGGAGCTTTATCCACCAATATGAGCACAGATAAGCAATTAAGTTTAGTTGAAATGCCCTACACATTACTTACAACGTTTGACCCTTTTTGGGCCTTATTCTAAGGCAAAGCGGTTGTCTGTTTTGACGGTGAATTGTTAAATGTGAAGAGTCAAACACAACCTCATCTTATTGAGTGAACATGTGTACAATTATGCAAGCATTGTTGGGTGTTGCAGTAATATTAAAGGGTAACCTCCATTCGTCTTGATTTGACTGTATGATCTTTCTTGTAATTTTAGCAAGATACTTTTATTTCTTTGCATTGCATTCTTGTTTTTTCTTTACTTTTGTTTATTGTAAATGTTTTTAAATGTACTGTATGTTTAATTATGTGAAGCACAGTGAGTTACCTTGTGTGTGAAATGAGCTATATAAAGCTGCCTTGCCTTGCCCTAAATTGATATTGTATATTTTACTTGAGAACAAATATACGGTATTTCTTTAAAATCCATTACTCCACTTACTTATACAGTATATGGAACAAATAAGATGCATAATACTTTGTAGATAGTCATCCATAGTATAACGGTGAAATTTCCTTGATTCATCCTTTACGGATTAATATGGCTTGTTATTTTTCCAAACTGATCTCCGACTGCGAGGTAGAGTCTGATAGAGTAGCCTAAATATTCATTTACAGGTAGACGGAATTACGCTTTTCTCCGAGAACAGCACTTTCCACAAGCAAATCCTAAGTGAATTGTTAAAGGGTATGAAAGTCAAATGGCGTGCATGCTTGGAATGTCGTGACGCAAGTTGAAAACAAAACTTAGAATTGACGAAATTGGACCACAACTAACCTCTGCATTGAAGTCGTCCTGCTTCGGCACGTCGGCCGTTGCATTGCCAATGAACAGAGAAAATAAGTAGACCGAAGTGATCAGGATCTGAAATCGGGGTTCTTGAGCTGAGATCATTTTGAAGATCCACTGTGGAGTGATGGAGGTACTGTAACAAAGGAACTCTTCTGCCAGCAAGGAAGGGATTGAGGAAAACAGCGGCTAGTTTCCACGTCCCCTCAGATTGAGACAAGCAGTGCCACCTGAACAACTTCAAGAAAAGATTACCTTCACAGTGAAACTGGAGCAAATTGCTGGAACTCCAGAGGTGTGTATGGTCCAAATTAAGATGGCACTTCGTCCTTATGTTGCCCAACAGTGCAAAACTGACAATGATCTCCCTTTGCTCTCTGCAGCACACTTGCAAGCAAAAATGGGAGGTCAACTTGAACTCTGACTTGCATTGTGACGAAAATAATGCAGCCGCAAAAAAAAAAAAACGCCGAAGTAAAAATAAACCTGGCAATATCTTTCACGCGTGGAGCATACTCGTAAACAAAGACGAGGTCGCTATAAAACAGAGGAATATGCGATCAAATAATTCCGAGATTGAGAAACCCACCCACTCAAAAACAAGGCATAACTGTCGTGGAGAGCAAAAAGCTACGATATCCCACATCGCCCTCTGCTGGCTCCTGAAGTAAATACAAGTCAATATGCTGACTGCTGCAATGTTAAAACCATGGGATGCAAATCCTTTGGTGCCAAACCGTGATCATGCGGCGCTACACTGTACGTTAAAAGCCCCACCCCGAATTATTTTTCCAAGACTTGTTCACGACTCGACTTTAGTTTTTTTAATCATAATTAACGAAGTGAACCTTTTCCTTGAAATTGCTCAAGCCACCCATCCCATTCTCTATCGTGCTTGTCCCCTTTAGAGCTACTGGTGAGCTCAGAGCCGAAAGCTGTTCCAACCAACGTTGGGCAACAGGCAGGATACGCCATGTACTGGTTGCCGGTCAGCGGCAGTGGTGCAATGATAGATAAACGTCAAAGGGAACATCAAACAGAAAATCTGATAGGTTTGACTGACAAAGGGTTTAGCAAAAATAAAGCTCTGGTGTTATTTCTTTACTGACATTTGGAAAGACCACCCCTCAGGGGGCACAAATTTGTATAAAGGATATTGTCATCCACTTCCGCAATAACACGTAGGTTTTCCAAGTATCGTAGAAGCAATGAAGATCCATCATCTCACAAGACATGGATGCAAAGAAGCCAATGTCCATATTTACAGAGTATACACTGATGCATGTTATCAAAACCTGATCTTGCCATTGGTAGAAACCTTTGAGGCGGAAGACAATAATCCAAAAGTGTAATTAAAAGAATCTCAAGTTGTGTGTTTGCCTGTGTAAAATGACATTTTTAGCCCCGCATGTGGTGACAATAAGCAGGATCCAACAATGGTTTTACATTTTATTGAAATCAGAGCTGCTCAGTTTGTACAATCTTCCTACTGCCAGCTCTTGCCACTGCGATGAGGAGGGTGAGGATGAAGCCCACAGCCCAGACACCTGCTACAGGGAGCACCACTGTTGTCACTACATCTGTAGGGGGGGCGGGGGGGACACATGCATCTTGGGTTTTCTCCTTAACAATTAATAAAAACAGGAGTAGGCGGTGATGATGTAATGGTGACTTACTAGACACAGGTTTATTTGGTGTTTCAATTCTGATGGGTCCATATGACAACAGCCCTTGGGCAGTGTCTACTCGCACGGCTTCTCGCTTCGTGATGGATTTGCAGTTCTATAAAGACAAAAGCTCCATCTTTAGTTTAAAAAAAAAAAAGACAGACATCCTCTCATTGCATTTTTCCTCACTATAACACCCAGCCCCCCCCCCCCCCCCCACACACACACACACACACTAGGATGACAGTTAGGAGCTCACAGGTGTGCAGGATATTCTGTCATCTGGGTCACAGAGCTGCACGGTGCAATGCAGATAGAACAAGTGTGGCTCTACTGTGAAGCGGAACATGGCGAAGCTGTAGTGAATGGTGGAGCTCTGTCCATTAAGGCCAGACTCTCCCTCGCTCAGGCTGTGGAAGGTAACTGTGTCATCGGTCGCACACCTTGACAGAGACACCGGGAAAGAGGAGTCACAATCACATTGACACGAGTTCACTTTTGAAGAGACAAGTCAAGCGTGACAGAGATGTTTTAACCCATTCAAAAGCAGGCTGTGAACCAAGCCCTCCGAGGCATTGGCTTGCTGACTCTGTGTGGCCCAGCAGTCATTGATGCGAAGGAGGAAAAAGTCTGCAGGCTCCATCACGGTGATCTCAACATACACCTGAGCGCATGGCAAAGGACATTCAAAACAAAATGCAGCGTAATACGGGCAGAATTAAGAGTGAAGCTGGAGACTACCTGGTCCCCCAGCTCAACAGTGGGGGCACTGCTGAAAGCTGTCGTGTAGCTATGATCCGTGTACAACATCATCTGTATGGTCGCATCTAGCTCATCGACACGCACCATCGCCTCACTGTTTGTGTGAGCCAAGCACAACTCAGTCAGGTAATTAATTGCTCACCCAGTCGAAAACTGTTAGAACATGTGTAGTCTTGCTGCACACAAGTGTCTCCAACTGTATATTGATGAATAACCTCATAGCCACTGCCAGCAGTGGCTATGAGATATATAGAATATCCCCAATGGTGATTAAACTGTCACCATGACAATTAAACCTGCTCCATCCACTGAACACGACAAAGAAATGGTAGAAATTTATAAAGATTAGAGTGAATTATATGATTCAGATTACCTTGACTACAGACTAAATTGGGCCCCAGTGGAACTATAGGCATTATTGTTGTCAGGGGGGTTATATCCAACCATCCATTTTCTCTTGCACACATCCTCATTCACGTCATGAGCGAGCACAACTGGCAACAAATCACAGCCTGATAAAAAGGCCAGGATGCTACAGTTTAAGGCTTGCTCAAACCAAATTATACATTGACAGAAGTGTGTTAGTTTTCATATATTTGCTAACCCAGGACGTTTGGGCAACACACATGGCTCTATGAATAAGAATGGGAAATGAAAGTGAAAGTGATTTAACCTGGAAATGGGTTCAACTGGAAAAGGCAGGCTGACTGTTCTGATGAATGGAAAGATGCATGTAAAATCCAGTTTGATGACGGGATCTCTGATGATGTTTCCAACGGCCTGAGGCTCTGATTGAAGACTCAGGGTGTATGTGACATGAGTGAAGTTTTTCTATGAAAAGAAATATGAAAATGATCAAGTGAGCAACTGTCGTATTCAATAGCAGTCAGTATTACACTTTGGAGCGCTGACGCACCTCAAGCGATTTGCCTCCACATCCGATGTATTCATTTTTTGCTACCTTGACCATGTAGTACGGAACGTTGTTGATGACCTCCCTGTATGCTTTGCACGATCTATTGGGCAGGTGCAAAGACGTGACCGGCGTGTTGTAATACATGAAGAATTCTTCGCGCGCTCTGACGCCCATGTACGTCTTGGTGCATAAGACTTTGATGTGTGCATCTGTTTAAAAGCAAAAGGATTGTTTTTTTTCCTCAGGAGGAATTGAACAAATGGAATATGTACCAAAAAAGATTCAATACTGGAGATTAATCAAAATTTCCTCTGGTAATCATGATCAATACCTCTCAGGGTCCATTGAAACTGAACATTAGTACATTTGTCACGACATGTTTCAATCTTATATTGATGTCACAACAGTCGCTCCAACATCATCACAGACACACACAGTACAGTTAACACTGAGCAGTGAATAGGATGCTGATGTCTCCGCCATATTGAATGTGACAGCCATTCATTTTCTGCTTGGCGAAGCATCAACCATTTTAACAGTCCAAAACAGTTTTTCGGAGATTATAAATGAATACTGACTGTTTTTAATGCACTACATGTGTTAATGCAATATAAAATGGGCCACATGCCTTCTACACAATATCACCCTGTTCGAGTTAACAGACCCACGTCCTATTTCTGTATAGACAGACGGAAACCCGTTTACTCGGCGGATCTGCCAGAACCAAGGAAGAGCTCATGTACCACAGAAACAGGCCGATTTTCTTAATGAGACATTAAATGTCCAGGAGTATATATTTCTATAGCCCAAATGATGATATCATGCAAAAATAAAGGCGAGAGGCGCAAACATGCCTACCTTTGCCACAATTGTCATCATAAAATCCTTCCACACACTTGCAGGTGCTCTCGTCTTTAGACAGGACGCACCTTTCTGGGTTGGTGGCGCAAATCTCCACGTCGCAGATTCCTGCTTATACATAGCACATTGGCACAAGCTAACATGCTCATTTCACATCTTACTTTGCGTTAGTTACGAATTACCTGTTACTTGGTGGTGCGTGAAGCCAAGAAGCAGCAAGAGGATAACCGCCAACTGCCGTGAACATTAAATATATAAAACCAGTCGTATGTTATGACTCAATCTAGTTAGCATTCCAGGTGAACTAGCTAGCTAGCTAACCTCCCAAAAAAAGTACCACAAAAGGCAAATTCACACCTACCTGACAGTCGTTTGAAGTCATTTTTGTGCTAATTTTTTCCGTAAAAAACGTATAAAGCTTAATATCAAAGCTTTAATCGCGGTCAAACGGGGCCGTTTAGTTATGTTGTCGCCGTCTTCATAACTGGACGTCCTGCAATTAAAAACACCTGTGGTCTGTCGTAGCGGTAAACATGATCAATTTAAGCTCATTTCGACTTTTATATTCTGTCATTGTTTTGTAAACCATTTAAGTTAATGTTATGAAACTTGTTTTTGCTTAAATTGTACTCACTGTAAAGATGTTTTAATCGTTTTTTAAAATAATTTAAATACATATAGATAATCAAGGATGAACTGCTCCGAGGGTGATTAGAATTTTGTCCGTTAGATGTCGCCATACTATCACGCTCAAGATGTAACCACATTTGAGAAAATGTGATTAAGTGGTTTTAAATTCAAACTGGCATTTTGATACGTAGTTTAGCTTAATCGATGAGGCACAATCCCTTTGAAATATTATAAATACCCCATTAACAGCCATCCACAATGGATATACAAAGGCTATAATTTATGATAAATAGTTAATAAAAGTGAGTTACATAAGCTCGTAATTGTTTTTTTTTAAGGTAAACGGGGGCGGGCACCCAGTTGTCTGGAAAAGCTGTTCCGGGGGCTGTTGGCCAGGGCTGTCCACCACGCCGACAGCGCCCTGGACCACAAAGATTGTTGTACCGGGGGCTGCAGTCTGGTTGTTTAGCTCCTGCGAACTAAGAGTACTCTGTAGGCTGGACAGGGAGGCCTGGGGCAGGAAGAGCTCCACCGATCGACTGTTAGAGACGCTAGAAGAGCTTGTGCCCACTTGCATGGGCTGCTGCTCCTGGATAATGCTGCGCTGTTGGTTCTGAATGGATGTCGAGTTGTTCCCCAAGGAGCTCTGATCCTGGAAGGACATTGGCTCGGCTGTTTCTGGTTGGGAAAGTCCAACTGAGATACTGCCCATCGGGGCTGATCCTTGGGTCTGCGTGCTGAAAAGGATAGTCTAGGGATTTAGTTCTGCAGTGCAGAGGAGCAGACCTGTCTGCTGTGGCTGGGAGAGCTGATTCTGGGGGAGAGGGTTAGGTTGCGAATGGTTGGGTATGCTTTGGAACAAAGAGCCTTGTTGGCCAATGGAGAGTTGTGGTGACTGTTGTTGATTTTGCTGCGGCGATTGCTGTTGTTCCATGGGGGTGCTTTGCTGCTGCATTTGCGAAAGCTGAGCTGGAGGCTGGTTATGAAACATGGTAACGGGCTGGGGCTGGCTGGTGGATGTCTCCATGGTGGAGATGAATGCCAACTGCTGCTGCTGTTGGGACTGAGAGTTCGGTGAAAGATACAGGGCCGACCCGGTGGACTGTTCCTCCGTGTTGAGGCTGCCGCTCGTCAAGACTGTCAGGGCATTCTGGAGCAGGGCCGCTTGAACCTGCTGTTGGGTAACCTGGGTCTCTGCAATAGGCCTGGGGGACTGGAAAAGCTGCTGTGGGGGCGATGTATTAGATGGGGGCTGTGTTGGGAAACTGGTTTGGATGGTCAGCATCTCACCAGGTTGTTGAAGGTGGGCGACCGGCTGCTGTACTTGGGGATTGGAATGGATTTGTGGCTGGAGCAACTCGGCCTGTAGTTGCTGCTGCAGGTTTTCTAAAACTTGCTGTTCCTGCAACTGTTGCTGCTGCAGGTTGCTCAATGTTTGGCTTTGTTGTTGTTGTAGCTGATGCTGTTGCAAATTGCTTAGAATTTGATTTTGTTGTTGATCCTGAAGCTGGATGTTGTTTATGACTTGTTGCTGATTCTGTTGCAGCTGCTGTTGTTGGATGTTCTCCAGAATATGTTGCTGCTGTAGTTGCTGTTGGTCTTGTGGCTGTAGAAGAAGTTGTTGTTGAATCTGCATGTTTCCAAGGACTTGCTGTTGTAGCTGCTGGAGATGGTGGTGTTGCTGTTGAAGGTTACTTAGTATTTGCTGTTGTTGAAAATGTTGTATTTGCTGCTGCTGCTGTTGCTGCTGCTGTTGCATTTGCTGTTGCTGAATCTGCAGCAGTTGCTGTGGTGACAGCGAATTATCTGCGGCTCCCAACCTAAGGCTGTTCATGTTCTCCTGGACATGCTGTTGAAGAGTGTCTGCAGAGGACGTGGGGCTGTAAAGCACAGCATTTAGCTGCTGCTGCTGCCGGGCTACAGCTGCCTCTATAACCTGCTGGAGTGTGGGATTAGCTCCATCCTGGAGCTAATCCCACCTCTCCAACTGGGCTACGCCTTCTTGGGCAAATAAGGGAACCTGTGACTGCTCTGGCTGGGGTGGAGAGGGTGCTGCTATTTGGGACATGGCTACAACCACGACTGCATCGTTGTTAGAACTTTCAGGCGGCAGGCTTTCCTGTGGGTCTCTAAGGAACTGCTGGGGGACCTCTGGGGTTACCGGGGGGATTGTTGGATCTCCTGACATTGGAAATGACGCCGCTGGGGCAATGTCTTGCTTTTGAATTGAGTTAAGAGACTCGAGGCTAGGAAAGACAGAGCGTGCCTGGGGAAGTTCCACATCCTCAGTTTGTAGGGGCATTGAGCTCTGAAAGGACTCCCCACCTGAATGAGGGCTGGAGCTGAGCTCAAGTGTCTGCTGCACTGAAACAATCGGGGCAGGAGATTGCTGTGGTATGAATGGAAAAAAACAGGGATCAGTAAACACTGTGATTGATGGCTTCTGCCCTGAACTGTTTATCAAATCTCACCTTGAACACATTTGTGGTGTGTGGATTGCTTGACACTTCCATTGGTGTGTCCTGGTTTGGTCAGAAGACACAGATTGGGTCGCAGTGCGTGCTGTAGCCTATCTCAGCTGTGTTCGGGTAATAGGCGGGGCACACTTTACCACTTAATGAAACATAAAATACCTGTCTATTCTGTCACATTGCTTCACCGTTGCCTCACTGTGATTTGTTAAAAGTAGGAAGTCAATCTAACATTCCTCCACTGTACTTGGCCGAATGTGCTAGACCAGTGGTATCAAACATATGGCCCGCAGACGGAAACCGGCCCCCAAGAAGGTCCACAAGATAATTTGAAAGTAAAAAAAATGCATAAAAGACACAGAATTCATGTTTTTAATAAGATGCTATATATAAGATAAGATAAGATATCCTTTATTTGTCCCACAATGGGGAAATTTACAGCCTCCAGCAGCAAGAATGTATGTAGAAAGAAGAAGAGAAAAAAAAAATATATATATGGATTATCCGTTAGAGGTACACTGTTTTCTCCTTAGTTTGTAAAGTGTTGGCAGGGATTACATTTAGATTTGATATGCACATGTGTAAATGGTTTAAAAATGCCTTTCTTTATAAATCTCGTTTCATCTTAATTTTAAGATTACTATATTTTTCAATACTAATTGCTTGTTAAAGTTTTGTGCCTTTGTGCAATCAGTGGGATCAGTTGTAATGTATATATGTGAATGATAAAAGTAAATTGCACGTGTCTAAGGAAATCTCAGGTGTTTCATGACATGTTTTGTAACATTTTCCTAATGTTCTTGTGCGTCACTATACCAAAAACAAAAGAAAGACATGATATTTTGGTTATTTATAGCGGAATATAGTATAATTTTAGTGGCCTGGCCCACTTGACATTTACTGAACCCGTATCCAGCCCAAAATGTGAAATGAGTTTTACACCCCTGTTTTAGACAGAGGAATTTGTCATGATGATTGGCTGACCTTTTTGGGGCCCAAATAAGAACTAGCAACAGGTGAGAATCTTTTAGGTAACCAGATACGGGATGCACTTTTGTCAGATTGAACAGAAGCATTTTGAATGTATCACAAGTAGACAGGTCACCATATGTATCTGGTTGGAAAAGACAGCATTCCAAAGGCATAGAATAAGTATGCCACATTTTGTGTCACATGCCCAGAGGCTCTTGGGGCCATTTTCCCAGACACAATCATTGCTTGTCTTCCATCTGCTTGTGAGAGGAGCAGAAGAGGTTGTGATTAATAGACCGCTAGTGAGTGACTAGGCAGCTCTGCAGGTCAACAATGCCCAAAGAACAAGCGTGAAACACTCAAGCATCATCTTCCACTAGTATGTGCTTGTGTGCCTTAAATATATATATATATTTTTTAAAACCTTGGATTTTTACAATACTCTACAATACATGCTGATTTATATAGCACTTTCACAACAGCGGCAGCTGTAACAAAGCACTTAACAAAACAGTTAACATAAAGTAAAATAATAAACACAACACATAACATAAAACACGGACAGTCATGCAGTTCTAACCACTTTTCCATCACACGCTTTGTTGTTTGAAGCAGTTTGAGATGAAAGAGGAGAGAATCAAAGTGTCCTTTAACCAGTGGATCAGAGACGTCATGCTCAAAATGTACACACGTCGGCTACAAGCTAAGTTTCTCCATTTGTGTGCACTATAGTACAGAACATTGATAAATAATAGATTAAACAGTTCTGTTAATGTTTTGCTAAACTTAATTTTTCATCAAAATTGTACTTTTTCATTATTACACAGAACTAATCTGTTCTAGGCGGCCCGGTAGTCCAGTGGTTAGCACGTCGGCTTCACAGTGCAGAGGTACCGGGTTCGATTCCAGCTCCGGCCTCCCTGTGTGGAGTTTGCATGTTCTCCCCGGGCCTGCGTGGGTTTTTTCCGGGTGCTCCGGTTTCCTCCCACATTCCAAAAATATGCATGGCAGGCTGATTGAACACTCTAAATTGTCCCTAGGTGTGAGTGTGAGTGCGAATGGTTGTTCGTCTGTGTGCCCTGCGATTGGCTGGCAACCGATTCAGGGTGTCCCCCGCCTACTGCCCGAAGACGGCTGGGATAGGCTCCAGCACCCCCCCGCGACCCTAGTGAGGATCAAGCGGTTAGGAAGATGAATGAATGAATGAATAATCTGTTCTATTCTGAATTATGCAAACTGACATATGTAGTGTGTGTATTAGGAGGGGTTTGTAGGTAGGCAGCATGATAGCATGATGGATGGATTGCAGGCTGATGTTAGTGAAATATTTGTCATCATTTTAAATGGCACAGTGCTCGGCTGGTTAGCACGTCCACCTCACAGTGCAGCGATGTGGGGTTTCGATTCCTTCCTGTGCAGAGTTTGCATGTTCTCCATCTGCCTGTGTGGGTTTTCTCCGGGTGCTCTAGTTTCCTCCCACATTCTAAAAACATGCATCACAGGTTAAGAGGGCACTCGTCCCTCAGCGTAATCGAAAGTGCGAATGATTGTTTGTGTACCCTGCGATTCCCTGGCAACCAGCAGTTCAGGGTGTACTCCGCCTACTGCCCGATGACAGCTGGGATATACTCTAGAACACCTGCAACCCTCGTGAAAATAAGTGGATTCGAAAATGGATGGATTTTAAATGACATGAAAAATCCAGTAAAACAGGACCCAAAAAAAAGTCAAATAAGTAGTCGATGACATTTTATTGACTACCATGAAAAAATTGTAGTACGCACACATTAAAAGAAATGTTTATCCTTTTGTGAAATCTTTATGACACACAAAAGGAAACTATACTGTAGGTCATTCCAAAATTGTGGATCCTGTGGTTTTTTTTGCAGTTGGTCCTCGTTGGCAGTGGTGCAGTGCCACCCTGGTGTTGTGAAATAGCCGGCTTGTAGGCGGTCTCTGTCATCGGCCTGATTCACAACACCAGCTGGGGCACACACACCTGAGGGACAAGTCTTCTGCACTTGCTGCTGCATGATGCTTGCATCAGTTGAGCGGAACAAGCTGGATGTCGCCAATCAAGTGATAGAACTAAACCCAGGCTTATGTGAAAAAAAAAAACATGAGTATGAATATAATTGAGGCTATTGGCTCAGTCGGTCTGTGGCCCCGAGTGAACCTCACACGTGTATATGTGGAGCACTGACAGAATGAGCCTCCATCTGTGTTCTCTCAGGCCAGACTGAAGGACACAGAGTATGGAACACACAGAATAGTAGAGCACATAGCAGGCGCGATATTGCTTCCCAAAATGAAGGCTGTCAGCAAATTACACATAACTCTCACCACTCTCAAAATACTATTGTGTGTATGTACGTATGGTATGTGTGTGCGTGTGTATATACACACACATATATATACACTTGTTCATCAGAATACAAAACGAGGCTAACAACATAGACCATGCTGCTTCGCCCACTGAGTGCATGTAAAACATGTTTGAGCCTGGAGGACTGTGTGGGGGAAAAAAAACAGTGCTATGGTAAAAATTTAAATTGACCAGAGATTTTACAGAAGCATGTCAGAATCTCTATTTCTAGAAACCCAAAACGCATGCAATCAAATAAAGCAGTGAATAAATCAAGCAAAAATGTGAACGGAACAGAACAACAACTGAAAAGTACTTTTTTTTAATTCCAAACAACTTGCAGTACAAATATGAAACAGTACAATGGGGAAAGGATCAAAAGATATAGACTAATGATGAAACACAAGATACGCATGCAAACACAAACAATGCATGTTTGCCTCATTAAAATAAGATGATGAAAATGAGAGTGTGGTAATCGGTGGATGTCAACAAAACGTCCCTTAGTTGTTTTTGGTTCTGTGTGCAGTGATATCTTAGTTCATCAGCAATTCCATCTGCACCAGTCTGGCATTGGTGTCTCCAGCCATGTTATAGGGAATCATTCCAGCGAAGGTGATCAGGGCTCGAGCTTGACCGCGCAGCTGCTGTGATCATAAGACATCAAGTGAAGATTACCGCACAACCAGAGCTTGATGGGATGTGTCAAATCAACAATACCGTTTGGAATCGGTTGATAAGCAGATTAAAAAATACCAAAAACTTCATATGGGTACTTGAGGAAATGTCTGAATGATTGATGATTGATTTGTCAAATATGGATTATTCTTCCAGTTAACTTACTATGACAATTTTAAGTGGTTGCAAATGGGGAAAAATATGTGAAATAAGTAGTTCTGGAAGATATATACAAGTGCATCTCATTATAAAAGTTCATGCAGTTCAATATCAAAAGTGAGAATCATATTTTATTTATTCACTAACCAATTGGAAAAATGCCTTGCAGACAGCCAATTGCTGCCTAATTTTCATCTTGAAAATCATTTTGGATTGCTTTTATGCGATGTTCTGAGATTATGAGGTTTTTTTTTTTAAGCTGTAACTCAATCAACAAAATATCAAAAGGATGACATTGTGAAGTTTCGGGTAGAACGTTGCTGATGTGCTTCCTAAACAGCTCACAACCTCACCGTGTCTCTGTCATCCAACGTCCTCTGGGCTCGTCCCTGTGTGCCAGCTGGCGCCCCCTTCAGACGCTTGTACTGCGTGAACAGGATGTTCATGGAGGCTAGAAGCACCTCTGACAGATTGTGGCGCACCTACGGAGGATGAAGACCATATATGTCTCACATCACTGAATCACAATGTTTCTATTTTCATTCAAGAGCTCATCATCACCTCGTCGCTAAAGTTCCTGAAGGCAGCTACTCTCTCCTCCACACTGTCCTGGCTGAGGGGCAGAAGCTTTAGACGCTCCATCACCTAACAGGCAGGGATAACATTAAGGCCATGAACCTCACTTCATCTTGCTCCTTATCAGAGCTACAACACTTCAACATAACAAATGCAGCGATTATCTTCTTTCTCCTCGCAAATAAGTGGCAAAAACAACGAGTTCTGAAGAACTCACATTATATGCGCGATCGACATGCCCTGCATGGTACTCATCAAAGAAGGTCATCAGATCCAGAAGCAGGTAGAAAGTGCTGTCGACAAACTTGTCACCTGCTATCCCTTGTGAGCGGTACCTGTAGGTGGAGACGAAAAATCATCTGCTTTAATCCTTTCTATGAGCTTGAAAGGATTTCAAATCATGCATAATGTAAGTTTCAGTGTGTTCTGACCTCTCCGCAATGGCCACCGCAGTGTTTTTTAGCCTCTCCTTATTAGACTGAGGAGCGCTGACCTGAGCAATGACAGGACTCAACAACCTGTTCATCAGCTCCAAAACCTTGTCTGGATTCTTCCCAGGGCCAAGGTGTGATGACGCAGAAAACACAGAGAACACGGGCAAAAGGAAACAATAGGAGGGTTTAGATTAGCACTGCTCTGGAAGAAAGTGTGACAAAGACGAAGGTGTCCTCACCTTGGCCAGCTCATAGAGTTTGACGGCTTCCTCAAACAAACCCTTGTTTTCAGCTTCCAAGGCCACTTTACTAATGATAGCCCTGGTATCTCCAGCGAACTTATCAATGACCCCGAGCTGGAGAAAGACGGAAGAAAAATCAGGTGCTAGTGGAATGGGGACATCTTGATTTGATACGCTACAAGGAACGTGAATCATGCCAGGAGTATTGATTGAAGCCGAGGACCTTTGAAATATGTCGCCTTCCAGAAAGGATGCATAATAAATGATAATATTCTGGAAAACCTCTTTCAATTCAGCAGTTCACTTCAAAAAGTGAAATTCATACTATACAGATTCATTGCACACAGATCTTACAGCGAACTAAAAACCAAAATTTACCATTGCAAGAAATTCTAGTGTTACGTAGGAAAAGATTTAATGAATCTATACATTGGAAGTTTCACTTTTTGAATTGAACCCCTGCAATAAATTAAAATTTCGATCCTAATTATATTTATTGAGAATCATGTGTCCTGTTCTGTATTTCAGGTTCATCTCAACTGTTCGACAGTCAAATTAAGGACATTTAGAATTGCAGGGAACAAATTCTGAGCTGTTTACATGTACCTTAGTAGATAATGAACACTGGTTTATCATAGAAAATCAAATTAAATAGCAGTCAGTTGAACACACAGTTCTTTCAAGACCAAAAACGAACCGGTACACTTCAAAAGGTCAATTGGACTTTAGTTACTCAAGGTGAGGAAAAATTCTGATTTTAGGGAAAGTTCTTACCCTCCTACTGCCGTCCTTTTCCAATCTTCCGAGTAACATATCAAACTGCAAAAGACAAAGATAAAACATTCCCATCAAATTAAGATGTTGCTCTGAATACATATTTTGGTGGATGTCTAAACAAGTCTGGTATTTGGAAATGATTTGCGAATGCTTTCCAAAGCTATCAATTCAATCTGCCTAAAGGTGCACGGTAATTAAAGCCACACCCACTGCAACATGATTCTGAAGAGGACTTTGATGAACTCAGTGATGCCACCGGAACTTATTTAATAATTTCATGAAAGTTGTCCCATTTATTTTGGTTTTCGGGTGCGGGCATTATCCAAGAGAGGTAATGCAGATGAAACTCATTTTTAGGCTCAGTAAACATACCCGAGTATCAAACAAGTCAATCGGTTGTCTTGTGATCTATTTGTCGTTAATTGACCAAAAAAACATGTTGGAGCAAATTATGCAACTTACCTCACGACTCTCAATAACAAGTTCACTGACACACCGCATGAACATGTTCTCCCCCTGGCTGTCCTTCTCATTTCTGCACATAGGTATTGCATGTGTTTGAACACATTTTGGAATTTTTCTTTTATATGTGAAGGGGAAAAAAGCAAAACTGAGTCAAATTACCGTAAGAAGTAAAAGTACTGCAGGGCTTCCCTTGGATCAGTGGACTCAAATTTGCGAGTGTAGAGCATGAGCAGGCGGATAAAGTTGAGGCGGCGCACAGTCGGGGGGTCGCCGGGCTCTTGACTCACTGCACATAGATGCCAATTGAAAAACCACGTTGTCTTTCCCTCATCCGACTGTATGTTCTTATACTTACGCAGCTGAGCGCTTTGGCCAGAGGACTTCAGCAACAGCCGTAGCTCATACAGCACCAATGCTACGTGTACGGCATGACTCCGAAGTCTCTCAACACGAAACAAAAATGCCACGGCAGCCTCAAACTGAGCGGTCAGGAATAGGACCTGGAAATACAGGAAAGGCTGCTGGCTTGCAGAGAAATGGGATTCTCCTGTTGGATGAAAGAAAAGAACAAAATTAAATACAAACCTCTGCCATTCTTAAAACTTTGGAATAGTCGTGAAATACTTGCATATTTCATGTTTCAAAATAAATTCTAATGTAATCAGTTAGAATATCATAAAAACGTAGATTTCAGTAATTATATTAAAAGTTAAACTTTTGTAATGCATACACTCATTCAATACAGACTGATAGATTTCAAGTGTTAATTAGTTTTAATTTAGATTCTCTGAGGCATCATAGTGGCGTGCTTCAAAATGGCCACGCTTCGAGCTTAAACCTATTAATTCACCACTAAGTGTCACTAAATTCTACACGGTACCTTTAACAACGAGCGGATGCTTGATTGTAACAGAACAAAGTGGAAGGAAGGAAATACGATACAGAAATGGCGGTATTGTAAGTGCAGCGGAGGCCTCAGTTTTCATACGTTACAATAAAGTAAGTAGCTTGCTGGTTCCACATCACTTGTAATGAGCGCAGAGAAACACCCACGCTCAGCAAATGAGGGTGAAAACAGCCTGCTTCCGTCAAACTCTGCAGGTGGACCCATTAGCTGCACAGCGAAACTCCAACATTGGGAACAATAGAAACGCAATTAAATGTGGCACGGCTTTAAATTTACTCAGACACAAAAGAATGTCTAATTTGTTCCACATAAACCGTACGAGCTATACTTTAGAGATCTAATAGTTCATATTCTGACTGTCTGACTATGGCAACTAACATGGAAGTACAAGACTTTAGAAAACATTCTCGAATGCACAGGTACTTAGTCATCAAGTTTACTTTTTAATTATAAGGCCTAATCCTCTTGCTGCCTCCAAGTTTGAGGAGTGGAACAGGGTGGACTATGTCAGCCATTTTATAGGCTTATCTCAGACTGGCAGTGCTTTGGTTCAAAAAGCACCGTGCATATGAGCGAGAGAGAGAAGAGAGAGAGGGCGAGAGGGAAAAAGGATGAGAGAAGAAAGATAAAGAAGGCGGATGTTTTAGAAGGAGCAAACGTACAAATGGAGGGTGTCAAAAAAGAGGGAATGGATGGTGGAGAAACAACACAGGACTTGTGAGAGGACTGAATGAAAATGAAGGATAACCAGAGAGAAGAGAAGGACAGAGCACAGGATACGGAGAAAGAAAGACAGTAGAGGCCAAGCGAGGCGGGTGAGTTCTGGCAGAAACATAGCGAAAGAGAAAGCTCTGGGCTCCATGTCCCACTGTTAAGCAAGATGGAGGACAACGGGGAACATGGCGCCAGGCAACTGAGGGAGCCAAGGCACCGAGGGAAAACGGAATGGGGCTTGAAGCTGCACTTCCTCATGAGCAGAGAGGGCGCAAGAGGCAGAGACAGAGAGACAGAGAGAGAGAGAGACAGAGAGAGAGACAGAGAGAGAGACAGAGACAGAGACAGAGACAGAGACAGAGACAGAGAGAGAGAGAGAGAGAGAGAGAGAGAGAGAGAGAGAGAGAGTGAGGGCTATTGAGCGCATCCCTCAATCTTATCAGAATGCAGCACGATCATTGTGCAAAGACAGCCAAGGGAGAAAACCGTGATGTCTTTTTTTTAGGGGGGAGGTGTCACAGACACATGGATAGTTCCTTTTCAAACAAGTTTAGGAATGTTTGATGACAACATTTTCCTGACTGTTGAAGTTGTCTGTCACTTGTGAGGTTGCTGAAAGACTAAGAGCAGCTCAGTACGGTTGAAACGGGTCTTTCTCATCATCACTGATGGAATACAATTTATGCTCAAAAGATCTACATAGCTGGCTACATCCAGCGACTAACAATGCAACAGTCTGGGAAGTTAACTCAATATTTAAGATGGCTTTACCAATTTATTTAAAATGTTTTAATTAATTAATAAACAAATAAATGTGTTGTTTGATTATTATAAGCTTGACAGATTTTAAGTGTAAGATTACATTTTATTTGACATATTAAAAGGCACCTGGCAGGAATCCCAACAAGTCTTCTTGTGAAGCCTGTGGATTGGGATTCAGTTTTAGATTGGTTACTGACCTTTGATTTTACACGATATCCGTCCGGTCATTAACGAGGTCAAGCAAAAGCAAATGGATTCTCTTTGTAAGTTTACTGCCTTTTTCTACAATGTTGCAAAATAAAAATTACAAAAAATAAAATTAAAAAATACAGATTCACAGTTGATCTGCAGTTCTGTGAAAGACTGCGTACCATAGTCCTCCAGTAGTTGTTTCTGTAGCTGTGGCAAGGTCAGTCGGTCCTGAGGTGAGCTGCTGCCATCATCATCGAAACAGACCTGATTCAGCTGCAAGGAGAAAGAATGATGCAAGAGTCATTCAGATGAGAGTAAATAGCGACCCGAGAAACAGAATAACACTTGCATTATAAGTCTTTACATTGAGAGCAAGCTTCTGTTTATGGGTATGCTGAGAACAATTTCACCAACAAAGATTTGAAACACTCACTCATTCATTTTACAATCCGCTTATCCTCACGAGGGTCGCGGGGGATGCCGGAACCTATCCCAGCCGTCTTCGCGCAGTAGGCAGGGGACACCCTGAACCGGTTGCCAGCCAATCGCACGGCACACAGCGATGAACAACCATCCACACGCACACTCACACCTAAGGACAATTTAGAGTGTTCAATCAGCCTGCCATGCATGTTTTTGGAATGTGGGAGGAAACCGGAGTACCCGGAGAAAACCCACGCAGGCCCGGGGAGAACATGCAAACTCCATACAGGGAGGCTGGAGCTGGAATTGAACCCGGTGCCTTTGCACTGTGAGGTCGAGGCGCTAACCACTGGGACACCCGGCTGCCCAGATTTGAAACAGACATACTTTACCTTTAGCCATAGATAGTCTTCCGTCTTGTCCGCCACCTCCCCATGGTTATCGCTGACGTCACATTTCCCAATGAGGCAGTAAACAGCTCGCTTGTAGGGATCGGAACTGTTCCTCAGTACTCTGCGGTAGTGGAGACGAAGCTTGTTCTCCGAAGTCGGGGAAAGGCTAAATGACAAAGAAAGAACAGATGAACTCCATGAAGAGTATTCTATTACAAGTAAAACTCCAACGAAATGTGTGCATCTTTGTGTGTGTGTAAACATTAAAACAAATAAAAAATTCTCACCGTCTGTCTGGGCTGTTTGCGTACTCCTGGAACCAGGTCTTGAAGTCTCCCAGCTGGTGTTGCACTCGATTGACTACGTGCATGGCTGCATTCAAGTCTCCACAACGTAGACAGTAGTAGATCACAGCCCACAATGGGTGGCCTTCTATCTCACCATCCTGTTGTATGAGCAGACGTGAGGGTTAATGCATTGCAACAAACTGAAAAAAAAAGCTCCACTTTCCAGTAAGCTGCATATCAAATCTTTTTGTGGCTTTTTTTGTAAACAACACTTGCATTGGTGTAGATCTTGGCAATGAGGACAATTAAAAAAAGAACAAAACAGGGAGAAAAAAAAAACAGTCTCTGTCAAAGGCCATCATTGCGTATGACCAAATCATGGAGAAGTGAAAGCAGGCGAAACAACAACATGGAGAGGATTTACCACCGAATAATTTGAGTAAATTTGAGTTACTTAAGAAGTATTAAACTGGTAACCGTTTGCATTAATACTCAATACTAGGGCTGTGTGATAGGGCTAAAATTGAATGTCTCTGTATTTTTTCCAGATGTCTCGATAACAATGTGATGACCATATTACTAGGGGTTCAGTGGATAAAATAAGCATTTTTTTAAAGAAACAAACTATCAGTCCAAAAAGATGCATAAAGTGTAGTATTTTTAACTTATTGACAACTATCAGCAAAGTCAGCAATATATTACATATAATTAAATTCACATTGTACTGCAACTGTGCTTTAATGATAAATAGTAATTTTATGCTACAACAGAAGTGTTTGTTATGTTTGTGTACGTGCGTGTGTGTATTAACTGCATCAACATGTGTGTTGTTCTGTATCAATTTGTACAGGCACGACCGTAGTGCAGATGAGCAGTTCAGAATGTGGATGGATGTATGGTGTGGCTTGAGGAAAAAAAGTTAACTACTCACCCCCGCACATGGAGATGTCTGTGTATGCACTGAGGCAGTACATGGCGATGTGATTGTGTGGACTTCCCAGTGATATGAACTATGCCTGGATCGTGTTTTGAGGGTCCCCATCCAATATTTTATGTAGTATGACTTTTTATTAATCCACAAAAAGATGGTGGCAGTCAACTAAAACGTAGGTTGCGACGGAAATAGGATGCAGACCGCGCCACACCGGCCCATTCAATTGAACAGACCGGCAAGGTGTGGGCTGCTCGTACATTTTTACAGGTTCTGGTATTTTATCCACTGGTAATTTTGAACTTATAAATATGGTCACATAATGTTTGAAAACACAATGTGTGTGTACCGTCCGTATATACTTGACAGTGACCACGACAAAGGATTTCTTTTAATGTGTGCTGTCTAGGCAGTAGCTGCTATAGTCGTTACTCAATTTTTCAGTGCTGTTTATACAATATTTTTGTTATCCACTGCTCGTGCTCTCTCTCAATTTACGTTATGTGTTCTAAATGTGTACTATTGTTTTAAAAGTCTTTCTGTAGACCTTAAAATGATGTGCAGGAAATCTATAAAAAGATGGCGAGGGCTGTATTAAAATGTGGTATTTCTATATTGAAGATTTTCACTTATAATGGCGATTTGTGGTAGGGTTCCAGAATGTAGTCCCCACATGGGGGAAAGGGGGATTACGGTACACACATAGCAAATCGAGTTACAGGAATTCTAGGACTGTATGTTGCACATTCAAAGCGTGAATTACCTGCATGCCAGGCAGGGGACCGGGTAGCTTGATGTTAAGAAAACTGCGTACAAGCTGGTACGTTCCCGGCACCCCTCCCAGGTGGGCCTGATGAAGGTTTCCGAACACAGTCACCATGGTATAATTTTTATAACTGTAAGATAGGAGACACAAGCCACAGTAAAGCCACAATAACCATAGCCAGCTGCATATTCACATTGAATTTAGTGACGACATCATCATTAAAACTTTCTTAATTAGAGTGAGAAGTGAATACAGAAGCTCGCCTATTCTCTAGGAACCCGAGCGCCTGCCGCACAAATGCCATTTGCATCTCAATTGAAGTGCGACTCTTCAGCGTATCTTTGGCAGGAACCAGCAAAACATCGGTCATCTGTTTCACCATGAGCCACAGGTCTGACACATTCTAGAGGGAAGATGGCAGCTAATGAGAAATGCCTGCATCCAAAACTGCAAAGCATATTTAATTTGCAGTTACATGATATTACCTTGTCGTCCAAGCTTTCTGCTACAGATGCACATAAATCTCCCAGATTCGGCTGAATATGACCATTCACAATCTTCTCGTTGAAAATGTAGATCTAAAACAGGACGTGACAGTTACAAATAAACAAATAAAAACAGATTACATACCCAGCAGACAGGAAAATGCTCAGTCATTAAAAATTATTGCCACATTTGAAATCATGCCGTAAATATTTTTAAAAAGTCTACCATTCCATCTTCAGCTTCCACACTAAAGGCAAACATTATGACCATCGAGTGAAATGGTTGACAACAAAAAACAACAAGAAGACAATTACAATGCTGACGAGGTCTTCAAAAAAGATGACGAAAACTAGACAAATGATGCTGCATGCAATGTGTCGACACATATTGTGAGATGCAGAACAAACAGAACGGGAGACGGTCAGAGTGGATAGCAAAGAAAGATAGCCAACAGGAGAGAGAGAATTTACCCACAATGCTCCTCTGCTCCCTCATCAATCGATAATATTTGATCTGTCTTCCTGTGACCTCATTTCTATCTAATGATCAGGCATGGGTACATTTATATGTAATCCACATTATGTTTGAATTCAGATTGACATTTATTACAAAATCAGTAGAAAAATGAGAGCTGGCTCTCAAAAAGGGGTAAACATTCACTAATAGGTGAATCTGCAGGTGCTAAACAATGAGTACGGGGGGGTCTACTGTATATTATTATTCATTCATTCATTCATCTTCCAAGCCGCTTGATCCTCACTAGGGTCGCGGGGGGTGCTGGAGCCTATCCCAGCTGTCTCCGGGCAGTAGGCGGGGGACACCCTGAATCGGTTGCCAGCCAATCGCAGGGCACACAGAAACGAACAACCATTCGCACTCACAGTCACAACTAGGGACAATTTAGAGTGTTCAATCAGCCTGCCACGCATGTTTTTGGAATGTGGGAGGAAACCGGAGCACCCGGAGAAAACCCATGCAGGCCCGGGGAGAACATGCAAACTCCACACAGGGAGGCCGGAGCTGGAATCGAACCCGGTACCTCTGCACTGTGAAGCCGACGTGCTAACCACTGGACTACCGGGCCGCCCCTATATTATTATTCTTATTTTAAATTATGTCACTTTATCCAAAGACTATTAAAAAAGAGGTACTCTAGATAAAATGGTTGTTATATCTATATATATGTATATAATTCCTCGTCTCACCCCCCCTCGGGTGGTGTCCGTCCCTCATTCAGCTCGGGTCCTCTACCAGAGGCCAGGAAGCTTGAGGGTTCTGCGCAGTATCCTTGCTGTTCCCAGCACTGCACATTTCTGGACTGAGATGTCCGATGTTGTTCCCGGGATCTGTTGCAACCACTCATCTAGTTTGGGGGTCACTGCCCCGAGTGCTCCGACCACCACAGGCACGACTGTCACCTTTTCCTTCCAGGCCCTCTCCAGCTCCTCTCTGAGCCCTTGGTATTTCTCGAGTTTCTCGTGTTCCTTCTTTCTGATGTTTCCATCATTTGGGACCGCTACATCCACTACAACGGCTTTCCTCTGCGCTTTAGCTATGATCACAATATCTGGTTGGTTCGCCATTACCATCTTGTCAGTCTGGATCTGGAAGTCCCACAGGATCTTCGCTCTGTCATTCTCCAATACAGAGCTAACCGAAGGGCGAACGATCCTGATCATGATCAACTATCGGCCAATAACCTGTCTCTCCACAACATGGAAGCTCATGTCAGGCATAGATAAGTGCGGCTAAGATAAGTGGACACATGGATCAATACATGAGCGAAGCACAGAAGGGCATTGCTAGCGATACCAGAGGAGCCAAACATCAGCTCCTGGTTGACAGAACAGTCGCACAAGACTGGAGGTCCCGACGTACCAACCTGTGCACAGCCTGGATTGACTACAAGAAAGCCTATGACTCGATGCCACATACATGGATCACTGAATGCTAGGAGTTGTATAAGGTGAACAGGACCCTAAGAGCCTTTGTTGCGAACTCGATGAGGATGTGGGGGAAAAACTATATATACTGTATATAGTTTTTGGGGGGGGGTTGACTCTTCATCACATCGTGTTTTATTTCGAACCCATTGTGGTGGTGTTAAAGGGCTAAATTATAAAAACTCACAGGGCGGTTAATGTGTAAGCATTATGCACATTGGCATCAACATTTTAGAAAAAAAACATATATACAGTATATACTGTATATATACACCTGTATATATATCCTTCAGAATATATATCTGTTTAATAATGTGTACTGATAACAGCGAAAACGATTAAAAAAAAAAAAATTTAAATAGTCAATCGAGAATCTAAATGTACATCATGTGAATTTGAGTTTTGCCATTGTGACCCAAAAAGGAATGAAATTGCTTGTTCCAACAAAACCAGGTCGTCCCATGATTTCCACTAAGTTAACTCACCTGACGCCCGTAGGCCACCTCCACGCTGTCCAAAGCACTCCTTCCTGGTGCTGTTACTTCACTCACAAAGCTGGGCTACAACAAAAACAGTGACAACCAACTGTTTACGCTCCATAGATGTAAGAATCTTTTTGATGTAAGCTATATGTACATTTTCTGTTGCTATTCTCGCATGCAAGTGGTGAAGGTAGAGCTATATACTGTGTGTGTGTGTGTGTATATATATATATTATATATGAGAGAGAGACAGAGAGTGAGAGCAATACAAATAGATGTATTGAAAATATATATATATATATATATATATATATATATAGACATATGTATATATTATCTGTTATGTGTTGTGTTTATTACTTTACTTTATGTTAACTGTTTTGTTAAGCGCTTTGTTACAGCTGCAGCTGTTGTGAAAGCGCTATATAAATCAGCATGTATTGCATTATATATATCTATACACACCTTTTGGTGGTGTTACTGTTGTTTTTAATTGATAAAAATCGAAAAGTCTTCAGCCAGTTGGCAAGTTTTCGACAACAGTTGTAATTCTGTTGTTCCATCGAACAACACACAATTTCTTAACGATGAATTAAAATTATAAATAAAAAAAGTTATAAACTTAATACTGGTGCAAACAGTTTGTCAGAAATAGGTTAAACTTAGCTAGGGTGAAGCTAAGAAATGCTCTCACAGATATGGCGTATTGAGAACAAAAAACAAAAGATGTTTTTTGAACCTGCTATATTAAACCGTTGAGAAACCGGTCTTCAAACGTGTGAAATACACCAAAAATAGACACAATTCCTTTTGTCTTCATTATTTATAAGTAGGAGGTGGACGTGGCATTCTATTTTGGGAAAAGCTCTTTTTTCATGACACAAGTTTAAAAAAAAAACGGGTCTTTATACAAAAGACAATGACTTCAATCTGTCATGTTGTAGCAGCTTTGTGCTTTGCAAAACAGCAACAATAATTTGCCTACACAGTATGTGAGGAGTAAGGACACACATTTCATTTTTATTACAAATGTGAAGGCTGCTGAGGCTTGTACCTCCACATCTTGACTGAAGTCGAGGGCGTCCTCTCCTGCTCCAAGGAGTGTGTGCAACACTCTCTGCTTAACCTGCTCCCACTGGACCAGCATGGACTCACGATGGTACTCTTCAGCCAGGAGGAATGTCTGAAACATGCATCCCCCCACTTTAGTTATAGAGTTAAATGTGTCAAATCACACATGAGCGTGCTGGAATGGAAGGAAACAACGGACCTGTGTTTATTATCATTTCCCTGGTACAATTTGTGCGGATATCTTACATGGCCTAGTCTTGAATGCAACATTAATATTCCTGTACAAGAAGTCAACTTGGCTACACATGCAGACCACCATGCATATGCTCAGTCAAAGCTAGCTCAAGACTCAAGTAGAGCTTGTGAAAGCCCATCAGGACTCATCTATTTTAACCCTCCACAGAGATGCAAGGTGAGATAATGGGAACATTAGATAATTAAATCCTTCCTATCTCTAGCCCAGGGAGATCCCAATCTGGACTGGAGCTCCCATTTACCGAGTTAAATTGGTCACCACCTGAATCTCTCAGCTTTTCTTTTACACATTTCAGCATAAGGCTGCAGCAACATGCAAGTGTAATGAACCAAATGCTAATTTAGTGTGAAGGTCTCCATCATGTATGTAAATTGTCCACCAGATAACACTTTTCAGATAGAGTACTGATATGATAGGATCATATCAAGGGAGCTTCAAACCTGGCGGAATGTTGAACATTACCAATAGAAAATGCAGATTTTTTAAAAAACGGTTTTGAATAACTGATTATTTAAATTGGCTAGGTAGTGAAAGGAGCGTTAAGCATTATAGCCATCCATTATCCGAACCGCATGCTGCAGCCTATCCCTACTGTCTTCAGGCATTTTTTGGGGGAGGGGGGGGGGGGGGGTTAACCCTAAACTGGTTGCCTGCCAATCGCAGCGCACACAGACAAATAACCATTCACACTCACAATCACACCGAGGGACAATGTAGAGTGTTCCATTAACCTGCCATGAATGTTTTTGGAATGTGGGAGGAAACAAGAGTACCCGGAGAAAACCCACGCAGGCACGGGGAGAACATGCAAACTCCACACAGGAAGGCTGGAATGGATATCCGAATCTCTGCACTGTGAGACGGACAGGTCTAAGCATTATATTTTGTCATAAATCCTGTGAGACACTTTCTTTAACAGTGGGGTTTGGGATGTAGACATCTGTAGGGGAATGTAATGCAAGCTTTCTTTTATGCATTTATAGAGCATTTTGTTTCAACCCTTCACATAGTTTTTTCCTGCTCTCACAGGGAACTGGGGAAATAATGGGAACGACAACTAATTAAAGGCTGGGCCTATTAGATCTGCTCATCAGGGAAGCCATTTGAAAACCATTCCCTGCAGAGTTGCACCAGAAGGATGTTTCGATCACAGCCAGCAGACATGAGAAAAAGAGTGTTTTTCTAAGTGTTCTTGTGGTCAGAACGCATCAGAGTTTAACTCGATGTTCAATAAAAAACAAACAAACAAACGGATTTGTCCATCCAGGCATGACAGTATTAAAGCTGTTATTTCTAATTTCCCAAACTATTTTGTCATGTCAACATCTCATAATCTAAGATCACTTAGCCCTGCTAATTTCCAGGGTGCTTTATCTCAATTCCCACTTTGGCTCTTTTCTTGACCCGAGCAGAAATCAGAAACACTTGAACGCAGGCACTGACCCTGCGGCGAGATTCCTCGATGGCGGACAGCAGGGCGTTGTCCCTCTCGTTCTTCAAGAAGCCCTGTGCAGAGATGGGAAGGCAGCCGTAGAAGGCCAAGCAAGCCAAGTGAGTCGGAGAGAGGAGGAAAAACAGGGAGAATTACATTTTAGCGTGGCTGGACAAAATAATGAGACAAAACAAAAAATGTGAGTGATTGCACAGGGAATATGTGAATACTTATACAGGGAGAAATTTAGCAGACATTTTACTCTGCAGGAGACAAATCGCTGCTTATCAAGCATGTGGTGGGATTAGTGAAACCTACAGTTGCCATTTCATACAGATGAAACGGCAAGCGTTTGCACTCCGAGCTGTGCTAATTCTCCACACGCCATTTTGCAATGAGACAGCAATCAGCATAGACTCCATTTTGACATCTTCACAAAATGGATTCCCCTGCAAGACATCTCTCCCTCTCCCACGGCTCTCCCTCAGAAACCTGTACCTGCATCCAACTTGACGTGTTTTCAAGACAAACTTAGCAATCACAAGAGTGTTCGTTTGCAAGTTGCCCTTACGTAACAAATGCTGCATGCAGATGCGTATCAGGCAGCACTCGGAAAACGCGAAAGGAAAGAAAGTCAGTGACCACAGCCGAGCATATGGAGCGGCCTTTTTGAGAAAGCATCAAAATGGCAGGTAGCTGATGTGCTTTGTCCTCGGAAAGTGAGCAGAACTGTGAGCCACTGGCTGGGGTTACTATGAAAAACATCTTGGCAGGCAAATCTAAGCTGATTGGGCTTTTTTTTCCAATATGGACCTTGTAAACCACACCAATGAAAAGTATAATGTTATTTTCCCAAGCACACAAGAAATAACTTTGGGGAGGTGTATAATTAATTCACCAATAAGAATTCTGTCAAATGTGTGGAATTGATTTTTGCAGCATTGTACAGTTCAATATAACTCATATAGTACATTACATTATCTTGGAAACAGGCATGAGAAAATTCAGAAAACACTTTGCCTATCCACTGAAAATATTTTGAAATGACAAGTGATTGTATGAAAATTTTCTCGGTACTGACTGCCTCGGATCACAATTACTGGATGTAACACAATGAGACCATCAGCCTCATGACTCACTTGAAAGTGATCTAACTCCTTTCTGATCACGGCGTACTGGTATTTGAAGGTATGATTCATGTATATTCTGCACCAGACGGCTACAGTTCAAGGGATGTCATTCTCACCAAAGACCTTGCTCGGAAGCCATAAACACAAATATTTGCCATTAGTCATTGGTCAATATAAGAACTCAGGCTTAACGCGTTTCAAATGTTATGATTCTTCATCGAGAACAAACTGCTTTACTTATAAAGGTGGTAACACGCCGGATGAACCCCACTCTTGCTTTGTTACATAAATACAATGAGTCATTAAAAAAAAAAAAGTGCTAGTCAAATGGACAAACGCGTCAACGTTGGCTGAACCAAAACGAAGAGACAAAGACACACGTCTGGGCGATTTTTTATTGGCTTCGCCTTTATTTTGTCAGTTTTTCAGTCACTAAAATCAATAGATCTGCATCAGGGATATAAATTGCTTCTCCTCAAATGCCCGGAGAACGGCTGTAGTTTTCTGAATTTATGTACTATAAGCGAACACCTTGAGGCCTGATGGAAGAGCGCATCATGTGACCGCTGTCACATCATAGCTTATCTATTTAATAATCATGCCATTTTGGGTGCTATTTGCTCTTCGGTCTATGACAGACTTCATCTTGGTTGCCAGGAAGGATACGACAGCTATTCTTGAAGCTTGAAGAGGATGGCCGCTTCTAGGCAAATAAGCATTCGTGGCCTCCCATTTCCTCTCTCATCACCTCTCTTGTGTACCATATAAAAGCCACCTGCTGGTTAATTTTCCGACCATTCGTGACATTGCTTCTTTGTCCTATACCTCGCGCTCATGCCAGTGCATTCCTCAGACTCCCCTCTACCTCATTAAACGCAGAATAGAAGCAATTCCTCAGTCAATGGATTGTCAAAAAATAAATGTTATCCTCATAATGCAGGTCAGCAACTTCAGCAAGATTTTTATTCATGACCCATAATTTACAAACAACAGTTCTTCCGATGCAATTATTTTTTCAACATAATTTGTTTTCCCATAAGTAAGCAACCTCTGCTGATTGTTGGATTTTATGGAGTCCTTGCATCCCAGTGCCTTTGACTGATCGTTGAGATTTTTACAATTCACTGACATTGTGTTCTGTATTTCCAATTTGTCGTGAAGCGAACCATGGCTAAATCGTAACAGAATCTAAACAATTTTAACTCGCTTTAAAAAAGGAGCCAGACCGTGTAATGTCCTGGTAAAAAATGAGATACACTTTGGCGAGACAGTCTTTATTTAAAAACCACTCTAGTTTTATCACCGTCTTTGTGTCTGGGAGCTATCTAATTATTATTCCTGGAATTGTTGGAAGAGAAAATTATACATCTCTTACAGAAACAGGCAGTGTGAGAAGAGCTGCTCATTCGGCCAGAATCTTAAACAGCAGTGACACATTGAGAAACAGAGTGGCATCTCTGCTGCATTCCTACCTCAAATGAACTGCAATAAGAAGCAGAACCATTTTTCCGTGCGGTAGTTTTGACGCCAGCTCAATTCGCGCTACCAAAGACTCCATCGACAAGACATTTTTGGTGCCAAATGCATACTGACAACATAGCCCTTAGCAGCGACCAAAAGCACCATTGCTCTGATATGAATGCTTTGTCCTAGTTAAAAACAGTTCAACAAAAGACAATAAGAACTGAGGGTTTGTGTTTCATTTGCGGAACGTGGGAAATTGATTTTAAAATAATCAAACAAACAGTTACAAGGCATTTATATCATGTATGATTTGGTCAGTACATGATGGCTGAGAGTGACATGCCAGTCAGCCTCAGTCAGTCCAAGACTGAGCAGTTGAGAGACTGCTGATGCTTCGATTCTACCACATGGTCAGGCTCAAACTGTCAAATCAAGCCAATATATAAGAGCCTCAAGTCAAATTGTAGAAAATAAGGAAAACATATGAAGAAACATATTTGACAATTGTCAAATGGTCAACATGTTATCTAGGGTGGTTAAAGACGTATGCTTTTTTTGGATGCCCCACCCTTAGATTGTGCATCCTCAGAGACCTGCTAACCACAGAGAAACAGACACAGTCTATGGACAATAAAAGCCCAGAAGCTTTACTAGCACAACCACAGGAGAGAAAAAAAAGGCATTGTGTGTAAGGACATTATGCGGTTGGATGCTATTTAAATCAATAAAAAAATACAACAGACGGAAGTTTTGGACATTCTGTACATTTACCGCAAAGTTTGGGAATCGGTGATAGACATCTCAACACTTTTTCTTAATTGTAGGCAAAAAGTGATGCGTTCTCACATTTGTTAACAGACAGATTGGTTTTCGATGCGCCAGCTCATACAGGCCTTCTTCATTCATAGATAGTACAGAGTGCACCTAAAAGCGGCCTAGTGGCACTTTGAAGGGAAATTCAAGACGAAATGCGTTACAAAGATATTGATGATATGAGTCCGGTATGAGAACAGCGTTTAAGAGATAAAAGAAGGGAGGGCACCGCAGTCCCTGTGTGTGGCATCATGACAGTGAGAGCATAAGGTTTTCTGCGCTCACTTGCCATGACACAAAGAGCTGACCAGTGCCCTAAGTGTGCAAGGAACAAACCACCACACGACACTATCCGGTTGGATAATCATCCACCTACATTTGCAGATAGCATATGCAAGTACATAAGTTCATTTTATTGTCACCCAACATTTTCTGTCAATTACATTTTAATTACCTTGACGTTATATTGCATTTGTCAATGATCAATAATGTAATATTTGCAAAGGAAAGAGCAAGGAAGACAGACAGAAGAGGTTGTGTGCGTGTGTGTGTGTGTGTGTGTGTGTGTGTGTGAGACAAAGCAGATACCTGTCTCATAGTGTGTGCGTAGATTCATGTGTGGGCAATACTCACTCATGCTCAGTGGCTGCCCTGCAGAAAAAAGGACATGTTTGAACGTAGAAGAACATTTAAAAAATGTTTCTTTTCTTTGTCTCTGCCAGGATTTCTGGGCTTTGACAACACAGGAAAGACCAGCGTCGCCCTTCGGTTTCTTCATCCCTGAGTTTCTTCATCCCATGTCAGGAAGGGCCACGGCGGCGACAGTGGCCGCCATTCTGGGGCGTTTTCCCCATGCCCTGTCTGGCCGGCATGGCAGTGCGCCTACAGCCCTTTCCTGCCTGAAAGTAGGGCACTGACGATGAACCTCAGAGAAGTGCGTGCAAGTGGCACATCGAGACTCACTGGAGGTGATTTTATTGTCAGAGGACCATACCAATTGTAACGGCAGACAGAGGGGGGATGTATGGGAAGGAACTATGGATTCATACAGGGTATCTGTTCATACCGTCAGCTGACTCCCCCCTCCCTCAGTCACATATCCTTGCTCTCGTTCACACTCCCTCACTTCATCTAAGCGTCGCTGACAGCACTCTGCCTCCTACTTTCGTCCATCCCACTCATTTTCTTCCTTTTTTATCCATCTACGTTTCCTTTCTTCCCATCCTTCCTCCCTTTTCTCAATGCAATTACAGTAATGGATTTCCCCCTCTTGTTTGATGGCTTCCAACATCCTGCCTCGAAATGAGGCTAATCGTGCTCTTAAGGGTCATGTTTAGTTAATGAAGGGCTTCTGAGTTACATGGGGGCACACAAAGCCAACATGTTACTCTTCACACTACTTGAAGTCACACTCATCCACAGCGGCATATGGCATAGCTGTAGTCCTATGTGGAATCCAGCACAAACTGCACGTGCCGCACATGCACATTCATTCATAATACCGGGAAGAGTGTAGGAGCGAGTGTAACCGACCGTCCCTGACACATATACACACATGCAATGCATCTGACACACATGAAGTACACGCGCGTGCGCGCACACACACACACACACACACACACACACACACACAGAGTGTCGCTATGTTCATAGAGCGCCGCAAACACTCTGTGCTCAGCGAACTGGATTCGCTGCCATCACTGCTGAAGGATGAGTGTTTATGTAAAACACAGGACACAGGACGGGAAACAATGCAAATGGAAAAAAAGGAGGAAAAAAAAATCAAGAAATGGAACGAGGTTATAGAAAAAAAGGAGAGTCAGCAAACAAGAAAATGGTGAGGGGCAAATATGGGCCAGGGAGAAGTTAGATGAGGACACAGAGATGCAATGAATTGCGGTGGGACGCCATTTTTCTGCACCAGCAAGGCTCTCAGCTTTCCACGCCTTATGTTTCACTATTCTATCCATTTATCGGGTGCGCCACATTTCCTCATTTTTGGAAATTCCTCTATCATCTTAACTTCTTCATCTGCAATTACCGGTAGTATACGATTTGATGGCATAAAGAACTACGCAGCGTCTTATCTTATTCTTATTCATCCCATGGCCTAAGAGGCCGTCGGGGTGCCATGGTGGAGGTCTGGGCAGTCAGGGATCTCCAGCACTCTCGGTCCTTAGCTGTTCGTAGCAGGGTCTGGAAGCTGCAGTTAGTCCATTCCTTAATGTTGTCAATCCAGCACTTTCTCTGTCTGCCTCTTCTCCGTTTCCCTTCCACTGTCCCCTGTAGGATGGTTTTGGATAGCGAGGTATGCCTTGTAACGTGGCCATACCAGGCCATTTTGCGACGTTTTACCGTTGACAGTACGGGGTCCTGTTCTCCAGCGAGGGTGGTGACTAGCTGTCTGACATAGTCATTTGTCCGGTGTTCTCTATAAGATATATGGAGCATCCTTCTGTAGCTCTTGTTCTCAGGACAAGGACTGAATCCTGCGTTCCGTGTCTGCTGTGAGTGTCCAACTCTCACAGCCGTATAGTAAGGTGGAGAGTACCAGGGACTTATACAGCCTGACCTTCACCGTGAAGCTGATGGTATTGCTCCTCCAAATTCTGGCCAGTCTTGTCATGGCTGATGTTGCGATGCCTATTCTTGCTTTAATCTCCTTTGTGGAGCTGCCATCCTCACTCACAAAGGACCCAAGGTATTTGAAGTCCTTAACCACTTCCAGGGTTTGCCTGTTCAATGTGATGCTTGTTGGTCTTGTTTTACTGTGGCTATTGACCAGTATCTTGCTTTTCTCTGCACTTATCTCCATGCCATAAGCCCTCGCTACCTCTTCCAGTCTGGTGGTAAGATCCTGGAGTTCAGCTTCGCTTTTTCCCATAAGGTCTATGTCATCAGCGAACCGGAGGTTGCAGATGGGTCTTCCTCCGATGGATATGGAGGTGTGGAACTCTTCAAGGGCCTCGTCCATGATGTTTTCCAGAAAGACATTGAATAGGACAGGGGACAGAAGACATCCTTGGCGGACACCGATCGATGTTTTAAAAAGTTCTCCCATAGTGTTGTTAATGAGAACTGCACTACTTGAATTTGTGTAGAGTGATTGGATGACCTGGATGAGATTATTGAAGTTGTAGTTTCGGAGCACCTGCCACAGCCCCTCATGCCACACACGGTCAAAGGCTTTTTTAAAGTCGATGAAGTTGTGGTAAAGGTCATGTTGATGCTGGAGGTGTTTCTCGATGAGTAATCTGATGTTAAAGATCTGCTCCGTGGTACTCCTTTTTGGTCGGAATCCTGCTTGTTCTTCTGAAATGATTTCCTCTGCCCTGCTCTTTAGTCTATTCAGGATGATCCGTAGTAGCACCATGCTTGCATGGCGGATCAGGCTGATGGTCCTGTAGTTCTGACACTGCCTTGAGTTCCCTTTCTTAGGGATGGGAATAACGAGAGATTGTGTCCATTTTTGGGGCCATTGCTTGGTTACACAGATATTTTGACAGATGTGTGTGAGTACTTTTGTTGTCTCATGCCCTCCATATTTCCAAAGCTCTGCAGGAATGTTGTCGATGCCAGGTGATTTGCCAATTTGCAGGCTCCATACTGCCTCCTCCACTTCAGCCTGGAGTATTGGCACGTCGGCATCTTCGCTGGTAGTCTTTGTGGCGTCGGTGATTATGTTAAGGTTGGGTTTTATTGTGAAATTGTAGAGTTCCTGGCAGTACTCTGTCCATCTTCTGGTTACTGCTGTCTTTTCGGTTAGCAGAGCACCGTCCCCATCTTCTATTATTGTTGCTGTATGTTGCCGTGTCTTTGTCAGTGTCTTCAATGTGGCGTATGCTGCTTTACTGTTGCCCTGTCGTATCCCTGCATCTATGTTTTCACACTGCTCTGTGATCCACTTCTCCTTCGCTTCCCTCATCCTCTTCCTGATATTTTTGTTCACTAGAGTGTGCTGTTCTGCTGCCTCTGGGTCATCCTTCTTGGTCCTTTTTAATGTCCTTCTATGGTCACACAAATCAAGGATGTCATCTGTGACCCACGGATTCTTTTTCTTTCTAAACTTCCCCAATACTTCTGTCGCTGTTTCTACGAGTATGCTCTCCATAGTGTGGTAATCCAAAAAACAAAACTGAATTTGAAAAATGTGATTTGAAGGGAGATAATACATCACCCAGTCTGAACCACACGGTGTGATTAGACAGAGAACTCGCATACAATTTATAGTCTTCATCTAACCCTAACAAGCCGGATTTTCGCCACTGGCATGGCACGCATCATTACCGGTATTTTTTTTTAAGATAAGATAAATTCACAAATAGGCATACACATATCATGATGAATTTTGTTTTAAATCGCTATACATACACTAGGGAGTGGAGAGTATAGCTATTTTGTTAAGTGATGAAACGGCTGTCTTGATCGTCCATATGTATGTGCATTTTGGCTGCTAAGCCTACCCATTTTACTATTTCATCAAATGGTAGGCCAATTCATGTCATTATGAATTTTATGTTTGTATGTCATTATGAAAGTATTGTTTGAAATCAGGGCCAGGGCCGGTTATGGCAGGGCCACCACAACTAGGCCCAATAGGGCTATCACCCTGAAAAGGCGTAATGTTGGACCCTACCAGAGTCTTACAACTGTGATGTAGACATGATATGATTGTGCTAACATTTTTTTTTTTAATTCGGGGTTGAATTCCAACTGTACAACTTAGGAGATTGTGCTGTATATAACACAACTAAGGAGAAATTAACTAAATCAAATGTTCCCGTTGAACCTGAAGTTTTTCATCGCAACATATTTTTGACACAAACATGCAAATAAGTAACCAACACTTTAAATCCGTACTCTGGGACTCTGAAACAGCACGGCTTCCTTCAGTCACATCCTTTAATTTGTGTTCACTCAAACAGAAACATCATTTACACAGTAATTCTCTTCGGTGTATTTGTGTGTTTCACAGGAACCACAGCAGCATGTATGAGGTCATGCCTGACATACTGGGTCGAGCATGTACAAACCTGGAGAGACATGCAACATTCACATTTACTTTGATGAATTGTCTATCTAAACCATCCATACCATCTGACAAAGAAAGAGAGGGTCTGCATTTTTTTTTCGTTTTTTTGCCATTCATACATGAATATCAACAAACCTATTATGTGTAGTAGCTACTTCTTGAGGTGTCGTGGATTTCACAAGCAGTAACCAGCAGGAGGGCAATTATTGTCAAAGCAGGCTGCTAACAATTCATGAAGCATTGTTGAACAATCATAAATCTACATCTTGAAGCATTTATATTGGGCTGTGAAATAGTATTTGCTCCCTTCCTGATTTCTGTGTTCTTTGCATATTTATTGCATACAAAGGTTTCAGTCCATCTAACCAATTTTAATGTCACACAGCGATTACCCAATGAAATTCAAAATGCAGTTTCTAAATCCCAATTGAATTCATTAAGGCACAATTAAATCCACAACTACATGTCCTATGTGAAAAAGAAGAAGTAAAGGTTTTGGAGTGGCCATTCAAAGTCCAGATTTAAATCCAATTGAGATGCTGTCATGTGACCTTGATGCTAGAAAGCCCTCCAATATGGCGAAGTTGAAGAAATTCTGCAAAGAAGAGTAGGCCAAAATTCCTCCACAGCGATGTGAAAGACTCATCACCAATTAGCGCAAATGCTTGATTTCAGTCATTGCTGCCAAGAGTGGCACAGCCCATTCTTAAATTTAGAGGGCAATTAATTTTTCACATAGGGACACACAGGTTGGGATTTTTTAACTAAAGTAAATTGGCATTTAGAGACTACATTTTTGTATTTACTTGAGTTGTCTCTGTGTGATTCCTAAATTGGTTTGATGAATTGAATCTTTGTGTGTGATAAATAGGCAAATCCATTGCGGCACGCAATGCATTCTGGGAACCAAGAAAGACATGTTTTCAACAATACATTTGTAGTCGACCCTGCTATTTCCGGAGAATAGGGACCAGGCTGGCCCACCAATTTTTAACTTAATCAGCAATCTGTACATTTTTCCTGTCCAAAACGGACTTTTGTTTCCAAATAAAAAAAAGAAGAAAAAAATTTCTGGTTGGGCGTACACAACTGGCTATCAACCACACCTCTGCCCTGCATCATTTCTATGCTTCATAAATTATCATCCAATGACTTTAGTGGACATTGTTATGTGATTGTAACGGTTTTGCTAACCATCTTCCTGTAAACTGCTTGCTAAAGTGAAGTCGTGGTTTGCCTCCACATAAAGAGGAAAATATTCCAGTCAATTTGATTGTGTGTGACTGCGTGCGTGTGTGTGTATATATGTACTCCCATGCTGGTAAAAGCTAAGTGCACTCGCAGTCAATCTGCTGCTCAAAAGCACCCAGGCTAATTTACATCCGGTGTGCCAAGAGGAGAGAAAGACTGAACTGGGGAGAGGAAAACAAAAAACACAGTAGGAAAAGAATGAAATTGGATCACAGGGTTCTGAGGAGGACAAACAAAAGTAAATACAGTCTGACACGAACATTTGAAGTTGTGACAAATGGATTATCAGAATCACATTTACTGGCCAATTTGTAAAAAATACACAAGGGATTTACTTTCCCAGTTACAACCCATCCAGAGGAACATGAACTAAACAGTCACCAACAGAGGGAGACAAAACAGGGAGCCTGGCGCTTGGCTCACTCCCGATATCTGAGAGGTGAAGAGGGAAGCAGAATGGGGGGAAAAAATGGCAGACTACAACCATTTTACGAAAAGTAATTGGAGAGAAATAAAGGAACAAGCTCTGAGGAGCAACTGGTTGTGTTCAGTGTCTGTGTAGGAATATGCTGAGTCATTCATAATAGGATATAAATTCATAAAATGACAATTTGAAGAGTTTCCAACAGCAATATACTGTACTGTAATTACCAGGACTATCAGATTTTCCCCTCACTGGGTACCAGGTGGCATTGTGCTGCCTTTCATGGGTACTCGGACAGATGACTCACAATTTGCCAATGCAGATATTGTGTGGTGCGCTATGTCTCCCAAGTACAATCTCAAAATAAAGGGGTCTGAAGGAGTACTGAAGGGGTCCATTTTTGGTCTCCAAGGTACAAATGTTTGTGACGTGCATTGTAAAGTGCACAAGTGAAACAACAGGTGCAAATACGTACTGTTTATGCTAAGGAAAGGTACTCTAAGAGTCCAAATGGACAATTGTTGTACTTTTTTGTTTGCATTTAAGGCAGGCATGTCCAGTTCCGGACCTGGAGGGCCACTGTCCTGCCTGATTGCCATCTCTCCCGGCTGCAACACACCTGATTCAGATGATCAGCTCATTAGCCAGCGAACGATCCTGATTATTTCAATCAGGTGCGTTGCTCCTGGGAGAGCTGGAAAACAGGCACGACGGCGGCCCTTGAGGACCGAGTTTGGACACCTCGGATGTAAGGGTACTAGAGGTGCAACAATAAACAATAAATCCCTTGCTATTTTGCGGTTCGTTTATCGCAGCTTCAGTGCATTGTGGATTTTTTTCATACATATTCATTAAGAAAATAAAATAAATAAAAATGTTCATATACATGGAGTACAGTACTGTATATGTTGCTCTATGCGAGTCGCTGTTCTTTTGCGGCCTCTTGCGGACCGTTTGCGGACTTAAAAAAAAAAAGTTTATTGGTCGCTACTTTGCGGATTTTCGTTTATCGCGGATGGTTTTGTCCCCATTAACTGCGATAAACGAGGGATTACTGTAATCAATAATCAGATTAATAGAAAATAATTTGGGATTTTCGATTAGTCGTTTAGAACACTTTTAAATGTCAAATTGTCCAAACCCTCAGAATTTCAGCTTCTAAACAGTAAATATTCTCCAATTCCTGGAGTTCTTCATCAAAGCAGACTTGGGTTGAATTAAAAGAAAACATTTACTTTTACTTCACAGCTACAAACTTGTGACTTGTAGCCCAAAATATATGGTAAATTGAAAAATTATTATAAATTATAAATTCATTCATTCATTCATCTTCCGAGCCGCTTGATCCTCACTATTATTGAAAAAATTAGAGAAATATATAGAACCCACAAATCCAATATTCATCAAATTAAACACAATGAAATTCTACGACCTGGTTGACTACAAAATTACTCAATTAATGTATAAAGCACATAACAACCTCCTTTGCCAAAATATCCAGCAGCTTTTTGAAATTAGAGAGAGCTGTTATCATCTAAGGGGCACTGATCAATACAAAAAATCCAGAACAAGAACAAACATCAAGCAAAGGTGTGTATTAGTAATTGGTGTCAATCTATGGAATAAGCGTGAAACGGATCTGAAAATGAGCAAATCGTTGGAGGAGTTCAAAAACAAATTCAAAAGATTAGTACAAAAAACATGAATCTGAATTAAAATAGATAAATTTGATATACTTTTAAAATATAGTAATATAACTGTTTGTTCTTGTTTTGGATTTTTGATCAACTTAATTGTATTCAAGGAATGCTAATTATAATGAATATCAGAAATTTAAATAAAAAAGAAGAAAGAATAACTATATATATAAAAACCAAAAGGTGTAGAAATAGAATAGTATAGTATACACAAGGGTAAAAATATTTAATGATATGTAGTTTTTCATTTCTTTGTTTAGAAAAATGAACAATTCAGTTACATAATTAGGGGTAGGACTAGATAAGTTATTTACTTCTTCCTACTCCTTTGAGCATACAACTGTGATGTGTGTTTTTTTTTTCTTTCAACTATTTCTAATTTTCCTTTTATAATTTTTGTTTGACCTTTGTCAACCTGTTATTGTGTGTACTATATATGCTCAATAAAACAAACATAACAAACAAACAAATCACATGAATGATTAATTATGTGAAGTGGTGAAACAGACTCTCAATTGAATCCTACCTGTATGTCAGTGTCTTTAACTGGCTCCAAGGGCTCAAAGGTAGTAGCCGCACTTAAACTCTCCAGTCGTTGAGAAATATGGAATATGTCCAAACCTCTGGAACCGAGGAGGATCGACCTGAAATGTGGATTAAGGAAATTGCCCATGAATGAATATGATAGTGGGATTCAACCAAGCTTACAATGTCTTAACCTGGTTTCTAGGAGAAGGTGTAACAGACTTTGCTGGAGTTAAATTTGTGACTGTGGTGTCAGTCAGCCAAGTTAAAATTAACATGTTTACTTATATTAGACTGAAACATTTATTAAGTAGAGAAGTTATTCAGAAAAATATATTGGGAAAACTAATGAATGCATCACATGAAACGATGTCAAAAGGTAAATGACCTGTGGCTACGTTAAAGTTAATAAGCAGTCAAATTCCTTACGCTTTTACATCAGCAGCATCCTGCGATGTTCGGGTGAGTGTGCGTGACCGAAGTCTCTCCCCTGCCTGTTGGATCTCCTGAAGGTTCCTCTCAACATGTGGCAGCTCTGACACAGCCTCTGTTTCAGCAGCCAGCTGCTCGGCCTGCTGCAGCAGCTCCCCGAATCCCTCGGCATCCATGCCTCTGTAGAGTGGAATGAATGCAAAAAGACATTATAACCCATCTACCTGGAAAATAACAACAACTAGGTTTGACGGCAATGTTGGATTTTAGGAATGTCCATAAATCTTTTTTTTTAAATCATGCTCATCCTCATTAGGGTAACGAAGCTGGAGCCTATTCCTGCTGATTAGGTGCAGGAGGTGGGGTATATCCTGTATTGGTTGCCAGACAATCACAGTATTATTGACCGCGGTTCACCAATCGTCTACACTACAGGTCCTCATCCTCCCTCCACCTTTTTCTACCCTCTGCCCGTCTCAGTACAATGGGGTGCAGAGCCTTCAGTCGCTCTGCCCCCAAACTCTGGAACTCACTTCCTCCCAACATTCGTAATATTGACTCTCTTTCCTTATTCAAAACCCAGCTCAAAACCCACTTATTCAGACTTGCCTACCCGCCTTAAATCTTTCTTTATTTATTTATTATTTTATCTGTGTTTTACTATTGGTCTTGGCTGTACAGTGTCCTTGAGTGTTGTAAAAGGCGCTTACAAATGTGATGTATTATTATTATTATTATTATTACAGTACAGTATAGCTGTGAATGGTAGGACTTGTCTTTATGTGCCATGCAGTTGTCAGACAACCAGTCCAGGTAACCCGGCCGATTGGAAGTCAGCTGGAACAGGCTTCAGCTCACCCATAACACCAAAGAGGACGAAGAGCAAAAGCAAATGGATGGATGTTATGCCGACAAAAACATGCATTCGGCTGAGCTCGATACCAATAGGAGGGAAACACATACAGTGTGACATCATCTTTTAGGTGACCAAATATAAAGAATAATTTAAGGAATTTGAAGTCTTGACATACGATGAGATATGCGGCTCACTTATTTTATTTGTTTATTGGTTTGTTTATTGAACATAAAACATATACACCCTGCGATTGGCTGGCAACCGATTCAGGGTGTCCCCCGCCTACTGCCCGGAGACGGCTGGGATGGGCTCCAGCACCCCCCGCGACCCTAGTGAGGATCAAGCGGTACGGAAGATGAATGAATGAATGAATGAAAAAAACATATACAATAATAATTTGACAGGAAATAAGGTAGATAAAATAGTAAAAAGAAAGAAATCAGTCTTCATTCAACACAGTTATCAAGGTAAAAGGCCTCAACACGTTCAATCCAATTGGTATTTGATGGGAGTAATCCTATTTATGTAAACAATAGCAAGGGAGAAAACTACCATGGACGTGATGGGAACTGCATGTTAAAATTTTGGCACTTCCTAGTAAAAACAATTGAGGGAAAATTTGACATTTGCAGATGTCAACACCCTGGCAACTCAAGCGTATTGCTGTCACATTAAATTGGCACTCGCTCGCACAATACGAATGTATTGTAACATAATCAAGACCAGCAATTTCTGCCTTGTGTGCCGAAAGACAAAGGCGGTATGCGCAAACAGTGAGACTAACAAACCCTGACGACACTTTGGTCTCACTTCGATGGGTCGGCAACTTTAAGCGAGTTAGGTCTGCTATCCTGTCATTGGCAAATCGCTGTTAGCTTGCGGGCTAATGCTAACTCACATGGAGACGGTATGGCTCAAGTTCCAAATACTGAATGAACTTTTTTTTCTTGCACATAGTAGCAGGAGGACGACTATTTCTTTACCTGAGACGAATTACAGTCTGGATTCTTCGGGGAGTATTGTTGAAAAATCAGTCGTATATTCAACAGAATACAGTACTATGCAGCCTTCCGTGATGTATGTTATTTGCGCCGGCACTACAGCGGGCGAAGCTGATTGGACGAGGCAGAAGACCCGTACCGGATGTCGCACTTGCTGGCCTCTCACAATAGACATAGACAAGCTACCGGCTCTACCAGTTGGTTTCCAACAGTACTGCACAGAACCACCCAACAGGGTTTGAGAAACAATTATCAAAATGATAGCACAAGTTATTTCATACGTTCAAGAATCGCAAGACCAACTAGCACTTTTACTAAAGTGTCGTTTCATCACTGGTCTTTTATATCAGTTGTGAAATATCCAATGTACCCAAAAAAATCATATAATGTAAGTGTGGTCCGAAGAACACTAAATAAGTCACATTTCTGACGAGGCGCGGGGGCCACATGTATCGATGCCAGTCTGTGACCAGATATAACTGGCTGCTCTTTGCACATTATACAGTATTCTTACAATAATATCTGACCTAGAAAACTCCCCATGTTGTAAGGATAAAACACCAAATGCTGTATATTTTAAAAAAAAGTTGTTTTTACTTTCCAATGTCGATCGTGGAAAACACTATCTTGCACCTGTGTGAGATAAGAATAAGATGCAAGAGACAACTAATAAACAGCATCATCATCTGAGACTTAAATACAGGATGTACCCAACCTCCAGCACCCATAAAAATGTGGAAAGCTTGACTTGCATCTCATATATTACATCTAATATTATTGTCATATTATTATTGTTGTTGTTATGAAAAGCTAATGTGCTGCCGAAAAACGGAGGGGGGTTCAGAATCAGTGCAAAAATGACTCTAGAAAAGTTTGCTTGAATCTCTGCTTTGAAAAAAAAGGTTACATTTGGACTAATTTACAGTAGTTGGGTCTCAAGTCCCTGCTGACCCTTCAAGCGTAAAATTAAACCACCTAATCTTTTATGTGTGGATTTCTCATGAAAAGTCCTAAATGTTCAATCTAAATGTTTTGATTGAAACTAAACATTTAACGACCATGCAACTGATCGATTATGGTCTTCATGGAATTTAAAATGACATATCAAAGTGAGCCTCTTTGTGGCTGATTGTAGGCACTACAGGTCAAAGGTCCCTCAACTTTCATAAAACTCAGAAGTACTCGTCAAATCAAATCTCTCCAAATGTGTTTCTCCATTTGATGTAGTTATTATCATTCTAACATGTCCAAGAGTCCATATACCCAGATAAGCTGTTTTTATTTGACTGTATAAAAACACTCCTGACCTCGGTGAGCTACCAATTTCGGTACTTGCACAACATTTGGAATTCATATTTAACATGTATGCTGCATTTAAATATAGAAATATATGATCTATTGTCACGCTCCAAAATTCACATCAATGTTTGAGGTTCAGTGTGACTGTCACTGATGGTTTCAACATAAGCCACTTTGAAAATTGCCCATTCATTCATTCATTCATCTTCCTAACCGCTTGATCCTCACTTGGGTCGCGGGGGGTGCTGGAGCCTATCCCAGCTGTCTCCGGGCAGTAGGCGGGGGACACCCTGAATCGGTTGCCAGCCAATCGCAGGGCACACAGAGACGAACAACCATTCGCACTCACACTCACACCTATGGACAATTTAGAGTGTTCAATCAGCCTGCCATGCATATTTTTGGAATGTGGGAGGAAACCGGAGCACCCGGAGAAAACCCACGCAGGCCCGGGGAGAACATGCAAACTCCACACAGGGAGGCCGGAGCTGGAATCAAACCCGGTACCTCTGCACCGTGAAGCCAACGTGCTAACCACTGGACTACCGGGCCGCGAAAATTGCCCAACCCTACGTTTATTTTTATTCGAAGACTGTATCCGGTTAAGTGCTTAACATTTATCTATTGGCATCCTTGGTTTATGACAGTTGTAGTCATCACCACCTACGCTAACAAAGTACAAAAGTCATAATTACAATTAAGAGTTTCATATTTAAATCAAGTGGAAAACCCCTGCTTTCTCATCCTGTGTGAAGGCATGTAGTTTCAATTTGTGGTTTAAACACTCATTGCAAAACATCAGTGCAGCTGCCATTTGAACTCATCACCCAAAGGCATTTTCTTCACACCACCAAACAGTTTATTTGGTCAAAGTACAAAATAACATCAACAAAACCCATGCACAGTATACACTAATGCACACTGTACAGCCCTACAAAATAACACTTTAAACAAAATGTCCAGCAGAAGTCCTTTTGTATGAAGGCTGACTTCAGAAAGGGCGCGTCGTTTATCAAGCCTCGTCTACTTGAATTGATTGTCAATGAGAGTGCCTTTCATTTTGGCCCTCTTAGCCTCGAGCTCGGCCAGCTCCTGTAACCTCCTCTTGCTCATGCCCTTCCTCTCGAGCTGCTTTTCGATCACTTTGGCGTTTTGAGCATAGGAGTCGGCCACCTCTCTGGCCTCGATCTCCTCCTCCTCTTCGTCGATGGTGGACACGGTGACGGAGCTGAACTTGCCCATATCTTTCGTTCGCTTCGTCATCATCACGCGGACCTTTTTGGGAGCCTCTGGCTGCTTTTGACTGTACACGCTGGTGTTACCGATCCCCTGTCCAAATTTGACCACCGCTCCTTCCACGACGAAAGTGGCCTGGGTGTTCTTCTCCTGGTGCTGGTAGAAGAGCAGCAGGCCGCACTTGCCGCACTTTTTGCGGTATTGCCTCTCGATGCCCTTGTCTCTCTTGATGTACGCCTTCTCGTCCTCTTCCACGTTGCAAAATTTGTGCGCGTGTTTGACGACGTCGATCACCCGGGCGCGGTCTCGGGGCCTCATGGGGAGCTTCTCCAGCTGGCAGTCCAGAACCAGCACCATCTGGCCGCACAGGCAGTAGTAGACATGGAGGGGCTTCTCCCCGTCGTCGTATTCCTCTCGGTCTCGCGTGTCCGAGCAAACAACACTTCTAGAGACCACTTTCGGCATGTTGGTTTACGTTCTAAACAAAATATTGTGTGCAAATCATGCGCTATTGATTAAGCGCCATGGCGATGGCATTTTGTCAAAAGTAAAGGTTCACAACGATAACGTAATATTTCACTTCCGGTGTGCGGCACTGTAATGTTTCCTATAGGGAACCAAAGTTTTTACATTCTAAACGTTCCGGAGTTAGCCAATTTCTGTATGTTTGAATGTTTCGTTGCAGTTGCTACGTTTTAATAAAGTTTGAATGATTTTAAGTGCCCTACACACATATCATTTTCAGGCCTAATTCAAGCATTTTCAGTCTTCCGATCGAAGTCATTATAATCCAGATGCCCGTACAGCAGTTTCCCAATCTTTATTGAGCCAAGCGACACATACCTGAGGGAAAAAACCACACTCAGCAAAAACGTCACAAAAAGTGGAGAAACCGGTTAATTACTAGCGTTTAAAAACAATTAAAAATCCCCTGAAGGAAATTGAGTTTTATGTTTATGGTTTGACTTTTGAATTTAAATGTTTAAACGTTCTAAAAATATAATTATTGGATTGGATACAACTTTATTGTCAAATGTGCTCACACTCGCATTCAGGTTTGAGGACAATTTATTTCCTGGAATGAGGGGGTAAATGCCCAGAAAAGCACAGGGAGAACATGCAAACGTCACACAGAAGTGCAAGAGCCCACATCTGAATACCAGTCTCAGAGGTTTTAGGTGGGTGTTTTAACCACCGCTGAAAAAATGTCATTTAATTATTACAGTACAATACAATACATGCTGATTTATATAGCGCTTTCACAATAGCGGCAGCTGTAACAAAGCGCTTAACAAAACAGTTAAAGTAAAATAATAAACACAACACATAACATAAAACACGGACAGTCGTGCAGTCCTAGCCACTTTTCCGTCACACGCTTTGTTGTTTGAAGCAGTTTGAGATGAAAGAGGAAAGAATCAAAGTGTCCTTTAACCAGTGGATCAGAGACATCATGCTCAAAATGTGCACACGTCGGCTACAAGCTAAGTTTCAAAGTCAACAAGAAGCTGTAGCATCGTTCCCTTCTCCTGTCCCATGGAAATCCATTTCAATTCCAAGCGGCGACTCTCGGTTCCAAATACGCATCGGCGCTCTGCGCCAATGCTCCTCTCTCCTCATCCTCAACTTCAGCAGCCATCCATCCAACCGCACCAATGCCGACTGTCCAACAACGCCGACATATCCACTGAACAAAACGAGGTTGTGAAAAATGCTGCCCATTACAGGCGCAAAAAACACAAGCGCCCCAGGTCTGTCCAGCACCGACAGTCAATGGCGCCGACATTCCTCCCAATCAAAATCTGTGCTGGTACAGGCGTGCTGCCGAGAAGGCACAACCACCAAGCACAGATACTTCTCCTTTGACAAATGTCGTGGCCAAGAAACGCTGAAAACAGTGCATATGAGGTCCACATGATGAAACAACAAACAACATGTGACAAAACAAAAGACAAATACACCAAAAAGAACAAAAAAGCAAGGTTCTTAATGAAATGGCATTGCATGCTGACACAGGGAGATTGAACGGATTCTTGTGTTTCCCTGCAGTTTTCCTCTGACTCTTGCGTAGGGCAGAACTGGGTACACCTACACTAACTTGAAGAGCACTTGCCAAAGGCTGCCTACTCGGGCGCCATCTTGGAAAAAAAATGCTATTCATATATCTTCTGCCATTACATAGAAACCCATTAATTTTTATTCTGTCACTGTACTTGCCTACCATAAATGGACAAAGATACTTTTGTAAATGTTTGGATCAATTAAGGGAAATTGGATAATTTCTTACTGCATACTGGTTATGATCCACTGGTGAAAGGACACTTTGATTTTCTCATCTTTCATCTATAACTGCAACAACAAAGTGTATGCAGGAAAAGTGGTTAAGATTACATGACTGTCTTGTGTCGTTATATTTTATTTTGTGTTAACTATTCTGTAAAGCGCCGTTACATCTGATGCTATTGTGAAAGCGCTATATATATATATTGTATGATTCACTCTAAATGATCACCTTGATCGATTATCTTTTAACAAATTCAATCACTTTAATGTTGATGAATTTGTATCGCCTCAAAAGTAACTAAAAATTAGGACTTTGCGCAACAAATGCTGAACTACTTTAATTCCAAGCCTATAATACCAAGCCTATCACTTCTGTGAAAGTACTTTTAAGGTTAGATTTGGTACAAACTAAAATACCAGCTAATGCAATTTATAGAACCATTATTTATTTATTTGGGGGGTATCAGTATAAAAGGATGTACACCAACTGAATTCATATTAAAGAAAACATGTATTTTATTAATGAACGCCATATACAAAATACATTACTGAATAGACATTGCAGGTACAATTAAGTTAATCAAATGAAGGTTCCATCCCTCGATCAAAGGACCGATTATGTCAGAAGCGCCTCACTGACAGCAGCTTGTGTCACACGTCTTCTCTTTGCACACGCAGCCTGACGCACATTTGGTGCATCCGGACGGGCAGCAGCCTGAATAAAATCACAGGAAAATAAAATAAAAATTACATCAGACTTGGTAATCACATACATGAGTGTTTTCAACTTTTGTATTGCTACCGTTACAATAAAAGACCACGTGTAAAAGCAAAACAGACTCAGACTGAAAGACAGACATTAAAATATAACCACTAAGCATTTCCTTAAAGTAGTTCAAGTTAAGATTGCACTCACTCTTCTTGCAAGTGGTGCAAGAGCAGTTGGTGCAAGAGCACTTGGTGCAAGCACAGGATCCAGCGCATTTGCAGGTTCCAGCTGCACATACACACACAAAAAAAGAAATATTAACAAGGTCAGAGTCGCGATTCATAAACTAGAAACGTGCCCCCCCATTACTGTTTCATACTCACTCTTGGAGCAGTCGCAAGGGTCCATGCTGAATGCTGGTCGGTTGCGTTTAGTGTCCTTGAAGAGAATCTGGCAGGTGCTCGTCTGAGTAGTTGTTGTGGGAAGGAACGACGAAGCTGCTATTTTATAGGATTCCAGTGAGCGGCCGGGCCGTGTGCAAATGTTTTCGTGACAAACGATGACAAAGAGTTTGTGCGCACGACCTCTTTTTTTCTTTTTACAACGTGCAGCCAGAAGTGTGTGCACAGATTCAACTCAGGCGACCACAATATTACGTAATCACATCATTTATTCCCTGGGGGTCATTCAAATAATTGTTAATTTGTAGAGAGAACCACTCATTAGCGTGGATGAGGGGGATAAATCAAAAATTAACGGAATGACTGTATGAAGTCTGATTAATTGGTGTGGAGTGAGAATGGCCATACGGTTTATTCAGTTTTCCAGGATCATACACATAATTTGTATTTGTAATATCGTTAAGTATATTGACTCTGATATATATGTTTATCACGTAAAAAAGAACGATATTTTCTAATAAGGGGTGTTTCAAACGACGATTCGTGATGTTTTTATTGCACAGTAACTCTGAGCTGCACACGGCACTCGGTTTTACAAGTTTGCACACAGCTGCCTCAAGGGGCACGTGAGCAAAACACCAATAGGCTGCTTTAGTCAGAAGTGCTGCCTTCTAGGACGGTGTGCAGTGTGAAAATAACGCAATTATTCACATGTCGACAGAATGGAGGGGTATATCAAGGGGAGCATGACTAATTGTTTCTCCGATACAACTTCAAATCAGCATCAATCGCGTAACGTTCAAGCCCTATCCAAAATGAATCGTAAATGATTCTCCTTGAATTGGTTTTCTACTTGCGTTTGAAATGGAGTCTTTGAAATAGTTTGATTTCGGAAGAAACATAAAAGACAATGCCCCTTGAAGTGTTTTGTCCCTTGTGTCGAGAACATTCCTTCTGTTTTGCACTCGTCACAGATTTGCCTCTCGCTTCTTCCCAGGATTGTCAAATCATGCTTTAGTCATCTCATCGTGATGCGACCATGATCATGCGAGGGAAACGTTAAAGATTAACGCACCCGTTCTTCCTGTCAATAGTCAGATCGACTTAAAATATGCACAGTCTTACAAACTCGTGCTTTTAGACCATTTTGACAGTTTGCGATTATATAATAATGAAAATAACGTTCCTGACCCTAAAATGCTTTGATGAGTCACTGGTTTGTAGTTGAAAATTAGAATCTGGTGGCATTTGCCAGCTACCTTGTCACGTTCTGCGTGATGGTAGTTGTAGGACCCCAAAAAGCAGGGAGGAGCAGTGTGGATTGACCAAAATGTATTTAACAAAAAAATACACACAGGAGTACAATGGAAAAGACACCAAGTCGAAGTACTCCAAAAAATATGCCTGAAAATCACAAGTATCAAACCAAACTACAACAGGAAACAAACCATGACAGGAGCACACGTATGCTCACATACTCACAGCTCACATTGACCCACTCAGGGAACTAAATACAAGTGACGAGACAACGAGAAACACCTGGACAATTGGTTACACAGAAGGAACACTGATAACGAGAACAGGTGGCGAAAAAAGGGCACATGAGGAATCAAAACCGGATATAACCAGATCGAAACATAACATACAGTACCTAGGCAAGCGAAAAAAAGGTTGTAGTAGTAAAAACATCCCTCCATCAAGTTCATATGAAACGCAAGCAATGCCCAATTGAATCAATCAAAACATTTAGATGTTAACCTAATCTCGATGCAAATATATATTGAAATCATTATTTAGCTATTTGCATGATTAGCTTCACGACACATTGCGGACAGATATGCTTTGACTATAGTGTGACCTCGCTTTGAAACTTATGATGTGACCTCGACTTGAACTGCCATAGCGACGAAAATAATGTTAACACCTTTTCCAGACGAAGACCAGACAATGCTGAAAAAACGAAAGCATTAGAACAGTCATCCAGAAACCGAAAGGGAAATATCCATTGGGAGCTACGCCGTGCTTAGAATATATAAGACTTGTCTTGAGATGTTACTTCCGTGCATTTGTGCCATGACCGCAACGATTGCTTGTATCACACTTGTGCTCTGAACGTTCAGAAAAAACATCTTGGAAAAACTTCTCCATTTCCAGCCTCTGATTTCACAGCGCACCACAGCCCGAATTCAAACGAACACGCGGAGGACCTGGAGGAAGCAGAAGGCGGCAAAAGGAACCCGGGTAGAGTCCGCTCGCCCTGAGATGGACTGCTCACTGGCGGGGCCAATGACATCCAGCCCAGCCACGCCAGTGGAGTTAACCCCGGGTCGGCCAACAGAGAATCGGACTGGGGCTATCAGGTCCATTTGGGAGAAGAACTGTGACGGCTTGGATGTCGAGCAGCGCGAGCAGCTGGGGCAGGTGCTGTGGGAATTTGAGAACATCTTTGCCCTCAGTGAGAATGAGGTGGGCCTCACTCACTTGGTTGAGCACCACATCGACACCGGTGATGCGCGACCAGTAAAGGTTCGGCCCCGACGCCTGCCTCTGGCCCTGCAGGAGGCCGCGGATCACGAGATCCGTGCCATGCTTGAGGCAGGGATCATCGAGCCTTCCGATAGTCCGTGGGCGTCTGGCGTAGTCATGGTCCCCCGAAAAAAGAGCACCAGACCACGGTTCTGTGTGGACTACAGGCCGCTCAATAAGGTGACAAAAAAGGACTGCTACCCGCTCCCACGGATAGACGAGACATTGGATTTGGTCTCGGGCTCCGCGTGGTTCTCATCACTCGACCTGCGCAGTGGCTACTGGCAAGTCCCCATCACCACGGAGTCCAGACCCAAGACGGCATTCTGCACCACCCGAGGACACTGGCAGTTTAAGGTCATGAGTTTCGGACTATGCAATGCACCAGGAACATTTGAGCGTTTGATGGACACAGTGCTCTCAAACATTCCGAGGCAAAGGTGCCTGGTGTATTTGGATGATGTCCTCGTCCATGGTGGGTCTTTTCAGGCTGCAATGGAGTCTCTGAGACTGGTGCTGGGAAGAATTGCAGCGGCTGGGCTGAAACTGCACCCAGAAAAGTGCCACTTTATGCAGCGGGAGGTGGAGTTCCTGGGCCACCGAGTGAACGGTGAGGGCATCAGCACGCTGGAGGAGAAGGTCCGCACCATTAAAGATTGGCCAGTACCAAGGGACCAGAAGCAGTTGAAAAGCTTCTTGGGGCTGGCCTCGTACTACAGACGGTTCGTGAAGGGATTCTCTTGCATCGGGGCACCCTTATTCCACCTCCTTAAAGACAACCAACCCTTCCTCTGGTTGCCGGATTGTCAGGAGGCGTTCTGCAGCCTAAAAAGAGCCCTCATGAATGCTCCTGTTCTCACCCCGCCAGATACAGCCTTACCTTTTGTGCTGGATACAGACGCAAGTAATGTCGGCATGGGGGCGGTGTTGTCTCAGGTGGGGCCGGAAGGTGAGCGAGTGGTGGCCTATTTCAGCCGCACTTTCAACAAGAGTGAACGATGCTACTGTGTTACCAGACGTGAACTGCTAGCAGTTGTTTTGGCTACACGCCATTTCAAGTACTACCTGTGTGGCGTGCCTTTCACCATCAGGACAGATCACGCTGCACTACAGTGGCTGATGTCATTCAAGGAACCAGAAGGCCAAGTAGCACGGTGGCTGGAGGAGCTGCAGGCGTTCCACTTCACTGTGGTACATCGGGCTGGGGCTCAACACGCCAACGCTGACGCCCTTTCCCGGCGGCCATGTTCTGTTAGTGGCTGCAGCTACTGCGACCGGCGGGATGCCAGGGAGTTGGAGCTGTGTGGGGAAGCGACTGCTGCTGGACCGTCATGCTGCACGTTGGAGGCTGTGGACACTACAGAGTGGGCTGTCAAGCAGGAAGAGGACCGTGATCTCAACCCTGTGCGACAGTGGGTCCAGAGTGGCAGGAGGCCACCCTGGGAAGGAGTGATGGGACTCTCCTCTGCCACCAAAGGCTTTTGGAGCAAGTTTTCTGTGTTACGCATGAAGGACGGCGTGTTGCAGCGTGCCTGGAAGGAACCAGCCACCGGGGAGGAGAGATGGCAGGTGGTAGTGCCCGGAGCTCTTAAAGAGATGGTGCTGAGAGCATGCCATGGGAGCACCTGCTCAGGACACTTTGGCAGCACCAAGACCCTCCGACGGCTGCGCCAAGGGTTCTATTGGGGTCAGCATCGACGGGACGTAGAGGACTTCTGCCGGCGCTGTGACGAGTGTGCGGCCTACAAGGGACCTCAAGAGTAATCGCACGCACCGCTTTAGCAACAGAGGGTTGGGGCGCCCATGGAGAGGGTTGCTATGGACATTATGGGCCCTTTCCCCGTGACGGACAGAGGGAACCGTTACGTGCTATGTGCGATGGACTATTTTACTAAGTGGCCCGAGGCATATGCACTGCCAGACCAAGAGGCGGAGACAGTGGCGGATGCGCTACTGGAGGTCATGTTCTGTCGGTTTGGGACTGCAGATATCCTCCACAGTGACCAAGGTAGAAGTTTTGAGTCCAAAGTTTTTGCTGCTCTTTGTAAACGCCTGGACATGCAGAAAACACGCACCACACCTTTGCATCCGCAGAGCGATGGTCTTGTGGAACGATTTAACCGCACCATGCAGCAGCAGCTCACCATCCTCACCTCCAAACACCAACGTGATTGGGACCAGCACATTCCGCTGGTACTGATGGCTTATCGTTCAGCGGTCCAAAGTTCCACGAGCTGTACTCCTGCTCTGCTTATGTTAGGCCGGGAAATTCGGACACCGGCAGAGATGGCGTTTGGAAGACCTCCCGGCAGCTCAGAGGACCAGCCGGGGCTGGAGTACGCCCGGAAACTGCAGGATCGGCTGGAGGCAGCGCACGCATTCGCACGGGACCAGCTGGAGAAAGCCGGCGCACGTCAAAAGCGAAACTATGACGTGCGGAGCAAGGGGCGGAACTTCCAGACTGGGGAACTGGTTTGGGTGTATACACCTAAAAGAAAAAAAGGGCGCTGCCCCAAGCTAGACAGCCATTGGGACGGTCCATGTAGGGTACTTGAGCGGGTGGGTGAGGTAGTTTATCGGGTGGCAGTTCCCCCCAGGGGCAGAAAGGTTGCCCTACATCGGGACAGGTTGGCCCCCTACCGGGGCCACGGGGTTCCTGTATTTGAGGCGGGGTCCGCTTCATCCGCCAGTTCAGAACATGTGGATCCATGTTCCCCAGATCCCATCAATGTTGTCCCGAGCCAGCCAGCTGAAGGTGCTATCGACTCAGAGCCAGGCCGACCACAGAGGCCGAGACGAAGACCACGACGGCTGGAGGACTTTTTTTGTTGAACCCTCGGGGCGAGGGTTTCATAAAGGGGAGGGCAGTGTAATATCTGTTGCTTGTATTTGTGTGACATCATAGGGAGGGGAGGAGCCAGGTTGGGGGGAATATTGGCTCCGGGAGTTAGTCTGAGTGTGGAGCGCATGGGCGTGAGTTGTGGCGAACAGCAACTCCTTGAATGCGTGTGTTTATTACTTATTATGTTATTAAAAATGATTAAGAGTATCAGCGACTGCGAGCATCCTTCTCTCCGCTACTGAGGGGCATTACAATATGTTCTCCATGTACAGCACTTTGTATACAGCGGTGGTTGTCTAAAAGTGCTCAATAAATACTGTTGAGTTTGGTTCAGAGTTGAGTTAATACAGTATATTTTAATATACCCATCATGGTTTTTTTTTGATCGGGCAAAATCGTGCTTTTCCCATTTTCCCCTTAAAACCCCTCTCTCTGTCACAATTAGAGGTGACATAGCACATAGATCCGCTTGTTCTACTGCCCTAGCTAAACTCGACCTGCTCTGCAATGCAGATTTGAGATTTATTCCAAAATCATTGAACCAGCCAACAAGTAACGAGTTAACGACCATTCACATTCACCCCGTATGGATCTATCATGTATGTTTTTTCAGATGGAGCAGCCAAGAAACCCCATGCAAGCTCAAATATCTGTGTGAAAAGCACAAAGATCAGAAACAAAGATCAATCATACGAACCGCCCTCTACAGCACCGCATGCATGCCTGTCATAGTGGAATGCTGCCTTTAGAGGGAGGCATCCAGTCATCTACAGCATTGGTCCCCAACCACCGATTCACGGAACAGTCCCACACCATGACCCATTTCGGACCGGGCCGCACAGAGAGAGACCTACAAGCTGTGTGTGGCGGAAATGTGCGCAACCCAAGCCAATACAAGTCCCCCTTCTAATATTGGTTTGCCCTTGAAAGAAACAGAATCCCCCAATAAATGAAAGAATAAGTAATAAACAGAAAGTGATAGTAACAAATTGACCAAACGTACAGGTAAACGTGCAGCTGATGGGCAGCAATGACTTTCAAAGATGAAGCTATTTTGACAAGAGAAGTTCCTCCCCCGGCGGTATTTCCAGAGCGACGTAGAGGGGGAAGCTGTTGTGAATGGTATGTCGACAAAAACAAGCCAATACAAGAAACCCGTTGAATCATTTGAATAAGTAGCACCCAAGTGATCATGTGGAAAGCATGAAAATACGAACTTCTTCTGCAGAGCCTGCCAACGTAAAAATTGGCAGTTTAGTCGCTGATGACAACCTGGCATCCGTCGGATGAAAGCAGCAATCAATAGAGTCATTTTTTTGATTAGTCACATTTGCAAGTAGCAATGATGCTTACCCCATATGTAGGATCATAAATTCCAGAGAAACCACACCACAATTGTCGTAGTGTGTGTCAATGTGAAAGGACAAATGGTTCTGATGAAACAGGATCCTGCAGCTCCAGAATGGGAACATACTGTACAGTCAGCCACCATTGGTATTTCAAATGGTCTAATGTTAAGAAATTGGAGTAAATTGTTTGAGGACAAAACACTTGTTTGAACCATTCTTTACAGGAAGATATGAGCCAGTCATATCAGACATATTAAAAGATGCATCTGAGCAGATGCATTTATTTGCTGAGGATGCCGGGATCTTGTTTCAGCTCCAGGCTGAGAATGCTTCCAACATTCTTGTGCCGCGTGTCTGCGGGAAAATAAAGCAACCAACCAGAGTCTTAGCTCGTCTCGCTCGAGGTTTCGTATGTGAGCAAAATAGATATTCATGAAATGACATTTACTGTCAACAGTGTGTGGCTCATTTTACTTTATACAACCACTGTTATTTTAGTATAGGAATTGTAGCTGTTGAGCTTGTGTTAAAAGGTGGGGAAGGACTTTTTGGACTTCAGTTTTTTAGGATTTTTTTTTTCAGAACCAGCCTCACTCGCAAAGCAGGTTAGTTCAGCGAATGTGTTGATATGGATTTATGAGTCTGTACCTAAAGCTGAAAATGGTACACCTGAGCATTCAGTAAATGTATGTAGTAAACGATTTTGCATTATAATGATTTCCATGGTGTCAAATATTCAGCCCTGCAATGTATGTACAAGATTGTCCAGTTTCATTGAAGAACAGCTGTTGCTAATGTTTTGTGTCATTCATTGAACTTGGGCAGCATCGTGTATTAGTGGTTTGCATGTCTGTCTCACTCTCGAAAGACTTTGGATTTAAATGTTGAGTCGGTGTAGTTAAAATGTTAAAGAATATAAGTCTCATAAGTTGTCCACCAATGCAAACTGCAACCACAGAAATAACCTTGCACTGGATTGTTGTGCATAAGTGCTGTGTATGCTAACCATGTTTGCATGATCTAATTACCTTTGTCAAACTAGATAATGGTATTATTACTTCTCCACAGAGAGACAGTGGCATGGATCAGGTGCTAAAAAATGCAGACCGTTATTTCCTGACTCCGTATGTTTACCCAGCGTCATGGCCCGAGGACGGGGCTCTGCGCCAACTCATCAGCCTGAGCCTGTTGACCAACCTCGGAGCCCAAACAGTTTACATAATCTTTGGCGCACTAAATTTCTACTGTGTCTTTGACCACAGGCTCATGAAACATCCATTGTTCATTGAGGTTGGTTATTGAATGCTTTCAGCAAGAACGTCATGATGGACCAACACGTCGAAACTCATTGCTGCATGCTGAAGAAATTCAGAATTGCTTCCTTACTTGTTGTTGTTGTTTTTTTTTTAAATAACTAGATTACAAGGCCACTTTGGGCTATATAAAGACTTAAAACCCCCAATATACTTAGTAAAACTGCATCGCCTCACTGTGAGCTATTTTGAAATATTATAAAGATATTTCAGAACAATTAAGTGCACTTCTACACCACAATCCCAATAAATGTCAATCAAAATGAGCATTATCTTTGTAAAAGCAGTTTTTATACTCTTGCACTGTTAGATCTTCCTAAAAAGTAAAGTACTATATTTTAATTTTTCTTCAATGATAGAACCAAGTAAGCCAAGAGATTCAACTTGCAATCACCTCCCTTTTCTGGATGAGTTTCCCCACAGTGCTAATTTTCTTCTTGGAGATCAGAGGATACAGCAAACTCTTTGATGACGTCAACCGGTCTTCTCAGGGTGAGTGCCGTTTTACTGAATGGGTGCAATCATTCTAATACCATTAAAATGCAATATAAGACAAACTTTATTCTTCGACCCAAGTACTTTGTTTGGTTAGGCTGGCCGGGGGTGTTCCTGAGCATTGCTGGATTCTTGTTCTTCACGGACATGTGTATCTACTGGATACACCGCTCCATGCATCACAAGAGCATCTATAAGGTGAGTTCAAGCACTTCAATGCAATATATTTTTTAGGAGTCAAGAGTAACATGATTGGTTGATAATTGGACAAACTAATAACTTGTCAATAAATAAAAAATATTCATCCATATTCTAAAAAAATTGAATAACAATTGTTTTAGTGGCATAGTTTTATTCTCCATGGTTGTAATCTAAGGTAGATGTTTCTAAGACAGACCATTCCAGCTACAATATACTCAAAGCCCTGAGAATCAAATGATCTGGACCAATGACCACATCCACAAGCACAATTTATGGTTTTGTTGACTTGTTCTTTGGTTACATGAAGTTACAAAGTGAGTGAACTTTGGCAAAGCTTGAGAGAATTAGCATGGTCAAAACGTTCCATCTTGGTAATTCGGACCATACAACATTTTCATAATATCTACTACTGTAGTGTTTTCTACTCCCCTCAGTACTTACATAAGCAGCATCATCTATTCAAGATCCCAACACCATTTGCAAGCCACGCCTTCCACCCACTTGACGGCTTCCTGCAAAGCTTACCCTATCATGTCTACCCTTTCATCTTCCCACTCCACAAGGTGATCATCGACAATGATAATCCAAATTTAATGTATTGCATTCTGTAATGGCTCGATTATTATTACAGGTTGTCTACTTATCTCTCTTCATCTTCGTCAATATCTGGACCATCTCCATTCACGACGGCGACTACCGCATTCCCGGCCCCTTAATAGGCATTATCAATGGTGCTGCCCACCACGTGGATCATCACCTCTATTTCAACTATAACTATGGACAGTATTTTACTCTCTGGGATCGTCTTGGAGGCTCCTACAAATACCCTTCAGTTCTCCAAGGGAGGGGACCAACTGACCACATTGGCAAGCTTGCAGCAGACAAAGCATTGATTCAGTGACAATGGAGCAGTAGTCACACAAACACGATTGCAATGCATGTGTAAGGTTTTAATAATTTCAAAGACACTACACATGGACACATAAACATTTAACATTTGTTTAAATGCTTACCTATACTCTTGAACTGCATGGAGCTGGTCTAAAACATTGTAAAATGATTGAGAGCAGATTTTTAAGAAGTTAATTCAAGCAGAATGTGACCATTTAAGTGCTGACGCAAATTTTTTTTGAAGGACTGCTCCTTAGTAGGAACGCTAGAAACCTGCAGCAGGTAATCAAGAGATAAGATTCATGAAAGCCCCAAGATAGTGGACTAACATCCCAACAAAGCAAATCTGTGAACGGAGCTGGTGTTCAACAGTGCAATGCCAGCAGTGATTCAACTCCCAGTGTTTGGAGTGTTTTCATGAAGGCTCTGCAGGGAAAGGTCTGTCCACTTCATTTCTTGTTCCTTCATGGACTCTGTGGATCCACCATTGTCCTGTTCAGCCTCGGGGAGTTCACTCTGAAATGCAGCAAAGACAACATGATGACATTATTCTAATCAAATTACTGTTCATGATTGTGTGGGCTCCCTCTGGGGTAGTCGTTCTTTTCACAATCCCAACACGTGCACGATGAAAGATTTTAAACCGACAGAAAATGTGTTGTCTCTGTGTCATACTGACAGATTTGGGCGCTCTGTTGCTGGACCGTAACAATAGGTTACATCAAGTAAAGATCCACATTCAGTCAAAGGATACCATTTCACACAGCAAGTTTACTGCTGCACTGTGACTGACTTCATGAATGATAATCTGCATTGTTGCAATCATTTTATTGTAACACAACGTATCGTAATACTGGTGGGGGGTTTCCGATAAGACCCATCTAATGCTTAAAAATGAAATATCTGTTTGGGAAAATTGGATACTTAACAGACACTGCATAACACATGGGTGTCATCATGCAAACGCTGATTTACCAGCGGGATTGTGACGTCTTCATAGGGCAATTTGTCTTCTCTCCAAGCGTCATCGGTAAGATCCAAAACTCTACCGTCTCGTTGGATTTCACTGTCCATACTCAAGACAAGACTTTCTTTCCACGTCAAAAAACCGCTCCTACGAAAAAGATGTATCATATATTCTTGTGTGTCACGAAGAGAATAAATACAAAAGTTCGAAATTGAAACGTGTATGAGTTGTCGGAGTTTTGCGAATGGCGCATTTATTAAACGTCATACCCCGACGCTTAGGGATGACGAAAATGACGTAAATATCAAATGTTGATTAAAACGCTGAAACGTTTCCAATATTACAAACACATTCGAAAGTTTGGTTAATGGAAATGTATTATCTTAAACATCTTCGAGCCCTCAATTTGCCCCGCCTACAAGGCAAGGCCGGTGTTTAATGGTCGCCATGGAAACTAAAGATTGCGAACAGCCGAAGAAAGAACAGTCTTATTTGGACAAATCGCCCTTTGACGGTACGTTTGGGTAACGTGCACCATGTTTTTTTTTCGTTGATTATGGTAGCAACTAAACCGATTAACTCCCCAATAATGTTTTACTTGATTACTACTGTTCAGATATCGGAATATTGTAATAGCATTTCAGATTCATTTACTATTACTAACATTACAATTATTTAAGTATTATAGTATTGCAAATATTTTTAATTACGTAGATACGTTTAAGAGAACATACAGGTATCTGTGTCAGCATTTTAATTTATTCAAAGACAATTGATCACACTAAAGAGCTTGAAGAAATCGTCCATGTACACAAGAGGTGTAGCAAAAAACAAGTCGCCTCACAAATATGTTTGGATTGTGGTTTGTTAGCTAAAGTAAATAAGCATATTAAAGCCAAATAATACATATAATGTCCAAATAAAACCATGATATTTCTTTCACGTGACAGTAAACATTTCTGTGGTTCGTATTCCATATTGACATAATTTTACCAACAGCACAGGTATGAGCAGAACTACATCAAATTGTCAAAATTTGTGTGATTATTAAATTTTAACAAAAGTTGTTGTTTTTTTTTTCCTCAGCGGACGCTTCAGTGATGTCAACCCCAGTTGAAGAGCAGACAGAAAACACACAAACATGCATCAACCTTGGAAATCCAGTTTTCACCTGCACTGCCACACCATCTTTCAGAGGTGCAAGTCAATCGCGATGGTCCAAACCTCAGAACCCCCTCTACAGGACCACCTCCGGTGACTACGGCCTGTATCCTCCCACTGTTGAAACTACACCCTGTACATTCCACCCAAAATCACAGAAATTCACCAACCACCTTGCTAAGAGTGGGATGTATCGTGACAATTGTTTCAACACGACCCTAGACCGCAGCAGAGTGTATGACTGTCCCAATTTACAACACACTATCTGAATACTGATGTGATAATTGTGGTTCTCAATACTTTATTCACGCTGAAATTCTTGATCCTATGAGAAGTGAAGGGAACATTATGTGGCAGCATCTCTTTCTGGAAATTTATATTGCAAATACATGTATCACATTCTGTTGATTAATTATAGCTATTAATTTCCCTGAAACATTGAGCTTGTGTACAAGTACAAATGTTTGGAATAAAATAAAAATACGGTGTGTGATCAAAGTCTGAGACATGTGATAAAATACATAAGTTTGTTTCACACGGTCTTGATTTGGGTCATTTCCCCCGCAATTTTGTGAATGGGAGTGGGACGGGTTGTCTGTTCCCAATGACTACCTGAACTCTGTTGGAATAGGCTACACCACCAATGTGACCACAAAGATGAGTGTGGCTAAAAAATAAATAAATAAATGTATGTGTTGTGGGGGGCAGATACATTTAATCGCTTGTTGGCAGAAGCTACTTTTGAGTCGTGTGGTTCTACACTTTAATGACGTTTTCCAAAAGAAAGTGGTCAGGGTCTTTCAATTGGCTTTCCGCAGTAGTCTGCCACTGAATGTGTCACCGGGGCTGCTGAATTTCAAATCCACATTACGGTTCAGCCCGCGGTCTGCCTTAAGGTTCCCTCCTGGTCCGTCACTTTCTGAGAGGGTTCGTCACATTTCTCTATATTGCATAGTATGTTGATTTAGGACATAATACTTAAAATATATAATACATAATTCCCCTTTCTAGTCACAAAAATACTGCAGATATTGAGCAGAGAAGTGGGATGTATTTTTCACAATGTTTAAGTTTTGTCATTTTACGTTGTGTTTGTATTTATTATAGAGAAAGCTACGGAATGCTTGTCTGCATCCCGGTTGATGGCAGTGAGATTTCGGTCTGCTGCTAGCTGCCTGCGCTACGGAATTTAGCACGGATCTTGCAGGCAGCGATTCCGTGTAGCGTCTTCTCAATGTGCATGACACATTAAGCTATTGGCCATCGACAAAGGTGTGTTGAGGAATACGCGCTCGTTGGGTAAATCTACTCTTATATTACCTTGACTGCAGAAGCACTACGCCTAGTTCATTATAAGTCGTGTTTCCTAACTTGATCAGTTTGAGAGTCATGGTGAGCCAAGCTATCGTCTTAGCAGCTGTTTAGCGACAGCTTAAATTGTCGCTAGAATCCTATTTGGCTACTTTCTGGCGTGTCTCTCTTCAGATGCTGCAGTATTTCGAAATTGACTGAGACGCAATTGTGTACGTGAATGAAATTCAACTCATAAGCGACGCTATAGTTACGACTTTTTAGACTCGTGGTTTTATTTAGAGCTGCCATTGCTTATAACTGTTGCTTACTAGTTGGCTAACAAGCTAGCAGCACGCTAACAGTTTTGGGATGTTTTGTCAACAACACCGATAGCATTTTAGTTCCATAATTATTATTCTCTCTGAGTTACTGGAACTAATGCCCTGTTGAAAATTGAGTAGATTTGTGTGAATCAAGAGAAAATAAATGGCGTTGTAGTTTTCACTGTAGATTTTTAGAGTGACATTGCGTGAGTATAACACTTGTATTACATTTTTGTAGGTCATGCCCTAATAATTTTTTTCCCTGTCTTAGCTTTCCAAAGTTGGGTGAAATCAGGAGGACCTCTAGTACAGAACCTTGTGATGCTTATGATGATTAAAGATTTCATCACATCGCCTGTCCTCTCTTGGTCTACTAACCCAGTTGTGTGTTGTTAAACATTTCTCCACTTTCCCGTCGAGAGTCACGATGATCATTCGGTCCAACCCAAACCTGCCCTTTGGGACAAGAACCCCCCATAACCAAGCTCATCAAATGATATGATAGTAGCTACCTGGATCAGTTACTGTGCCTGCAGGAGCCTTGCACAGGTTCTGCTATTCCTTTTCTCCACAAACACCTTTTCTTCCCCGTGGGAGACCCTTGCCTTTGTGCTTGCTGGCCCTGGAACCATGGGTAATAGCTGTGTGTGTCGAGAGGATAGCGATGTTGAGGACCATCACCACGGGACATCGAGAGGAGCCCGAGGACAAGCCAGGCGGGTGGATCACGGGACGGGCACAGCTGTCGAAGTGGGAGAGTCTCGTAGCAGTCGCCCAAGGGACCCGGTTAGACCCCCACGCAGGGGGCGCGGCCCCCACGAGCCACGGCGGAAGAAGCAAAACGTGGATAGCCTGGTGCTGGACACGCTGGCTGTCATCAGGACCCTTGTAGACAAGTAAATAAGTTGTGTCATGCCCTTATTGACAATATTTATTTAAAGACATTACCTTTGAAGACTAAATGGGCCTATAATGTGAGAGCATAATCTCTGGTCAGCATTTTCTCAGAGAAAAAAATCTTCAAGCATTTGAACTAGATTAATCTAAATTTGTGATTTTACAAAGGTTTATAAAGGTTTTGATATGAGTAAGTGTGTACACTGCACACAGGTAGCTGACTTCTCTTGTGATTCGCTATCGCCGGAGATAAGTGTCTCACATTTTGTTAACTTGTAACTGATTAATATCATCGTTATTGTGGCAGGTTTGAACTGTGACAGTTCCAACAGCCTCATGTACTTTTTGTCTTCTTTGTCAAAAGGAGTCCCGCAAACCATTAGCCACACTATATGGCCAGTAATCTTACATTTGTAATTGTATGCTTCCAATTTTATGACAACTGTTTAGTGTTCTACTGTGACAGACGAGGCCCATAAAAGCATGCTTAGAGTTTAGAGCTGCAACTACAGATTATTCTAATAATCGATTGATCTGTCGATTATGTTATAAATTATTTAATCAAGTTGATTTTTAAAATTATAACAATTTCATTTACATCCATTTATTATCAAAAAGGGGACTAAATTAAAATTGACAAAGCAGAAAATGTACAAACATAAATTATTATTCAGTTCATGGTTTGCCCGTAACATGCCAGGAAATATGCAAAAATGTTGATTTATATTTTCCAATGTGAAGGCAAATGTTTTATCTTGACTCAACACAAAGATCACAAAGTCTGCTTTGATGGAGCACCATAGAAATCTAAGAAAGTTTACTGTTGAGAGACTGAAATTCCAAAGATATGTCGATAAATCGTTGCACCTCAAGATGATTTTATCTTTTCCATTTTTACATGGACGCAGTTTGAAAATTCAAAGAAAAGTTATAACTTGAACAAGTGGCAGTCAGAATTTGCAGACCATTCTCAAGTGCAACAGTCAGAGACAAGTAATTGCTGTCTTTCTGCCATTAAATAGGTAACATTTTTAAGTATTTGTCGGGAAACTTTTCCCATGTAATTAAACCAAATGATTTTCGTGTCGTTCACCTGTAGGAATCCACATATTAGACGAGGCTGCTTTCACATTCATGAAACTGATTTTTCTTTTGTTCCCACCAGTGATCAAGAACCGCCTTATTCCATGATCACTTTACACGAGATGGCAGAGACGGGTAAGAAAATCTACATTTATTGGTCTTCAATAAATCATACAAAGAGAAAGAATGAAGATTTTTCTTGTAATGCATGTTTTGTGAGTTAAGATGTCACTGACACCTTTTTATACCTTAAATTGACACTAAATTTGAAAGTAGAAGTGAAAGCAGAACATATTTCAACTGAGGTTCCTAGTTTTGTTGATTATTGAATGTCATATTGTGCCTATTGTAAGCAACGGCTTTAGGTTCATTTTGTAATGTTTGGGCATGATTATTGATGTACATTGTGAGATGCGATTTACTAGTTTGAAAAAAAAAAAACCGAAGGGATCTTTGCTGAAAACTGAGGGATCACGATGCTGTAACAGCTTCAGCACCCCTTATACGGGGTAGACTCACCTCTGGTTTACTGTCATGTGTTTATGGTCTATTGTTCGTAGTTCTATATTGCGCGTGAGTGGTTTGTCATGTGCACGTTGTTTGCTACACAACTTCTTCACAACCCTAACTGAGAGTTTTAGCTTGCAGATAGCAAGTCATGGGGCTCAGCCATCAAGTCTGCCTGTCTAACGTGATGTGTTGCAATATTCATAGACCACTTGGCAATGCACTTCAGTTTTATTTTGAAAGCAAGGATGTTAATTGTTTTCCTTTAAAGCCTGCCGACTTATTTCTGTCTGCAGTAATGCAAGGGAGTGACACTCAGCAGCATGCAGACATCTGCCAACGACACTCAACCATAATTTGAATTTATTTTCAAACCTTTTTTTTCCTGAGTGGATATTTTTTTTTTTTATTTGATTTGTTTAAAAACCGAGACCATTTACATTAGGGTCGTTCGGAAATTCACTGACTCGTGTGCAGTCCCCTGAGAGTTTGTGTGTTGGGAGAGGCACAGCGCCCTCCCCTCATTCATGTTCAAGTGCAGCCTATGTTATAAACCAATCGGCACCACTTGCGTGACCTGTTTATATCTGTACTGCCTGGTGCACTGTGTCCCAAGTTGGAGCGCCTAGAGCAGGGGTGCCCATTAGGTAGATCCTGATCTACCGGTAGATCTAAGACAGGTCCCAAGTAGATCCGAGGAGTGTCGAGGAGGAAAAAAAACAAACAAACCTTCGTGTGTCTTTGTACATGTTAATAATATATTTTTTGTGTTAATGTAGGCTGCACCCTAATCATCCTATCAGTCTCATTTTCACAAAAAAATATTCAAAAAAATAAAATAAAGCAGGTACATTTTAAATTTACAGTGGCGCGTGATTATGTCACCGGAAGTTGTTAGCGCTCAGCAGTTTGCAATTGCAGCTTGTGATAATAATAATAATAATTATAATACATCACATTTGTAAGCGCCTTTCACGACACTCAAGGACACTGTACAGCCAAGACCAATAGTAAAACACAGATAAAATAATAAATAAAGAAAGAAAGATTTAAGGTGGGTAGGCAAGTCTGAATAGGTGGGTTTTAAGCTGGGTTTTGAATAAGGAAAGAGTCATTATTACGAATGTTGGGAGGAAGTGAGTTCCAGAGTTTGGGGGCAGAGTGACTGAAGACTTTGCACCCCATTGTACTGATACGGGCAGAGGGTAGAAAAAGGTGGAGGGAGGATGAGGACCTGAGTGAGCGAGAGGGAATGGAGATTTGAAGAAGATCTGACAGATAGGGGGGCGCAAGGTTATGGATGGCTTTGAATGTATAGAGAAGTATTTTGAAGTTGATTCTAAGTTTGACAGGAAGCCAGTGGAGCTGTCGGAGGATGGGGGTGATCAGAGCTGTTGCGCTTTATCTTTTATCGTCATGATTCTCATTCAGAGTTTGCTTCGTGTACAATTCACCGAGGGCACGAGCAAAGAATAGGAATCGAGGAGGGCCCAGGGAAGCACTTTAAAACGGTACGTGTGAGCTATGATAGTTAACAGACTGCAAAAGTGCGTCGCATGCCTCTGTTTCAGGCTGTTTTTCATTATGGTGTGCGTGCGTGCATGCGTGTGTGTGTGTGTGTGTGTGTGTGTGTGTGTGCGCTTGCGCATGCGCGTGCAGGTAAGGGTAGATCCCAGGAGGTTAGTTGATCGAAAAGTAGATCTTCGATCCAAAAAGTTTGGGCACCCCTGGCCTAGAGCAAGGATGCCCAACCCTTTTTAACTGAAGAACTACTATTCAAGCAACCGACCTCCTGCGTTCGACCTGTTACCGCACATGCATGCACAGACACGCTCACCCATGCACACACATTGTGCACTTTGGCATTCGACTCAGCACGACTTAGATTTGTTCTTGGTTTTACTGTTTGGTGTTTTCTACCGCCTTTATTACCGATTTGTCTTAATGCCGTTTAGGTAGAGGGTAGCTCTGTAGGTTTTCCCCATGGAAAGTGGAGGAGAGGACAACCTGTTTTGGGATGTGCAAACCTTCAGTAAAAATAAACCGTTATCTACTACTCCATGAGGCGCACATTAACTAAGATGCATTGGAGGAGAAGCTGAACCTGCATCTTGTCTTTCTTCTCTCTTAGATGACGGCTGGCTAGAAGTTGTCCAGTCTCTGATTCGAGTGATACCATTAGACGACCCACTTGGCCCTGCAGTCATCACCTTGCTATTGGATGAGTGCCCCTTGCCCACTAAGGTGAAACGTGTCGTAAATTAATTATAAACTTTTACCCTTAAAGGGAAAATGAAACCGCTACGTTTCCTTTTGCTTACAATTTCAAAAGACATACCGTACATTCACTGAGGAAATGACGTTGTAAGATGCGATCAGCTTCCCCATACTGCCCTTGCTTAAACAGTTAATAGGAAATAGCTCTTACTGCAGTCATTTTTAATACTTGTGTTGGCTCCAAGTAAAACTTGTTTCAACCACAGTTAATTTGCTTTTCAAATGTTACTTGGTCGAGCCACTGAAGGGAACACGTTAATATTAGGTTAGTTGTCTTAAGGATAAATACGACACCTGAATGCTGTGACACAAAAGTAGCCGATTCAAGAAATTGATGCGTCATTAAGATTGGGATTACTCCTGGTCCTAACATTTTATCCTGTCTCAAGGCTTGCCTGTATGATTGTGATTGTTGCCCTTGGATGGGATTATGTTCATCCAGCTCATTGACTGTGTGTCCCTTCGAATGAAGACATTTACCGGTAATATACTGGGTGCGGTGTGCTTCGTTTGGCTGCTAAAACAGGGAGAGGGAACTCCGGTTCCTCGTGAGCCATATCCAGCCCGTTTCAGATCGCTCTCTCTCCTTCACCACACCTAATTCAAACGATGAGCTCATCAGCAAACTCTATCAAGGCCTGGAACAATCACGATCAATTGAACCAGGTGTCTTGGAGGAGGGAGATGTGAAAAACAGGACTTCCCTACCCCTGTGCTAGAATCTGTTAATGCTCAGTGCTTTAAAAACAATTTCCATTATACTTGGGTTCACTAAATTAGTAAAGATTCTAAATAGATATCTATGTCCATCACATATACATCATCAATCTCTTAAATAAATCAGAAACCAGAGATTCACAAAAGGTTTTATTGTAAACTCCCATTACATATACTTGTTTGTCACACGGATAATTATACAATACCTTGCATGAATAATCATTCCCCTATCCTAATTGAATGTGAATTATCATTTAACACTACAGATAATTTAGGAGGCAACCCCCCCCCCCCCGGAATAATACATTTTCACAACAATGTAAAATACAAGTGTGCCTCTTGAAAAGCTAAACATATGGAGCCCAATTTTCTGCTTTGCCGATTCATGTTCTGAATATCCGCCTACTATGCACAGTTTACATTGTCAGAATGACTGCTATGAAAAAAGGGCCAAAATATCACCAAAGCAGAATTTCCAAGCGGCATATTTAACTTGGCCTTCCTGTGGTAAGTCACCATGTTTGAGTAAGCAACTCTTGTTGTCTTTAGGACGCACTCCAGAAACTGTCAGACATGCTGAGTCTGAGTGCAGCCGTGGCCCAACAGGATGCTCTTACTCCCGCCAAACACAGAAACACCACAGCTGTCCTCGGGTGTTTGGCTGAGAAACTGGCTGGTAAATTGACACCCTAGAATGTTTGTTTTGTCTTGTCACACTGACCCAATCACCTTCCTGATCTTGTGCCTTCTTTCGAAGGGCCAGCCAGTATTGGACTCTTGAGCCCCGGAACTCTCGAATACCTTCTAGAGAGCATGGTGAGCATAGTTGAGACCCCCCCAAAAAATATGTTTTCAATTGATGGATGTAGAGCTGCAAGAGCAACTCACACCTCACAATAGCTCGATAAATAAAGTTGAATTTAATTGAGAGTGATGCGTTCCAGAACTCGGCAATAGAAGCATTCAAAGTATCAGAACATGAAGCGTTTGCCTTTGCCCCACAATGGCAGCACATAACAACACTGCTAAACAAATCATTCATGAGAGAATAACACACTTTACATTAAGTTGTGACTCAGACGGCTCATGTGCAGTTTGTTCAGGTAATATAGAAATATGCAAATGAACGACTTATTTATTTCATGTGTTTCTTCCCCCAAGAGCTCTGAGGCGCATCCCACCGTCATGCTGTTTGCTCTGATTGCCTTGGAGAAGTTCTCTCAGACCAGTAAGTTCACTCGTTAAACTGACGAGGCAGTGATGTTCTTAAAAAAAAAATGTCTTTGTTACCCTTAGGTGAGAACAAGCTGACAGTATCCGAGTCTTGTATTAACAAGAGACTGGCTGTGTTGGAATTGTGGGCTGAGCACACCAACTATCTAAAGAGGCAGGTTGGATTCTGCTCACAGTGGAGCTTAGACAACCTGTGTGAGTTGGCCTGCGTGTTCGACAAGCTGCTCCGTTGATTGTGTTTGAGTGACTCACTAAAGAGGATGCTGCTGCTTTTCCCCATCCAGTCCTGAAAGAAGGGCGCCAGTTCACTTACGAGAAGGTCAATCTCACGCATATCAACGCCATGCTCAACAGCAATGACGTCAGCGAGTACCTCAAGATCTCCCCGAGTGGATTAGAGGTCAGCCTGTCTGAAATTAGCCTCAATTGTTTATAATCATGTAGATGCCAAATAAATGCAAAAGGAAACACTCAATTCAATTTCCACCAACGGGTGTTTCATACATCTAAATGTTAGGGCCCCACTCATTAATCAGTGTTAGCGCTTTTGAAAAAAAAAAAGAAATCTAATTTGAAAGAGAGAGCGAGTGAAAGAGATCTAGCTATCTGTGATTTTTTAAAAAACACATTACAATACAATACAATACATGCTGATTTATATAGCGCTTTCACAACAGCTGTAGCTGTAACAAAGCGCTTAACAAAACAGTTAACATAAAGTAAAATAATAAACACAACACATAACATAAAACACGGACAGTCGTGCAGTCCTAGCCACTTTTCCGTCACACGGAATGAATCACCACATTTTTGCAGATTTTTTTCCACTGCTGCAAATTGCAGCAAACTGCTAAAGGTACTATTGTAAAACAGTCAAATGTTCTGCCTTTAATTCATATCTCTTTTGTCAGCAGTAATGGACGAAAAATAATATTCTTTACATTTTTTGTTTATTTAAAAGGCTGTTTAATTGGTTATCAGAATTGTATTCTGCCTCACATCTGAATTGGTATCAGCCTCAAAAAATCCATAGCAGTTGTGCCCTAATAAATAATATTTTTTGCAAAAATTGGAGATCTCTCCATATCCGATGTGATATCCGATTGATTATGAAATTCTACGTCTTAAAATAAATTCGGCACAAGTCTCATATTCTTTTTTTCCCCTCCTCCACCAAACACACCCCCACACCCTGACCTTAGGCCCGGTGTGATGCGTCCTCCTTCGAGAGTGTGCGCTGTACGTTTTGCGTGGATTCAGGTGTGTGGTACTATGAGGTGATAGTCATTACATCAGGCGTGATGCAGATCGGATGGGCCACCAAGGACAGCAAGTTCCTCAACCACGTAATCCTTCTGTTTCCCGGCTATCCCACCATTTTCTCATTTTAACTGTTTGCGCAAATGTTTTTACATGTGCAATCGTGTGTTGCAGGAGGGCTACGGGATTGGCGATGATGAATACTCGTGTGCATATGATGGCTGCAGGCAGCTCATCTGGTACAATGCTCGCAGTAAACCTCACGCTCACCCCTGCTGGAAGGAGGGTATGCATTTTGAAATGACCGACAACAACATGTTTTGAGATTGTTGTTGTTGTGTAAGTCGGCACGCACATTCTGCTAAAACATCAAGATTAGTTAGACTAGATTTTCTTCGACCAGATAATGCTCTGATGATGGTGTCTTTGTAGGAGATGCAGTCGGCTTCCTGCTGGACCTCAGCAAAAAGCAGATGATCTTCTATCTGAATGGGCATCAGCTGCCACCAGAGAAACAGGTCTTCTCCTCTGCCACGTGAGTTTATATTTCATTTCTTTTTCCCGTTTTCTTAGTTCTCACGAGTGACATTTCCTCTATTTTTTTTCTTAAATCCCAGGTCCGGCTTCTTTGCGGCAGCCAGTTTCATGTCATACCAGCAGTGTGAATTTAACTTTGGTGCCAAACCTTTCCGCCACCCGCCCTCAGTCAAGTTCAGCACCTTTAACGAATTTGCTTCGCTGCTACCAAGTGAAAAGATTATCCTACCGAGGTAACTTGAAGCCGGCTGTATCCCCCCCCCCCCCCCAAGTAACAACTTAAACATGATAAAAATACAGGGTTGTAACACAAGCACAGTATACCCTGCCCACAAAAAGTTTTAGATATTTGGCTTTCAGATCATATACTGTATATGGAAACTGTAAACAAGTTCACGTTGCAGTGATATATAAGTAGGAGATTTAAGTAGAAGGATGCCTCATCTCAAAACAATTACCGGTAATTGAAACAAAAGGCAACAACTATGGTGGGTACACCACAACAAAACGTGTCAATGTTTCAACAACTCATCATGTGCCCTTGAGCACCAATTACAGCTTGAGAATGAGGTCTCATGCTCTCATAACTCCTCCCCAACATCTTGTGCAAAACGTACTGAAACATTTAACAGGCGGACATGTGCATTCAAAAGCTTAAAAGGTCACATTAAGTTCACCTGTAAAGGTTCAAATGCATTTTAGGCTCGACTTGAAATTTTACCTGAAAGCCAAATATCCCTAAGATTTTGTCAAGAGTGTAATTATTCTCATCCTTATTCAGTGATGAATTTTGTTTTAAAACCATGCTTCCACCTGGATATCAGTGAGGCAGTAAAAAAGCATTTCCATGCACTTTTGCACAATCTGTGAACACCACACAACTTCCCAAAATGTTTTAATTAAAATAAATAAATACCTTTTGGAGTGTGGTTGTTCATTACACCAACCTGCTGCAGTTGTAATGGTGTGAGCAATCGTCATTTGGCACAAACAGCATTTTCTCTGCTTGTGTTTTATCTAGACATCGGCGACTGGCTTTACTGAAACAAGTTAGCATCCGTGACAACTGCTGCACACTCTGCTGTGACACCATGGCTGACACAGAGTTGAGGCCCTGTGGACATGGGTACGCGTATGCATTTTTCTAAACTCCACCGTACTTTTGAGAATTCAAACCTCCATTGTGCATATCATTACATGAGACCACAGCATACCTTGCGTGACTCTGTTCAGCTGGTAGAAAAGAATGTGTAGGTTTTTTTCTTTGGCCTTGTTATTTTTACCATTTATCATTTTTATTGAAACACTCCAAAAAAATCCCCCTAGGTGTGAGTGTGAGTGCGGATGGTTGTTCATTTCTGTGTGCCCTGCGATTGGCTGGCAACCGGTTCACGGTGTCCCCCACCTACTGCCCGAAAACAGCTGGGATAGGCTCCAGCATCCTCCGTGACCCTAGTGGGGATCCAGCGGTTCGGAAAATTAATATCTTTTTTATTCATGTGAAAGTAAGAAAAAAATGCCTGAACAGGTACAATTCTCTTTCCATTATTTGCTATTGGGTAAAAAAAGGTTTGACCTAACCTCAGAATTGACCTAACATTGATCGAATAATTGCAGGTGTCCCTTTTTGTCCAACATTATCTGTGCTTGTTCTTTTTTCAGGGGTATGTGTATGCAGTGTGCCTTACAATTAGAAACGTGTCCCCTCTGTCGCCAAGACATCCAGACTCGCGTCAGACTCATTGCACATGTCTCCTGACACTCTTCCTGTGAGGATAGATGCACAAGCCCTACTGCCACCTCCCCCTCCAAGCCCCCTATGGCCCAGCAGGCTTGGAGGACGGTGCCGCAGTGAACGTAGCAGAACTGCACGTTCTGGTCAGACGAGGCCTTGGTGGAAGGGTGATGATAGGAAACGGAGGAGATGAGCAGATTGGAAACAGCAGAATTCCCGTGAGCTTACCCCTTATTTAACGACACCTCCTCTCGTGTTCTTCCGAGCAGAAGCAAGACTCGAATCCTCTTGAACTGTGTGGATACACTAAAGGAGCGGGTCAAAACTAAGTAATGAAGATTACATCAAACGTCTCATCTGCAAGACCCAGTTAGTGGACCGGACCTCTTTTTACAAATGAAGATGTAGCCCTTATAGAGGCCACTGTTTTGGGTTCTGAATGAGCAGGGTAGTCGTAATCAATTCAGTCATGAATACAGTGTTAACTATAAGGTACAGACAAATGTGAGGTATTTCACTTTATATGACTGGGTGTGAATCTGCAATTCATTGTGTTTCGAAGGTAGCATTCTCCGTGTCTTTGCTCCATGTCATACCAACGCCTCTCAGTTAATGTCCCTTCCTGATGCTGAACCATGACCCATTATGTGGACTTTTCATAAATAGGGACGATCTGATGCAGTAATGTCAACAGACCAAAAACATGCAGGTCTCACTTAATTTACAAAGAGGAATGACTTAGACGACTGCCCATACAGTAAGCAACCTTCAATTTGGTACTGTAATGATTTGAAATAATCTCTGCTTGCTTGTTGTGTATTATTTTGAAGTCTTAGATTGACCTTTGCGTGCAGTGGTGTATGTCAGTAAGGACCACAAGTACATACTAAAGATGCTCCCAGATGTGGATAACAGCGATAATAAACTTAAGTCGTACCACCCCAGTGAGTCTTTAGTTTTCTTAATTAGGTTGACACATAAATGTGGCATCGCTACAATGTTACTTTCTAGAAGAGTGCAACCCCCACCCTTAAAAAAAGTAACTTATTTTGTCATCACTGTGACTTTACAGTAATGCATGATAAATATGATTTGGACTGGGCTGTCAAATAGCTCTGAAACCTACCGGTATATTAAAAAATACCCCAAGTGTTTCTCCAAATGTTGTGGCATCTGTGTGTAACTATCTTTTTTTAATGCACTTTGCTACAAATCATTGCACTCCTTTAGGAAGTCTGCTAGTTTACAAAACTTTCTCAAATGTGCTCTATCATCTTGGTTACAAGCAGTCGTGACCGCTTCAGACTAACCCTTTACAATAGATACCATGTTTACTGCCCAGCTTTAGTTGAAGCATCTCCGGCTTGACTTGTTTTTTGAGGAAGATTCTCTTTTTGTGGCTTATCTGAAGACGTGTTTTAATTGTTAATAAAATCACAGCCGAAATGTATTCAACATATGCATGAGCTCAGTCTATAAAAAACATCTAAAGTATACTAGGAGGATTTCAGACGATTACTTGAATTGGTCAGTGAGACAAGTAAGTGCTTGTCTTGTTACTGTTTGCTAATTTGGAGCACCTTAAAAGAGTATCTGAGGGGAATAATGAGTTGGATGGCTGGGGATGAAATTCAGGATAAAATTGTGAAATATTGTTTGGAAAAAATAATTGAGGAATTCCCAAAGATGCGATTTATCAAAGAATTATTGTATCCTTGATTGTGCTATTTGTAATAAATGTTCATGTGATGTTTGTGTGTCTTTACATCCTGCTACATCATTTGTTCATCATTAGTTTTGCTTGACAAATGTAAGATTTTTGATTTTTTAGAAAGTGAAGATTTTACAGGTACGAGTATTATGCCTGCCACGAGCCAAGCATAGAGTACCGGTACTCAAAAAGTAGATGGATGTTAAAGAGATGAAAGTACAGGCAATGTTTCAGACGAGTTACTAAAAAAAAGTATATCGAGATCCCAAAAAAGCTTGTTTGAACGTGTAATCAATATCATGATTGAAGGTACAGTGAGGACATTTATTTCAGAAGTGTGTGTAAAACTGGGAGCCTTTTGTATTTGTCACGGGGTCGTTTTTAGTTTCAATAAGATTGGCGACACCCGACTTGGCTGGCAACCGATTCAGGGTGTCCCCCGCCTACTGCCCGGAGACAGCTGGGATAGGCTCCAGCACCCCCATTTATGAAACCAATAGTGAAAAAGTCCTTGGTTTTCGTTTTTGTTAATGAGCTTTCCGGATCCATTTTGAATCTAATTATTTCGTTATTGCGGCACATTCATAAGGAAGAAGGAAGGTCAAACCGTTGTTTGAGTTACAGTATAGTTTATTTATGACAGACACATTTATTTGCATTCGACAAATAGATATTTTTTTAAATAAACCTAAACTAAAACTTAAGCATTTTCGTAAAAATAATTATCAAACTTACTCGAAAAATTACAAATTTATTATCTACAATGAAAACTCAAAACTATTTAAACCTGATACACGCATTACTTTTGAGTACCCTTTGGCGTCTGCTTTAATGACACTCGTAAACGGTTATATTGAAAGATGCAATCACATCGTTTCTCCTTTCATTGTCCATACATTTAGCACTCACATTGAATATTGTAAAAACATTACAAGGAAGGACCAACATTTTGAACCAAATGTCTGAAGTCAACAGGCGTTCGGGTAACCTGGGAGTTGCTTTTACCGATCCATCCGCGAATGCAACATCGTGCACGTATCTTGTCGGAACTTTTTTGCTCGCATGTAGTCTGTCGGACCCGACCTCAAACAGCACCAGGTGGTCGTTTCCTTGGTAACACCGCTACTTCACTAATTTACGATTCCAGATTAACATTAAAACATGGATATTCGTGGACGAGGTAAGTGGGAAAATGTACTTAGTTGATCTTGAAATTAACCGTAGTAATCCGCCAAAACATGATTACAGTATTTATATTATATTTATTATATCTTCGCTCACGTGTTTAGCTAGCCGGGGCCACACTAGCGTGCTAGCTGACGTTGTCGCTGAGTATAGAGCTAAACTTATAAGGTGTGCGATAATACACAGCTCTGACGAAGTAAAGAGGTTTACATTTTAAAGCAAACGTCGCCTCACACCCTCTCCCCTGCCACAGGGGTGCAGAGCTGCGGTGAGAACATTGTGGACATGGTTGACATGGAGGACGAAACCTTTGCAATTTCCAGGTTGATTGAAAAGCACACTGATTATCCAAGAAGCATATGTTGGTCTCTCGTGTTGTGAACCGATGTCTTTCGTTCTGCATTCAGTTCCTCAGCTGCAGACACTGCATTCGACTCTGTCATTGGTTGCATAGAAGACATCATTATGGGTGAGATAATTTCAAATCACTCTCCCTCTCCAGTCGTGATGCGCAGGCTTTTTGTGAGAATGAAAATGTGCGATGCCGTTTTTTAGAGGAGGATTTCCAGCTACTACAGCGGAACTTCATGGAGAAACACTATCAGGAGTTTGACAGCACTGAAGAGAACAAGCTCAGCTACACACCCATTTTCAATGAATATGTGAGTCATGGTTCGCATATCCGTCTCAGTTTTGAGGTTCGGGGTTTGGATTGGGTTTTGATTTCAACTCTGGCCCTCCATATAGTTTGCATATTTTCTTCTGTTTTCCTCTGTTCTTGTGTTGGTTTTCCCTATCTCCCATATCTTCAAAATATGCATGATAGGTTAATTGCATTGAATCTGTTTTTACATATATCTGTGCCACCCTGAACGGTGCTGAGGGTTCCACCGGTTTTAAATACAATTTAATAATATGACAGCCTGGAGCTTTCGTGTGTGCTTCCATTTGTTGTTTGTGTGTAGGTGGAGCTGTTGGAGAAATATGTAGAACACCAGCTGATGAAGAGGATCCCTGGTTTTGTTATGTCCACCTTCATTGATCATCTCATGTAAGCATAGAAATCACTTTCAGTGTCCATTTACCCCAAAACCGATTTTTGTTTCAAACTACATTACACATGTTTGATGATGAGGTGGCACAGTGGTCGACTGGTTAACACGTCCACCTAACAGTGCAGAGGTGCAGGGCCTTCCTGTGTGGAGTTTGCATGTTCCACCCATGCCTGCGTGGGTTTTTTCAGAGTACTACAGTTTCCTCCCAAATTACAAAAACATGCATGGCAGGTTAATGGAACACTCTAAATTATCCGTAGTTGTGAGTGTGAACGCGAATGGTTGTATGTCTGTGTGTCAGAGTTATACCTGGACAATTTTAAATAGAAGAACTCGACTCGGGGAAGGTTGCTGATGCAGTCCGACGGCAGCGGATCTTTCAGAACGAACGGCCGGCAGTTGCTCTGCGATTACAGTCAAAGTACATCGTGCTCCTCATCGGTCTTTTATCGTTTACATATGCAAAATACAAGAAAGACACTGCCCCCGATATTTGCATACTACACCCCCAGTCCGGACCCTCGGTCGCCGATGTGATTAGCTTTTGTCAAGCTTTGAACCACAGATACTTTAACACCATCGCCCACGAATGAACAAGTCGCAGACTTGGCAGATGACAAATGGTTGCCTGGGCCGCGACCAGTTTCTAGACCGTCCTTTAATTTTCTCATTCTCAGACTCAATCTAGCCTCCTTCTATCTGTTCGCACTCTTGCGGTAATGTGATTACTTTGGATTCAAAGAGCCTCCTCCCGAGACGGCCGACACCCTAGCGCGCAGACATTTGGGGACGCTAAATACGCAACACGTCTAGACAGGCCCAAATTAAATGGAGCTTTAAACATGATATCCTTCTGTTCGTAGATTCCTCTAACACTATGTGTGCCTTGCAATTGGCTGGCAACCAGTTCAGGGTGTAACCCACCTACTGCCCAATAACAGCTGGGATCGGCTCCAGCACGCCCGCGACCCTCGTGAGGATAAACGAATTAGAAAATGGGTGGATAGATGTTTGATGATCATCGCTGAAAATCTCCAAAAAAACCCTGAAAATTATTTTTGAGTCCTCCCTTCCCCAGCCTTACGAAAACTTGAGCATTTTCATTCACATCAGTGTTTGTCTTGTGCAATTATGACGGGCAGTTGCTGAGTTAGCTATGCCTCCACTTCAAAAATGCATCTTCTCTTCAGATAGTCCGCTGGTGCGTCGGCTTTAGAGCACCTCGTTGTTGGCCGTGGCACATGTCGTACAGAGAAAAGGTGGAATTGCCACTGGAGGCTTTAACTAAATAGATTTTTGTGGCTCAAACATGCTTATGTGTAGGTATTAAGGGTGTGGAAAATAATCGATATGAATCGATATATCGATGCGCTCGTGCGCGATGCGAGTGCATCGGCTCATTCACTGGGTACAACGCAATTGACGGGTGAAATCGAGATTCATCATGATGCATTGGTGGGTATTGGTAAAATCCGATTCAAGCGCCGTTTTATTCATGTTAAACGTCACCTATCTGCCCTTTCCTAGGCGCATGAATGCACCATCATTGTTTTGCGTTTTGTGTTGAATACGGACGGTAGCCGTGCGTCACATACAGTCCAGTACACAACTAGCGAAACACTATGGAAGTTCGCGCAAGCAGCAGCGAGGAAACTACTGTATTTAATGCTTCCGCAACATTCAGATCTTATGTTTGGAAATACTACGGCTTCAAAAAGAAAGACGGAAAGATTGATAAAAGCTCCGTAATTTGCAAAGAATGTCGCACTACGAAGCCATACAACGGCAGCACCACAAATATGCAAACCACTTAAAACGATGGCACCACATCCCCAACAAGTTTCCCGCCCCCTCCCCCGCCTCCCCGTCCAGTTCCTCGTTGTACACCGGAGAAACTCTTAGCAAACCAGGTCAGGATCAGAAAAAATCGCCTCTTATTTTGGGGGTCCCCTTGCAGCTCACTGTGACCGCGCAAGGAAAAACTATATATGGATGACTCTTTTGGACATTTCATTTTGACACTCAGTGAGAGTGGTCTGTGTACGCTACAATACACACAGCAGCTTTGAGGCTGTGACTTCCACATTGTTTCAATTGTATTTTTTTTCTGTCCTATGGAGATGGATATTTCATATAAGACACTCAGTGAGTAGTCTGTTTGTGTTTACACTACAGCAACAGCTGTGAGTCTCAGGTGCCAAATTGTTTACATTTTCTTTGCACAAAACCCAATTGTGAAAGGGCTTAAATAAGTTGTTTTACACGTTCTACTGTTTATAAGGAATAAAGTGGTCTACTTTTTGCAATACCATACTGAATTCCATCTTTTTAAAACTTTTTTTCTTTGCGTATTTGCATCATGTTTAATTGCACAATATCACAACAAATTGCACTGTATCGTATCGGATCGCATTGATTTGAACTAAATGTGTATCGCGTCGTATCACATCGTGAAGACGGTGAAACGTATCGCATCGTGTCGGCAAAAAATTCCATGTATCGTTTAAGTATCGCATCGCTGGTAGTGCATCGAGATGTGTATCGAATCGTCCTCAGTGCTGAGATTCACATCCCTAGTAGGTATAAGAAAGACCTGAGATGAAGTGACATTTTTCTGGGATGTAGAAATGGTATTTCAATGGTGGTTGAGTCATGGCGTGGTTTCAGCGCATTCACTGGACATGCCCAAAGTGGCTGAACGCAGGAAGGTTTTTCACAATTTTGAAGCCTCAATTTATAAATTATCAACATTCTTCTCTGTGGTAGGCATTTATTTTTATTTGATAGAAACTCTAATATCATTTGAAATGCATTTACAGCAGTACCCTTCAAAATTGATAACAGATGATTTGATTTAAAAAAAAAAACAAAACTGCAAGTGCACAATTGCATGCACATGTGGTGAAGTTTCTCCATAACGTCCGCCAACAAACCAGGCTAAACTTGGCTCCACCCTGACAAAGATTTTAGTTCCTCAGTTGAGATGTATCATTTCAACATGCTTACACCAATTACTACTTTCCACAAATATGTGTCTAGTTGACTCCGGCTAGAACATGGATTCACTCAATGTACTCAATGTTTAATAATCTAATGTTGTGTAAGCAATTCTTGTAACACAACTGGCCACAAGACTGCATGGAAGATAGATTCCCATCATGCCTCTCTCTCCCTTCCATCTAGGCAGCACAAAGATGAGGTGTCAGGTGACATTGTTGACATCCTGCTGTCCTTTATTGACTTTGTGGCCTTCAAGGAGATGGTTCTGCAGTACAAAGTGGTGAGTGCGCCAACTGATATGCTTAAAGACTGCCTTTATCAGCTGTTATGGCATATTTTAATGCATTTAGTATTTTCTAGGAAAAGGAGGGACGCAGTCTGGACCTGAGCCAAGGACTTGTAGTCACGCCTTTAACCCCTGCAGCCTCTAGCCACTCTGGATCCAATCAGCTGGAGTGACACATGCACACACGATAAGAGCATGTACGTATGCCGTAGTGTTCATTGAGCCTCTGTTAGCTTGTGATCACCCATAAACCTCAAGTCTGACACAGAAGCAGACAACCACTCACACCTATGGACAAAGTCGTCTTGCGTGAACCTTACATGCACGTTCTTGCACCTTGGGAGGAAGTTGTCAGGGAACCCACAAAAGCACAGGGAGAACACGTAAACCCTACACAGATTGAAAGACGCATCCCAGCTTGAGCCCGCCTTTCTGTTCTGGCCAAGGTGCTATCCTCATGAACCAGTGTGCTACCGCAGGTCGATGCCTGAAAAGTATAGTTGTGTGCAAAACAGCCCTAAAAGCTAATTGCTTATGTTACTGCAGTCCTGTTCTAAGATGGAAAATGCATGACACAGAGACATTGCACTCATTTGTATTTCTAAACAATATCAGGAGGGTTTTCATAAATATTACTGTTGGTAATAATCCTTAAGATTGTTTAGTAAATATGAGACATGCACAGACTGATCATAAGCAAAAACTAAAAAAAAAACTATAAAGTTTGCATTACATGTTTTGAGTTGGTGACAATATAAAAACTCCACGTTTTTTCAATATTGTTAGGATTGAATGTTGTGCCTGTAAAAGTGATTTTTAACTGTAAATAGAGATTTGTATAGTACAATTGTCTATGATGAAATGCTTGTGACACATTTTCTAATAAAGACCAGAAAGCCTCATCTCCCATTGCTTTAATTAATGTGTTTTATTGTACATGTGCATGATTAAGCTGTGTTCACCAAAGGATTGCTCGACTCTCCTAAATATTTAAACATGCAATATCCACACAGCCAGGATGGAACCCCGCACCTCTGCACTGTGAGGTGGAGGTACTCACCAGTCGAACGTCGTACTATGACTAGCAAATATATTGAGTCAGGTAAATGAATTATGAAGCATTATTGGACAGGTACTGATGAAAGGCGGTGCGTTAGATTTAAGCAGGGGAAGAAAGTGTTTGGTATAAGGTAAAGAATGTGGAGCAAGAAAAGTTAACGGAGGAAGTCAGAAAAACAGCTTGAAGCAACAGAAGGAAGGGTGTCAGGATGCCTGAAAAAAGTGTCTTGAGAGAAGGAAGGCAGGAAAGGTTTTAGCAATGGAAGGATTGAAATAATACAAGAATAAAAAGCAATGGATGGAAACAAGGGGGTCAGGAAACTAAAGATGCTGGCAGGAAACCTGGGTATGTAACGAAATTGCTTTTGGCCTATGTCGAAGAAGTTCAAAATAAAGCGGGATTTACAAACATTGTTAATGGACAATACGTAATAAGTGTCATCCAGTGGAGTGTAATGTCTGACCATTGGGCAACAACAGTAATCATACAACCTCTTGTTGATTGCTTAAGAGACAAAACCTAGCATAAATAAAAAAATATTTGAGAGGCTTTTCTTCAACTCCTAGGTGGGCACTGTGCTGGTGGCAGCATTTCCTCCGTCTCCTTTCCAGTCCAAATAGGAGAAGAAAGCACTGATGCCGTACGTCACAGTCACCACGGCGCCAAAGAACTGGATAGGCAGAGAAACAAGATGGCTGAAGGACATCAACAGGAAGTGACACTGAAGTAACCTTAGCTCTTATGACCACTTAGAAAAAGGTTGCCAGGCTCAATTTTGTGTTCACGCCTTTGTTGTATGACGGGTCGTAAGATTAAACTTCACACGAATGGGCCTTTAACTGGACACATGTCACTGATAACACTTTGTTAGAATACAGAGGCCAAGGCTCTGTGTGTGTGTGTGTGTGTGTGTGTGTGTGTGTGTGTGCGTGTGTGTGTGTGTGTGTGTGTATGTGTGTGTGTGTGTGTGTGTGTCTGTGTGTGCATGTAAGAGAAGCATTGTGGATTTTAGCTTCCAGCTAAACAATAGCACATAGTTTGTATTGACACACCTTGACTACATTTGAGGAGCAAGTAACAATATTGTATAAAAACACACCTATTCCTCATCTCTTTTCTCTCAACTTTTTTTTCTTGAAATTTCAGGTGTGTTTAGCATGCTAAATAATAAGAAAAGTGTTACATTGTAGGTGGTGGATAATCTCTTTTGTTGTACCAGTCAACAAAACAAATGTACTTATGTACACAACATAACACGAGCACTTTACAAACATCTTCGTCAGGCTTCAAAAGGGTGAGTAGTTTTTGTTTTATTATACATTGATAAACTTTATAGGCTACTTGTTGGTGGTTAAGAATGTTAAACATGTTACTGAAAACCCAATCTGTACAGCTAGCAAAGGGTTTATGGTGGTGATAGTTTAAACCTGGAGCAATTGAAAGCAATAAAACACCAGTGAGTCAATAAGGTGCCATCAAGACATTCCCATTTCACCAAAACAAATGTCAGATTTTTCATTCAACTTAATCCTATTTGTTTTAAGTCAATGTTAAGATTTTAGAAATGCATATTGGTCAAGCTCCCGCATTTTTTTGGTTTTGTAAATGAACTGAAAGCAGACTTTGATGATGTATCTTAATACTTTTGACCGAGCCTTCATCCGAATTCCTTCTATCATTGCGTATTGAGTGTGAAAGGTGTCCGGTGTCACAATACACTCACAGCAGCAGCAGCCATATGTCCAAAGAAGTAGCTGAAGTAGAAGGGGTGAACAGATGCAGCGTTGGCCAGGAAAGCGGTCAGATAGAGGAACGTGGCTACTCCATGGTACACCATCACCTAGCAAAGGAACCATCACAGAAACATATTGTAACATTTTCAAAATCTTCTGGTCGGCATTTAAAAAAAAAAATCACAACGGTCAATAAACGATAATGATGTTGCCTTTTAATTGACACAGTCGCAGAGGTGTTAAAATAAATGTCTTCCTTGTTAATATAATATTCATCGTTGTTGCACCGTTAGTATTCCTCCATGTACAGCACTTCGTATGTAGCGATGGATTGTTCATCTTGTATTGATAAGTACTCTCTAAAACATCCATCCATCCATTTTCCGATCCGCTTATCCTCACAAGAGTCGCGGGGGGTGCTGGAGCCTATCCCAGCCGTCTTCGGGCAGTAGGCGGCGGACACCCTGAACCGGTTGCCAGCCAATCGCAGGGCACACAGAGACAAACAAACATCCATGCTCACACTCACACCTAGGGACAATTTCTAGCGTTCAATCAGCCTGCCATGCGTGTTTTGGGAATATGGGAGTAAACCGGAGTACCTGGAGAAAACCCACGCAGGCCTAGGGAGAACATGCAAACTCCACACAGGGAGTACCTCTGCACTGTGAGGTCGACGTGCTAACCACTGGACCACCGGGTCGGCCTCTCTAAAACAGATTTTTCTTTTTTTAGAGGCAAATTCTTTTATAAACAGCTTTTGTGCTGAATTATGTAAGTGCTACATGAACTCAATGATGACAAACTGTTGAAATTAACCCATTCGTTTTCGCCACGTGTAGTTTGTGGCAGCTTTTCTCATTTTAACTGCTTGTTTATCTCCACCCATTGTCTCCTACGTACCGTCAGTGGCCACGGTACAGCGGTGAGTCTCCTCTGGGCACCGAAGAGGATCATGATGAAGAGGATGCTGGTGAGAAGCCAGAATGTGATGGCCACAAACAGCACCCAGCCATTGGCCGGTGCCCACATGTAATGCGAGCTGGCGATCAGCGTCCAGTGGAGCAGCCCTAAAAGCTACACAGATAAAGCACACACAAGACATCAGGTGATGCAACAACCTATCATAACATTGTCTTGTATATGGTCCCAAGTGTCTATTTTTAGCAAAAAACAAATGATATGAGATTTTGTCATTATTTGGAATTGTATATACAATAGTGTCAAAAAATCAGCATGCATGAACTGCTTCTCCCATATATACCTAGAAATAAACCCGTTCATTCATCCTCTAACCTGATAACACGATAAGCTGTCCCTTAAAGGGTTATTGCAGAACACATGACTCAACAGGCCGTTTGCCAAGAAAATGTCACGCAAGCATGTTTAAAAAAAATACATATTACTAAATGCCCATTAACGTTTAGAGGGGTCATTCAAGAGAGCAGACAACCGCAAATCAACCTATTATGTGCTCTCCCAGTAGCACACATTATGACAAAGTGAGCAAATCAGCCCAGTTATATCTTTTTCTCCTTTCATGTGTGGCCAGGAGAGAACATTAATCTCTCTCAAGCAAAATGGAGTACTATTGTCTAAATCTGTGGTTCCTAACATTTTTCGGCTTCTATACCCCCAAACCTTTTTGTCATACCGTGAGGTCCCCCCAACTCATACGTGTTGAAGATTCTTCAAAAGTAGACCGTAACACAGCTTATTACTAAATCAAAATCAATGTTATTTTCTTTCCTTAATTTGACCATTTAATTCTTACATGTTGTCGCCTCTTGAACCCAAACAAACAAATTGCCTTGAAAATAGATATACAAATAAAAAAAACATACATCCCTAGACTTGTTTTGTCTTGTTTTTGCTTGGCAGAATATATGCTTAGAATGTTTCACACCCAAAAACGGAGCCCCTTTGAATAAGTCCCCTTCAATCAAGCATTTAAATTTAAAATATAAGGAACAAAACACTGAACATGAATCTCATTCAGACCCCCTGTTGCAGTTTTACTTTTTTCCATTCATTTCTCCAGTCATCTGAGCTTTCATAAAACACTTGAGTTGACCTGTGGGTATTTTTTGGGCCGATTTCGGGCACAGCTGTGCCACAGGTTATTGATCTGATAAGTCAGATATTAAGTGTTTCCACCCACCCCTAGTTGGGAAACACTGATCTAAATGAAAAGCATAATGTTCCGTATTGGATCTTACAATGTTCAAGTGTAGTTCATTTTCCATTCCATCTGAGGGTATTTAGTTCCGCATATGAGCTCATAAAACACCAGGACAAGTTAATTATTTATGCTGCAAGCGTGTAAATGGTCACGCGCTTCATCAGGGTGCTGGGTTACATATAACAGAAAGTTCTAAAAGCCACAAAGTGGCCTAATAACTCTGACTTGTATTCAGCCAGAGCTCATAAAGGTGGATGCTCGTAAAGCATGAACAAATGACAAATGTAGAATAGCCACACTTGAAACATGGCCCCACACGCCCAGGTCCAGTTTGATAAAGAGATAATCCAAGCAAACAACGCGGGTTGAGCAGTGAGTCACATGTACCGTATAATGCAACCAAAATGACCCAGTCACATTTGCAAAACGTTTGTGTTTCATGAGAGATCATCAGGAAATGAATCATTTAATTGGACTGAATTTTATTTTAAATTTACAACAAAGAATGTATCTTTGTTCATCTATTTTTGCCATGGACATGAAGTGACCGGCACAAAATTTAAATGCTCTTCCACCAACAGCTTGGGGGGGAATGAATAGTAGTGTACAAAAATAGAGCCGCGCCTACTCGCAGTCTGCCAATCACAAAATCTTTTATGTTGCATAATAGCCTCATTAAAAATGATCAACTTTAAAGTGAAACCAGAAATAAAAACAACAATTTAAACAATTGAGACGTCTGGTTTTGTGTTTGAAGTCTTCAGATTTAAGCAGACATTTTTGTTCGGTGGGTGGTGTGCCATGAGATATTTCTAATGCAAAATGTATGCCTTGGGTCAGCAAAGGTTGTGAAGCCCTGACCTAGCTTGTGATGATCAAAACGTGGTACGACCACCACAAGCAGGACATGGGCTCCGTCTAGTGATTTATAATTTTTTTTTAAATCACTCAAAATAAATCAAATTTAATCACATTTAAAAAAAAATCTAACATACAAGAATAACATACTTTGACATTTTTCACTTTGATACGTAGTATATGTTTTACTTCTTCTGTACAGTACATTTTTTTGTTTGTTTCCAAGTACAGTACAGTATGTTTTCATGATTTAGGAATCATATTTATTCAATTTTGGTGTGCGGTGCTTATTTAACTCATTTAATGTTCAAACTCTGCAAAATGTTCCATTAGCTTATAAATATTCGTTTTAGTACTTTTTAGTAATAAAACATCTGTAGTTATTGATGATCACTTAGGCCTACTTTGCTACTGTATTTTAAGGTCGATCATTTGATCATATTTTTTTAGGTGGTACTTAGTGCAAAATATACACAATAATTATGCGCCACTACTGCATTCTGCAATCAATAAGAACAAACTTTCCACGTTAATTATGTTGCTGGGATTTCCTCCTCTCTGTTGAGTCAACATTCCAATTCCATTAGAAAACGTTCTTAAATAATCAAGACTGTTCCTCGGTTATCTTATCATCTTTTGCTGTTGTCACATCATGTGTCTTTTCCATTAACTCGGTCAAACAATGAATCTACAGTGGAGCTGTAAAATTCGAATGCTGCAGAAGTCCAATGTTCATGCCACACAGGACCTCAGAATAACTCACCAGAGCTCAGTTATGTGACCCTCATAGGTTTACGCTCCTCTGTTTTACTTTTAACCTGTTTTTTCCACTTAATTGCAAACGATAGATTTCCATCAGAGGTGAAGCGACGCGAAACATCTGCCTGTCTCACGACATCTTAGTTGAGAAGGCTTCAAAGGGTTGACTTATATGCTTTTTCATTGGATTTGTGTAACCGGTCTTGGTAACAACTTTCCCAAACGAAGACAGTGTTGGGGAGTAGAGAGATTAAGAATATACCATGTATATAGATTCATTCTATTTCCTATTTCCATGTCAAGGAACAGAGTATTTTTGACCTCAGAGGTTCCACTGTGCAGTACATTGATACACTACACTGATATATGCAATGCAAACATAAACACAAGTATCATCCCTTTTAATTGATCAAACTCATTTGAAAACCTACAATAGAACATTGATGAAAGTAGTGAGTGGTGTTATTTATTCTTGATAGGCCCCGAGTATTTGCTGTTTGTCACACATACTTTGTAATTTAAACCCACGATTCCAATTTTTACCACCTCAAATGGGAAAACAAAGGATGATGTGAACCATCCAAACCACTCACTATTTGAGCCATCATGAGGATAGATGGGATGCTCCTGATGAAAGACATGTCCATGCTAGTGGTCACATTAGATGCCAGCCCTCTGAGGCTGTTGCCCCCCTGCTGAGTGTTCTGGGAGTTGGGGGACCCGGTCTCTGTGGTAACCTTGGAAGGGAAGTCTGTCATATTCGGCTAAATCAATTTTTAAAAAAACAATAAAAAGGGAAAGAGAAGTCTCCACTGGAAAAAATAAAAAGAAGCCCAACAAGCTAAAAGACAAATACACAGACAAAAAAACATCTGGGTATTCAGTGAAACTTCCAGGTTCAAATATTGTCTGTCTGTGTTTCTCACACACACAGTTGCATATAGAGTGCCATCCTCCTGCTCTTTGCTGCCGGCTGCTAATTCCCTATGACTCCTCCCATATGATTCCCCTAGGCTTCTCCACCTGTTAATGTTTGAAAAGTGGGAGGAGGGCAGGCCAAAAGGAAACAGAGCATCACCTCTTGGTCATGCGAGTGTTAAGACGATTTTCTAAGGCACGCATGGCCTAACTGATTCCCTGAAAGTTAGTAGATGGGGTTGGCTGGCACGAGACAAATGATGAACCTATTCAAGTTTGATCCATAAAGGTGCAGTACACACCTCCATGATTTTCTGTTTGGCCTTGGTCTGTGGCTAACATCCTCGTGGCGTATGGTTTTAAACCACTCATCTATCTTTTTCACTTTTAACATCATTTATTCCTCCTACTGTACTTCTTTTTGCTGCTGCTCATGTTTTACTCAAATAAATATATTTCCAAAGCAAATGATATTTGATCTCTTTGTCTTTCAAAAAGTGATTTCATAAATTTAGTTTATTTGGCATGCACTGAAATACATGTACTTTTCATTTTCAACTTTTTCCCACTACTTGAAACATATGTAATGAAAGTATAAGCAATAATGTATAAACACATTATATAATATCATTTGTTATTTACGCCCCCCAAAATATTTATTAACATGAATTCCTATTCACTTCATTCTGTGTCAATGTTAAGACGTGAAGCCCTTTCGAAATTGGCCAACCACGGGTAGATGCTGCTTTCGAAGAAGATAGGAAATCGGAATACCTCGTCCCACTCGAATATTCCCAGTTCAGACCTCAAAGCGTTTGAAGCGACTGTAATAATAATTTTTGGAATCCAAAAATCATTATTACATTCCAAATTTTGGACGGAGTTTGAATTAACAGCTACATTCGGTAATAAATTGACATGCGGGAGTGCACAATAACCAACATTTTTTTAGTCAATTTTGTTTACACTGGACTTCAATTTGGACCAATTCAAGAAAGCCCACGTTGAAGCGGTTTCATATAGTTCGCGTCAACCGAGTGAAAAAAATTAAAGTAATGTGTCAGAAGTGGGATTCGAACCCACGCCTCCAGGGGAGACTGCGACCTGAACGCAGCGCCTTAGACCGCTCGGCCATCCTGACTTACAACATGGTAATCGATCTACCCCGTTAAATAGCTTAGTCATAGACAGAACAGCGTGTTATGGTCTCATAGTAAAACAAAATTTAAGTCAAGTCAAGAGTATTTATAGAGCACTTTCAAACAGCCATTGCTGCATACAAAGTGCTGTACATGGAGCAATTTAACATGCACAATAAACAGTAAGACAAATCTGTAATAAAGGCGGTAGAAGGCACCAAACAGCAAAGTAAAAAAAAACAAAATGGCAGGAGCGTCGCCGAACACACTGGTGTACAAGCGGTCATCTCGGGCTATAATAAAAATTTTATTTAAATTTGACGTCTGTCTCCCTCTAGTGGAGAATTTTTAAATCTGCTGGGATACAACTCATGCGTCCCACAGAAAACAGCTACACGAAAGCCCCTATTTGGTCTCAGACGATGTGCTGGAGTTAAAATCAAAATCCTTGTGTGTTTTACATACTTGGCCAATAAAGATGATTCTGATTCTGACTAAATAATGCCCACAAACATGTCCCACTAATAAAATAAAAAAAATAAAATTCCCTAAATATGGGTTTTCTCCGGGTACTGCGGTTTCCTCCCACATTCCAAAAACATGCATTCAAATGATCAGATCATCAGCAAGCTCTGCGGAAGCCTGACATTGAACCTGTTCATTTGAATCAGGTGTGTTGCAACAGGGAGACTTGGAAAACATGCAGGACAGTGCATATATTGCACAATATTGTTGTTCAATGTAAAGAATGTCAGCCAAGGTCGGCCCCCCGACATTTTACCACATAAAATCTGGCCCCCTTGGCAAAAAGTTTGGACACCCCTGATGTAGATGTATTATGAAGCTTTAAATTAGGTCATTCGACTCCGTGCACAGTGGACCTAAAATGTCATCATTATTACATTCCAAATTTTGGACGGAGTTTGAATTAACAGCTACATTCGGTAATAAATTGACATGCGGGAGTGCACAATAACCAACATTTTTTTAGTCAATTTTGTTTACACTGGACTTCAATTTGGACCAATTCAAGAAAGCCCACGTTGAAGCGGTTTCATATAGTTCGCGTCAACCGAGTGAAAAAAATTAAAGTAATGTGTCAGAAGTGGGATTCGAACCCACGCCTCCAGGGGAGACTGCGACCTGAACGCAGCGCCTTAGACAGCTCGGCCATCCTGACTTACAACATGGTAATCGATCTACCCCGTTAAATAGCTTAGTCATAGACAGAACAGCGTGTTATGGTCTCATAGTAAAACAAAATTTAAGTCAAGTCAAGAGTATTTATAGAGCACTTTCAAACAGCCATTGCTGCATACAAAGTGCTGTACATGGAGCAATTTAACATGCACAATAAACAGTAAGACAAATCTGTAATAAAGGCGGTAGAAGGCACCAAACAGCAAAGTAAAAAAAAACAAAATGGCAGGAGCGTCGCCGAACACACTGGTGTACAAGCGGTCATCTCGGGCTATAATAAAAATTTTATTTAAATTTGACGTCTGTCTCCCTCTAGTGGAGAATTTTTAAATCTGCTGGGATACAACTCATGCGTCCCACAGAAAACAGCTACACGAAAGCCCCTATTTGGTCTCAGACGATGTGCTGGAGTTAAAATCAAAATCCTTGTGTGTTTTACATACTTGGCCAATAAAGATGATTCTGATTCTGACTAAATAATGCCCACAAACATGTCCCACTAATAAAATAAAAAAAATAAAATTCCCTAAATATGGGTTTTCTCCGGGTACTGCGGTTTCCTCCCACATTCCAAAAACATGCATTCAAATGATCAGATCATCAGCAAGCTCTGCGGAAGCCTGACATTGAACCTGTTCATTTGAATCAGGTGTGTTGCAACAGGGAGACTTGGAAAACATGCAGGACAGTGCATATATTGCACAATATTGTTGTTCAATGTAAAGAATGTCAGCCAAGGTCGGCCCCCCGACATTTTACCACATAAAATCTGGCCCCCTTGGCAAAAAGTTTGGACACCCCTGATGTAGATGTATTATGAAGCTTTAAATTAGGTCATTCGACTCCGTGCACAGTGGACCTAAAATGTCACTGCAAAATATGCATCTTTAAAAAAGGGAACTTGACTCAAAGACTGACCCATGGTAATGCAGTGGAACTTTAATAGTCTTGTTCGGATTGAAAAATAGTTTTAAAATTTTAAACCGGAGAATTTTGATCACTGTTACAAATTCAATTCAACTACAATCTGGTTTAGCTGTACAGGCAGTGTTTTAAGTAGCACTAATATTTCTTGAGTGTGTAGCCACTATACTTAGTGTACAGATACTATAATAATTAAAGTAAATGAAATGTACTCCGTTCATGTATATATTTCTAATACATATGCTCAGAAGTCTCAGGTTCAGCTCAGGGCGGAAATCAGATTTTTTTAAAGCACAGACACAGATTTATGATACAAAATGTAAGCATTACCTCATTAAACTACTTATAATATTTACATTGTTTATACAGACAAATTCATAATTCCAAGACGCCTCCTTGCGGATTGAGAGTCCTGCGTATGCGCATAGTCCATAGGATATTTAGTGTAAGTGGTTTTGTTCGAAGTCTCAAGGGAGCTCAAGCTGCGACGCTTGTTACCGTACTGTCGGACTATTGTAGTCGTTGGAAGTTCTTCAAGCTGAATTCTAAGGTGCTTCGCCATCAACTCCCTTGATATTGGCAAACAAATGGGAATATGAATAATAACATGGCCGGTTCCATTTTGAATTATTCCAGTAGTAGGGTAACACAAATGCGAGACTCGCGCCGTGATTAAAAGGAAATTACACTAGACGCAATACAAATAACGTAAGACGTCAGACGTGCTACACAACCGAGATCACGTGGTTATCGCAGAACTATAAAAATACTGTACAGAAAGAGACAAACGAAGGCTGGCAACCATATACTAATAATATAAAATATCAAGGCAACTCAATTACATAGTACAGTAATGTATCATATTTTTTATATAATAAATATTTTTTTAAATCACCCAGGTTACAAGCGTAATCATTTAAAATTAGGTAAAGACTTTTAAGTTAAAACAATAAATCACTCCGAAATTAAATGACAAGTGGTGCGCGTAATAAAAGTCATGTTGAAGGTGTGAAAAAAAAAGAATGATTTACATGGATGACATCCTTTCACCATCAACCACATAACAGTTGTTTTTTATATCAATTTCTAAAGATGGGACAATAAATAGCACTTGAAGAAGGTGTCGCATAAACCAAACCTTCCTCTTTGTTCTTATATTGACTAAATGTTAGTTTAGTTGGTTAGTTCCGCCCGTTCCTATTTGGAATATTGGGCGACGAGTTTCCTCCATTTGGTCCGGTCACTGGCGACCCTTCTTGCTCCATGCCAGCTGACACCCATCTCACTGAGGTCTTCTTTGGCAGTCTGTCTCCACGTCTTCTTTGGCCTACCTCTCTTCCTCTTTCCACCCTCTGGCATCCAGTCCATGGCCACACTTGCCGGTCTCTCTCTTGGCAGTCGGAGTACGTGGCCGATCATTTTCCTTCTCCTTTCAGAGACAATGTCTGACAGTTCAGCCACTCCTGCCTTCTTCATCACCTCCTCGTTGGTGACGTGGTCTCTCCATGAGATCCTCAGGATGGATCTCAGGCAACGCCGATGGAAGACATCTAACTTGTTGGTTATGTTGGCTGTCTTCATCCATGTCTCACAGGCGTAAATCACTGTTGGGATAACCACTGACATATAGAGGTGTAGCTTGGTGGTCGTAGTGATGGCTTTCGATGACCAGATGTTGCGGAGGCGTTGGAACACTCCCGCAGCTTTACCAAGTCTACTGTTGACGTCTTTCTCCACACCACCTGTATTTGAGATGTTACTCCCAAGATATGTGAAGCTGTCAATGTACTCTATGTCATGTTGGTGTAGAGTGAGTGGTTGAAGGTGTTGGTGCTGTCCGACGGCCATGGCCTTGGTCTTTTCTTCTTTCTTTCTTTCTTCTTTGGTCTTTTTTGATTAAATGAGCCTCAATGAATTTAAAGATGATAGTCTTGAGCGGCTGGCTGGTGCAAAGTTGAAAATGTTCCCTTCACTCAAGCATCCAAAAGCACGTCTTCACTTTGTAATGAGGCATTTGCCACATGGATGACACAAATGTCAGCAGTCGGGGCGACTCCAGTGTTTACACTTGCTAACCTGCGGGCCTCAAGTGCTTCTACTTTGGGATTTTACCCTCACTATCAGGCTCCTGTAGCGTTTGCTGATGACATGATCATTTGAATCAGGTTGGCTGGAGGAGGGAGACATCTTAAACGTGCAGGATAGTGGTACTCAAGGACCAGAGTTTGCCACCTGTGCTTAAGGTCCACCTTAGTTTTTGTGTGCGATTAGCAGTGGAGTAAACAGATTGAAAAATAAATTAAGGATTCTCTCCATTTACATGAACAGTATGGAAAAAAAGAGAGAAAAAAATCACAGCGCTTCAGGCCTTGAAAACCTATTGACTGTTTATGCACTCGGCAGACAGGAGATGTTAAAGTGGTTGGAGAACGGAAAAAACAACATTTGAAATTTCTCTCTGGCATCATTCAGGATGCATAATTAAAATTCACTTTGAGTACAAGCGCATCAAAAAAGGATGGGTACATGTCTCCTTGAAATGCTTTGCAAAATACATTAACCTCTCTGATGTCTCAGGTAGAGTCAAAATATAAAACACTCAATGTAATCAGTGCAAGAAACAATCTTTATGAAAAGAAAGCTGAGCAAATCATGCATTTCAGTTTTGCACACTCATCATCATGGAATAGTGCGCATGAATCAGTTCAACCAAGCATACAAAAATACAGTTGATTTGATTTGTGATACATAATGCTGCTGCAGTTTGGAGAATTTTGATGAATGTACCAGTGGTCATTTGTGTCTTTTCAATTTTGCAATAGAGGTCATGGACGAAATTAGATGCCCTTATAAGGAAAGTGAAGTCGGAGCATAAAACCTTTTTTGGTGATGCTTCTACTTCATATACTTCGCAGAAAATATAACTGTCACAATGTTTTACAGTGAAACCAGTGGCTAGAAATATTGGCCAACAATCAGTGTAGCGGCTCCCTTCACATCTTGGAGATGGTCTGAGTCAAAGTCCACCAGCAGTTTCCTCATGCCAGCCCGCGCGGGGGTAAAGGTGAGCTCGACACACACTTTCTGACCTGGGCCAATTTCACCGCTGAAAGAGAAGAAGACAGAATAAAGTTTTAGATGTTAGGAAAGGAGCTAAAATAATGAAGTCTCGGGTTCGTATTTTTTCCAAGTGTGTACTCACTTCATCTTGACCTCAGTCGGGGACACCAAGCCTGCCCCTTCCACGGTGAAAACTCCCCGCCTCAGTGGCACCGGTAGAGGGTTGGTAAAGGAGATGGAGCCTGTCACCGCTTGACGTACAACTGCCTTACTAGGAACCTGCATAACGACAATTGAACAAAGTTGTGTGATGCTTTGATAGATACGTTGATTCAGTCTCTAAACCAGACGTCCACAACCAACCGTGCACAGACCAGTACTGATCCAAAGGGATCCACAATTTCTGAGAGAAAGTCACACCTGGCCAACGTGCATGCCGTTAGCCTTCACGCACCTCTACAAGCAACTCAGGCAAGCTGAGTGGGATTTTGGCCACGGCCATATCCGGTTCATTCTCTCCCTGGGTCTCCAGGAGCGCCATCACCTTGACCACATGGTGCTCAGAGACACACTTGGCATAATCGGCGTACCGCACGCGCAGCACCTCCTCGTGAACTGAAAACACACATTAAAGTGACGGCACATTTTCAAGATTTTGCTTACCTTGCGACGTCCCCTCTCGACACGCATGCAAGTCAAGGTACCACTACTCGTTTTTTAAATGAACCAACCTTTGTGGGGTGGCACAGAGACATTCTTGGTTTGTCTCTCAAACTCTCCTCGGTTTAAACAGTTGTATGTTACTGCCTTGGCCAACATGGTCAGACGAGCTTCAGCTTGGACTCCTCCGTCATTCTTCAACTGCAAATGGAACCGGTCCATTTGAATGTGTGATTATGCTGCCATGATTTCATGAGAAACAACACTAACCCTAAATTGATGTTATCGACAGTGCTGTGCAAGCAACGTAGGTTATCGTTCGATTTCGTCACCAGTTGAAATAATGGCAGTGACTTCCCCTACTATACGAAACACATTTTTATCAGATACCTAATAAAAGCACAGAATGGAGTGAAATGGACCGCGGAACCATTCCTAAGACTGCATGACTAACTATACACATCAATTTCCAATTGAATACCAATTCATGATATTAATGAGGCCTATATTTACTGTGATGCCATGTCAAAGTGATTGGAGGCCTTTTTTTTGCACAGTGCTGCTAGTGTGCCACTGGAACATTCATTTATCACTGTCTAATCTCCTCATACCTCAACAATGACGTCAAAGTCTGATCCGAATACAGGTCTGGCATGTTTGATGGTCATCTGCATTTTGCCTGGCTTTGTCCTGTCAGTGGACGTCTCTCTGCCTCGACGTCCGGCCTTCTCGTACACCTCTCTCTCTTTCTTGGAGCCTGAGGAAAAGAAGAAGTTGTTAATTTACTTTTGATAATTATGTTCATTTCCCACCGGTAAACTATTGTTCTCTGTGGTATGCAGTATTTTTGTTATTGACAGTGCTACGGACTAGAATTGCTGAGCTATAGCCCCAGGAAATCTATCCTTAACCTCCATATACTATATACATATGTATACTACTGTATATACACATGTACATTATAAACATTAAGTTTTGCCAGTTAAATATGTCAGGCCAAAACGGACTTCCTTTAAAAAATATTTAGGGAAGTAATTTTTTTAAATAAAAACATGCAGCCTGTCAATGAAATCCATAGAGTAATTTTTATAAATAAAAATACTTATTTCTGTTAAATCAAAAAAGTTTTTTAAAAATTTGTAATTGAAAAATTCACAGATATATTCTTAAACATCCCTGTTAAAAATTCACTTATAATGAAATACTGGCAGAACCGGTTGTCGATTTTATGTTAAGCGGGTTGTTTGCATTCATTAAATGTAACTGAAAAAGTAATTTATTCTCATCTATTTCATTTTAATTAAAACCAAGTGATCAGTAAGGTAACTCGGTTGATTTCAGTAAGGTAACTCAGTTAATTTTTCTAAGCAACTGTGACAACTATATTCACTAACCTTCCGGATATTTGTAATGTGAAGTGACATCTTCTCTGCTGTTGTTGAAAACACTTTTGGTGCTTATGTTTACGCCAATACTGTCCTGAGACACTCTGATCTGGAACATGAAGCATCATCATTTGTTTTAAATCAAATACATAAAAGACTTTTGCAGATGGATAAGAATAAATATACGCTGACCTTCTGACGTTGGCCATCTCTTCGGACAATCCAGTGTATGATGTCAGCGTTCACCTCAGCAAATATAAACGGAGCATCATACTTGACACCTAGATTGCCTTCCTTAATGGCAGTAACAGGACATGGACCACAGCAGAACTCCCCTGAGAAGTAAAATGTCTAATTTTATTGTCACTTTGGATGAGATTATCATTATAATCTCCTGAAACAAACAAAGTTGACAAGATAAGAAAGACTTGTACCATCACTTAATTCTTGAGGAGTTGGGTCCAACACCTGCCAGCCATCATTTCCCTGTGGAAGATCCTGTCTCTTCATCCAAGACTCCACCCAACAGTGGAAGTTCCTAACGCGGCAGGTCGAAAGAAATGTGCATGACAAATACTGCCATGATGGCAGACTCGATCTGTTGAAGTGAATTTGTGATTGCTTTCCTACCAGCTGCTGTCGGACCTTCCTCTTGAATCAAGACTCTCCATTTTTTCATTGAACAGGAAGTCCACAGAAAGGTTTCCATCAGTGTCATGAGCTGAAGCAAAGTTAGTAATGTGGCGTGTTGGGATCCCCAGGCAACGCAGTACTATCGAGAACACACAACAAACTCAGGTTTTAAACAGGATGTTCTCAAAGCACTTTCCACAGAGATACAAAATTAAGTGTCACAGAAAGGCCAAGAAGTGGGCTTCCTTAGAAATGTAATCGTTTATCAATCGTTAATGCAATCAAACTACGTTGACCTGTAAAGGTAATAGAACTTTGTACATTTTAGGTTCACCTTAAGATTTCTCCCGAAAGCCAAATATTCATAACTCTTGTGACTAAGGCACTAGTTCCAGCTCTCAATTCATTGCAAGCCAATTTTTTGGAGATGTTTCACAGGCTCACCCGTGCAGGCCACAGCAGCATAGACCCAACACTGGCCGTATTTGACCGGCCTGGCTCTGCCATTGCTCCACTTTTGGAGGATCGGAACACTGCTGGTCCATTTGGAAGGCGAGACTCCATCACTGTACGGCTCCTGCCAGCGGCCCACCAACACGCCCCGATCACCGTTGGAGTTTACCTGGACACATGTACAGAATATCAAAGTCTGCACGATCTATGTATCTATCTATGCAATATCGAATAATGGGTGAGCTGGACTCTATCCCAGATGACTTTAGTTGCCAGCCAATTGCAGGGAATTCAAGTGAAAAGTATGTCATTGATGTTGTCCTCACCATAGCAGAGATGATCCTGCCAACGTAGACTGGGTCCCATCTTTGTTTCAAGTCCTTCTCTGAGTTTCTCAAGGCATCATTGGAGTTGTCCAGGATTTCAAAACAGATGTCCATCACATTATCTTCGAACTGTGACCAAAAAAAAAAAAAGATGCAAATAGGAGAGAGTAATTGACATGACAGATTAATAGCTTTCCCATCAAACTGCAAAAGGGTGACACTTTTGTTTGTGTGGTCTGGTTACATTCTGACACCCTCACTCGAAGGAGCTTACTCTATCCAACAAGCACAAATCATAGTGAGGCTGACAGTCTGTGCTGTAACACAACTGCAATAATTCACATATATGCACGTACCTGTCCAAAGTGCCAATGACGGCTATGGATGTAGTCCGTGGTGCCCACATAAATGATCCCATTCTCATTCATGATATATTCCTGAAGGAGCTTCTCATCGGGAATGTACACAGCATCATCTACGGCACACATGGGCATTCAAAATATCCTCATGAGATTTATCAAGAGCAAAATAAACATTTTCAGCTAGGTATACCGCCCAAAAAAAAAAAACCTTTACCTTTGCACCATGGGTTATAAAGCAGGTGAAAGTTAATGTTCTCTTTCTTCTCAAGCACATGTCCACTGGGTGATGTCATCAACACATCCAGGCGGTAATGGCCGATGATGGCGTCCGCCGGGCTGTGGAGAGTCACTTCTCCATGCCTTCCCTCCTGCTTAAACCACCAACCGTCTTTGTTGTGTCCGCCCTTCTCAACCCTGATCACCACCTCATCTCGCTTGCCTGAACGAACAACACATGAGAAATTATGTAAATTCATCAGAAGTGCCTCATCTACACTCTAACACTGTTGTCACAGTAATGAAATGGATTTTCTATTGGCATGACTGACTGTGAAACCAAGCCATCGACCAAGATCCCACTTCAGACATCATTCTCAGCGGGATACATTTTATGCTTCGCTAGTATTTGAATATTGTGATAGTGAACATCAGAGTTATTGAGCTGATATAACAAGCTATGATTTACTCTTTTTTTAAAATTCCTCTTTAAATAGTCGCATTACAGCGAATGGCCATGACCATTACATTAATTATTGATATGGATACTAAATGAATCATTGACACAACAAAGAGGCCTGCGCATATATTTTTTTCACAAATGGCTGAACTTCGTATCCACCAGTCAATCGAGCTCAGGACCGCAACTTTACTCACCAAGGTGCAGGACCAAAGCCAGGGAGTTTTCACGGAGCGCAGACTCTGACCACTGCACTGAGATGACAAAGGGCTGACCCCTTCGCACAATCAAGCGCTCATAATCAATCTCCCTGGTGTGGTGAGCCAAGTTGTTGTCACGACATCTCAGGTCCACATCCAAAATCTCACCTAACGACAGACAAAGCTCGAATTACTTTACATCACGACAGATGTAAAGAGCGATAGATAGATAGATAGATAGATAGATAGATAGATAGATAGATAGATAGATAGATAGATAGATAGATAGATAGATAGATAGATAGATAGATAGATAGATAGATAGATAGATAGATAGATAGATAGATAGATAGATAGATAGATAGATAGATAGATAGATAGATAGATAGATAGATAGATAGATAGATAGATAGATAGATAGATAGATAGATAGATAGATAGATAGACAGACTCACCCCTGTAATGCGGCATCTTAGGTTTTCCTATCTATCAAGAGTCTGTGTCTTGAAGAATCTTCACACACTTGTCTCAATGAGCATCTCTGTCTTGTCTTTATACAGCCCATGGCCAACCCTCCCACTGTGTGACACTCACCACTGAAGCACACTCCACCCTAATCTCCCCCACCTCGAGTGACCTTCAACATCACTTCCCAAAATGACTCCTCTTCTGGTGTCTGCACGTTCTCATGTACCGGTATTTACACTGAGCATCTCTTGCTAGCCTGTTCCTGGACATACACTGGGCTCTTGGTCGACACATGCTTTTCAAGGGTGGTCTATTATTTAACGCTGATTTTTTTTTTTTTTTGTAAAGGTGGAGGCGACAGATGTTGAATTTCCACTTTGAAAAGTGGTTTTCTAGGCAAAGCTTCTTCAGTCTTTATGGGGTTAGTGGTCACAATAGTCGCGTTGCACTTGAATGAATCAAAATGTCAATTGTTTCCAATATCATGTCTGCTGTTTAAACAGAATACTAACCATCTCTCTGTGGCAAAGTATTTTTTGTTCGTTTTTTTTTTAATTCTTATTTTATACTTTGAGGGAAAAAAATCTATGCGCAGGTCTCTTTGTTGTGTCAATGTTTCATTTAGTATCTATATCAATAATTAATGTTCACTTTGACCTGTAACTCTGATATCTATGATCACTGGGCCTGTCGGACCACTTCTCTGAAGAATTTCTCAATATTTACTCCAGAATGAGTCAAAAGTGTTGCAATGCAGGGAGTTCATTTTCTTTAAACTTTTAGGTCATCATTTCATTGCAAATATCCTTCATGTATCTGACTCGTTTGTATTTTGCACTCATGAAAAACAAAAAAACATTTTTAATTGCCTTATGGAGTGCATAGCAAACTGTATTTAGTGCATACCACATGTCAGCAACAAAGGAGAGAGAGCGCAGACTTCCTCATTACCGCCTTCATCCCACTGCCTAAAATGCATTTTCCTCCCTGTAAGATAAGGCAGCAGGATGACATATCACAAATGATTAACACAGGCAGTCAGTCCATAACTCAAGACTGTCAGTGTAGTGCAGATTTCTCGCTACTATGCTATATTCACGAAAGTTACTGACAAGAGTGTTTTATGATATTTGAATCATCCGCAAGCCATTCGTCACTAGTGCCTGCATGCACTACGATCAGGCTCACTATACAGGGATCCCTCACTATTCTCACTGTCAATTGCAATTTTCAGACCTAAATATGTAGACATGTACTTCAAACTACGTACCAAAAACATTCGGACATGATTTCAATCTCATTTTACGGATGGATGTGTTGGGGTGGATGGCGCCTATTTCACAAACAAAACTATCTTGAGTTGGGCACTTTGTCTACCTCATGTTGAGCAGTTAGCCGGCAGCAGCTGATCAGCTTTTAAATTCCTCTACTGGCAATAGTGCTCCGAACCTTTCTATGCAACACCTTGAGGAGTTCACCGCCTTGCTGTTCGTAGCGTGATGGAAGCCAGTTACCCCTTCGCTAACATGGCTCTTTCGTTTGGGTGTTACAGAAATAGTGGGCAGATAGATGCTTTTTAGGGAACTGTTCATGTTTTACAGAAAAAAAAATCCACAAATGGTGATTCAAAAATTGGTCGGTGTTAAGTGTAGTTCCCTTCGTATGAATTTTATTCTGTGATGCAATAGTGTAATAATCTAACCTAGTTATTTCCGTTTCTATTTACTACATTCTTGATGATTCATCACAAACCTGACATGACTCCGGCTCTTTGTGGAAGAGGAAAAACAGTGTTTTCCAGCAGTCGGATGCATGATTTGGGGAAAAATGTAATGAAACCAATGACTTTGACTGTATGATATTAACTTTATTCCTTGTTTGGGTAGGACAGGTAAAAAACAAAAACAAAAACAAGCCAACATCTAAAATCTCTGACTCAAATCTTTACTCATGGACCAGAAATAGACAGAATTCCTAGATTGAAAACCAACACCCTCCGCAGTCTGTTACGCCCCGCAACTCATATGATATATCATACTGAATGTAGATTGCATCACACCTTTGCTGGAAATGTCAATGGAAACGCCTGCATGCACATACACGTACACGTACACGCACACACACACACACACACACACACACACACACACACACACACACACACACACACACACACTAGCGAGCTACAACATTAGGTATGGTTCACTGCATAATCTAGTTGTGAGAGCTATATTAAATTGTTTGCCTTTAAAAGATAATCATGTGCCTGTTTGTCTGGCATTGTCAGTAACATATTAATTGAATAATTCTGTATATTCATTATTGTAGGTGCCGTTTGCAGTGGTGGGCAAGAGTAATGCATCATAACGAGACTGGATTCTCATGTAGCTAACTGAGGTAAGCAAATTATTTGACACATTGCTGTCAGTGAGATGCAGTATCATAGCCTATGCCCAATTTCATGCCCAATCATCCCTCAGTGATTATCCACGTTCATAATTCAGATTATTATAAGTAAGATTTATTACTTCAAATATCTGCAAAGTGTACCGCCAAAAAATATTTGAACTTCACTAAATCATCCCACAAAAAGCATCTAAAGGATTAGTTGACAAATTCAATGTAAATGTCAGCGTAAACATTAAAACTAAATCTAATTTTAACATAGTATTTCCTTTAAAAAAAACATCACAAATGATCCAGTAAGTCATACGCATTAGCAACATGAAGGCCTTCTTCTGGGACAATGACCACCAACCAATCGTAAAGGAGACACACTCTAGAATGTGTGTGTGTGTGTTGGTGTGTGTGTGTGTGTGTGTGTGTGTGTGTGTGTGTTTAAAACTTTGCTGAAAAATCAAGTCCGGTAATAGTAGCTAACATCGATAAAAAATGTTCTCATCTTTCCCAACACTGCAGGGTTGCTTGCTTTCGAAACAAATATACGCATTGACAGTAACTTCACTGGAACTATCCCTCACCCTGATTTTGGAATCGTGACACAGTCATGTGTCAGTGAAACAAGAACGCACTTTTCCTGACCTCAGCGTGCTAACTGAGTCGCACTCTGGTGAGGAAGTGACACACATACTCTCTCTCTCTCTCTCTCTCTCTCTCTCTCTCTCTCTCTCTCTCTCACACACACACATGGATAGGACATGCATTGCTGTCCTTGGCATGCATATAAATGGATGAGTTTTCCAACTTAGTCATAGGAAGTCCACAGAGTAAAAGGGATTGGGTATAGTAAATATACAGTATAATATACATTTGGGCGAAGTGTTCAAAACGTCAACATCTTACCCCATTGTTTTCTTCTTTAAATAGTTTTTTTTAATGACAGCAGATAAATATTTACATTTTTTTGTCATACCTTTCAAGACAAAAAGTGCTTCCTTATGAGAATATCAAGTTTACACATACGGATCAAAATGACTAGTGAGTCCAATGGTGATTTAAAATGAAAAAATACCGTACTATTGGCGGCCATACATGCCACCGTAGTCCTATTTAGTAGTTTTGCAGTTATTTCTTTGGAGTATTTGGAGCCGATATTTGTTCATGGGAAAAGGAAAATATTTAGGTTGAAATTTTAAAAAGGGCAAATGCCAACACTTCATTTAAGTGCATCTAAGCATGTTTATTCATCATCTTATCAGATTTGCAACATGTTAAAGTTGTTGTTGTTTTAGACAATAGATATACTGTATTTGTTTTAAAACTCCAACAAAAAAGTGCAGGGAGCTCCCAGGCACAGCAGTTTGTCTCAGAATGTACATTAAAAAAAAAACTCCACCTAAAATACGGTTTTACAAAAAGTCAGTATGGCTGAATGTTTCACTTAGTAAGTTCAAGCAAACACAAAAAGTGAAGGGAATTAACTGAGACACATTGGTGCTGATAATCGGTTTATCCTCAGTCAAATTATGACATCAGTTTACCTCAAATTCAGTTCTTTGGATTCCAAACAACAGGTACAGTTATTAAAAGATGGTCCAGGTAAAGAATTTACGCCCAATTTGCATATTATAACGCTCTACCCTACAACTGGGCCCTGATCGGCACACTATAGAGAACAATATGATGAATTAGCATGATGGCTAATTAGCTAATAGCAAGTGTGTTGAAAAACGTCCCCAAAATCAGCAGTGATCATTACTTAGTGATGCAGGCGAACTAACGGCACAAATACAGTATTCATGGCAACCGCAGGAGAGGAGGGCGCTAGAGTCAACAAATGAATCCGTTCGAATAATCTCCAAAGTACTAAGAGACACATCAAAGGAGATCAAAAAATGGTCATGTGTCCTCCTGGATCCACCACCTCTGGTCAACAGTAAGGGTGTGGAAAATAATCGATATTAATCGATACATCGATGCGCACGTCCGCGATCCGAGTGCATCGGCTCATTCACTGGGTACGACGCGATTGACGGGTGAAATCGCGATTCATCACGATGCATTGATGGGTATCAGTAAAATCGCGATTCAAGCGCCGTTTTATTCATGTTAAACGTCACATATCTGCCCTTTCCTAGGCGCAATGAATGCACCATCATTGCTTTGCGTTTTGTGTTGAATACGGACGGTAGCCGTGCGTCACATACAGTCCAGTACACAACGAGCGAAACATTATGGAAGTTAGCGCACGCAGCAGCAAGGAAACTACTATATTTAATGCAGCCGCAACATTCAAATCTTATGTTTGGAAATACTACGGCTTCGAAAAGAAAGACGGAAAGCTTGATAAAACCTCCGTAATTTGCAAGGAATGTCGCACTAAGAAGCCATACAACGGCAGCACCACAAATATGCAGACCCACTTAAACCGATGGCACCAGATCACCGACAAGTTTCCCTCCCGCTTCCCCGCCCAGTTCCTCGTCGGACACCGGAGAAACTCTTGGTAAACCAGGTCAGGATCAGAAAAAAATCGCCTCTTATTTTGGGAGTCCCCTTGCAACTCACTGTGACCGCGCAATGGCTATAACTAAGGCCACTGCTTATTTCATATGCAAAGACCTCCAGCCTTAGCGTGGTGGACAACGAGGGTTTCAGACAGCTCGTGCACGTTTTGGAACCCAGGTATAAAATACCAGACAGGTCTGTGTTCACTTACAAACATATTCCCGATGTGTACAACAAAGTGAGAAGTGAGATTACTGTGTCGCTGAACAGTGCGCAAAGAGTTGCACTTACATTGGATGGGTGGACATCTTGCGCTATAGATTCATATACATATATATATTATTATATTTCATATAAGACACTCAGTGAGAATAGTCTGTTTGTGTTTACACTACAGCAACAGCTGTGAGTCTCAGGTGCCAAATTGTTTACATTTTCTTTGCACAAAACCCAATTGTGAAAGGGCTTAAGTTGTTTTACAAGTTCTACTCTTTATAAGGAATAAAGTGGTATCCTTTTTGTAATACCATACTGAATTCCATCTTTTTAAAAGCTTTTTTTCTTTGCTTATTTGCATCATGTTTAATTGCACAATATCGCAACAAATTGCATTGTATCGTATCGGATCGCATTGATTTGAACTTAATGTGTATCGAATCGTATCGCATCGTGACGACGGTGAAACGTATCGCATCGTATCGCCAGAAAATTCCATGTATCGTTTAAGTATCGCATCGCTGGCAGTGGATCGTGATGTGTATCGAATCGTCCTCAGTGCTGAGATTCACATCCCTAGTCAACAGTAGCAAGTGTGTGGTCAAGCAACGAAGTACAGAAGCGAACACAAACTCTGTAAAAATGTACAACACAAAGAAAGGTAATTTCAAGTAAATGGTTTATTTATCGTTACAAAAATAATAAGAGTACAAAAATATAGTAGTACAATATGGTACATTTCAAGTTGCATGTTTCTTATACAGTGTTTAGAAAATAATTTGTGAATCAAAAACAAAAGGCAACTGACATCGCAAGGTTGTTTTAGTCCAAATGTGTTCGAACATTAAAAGATTGCGTTTTCAAAGTTTGAAAACAATTTTTAAAAACACATTTCGGAATAGAATATACGGTGAATCAGTGGACACACTCAATCTTAAGATTTTGTCCACCAAAACGAGTCATTTTTTAATATGCTGACTTGAAGCTAATTATTTGACACTAAAGAAATAACACTCATACAGAAGCAATAAATTGGACTGAACAATAAATATGTAATGGAACCTCAGCCTATTTAAATAAAACACAGGAGCATGAACAAGGTATTTCTCAGTCATTTTTGAAGATTTTTACATTTTACAGATAAAAAAAGTGCACTTAATAAAGTCATAACAAACCGAAATATGTGCTTGACCAAGTAAACAAGAGTGAAACGTCGCATCTTAAATGTCCACGGTGTTCATCTAATCAGACAGCGTAGCGCTGCAGTTACGCTGACCAAACCGAGAAAGCCCAAGAGGACATTCCTCACTGAAGACTCCAGGTCATCTTCCTTGAAGAATTCTGCAAATCCATCCTGATGAGCAAAAAGATAGAATAGGACGATGAGTTGATGAGTGTGTGGACTTCAGAAATCAAATGAGGCACTTTTGGCATGTTACTCACCCAACCGTTGTGCTGCACTAACCAGGTGCGCTGGTGTGACAGCAAGTAGGTTGAAACCTCCTGGGCCACCAGCTCCACGCACCTCTCCTGTTGATTTTCTTTCAAGGTTTGAGACAGCACGGCACAGAAGGCCAACAGGCTGGCGATGCGACCCCAGTGTATGTTCCCATTGGCGAATTCCGTTCTGGCCACCTGGCTGACGAAGGACATGTCGAGCTCTGTTTTGTCCAGTGACAGTTCAGTGATGCTGTCTTGAAGACAGAATGAAATTCAAATTGTAAAACACATATTCAGCATCCTATTTATGTGATTACCTCCAGTATTTATAAACCCTATATTATTTCAAACATCAGCTCTTTAAATATATCAATGTGGTAGTCTACTTTTTGACATCAAATTGTCCCTTTTGCACCTATCAGGTGTTATAAAATACAAATAAATTCATATTTTATACTAATGGTAACAACTCTTATTCGTGTATGCAGTAAAAGAACAATATTCTACTTTTTTCAATTGAATAGGCAAAATAGCTCCGGTTTCCTCCCACATTCCAAAAACATGCGTGGCAGGCTGATTGAACACTCCAAATTGTCCCTAGGTGTGAGTGTGAGCGTGGATGGTTGTTCGTCTCTGTGTGCCCTGCGATTGGCTGGCAACCGATTCAGGGTGTCCCCCGCCTACTGCCCGAAGACAGCTGGGATAGGCTCCAGCACCCCCCGCGGCCCTAGTGAGGATCAAGCGGCTCGGAAGATGAATGTATGAATGAATGAATAGGCAAAATAAACAGTTTAAAAAAAGACATAGTGGCAGCCTAACGGTTGAAAAGGATCAAAGAACATCAAAGAGCAACGCGTTCGTAAAAAGTCAATCGAAAAACAGTAAAGAAAGCATTTCGGCTTACTGGTGAATAAGATCCTGTGCTTGTCCACCAGTCTCGTCACGACCCTCTTCATTGTTGACTGGGCTTTGCTTTGGATCCAAGCAGCAGTGGACAGCCCGGTAAAGTCACTGAGGAAGCGGCTGATGAGTCGTCTTGTGTCGCTGTCCAAGATGCCTTGGCCGGGAGGGGTTTGGAACTTCGACAGCGGCTGGGTGCCTTCGTCCATGTCGCGGTTATCAGAACGACGTTCCATCTCCTGCAGCTGCGGGGCCGTCGATCCTTGAACGATAGTCTTTGGAGGGGAGATGAAAGCGTCCACGAGTCCAATCTTGAAGTTCTGCAGTCTAATACTCTCCGGCATCAAGTCCACGTCGATGGTCGCTCGGTAACGGCTAGTTGTGTGCGGTCTTCCTCGTGTCCCCGCCCCCTGCAAAGCAGTCAAGTTTTGCAGGTGCGTATTTTACGTGGTTTGAGCTGAGCCTATCACAGTTGATTGGGCAAGAAGCGGGGTGGACCATGAACAAGACCAGCATTTCGCAGCAGTGCACAAGAGAAAACAACTACAGCATTCATATCAAAGGGCAATTAGAGTCTTCACTGAACCAAAGACGAAATTGGCGATTTGCCACATTTGGTCAGTTGTGCAAAATTGGCGCCTAAGGGATTATTAAAAAGAGTTTTTAATAAAAATCTCACCCAGCCAATCAGTGAAGACCACTTCGTGTCACACAGCAGGTCACCGCAGGCATTTGACCAATTTGCATTTGACAAATCATCAAAGCAAAGTACTGGAGCAGGTCACACTTTTTAAGCCCCCCCACCCCTTGCTCACCCCCCAACCCCAAGCTCATCCCCCGACCCGTGCTCACCCCCACCCCATGCTCACCCCCTGTATATGAAGCAAAAAAAAAAAAAACGCTTTCACCCTTTGCCAGACCAACGATGGTGAAGTAATAACCTCGTAACCAACGATTGATCAAAGTTGGAGTTTAAACACAGCACACGTGACATACACAATTTGCCCATGTGCATTTTAAACAAGTTGCAATAATACAATACTAAGTGCAAAAAGTATCTAGTATACGTGACAATACAAAGTAACTTAAGTTGAATTTGTGCGTTTTCGTTCCAACGTAACAATGATTTCAGAGAAAAAGCGTCACTTGCCGGAACCAGATATCTGTTTTTTTGTGTTCCAGGAGGACATTTATATGTGGTGGACTTTAAACCGACTACATCCATACCACCATGCCTGTTGATACCAGAAGAGTTCGAGGCCCAGAGGTCTCTCAAAGTCCGTTATTGTTCGCGTGCAAGCCGGCGACAGTCTTCTCCTCACATGGCCCCCGTGCAGACGGCCGGCAGCGGGACCAGGTGGACGTCCGGCCAGTTTTTGTCAGGTGTGGGCTCGTGAGCCAGGCGAAGGGCTCTGCGTACATGGAGGCTGGAGACACAAAGTTGATGTGCTGCGTGTACGGTCCCAGAGAAACGGAACGTAAAGATGACACCGATATGAAGTGTGGGAGGTAATTATTTTCGTTTTGTGCCATTTTAAAGGTTTTGTAAACTGAAGACGACGATCTGTCGCTCATGAAATCATTGTGGTTAAACCAAAAAACCCAAAAACACAAATCTGTAACCGGGTTGATTCTGTTGTCTCACTTCAGTATACAGTATTTGAATTGAATTGATCGGTATAATAGTTTTCTTAGCGGGTTGGCATATCTGCATCACAGTTCTGATGATGAGGTTCTTTTCACGGGATTGGATAAATATATGCTCCTTATAAAATTTGGCAAATGCCCAATGGAATATTTTGCGGTTGTCAGCAACAATTTACTTTTATGGTAATTAATAAATATCTTTATGATGTACAGAAACATCTTGACAATTATTTTACTTCTGTTATTATTATAACTGATTATTAAAATGATAGAGCAAAGGGACACATCAAAAACGTTTTCTTTGTGTTACCAGGTTGACAACAGATATGCGGTTTGCTCCATTCTCTTGCCCGGAGAGAGGTTCCTGGATTCAAGGGAGTCAGGACAAGGACTTCTCCTTGATGCTGCACGAAAGTCTGCAACCCGCCTTGTGCCTCCACAAATACCCCCGCTCTCAGATAGAGGTCAATGTTATGGTTCTTGAAAACAGCGGCTCAGTTCTAGCGCACGCCGTCACCTGCGCATCGCTCGCTCTCGCTGATGCGGGAATCGAAATGTACGACCTGGTGCTTGGCTGCGCAATCCGCCAGGATGGGGCCTCTTACGTGGTTGACCCGACATACGCAGAGGAAAACGGAAATGGCTCAGACAGTAGTGACAATCAGGGAAGATTGACGCTGGCGTTCCTCCCTAGCTTGAACCAGGTTTCTGGGCTGCAGTCTGATGGAGAAATGACTGAAGAGAGTCTCTCTGCTGGGGTGCGCACCTGCATAGAGGGGTGCTATAAGATATATCCAGTTATCCAACAAGCTCTGGCGAAGGCAGTGCGAAGGGCGGCGCCCCCGCCATCGGAGAGTTGACTGAGTTTATCGTTTTATGGGCCAATATCACTCTAAAATGCCTTCGTCTCCTCCTCAAAATCACAGTCATCATGATTATGAATTTGTATAATGAGACTCTGAAGTCCTATCAACTTGAATAAATAAATGTTGATAAAATTAGTAATTTTGATCATGTATTGAACATTTTGCGTATGTCTGTGCAGCTGTCATCAAGGGGCAACTGTCCCTTGAAGAAATCTTCTTGTTTTCTTTCATATTGTGACCACCATTTCATCTTTCTTCAAATGAGTCTGAAACAGTGTACAATCACAGAATAAATCTTGACACTTACTGGTATGCTTTGTAATTTTTGTTCAGATTATGAGTGGAGTTGCATGTTGTGAATCTTAACATGGCCACATTGTCATAGTAGATTATCAATTGATGTAAATAATAGGTATATATGATTAGAAATATACTTGATAAACAGCATAGTCATGTTACTAATTAATCCTATTTACTAAATGTCCACTTTGTGCTCATTAATTGCCAACATTAGCCCCAAAAAAGTCCACCCTGTCAGCAAGCTCACATATTTTGCTGTTCGACTTAACACTCAATTCAATGAACATAAAGTTAATTCGCAACATTTTGGTGGAGGTGAAATGGCACCGTACGAGAATATTGGACCTTCTGCAAAATTATTATACTTGCATTTAATACCAAAACCAAACTTGATATATAGCAGGTATAGAAATTGTTTCTTTTCAAATACTCTATTCTCTCTCGTAATCACTTCATGTTGATTTGAACTCTAATAGCAGGTGAGCACAACATGGTAGCCTAGTGCTTAATGTGTTTGCCTCATAATTCTGAGATTTGACTCGGCTGAAGGCATCTTCTTTGGCATTTGCTTGTTTTTCTGTGCTTGTATGGATTTTCTTCCAGTACTCTGGTCTCCTCTTCGGTTACAAAAACGTGCATGTAAAATTCAATGAAGATTTTCTGTTTGTTTGAATGTGCCCTGCAATTGGCCACCAGTTCAGGCTGCCTCTCGCCCAAAGACTCCAGCTCAAGAGGCATGAAAAATTAATACATGGATGGAAGTCATTTCATTTGATTCGAGCGGCAGAGTGCAGGCCTACATAGAGGCTCAGTTGTTACCCACAATGAAAAATAAAAGTGCTGCATTTGTGTTTTTTTAACAACACATTTGTGTTGTTAGAGTCCCTCTTTTTGTGTGGAAGGCACTGGCAAGAGCAATCTGGCGACATCCCTGCTTTGAAAGTAGTTGGTAGCATCACCTCTACAATGCTCTTTGCTTAGGTGAAATGCATAAGGATGAATGTTCTGCATGTGCCATCAATCTCAAAGTGTAGGAGACTCTTCACCGAGAGGAGGGTTAAATCTGTATGGTGATCGAGTTGTTAATAACTCCCTCAAAATATGTCATCATATGAACAGAGATGTTTGTGTTGTCACCCAAATCTAATGTAAAACCGGAACGATCTGTTACTGCTCATCTTCCAACATATGGACTTAGTTTACTGAGTTTGATCATTGTAATTTTGTAATTTTTCTGCAGGCCAGCTCTCACTTTTCAGAAATCGGGAACAGCTATTGTGGAACAAAATTTCAGGATGTCTTGCACAATTAGCCCCAGAAGGCTATGTTTAAACAAATCTATTGATCAATTATGTACAACATTTTTATGAACAAGTGACTTATCCAATATTTGAAATGTCAAAATGACGCTGAATCAATAAATTAACCACACCCCATTTCACATTTGTGCACAATTAACACATCTCCGAAGCATTACTAATTTGGGGCATATTTATTACTAAATACAACAAACAATTCAACCTGAACATAGACACAGCAATGAATTATGAGAAAACCCATAGGATGAAATGTAATTGAAATGTAATGTAATGGTATTAAATGGTAATTCTCTCCTGTTGAAGTTGCAGTACTAGTCTACATTAAAAAGTGATGCAATACAAAACAAAGTTCGGACTCTAAGCGAATGTGTCTAATTAATGAAACTCGATGCTGTTGTGATGTTTCACATTCTGTGCTTTAAAGTCAAACATTAGTCTTCCACTTAATTGTCTACATGTATTTTATATACATATACATATACATATACAGTGTACACCATAAATAACAACGTACTTTCAGCATTCGCTCATATGAGTTTTCAGTTGCATCAGCCGAACAAGGATTTTGGTTTCAGTGGCGCTTTAGACGGCTAAGATTGAATGTCAATCTCACCAATGAGAATCGAGATTTGATGACACTAGGAGCGCGTGGGCCAATCGGCGTTCAGTTCGGGCGTGTTCCAGTAGTTCCATTGCATTCTGGACCAGCAGCGTGGGCACTCACACGGCGGTGTGTTTGGGATCTGATAACAAAGGCATTCTGCGACGTTAGCTGCTTCTGTGAGTACCAACGTATGCCCTTGCGGCTTTTTAAATCATAAACATGCAGTCTGAACTCGGGAGGTCCGCCGAATTGAAGTTGTGTGAAATATCGGCGGCGGACTGCAGTGAACTAGCCGGCGTAGCTAACAATTAGCTGGTTGACGTGAGATTGTGAAGTTGGTGCCGCTGTCCAGCAGCAGGAACAGCCAGCTGAGCGGCTTCCTGTGCGGTACACCGGTTCGCACGAGCACTTCACGTTGTGAGCCATCCAACTGCCGATTTGTGTTACGTATACCGTACAACACATTCCCGCCGAGATACTTCAATCTGAAACAAGAGCAACACTGTTAATCTCTTACCTTACTGTGTTTAAAAACGTAAGATGCACACTTCAGACTGCATCATCACAATGGGCATTTTGCGGCACTTTGCGTATGATTGCCCTGTTGTTCCCCGACGCAGTAGTTTCACTCCCATTAACAGTGTGAATTTACAAATGCAGTGGTTGTCAGCCGTGGCGTGGTTTAGTTGTCAGAAGCGGGCCCCTTTCCCCCGCGGGCCCAAAGAGATCTCCAGGCTTCAGTGGCTTGCTTTCCTTTGTCCCCCAGCGTATGAATGAATAACATCCCAGGGACATTACTCGTAATGGCTTTTAACTTAAAAGTTTTAACAAAGAGCACACTGATCACTGCAAATCTTACGTGGGTATTATTCTTAACGTTTTGTTTAGTAGTTGTGGGGACATGCCGTTTATTTCTTACTGCAACTGTTGAGGCTAGTCTTATTTTATCTTAGTCTTAATAATGCTTTCCCCTGAAAAACATTCTTTGTAGTCCTTATGGGTATGTTCAGGCCAGAAGAAGGGTATTTTATTATTTTTGACTTTTCCTTTTATGTTAATTATATGAAATTAGAGAGCAGAGTGCTGCGGCATCTAGGCCTCATCTGCTTTACTAGATTCCAGAGCAACCAATTCTCAAAAAGTGCCCAAGGCTAATTAGGCCTGAAATAAGCAGAAAGAAAGCATTGCAAGAGGCTTGCCTGAACACACACCTACTTGACGGTAGGCAGCAATCTTTAAATATTTCAGGAAAAAGGAGTTCAATTAATGTCAACATTTTAATGATTAAACAAAGGGGTTTAAGTAATCACTGCTGTGAGGAAAAATGATGTCAAATGCTATCTAGAAAACTATTTTCATGTTGTCATCAGGATGAATTCTTTGTTCTAGAAAGAAGATTCGGAATGGATTCTTCTTTGAGTGCTGCTCAAATCCGCCAGAAGTTTATAGACTTCTTCAATCGCTATGAGCACCAGTACGTGCACTCTTCATCCACCATCCCGCTGGATGACCCCACGCTGCTGTTCGCTAATGCGGGCATGAACCAGGTGAATTGCCCATGCCTTGGCCACATGTGCCTCACTCTGCCAAAAGCTATTTTCATTGATGACCTTAAACATTTCTCTCTTTCTATTAGTTCAAGCCCATCTTCCTCAACACGATTGATCCGTCCCACCCCATGGCAAGGCTACGTCGCGCAGCCAACACCCAAAAGTGTATCCGTGCAGGAGGGAAACACAACGACCTGGACGATGTGGGTAAAGATGTTTACCACCACACATTCTTCGAGATGTTGGGATCCTGGTCTTTTGGCGACTACTTTAAGGTAGGATGCTCTCAATATGTGAGGCAACCTCTTTGGCATTAAATATTCAATGACATTAGCAGTCGTAACACAGGAGGACCTTGTCCTTGAGTTAGATTGGTGGCAAAAAAAAAATTGTTCACATTTTCACTGTATGAATCTTAATTGCCTTTCACAGGTTGCTGGCAATTAATTTCTGGAGAAACATTAAGTTAAATGCGTGCGTCTATTTAAAAAAAAAAAGTCATTTCACCTGGTCTTTTTGTTTCCCTACCACTGCGTGCTGCAGCATCTGGCTTGTAAGATGGCCCTGGAGCTACTGACCGAAGAGTTTGGCATTTCCATTGACCGCCTTTATGTCACCTACTTCGGTGGCAACGATGACGCAGGCCTGGAGGCCGACTTGGAGTGCAAAGAAATCTGGATGTCTCTTGGGTGAGTGATGGATTTATCATCACGGCAGAGTCGATTCAAACATGGTATTGACATCTGTAACACATTATAATGTTTATTATGTAATAATTATATAAAATATATATAATTATAATATTTATTATATATTCATTATATTTATTATAATTATATAATACACATTATAATGTTTATTATATTATATGTAACACAGTTATAATAATAATACATTTTATTTATAAGCGCCTTTCAAGACACCCAAGGACACTTTACAATAACAAAAAACACAAAACAATACGGGTTGAACAGCGGCAGCCAAAACGCGCGAGCGTTCACTCAACCCGAGAGAGGGAGAAAAAACCCACGCTCGAACTACCCTCATTTTGAGGATAATTTGAGTGAGGCAAAAAAATTCCTGCACAAGCATATGACAGTTACAACAGGTCACAAGACATAAACAATGAAAACGGTGAATCAAGGGAATGTATGAGGGAGGGGGTAATGGTGGGGGACTAGCTTCCGTGCATATTTTCATTAGGGGAAGGTCGAGATAGCAGATCTTGTTTTGGTAGCAGGCTGCCCAAGAATTTAAGACAGCCTTGAGTCCGTGGCTTATGTCTCTTTAGTGGCGTCGATCAGCCAAATCCATGATTTCAGTCAGTAATTGAACACGGATTCCAGTTTTCTCCAAGTTGTTGACCGTCCTGCTGCGACGCTCCAAACCCGCAACAGTTTGTGGTTGAGCACAGTCTGAGTGTTGGACATGCGCGTTATGCCATCCTTAGACCGGCAGCCTCGTCCAATAGAGCCGCTCTCGTCGGTTGAATTTTCGATAGATCAGGAAACTGCTCACACCAGACAGCAGCATACCTGTTATTGGAAGGCCGAAGATGTAGATGTCATCCAAATCCTCAACGGACTGTTGACAGGCACACCATTCTCCGCTTCCTCCAAGGATCTAGGGTGTACCCAGCAGCAAAAGTCCCAGAGGGGCCAGTAGGCTCCCCACTGCCTGCTCTTCTCATCGAGAAAATGTTGTCGATGGCATCGAGAGACCAGCCAACCAATTCCATGTTTGTTTTTAGGATGAAAATACGACAGGAGGCTAGAAAAAGTCAGACAAAAGACAGCACAAGGACTGAGTGGCGAGCAGGGAAGGGTGGGGGTGGGGTGGGAGACAGCGCAGAAAGCAAAAGTGTCCGCCTTCGACGAGAGCCTAGCAAGAGGTGCAGTGGTTGGCAGTTGTCTGCAAGAGTTCTGTGTTCTTGTTGTTTTTGTCATTTGTTTTGTCTTATGGGGTTTGTTGTTCTTCGTGTGGACACATTGTGGACTGTTGAAGCGTGGTGGTGTATTTTTAACCAAGTTGAAGTGGATCTAAATGGGACAGGAGAATTGAATCAATCTCTGTTTTGGTCAGTGGACGCTGCCGTTTCTCATGTACTTTCAGACTTAGCTTGTGGTAGACGTGTGTGACGTCATGCACGCTGTGATCATGACGCCTCTGATCCACAGGTGAAAAGGAGACTTCCAGTCTCTACTTTTTCCATCTATAACTGATTTTTTAAAAAAAACAAGCCGTATGCAGGAACTGTTGTTATAATTCTATTATTGTCCATGTTTTATGTTATGCGTTGTGTTGTATTATTTTTATTTCATATTAAATGTTCTCTAAAAGTGTGTGTTGTGAAAGTGCTATGTGAATAAAGATGGATTGAATTGTTTTGTATTCACATTGTGCTTAAGACGGCAACACATCTATTTTCTTTGTGTTGTAGCAAATGAATAGGGGAAATAAAATCACTCATGAGGTATTCTCTCACTGTCAGCATGGAGGAATCGCGCATCCTGCCAGGCAGCATGAAGGACAACTTCTGGGAGATGGGAGATACTGGCCCCTGTGGTCCTTGCAGTGAGATCCACTACGACCGCATTGGAGGGCGAGATGCCTCCCACCTGGTGAACATGGATGACCCCAACGTCCTGGAAGTCTGGAACCTTGTGTTCATCCAATTCAACAGGTAGTGCGCAAACCGAGTGAGAGCAACTTGAGTTGCAACTTTGACTCGGAGGCACATCTGGGAGTTATTTTGCTGTTCTTCTCAGGGAGTCTGAGACGGTGCTGAAACCGCTTCCAAAGAAGAGCATCGACACAGGGATGGGTCTGGAGCGCTTGGTGTCTGTGCTGCAGAACAAGATGTCCAACTATGACACTGACCTCTTCATCCCATACTTTGAAGCTATTCAGAAGGTACGCAAATTCCAGCATGAAATTCGTTTCCTATGGTGATGCACATTTTTTCGGGGAGGATGGAGACATTTATATATAGTGTAGGTAAGTTCAGTGCTTTAGAAGCGTGGTCCACATGTTTACATCTGTTTCATGAAACCAGAAAATTTGAGAAAGCCCAAGATTTGCATTATGTTGTAATCTGACGTACGATTTGCTGATTTATGTTTTACGTTCCACATATGAAGGTGTGATAGAAAATGCTTAAAAGACAGTTTATTACTTAAACTGTCTTTTAAGCCAGCTCTTAATGAGGTGGTTGAATAATACTGAAAGGAAAAAAACTGCAATTGGATTATTTTTCAAAAATCGATCAGCTCTACCCGTATAACCCTTCCCCACATGCTCACAGTTATTTCTTTACATTCTCATTATTACATTCATGCGAAAAATTCAATTCTTGGGCATAGGTACTTAATATATTCTCCAGAGTTGATAAAAAAAAAAATCACGGTTCATGGGCTGAAAAACATAGTATTGTGTTTATTTCAGGGCACTGGTGCTCGGCCATACACAGGTAAAGTAGGGGCCGAGGATGTTGATGGTGTTGACATGGCCTACCGTGTGCTGGCTGATCACGCTCGCACCATCACCATCGCCCTTTCGGATGGTGGGCGGCCTGACAACACTGGAAGAGGGTACGAATTTATGGGTGTGCGTTACACTTGACGTCTTGAACCTGAATTGACGGGATACATGGTGCGCTAAAGATATCATTTGTGTTTTCTCTTCCATTCAGGTATGTTTTGCGGCGAATCTTGCGTCGCGCCGTGCGCTATTCCCATGAAAAGTTGGGCGCTAAGAAAGGCTTTTTTGCATCTCTTGTGGACGTGGTGGTCAATTCCCTGGTGAGACTTTTGTTTCCTGCCTCAACACAGTTGTATAGTAGATAGATGTGTGTGGATTCGGGTGAGACGAAAAGTTTTTCCCAAGTAGCTAACAGAAAACATTCTGGAAAGATCGCCTAATTGCCTCTTCTTCCAAGCTCTCAAATGACAAAATGATACAAATGCAGATAGTCCGAATTTGATCCATAGATTGGGGATGCTTTCCAGCTCCACCCAGTCAGACAGAATCCTCTTTCAGGCAGTGGGAAGTGAGTGCATAATACGGCTCAACGAAAACTGCTTTCTTCTTTGTGGAAGATTAGAGATATTATTCTCTTTGATCCATTCACCCCACACCACATTTATCTTTCCGCTTCGTCTTCTGCACTGTTCTTGGCAACCTTTTGTCTATGATTTAGGGTGACGCATTTCCCGAATTGAAGAAAGACCCAGAAATTGTGAAGGACATTATAAATGAAGAGGAGGCGCAGTTCCTCAAAACTCTCACCAGGGGGCGACGCATCCTTGATAGGAAGATCATGAGTATGGGAGACAGTAAAACGCTCCCAGGTGAGAAAGACGAAAAGCACCCCCATTTGTATGACTTCATACAGCTGCGTGTGTTTGCTCATGAAGAATGTTGAACAGCACATTTCTCCATCTGCATCCAGGTGACACCGCATGGCTCTTGTATGACACTTATGGCTTCCCTCTGGACTTGACCTCCCTCATCGCAGAGGAGAAAGGCATGGTGGTGGACTTGGCTTCCTTTGAGGAGGAGAAGAAGGCTGCACAGGTGAGGGAAATGAAGCAGCGAACCCTCTGACTGTACCATTTGACTTGTGCACCACAATTATGGTTACAACACAGTGATGATTGTAAATTGGGTGCAGCATCACAGCGGACGAAATTCTGTAAATGGGTCACAGTCGAGGTCTTCCGAGCAATTTCACTGATGCTCTGGCTGTGTACACCCATTCATGCCGATGTGACTTTAAAAGCAAATTCATCATCAGTGATCAACCTCATTCCAACCTCAACTAAGAAGTTTAACTTGGCAAGACAGCAGAAGTTAAAAATTAAAATCAATTGGGCTTGCTTCTCACGCATCTTATATACATGTATTACAAACCGATTGCCCTTGAGAAGAACATTCTTACATTCATGTGTTTTGGCAACTTCAGACGAGTAAGTGCTACCCATACAATATTGATAAGATTAGTTGAACCAGTTTCGGTGTGTGAGATTTATGCACATTTGCCCTTCCATTATGACCATTTTAGAGAGAGTTTTTTTGGTCGGTGGGTGGAATAAAACTTTGTATGTGGCTGTGTGTGTAGTTGAAGTCCCAGGGTAAGGGTGCAGGAGACGTGGACCACATCATGTTGGACATCTATGCCATTGAAGAGCTGAGGAACAAGAACATCCCCCCCACAGATGATTCTCCCAAATATAAATACACCTCGAATGAAAATGGCACCTATGGTATTAAACCCACACAATACAAAACGCAAACCACAATTTTGTGCACTTTTAAGCCCTTACCTTCATTCTGTTGATGTGTTCAGAGTTCCAACAGACCTCTGCCACGGTGTTGGCCCTGCGGCGCGACCGCGACTTCTGCGACGAAGTGACCACTGGTCAGAAATGTGGTGTGCTGCTGGATCAGACCTCTTTCTACGCCGAGCAGGGTGGACAGACCTTTGACGAAGGCTACCTGCTTCGAGAGGATGATAACTCTGAGGATGTAAGTGTAGTATAATGCTTATGCGTTCATTGTAAACTTTACATGCTGTCAGAAATCAAAGTTAGTTTTTGTCACTCATAATTTTCCTTGTCTTTGGATCCCTTACCACTGAGCTCTCTTTCAATAATGTTGACAGAAATTTTGATACAATGTCATGCTTTGTGTTGGAATGAATTTCCAGTGGACAAAAATGTGACCACGGTCTGTGTTTTGTAGCGAATGGAGTTCTCTGTGAAGAACACGCAAGTTAGAGGAGGTTATGTTCTACATGTGGGCACAATTTACGGAACATTGAAGGTTGGCGACCGTGTCACCTTACACGTGGACGAGGTGAGCTCATCAGTAACTGAAAAGGCACGCACAGGAAAGATGCCAGATGCTCCTGACCATCTCATTTTCTCTTTTGCTGTCTCTAGGCCCGCCGCAGGCCCATCATGAGCAACCACACTGCTACACACATACTCAACTTTGCTCTCAGGGGAGTTTTGGGCGAGGCAGACCAAAGGGGCTCTTTGGTGGCGTCAGACAGACTTCGCTTTGACTTCACTGCTAAAGGTGCCCTGAGCACAGGGGAGGTCCGTCGGACAGAGGAGATCGCCTGTGCTATGATAAGCGATGCCAAGGTCAGTGGTGCTAGTCAGTGGCTCAAACGGCAAAATAGAAGTACAAGTTTTGTATTTTATTCTGCCTCTCTTCTGTACTGTGCTTCAGCCTGTGTACGCCATGGAGGCCTCCCTTGCAGAAGCCAAGGCCATTCAGGGTCTGCGCGCTGTGTTCGATGAGACGTACCCTGACCCTGTGAGGGTTGTGTCCATCGGCATCCCCGTTCAGGACCTGCTGGACGACCCCAACGGTGCTGCTGGTTCCCTCACCTCCATTGAGTTTTGCGGTGGAACGTGAGTGTTTCCATTGTCTTGTGTCGTGGTTAAGCCACAAAGCAGGAAAAAGTATTATGTGACTAAGGCAACACAAGTCACTTCAGAATACTTTCTTACCCTTTCCCTTTTTGTCCTCCTCCTGCACCTTGCTAACAACTGTCCTGTTCCATTTATTTTTTTTATCCAAAGGCATCTGCAGAACTCAGCTCATGCTGCGCCCTTTGTCATTGTCTCAGAGGAGGCCATCGCTAAGGGCATCCGTCGGATTGTTGCCGTGACAGGAAACGAAGCCCAGAAGGTCGGGACTTGCACACATGAGTGGGCTAAATATTCAGCGGTTACTCGTCATGGTTGTTTATAGTCAGCTTGTCGACGGGATTTGCTTTCTGCTGACATCCTGACTGAATTAAAATAGCTTTTGCTGTAGAGCTGGGATTTTCAACTGGCCGACGCGGTTTCCCATGGTCATTAAGATGCAAAACCAATTTCATAGAAGGCACACCAAGCAAATTTATTCTTAGGAAATAGCCATTGAGAAGCCACATCATAATCGCAAGATTGCATTTCAGAGTAGTTTTACAAAACTAAGGAGTAAATTAAAATGACACAAAAATAGACGTGGCTACGCTCAGAGCAGAAACTGAGAAGGATCACGACAACTGCGAAGATAAAACTCAGTAAAATGAAATGAAATATAGTGATGGCACAAAATACATAAGGCCACAACATACCCCCAAAAATGGACTTGAACCAAGGCCCACCTTTTCAAGCCCTAGCACACGCAGGGCTTTGTAAGTGCATTAAAGGACAACCTTATTGACCATTGAAACTTAATGATGTCTGTTTTGGATGTGTGTGCAAAGGGTACATTCTGTCTTCTCAGCAGTCTGTGATGGCTCAGGTGGACGTGCACTTAATTATAGATGGATTTCTCCCTTCCCCATCTATCCCCTCAGTTTTTGCTGCTGAACATCGATTTTGTAAGGCAACATATGATGGCTTTTAGCTGGTTACGCATGACAGACTGGCCCAAATTTATATGGCGAGATTAAACAAATCAAGTGACTGGCCCATCATTGAGTTCATGGCCCTACCGGCACACTAAGGGCGCTTACGTCCATGCATACTCACTGAAATTGGGGTGCATTTTGTGCTTGCTCTACACCGACTAAACTGACAAATATTTCAACATTAGGAGTAATAAACCAGTCACTTCTTGTCATTTTACAAATACAGTTGCTTTTGCTCATGTTGTTCGCCAGGCTCAGAGGAAAGCAGAGATGCTCAACCAAGCTCTGACCGCCCTGGCAGACAAAGTAAAGCAGCAAACGGTTCCCAACAAAGACATACAGAAAGAGATTGCTGATATGACAGAGGTATGTTCATGCATCTTAACATGTTTTGCCTTCTGTTTCTCTCAATTTCCTTCAATGTGATGCTGGAAGGACATTGAAGTGGCACCTTGACTATATGAAAGCTCTATTGGTGGAGGAAGGGGGGGTGCGAGGGCTACTTCCTTGAGTTGGTAAGATCTCTGTGAACTACAACTTGATTGACTATGTCGCCTTGTGCGCAGTCCATCGGCACCGCAGTGATTTCCCAGTGGCGGAAGGATGAGATGAGGGACACCCTGAAGTGTCTGAAGAAGACCATGGATGACCTGGACCGCTCCTACAAGGCGGACATCCAGAAAAGAGTCCTGGAGAAGACCAAGGAGGTGATCGAGAGCAGCCCCAATCAAGCACTGCTGGTCATGGCCATGGAAACCGGGGCTTCAGCCAAGGTCAATTAGATTTTTTTTAATGAAAGTTTTGAGACTGAGATTTTGTGAAGCGAAAAGAAATTGTCACCCAGGTAGAAAGTAGAACTGTTTAAAAAATTTAGTATATTCTCTTTCGTGTCTCATTAGTTGTGACCTTGAGATGTCAGCTATGTCGATTAGCAGATTTTAAAAAATCTCCACTCACCCCTCCCGTTCTCTCAGGCCCTCAACGAGTGCCTGAAGGTGCTGAAGGCCAGCTCCCCTCAGACCGCCGCCATGCTCTTCGCCGTGGACCCCGATGCCGGCAAGGTCATCTGCTTGTGTGAAGTCCCTCAGGTGTGTGTCATTAATGCTGTTTCACAGCCTTCCTCACTTTTTATCTGTCTCACACACACGCACATGCATCTTTAATGTATTTTGCATTGTGAATTCCAACTCAGCAATGCCGATGCTAATGGGAAACCTGTGTTGACCCCGTAGGAGAAAGCCAACCGCGGACTGAAGGCTAACGAGTGGGTCCAGAAGTTGTGCCCCCTGATGGACGGCAAAGGAGGCGGCAAGGACATGTCTGCACAGGCCGCTGGTCGCAACACAGAGTGTCTCCAGGAGGCGCTACAGATGGCCAAACAGTTTGCAACTCTCAAGCTGGGGGAGAATTAAAATGTGGGCTGGGAGTCAGGAAGAGGAGTCAGTGAAGGGTCATGCTCTAAATGATGGGTGGAAGATGGGAGCATCATCTAATCTACTCCTGTCAGGCTGATCCAGAATGGAGCAGCACCTTTTTTGGTTTCTCGCTCTTTCTTTGCTGGCCTGTGACCACTATTGAGACTGGGTTTGTTCACCTAAACCTCACTCAAAATGTATCTCTGTGGAAATTACACTAATTTGAAGTAAATTCATGACATCTCACAATTTACACTGACTGGACATAATAGGGAGTAGAGAAGGCCTGTGATTTAATTTGCTTGCTTGCTTACAGAGGACATGAAAGGTAATTCAGGATCCCGGAGTTGTCTCTGGGTTGTGCAGAATAGTGACAGTTTTGCACTTGACTTTACTGTTTGGAGCATTAACTTCTCATGAGTCTGTATTGCCTTGCCCCTGTTTATCTTGATGTACACTAGTAGATGTTGAACAACATCCAAAGGCACTTTGCCTTCCTGATATGATCAGGGGTAATTCCCACTCCAAATTGACCAACCGTTGAGCTGTGTCCCCTGTCTAGACTCGGGGGGGGGGGGGGGGCGTGGGGGGGTGTCCATGGGTCTACCGTCCATCACATGTGAACCAGCGCTGTTTGGATGAACTGTTGCTGCATCATTGCTTGTAAAATTACAAAGCCATCTTTACAAGTTCTAACGGTCTAAGCTAGTAAATTAATATATTTGTATCTCCTGTGTAAATGATTATCTCCATTCAGTATGTTTCTTTTTTCACCTCAATACAAAATGCTTAATTTGTTGTATCATCAAAGCTGTTCCATGGAAGAGACATTATGGGAAGAGACATTTTGAGATTGGAATAAATTGTTCCCTCTTGCCAGGCGTGTAACTTTTCTTTGTTTTTTTCTCAAATCAATTTTATGTTGATCAAGTCAATGGGTCTGCACTGAACTTTCACATAATGGCCAATTTCAATTTTGATTGATCACACTTGAAGTGAGATGTGGATTACTGAGCATAATTTTATTGGGGAACCATTTGTCTCCTACAGATGTAGAAAATGAACAATTATAACAAATACAATACAATTAATTACACACACAGTACTTTTAAAACAAATGTGCAAAGCTTTGTTCAGCCATGGGAGATTAGTTTTAGTAAACAATGCTAGAAAAGCACACTTTGACCCTAAGTGAATTTACCAACACAGTTAATTTTCATACCCTATATACATGTAGTGTCTTTATGTCAGTACTGTATTTAGCTCAGTGATACAGCGTATGAGATTCTGCACGCAATCCTTGAAGGGAAGTGAAAATCTGACCTATGGCATGTAAGTGGTACTCTGAGATAGAAGTGACTTTTGGAAGATGAGCTGTTTGACCTTTTTTGTTGTTGTTTTGACTTACGAGCACAGCGCTGTATGTTGGTGGATAACTCAAAACTAAATTCACAATAAGCAATACTTTGACAAGTCGTGAACTAATGTATGAAGTCCAGTCACACGTAGGTAACATGTTGATAGGTGTTCATTTGCATCCTGCATAGGTGAATTTGATTGGCTCCCAATGCTCTGACTTGTACTGTCTGTAAACTACTCTTCCACACATGAATGCCAGTACAATAAAGCACAGTTGGTTATTTATCATTTTCATCTTCTTTTAAATTTTAAAACCGAAATCTTTCAGGGTCAAACTGTTGTGCCCTGTTCTTATTTCCTCCACTTGTACAAATAGTTTTGGAATTAACAGTGTAAATTTTAATACTGTATCACAACAAGTGTATAAAAGCGTCAACATCCTGATTTATTTTGTACGACTATATTGTTATTTTACCTAAAGTAGGCCAACAGTGATGTGGTGTATTAACCAGAATAGATTTGTATGTTGTTTGGACGCATTGACGTACTTTGTATTGCCATCTACTGCGCATGTGTGAAATGTTACCTGAATGTCTAAGCCCCGTCCCCACGAGGTTAATGGTGGAACTCGACGGTCGAATACATTATAGAAAACGCGTGTGTGTGCCTCGTCATTTCAAGACGCAACAAGTAACAATTCAATTGAACAAAAATATTAAGTATAACAGCAATGACTGCATTTCCGAAGTCAAATAATTAAAAACCGGTCATGAAACTTTTTCGTATTTTATAAATTGTTATCGCTATGGTGCTACTGATGGGTCCATGAGGCCTCATGAGGCGTGTCGACACACTGACACACAGTGTTGATACTGTGCTGATACTGTGTCACTGACCACTGCCACCTGCTGGTCCTTCAAGATCCCTGCATCCAACCCACTTAAAGACTGAACTGACTGATAATTTTTTTTGTATATTGAACATGTAAAATATACAATTCGGTAATAAATTGGCAAAAAGTGAAGGTAAGATATAAAAAAGGAAAAGAAAATAGTCATCATCACAAATATGTGTTCAAAGGAGTAGAAAGAAGTAAAAAAACCCCTAGAGTCCTACCCCTTCTTATATATGAATTGATCATTTTTCAAAATAGAAAAGAAAGTCTACATATCAACAAATGCTTTTACCCTTATGTATGCTGTACTTATACATTTTTACAACTTTAGGTTTGTATATACAGTACATACTCATTGGAGCACAAGTATATGTCGATTTTCTCATATTCATAATGGATGCTACATTTCATTAATATATTAAATAATCTCATCAATGTATTTCTGATGTATGGCTATATTTCATGGGTGTATCGAATTTATTAGCTTAATTCTGATTTGTGTAGTTGTCTTGTACTACTCTCAAATTCATTTTTAATCTCAGCAAGAGAGTTACTCATTTTACTGGTCCGTTTCAGAATCATTCCACAGATTTACACCTATTACAGATACACTCCTTTGCGTGATGTTTGTTCGTGTTTTGGATTTTTCTGTATAGGTTAGTACCCCTTAAATTATGACAACTTTCTCAAATTTTAAAAAGCTTCTGGATGTTTTGGCAAAGGAGGTTATTGTGTGCTTCGTACATTAATTGGGCGATTTTGAAGTCAACCAGGTCATGAGATTTCATTGTTAAATTTGATAAACAGTGGATTTGTGGGTTCCGTCTATTTGGAGCCAGTGATTGTTCTGATTGCTTTGTATTGTAGTTTTAAAACAGTGTTTTACTGGCATTTCCCCATATTTCCACACAATAGGTCAAATATGGAAGTAATAAAAGTATGTGTACAAGGATCTCTTATTTAGCACATCCTTAGTTTTTGGGAGGATCCCTATGGTTTGGGATATTATCTATTATGTAGCTGCCAGCACGGTTTTGCATCTACAACTGTTCCAAGACATTTTCATAAGGTCATTCATCGATTTGATGATGAAGTGTATACAATATCATTCACATCCATGCATTCATTTTGCAACATTCAATGTGTTCAAATAATGTGAAGATCATTTGAATGAGGATGCTTGTGGGCTTTGATTTCACATTTTTATTGAGAAAAATAAGATGCTCCAATGTTTTAAACTTCAGCCTGTTGCGTCTTTTACAAGCAATTTCTCCTGCTGTGAAGAACACACGCTCACAAGGGACGGATGAGGCTGGCGTACAAAGGAACTCCTTTGCGAGGTGGGAGAGGTTTGGGAAAGAAGTGTGTTGGTCCTTCCAGTACAGCTGCTTCCTGGAACCTTGATTGTCAAACATGGAGTGGAGAGTCAACCAATAATAATTACTGATTGTCAATTAATCATCAACATAGCAACCGTGAAAAGATCAGTGAACGTTTGTATACCTGGCGTAATACCGGGTGTATCGCGAACTTCATTCTCATGCTTGGCCCGATAATGCCTCAGCATGGTGGAGGTGCTTCTGTTGGCGAATTGACTTGGCAAATTCGACATTTCACCTGTAATGAAATGTGAATAAGAAGTAACTAAGAGTTACCTTGAAATGTATTCGGATTAGAATGGTACAACACGTCAATAATCTGAGAGGCTCTCGGCGACAGAAGGCGATTTGAATAAATAAATAAATAAATAATACCTTATTCTCCAGGACATCAAAATGGTCCCACACGGCGGATGATTTGCGTCTCTGCTCCATAGTCGGCAAGGAAGGCAAGGCACGAACACGAAGTCTGCACTGACACAAGCTTCGACAAGCGAGCGTGAGTGAGGTCTGGCTTGTTTCGGCAGGTGTTCCTTATAAACACTGTGTGGCGGGCTTTTGCTGCGTCAACGCCCTCTGCACTGAGTCGACGCCCCCTGGACTAAGTGGCGCAGCCTGTACTGTGCCAAGCAGCCGATGCAGGTGCAGTTCACGTGTCAATTAGCAGCCTGGACTGTGTCAACGCAGCCGATGTGTCAATTAGCAGCCTGGACTGTGTCAACACAGTCGATGTGTCAATTAGCAGCCTGGACTGTGTCAACGCAGCCGGTGTGTCAATTAGAAGCCTGGACTGTGTCAACGCAGTTCACGTGTCAATCACGTGACGTAATGAGCCAGCACATGCATCGACACATGGTTTGCTCTGTGAGCCCGGCTCATGTGTCAATGCATCGGTGTCGCTGGACCCATCACTATATGGTGCATTCGTGACCACAAGTTCGCTGGTATGTCAACTACTTATCGTCAATTTGCGTTTATCGCCTGTTAGCGCAGTTTAGCTCATTGGCTAAGTACCGCTTCCTTAGCACTACCTCGTGTAGGTGAATTGACGAGGTGGACTTCCTCGTCAAGTATGACTTTAAAGCCACCATTACATGTCGTCCTTCTCTGTGTGAGTAAAACCGATTTACAGCTATTTTAGTTGACTTGATTCAATTTGATACAGATAATTCTCACTGACTATAAATATCATTTGAAATTGCTCAACGATAAAGTGACTAGGTGTTGTTAAAATGCAAAACACAACACGTCATATCATCCCAAGCGTTTATTTTTACAACCTAAGATATGCAAAGTGGAATGACAACAAGTACGAGACAGTGTTCTGCCGCTGTAAATACACAGGGGACGAAATAGAAACACAGGTTGATGAAAGATGTCACGTGAACGCCATCCGTCACGAGCAGATGATGACACAACCCCACGACTGGATGGAACGTTAGGATCGATTTAGATTGAGCTAACATTTTCTACTTCTTTATTTTTTCTATCAGTCATGAACGAGACTCCTCTTTAACATTGCCCGCAATACAGTACAGGGAATGATCCGGTTGCAGCCAAAGCGAATGCAAACATAAGTTTGAAACGTGTTTTGTTTTGATTTTGAAAAACCCAATAATGCACGAGGACATACTGTACAGGAACTGTCCAGTTTTACTCAAACAACTCGTGTTTTGTTCTAACCTTAACATAATCACCAAAGTGAAATAACAAAACATAGTCTTGCTCAGACTTCCACAGAACCCTACATTAGATGTCCTATCTACTTGTTGCCATATTTTAAAAGCAACAACAACAATAATAATAATAATAATCACAATCATGATTCTCATAATAGTTGTCTGTTTTGTGCTTAACAGCCTGTCCCGGCCTTTTCCATCATGGGAAACATGAAAATCAATTTCCTACAAAGAGCAACAATGTCATAGAAATGTTAGTCTGGTACTTGAGACACATAAATAATCTTCGAAGCTAGAAGTTGCATCATGGAACAAATGATTAATATTAATATTAGTAACAGTGTCATAGAGTGGATATAAAAATTGCCATCCCTGGAAAAATGTGTGCTGAATCAATGACAATAAAAATGGAAAATATAGAACATAATATGAAAAATGCCTCAATGATTCAGTTTGAAAAAAAAAATGTGTTGGATCCAAACCATTACAATCGTGTTGGTGGGAATTATCAGTGTTAAGATTAAAACAATCTATTTTAAAGTTATGTTTTGAATTTACTTTTTTAGGAGGGCGGGTGATTTGAATAGCTATTCATATTAATTAAAGTGGCTCTTAATTAAATTAACTAAATTAATTAAAGGACAAAATTAAAATGGAAGTTATTAAGAGCTTTACCACATTTACATGTAACAAGGCAGAGGCCCTCTCAATCTACATACAGGATTACATTTGTTAAAAATGTCGGGCGTGCTGGAAGCCCAAAATACCTATGAAAACAATCTCTGATTTTCTTCACAGAATAAGAGCAAGTATGAAACTTTATGACTTAATGGACTCGTTTTGCCAGAGTTTAGACCTCATTAAAATAAAAAAACCTATGGCAAATGACTCAGCCCAAGGCATGCCCTCGCATACATGCGATTTACAGTATATGAAGCACTTTTCCAGGAAAAGAAGGATCAAATACAACCAATTTTGTGCCTTGTAGATACCCAAAAGATGGCAGTAGTGAAATTGAATCATGTGTAATTTAAAAATAGTTTGGCAACTACATATTTCTAGGCTTTCAATTTTATTATTTTTTTTCCAATGCTTAGTTTTGTTCTCATTTTTGACATCGTACATAGGAGGGGAGTGTTGACTTTTGACATCCTCATTGTATGTATAAGGATACAACCCAAAAAATTGGAACCATGAACCAATTTATGACTAGAGATATCTCATCTTTAAATATGTCTTCTTGTTTATTGAGTGAGTACTGGGCAACTACAGTATAAGATGCAATACAAGTATGGTTCTGGACAGACGGTAAATGCGAGCAATTTATACAAAAATTAGCAATGAATCACACACATCACCCACTGTAACCTGTGGCCATCTTTATAAAAAAGGAAGACGGTAAGCGTGAAAGCATGTACCACAGGAAGGCGGAATATGTTTGTGTATGTACTGGAGTGTGTACAGCGCAGAAGGCACAGCTCGCAGCCAGCAGACCTACAGCAGGTGTGTGTCAGTCAGTGCAAAGCAAAAAGATGCAAAGCTTAGCAGATGGTTGCCGTAAGCGAGTGGCTCGAGGGTTGATATGTCCGGCAGTGGCAGCCAATCCACTGAAGCTTGAATGTTGCGTGTGGGCAAAGAGTCACAACTACTGTACTGTCTGTCCTTATTCAGCCACTCTTGTCTCCGCAACACAAACTAAAATCATCTTTTAAGAGCTGTTGTGTGCAAAGAGAGATGATAAGAATTGATCATAGACAGGATTGAAGCATCCAAAAATAAAATACATTGATATGTAAATAAGGCTGATATTAGCACAGAAGGAGGAATTCTTTTCATCACCAGGTTGGGGGAGCCTAAAATGGATGGGCAAACTTTTGTATGCGAGGGGCACATTTTCTTTTAATAGCATTTGCAGTTTAAGTTAAAAAAATGTACATTGTGTGCACAAAATTTGAGATTATTCTCATTTTAAAATGACATAATTTATCATTTAATTGTAGTTAATTATGCAAGTAATTGTTAAATGTTAAAAAAATCGAATAATGTAAAGTCTTTTAAATGTTATTGTTTATAATTTTGTAAATATGCTAAGTTAAACTTGAGTGATACATTTTGTAGCTTCTACCAGCCTTTAAAATGTGCTTGTGTTACAGATGGAGCCTCAACCTAAGTAACATGAGCTATATTCTTTTATTGAAATTAGTATTATTTATTTTTATCTGAAAAGGAGAATGAAGTACAGTATTTTTCCTGAAGTCTTCTGATGTGTTGATTTCTCCCATAGAAAAAGATCATATTTTTTTAATCTGCCAAATCACATGAAAATGTTGTTTTTCTCATCGACTGTAGTCTCGAATGATTTAAATTCTGTCCTCGCAGGTGCTTTCGGCAACCTAAAGTAGAACCTTGTCATGGCAACAGAAAAGTGCGACAAAAGCAGCTTTTAAGATCCACTTGGTAACTGGTATAGGCTGACTGAAAAGATGGACTTGCTGAATTATTGACGCCTTTATTTTAGCCTCTGTACCTGTTAACATTTAACAGCTTCATGGTAATCATCTTTTGTTGGCCAGCGTTACTTCATTTTTTTAGGCATGATGTTCATTATGGTTTCTTTGTTCTTTGTTGAAATGCGGCTAATGTCCGTAATGTGTCGAATATTTACACTCACCAGTCATGACGTTCGGGAGACTATTTAATGAGTTCTAATATGAAAGTTGCTTTCATAGTACAATGTGTTTATATTGTGGTTGTTGGAAGCTCTTTCTGACTCTCGTCATGGAGTCAGATTTTGAATGGAGCTTCTGTATTGTTTTGCACTTTGTTATGATGGTGTTCCGAATGAAGTGCTTGCTGTGTATCCATTCATTTTCTGTACCGCTTATCCTCACTTGAATCCCAGCTGACCTTGGGTGAGAGGTGGGAATACACCCTAAACTGGTCGCCAGTCAGCAGGCATGTGATTTATACCATTCTTATGCCTTTGTCTGTATTCCAACTCCAAATCTCAAGCCAAAATCGTCATAATCATTTGAACGCTATGGGCGGGTAACTTCAGTTTGGTAGAAAACATTCTTTGGATTTGGCTTATTAATTTAACAGGCTGTTATGGGAGTACTATTAATCCTTTTTAATGCCTTAGCTCCTCGACAAAAACAAAGCATTTCCCCAAATGCACCTTTAAATGGGATACTTCTTTTGACAAAATAAAAATGTTTCAAGGATCACCCAGTGAGCGATAAAGTAACATCACTGGACTGCGCAACAACAGTTAGAAACCCTGGAATGCAGTCAAAATGAAACAATGGAAATCAAACATTGTGCCAAAGAGAATATGAAGAAAGAAAGAAAAAAAAAAACGAAAAGGTAATTGCAGGTAAATGGTGATATCTAAGGCGTGTGGTGACACTGTACCCCCCTTGAAGAGACAGCTGAAGGTTTAATTGGCAGGTACCAGGCAGGACTAGCAGAAGATGAAACTAAGATGTTCAACGATTTCACATCCAAGTGGTTTCCGATGGTCTTCCACCCATCAAATGGGCACTAATCAAGAATGAGCTAAATCCACCGGGATGCAAAAGTCCGTTTGGAGTGTTTGCAATCCTTTAAAAGATGAAATGTAGCACAGTTTGCCGAGAGCCTTAAGAAGTTGCGAAACACCACAAACTCGGACCAAATGATGCTGTGCCCCGCTGGCTTTGTCGTGCTTCGGCTCTAAAATTGGACCGTGACACACCACATGGGGATTATTAAAAGTCTGATCCGAGACCAGCGTGCAAGCATCCAAACACGCAGTCAAAACAATGTCCTCTTGGAACTTTCACTGAAACAGAATTCCAGGAGAATCTTTCTCTTAACTCCAAGTAATCACCTCACATAACCTATTCATTTCAACAAAAACTTTAATATAACACGGTCGTCATTCTTGTAAAGAAGTGAAGTGTTTTCCTTTCCATACTCGGTAATGCCTCTAAAATGGAAAATCTCACTGTGTGCGTCAGTTGCTGGCACATAGTGTGCGGTGAGTCATTACTGTCTGCCTGTCTGTCTGCACACCTTCAGTGTTGCATTGTGTGTTGGTCAACATCCACAGCTCAGTCGTTTGTTGCTTTTGGAAACACTGTCTGGAGAATAATAGTCCACAGGAGTAGTTTGACGGCGGCGTTTTCTGTTCAAGGCAATCCGTATCTATAGAAATGGTGTCGGATTAGAGAGCATGACAGCATGTGATGAATCCCTTTTGAGCTCTTTCAGTGCCAATCTCAGGGCCATTCATTCATTCATTCATTCATCTTCCGAACCGCTTGATCCTCACTAGGGTCGCGGGGGGTGCTGTAGCCCATCCCAGCTGTCTCCGGGCAGTAGGCGGGAGACACCCTGAATCGGTTGCCAGCCAATCGCAGGGCACACAGAGACGAACAACCAACCACGCTCACACTCACACCTAGGGACAATTTAGAGTGTTCAATCAGCCTGCAACGCATGTTTTTGGAATGTGGGAGGAAACCGGAGCACCCGGAGAAAACCCACGCAGACCTGGGGAGAACATGCAAACTCCACACAGGGAGGCCGGAGCTGGAATCGAACCCGGCACCGCACTGTGAAGCCGACGTGCTAACCGCTGGACTACCGGGCCGCCCATCTCAGGGTCAGTCAGTGTCATTGTTTCTTTGACAGCTTTGCTTTTCAGTCTCGATTTGGAAATTTACGATTCCAAAATGCGGCTCCTTTCTTTCAGTCTCAGCGCTGATCACAAGGGGTGAAACCCGGAGGCTTGACCCTCCCCATCGCTGTCTGAGCAGAGCCTCACTCAGCTTGATATCTTGAGCGGTGGTCCACATCCAAACATTTGGTTCCTAGCTAGAGGGCGATAATCAGATATGGTGTTACACATCAGTGACCTTTTCGCAACCGCTTTAGAAGGACTTCGCATCTCTGGCAGAAACTGTTTCCCTTAGCTTGGCCGGCTAGTGACTTATTTGCCTGGATAAACAGTGATTTTTCCAGCCTCAGCCAGTCGTTGAATGATCTGAGCTTCAAAGTCTGCATCGTGGACCCCCGTCTTTCGGAACTCTCCTGCATAACGGTTCTGCTCCCAGTAGTGGTGCCAGTTTCCACGGCCGTCCGCCCCAAAGCCAAATACATTCACCTGGAAAAGCCGGCATTGGAAGCGCATGCGGCATTCTGAATATGAGAAAAATGCTGTTGATGAAATGATTGTACTTCACTGACCTCATCGCAGACGTGTAGGGCGAAGAAGAGCACTAGCATGCCTGTGGATGGGTAGCGGCCATGATGGCTGGTCCAGTGATCGTGAATGTATTTAAAGAATGCCGGGTTGAAGATTTGGACCTGGACATCGACAATGAAAAGAAAGAATATGGAAATGCTGGAAAGAATGAAGTCAGCATAGCCACATTTACTTTGGATTCTATGTCTGAACATTTAAGAATTTGGTTAAACACTCCCTGAGGATTTCCATACTTTCAAATGTATTTTCAAGATTAATGATCTGATGAGAAATCCCACTTGTCTAAATTACAGGTAACATTCAGTGCCAGCAAACAAGGCTTTAGGCTGCTCTCAGGAAATCTTACAAATCCATAGTTTTGGTCGCACTCCAAAACAGGCTGTAAAACCGTGTTGGTGCTCAGACGAAGAGTCCACATGAAGTCTCCACATGGAAGGGATTATGCGGACTTTATTTATTTTCATGGATTAAAGAGTGAGCGGAAGATTACTTAAAACAAAGAGATGGTTTCTCGCCTAACTAATCCCTCATCAACAAAAGGGACATCATTGTAGGAAAGCAGTCTGTGTCTGCATGAGTGTGTGTTGTTGCAATATGTGAGCCGACACCTACAGTATATATTACTGCTCACCTTGTCTTTATCCACACGGAGAAATTGCTTCACCGGAGCGTAGGTGCTAGAGAAGAGACGTGTTGATTTACCATTCTATCCGTTGGATTGATTGACATTGACGGATAGTCCCGCAACAATCGTCAATCGTGCGCTTACAATCGGATCTGGCCGGAAGACAGCGCGCTGGTGATCCAAACGAGATCCAGTGTTTTAAAAGGAACCAGGACAAAGCTGACGTTGGCCACCAGGTTCTTGGCGCTCTCTGGATACATGAAGTGGTGAGTGGTGTGGCTACCGGCATCTTCCTCGTAGCCCACTGTGGGGGCCAAGTTGATCCTAACAGTACGAGAGGGGAGCGGTATGAGAGATCTTCGCCCTGTGATGGCTAGGAAAGAATGGCGCCACCTGGTTTGCTCATTTAGAAACATGACGTGTTGTTCAATATTAAATACCGTGCTAAAAAGACGCATGGGGCCGCAGCCCCTCGGAGTGATTCTTTATGGCTTCCTCAGACGGTAGACTTGGACACAGAGGCTACTGTTGATTGTTTTCCATTATTAGCTTTGAAATTCTGGCATATAAATAATGTATTCAGAAATGGATTATGCAAAAGATGGTCAAGTTACCGGTAAATTGTTTTGCCGTTAATATAAAAGTAAAAACCACAATAACCTGCTGAGGCTCGTTGTCAAATTTCAATAAAGAGCAGCCACTAATGTTCCCTTCCAGTTTTGCAGATGGAAGTGAAGGAAAAGCCACGGCCGCTGTCGTTTGTGGTTCCACAAATTGACGATCAGTGACACACTCCTCTTCAGATCGCCACTAAAAGTACCATTTTTGCCAAGCAAAGAATATGTCCTCCTTAAATGGGATTTGCACTCTCAGATGATGAACCTCGCTATAATACAAACGCGCTCTCTTGTTCTTCCCTGTACAAAATCAATTTGTCATCGTCAGACTACGGCTAAGTCCAATGACTGTAAAATATATTGAATAATGACGAAGGCCATAATGGAACACTGATGCGCTGATCTTGAGAGACAGTGACCCGAATCAGTAATGACCATCTTACTCGTACAATAAATGAAAACAATGCATTGCAGATACATACCGGTGAGTTGACTTTATGTACTCAAGAAAGTGTCTAGCCACAGTGAATAAAGCAGTTTGTCCAGACAGGCAGAAGGTGGGCGGCAGTAGTGGCGTGCCAGAGCTCATTTTAAATACAAATTAGAGTCGAACTGCAGAAACGAGAACGTGGAACATCAGGGAAGCTGCCCACACATGTCTACTTTGAACGTAATGCTGATATATTTTTCTACTTCTTTCGCATTGAGACACCACAACAACAAAAAAATGGGAGTTGCACAGTACTGCAGAGTGCAGACCTGCCAACCTCAGCTGAACAATTCTAAACGTGTCTGTTGCCAGTGGCGACTTGAATATTTGCGTCCCCTAACGAGTACAGAGAGAGCATCGGTCTCTCGCATCAATCCATTATCGAGCTTTTGGATTATTTCGGGTCAAAATAACATTTGGCATTGAGGAAGCAAGTCATTGTGAGAAGATGGGACAAGCCACATTGTGCTCATTTGTGACATTGATGTCACACACCATTTCATTTTACAGACAATGGAAATGTCAGTCTACTGTTTGTTTAAAATGGGATCACAGTCCTCCACACCAAGATGAGGGGCAGCGAGGGATATATATTATTTGTGGAAATTGATTCCTGATCATGAAACTATCCGACTACAAATGTGACATTTTATTTCAGGGATTTGCATTTGGCACAGCCCAAAAGAAGGACGAGATTGAAACCAAAGGCATGCGTGTAGGACAAATACAAGTGATAATATTCAACTTCTTAAGATTCTTGATCTCCCAAGAACTCTAAGATTAAATCTTTCATTATTTGCACATCTGCTTGCTTTACCTCCTTTTACCCATGATGTAACTTGAATAACTGAGTTGAGCTGAGTGACGATATCCTTCAGCCATCTGCTTCCGCACTTTTATGTTCGCATGGTCTCACGTATCCACACTATTCACACCTCTCACCTCATGATGTAGTTGTGTCCATCTATGGTCGCTCCATATCCAGCCCCGCGCAGGTTGCCAGAGTTCCCCACTACAGCGCACCGAAGGCATCGTCCGGGATCCCATGAGCCATATGGAGATCGTCCAGGGATAACCTGTCATGATGACATATCAGAGGGAGTGAAGTAGGACTCCACCTCTAGGAACGGTTGATAAAATAATAATAATAATAATAATTATAATAATTAGAATGTAGACAAGATGTAACATGTGAGAGCAAAGTACCCCAGTAAAATCAAAACATGGAAAAAAAATAATCCCATGAGGCCACCTTAGAGTTTGCGCTTTGCTCCTTTAAAAGTAGCAAAGTAATAATGACAAGTTTAATCAGTTACCTGGAACAACCGAAGGAGCACCTGCTGGATGCTGTGGGGTTTAAACTGGGGCTGCAACATCTACAGGGAGAGGAAAAGATGGTTAGGAGGCCCTGCAGTGGAATGTGACAACATAATGGAAATTTGGCCATTTCTGCGAGCGTGTGAACACATGCACACGTGTGAGAGTGTGTCTATTCTATATTGCCTGGATGGATGAATTTACAGCAGGCATGTCCAAAGTCCGGCCCGGGGGCCAAATCCGGCCCGCGGTCGAATTTCATCCGGCCCTCGGCCCCTGTCATAAAATCAGTGCCATCTGGCCCGCAGGTTGGGCGCAATGGAACACGTGTTGCATTGACTGAGCTCTCGTAGACTGGTGAGTGATGTTTTATAGAGTACTGCTTCCCTCTAGTGGCTAAATGAGTAATAGCATTCACTAAATGAGTAATAGCATTTAGACACTAGAGGGCAGTAGCACTCTACGAGACATCACTCACGAGTTAACAAGACATCACTCCGTGTTTATATTGACTGATATGTCATATTTCAAATGATCCTTGCAGTTGTGGATATGTGTATTGCTTGTTCATTTCCCTGTTGTTCGAGTCAAAGGTTTTGTGACTATTGAAAAGTCATGGTGATACATTTTATGTTTCAAATCAATCAATTTGCACTCAGGAGACTTCTGTTTAAGAAAAAGTCAAGTGAATAAGCAGTTGCATGTGATATACCTGTTTCAAATGAACCAAAAGAAATTCTTAAGATTGTTGAAATTAAAATAAAAATGGAAATGTGAAACAGACTGGCTTACTAAAATTTGTTGAACAATATTGTTGTTCAATGTAAAGAATGTCAGCCAAGGTCGGCCCCCCGACATTTTACCACATAAAATCTGGCCCCCTTGGCAAAAAGTTTGGACACCCCTGATTTACAGTATAAAACAGAAACGCAAACAGATTGTCTTTAAATTACTGCAAAACTAAATACAGTACTGTGTATGATTTTTTTTGTTGCCGGAGTATTGATGTGGAGGCAACAGAGATTGAGTGTGCAGGGAACAGGGATTGAAAGGACTCGTGAATTTTTGGGTGTTATGTTTTGAGTCAGTTTGTGGAACAATCTTGTCAAAAATAAACCATCTCAGTCCTTTTGTATTTTCAAGAAATGTGTGAAAGCGCAGTGATTAAAAAAATACTGATACTAATATTGATACTGCTATGTAACATCAGAATTTATACATTATAAATGAGAAATTAGGGAATTGCATCCATTCTGTTTTGTATTGTAAAATTAAGTATTCCATGACTGTAGTTGTTATTAATTTTGGATTGATAAGGGTAGATAAGATGCGATGGCCTCTTCGCTGCGGTGTGGCTTTTGCATGAGGGTGACGATATTCGTGCACACGGAGCCTCTTTTGATGGATGCTTACTTTTGCGCGGACCAAAGCTTCCTGTTGCTTTCAGCAACTCCATATCCCTTGTCATGGTGGAATCTTTTCTTCTCCAAAAGCAATCCACGTGGGTTAATTGTTTGGATTTTTCCATCGCTACTGGTTAATGCACTCTTTGTTCACTGTATGCGACTACAGCCGACTCTCCCTATTCACCGCAAGAGTGAAAATGGTTGCACAACACTAATGCCACTCGCATATTCTCCCACTATCGACCCCACCCAAAAATTTGGGGGGCATTGAAACCGGCTGATTGCGCCGGGCATCGACCCCGCATGCCCCTGCATGAGATGCTCCTTTGAGAACAAGTCCAAAATTGTTAGGTGCACTCTTGGTTTCGGCTCACACAAGTCCACAAAGTCCTGTACTCCTGCTCATCCACCTGACATGGGCAGATTTATCGCAGGTGACAAAAAATAGAAATATAGCTGAAGTCTAAGCCATAGAAGGGGAATAGAATCAGTGATCGTGTCCCTGGAGGGGCCCTGTGGCGCAGACTACCGTGTCGGACACAACATCATGCGTCCTCACGTACTGCGGTCGTCAGTTAGGTAGGCCACACCGTCAGACGCTTGTCTGCTGCGGCTTTCTCCCGCCGTGACTCTCACAGTGCTCCTTGGCGACTCCATGAAAGAAAGAGCTTGTTGCAGCAGGAAGATAATGGCATAGCTTGACTTTTTAAAATTCTGAAAAGATTTTACAAATGGATGGAGCCGAAGGCATCAAACCTGGAGTCTCTCAATGGCATCAACATGAGCATCCCGCAAGGGCAAATATTCATTCATACGTCTGGAGTAAATTCAAGCAACTAAACAAAAGTCCTGCCTCGTCGTGATTTTCACACACTCTCAGTCGCAGTCAGCCTAGATTCCCTTCTCCTGACACACATCACGCTTTATATTTCTATCCACACATCTTCGCCAGCAGCCTGCGTGCCGTCATGTCTAATTCCTTCTCTTTAATTTCCCCTGCTCCCTCTTTGTTTCTCCTCCTTCTCTCGTCTTCCTTAGTCTCTCTGGGACACCCGAACAGCACGCGGCTCATCAGTGCCAATCACGCAGCACTAAATCTATCTTTTACTCCCCCATTACCTCTCTCACTCTCCAACCCGGTGCCTTGCTTTGTCGTCGTTTCATCTTCCCAAGCTTTCTTCATCCCTCCATCCTTTGGCTTTTCTGTCTCGGATGCCCCCCGTGAGATGCCAAATCCAGCTTGCCACATTGCGCCTCTGTTGTTCTGGGACCCTTAATCTCCCTGTAAGATGACTACTAAGGTACAAGGTACCTGGCAGCCACTTTTAACGCATGGGTGTTTTATTTTTCAGGACGGCCAGTCAAGAGACACACATTATGCATTAAATACCGTCAGGACGTCGGATCCAGCAGCAATAGTTCACACTCAAGCTTATACGGTCAAACCTCGGTTTTCGAACGTCTCTGTTCTCGACCAAATCAGTTTTCGACCCAAAATTTAGAGTCTTTTATGCCTAGGGTTACGACCGAAAATTGGTTCACGACCAAACTGAGCGCACTTGAATGTGCCACTCGACTCCTCCCGCTTTCCTTCCACGAGGAAGTGACGCTTCCTCAGGTAGCGTTCTATTGTGAGCAGACGACTTCAATAATGATTTTTTTTTTTTCAAGAGCGTGGTTTTCGAACAGCCTTCTGGAACAGATTATGGTCGAAAACCGAGGTATGACTGTACTGACAAATCATTTAAATGACACAAGCCAGGTGGCAGAACTTCAGTTCGGTCAACTTCCAAAACCACATTTCCCATATTCTATGCCCCTCATGAGGGTCAGGGGGGAAGAGGTATGTGCCCCAAGCTGAATTTGGCATGAGTCCAGGTTCACCCAAGAGTGGTCTCCAGCCAATCACATGGCACATCTACACCTTTACTCTGTGCTCCTTTTGGCCAAGCATTACAAAAAGATGAGTCTCGAATGCACAACCTCAGTCAAAGAATAGTCAAATCCAAGTCTTGGTTCACAAAAAGCTGATTCAAACCAGCTCAGCGTTCTTCTAAGCAAAGTGCACTGGGAGTAGAAATCTGCCAAAATCAAACCAATAACGGCACTTAACATCACCACTGATGACGAGAAAGAGAGTAAGTCATACAAAGATTGCGCAGCGGGTTCCAAAACAGGTCATCGCACATTCAAGGATTATAGGCTACGTCAGTGAATCCTTCGATTTGTCTCACATGTCTGCAGTAGCTAAAAAAATCCACCCCTAATGCAATTTTCCCCCTTTACTTCTTCTGGACTCTGCTCCTTCCTCGTTCATCATCTCCCTGTTGCAGCGTGACCTAATGACTCGGCAGCTGTTAGTCAGGGTTTGCAATATTATGCCGGACGTGCTGGCGGGAGACTTCCGGCTGGAAGCCGCACATGCTCTTACATGAACGCTTCATAAGTAGATTTAAAACCAAGGTTCAGACCGATAACGTTGTCAAAGGATGTAGGCCCACTGTATTTTTATTCTGAAGTCCTTATGCTGTGCCAGGATCTTAACATGCGAGTCGCAGGAAACATGGAAAGATGTACTCGAAACAGTGGAAAACAGAGGATGAGATAGATTTGTGATTAGTGTTGAAGACGCCGATGTTAAAACATTTGTTATTTTTCCTCTGTACAATATTCGCACATATGGGAAAACAGATATGCATATGGTGAAGTAGAAACTGTCAAATTGTGTTTTTCTTTCATTCTGCTGTTCAAATATATTCTGACTGCAAAGTTTACAGTGCATCACTCATCTTGTGTTTTGGGGGAAATAGATATCGATTGAATAGTCACAGAAACAGAGAGAGAGTCATATAATCCTAAAAACACACTGCTTTCTGCGTCTGCTTTTAAACTTGAGCGTGCAAGATTACAAATGTCACGTGCCAATTGAGGATTTGAATGCATCTCCACGGGATGCTGACTTTCCATTTTGAAATGGGTTAAGAATAAATGTACCATAATATTCTGTACAGCCAAGAAAGAAATGTGTGCATCACTTCTGACTCTGGTTATCTATCATGAAACATTCTCCTTGCATTATTGACAGTTGTCTGGACCAAAAGCCTAGAAAAAGCAAAACTCCGATGTGCAATTGATACTGCTCTTTTGTGTGGTGTCATCCATGACAGCGCTTTTATTCTTATTATATGGCCTGTGGGGTTTTTAAACTTCAAAGATTGTCTTGTAAAAGGGCGTTGTTACTTACCACCCACCAGTAGTAGACATCAGAGGGCAGCTGGATGTTATCTCTGGTCCAAACAGGTGAGATATCCGGGTCATAGTTCTCATCGAACCAGTCCGAGACACCGGGGTCTCCGACACAGCGAGGGCAGGCGCACGTTTTCTGTAGCTGAGAGTCACGGGGGTTCTGCTTGCGTGAGCCCGCGTAGCTGGGCAGCAGCTTCACCCGCCGAGAATCCTCCCACCCCGGCGGCTCCAGGTAGTTAAAACCAACGCCGCTCCGGAGCGAGACGGAGAAGAAGAGCGAGGTGAGAAAGACCAGAACCAGCGAGCCCAGTACGAGCCAGACTCTTGGAGAACATCTTGCCCGTCTTGCTTTCTCCGCCTCGCTCGCTTCCCTATGACTACCCGAGCCCCCCACCCCAGGTGCTGCTCTGTTCAGCCAAGGCCTCAGCTCCGGGACTCTTGGTGCACCTCTGAAAGGAGCCCCACCCCAAAAGCCCCAGCGCCTGTCCCGGTACAAGGTGGAGGAAGAGATGCGGCCCCCCCATGGCCGTGCCCCTACTGCTGGGCCTGCCACTGTACCCAGCCCTCCTCTTCCTGTGCCTCCTGCGAGTACCAGCCACCAAGGCCCGGTGAGCGTGAATGGGCCAAACTCCCGCTTAGCACGGTGGACTACGAGGTCGCACACACTATCATTTAAGTAAATACACACGAGGGCAATGTGTCGCAGTCTGTTTGTCCCACACAGGCTGTGCACTCGGCGATCTTCCTACACTTGCTGTCTCTCTCTCAGCTTTATTTCCCTCCACAAATATGTGCTTGACTCACACACTGAAGTTGCCGTTGAATTACACGCAGTTGCAGTCTGAGATATTCGGAAGTCCTTTCTTTGCAATCAAAAGACGCGCTACATCAGCTTTTGTATCCTCATCGATATCCCGACTTCCCCCTCAGGTCCTCTGCTGCCTTTATGTCCATCCCTGTCATTTCCTTCCCTCTTTCTTGCCGTCAATGGGTATCCAGCGATGAGCGAGCGTCGATGTAGCAGGTCGTCGTCCTTCTCCTCTTGACCATCTGTGCAAGTGATCAAGCTCGGCCCGAACACTCTGCTTTCTCTTTCCCAGTGTCTATCGTTGCACTGTAGTCAGAGCTCAGGAAAGCGTGCGCTCTAGTTGAGTAGTTGAGCGCAGCGGAGAGAGGGAGTGATGAACGCAGGAGGAGGGGCAGTAGAAAGGAGAATGTCTGGCCTGAAGGGTATTCCGTCACATCTCAGGCCATTTTAGACAAATATTTCCTTGGTGTGGTCTTGGCCCATGTCCTTTTAAAAAAAAGATTTATTCCTACTCTGCTTTCATTGTACTCGGTAGCGATGCCTATTTTCCTCATTTACTCTTTTCTTTCAAAGCTTCGTGCAAGCATTTCTGCTTGGGGAATTGTCATTTGAGGTGCTTCTGCTACAGGTCTTCAGTCAGAAAGGTTCTTTGTGTGAAGTTAAACCCTGCCGTCAACACCATTTTGACATCATGCGATTTAATTGCTGTTCTGATGACAGAATCGAGCAACAAATTCTTAAAGGCTCAAATCTAAGGATTATGTGGTATTTTGTTTTACAAAAGGCAATCCTTATGATGATATTTCAAGCAGGGACTTGGCTGCAGTACGACAGGCCAGGTTGGGTGGAGTGATGCGGAAAGGGTGTGATGGGGAAAGAGGGGAAAAAAAAAAGACGGCCGAACCCATCAATCCCAAATCTCATCTTCTCTCCAGCTGGCTTTGAGATGACAATAGGAGGGAGGGTGCGGGCAGCATCTGTCCTGCTGCCCCCACAGACAGTACACGTGTATATGTGCGACTTTGTGCCTTTGAGCTAATGTACCAGCTAGAGTTAGCACACTATCTGCCAATTGCCTTAATTTTTAATTGTGTGAGTGTGTGACTGAGAGGGCAACACTCACAGTGATGTCTGTTGATGCGTATCTGCTAAGCAACAACACTGTGGTGCCTTTATCCACACTGTTAGCTGCATTTCATTCAGTAGATGCCCTTTAAAGACTGCCGCTCACCAAACGAGTGGTGGGTGTTTTGATGGAAAACACAATCGTGTCTAACCTGGACCTCAAAGGCACAGCGCAAAGATTTCAAGTGAAGTAAAAATTGTTCATTCCATTTCCAAGCCTTTTAATGTTTTGGAATCCATTCACATCTGATAGAAGACAAGCTTGCTGTTCCCTTGACAACCTGAAAAATGAAAGTGAAACAGACAAAGGGGTAGAAAGTCAGTGATTGCCGTTAAGTTACAGTAAATGGTGGTGAATGAGCTTGAGTTTGTAGCAGTTCTCTTTACGTTGAATTCCATTCATTTTTTTTAGACTCAAAGACTAGGTTGTGAGGAGGACAAGCCATTTGACTTCCATACCATGGCCACATTGACACAGGGTTAAACCATTCAAACCATTTTACAATGTGAACCGGTTGAACCGCATCATTTCATTAAAGTCATTTTCGAATGTGGACTTGTGGAACCGCATCATCTGTTTGGGCAATTGTGCAACCATGTGCTCATTCACATAAACGCCGAATGTGTGAGAGGCGGGGAAAAAAGCGACTATGGTCCAGATTGCTGCTGCCGATGTGCTCTACCTACAACAAGACTTGTCTCGATGCCCATAAAGCTCGTTCAGTGGAAACTGACATAATCCTGGTAAGAGACAGATGGATCAACACCTATAAAAACAAATGACCAGAAATTTGAACAGAAGTGCAATGTTTTTACATTTGCACATCAATGATGTCGTTTTTTTTCTTTTTCTACAAGTTACACATTTTGTGGAGTGGCTTGTTAGTGTGCCTCTCTTTATTGTCAACGCCCCTGGACACGATGAAGTTGAGCATGAAACTTTCGATTTATTAAAGAAAGATCTGGTTGCAAGTACATTTATTATTCATCTGCAGGGCACCGGCAAAACCAACACAGAAAAGTGTAGGCTAGCGGTGTTGTTACTGAAAGCATCTCTTTTATATTTTCAATCTATCTCCGCGGTGTCCTGTAAAATCCCGTGCAGCATATGGCTGTGATGTGTATTATACCAGGTTTTCACTAAACAAATGCACATTTCTGCACAGTGGATGTGACTCATTACTATGCCAAACAAACATGCGTCATAGAAAGACACATAGCATGTTTTCCGTGCTTCTCGGTCTTATACATTTATGCATCTCTGAAGCAGCTCCCGGTGGGTGAACTTGAACTTTGTGTGGGGGTTTTTGTTTTTCAGGCGAGTACATTTTTGCTTATTTGGTTTCAGTATACTGTAGCTTTAACAGTAGCTTTCCGCTGGAATCTGCATTTTGGCTTCAATGACATTGTTTTTCCCGATACCTACTCCATTTCCTATAGCACAGTATACATTATTTTTATGATGCCCTCTCATGTCTACATCTAGAAATGAGGACTCACTAATTACCTCCCTGTATTCCATTTATGTAACAATGGCTCTTATCAAGTGCTACAAATGTCAGCCCAAATTCTTGTTCAGTCTCACATTGAGTGCTCTCATTTGGACCCACAAGCTAAATTGCACATATTGCCTACAATTTGCAAAGTAGTACAGTGGAGCCCCAAAGGTTTTCCACAGTCTGTTCCAGGATGCACATAGACCTCTAGTTTAATCAGATTTGGGAACACATTTCCATCAGAAATAATAAAGGCAAAAAGAAAAAAAATCATAATACTGAATAGGCAATTAAAAAACATTTTTACATTCTGAACTGTAAAGATATTCACCGTTTGAAAAACAAAAACATTGACGTACTCAGTCTTAACTTTACTGTTAAACGAAAGCGGGATGTGAGGGCGAGCTAATAAAACCAAAGAAAAAGCCAAACACGCCAATTTGAACCTTGAGGAAACTGACTTGTAGAATGATGATATCAGTAACTTATTCTCCTTTTTAAAGAAAAATCATTCTCATTGGTAAACGTCAAAAGCTCATTTGGACTTCTTACGTCCTAGTAACATTGATAAAGTATACATAAAGTAATATTCTCCTACAGCACATTTGAATGTTAAAGTGTTCCGAAAAACAGTGCAGTGCAGAAAATGTTTTTATAAAGATGTCACCTTAGACGCCGGATTGCATTAGCCATAAAACGTAGGACTGCCCTGACAGAAAAATGCTTTCTGCTTCTAAATGAGGCGACACACATTTTTATTTCCTCATTTTCCTAATGAAAATTCCCCTTAATTCCCTCCACGCAGATTCATACAGGTCAAGTAATTACGTTGATGGGAACATATCAGCTTTTCACAGGATATATCACAGGGTCGCTTCACACCGATTTGAACATTTTACCGCCAAGTATCAGTTCAACAAACGTTTATTGTTCAAAAGAACTTCCTCTCAGTATATTCTCATCCAAAAAAACCCCAAGTGCATCCATGTTTGGAATAGCAATGACCTTATCTGAAACCTCACCACAGCTCCACAGTCTTTAACTGCTTGCTGAAATGCAATAAGACAGAAATTGAGATTTTACACAACAGACATTAACATGACCTTCACAGAAGCACCGACTCCCTAACCTTCGGTACAAATGAAGGCTACACGCGTCCTGAATACAAGCATTTTGCACACTGTTGCTGACCTCATTTTGAATGCAATTCTGGCTCACTTAATCACAGCCTTTTTGAATTCTTGGCCCAAAATCTTTCAGGGAATATAAGGTAATTACATTGGACTTGGTTTGACATAAATCCCAGTTTGCGAACTACTATCACCACAATTGGCCAAATGCTATATTGCAGATCGGTAAGACTGGATGCATTTTAATTAAACACAGCAAGGAGATTATGACTTTCTACAAAGGTTTTGATGACTATTTTGTCTCTAAAATGTTGATTAATTTGAGCAGAATTATGGCCTTATTATAATAATTTGAGTACGGTACATCTGGTCACCTTCCATTCCTGAGTTTACGAAACAGTTTGAATTCAATTGCAAACTTTTGTCATGAATTTCTGTTATCTGTGCCGTAACACTGCCATTGCAGAAAAAGTGCCGTACTATGTTTTTCTGGAGTCTTCTTACAGTAAGTGGTTGGTGCACCACCATTTCCCCCTCAAAACTATTTAAAAATGACACATATGTATAGAAGCAGAACCAAAAAGCTGTCTTTTTTTTTTTTTTTTTTACATGCAGAGCGACCTGTATTTCTTTCAGATCTCATCAGCTGACTTTATAATTATTTGTGCTTCAATTAGAAATAACTGAGCTCGTCTTGGGTCTTCTTATTGTTTAACCGCTGAAGTCAAAGGCTCCCATAGTCAAATTCAGAATTTACCCATATTGCGGGGAGAAATAAAACAGATCATAAAGTCAGAGAAAACCCAAGGGAGATCACAGTTCAGTTAGCATCAAATGATCAACTCTGGCAGAGTTTTTGTCTTGTGTTTTTGGCAATTGTGGGTGGTCAGGGCCAACTAGGCAAACTGACTGTAATATTTTCTTTCTTTCTTCATGCATAAAAATGATGATACTTTGAATAATCACCATCGTCACCATCCCGCAGTCCTTTAAGTCTTTATCGATGTTTGTTCTTGAAGTGGATGCTTTTTTCGGTCGCAGAAGTGTTGCTGATTCTCAAACAGGTCCCCACCACTGCATCGTCGACCCATTCCCTTCTTCTGTCATTTTTATTGTTTTCACTCTCACACCGTTCATCATTGTTTTGCTCCGTTTCCCTTCTATTGTCTCCTCAATCTCATTCAATACCAATCATGGCATTGCGCTGCAAGACCAGACTTCAGCCCTTCTCCTTTCGCTTTGTCATTACGTTTCCCAACGGCTATTCTACCTGTGGTAGCCACAGAATACAAAATGTTTGACACCGTGGGTTTCACATGGACTTCTGTCACTGGGTTTACAGCCTTGAATATAAGGAAATTGGCAATGTTCCTTTATGAAAACAGAACTGCAGGTTCCAGATCAATTTGATGAATCACCTTTTGTTTTTGCTTCAGTAGCTTTGAGGAAAAACACCGCAGACTTTGCTTCTGTTTTCAGTGGGCAAAACCGTGGAGCACATCAACAGGAGACACTCCAATCATATAAACTGCAACGAGATCAGGAAAAAAAATTCTGGGTGATAGCATTTCATTTGATTTGATGACAAACCAAAACTGTCTCGGCTCTGCGTTTAAAGTAGGCTGTAACCATGGAAACCAAAAATCGGTACCCTCCGGTGAGATTGTTCTGATTTTCCCCTTCATGTAATTAAGTTGTATCACGCCAATGGCACAAAATTACTGCAAAGTGTTTTTTAATTGTCCCAAACAAATTCCATTTTGGATTTTGTTTTTCCACCAATTGTGCATCATTTCCATCATGAGAACAATCAAATGCAGTGAGGCACACCTTGTGCCTTGTGTACTTGCATTTCCATGTTTTCAATACCTTGTCTCTATGACCGCTACCCTGACAACACACAATCATATCAACCAGTAGGCCTGCTGCATTTGTTTAGCTGTTAACCCTGCTAAACATTTTTCATAGATCCATCCATCCATCCACTATCTAAACTACTTTATTCTCACGAGAGTTACGGGCGTGCAGGAGCCTATCCCAGATGTCTTTGAGCAGTAGACGGGGTACCCCGCGACCCTTGTAGAAGATAAGCGAATCAGAAAATGGATGGATGGATGGTATATGTGATATTTACGATTGTGTTGAAATGATTGTGGATTATTTATGCCTTGATGCCGGTGAAACAGAATGGGGCGAACTACTTGGCAGTAGACAGCAGAGGGCAAAAGCAATTAACACTTGGGTGGAAAACAAAAAAGTGAGTACCAACATGTAATTCTAATGTGATTGCTATTTTTTTCTGTTACAAAACATGCTTCCTTTTTTTCAGTGTTCTAAAAATGAATTGGATTTTTACAAATCTATTTTATAAATGAAAAGAATTTGTTTGACTGCCTCTCTTTAGTTCAAAACATTTTTCTTTTTTCATTGTGATGTTAAGTCAAACAGATGGACGGGGGACAGGGAAAGATAAAGTGGAGATACTGGTGGTGGAGGGGGTGCTGTGGGGAGCACAGCCTATGCATCTCATCCCTCACACAGTTCCCCTGTGTCTAATTAAACCCATCACACATCCCTCTGTTGGTGGAATGCCAATCAGCTATCTGTGTCTATTTGTGTGCACCGGCCTTGAAATACTTTGTGGAAATGAATGTGTGTGAACCTGAGTGTGTGCATGCGCTTAACATTTGTCCTTTGATTCCTGTCTATTTTCCCTAGCCTACATTTCTCAGTATTACATAATTGACCACAGAAACATCTGAAGAAGAAAAATGTGGTGATTTCCCTCAGAGTAAACTGATAAGAGCTTTTAAAGAGCACTTACAATATTTCCACCTGACACGAAGATAAAAGGTGTCACTGAAAAACCATTACATCTCTGGGTTTCAGCTACCTGCTTACTAGTTCTCGTCATGCATGTGCAGTCTGTTAGATGCAAACGACAACGGATATGCTGCAGACAAATATCAACCAGTTGATTTTCGAGGGATTCAACTGAAATCTGATTCTTGAAACAAACAAACAAAATTAAAATGTGATACGTGGCCATTTTTTTTGCACTATTAGGAATGTTAAAAGTTACAAAACAACCTTTCTATTTTACTAGTAAAATCCACTGAACATGAGTCCATGCTTTTCTAAGATGGGGAGATACCGCCACTCATTCCTACCAACTGCTGTCAGGCTGCTAAATAAACACACGTGGAAACCTAGACTCACCCCATGCTTACATTGTAAATAGCACAGCCACCTTACGCAGCATACACGCAGTTACTCAATTCTTCTACTATTATTGTTCCCCAGTGTGGGACAAATAAAGGTTTTCTTATAGGGCATTTTTAAAATACCATATTTTCTGTATTATAAGGCACAACTAAAATTCAATTTTCTCAAAAGCTGACGGTGCGCCTTATAATCCGCAACCTCAGCCACTATTATAGCTTCTATAGGCTCATAATACCACGCGCCCTAGATATGAAAACTATTTTAAAATAGGCCTGTCACGTAGCAAGGTGGTGGTGGACCCCAAAAAGCAGGCAGGAGAGAGGAGCGGGGTGTATTTGAAGAATTGTATTTAAAACAAAGAAACCTAAATCCAAAACACACAAAGTCCAAAGTATCAAACAAAAACCATGACAAAATCTAAAACATAACAATGAACTAAACATGACAGAAAACAAGAGCAAACAGCAACACACATGACAGTAGCGAGAAGCAACAATGACCCGACGCCGAGTGTTCGGGCTTGAGTCCTTTTATACAACTAATTACCAAATGACCAACAGGTGTGCAGCTGCCGGGGGAGCCCTACAGTGCCACCTGTTGGTCCCTAAACCGAATCATGACAAGGCCATTCATTGAAGATGCACCTTATACTCCGAAGCGCCTTATAGTGTGGAAAATATAGTATTGTTTATAGTCTATTTCTATTTATTATATTTATTATATTTATATGTCTATTTGTCACAGTCCACCTCAGGTTGAAAGATTTCAACAGCATGAGTACAATTGATGCGCTTTTCCCAGTCAGTCGAGATGCCACGAGGTCATCAATATGACAAAATTCCAAGTTGTTGAAATATTCCTACTTTATCGAGGACTGCAAACACACATTCATACCCAAAGCCTGTTGTGAGAAAGAAGTCACGCCAACCTCCAGTCAGCTGTACTGAGCAGACCAGTGTAAAAAAACTGAATCCTTCAAGTGATTTGACTGGTCCTAGCTAGAACCAATATGCTATTCCATATCCAAGATTGCTTTTCACCTGCAAATGAAACGGCTTCATTCAGAAAAATGAAGGGATAGGCAGCGTCGTGATTTAAAAATAAATCAAGTGTACCACGCAGAGCTCTTCATGTGTAGTTGTCATAGCAAAATTAGAATCTGCGCTGAAGATGTGGGTATTGGACCAAAAAATATTTGAAAGGGCATGGCAAAAAACTCTTTATAAGTTACCTTCCTTCAAGTCTCACTCACGCCTCTCAGCTCCACTCCCACCTCACCGACAATAGTCTTTATGAACAATTCCAGTCCGGCTTCCGTCCCCGTCACAGTATTGAAACAGCCCTCATAAAAATCACAAACGATCTTCTCATGGCAGCAGACGCTGGCCTTATCTCCATCCTCATCCTCCTTGACCTGAGTGCAGCCTTCGACACAATCTCTCACCCCATCCTCCTCAATAGACTCTCTACCATAGGCATCACCAACACCCCTCTACATTGGTTCCACTCATATCTCACTGGCCGCTCTCAGTTCATTCAACTTGATTCTTTTTCTTCACAATCCCGCCCCGTTTCTTCTGGTGTTCCCCAGGGTTCTGTCCTCGGTCCGCTCCTCTTCATTGTCTACCTCCTTCCACTCGGAAACATTTTCCGCAAATTTGGCTTACACTTTCACTGCTTTGCGGATGACACCCAGCTCTATCTCTCCAGCAAACCCGACGCTTCTCTCCCACCCTCGTCCCTCTCTCACTGTCTCTCAGAAATCAAATCTTGGTTCACCCACAATTTCCTCAAGCTAAACAGCAATAAAACTGAACTCCTACTCGTCGGTACCAAATCCGCTCTAAACAAAGCCGACAGTTTCTCCCTCATAATTGATAATGCCACTTTATCTCCTTCCCCCCAGGTGAAGAGTCTGGGTGTCATCCTTGACAGTTCACTATCCTTTCACTCCCACATCAATAACATTACCCGGTCCGCTCATTCCCACCTTCGCAATATAAACCGCCTCCGTCCCTCACTCACTCCGCACACCACCGCTATCCTTGTTCACAGTCTCGTCACTTCCCGTATTGACTACTGCAACTCACTCCTCTTCGGTGTCCATCAAAAATTCCTCCATAAACTTCAACTTGTTCAGAATTCAGCAGCCCGGATCATCACAAGAACCCCCTCCTTCCATCATATCACCCCCATCCTCCGACAGCTCCACTGGCTTCCTGTCAAACTTAGAATCAACTTCAAAATACTTCTCTATACATTCAAAGCCATCCATAACCTTGCGCCCCCCTATCTGTCAGATCTTCTTCAAATCTCCATTCCCTCTCGCTCACTCAGGTCCTCATCCTCCCTCCACCTTTTTCTACCCTCTGCCCGTCTCAGTACAATGGGGTGCAGAGCCTTCAGTCGCTCTGCCCCCAAACTCTGGAACTCGCTTCCTCCCAACATTCATAATATTGACTCTCTTTCCTTATTCAAAACCCAGCTCAAAACCCACCTATTCAGACTTGCCTACCCGCCTTAAATCTTTCTTTCTTTATTTATTATTTTATCTGTGTTTTACTATTGGTCTTGGCTGTACAGTGTCCTTGAGTGTTGTGAAAGGCGCTTACAAATGTGATGTATTGTTATTATTTATTTGAACCAAACTGTTCCCATTCCCATGAGGGTTCTTTCCAACTCAATTCTCTTGCATGCACACTTTATAGACCTCAGCATCTCTCACCTCATTTTTTTATTCAAACCCACAGATCGAGTTCATCTCCCTCTCATCACACCTTTTTATCTCCTGAGCTGGAATTCTTTCTCCATTTTGCACTTAGGTGAGTGATGCGTAACCTGGGCGAAGCTCGCAATCTAATTAGAGGTCACGCTCCCTTTCCAACTGACCTTTTCACAGTGCTACCATGACAGAGGGTGCATTTCGCTTGCAGGAGAGTGAAATCCAATTTTGTGATATTATGTGACGGTCAAGCACCAGGGACATGGCCAAAATGGCATATAACAAAAATACAATTAAAAAGACAGCAGTTCATCCCACCAGGACTGATTGAGTTTAAAAAAAATAGACCAATAAGACTTTCGCTTTCTTTTAATGATCGGCCAATCACAGTTTAGCATCCAAAATCAGACGCGAAAGGCCCCTCAAGCTCTCACGGTCTTGGTACTCTCTTACATATTGAAATAATTAACACACAACACACACATCCTGATTTATATATCGCTTTCATTAAGTCTTAAGTAAGGACCTTAGAAAACAAAAGTGCTTAAAAGGCGTTGAAGCAGAATGCCAGAATACATCCGTTTCATTATAAATTAGCTGCGTTGTCACAACTATAACTGCATGAGGCTTTGTAATATGTCAGCAAATTTCAGACCACAGTTCAGCGTGTCAATGGAGTATTATCTGTGTGTGTTGGGGAGTGGGGGAGGGGGAGGGGGGTTAGCTTTTTCTTTGGCTTATGACAGCTGTTTAATGCAATATTCAAGGCCCACAGCCATGGCTAAGGTCTCAGTGGACCTCACGACCAATCGCAACGGCTAATAAATTTAACAAATAATCGATTGTATTTCCTATGATTATTTATTTTTTTATTTAATTTGAACAAAAAGATTGTATTTGACCTCAATTACATTGTATGAAATATTTGATTTGGTAGGTTTGAGGACACTTATGTAAAATCAGCCTCAGAAGTAGCTTACTGATAGATGTGAAGTGTTTTATATTTGGATCTGTAGCACCACATCTTTGTCCTAAAGGTCCGAATCAGGACCGACACAGTACGTGTCTGCCTTCTTTCGGTGTTCATGGACGAATGAAGCCAAAACTTTCTCTCCTGCTCCTCCTGCAAGCCATGCTTGTTCTGTGTTTAGACATTTTCCTCTCGTGTCTCTCTTTCCTCTCTGCCCCTTTCTCCCGATGACTCTGATGTTGAAGTGAGAGGAATACTGAGGGGAAAGAAGGGAGGAGGGTCTTTGATGCTGAGGGCCAATGTCAGCTGCTCACTGACACACAGACTATCCATCCAAACATACTTTACCAAAGCATGGGATTTATATTCTAAATATCACATTTTCTCAACTCAAATGGCTTTAAAGGACAGCCATATAAGTGTACCAGTATAAATGACTTGAACAGTTTGTAAACAACATTAAACGTTGGCTTAGTATGTGAATATATGTGACTTTGTGACTGTTGCTACGGCAATGAGGTTTTTTTTTTGTTATACTTCTAATAGATACACGTAACAAAGGCTGTAACGAGTATGACAAAGAAGGAGAAAATTCATTTTTGCAATAAGGCTTGAGAACAGTTCCGCAGTGCAGGCTGCGGCGGCCATGTTTGGTGCTAAGGGGACTGTAAACAGAGGCCTTTGCAATCGTCGTGTGGTCATCGCTTATTGAAAAAAAAATCATACTGAGTGGGGCAATAATATGAACCCACTGCCTACATTGTGCATGGAAGATATTTTCATTCCTGTTGTGTCTGGTGTAAGTCTCGAGTGCCTACACTGTAGAGCAGCTAAAAAGATAAGAAGATAAGTCATTAGCCTCTCATTAAAACAAAGCCAATCAATCAATGGGACTAAAGTATGTACTGTAAAACTAAACCTAGCAATGTGTGTTCGTTATCTCTTCATTAAAAACTTACACATAATATATTTTTTGTTAACTTCCCGGAATCAAAATGTAAGGCGTACACTCTCCTTGATGTCGGAATACTGTCACAAGGTTAGATCTGATCATCTCATATCTGACACCTAAACCACGAAAGGCGTTTTTTCCTCTTTCTTTGCCAAGCTGGGTTTTTTTCCGCCTCAGCAATCATTCACAATAATTTAGCGGATAAAATCTAAAATTAACAACAGAATTACAGGGAGAGCATATCTTGTAAACAAAAGACTCATTGCTCCAAATATGACTCGTACACCCATGATTCAACACACGACGACACATTCTCAAGCAATATTCTGTTGTTGGGTTCTGTGCGATGTTTGAAATAGATTCAATAAATTGAATTTAAGTTTTTCTCGGTTGAGCGAGGAGGTTTGTGATCAAGGCTTAAGATCAACCCCCATTCTGGAAAGGGGAGTGTGTCTTTGCTCCCTTGAGTGCACTGTGGTATTTCATTCGGAGGAAGATTTCTGCAAGACGGATGAGTCGAAGTTGACTCTCTCCGCAAAGAAAATTAAGTCTCTCTCTTTAAATTTGAGGAACACATCCAGGGGATTATGCTTTATGCCTGAGATTAAGGAGAAGATCATGTCGAGGGAAGCGTGAAAATCAGTCACACAAACGTTTCTCTCCTTGCTTATGAGTGATGTAACGAGACTCCTTCAGATACACTGTGCAAAAAAATGACTGCAACTGTCAAGCTGCCACAGAAACGGCAGCGGGACATCTTGAAAGCGAGGTGGTACCATTTCAAGGCTGATGGCTCAACAATTCTCAAGATTATTTGTACAGCCCTTACTCACTAAAAAGTTGAAGAGGGATTCACAGGCTCATAGGTGACAAAGATCGGCGACGCCCCCTGAGCTGCACCACCCCAACCAAGAACGGTATTATTCAAACCCCACATTCATCTATTCATTCTCTCAAAACACTTACCCTAAAAGACCATTTCAGGGGAAAAACAACAAGAAATCTTGAGAAAGGACCACAGCTGGAGGGATCCCTCCCTTCCAGTATAACTACATCCAATTGGTGCTGTGCAATGTGACAGCATAAGAGTCCATTTAATAAGATTGAGCACAGTAGATAGACGCTTTCGGGAGAGAAGTTCTTCCTCATTCAACGACCTGACCTGACTTTTGTCACATTAGCGCCAACTACAAAAAACCTTAGTTGTGCAACCCCTACCACACACGCACACGCACAAACCCTTGAATGACAAGACCTTGAACCAAAATTGTGACATGCATTTGGAATGAGGGATGGGTCCAAAATACATCCATCCATTTTCCAATCCGCTTATCCTCACAAGGGTGGCAGGGGTGCTGGAGCCTATCGCAGCCGTCTTCGGGCAGTAGGCGGGGGCACCCCGAATCGGTTGCCAGCCAATCTTAGGTCACACACAGAGACAAACAACCATCCACGCTCACACTCGCACCGTAGGGACAATTTAGAGTGTTAAATCAGCCTGACATGCATGTTTTTGGAATGTGGGAGGAAACCGGAGTACTCAGAGAAAACTCACGCAGGCCCGGGGAGAACATGCAAATTCCACACAGGGAGCCCGGTGCTGGAATTGAACCAGGTACCTTTGCACTGTGAGGTCGACGCGCTAACCACTGGGCCACCGGGTCGCCTTGGGTCCAACATTTGAGTTATTGTGATGAATTTTGCCAATCTTGCCTTTGATTTGAAGTCAGGTGCATCTAGAAGTTTCTGGAGGCTAAATCGAGTGCACTACTTAGCATGGGCCAGGAGAGCATCCCAGATTCTGACAGGATTGATCAGGTTGGACAATGAAAATATAGTGGAACGGGACTGACATTTTGGCTCTCCTTGAATTGTTCACATTTCTAAAATGTTGGTGCTAAATTTCTATGCCTAGTTTGTCGAGGGATAAAAGCTCCCAAAGAAGGATCAATAGGATGTGTGTGTGTGTGTGTGCGTGTGTGTGTGTGTGTGTGTGTGCGTGCGTGCTTGATGCGTGTGAGTTGCGCTAATTATCCTACTCGCCGGAGATCAAAAGTGTAACGTCACTTTGTAAAAGTTCTGTTGTTCTGGATCACTTTTCATCTGAACCTTTTCGCCAACCCGCACTCTATCTTGCAGCCAACTAGTTAGCTCGATATCATCCATGCTGCATGCCTTCGATCAGCTGCTGCTGCTGCCAGCCTCCCACAGTCACCACAGCAACCATTTTGCCTTTTCCTTCACAACAAACAACCTTCAGTTTTCTCTGAGGAAAAAAAAAAACACAATCTACTCTCGTTTTGCATCTGCAACTTTATTAAAACGGTGTGCTGCCCAGATATTCAATTAGTTTAGGGGACGTTTTCCAGATGAGTTCATTAGACAGGATTGAAAATAAATGTTGACTCTGCAGCTGTTCGTTTTTTAAATTTCATTAGACGCTGTTACACAATTGTACATACAGTTATATTAACCACTAACGGTAAAATATATAAACCATAAAACAAAGGAGTAACGGGTGGGGCATTCTCATTATATACTGTAGCTTCAGCTACAGCTGTGTTGGTAAAAAAAAAAAAGTCAACCATTGTGAACCTTTTGCAATCCCTGGGGGCTTGATGCTTTAAAGATTCCGCTGTATTTGATTTATGCTTTAAGCATACACACATCCATTTTTTCACATCAATGACTGATTTTGAAAAAAAAAGTTAAATCTAATTTTCAAGGCATATTGCTGCAGAGTGATTTGGAAGATCAACCATAAGATCCAAACAACTCTGTTCAACTCTAATATCCATATTTCCAGTTAGGTAAATAGCTCTCAAATGTACTTTTCCATTGTGATTTTTTAATTACTGTGACAGTCAATAGATGATATATTATTGTTGTATGCGGGTGTTCAATAGTCTTACGCTCAGGGGAAAGAAACGGTCTCTGAATCTGGACTTCCTGCTGCAGATGCTCCAGACCTTCCTGCCAGAGGTCCGCACGGAAAACAAGAGGGGTGGATAGGGTCAGAGAAGATGCACTGGGATCTAATCAAGCAGCGCAAATGCCTAATGGCCCGGATGTCTTGCAGGCGTCACACCAGACAAAGCTGCAGCTGGTCATCATGCTCCTGCAATGTCACCGATGAAGAATGGTGTATGATTAGGCCATGATTTCCGAAAAACAACAATCATCTCCTCTATCATGTCCACATTTCAGATCCGATTGTTAACGTTACTAACCGATCCACCGGGGTTTTTCACCTCATCCCTGTAGGACAGTTCATTGTCATCCTGAATGAGGCCCACTACAGTCCTTTCGCCTGTGAACTCCCAACTTCAACTTACAATTTCCACAGACGTGAGCGTTAGTGTGTGGTGAGACGTGTGATGGCTGTTCGCGGCTTTTAACAGAAGGGATTTACATTTCAAATCTGTTCTCAGGATTCCAAGAATGTTCAATGGTCTCATGAGCTGTGTGTGTGCGTGTGTGTTTACATATGGTCTAAAGGTAAGAATCCTATTAGTGACCAATTAGTTGTGTGACTTATTAGCCGAGGTCCCCCTGTCCTGCAGGGTTTAGCAAGGTCTGTTGACAACATCAAGGACATCATTTGGAAACTATGATGTTTTTTTACATGACTAAGTTGACTAAATGGTGGAGGATTGGAAACTGGGGGGGGGGGGGGGGGAAATTGTGTGACATCATGAAAGACAGTCAGCCTGTTATTTGCTGATGAATTCAACATATTAAAAAAAAACAATCCTTAAACAAGGATTTTGTTCATATAATTCAATCTTCCGTAACCCATCAACCCAGTATGTCACCTGGTTCCTGCCTGTCCGTCACAACAGAGCAGGTAAGGAACCAACTGAGGAAGATGAATGTGAGGAAGGCAGCAGGTCCGGACAAGATCAGTTCCCGGCTCCTCAGGACCTGCTCTGACCAGCTGTGTAACATTGTCCAGCACATCTTCAACCTGAGCCTGAAGCTGGGCAGAGCTCCAGAGCTGTGGAAAACTTCGTGCCTGGTCCCGGTGCCCAAGACCCCCCACCCTAAGGAGCTGAACAGCTACAGACCGGTGGCGCTGACGTCTCACCTGATGAAGACGCTGGAGAGACTCATCCTCGCCCACCTTCGACTGCTGGTGAGCCCGTCACTGGACCCGCTGCAGTTTGCCTATCAGCCTGGCATTGGCGTGGAAGACGCCATTATCTACCTCCTCCACTCAGTGCTGTCACACATGGAGAAGGCTGGGAGCACTGTGAGAATCATGTTCTTTGATTTCTCCAGTGCCTTCAACACCATCCAGCCCAATTTGCTGGGAGGCAAACTGCAGAACGCCGGAGTGGACCACCATCTCACAGCATGGATCATAGATTACCTCACAAATCGGCCGCAGTACGTGAGATTGCAGAGCTGTGAGTCGGACAGGCTTCTCTGCAGCACTGGAGCGCCGCAGGGGACTGTTCTGGCTCCATTCCTATTCATCCTCTACACCTCGGACTTCAGACATGACACTCCAAACTGCCACCTTCAGAAGTTCTCCGATGACTCTGCGATTGTTGGCCTCATTACAGAAGGGGATGATCGGGAGTACAGGGGACTGACCAAGGACTTTGTGGACTGGTGCCAGCAGAATCTCCTCCAGATCAACCCGAGGAAAACTAAGGAGTTGGTTGTGGATTTCTGCAGGAAAAAGTCCTCACCAGCACCGATGAACATCCAGGGTATGGACATAGAGAGGGTGACCTCCTACAAGTACCTTGGTGTTCTTCTCAACGACAAACTGGACTGGTCCACAAACACGGACACCCTGATTAGGAAAGGACACAGCCGACTCTTCCTACTCAGGAAACTGAGGTCTTTTGGGGTTCAGGGGTCACTCCTTAAGACGTTCTATAACTCGGTGGTGGCCTCGGCCATCTATTATGGCATTGTCTGCTGGTCAGGCAGCATCTCGGCCCGGGACAGAAAGAGACTGGAGCGACTGGTCAGGAAGGCCAGTTCTGTCCTGGGTTGCTCCCTTGACACTCTGGAGGAAGTGGGCAACAGAAGGATGCTAACTAAGCTAAAAGCTATGATGGCCAGTCCCTCCCACCCCCTCCAGCCCGCCCTGACAGCACTTGGTAGCTCCTTCAGCCAGAGACTGTTACACCCGCGCTGCAAGAAGGAGAGATACCGACGCTCGTTCCTACCGACTGCTATCAGGCTGATGAATAAAAAATAACAATCATAATAATCATAATAATTAAATGATGTGAAGGTAAATTGTAAATAGTACTGCAATTTATCCATTTGTGTTCATATTGTATTTAATTGAAAGATGTTTGTTGTTGTTTTTTTTTTTCTCTTCTTCATTCTACATACATTCTTGCTGCTGGAGGCTGTAAATTTCCCCATTGTGGGACAAATAAAGGATATCTTATCTTATCTTATCTTAAAATAAAATGAAGAATTGTCACACAATGGACATCATTTCGGCTCAACCTTAAATTGGCATTGTACATGTCGGAGTTGTAGTAGTAGTAGTAGTAGTAGTACCTTGAAGTTCACGTTTCCTTCTGTAATTCTGAATACGGTATTTTTTTTCTAAACTCCAAACTGTTGCCATCATCAAACCTTGAACTTAACAGTGTGCCATGTGAACATTATTGTTGTACGTTAGTATAAGCATAGTAACTTGTCCGTATTCATTAAAATATGAGAAGAAAAGACTAAAACAATGTTTATGTTTGTCGTAGTCATTTATGTCCATGATATGAAAAAAAGACACTGTTTGAATCTTCTTCGCTGCGCAATCACCCCATTGACTTTCAGGACAAAGAGAGCACACAACAAAAATTGCGTAGGACTGTGCAGTCATTCTTTGGTGTGACATAGGAACGTGCACACTGCATGATTTTGATGCCACTTTCTTTCCTCGAGCGCACACACTTTTTGACCTTTCAGTTTGTTTAATATTTGTTTAGTGACCCAAGTAAGAGAAGAAGAAAAAGTAAAGAAGTCTCATTTCAGTCTCAGAAGCTTCTGCACCATCCACTCTATCCTTCACTGCTCTATGACGGACTGCTGTTGTCTCTTAGCAACGCTGCCAGACAAATCGATGAAGGGGAAAATAGAAAGACATTGAGATAAACGTGGGGTGACGGGACGAGGCAAAACCACAGGGCAAAAACGGGAAGAGGGGAGTATGGCTGCACAAGGGCACCAGAGGAAGAAGGTGGCCCACGGTTAACTGGAAATTGGAAAATTGTCAACGTTGTTTGGTTTGTATTGTATTATGTTATTTTAATTAGGAGTAGCAGGATTGTTATGTCATACACTGTTATGAAGAATTTACTTTGTAATTGCTGCGACACAAATAGTTGATTCTCAAGGGTGCCTACCTACCTACCTACCCATCAAACGTGAAATGAAACACACAGGATTTTTTTTTCTTCTGCGAACTTCGCATTCCCGAAAATGTTGTCTGTGAGCGTGGAATTCGGAATTTTGCCGGATCGTGGCACAACAGTTAATTTACAAAATACCAGCCCCACCCTTTCTCCACCTATGATTTGGCAGCCAAGCTGAGCAAATATCCACAATTTTCAAGCGACAGTCGTACTACACGGGAGCATGATCATGTCAAAGCCAAAAGCTCAGCAGTACAGTAATGGTAGCACAGATTATCATTAGCGAACACCTTTAGGCTCTGATGAGCAGCGCATAATTTGAAAATGGTTGGATATTCGTATTTTGAGATGTGTGATACATACTGTGACACTGATGGGTATGCTAATTGGCAATTTGGCAAAACTACTACAATGACCATGAAATTTTGTACAAAAAAAAACCTTAAAAAAATACAGTGTTTGTAATTACTACACAACCGTATTTTTAAAGAAAACCGACAAAGAAACCCGATGAGATTTTTTTTTTTAAATAAAAAGTGTCTTTTGTGGTCTGGACAAGCAACTTAAAAGTTGAAACAGACCATGCCGTGACATGTCCCTTGGTCAGAAAGGATGCATCATGACTAAATGGACGAAGACGAGTTCCTTACGGGACAGTTCGGCATTGAAGTCTCGTCTTAATGAAGTCAGCTGAGTTTGACATGGTGGGAATGCTGTCCTGAAACATGTACCGATCATTAGGGCTGGACGATAAATAGAAATTTTAATCATGATTTTGATTTGGGATTCTCTCGATCTTTAAAGCGTCATCATCAAATAAAAACTACGAATGTGCAGAACGGCGCTTCGCTTTTACAAGTTCCCGACGTTATGAAAGTACACTGAATGCACCATGGTGCTCGTGAGGCAAGGGTGGAGTGTACGTGATTCTGTCTTCCCCGAGCGTGCTTTAAATTGTATTAAATGACACCCCAGTGGGTCTTTACTGTAAAACTAAACACCCAACAAAAAGAATTACTTTCTTAATAATAATGGTCTTTCAGTAATTTGTCTTAAATTACACTCAGATGGGAAACAAATTATTAAACCTGTCTGAGATTGATATCACTGAATCTAAATCTAGAGGAGAGAAAATATATACTGAAATGACTTTTATTCTTCTTTGTTAACGACTTCATTTGAGGAAAAACATTGTAATTTTGAGAAGCAATCTTATTCATGTTAATCCCAGGGCAGCTATTGAATATTTTAATATTTGAGTACCCTATTTTCAAAATCTATTGAATAATCAAACATTCAGATTAAGTACATTTTTGCATGGTTAAAGAGTAATCATGGATACAAAAGAGATAATAACATAAAAATTTCAACTTTATAACAAATGACTTTAATTCATTTACATTATCTTGTCTAGAAACGTTATCCGTTATCAATTTCAAACACGAAACAGACTCAAAAGCAAGAGTGAAAATACAGGCTTGACCATATTTAAGTAAGTGTGCCCTGCAGCGGCCATTCTGGTTACAAACGCACTGTACCAGGAACCCAATGGGTGGCAAAGGTGACAAGGAGGCCGACATTGGCATGCTGTGGAGCGGTAGAGAACCTCCAACCCAGGGAGCGAGAGATGCAAAAAGCCCAGCACCTTCAACCTCATAAAACAATTAACCAAAGCGACACTTCTTTGCAGTATGTCGTATAAAAACAAATTCACCTTACTGTACCAGATGTTCCTCATGGGATTTGTGGGTGATAAATCTCCCAAAAGCGTCGACTTAAAGCAGTCTCTTTCCTCCCAGTCATACCGCTTCACGCTTCCAGTCGCTCGTCGTTAATTCGTCACACACTCTGAAATGCGTGTGTTTTTCGTTCTCCGCTCTTTCAACGCCAAACGCGTTGATGAAACGAGATAACCCACTCTCGTAAGAGGATGTTAGCGAGTCTAAACTAGCTAAACAGACAGATGTTAAGAAGCGTTGAATACTAGCATCATCCCGGTAGAGTAGAAATGAATGAAAGGGAGCCTGAGCAAGGCGGCGCACTGTTCTAGTAGTCGACCGTCATGGTCCATGCAGTTAAAAGCAGGTGGGGGTGTGTGCAGTTGTTTTTTTTTCACCCACCCTTGGGAAGAACACTCAATGCATCTCTCCAGCCTCCATCACATAGACAGCTAGTGCTACTACCATCATCCTGGCAACAATGCAATTAACAAAGCACTACTTCCGGTTGGGCCTTTTCAAAATTACACACATTCTCAATGATAATGTGTGTGTGTGTGTGTGTGGGTGTGTGTGTGTGGGTGTGTGTGTGGGTGTGTGTGTGCGTGCGAGCGTGTGTGCGTCCATGCGTGTGTGTGCGCGCGCGTGTTCACGTGTGCCCGTGTCCACGTATATGTACACACAAACACCCTCACGCACATACGCTATCATCTTCTAGATTCAACTACAGTATATCCTCTGAGGAACAAAATCATGGACCCTGCGACAGTTGCGTGGTCTTTGTCGACATCTTCTGGAAGAAGTATGTCTCTACTGCACTTATTTTAAATTTAAATTTATCTCAGGCAGTGTGTGTGCTACCTTGTGTGACGCAGTATAGATATTGAAAGGACCCCACAAACGGCGGTACATGGTCGGCTTCCCTGCATCGAAAGATTCCATAAATTGATGCAGTTGTATCAACCTGAAATCATAATCATCTTGTTTAGCACACCGGTAAATATGATACTTTACGAATCTCCTGCTCGTCTGTTATTAAACACATGTCATATGCGAGCAATGTGTGCTCGCAGGCTTGAACAAAAGAGCGGATGCGACGGGCAAAATTAGCGCTTTGTATGAATGGGCTCACGCCACAGCGAAGACCAAATAGTGTTTTAGTGCATGCGTTTTGTCAGAGAATTTCTTGCTTTGAGCAACATTAGCTGATATGAAGTACTTAAACCTGCACATACATGTTTTGAGCAATAATTCTCTTATCTGAAAATCAACTTCACCGGCTAAGCTAGCATTTGGAGTAATGCTAACAACAGATACGGTATTTCGCGTCTTGATTTTTTTTCTTTGAACAAATGAAGTTTGAGAACGACGTATAAAATGCTACTGGATATACTGTACAGTGTCGTATAAATTGTTTTGCTTGAGTAGCGTGTAAATGTCACTCAACAGAAATAAGTATTAGCAACATAGATGAGTACCGCCCCGTTTGCTTCATTTTAGTTGGACTTCTTGTTCAAATTTTTGGGGCATGTTATTTTTTTCATAAGGTTGTTTGACAAAAAGCAATCATGCTGCACAAACTTCAACTTGTTACCTCATTTTTAATTATTTTATTATTGCATGTTTTTGTAAAGTACAATACCATACTGCAAATTTTTCATGTTGCGAAAACAACAAGCTTTTTTGTATGTGGGAGGACTGTAATAATGTTGAACCAAACATTTCTATTCCTTTCTAATGAGGATAGATGTTTTGAGGTGTTTGGAATTACGAGTGTTTGGAATTACGAGCATGACCATGGAACAAATTACACTCATAAATCCAGGCACGGCCATATGCAGCATAGTGTGAGTTTGTTTTTCCTTGAGTGATTAAAATGAGCAATTTAGCATAGCAACTGATTCAAATATTACACTGACGGCGTTCATTTGTAGGGGGCCACCGCTTTGAATTTTTTGCTGGATATGGATCATGTATGAATCATCGATTCATGAAACTCAAGGTGTACTTCCCTACTTTCAGACTGAGCTGGACTCTAGACAGACCTGTGGGGAACCACAGTGAGACGCAACCATGTTTCTTTACAACATCACTCTTCAGCGTGCCACTGGCATCACACATGCCATCCATGGAAACTTCTCAGGTGACCTTGCACCTCATCAGTATTGTCTGCTCTTGTCAGCATAATGCCTCTTCCTACCTGGTTTGTTTGACACAGTACAGGTACTATATATGAGATTTGTCAGAAAAGGTCCAGGATTAGTCTCATAAAGATATGTCAAACCCAAATTTGTTTCCCCCTGAAATGTGGTCTTGATGATCAATCGGCATGTCTCCATCGAGATCCTGTGGCCACATTTGCTTTGTTTAATGGTCCCAAAGAGGCACAAGCTGTCATAACTTCTGCATGACTACACGCCTCCATTGTGTACATTTTTCTTCTCTGATGAAATTGAGGCTTTGACGACGGAGCCGCGAGTAATTCCATACGAATGATTTGAGGAATGCATGGCAGAGAACGTGGCAGAGAAGTCATTGTTGTCTCATTAAATAAAGTGTGCGAGACTCCAGGTGGGTCATTTTGAAGGGAAAACTTGAAGTTTGGATTTGAAATGCCTCTCCTGTGCCTGTCCTGGAACCTTTCGGACATTTAATGTGTGCGTCACGCCATCAGTATACAGTGCACTCTGCTTAATAGAACACCATTGGGCCGAAGCGCTTCTGTTCTACTAAGCGGAGTTTCTATTAACCGGAGATGGTCATCAGACACGTCGACGACCAAGTTATGCACGCAGAAAAACCCCTGCTGACGAGTTAGAAGAGATATTTCGACTGTGGACGTCCATATCTTTAATCAAACAACACTGCTTCAGTCAAACATCTCAAATCACGAGAAAAATTTCGTTACTTTTGTCTGGAAACAGGAGTTCGTAATTTTGCGGTTGACTTCCCTCTCAATGCGCTGGATAAGAGGGAAGTCCTGGAAACCGCGGGCGTACCTTCTGAGAATCCGGCAATGCATCGTATCGTCTGAGTATGTCTTTCTTATCCGCAGATGATAGCCCTCGTCTCTTGAATGAAGTTGAAGCCATTGTGACGTGCGTGTGTCTATGTGTGGAGTGACGCGTGCTACCTGTTATACGGCTAGAACTACACATTGCGCAACATTGTATGGCGTAATCGTAGGCGCAACAGCATAGCAGTGGTATCGCTTTTTCTCGCGATAGTGGTATCGCGATTGCTACACTTCGAAAACCACTAGTTTATAATTTTCATTGCTTACGGCCTGTTCTATTAAGCGGAGATCTGTTCTACTAAGCGGAGTATCTATAGGAAATTGCATTAGGCAAATCCGTTCCAGAGCCTTTTGCTCTATTAAGCGGATTACTCTATTAACCGGAGTTCTATTAAGCGGAGTGCACTGTACATCTTTAAAGCATATATACATTGGTGTGGATTCTGTTTAAAACATTTAGATGCATCTACAGTGTTTCTCTTTGAAGTGGACCTCATCTTATTGACCTGAAATGTGTTTATCTTGTGTGAGACCTGTTTTTGTATTTTTTGTCCCATATGTTATTTTTTTTTTTGTTTGTTTTTCTAGGAACCAAAATGCAGGAGATTGTTGTTTCCAGAGGAAAGATCATAGAGTTGCTGAGGCCAGATGCAAACACGGGAAAGGTGCACACGCTACTCACAATGGAAGTGTTTGGTATTGTGCGTTCACTAATGGCCTTCAGACTCACAGGAGGAACCAAAGGTATATAACTCAGTACATCTGAACCTTTTTTTCCCTTTTGAGAAATTGTAATTAGAGATTACCATTTGTGTCTAGATAGAAAGGAAAAAAAATCAACTAAACATGTAGAAGGACATTATTTCAGTCCCAATTAATGACTCTGGGCCCAATTCTAACTAATACTTTTTGAGCTCTAAATACACAGTGGAAGGACCACTCAGAAGTTCTGGGCTTCCAACTGTCAAAATGAGCCCATTTTCCTTTGTTACTGTGACTAACACCATATAAGCTACATTTCTGGTTCGGGGTTAATGTTACTTTCCCTTATCCATCACCGATGTCCTGATGTGGAGGTATAACGTTAAAGCCAGATAAAAAAATCAAAATATTGTGGGTTAACCAGAGTGTCCTGTAGATCGCAATCCTTGCTGCTGTATTCACCATTCTCTATGCTTTTTCTTTTGTAGATTACATTGTTGTTGGAAGTGACAGCGGTCGAATCGTTATCTTGGAATATCATCCGTCCAAAAACATGTTTGAGAAAATTCACCAGGAGACATTTGGGAAGAGTGGATGTCGCCGCATTGTCCCAGGACAGTTTTTGGCTGTGGACCCCAAAGGCAGAGCTGTCATGATAGGTACAGTATGTTCAAAATTAAAAAAAAAAAGCTTTTTAGGGTCTTTAGATACTGAATGGTGAGTGCATAAGATAGCCATAGTTTGTACTTTTATTTAAATAATCACTCTTCCTCAAACCACACCATGGTGACTATAGATGAACAATTAATAAAAGTCAAATCAACACCTATTAGGATGCAATTTTTAAATCCAAAAGGCTATTAGGAAAAGAAAGTAAAAAAAAAAAAAAACAAGGCCTTAGCTACGCCAAGGATCTGGCTTCTCTCTCTGACTCTCTCTGTCTCTCTCTCTCTCTGTCTCTGTCTCTCTGTGTGTGTACAAGTATCACCTGAGTGTGAATCGCAGGACCAGCCAAGCTATTAAAAAAATTTAAACTTATAGTCAGAAAAAGACATTAATTGAATGAACCCGGGAAACAAACATGAATGTCTCAGAAACCAAAAATAAAGGACAACAAAATGAAACATTACTCATTTGTAAAGACGTGTCAGAAAACAACTCAGTTATGTTGCAAAATCGCTCAGCACAAGTGGTGACATTAACGCGAGCTGTCTTTGTCCTTCCCTTGTGTAGGAGCAATAGAAAAACAGAAGCTGGTTTATATTCTGAACAGAGATGCAGCCGCACGACTGACCATCTCTTCCCCGCTGGAGGCCCACAAGGCCAACACACTGGTCTACCATGTAGTGGGTGTGGATGTTGGCTTTGAAAATCCCATGTTCGCTTGTCTTGAAATGGACTATGAGGTACCAACATGTACATTTAACATCATGTGATGAGTTTGTACTGTCTCTTCTCGGAACTTAACTAAAAAAAACTTGCCATCTCTGACTGGATCCCTTTTATTTTTTATGTAATTTTATGATGTCTGCGCATTTAACAGGAAGCGGACAATGACCCTACTGGAGAAGCGGCAGCCAACACGCAGCAGACACTCACCTTCTACGAGTTGGACCTTGGCTTGAATCACGTGGTCCGCAAGTACAGCGAGGCTCTAGAAGAACATGGAAACTTTCTTATCACAGGTAGGAAAATGTTCCAAGTTGATTTTGTGCAAAGCAGCATTCAATTCAGAAGGATTTCTGTGTACTGTTTTTTATGAGGAATAAACATTCAATAAATTGTGACCGAAATGAACTAATAAGGCAAGGTAACACTCACCGTTCTCCTCTTTCATATCTAGTTCCTGGTGGTTCCGATGGGCCAAGTGGAGTTCTCATCTGCTCCGAAAACTACATCACATATAAGAATTTTGGAGACCAACCTGATATTCGCTGTCCTATCCCACGTCGCAGGGTGAGTCATACTGTCCATACATCTAAAGAGGCAACAGCAAATATGTGATCCTGTGGAATCTTATGGTCTTCTGAATAGATGTGATGATCATTAAGTCAAGGGGAGACAAATAAATATGATGCGGGGGCTCTAACCTTTCACCTGCTAGCACTGGTGCGAGCAATTTTCTCATTTAGTCACACTAACACATCATTTGGTCACATCCCCTATTTTGTCGTTGGCCGCATAATTGCCAAAGTCACTTTTTTTTGGAGAACATGAAAACAAAAACAACACAATTTTAAGAATACATTTAAATTTTCATTGGGTCTTTTCCCTGTTCGTTCCTTAAAAATGTTGACCGACTTTTAATGCAGACCGCTTGAAGAGCTTAATGCAATGTGCATCAACTTCATTGTGATGTTCTCAAAAAACATGATTTTTTTTTTCTCCGCTAGAACGACTTGGACGACCCAGAACGTGGTATGATATTTGTTTGTTCAGCAACCCACAAGACCAAGTCCATGTTCTTCTTCCTAGCCCAGACCGAGCAAGGTGACATTTTTAAGGTTACCCTGGAAACTGATGAAGAAATGGTGAGCAAAATGCATGGATTCCTTGTATGATAAATAGGGAGTGAAATGTTGATTATATATTCTTTTTTGCGTGACCGGTAACAAGATTGCACTGGAACATATTAACAATTCCACTGCACAAAAATCCGGCTTTATGTGTTTAAAATAATGAAATGAAAAAAATATATACATTCCAATATATCTGTTGTGAATTTTTAGGTCACAGAAATCAGGCTGAAGTATTTTGACACAATCCCTGTGGCAACAGCCATGTGTGTTTTGAAGACTGGCTTCCTTTTTGTGGCCTCAGAATTTGGAAATCAGTAAGTCTCTTATATTTGTGGCTTATTTGAAAGGATGTCACTATTATTTTTAATATAGTACAGTAATCACCTACTATGGTTTTCTCTTGGTTGTGTTTCACATATTTAGTCTGTGTATTTCTGTTTTTCCTCGTACACCATGATGAATAATGCTGAACTCGACCTTTTTCTAGTTATCTTTACCAGATTGCCCACTTGGGTGATGATGATGAGGAGCCAGAGTTCTCCTCTGCCATGCCTCTGGAAGAAGGGGACACCTTCTTCTTCCAGCCCCGTCCCCTCAAGAATCTGGTGCTGGTTGATGAACAGGAGAACTTGTCCCCCATCATGTCCTGTCAGGTGGGTGTTCATTTTAAACGTGGTGTCACTGCAGAACAAAAGCATCACAGTACCGTACCACGGTCTTAATACCTTGAAGATATTGTACCATAAGATTTTGATATTGTTGCAGTCCTTATGCCTTCTATTTTTCCTGATAGATTGCTGATTTGGCCAATGAAGACACGCCACAGCTTTATGTGGCCTGTGGACGAGGACCCAAATCTACTTTAAGGGTTCTTAGACATGGACTGGAGGTAAACACGTGTAAATTACTATTATTTTTTAAATGACGTCTTCTCACGTAACAAAAGATGAAGACTTAAGTGTAATCTTACAGTTTCCACTGCAGCACATTTATTTTCTCAATAAATAATCACTGCTGAACCTACACAGTTGAATTTTGTGTCCTCGGGACATAAAAATACTTTTTTTCCAGCAATAATGATGTGCATGATGACACAAGGAATATCATCTATATTGGCATAGTTTTTATTGCAGTAGCAAGTGAACATTACATACCTCATTGCACCCCACCTATAGTCAGCATTAAGCAAATGTGTAATTGAAGAGCTAGTTATTCTTACATATTTATGATCAAACTATATGTGTGAGGGGTTTGAGGCTTTGCTTGTGTGTGTGTGTGGTACTTTGAACTTCTTGATCTTGTGCCGTCCATTGTGAGAGTCAAACTGGGTTGAATCAGGGTTGACTGACAACAGCTATTTCTCATCCAAACCCCAAATGTTATCAAATGATACCAGTGTTTATGATTAACTTGCACAGATGGCTTGGTGAATCTAGGCACTCTATGAATGTCACACATCCCACGCAATTTCTTTTGATGGGATACTTGGGTTGTCTTTTGTTTTATCTTGCAAACTTCATCGGCAGTTAAAAAAATAAAAATCTGATTCGATCACTAGTTTGAAAGGATTCTCCTCATTTGTTTTGTCTCTTAAACCAGTTTAACCAGTTTTCAACATATGCTTGTATCAGTGTTCTTGTGGGGTATTAAAAGTCTTAAAAGCATTGAATTCATTAATTTGTAAATAACAGCGTAAAAAGTCTAGGAAACGTCTTGAATTTTGATCTTTATTTAATAATCTCATTTTAATGTCTTAATTTTTATTCTGTCAGTGCTCTGGCTCAGATTCCCGTTGCTTCAGTGCAACAAGAAACAAATACTGTATGTGTGCGTGCGCTGTGTACAATATTGAAATGCCTCTCCGAAGTTAATAATTTTGCGAGTGATAATCAATATGCTAAATTCTTACATGGTGAACACATTTCTAGGTTAAATATAATAAAATTCATGGATTTTGTTTTTTCTTTGCCAATATGGCTGTGAAATACATGTAGTTAAGTTAAAAAAAAAGTCTGTAATAAGTCTTAAAAATCTTAAATTTAACTTGCAGATACCTGTAGGAAACCCCTTGTATGATTATGGTAGATAACGCTCAGCCCCTGCATTTGAAGATAATGGATGGATTCATCTTTTTAATTACTTTCAAAAGGTTTCCGAAATGGCTGTGTCTGAGCTGCCAGGTAACCCCAATGCTGTGTGGACAGTACGCAGACATATCGAAGGTAAGAACATTATTATTATTTCACTTCCAACAAATCATTAACCATATTTATAATGTTGACACGCATTGTGATGGTATGGCGTGTCTGTAGAGTTAGTCCCTTGCTTGAAAAAAAAGTGCCACTGCCACCTATTGTAATGGATGTCCAGTTACACGATATGATAGGCAATAACCATCACGCGGTAATTTTCTTGACAAAATATTTTAAAAAATATGCAAATTCAGACAGATTGGATATGGAGGTTCTGCAGATGTTCTGGAAGTTGGCGGCTCTTCAATGGCAAAAGTGTTTGAAACTTCCAGCGCAGATAATATGGCCTAATGCTCACAGCAAGCAACTCATCTGCAGCAATACTTTGGCAACAATGCCCCTTATTTGATTACTTGATTAATCGATGCAATAATCCATTTTAAAAAGATTCCTTAGTGGCACTCCTACCCTGAAGTACTCACAACACGTTTTTCAAGTGCCCTTTTCTGATCTATGTGTCGCTAATCTGTATAGCTACTCTGTGTCGTTGGGCCCCACTGCCATATGAAAGGACAATTTTTTTGGTTTGAACAGTATTGCCTCATCTACATTTTCTGTCGAATTGTTGTTGTTGCCGCAATAGCCACTGTGGACATCAGTCGAAACATCTGAAAACCCAGCAAAGCAAACCATTATCATCCCATGTGTATTTCCTATTGTCAGGCAATTTGGGCCAGTCGGTGGAAAATGACATGTCATATGTCCTAAATGTTCCAGAATTGGTGTCACAAAAGCTATATTTCAATCCCCAGCTAAGTTTCCCCCTCCGGATGACCAACTGTCATGTACATTTTTTTTACTTTGCAGGTTTGAGAAAAGTAACTCAAACTTTGGCAAATGACTAAGAAGTTTATATAACTGTTGAAATGGTCTTTGCTCATAATATTACATTGGATCAGTCCAGACTTAAATTTGACCGCAGAATGTACCTTTCAGAAGGACACATCAAGTTGTTAGTTTTCTTTTCCCTTTTTGAAGTCCAGTCTATCCTTCTCATCTAGTATTTATCTTCAGCTTTTGACAATTGTAAACACATCTCAACTGTCTATTCTTATCCAGTGCTCCTTTCGCTTTCATTTTTAGATGAATTTGATGCCTATATCATCGTGTCTTTCGTCAATGCTACGCTGGTTCTCTCCATTGGTGAGACTGTAGAGGAAGTGACAGATTCTGGATTCCTGGGAACAACGCCCACACTCTCCTGCTCGCTTCTGGGTGAAGATGCCCTCGTTCAGGTATGTGCCATTTTCCTTCAAAATGGTCTCTGAACTTTGCAAGTGTGATAAACTTAACCGATCGCATCTCATGTGCTTCTGGTCACTATAGGTGTACCCAGATGGCATCCGCCACATTAGAGCAGACAAGCGTGTGAATGAGTGGAAGACTCCTGGCAAAAAGACCATTGTCCGTTGTGCTGTGAACCAGCGGCAAGTGGTTATCGCGCTCACAGGTGGTGAGCTGGTCTATTTTGAGATGGACCCGGTAAGCAAATATTTATTCCTGTCGATTTGTTAATGTACAGTGTACCCACACTGTGGGGTTTAGTTACCAGGACCCGCACTTATTGTACCTTAGGCTGAGCAGCTGACCATTACTAGCTGATCAGCATAACTTTCACCACTGCTGGTATTGATCCGGACCTTTCTCTACATCATCTTGAGAAGTTGTACCTCACTGCTTGTCAATCCAACAAGGAGCTTTGCCTGCCAGAATTCCGCTGGAATTGTGAAAAAAAAAATGTGCTTAGTTGAGACACTGCTGCACAGTTTATACTGAAGCTGTCTGTGACGTTATGTAAATGTAGTAATTTTATGGCTCAAAGGAGTCTCTCTGGCCTTGTTTGGCCTGCCGTTGGCGCTATTTTTTATTTTTTTTCCCTCCTGGTGATGCATTATTTTGACTGGTGCGATTATAATCCACCGTGATCTGTAGTCCGCAAAATATACCCATTAATCTTGGTTTTTTTAAAAAAATCGTGTTGGAACAGCAGGGGTGTGTTGACTTTTTATATCCCCGCCTTTTGCAACCTTTCAATCTCATTGTCCAAAGTTGATAGTTATAACACAAAACACATATAGTATTTGAATTGTTTTTTTTTTTCAACTTTACAATAATGTTCCACTTATTTTAAATCCTAAGTCACATCAAAGACCGGCAAATTTGTTTTTGTGGTTCAAGGGGTATGGTTATGGTATAACATTTGAACAAAGTAATTTGTGATCAATCTGTTAATCATGCAGACTGCAGTGACTGTGGTTTTTTTGGTACTTGTTTGTAATATATGTTAATAATATAATGTATTTACAGCACTTTGTTTGCAGTTCTGGTTGTTTTTAAAGTGCTTTAATGAATACACTTGTGCTGAGTACTTGGTTATGACAAGTAGAATCTATGTGATGGATGTTTCTGTTCCATTTCTTCAGTCAGGCCAACTGAATGAGTATACCGAGCGCAAGGAGATGTCTGCAGATGTGGTCTGCATGAGTTTGGCCAATGTTCCTCCTGGTGAACAGCGCTCTCGTTTCCTGGCCGTGGGACTGGTTGACAACACTGTTCGAATCATATCCCTGGACCCTTCGGTACGAATAACAGTTTTGTTATTATTATTATTATTATTATTTTTAGTTACAAAACATAGTCGTTCTGAAATAATCAACATCAGTCATCTCTGTCATTCTTGGCCAGATTTCTTTAATCATAGATTTTATTTTCAAGTCCTTATAAAGTGTAAAACATTTCACCAAGCTTTCGATTTGAGGTAGAACAAGTGGTATTAAAACAAATATTTGAAGGTTAACTAGCCACTTAACCTGCAAATTGTAAAAATGCTGCAATACCGTATGGTAAAAATGTAATTGAACCACACAACCAGGCCATTTATTATGTGCAGCAATAATGTGACGTCTTCTGTAGACGTCTTCGTTACATGACATCATCTTTACTGAGAAACTTGGATAGACTGCAGTACACTCGCACCCCCTTGTGAGCATAAGCAGTACAAAGATTGAAAGGATAGAACTGACAACTGGAAAGTGGAATTAAAGCCTGTCGGAAAAAAACTGCCTTAGGGGAACGCATGGAACAACATCAAAAAGAGTGATTTTCCAAAGCTCCAAATGGAATCTACCGTTCACATTAACATCTGCAGTATTGTATGCAGCGAAGGCTGTTTGAAAGTGCTCTATAAATACTGTTGACTTGACTTGACATCTACCTGAACTGAAACATATGTTGGATCCCTGGATGGATTACTCATATCTCGTTATCATATTTATTGGATGGAGTACGGCAGGGGTGTCAAACTAATTTTTGCTGCGGGCCACATTGTAGTTACCATTTCCCTTGAAGGGCTGTTATGATTGTGAAACCATATAAAGAAGTCAAGAGTAATGGTTTATTCAACTATTGTTTAAGATACTTTAATGAGGGGTTTGCTTAAAATATCTTATTACATTTGAGAATTTGACATTTTGGTACAGATTTTAGCAAGCATCATAGAATTGACATGTTTGATTGGCTTTCGCAGGCCACTTAAAATGATGTGGTGGGCCAGATCTGGTCCCCGTGCCTTTGGTTTGTCACCTGTGCAGTACAGACTTAGAATTAGAACACAAGTGAATTAAAGCGGAATACAAAGCACGCTCATGGACGGCAGAATTACATATGCAACACGCTTACTTTGCAAGAAACATGATTCTCTCCTCTTTCATCTCAAACTGCTTCAAACAACAAAGCGTGTGACGGAAAAGTGGTTAAGACTGCACGACTGTCCGTGTTTTATGTTATGTGTTGTGTTTATTATTTTACTTTAACCGTTTTGTTAAGCACTTTGTTACAGCTGCCGCTGTTGTGAAAGCGCATGTAAATCAGCATGTATTGTATTGTACTTTCACAACGCCGGGAACTTGTAAATGCACCACACCATGATATGCATTTATTGTTTTTCTTTTATTTAAAAGACTTTGACACCTGTGCCTTAGGTCTTTCATGCCAACACCAAAACTTGCTGATGTGTCGCATAATCTGAATGTGTGCAACATTAAATTTCTTACAATTTAGGAGAAATTTAGGCTCAATTTTTTTCTCTTTTAGGATTGTTTGCAGCCACTGAGTATGCAGGCTCTCCCGGCCCAGCCAGAAAGTCTTTGTATTGTTGAAATGGGAGGAGTTGAGAAACAGGACGAACTTGGAGAGAAAGGAACCATCGGCTTCCTCTACCTCAACATAGGGCTTCAGGTAAGATACACCTTTGAGATCATCAATAATAAAGCAAACAAATGAAACAAACCAACCAATTTATGCTGATTTATAGCAATAATGGCATAGTATAACTCTTAAGCCAGAGACTGTTACACCCGCGCTGCAAGAAGGAGAGATACCGACGCTCCTTCCTACCGACTGCTGTCAGGCTGATGAATAAAAAAATAACAATCATAATAATAATAAGAATTAAATGATGTGAAGGAAAATTGTAAATAGTACTGCGATTTATCCATTTTGTGTTCATATTGCATTTAATTGAAAGATGTTTGTTGTTTTTTTCTTTCTTCTTTCTACATACATTCTTGCTGCTGGAGGCTGTAAATTTCCCCAGTGTGGGACGAATAAAGGATATCTTATCTTATCTTAAACACTTGGTAAACCATGTTTTCATTACTGCTGTAATATTGGCAGTCTAGAACGGTCTCAGTCAACAGACTGGATGGTTCACATCAAGCAGTAAGATTTCTTTTACATCTGTTCTTTGTTTCTCATTTTTAAGCAGCATGTATGCACGGAAGCGGAATAAATTGGAAGAAGACATGGAGGCTTGATATTTAGTCATAGTAATGCATGTTTACTTGCGAGCAACCACCATCCAAACGCTCTAGAAATCACAGCTCGCCCTTTTGTAATCCATTTCAAGAGCCCAATTTCTTGCAGCGGCACAATTTTATCGACGGCAATATCTACAGTTATGTGGTAATCTCTTTGAAAGACTGTTTCATTTGTTTTGAAAATGCAAGCCTTGTCATCGAACAGCGTCTGTGTATTTTCTGTTGTAGAATGGTGTACTGCTGAGGACTGTCTTGGACCCAGTCACCGGTGATCTGTCCGATACCAGAACCCGCTACTTGGGCTCACGACCTGTCAAGCTTTTCAGAGTCAAGATGCAGGGACAGGACGCTGTATGTTTTTGAAAATGTTCAGAAAACACACCGTCTTTATTACAAAGAATATATAAATACCAAGTCAAACTGTCTCTTATCGTCATCAGGTCCTTGCCATGTCCAGTCGTTCCTGGCTCAGCTACTCGTATCAGTCTCGTTTCCATTTGACACCTCTGTCATATGAGACCCTGGAGTATGCCTCGGGCTTTGCCTCCGAGCAATGCCCGGAAGGCATAGTGGCCATCTCCACCAACACACTTAGGTATAGATGTTCCTTCCGGGGCTGCTTTTTATGATTTATCAACCATACAACTGCTCCTAAGAGTTATCCGTGTGTCTATCAGTGCCTTGTCTTCCTTAAGTGTTAGAAAGATTTGTATCCACCTGGCCCTCATCATCAACTTCCTTGTCATGGTTTGCTTGACAGAATCTTGGCATTAGAGAAACTTGGAGCAGTCTTCAACCAGGTGGCTTTCCCCCTGCAGTACACTCCCAGGAAGTTTGTGATCCACCCAGAGACCAACAACTTAATTTTGATTGAGACTGACCATAATGCCTACACCGAGGCGACCAAAGCTCAAAGGAAACAGCAAATGGCTGAGGTATGAATGACATTTTTGGGGGTGAGAATGTAGGCAGACGGAGTAGTAATTATGGCCAACGCTTGGGGCGTGGCAAACATCTGTTACCACTTAAACTCACGGAATCGAAGATTAACATTGCAAGAGGATCACTCGCGGAAGCTGGATTTTGGTAGTTGTTTATGGTGCAGTTGTGTACCACGTGACAGAATAGACCATGTTTAAGTATTCCGGGAACTTCCTGCGAAACAGATTTTGTGCTGTCTCTCTCCGAACACTAATGGTAACCAAAGTGGGCCGCCGGAGACGAGCAGCAAATCATCTTCTCTAAGAGGTCAGATTTTATTTAAAAAGTATGGTTGTAACATTGCCTTGTGTCTGGCAACAGACGGCAGAGAGCTTAATCTTAAAAATCAATTTTCACCAAGCTTTATGTGTAGTTATTATAGTATGCAGTAAATTTTACAAGGGCTTCAAACAAAATCAAAAAAACTTGTCAGTCCCAGCAGACTGTTTCTCGGAAGACTTTTTTTCTGTTGGACTTTCTGCTATCTTGCTAAGTTCACATTATCACTCCTTGGGCACACAGACATGCTCATATTCCAATCGGCTGGAGTTGAGCCTTGTTTCCATTTTCTGTGTTCTTTTGTGGTCATTTTAGTATTTGTATTCTTAGGGACAGTAGCCTTTGTTTAGTTGTTAAAACCATGGGTCTAATTTCTTCTCCGAATTAAGATTTAATTTTGGACATACTTCCTTTTGCTGTATCGGAATCTTTTTTTGTTACATAACTAGTGACCTTGGTTTCGGAAAGATAAACTTCTTATAAATGATGATTGTTGAATAAATCTTGTTGTTGAAAGGGCATTCCAGTTCAGGACGGCATAATTTATAATCAGACCAACAGGTTTTCGCATTGCGGCAAATTGATATTTGCCATTTTTCCAACTGATGCTGTTGGTAGTAATGTGGCTGGTTGCAAATAGTTAGTGGACCTAAATTAAGTCTTGCTACTGTATGCGATTTACTTACTCCTGGACACAGCCAACATTTTATAATGATGTCACAATGGATAATGTCCTAAAAGAGAAAAGGCATGGCAGGCATGATCAGACATATGGTTACATTTTGCAAATTCATTTAATAGATGCACATTTCATTCATTCATTCATTCATTCATTCAGCTGGGATAGGCTCCAGCACCCCCCGCGACCCTAGTGAGGATCAAGCGGTACGGAAGATGAATGAATGAATGATGCACATTTCGATCAATCAAACTTTATAAAGCACTTTTGTGCATGCAAACACTTTGTTTTTCTTCTTTTACCCCCCAATTTTGCTGCTGTAGACTGTAAATTTCCCCAGTGTGGGACAAGTAAAGGATATCTTATCTCATCTTTTCATACATAAAAATGCAACTCAAAGTGCTGTTCAGTTAAAACATTTCAAATTTGCAACATAAAAAGAGGACCCTCAACACACACACACACACGCACGCAGACACACTATAATTCATAAAATAAGATAAGATATCCTTTATTCGTCCCACACTGGGGACGAATACAGTAAATAATAATAATACAGTAAAAGCACTTTAAACTCCATCCTAAAACACACAGGGAGCCAATGCAGTGATTTTAACACTGGTGTAAAGTGTTCCCGTCCTCTGGTCCTTGTCAAGATTCGTGCGGCTGAGTTTTGAAGTATTTGCAAGCTTAGAATATTCTTTTTAGGAAGCAGAGAGCAGGGCAATAGAGTAATCGAAGCGACAGGAAATAAAAGCATGCATCAGCACTTCCGTTGTGGCCTGATAGATAAACGGGCGCACTCTGGCTATGTTCTTGAGATGATACAAAACAATCTTGGTTATGTTTTAACATGAGAAATAAAACTAAGATCAAAGTAAAAAAATGACTGCCAAGTTTTTTGCACATTGTGAGGGTTTACGATACTGTAGTTTGGGTAAAAGTTTCGCACTCTGATCTTCAGGGCCAATAACTAAAACCTAATTTTTGTCTTGATTGAGCTGTAGGAAATTCCCAACAATTCATAACGTAATATCTGAAATACAATTTTAAAGGGTATCAATACGCATTGTCTTGTCAGGAGACACCGCAATATACAACTGTGTTTCATCAGCGGAGCTGTTGAAGCCGACACTGTGGCTCCAGATGCTATAGGATCCCTGATGTTATCTGGTCTAGTCTCTAGTTGAACAGATTTTTTTTAAACAAGGATTTTTTTAATAGGACTGGCATATTTTTCAAATTCTAAGTTAGTTTACTTATTTCAAAGACATCCTTGATTGAACTATGCCTGTCATGCACCATACTGTCGGTAGGCACGACTGGCAGCTATTTGTAGCAGACACACCGGAACCAAAACAAGGGGATATAAGCCCCTGGATGTTGTCAAAGTTATTAAAAAGAATATTCAGTTTTATTTTCTCATGCAAGAAGAGCAGGTACCATCTCACATGCCTGCCAGACCTGTAGCCTGTCTTTGTAGACTTGAAATAGGTTGATCTGATTTCACACGCAACTGTTTCAATGAACTTTGCAGAGTAAGTCAGCACCTCAACCTTCCAACTGATGCATTTTGTTTGTTGTTGCTTTTGTGCCTGCAGGAAATGGTGGAGGCTGCAGGTGAGGATGAACGAGAACTAGCTGCTGAGATGGCAGCCGCATTCCTCAATGAGAATCTCCCAGAAGCCATTTTTGGCTCACCAAAAGCTGGCGCGAGGCAGTGGGCCTCGCTTGTGCGGCTGGTCAACCCAATTCAGGGTGCAACACTGGACCAAGTGCAGTTAGAGCAAAATGAAGCTGCTTTCAGGTATGTTGTTTGTTTTAGCCATAAATCTAGATGACTTTTTCTGAAGGATAAAGAGATCTTAATATACCTATTTACATGACGCATTCTAATGAATACACATTTTTTGTGCACATTTTTCCTAGTGTTGCAGTGTGTCGTTTCCACAATGCAGGGGATGACTGGTATGTCTTGGTGGGAGTGGCCAGAGACATGATCCTGAACCCTAGATCAGTTGGGGGCGGCTTCATCTACACTTATCGCCTCACTGGTGGCGGGGAAAAGCTCGAGTTTGTGCATAAGGTGGATTTGAGTTTTTCCATCCAAACATCAGGATCAAATATCACGATATTAACCGCACGATATGATAATTATCAAGGTATTGTGCGGAGGTTGGTGATACAAAAGTAAAATCTCACGTTACTGTATAAAGTAACGTGAGATTTCATATTGTTGTGGGGTGCGGGGGTCGCACTGAAAAAAAGCACAATATTGTGTTTTGATATATAAGAGCCTTGACAAAATACTGTAGGAGGATTGCTCAGTCATTTAATTATCATGTGATCCTATTGCCTCAGCTTCCCAAAGGATCATGGTTACCAGTGGCCATCAGTCAAGAGTACATTGCGGTGTTAGCCACTTAGAACCTAGAGCTGTACAAATTATAAGCAGGGCTGCATTGTTTGTGCGCTGCAAAATACCCGTTGACAGGTGCAGAAGTCTCCCTAATAGTTACAGAAATTGTTTGATTGCAATGATTGCCTACCATGCTCGTCATGGGGGCGGCCTCTTTCAAGTCTTTCCGCCATAATATCGAGTCAAGGAGCAGGTAGACAGAAGATGCTTAACTGAAGGCATACTTCATATTTAGCATGTGCGGGTTCTCATTAGTTTTAAAAACAGGCAGATCTTTTTTGCAGAATTTTCTAATTTTAACAGAAGCTGACTTAACATCTTCCCAATCTCTTTTTGACAGACCCCAGTAGAGGATGTGCCATTGGCCATCGCTCCATTTCAGGGGCGAGCCTTGGTGGGAGTTGGGAAACTCCTGAGAATTTATGACATGGGCAAAAAGAAACTGCTGCGCAAGTGTGAGAACAAGGTGAGTGGCCTACTACCACACAGCATTTACTGTAGCTGCTTCAGACAAAACCTTGTCATTTACCCCATTGGACACAATTATCAAATCACCCCTTAACATTTCTATGTAATAGTACTCCTTTCCTAATATTAGTAGTCCTTAACATTTTTATGCACAAGATACCGATCTATATGTGGTAACACAGATGTGGATTTGAGTTTGAATTTACAGTGTGTCAACATTACATTCTCATTGTGCTCCTTAGCACGTTCCAAATCTGGTGACTGGCATCCACACCATTGGCCAGCGTGTGGTCGTTTCTGACGTACAGGAGAGTCTCTTCTGGGTCCGCTACAGGCGTAACGAGAACCAGCTCATCATCTTTGCCGATGATACTTGTCCCCGCTGGGTGACAACTGCTTGTCTGCTAGACTACGACACCATGGCCTCTGCTGACAAGTTTGGGAACATCACCATTGTGAGTAGTGGACAATGGGCTGTAAAGCAGAGGTGGACTCAAGTCACATGATTTAGGCTTGATTTAATCACTAATTTGATGGCTTACGACTTAGCAAAAACTTTGGGGTGGGGGATAACAAAAGAAAAAACTCAAGTTGGTTTTGATTTAACTCCAATACTTGGCAATTATACTCTTTACATTTGAAAATCATTTTTTTAAAATAGTGTGCCTTTTGTTTTTGAAAGGGAAAAAAATTGTTGTCTGCCACTAATCTGATAACCCCGGCCACAGTCATGTTTTGAGGCTGACTCTTTGAAAAAGTCATCCCAAAGATGTGTTGCTGTTTTAATGAAACTGGGGAAAACACCACAACAACATGTAATGTTTGAAACTCAACGATAAGTGACACAACATCTACAATGTTTACTTTAATCTGTCAAATGCAGCTAAAATAGCTGTGTGAACTATGAAGCCAAGCTAGCTAGGTTAGCTTGACAGCTTAGCTCACCAATAGCGGCTCAAAAATTAACTTGATGTCAGTAATGAATTTTTTGAGAACACAAAGTGATAGATTAGAACTTTATGAAGTGACATCCTACAAAGTGCAAAAAGTGAATGACTCATTTACCCTTTTATACACTCACACACACACACACACACACACACACAGCATTTTGGGACTTATAGTACTTGAGACTCAAATGTTACAATTTGAGATTTAGTTGCGACTTGCATGTACTGGTATGCGAATGACTTCTGGAAACGGAACACAAGATTATCAAAATTGTGTGCATCTACTAGCTCGCGTAGTCTTTCTTCTCTTGTCTGGTGCTTCCAATACAAACATACAAAATACATAACATAGATGGCAGAACAGTCTTGAGATCTCTCTCATCAGAGGAGTAGACAACTCTTTGTTGTATTCAACTTTTGCTTTAGTGTATACAATTAATGAACAAAAGCTCCTTAAACCATGTCATTCATCCACTTGCATCTATTAATTTACATTTCAGGTGCGTCTTCCTCCCAACACCAGTGATGATGTGGATGAGGATCCAACAGGCAACAAGGCCCTATGGGACAGGGGGCTTCTCAATGGAGCATCACAAAAGGTAAGGTATATGACGCCCATTATTTATGGGCGGGCACTGCTTTATTCATACATCAGTCTGACGACATCATGAAGAAAGGAGACCGTAATATTGTTTCCTTGCAACGGTGACCACTTGTCACCAAAATTCATAGGCAGTGCCCTTCTCTCTTCACTTCAACCTGTGAAAATATAAAAATGATCAGCACAATATTTAGGATTTTCTTGACATTGTATGCAAGATGTCAATGTCTGCGTGCCTCTAGTGTACTACGTCGACACCATATTTAATATTTAAAAATGATTTTATCCACCTTCGCATCTGTGGGTAGCTGCTCTTATTTTTTTCCCCCATCCGATCTTGGCCACATGGACAAAGAAAACCCCTCTAATTGGTTTAAAAAGTGAAGAAGCATAATGATGTTTTGGCAGAAATTCATGTTTTCATCAGACAGTGACACACATTTATGTAGTACAATTTTCACCACACTTTTGTTGGCCGGTCACACACAACCGGATGACTGGTTGTCACCGGCACAGAGCTGAGTCAGCATGAACGCTTGTCCGTGTTTTCCAGGCTGATGTGATCGTCAACTACCACATAGGGGAGACCATCTTGTCCCTGCAGAAAACCACGCTGATCCCAGGAGGGTCAGAGTCGTTGGTTTACACCACCCTGTCTGGAGGCATCGGAATTTTGGTCCCATTTACTTCACACGAGGTCAACCCCTGCCATCTGTCAATCCTTTTATTGGGTTTTGGTTGGCCATTCTTAATCATTTAGCACTTCTTTTTGTCCAGGACCATGATTTCTTCCAGCATTTAGAGATGCACATGCGCTCCGAGTTCCCACCTCTGTGCGGACGAGACCATCTCAGCTTTAGGTCCTACTACTTCCCTGTCAAGGTGAGTTCATCATCATCATCATCATGATACCGAAGTTGCAACACAAAAGTTTTAGCTTTTCAGGATGAACGTGAAATTACACTGTTTTACAAGTCAAATTAATTTGACATTCGCTATACTCCTGAATGCACAATTGTCCAATGTTACAATTTGTTTTGCACAACATGCTGTTGTCCAATAAAGTGCAGATTAGGCCAAATTTGCATGTGTTTGATACATAAAATGGACCAAGGTCAAATTCAGTTCACAAGATTATAGTGCATTTTCAGACTGAAATTTCACATGAGAGTGGAATATTCTGAACTTTTTTGCACATAGCCTAAATCCATCTGATCACCTTGTGTCACCTCATGCCATTGTTCTCGTGTGGCAAAATTGTAGAATGTGATTGACGGAGACCTGTGCGAGCAGTTCAACAGCATGGAGCCACACAAGCAGAAAAGTGTGGCAGAGGAGCTCGACAGGACGCCACCTGAGGTCTCCAAGAAACTGGAGGACATCCGCACACGTTACGCATTCTAACTGCTGAACTCAAGCTTAGTCTTGACACGAATTAAAATTGAAAGTCATGGGGACTCAAATTTAGTAATAGTGCATCATGTATTTCTCACAACATGGTGCCTTACGTGAACTGATGAAGACTCGACAACGATCATGAATCATAAAGCCCATCACTCAAAATGGCTAACAGCATTTGACTCTGATAGTTGTTAGTCGTTCCGTAACATGGCACTAGCAAGTTGGCGAAAACAGCATGAAGATTAGTTGCCGGATGGGACTGATTTCCAAATGTCCTGTATTTATTTGGCAATGCTGGATAGAGTGCATTTTCCCCTTACGTCACTGGCACATTCTCACATTCTAAAATAAATCCTCCTCGTGAAGAAAAGTGTTCCAACTCTCTCATGTAATGTACATATTTTGGTCTTTAAATTGAGCAACAAAAATCAGAGCCAGATGTAACCAGATGTAATTGTCACTTTATTCTCATGTTTTGGCTTGAGTTTTATCGCGATAGAAACCCAAGAGGAAAATGACATTGTTTGTCCCCAGTCTGCGGTGGCTGTTTTGCCATCATTGTGGTATTAACTGTCAAGAGAAAATAGATGGGCGGATGAGCGCACAAAGTTGAGTGTTGTCTTGGTCGGGACTGTAAATTCCCCCACCTCGACCACAAGCCCTTCCAGCAAGTTCTTGTAGAAGAAATGGCCATGTGTAGGCTATGTAATGGTGGTTTGTAATGTAAATAAAGTTTGTTTTTTTTTCTACTTTGACCAGATCTGTCTGTGCGCTTTCTTTCCATGTTCAAAGCCAACCAAGGATATTTACTCAAACTTCTCTTGTCAGACAGTCATTAGGGTAGGAGTGTCAATGGTGTTACTTGTAGCCATTATGAATAATATAGTCGGTTATTAATATCTAATGATGTGATACAAGTGTTTTTTTTTTTTTTTTTTGTGGGTTGGGAGGGGGTAATGATCCACATGCTCCCCTCTGCATCGCTTGACTGTGTGGTGTTTGAAAATCTACATTTTTGTTTTCACTAGTCCGGCTTTTCATTTTGTATTTGTCAAATCTTTGTAAATTTATATTCCCATCACACAGAAAGAAATGACCTACTTCATCACAGAATGTAAAACTACCAGAAAGCAAAAGTTAATATTTTGTAGAAGCACTTTATGCCTCTGTAAGTTTTGCACATCTAGAGACATGTTGAGAAATGTTTTTGCCCATTCTTCCTTGTAAAACTGCCTCAGAAAGGGGTAGATTAGATGAAGAATGTTTGTGAGCAGCAGAATTAAAGTAGCCACTCAAAAGATTATTTGGAAAGAACAGATGGCACCAATGAACTTCATAGAAAATCTGTGACCTACACTGAATAGCAAAAGAATGTACCATAAATATTGAACTGTGAGAGTGTTGGATCGTGATGTGAACAGTGGACGGCTAAGGAGCGATGACTTGCACATGCTTGAAATTTTCCCCCCGGCCAGCATTGATTTTTATCTTTTAATACTAATCTGAGGCATCTCCTCCAAAGCATGCCCACCGGACTTTGAACCGTCAACATGTTACTACTGTTATACAATCATGAATCATGTGTTGCCCATTACACACCGATTTAGATTCATACACTGAACTCAGTGCAAATACCTGAAGTGTTCCAAGAATGAATGATGTTGTTTGTTGTCACGATGATCCTTTTGTGAGTTGCTTCTTGAAAATGCTCCACATCAAAAAGTGTTTTGCCATCTTAGTATCCTCATAAGAAGCCAGTGTATGATGCTGCCTTACATAATGTTTGACAGAGGCAAATACACACAAAAATAAACCCATCTTGCGATCCTTCTAACCAACAAAACACTTAGTGGCCCGTGTAAATCAACAGTTCTCCTATTAAAATCTTCTGGGTTCGTTGGGCTTTTACTAATTGTTCGGAGTGCTGGTCCATGACAGGAATTTTGTCCAATTGTGCAGGCAAAGAGGAACAATAATCAAAACAGGATCATCAAAGCGAAGTTAACAGGCCTCATCAAATTAAGACATTATTGAGCCTTTAGTTTCCTAATTTAACAGAACTCGTCAATGTATTTAACCTGGTGTGGATTAAATTCTGATGGCCAGTTCTTGCTTTGAAAAAATAATTGTACTGTATAATATATATTTTGTATTCATTCTATCCTAAATTAGTTTATAGGCCCATTAACTTCTATTTTTTTAAATAACGTTTTATTTATATGATTTATGGCGGCCCGGTAGTCCAGTGGTTAGCACGTCGGCTTCACAGTGCAGAGGTACCGGGTTCGATACCAGCTCCGGCCTCCCTGTGTGGAGTTTGCATGTTCTCCCCGGGCCTGCGTGGGTTTTCTCCGGGTTCTCCGGTTTCCTCCCACATTCCAAAAATATGCATGGCAGGCTGATTGAACACTCTAAATTGTCCCTAGGTGTGAGTGTGAGTGCGAATGGTTGTTCGTCTCTGTGTGCCCTGCGATTGGCTGGCAACCGATTCAGGGTGTCCCACGCCTACTGCTGGGATAGGCTCCAGCACCCCCCGCGACCCTAGTGAGGATCAAGCGGTACGGAAGATGAATGAATGAATATATGATTTATATGTAATATATATAATATATAATTTGACAAGAGCAAGACACTTGTTACTAGGACTGTTTTAAACTGAAATCCTCAATTAATTGTCTGCACAATAATAATTGCCAGCGTCCCGATTTTCTTAAGTAACTCCAATACTTCTTGTGTCCAGTTTCTGTCAATGCTTGTGGCTGCCACTTCAATACAGCTGCGCCACATGTGTCATGTGATACTGGAAAAGTGCCTCAGTCCATCAGATTTCCGTTGGAAAAGCAAAGGCCTTGCTCTATTTCTGGATTTTCCTGTTGAGAATCAAGGCCAAAAAATTGAAAATCAAACGCCTCGCGACAGGGAGATAATTGACAAATGTGGCGAGGTGTTGCAGAATATTTGTTCGGCCTCAATAGCCGCGGTTTCCACATGGACCAATTTGACTGATGGCCTAGTACAAATTTCTGGGTGAGGATCTACGAAGCGCAGCAGAGCAAAGCTTTCTACACTGGTCGCGGCAACTTGCAATTTTCCATGATTACGTTAACTTGATTAGTTCCGGTTTTGATTTGTTGTGGCGGCACGGCGGGCGACTGGTTAGCACACCCAGGTGGGGACCGGTCCCACATTGCCCGCGCACACCGTTCGTGACCACATGAGCTTATTTTTAAGAGCCTTGGAAATATTTCAGATAAGAGTAGAAATGCCTTTCATGATAGAAATGTCATTTCAACATCTTGTTACAATTATGATTGGATGTTGAAAATTATAATTCAGATGCTTCCATGTTGTAGATCTGTTTATTATTTTGGTGATGTCCCAATTACATAGCCATTCTAACCCGCTGTCATACCACCCGTCCACAAGGTGTCGCGGGAGCTATAGGGTTGATTGGCAACACGAGGAAGCCTGTAACACATTCTTGGTGCTGCTGAGTAAAAACTACTTTCAAGCTCATAAACGGACTGGTCTCTTCATATCAAAACTACATGGTGTCAGAAGTGGAATTCTTCAAAAAGTCTGCAGGCTCCACGAAGACAGTCTGTGCTGGTGGTGAGCAAAAAGGACGAGATTTTACCTCCGTGAAAAGGCAGTAATGGCGGACGGATTTCGGCGGCCTGATCCTCTCATCTTCGACAACAATGTCGCTGAAAACTGGCGTAGGTTCGAGCAAGAATATGATATATTCATAGCCGCAGCACACAGTGACAAAAATGCTAAAACAAAGGCCTACATACTCCTCAATCTGGCGGGACCGGAGCCAATTGAAAGAGAGAGATCGTTCACATATGCCCCAGCAGTTGTGTCAGACCAAGGCGTGGGAATAACCGCAGCGGAGTCACGGGAAGATCCGACATGTTTGAAAAGGAAGTTCAAAGAAATATGCAACCCAGAAACAAATGTCATAATGGAGAGGCAGAGTTTCAACGTGAGACAACAAAAGACATTATGCAACATGGCAAAAACGTGTAATTTTGGAGCATTACAAGATGAGCTAATCCGAGACCGATTAGTGTGTGGAATTAACAGTGATAGCATCAGACGTTCACTTCTCAAAGAAACTGAGCTGACACTTGCCAAAGCAGTGCACATTTGTCATACAAACGAGCTCACTGACCAACATAGCAAAGTGCTAGCTGCTCCAAAACACGTGGCATCAACAAGTGTGGACACTGTACAAATAAAGCGCAGCCACCCATTGAAAAAGACTCACAACTTCAAAAAGAAACAAGACAAAATGGCGGCTGAAATCTCAAATTGCAGAAATTGCGGTGATTCACACGCTGCCAAACGTGACCAGTGCCCAGCTTTTGGACAACAATGTCACACATGCAAGAAGCCAAATCACTTCAAGAGCCAGGGCAGGTTCGCAAAAGCACACACAAGAGGCAGACAAGTAAATCAAATAGCAACTGATGATTCAGACAGTGACGAACATTCACTATCGAGCACCTAACACTGGAGGGCGAGAATAGCCACAAAAAAGAAGGCTATTGTTCTGCTGCAGTCGGAGAGAAGATGCTAAAGCTCAAAGTGGACACGGGTGTGAAGTGTAACGTGATTTCTCTGAACACCTGCAAGGACATGTTTCAGCGTGAGAAAATACAGCCACAAGACAAGCAGATCAATCTAATCGCTTTTGGAGGAACAAAGATCAAGTCTGCAGGCACGATCACTCTCAAATGCAAATTAGGAGAAAAGAGCTATGACCTAATTTTCCAAGTTGTGAAACAAAATGTGCAGTCTATCGTGGGACTCGAGGACAGTATGAATATGAAACTAGTTAGTTTCAGCAAAGAAGTTTTTCACATCCATGCGATTCCAAATGAAAGCTTTGAGGAGAGAGTACTTAAAGAGTACAAAGATCTATTCAAAGATGAGCTTGGGGAATTACCAGTGACCTACTCGATGAAGCTCGCATCGGATGCAGTTCCAGTCATCAACTCCCCACGACGCGTTCCTGTGCCAATGCAACAAAAGGTGAGAAGTGAACTCCAAAGAATGCAAAAACATGTTGTGATCGAACCAGTTGACGTACCTACTGAATGGGTGTCGAACATGGTAGCCACTCATAAGAAAGAGGTTGACGATGCGCGTCTATGCATCGACCCGAGGGAGTTAAACAAGTCGTTAATGAGACCACACCATCCCATGCGTACAGTTGAAGAGGTTGCAGCACAAATGCCCGAGGCAACCGTATTTTCTGTCAAAGAGTTCATTTTGGCAAATAAAGCTAGATCATGCCTCGTCCCTGCTCACAACATTTGCCACACCTTATGGTAGATTCAAATTTCTGAGAATGCCATTTGGGATTAACACAGCTTCCGAAGTTTTTCAAAAGGCCATGTAACAAATCTTTACAGGTTATCCATGTGCAGTGATTGTCGATGATATCCTTGTCGGAGGAAAAGGGATTGAAGAGCATGACTGCAACCTCAGGAAAGTCCTAGATCGTGCAAGACAAGTCAAACTCAGGCTAAATCCCAAGAAATCCAAATTCAGATTGAAAGAAGTGGTTTATGTTGGACATATTTTCACAGACATCGAAAATCGCGGCGATCAAAGACATGCCCTCACCTGAAGACAAGGTTTCTCTCCAGCGGTTCCTAGGAATGATTAACTATCGAGGGAAGTTCATTCCAAACAAGAGTGAACTGTCAGCGCCACTGCGCCAGCTGCTTCACAAAGACATTGTATGGAGCTGGACGCATCATCAACAAGAGGCGTTCATCAGAATCAAAGCATACATCACAAGCCCACCAGTGCTTCAGTACTATGACATGAAGAAGGCAGTGACCCTCACCTGCGATGCATCTCAGTACGGCTTGGGAGCTGCATGCTTACAAGATGACAAACCAGTTGCCTATGCATCACGAACTTTGACAGAGACGGAGAAGAAGTATGCGCAGATCGAGAAAGAGCTTCTCGCTGTTGTGTTTGCGTGTTGCGAGTTCTATGACTACATCTACGGAAAACCAGTGTTGATTGAAACCGACCACCAACCATTGGTCACCATCCACAACAAGCCCTTTCACACGATCCCAGCGCGATTGCAAAGAATGATGCTCAGACTACAGAAGTTCAACCTAACACTCGTTTACAAGAAGGGTAAACATCTCTTCATTGCGGACACACTTTCTCGCACACCAAGGCGGAACACTCCCCCAGGCAAAAGAGGAGCAGTGCGATTTTGAAGTCAAGACGCTTCCAACTTATTTCACCCAAACGTCGACAAGAGCTGGCAGGACACACAAAGACCGACCCAGTTCTTCAGACACTGACGCGCTACATCCTACAAGGTTGGCCCACACGGGTAAGCCGTGTACCTGAAGCAATCAAACCATTCTTTAGCTTTCAAGAAGAGCTGACTGTTGAAAACGAGATTGTTATGAAAAATAACAGAGCCGTTGTTCCAGCTGTTCTACAGGAAGTGTACTTGCAGGAACTACACAAAGGACATCCAGGCATGGAGTCTACCAAAAGAAGGGCAAGAGACACTCACAATTTTCTGGCTCACAGTCAACTCTGACATAGAGGACCAAGTAAAGTCATGCAGCGTTTGCAACAGCCTCAAGCCCCACCAACAAAAACAACCACTGAAACTTCACACAAAGTTCCAGATCTACCATGGTCCACCACAGCTACAGACCTATTTGAATGGGACAACAACAACTACCTCGTACTCGTGGATTCCTACTCCGGATGGTTCGAAGTGGACAAACTGGAAAACATGACATCGATGTGTGTCATCAAGAAACTCAAACGCCAGTTTGCAGTGCACGGAATACCTCAGACAGCAGTCGGGCACAATGTATGCACTGTCATCATTTTCATGTGAAAACCACCCATCCTGCCATGAATAAAATCAGGGCAGACACACAGGTACCTGTGATAAATCCTCCTCAATTCGAAATGCAGAAACATTCCATTCTGACATTCAGTTCCATCGTTTTTTTCACCCAGGCGGTGTTGGAAACATCAGACGTTATATATTTGACAAGACCCTTACACCTTGTCTGGATGATGTAGCACCTCTCTGTTGGCCAATTTACAATGCATTTTTCACTTATAAATACAATACAATACATGCTGATTTATAAAGCGCTTTCACAAAATGATGAAAGAATACACATTGTGCTCAACTGCTGTTTGCTATGAGCTGTTTGAAATCGATTTTAATAAAATTTATTGATTTTGAATTGAAATCCGGTCGTGTTTTATTTTATATCGTGAGTGACTAACAGTGTAGGAGGATGCAGAGGGGAAATGACAAAAAAAAGATTTGTGTGTGTGTGTTTTATCAATATTATATGTGTTTGTGTGCGTGTACATTGCACAATCGGCATCCTATCAGTTACATGTTCATCCCAAAAAACATTTTAAAAGAATTACATTAAAAAATGAGGTCACCTTTAACGTGTGGTGGTGCATGACTTGCATCACAGGAAGTTGTTTGTGGTCAGCAGTCTGCAATTGCAGCAAGCAATCAGAACTGTGGAGGTCTGTTTATTCTCATTCATTCATTTTCTGTAACGACCGGAAAACTACCTTTTTTTTTGTATTCTGAATATTTTTATTTATTTTATTATTTTATTACTGTATATTGGAAATTTCCCCAGTGTGGGACGAATAAAGGATATCTTATCTTATCTTATATGTAATGCTATTCCATGCATTCCATTACTCCCCCAGCATGTACGTATTGGAAAATAATGAGAGCCGAGGACACTGCGGTTAGTTTGTATTTTATGGACAAAGTGTTTTACTCTTTCTCCAGGTGCTCCGTTTCCTCCCACATTCCAAAAACATGCATGACAGGCTGATTGAACACTCCAAATTGTCCCTAGGTTTGAGTGTGAGCGCGGATCGTTGTTGGCCCGCGATTGGCTGGCAACCGGTTCAGGGTTTCCCCCGCCTACTGCCCGAAAACAGCTGGGATAGGCTCCAGCATGCCCACCGTGACCCTTGTGAGGATCAAGCAGATGGGAAAATGGATGGATGGATGTTTTCCTCATTATGTGACATCAAGTTCGAGAGGAGAGGAGCAAAGGGCATTTCCCTCCAGCAGGTGCACCTGTGCCTCGTTACCCCATCAAGCTCCTGTGTGTTTAAGGACCCCGACTTTTGCTTTGCTTTGTCGAATTGTTGACCTTGCTCGCTGTAATGCTTCAAGTCCTGTTCTAGTGATGGGTCCATGAGGCCTCATGAGGCGTGTCGACACACTGACACACTGTGTTGATACTGTGCTGATACTGTGTCACTGACCACTGCCACCTGCTGGACCTTCAAGATCCCTGCAGCCAACCCACTTAACAGACTGAACTGACTGATAAATTGTTTTGTATATTGAACATATAAAATATACAATTCGGTAATAAATTGGCAAAAGGTGAAGGTAAGATATAAAAAAAGGAAAAGAAAATAGTCATCATCACAAATATGTGTTCAGAGGAGTAGAAAGAAGCAAAAAACCTACCCCGAGTCCTACCCCTTCCTATATATGAATTGATCATTTTTCTAAATAGGAAAGAAAGTCTAAATATCAACAAATGCTTTTATCCTTATGTATGCTGTACTAATACATTTTTACATTAGGTTTGTATATACAGTACATACTCTTTAGAGCACATGTATATGTCGATTTTCTCATTCATAATGGATGCTACATTTCATTAATATATTAAATAATCTCATCAATGTATTTCTGATGCATTGCTATATTTCATGAGTGTATCGAATTTATCAGCTTAATTCTGATTTGTGTAGTTGTCTTGTACTACTCTCAAATTCATTTTTAATCTCAGCAAGAGAGTTACTCATTTTACTGGTCCGTTTCTGAATCATTCTACAGATTTACACCTATTACAGATACACTCCTTTGTGTGATGCTCGTTCGTGTTTTGGATATTTTTGTATAGATTAGTACCCCCTAAATTATGACAACTTTCTCGAATTTTAAAAAGCTTCTAGATCTTTTGGCAAAGGTTATTGTGTGCTTTGTACATTAATTGGGCGATTTTGAAGTCAATCAGGTCATGAGATTTCATTGTTTAATTTGATAAACAGTGGATTTGTGGGTTCCGTCCATTTGGAACCAGTGATTGTTCCGATTGCTTTGTATTGTAGTTTTAAAACAGTGTTTTACTGGCATTTCCCCACATTCCCACACAATAGGTCAAATATGGAAGTAATAAAAGTGTGTACAAGGATCTCTTATTCAGCACATCCTTAGTTTTTGGGAGGATCCCTATGGTTTGGGATATTTCTTTTATTATCTATTATGTAGCTGCCAGTACGGTTTTGCATCTACAACAGTTCCAAAACATTTTCATAAGGTCATTCATCGATTTGATGATGAAGTGTATACAATATCATTCACATCCATGCATTCATTTTGCAACATTCAATGTGTTCAAATAATGTGAAGATCATTTGAATGAGGATGCTTGTGGGCTTTTATTTCACAAATTTTTATTGAGAAAAATAAGATGCTCCGATGTTTTAAACTTGGGCCTGTTGCGTCTTTTACAAGCGATTTCTCCTGCTGTGGAGAACACACGCTCACAAGAGACGGATGAGGCTGGCGTACAAAGGAACTCCTTTGCGAGGTGGGAGAGGTTTGGGAAAGAAGTGTGTTGGTCCTTCCAGTACAGCTGCTTCGTGGAACCTTGATTGTCAAACATGGAGTGGAGAGTCAACCAATAATAATTACTGATTGTCAATTAAATCATCAACATAGCAACCGTGAAAAGATGAGTGAACGTTTGTATGGCGTAATACTGGGTGTATCGCGAACTTCATTCTCATGCTTGGCCCGATAATGCCTCTGCATGGTGGAGGTGCTTCTGTTGGTGTATGACAATTCGACCCGGCAAATTCGACATTTCACCTGTAATGAAATGTGAATAAGAAGTAACTAAGAGTTACCTTGAAATGTATTCGGATTAGAATGGTACAACACATGTCAATAATCTGAGAGGCACTCGGCGAGTGCCTCTCGCCGAGAGGCTCTCGGCGACAGAAGGCGATTTGAATAAATAAATAAATAATACCTTATTCTCCGGGACATCAAAATGGTCCCACACGGCGGATGATTTGCGTCTCTGCTCCATAATCGGCAAGGAACGAACACGAAGTCTGCACTGACACGAACTTCGACAAGCGAGCGTGAGTGAGGTCTGGCTTGTTTCGGCAAGTGGCATTGTGTCGCCAAACCCACTTCCTTATAAACACTGTGCGGCGGGCTTTTGCTGCGTCAACGCCCTCTGCACTGAGTCGACGCCCCCTGGACTAAGTGGCGCAGCCTGTACTGTGCCAAGCAGCCGATGCGGTCTAAACTGCACCGGTGCAGTTCACGTGTCAATTAGCAGCCTGGACTGTGTCAACGCAGCCGATGTGTCAATTAGCAGCCTGGACTGTGTCAACGCAGCCGGTGTGTCAATTAGCAGCCTGGACTGTGTCAACGCAGCCGGTGTGTCAATTAGAAGCCTGGACTGTGTCAACGCAGTTCACGTGTCAATCACGTGACTTAATGAGCCAGCACATGCATCGACACGTGGTTTGCTCTGTGAGCCCGGCGCATGTGTCAATGCATCGGTGTCGCTGGACCCATCACTATCCTGTTCTCTAGACTTCTCGATTTTGTTCACAGGCGCTCTCGTTTTCATAGTTCCTTGCTTTGTAAGTACTTTCGTCATGAAGTTATTTTGTTCTTCATTTTGGTATCACGCGTTTGGTCTCTTGTCATTTCATTTCTGCATTCGCGGTACGCGTTAGTACCTTGCCTTTTGCAAGTGTTTTTTGTTTTTGCATTGTTTTTCTTGGCACTTTGTGACCAGCGATTTCAGTTTATACTTTGTTGATGCAATTTTCTTTAATACAAGTTTTTGTCATCCCATGGCATATCGGTGGCATAATGGACCAAAGCCGTGATGGATTTTGACCAAAATTGATGGGGACATGTGTAGGCACATGGAAAGCATAGTCAAAAAATATTAGAACAAAACTTGCAATATTTTTTTTATTCTATTCACATTATAAGGTCACCTCCTATTTGCCTCATAGAGAGAAAATATTACGTCACAAATTGCCTGACCGATTATCAACAAAATGTACATGCACTTTGAAATAAATAACGTCATTAGCAATAAAGTACAACCTTGATATATGTATTCCAAAATCTTGTGAGTTTCACTCTAATATTTTCAGACTATGATTAGAATACTGAGCTCGTCTTTACACGCTACTGGGCGCTTCTCCACGTCTCCATCTGGCACTTTACGACACTCTGTGTCATGTATGTTGAGAATTTGGGGTTTATAGTTCTTGTTTTTTTTTTTTTTTTTTTTACAAGGCCAAAAGGTTTTATTGGTGGCATTTTGACCCTGGGATGTAATGGGTTAACTTAGATGTGTTGTGTGTTCTGTCACTGGCAGTTTCACTTGAGATATATATTTTAAATCTACTTTGTTTCATTTATCTATACTGACTACATATGTTGTTTGTAAGGCGTCACAACTAATGTACATGTTCTGCAATTGAGCATATTTTGGGGCAAAGTAATCCAGTTGACAGTAAACACAGGAAATGGGCAGTTTTCGAGATTGCTGGTGGGTACGACACAAATGCTGAACATTTGCAGCCAAGCCAAGTGATGCATAAGCGAAACTCACTTGTTTTCCTTCAATGTAAAGACTATTTTCTAGCTTGATGTAGCTGGAAAATGAGCAAAAAGACTACCGGTAAGTGTTTACTTAGGCAAGAGATAGAAATCTTGGAAACGTCTATCTTTTAAACCAGATAATAACACGGCCGGCCAACTTGAATTGTCTGACATAGCTGAGGCTCCTCAAAATGTGAGTCTTACGCAAATAAAGGCCATATGTGCACTCTCTGCATGAAATGTAATATGATTTCCATCAAGGTCAAACTTATATCCATTATTTGAGCTGCTTATTCCCAAGAAGGGGTGGGGGGTAAATGGAGGGGCGGGTCTGTGTGCATGTTATTAACATTCTATGTTTTTGAGTTTGTGTATGCTGCACCCTAAGCATCCTATCGGTTTCACTTTGGTAAAAAAAGTAAGAAGTAAAATCAAATAAAAAACAGCAGGTCACGTTTAACCTTGGATGGCGTGTGCGATATATCATTTTTTTTTCTCATTCATTTTTTTCCAAATGCAATCCAGGAATGGTGCCGTCAAAGAATGGGAATTTGGAGCGCGAGGAGAAGGATTTTAAAACGGTACACATGAGCTACAATTGTGATGTTCATGCACTGAACACGCTGCAAAACTGCATCCCATGGCTGCGCGTCAGGTCTCACTAAGGTAGGTAGTGCTTTCCTTTTCACAAACTCAAAAGTACTTATAACAGCTTTATTTTTATTGTATCTACTTTATTTTTATGTTTCTGTTTCTGTTAGGGGCCGTTATGATTGTTGCTCATCAAGGCATGTGTGCGTGCGGATGCGTCTACGTGCGATAATGGTCAATCGCAAACAGGGCCGGTGCTCGTCATTTTGGTGCCCTAAGCATGAATTCTTTGGTTCCCAAATAGATAACTAAAATTATTTATGTATTTGAAAAAGAAACTTTTCATGCAACGTTCGTCTGTGAGCGGGAAGTTATTCTGTGTGGCAAAATATTCTTTCTCCAAAAAATTAGTGCGACCAATGATTCAAACATCGTCACCATTATGAAATAATTTTTTGATACAAGACATACGAATGAGGTGATACTGGTGCTGATGTTCAAGACTGTGGAGGATTTATTTTAAACTCAATAACTTAACTTAACTTGGATCCCGGTTACAAGCGGCTGAAATGAGTTTTCTCCGCAGGGTGTCCGGGCTCTCCCTTAGAGATAAGGTGAGAAGCTCGGTCATCCGGGAGGGGCTCAGAATCGAGCCGCTTCTCCTCCACATCGAGAGGAGCCGGATGAGGTGGCTTGGGCATCTGATTCGGATGCCTCCTGAGCGCCTCCACGGTGAGGTGTTCCGGTCATGTCCCACCGGGAGGAGACCCAGAGGAAGATCCAGGACACGCTGGAGAGACTATGTCATCCAGCTTGCCTGGGAACGACTCGGGATCCCCCGGGGAGAGCTGGAAGAAGTAGCTAGGGAGAGGGAAGTCTGGGCTTCCCTGCTAAAGCTGTTGCCCCAGCGACCCGGCCCCGGATAAGCGGTAGATGATGGATGGATGGATGGATGGATGGATGGATGGAACTTAACTTGGATTCTAAATTGGGCCATAACGCGGAGTGGAACACCAGGTAAAGTAAGCCATTTTAAACTAAAAAAGTACCTGTAAATGTTTTTTCACTATAAACCTGTTAAAAAAGGCAGCTGTCAGCCACCAGTTTTCAGTACAACTGCCGCTGTACTTTCCAATTCACTAGATTAAGTTTGATCCCCCAGCAGTTTATCCTTCGATCCATTTTGTGTAGCACTTATCATCATTACGTTTGCGGGTGAGCTGGAGTCTATTCCAGTTGACTTTGGCCATGGTATACCATGGACTGATCTCAGGGCACATACTGTAGGAAGAAACTATTCGCATTCAAATTCACAGAACAGTCTTCGAGAACCTTGAAATGCACCTTTTCGGAATGTGAGATAAGACCAGAGTACCTGGAGAAAACCCATGCAAGCAGGGCACAACATGCAAACTCCTCACATGGCCAGAGCCAAGCAAGATTCTGAGGCACAAGTGCTAACCACAATTTCAATGTGCTGCGGCTGCTCGCAGCAATTCTATGGGTAGAAAATCAGGAATGTCCCTTGAGCACACTAGGAGTCAACAGTAAGATTTGATCAGCATTTTGTGGTTGATGATCAAGGAACTATTGCATATTGCATAAAATGGTCAAAGGGAGTAACTATAGATCGTCAGAGATTGAGTTCAGATGATCATGCATCACCATGTGAGACTTCAACACGGCATGAAAGGAGTGTTGCCTTTCCTTCGGCTCTCATATGATTACATTGACATAAATAGTTTATATACACAAATGAATTCGACCAGGGGTGCTTATGACCTCGATTGCATGGCATTAAGTAAATCACTGAGCGCGCTTGCAGTTTTATGCTATTTATAGAAAATGAAACACAAATTAGACGGCATAAAAAATAAAAAAATAAAGGATATCTTAATCTTAATAAATCTTAATCATTTTTCCATCTCAATCTGGGAACTACAGATCAACTTAAATCAGTGGCACATTGCAAAACACTGGAAAGCAACAAAACCTCCAGGCTCCAAGCAAGGAGAACAACTGATCTTTGTGCTCTCATGAGAGTGTATCTCTCAGCTTTCTTTAATTAGAAGAAAGTTCAAGTCTATTGAATTGCATCAGTAGCACAAAACTGCGAAAATATGGACACTGTTGTCATCTTGGCTTTGTTGGCTCGTCATTTGCTCCCTCGCAGTTCTGCCTGAGCAAGCCACTCTCAATCATTGCTTTCATGGTATGATGTTGGGAAATGAAAAAATGCGGCGCTCCTTTGTCAAGAAGACTGTTGAGAGCTGAGTCTCACAGTTGGTGCTTGTTAACAAAGTCAAAGCTGCCTCTCAGATTGTCCAACTCACAATTTAACCTAAACTTACATCTCAAAATGCAAGATCATATGTCTTGTGAGAGCTCAAAAAATGAATGATGTGCTCTGTAACGGCGTTCATCCTGCGCAGACCACCATGGCACTTTTCCCCATTGGAATTGAAATGTCATCATCCATTCCGGGCCCGACAAAAGCACAATTGTTTGGAGTGCATGTATTGAAAGAAGGAAAAATAGCACAGCTTTGTAAAATCGCAATACATTCAAGCATGATCAAATGAAATCGAAAAACATACCAACTGTAATTTAGCCAAAAGGCACACACTCGATACAGTCTTGTATTTGTATATTGACAAGTGGCTGAGTGAATGATACCATGCAGTTGGTGTAATATTACTTCCGGTGCAACACACACAGTAGATCTCAGCAACACGTGAGCCTCGTTCATTTGAACATTGCTGGTCTGTCTGCCCTGCAGGCCCGTGTACCCACGTTGAAGATACCCGGCAGTTGCATTGCAAAAGGCAATGTTTGGTCCCAGCCTAAACATAGTAACATTTACTCTTGGAAGAGAGTCAAATATTCAGATTAAATTTTGCTCCAAGTTGTGCACCTCGGTCCTGTGAGGCAGACATGCCAAACAGTTGATCACCCAAGGCAGTTTAGTGACATTGAAATAAATACATTCAGTCTTAACCCTGAAAGCTCATGTATGATATTAATAGACAAGATGAAAACAAAATGCATTTTGCTAAAATTATACCTAGTTTCAGTGACTTTTACAAAGGTTTTTAAAAAAATATTCCTTTTTTATTTTGTTAAATGTTTTTGTTTTCAATTTTAGCTTTAGTTATTATGTAAGTTTTAGTTATTATGTAAGTTTTCAAGAACTATAATAACCTTAGGTTCAATGCGACCTTTTTTTAGCCGTTCTCAAGTACTACTGGAAATGTTCTTGACAGAGTCAGCGTCAGCTAACTGCTTTCATAATACTTGCAAAAAAAAATTAAATGCAAGAGACGAGTGGTGACTCGTGAATGATTGTGACTGTTTTATAAGCATTACCATGAATGAAAAAATGATGCTCGGAGACCATAGAAGCCGATAAATTGCACCCCGTGATGTGTGCATACCAGCCTAATGATAAAATTAGATATGCAAAAGCCAAAAGCTCTAACTCTACCTTACACAACAGTGGTACACTGCCAGGAAGTAAAGAGCCAAGTTTGGACATTGTGATTTATCGGAATGTTGTGAAAGTGATCAATTGAAAATGTAACCATGGTGGTTGACTCGTGAGCACGTCGCAAACTAGTGAAAAGGCCTTCGTTACAACGAAACGTGCGAAGCCAACTGCCGCCGTGACCTTGCTTAGCAGCACTTGATCTACTTGTACTTCCGTAGGCAGGGCGTGGGGCATATGACCTGAAAACATTTGTGGTAAGCGGAAGCAAATCTCGCCGTCTGTGAAGGCCGAAACTGTCTCTCACCTTCGAAAGGGAGTCTCTCAGACAGAGCTCTGCCGACACTACGAATTGGCAAAGTCAAAAATTTCGACAATCCTCCATAATGGCAACCAAATCATGGCAGTGTTCAAGGCCAGCAGATTGAAAGATGATAGGCGTGGCACATCCTAAATTTATGACACTTGGCTTTGACGGCGGCACTGGCAGTTGCCTCTGGAGGCTAACATTTGCTGACTGAATGTTTTAAGATAAGATAACCTTTATTGTTCCACATTGGGGAAATTTGCAGTATACAGCAACAAAATTGGGGAGGAGGCGGGGGTGGGGGGGAGTGAGTTTGGGGGGTAGAGAAGAAAAACCCCAAAGTGTTCCATGCACAAAATAAATAAATGTTTCAGAAAACTGTACACAGTATATATATAAGTTGCATGTTTGCATCTTATGCATACATAAGGTGGCTGTGCTATTTACAATGGGTACAAGTTTTCACGCATGTTTATTCAGCGGCCTGACAGCGGTCGGAAGGAACGAGCAGCGGACTGCCCATCATTGTTTTTAGCTTAGCTAGCATCTTCCTGTTGCCCACCTCCAGAGTGTCCAGGACAGAACTGGCCCTCCTGACCAGTCACTACAGTCTCTTTCTGTCTCGGGCCGAGATGCTGCCTGACCAGCAGACAATGCCGTAATGGATGGCCGAAGCCACCACTGAGTTGTAGAAGGAGTGACCCTTGAACCCCCAAAATACCTCTGTTTCCTGAGTAGGAAGAGGCAGCTCTGTCCCTTACTGATCAGGGCATCCATGTTAGTAGACCAGTCAAGTTTATTGTTGAGAAGAACACCCAAGTACTTGTAGGAGGTTACCCTCTCTATGTCTGTACCCTGGATGTTCATCAGTGCAGTTCAGGACTGTTTCCTGCAGAAATCCACGACCAACTCCTTAGTTTTCCCGGGGTTGATCTGGAGGTGATTCTGCTGGCACCAGTCCACGAAGTCTTTCGTCAGTCCCTTGTACTCCCGATTGTCTCCCTCTGTAATGAGGCCTACAACGGCAGAGTCGTCAGAGAACGTCTGACGGTGGCAGGTTGGAGTGATGTATCTAAAGTCCGAGGTGTAGAGGGTGAACAGAAATGGAGCCAGGACAGTCCCCTGTGGCACTCCAGTGCTGCAGAGAAGCCTGTCTGACTCACAGCTTTGTGCCCTCACATACTGCGGCCGGTTTGTGAGATAATCTGTAATCCATGATGTGAGGTGTTGGTCCACTCCGGCGTGCCGGAGTTTGTCTCCCAGTAGGTTGGGCTGGATGGTGGTGAAGGCACTGGAGAAATCAAAGAACATGATCCTCACAGTGCTCCCAGCATTCTCCAGGTGTAACAGCGCCAAGTGGAGGAGGCAGATGAAGGCATCCTCCACACCGATGCCGGGCTGGTAGGCAAACTGTCTTCAGAGTGTCTAGACGTATTTGTGATTGACATGTTTATACTGCTCCTCCGTGAGTCGTCACCTTACCGTGGTGGAGGGGTTTGTGTGTCCCAATGATCCTAGGAGCTAAGTTGTCTGGGGCTTTATGCCCCTGGCAGGGTCACCCATGGCAAGACCCCTGATGAAGATTAAAATAAATGGATCCAAGTTTCCCTTGCCCGGACGCGGCTCACCGGAGCCCCCCTCTGGGGCCAGGCCTGGAGGTGGGGCTTGTTGGCAAGCGCCTGGTGGCCGGGCTTACACCCATGGGGCCCGGCCGGGCACAGCCCAAAGAGGCAACGTGGGTCCCCCTTCCCATGGGCTCACCACCCATGAGAGGGGCCAAAGGGGTCGGGTGCAATGTGAGCTGGGCGGCAGCCAAAGGCGGGGACCCCGGCGGTCCGATCCTCGGCTGCAGAAGCTAGCTCTTGGGACATGGAATGTCACCTCTCTGGCAGGGAAGGAGCCCGAGCTGGTGTGTGAGGCAGAGAATTTCCGACTGGATATAGTCGGACTTGCCTCCACACACACCCTGGGTTCTGGTACCAGTTCTCTCGAGAGGGGTTGGACTCTCTTCCACTCTGGAGTTGCTCACGGTGAAAGGCGCAGAGCAGGTGTGGGCATACTCATTGCCCCACGGCTCAGTACCTGTACATTGGGGTTCACACCGGTAGACGAGAGGGTTGCCTCCCTCCGCCTTCGGGTGGGTGGACGGGTCCTGACTGTTGTTTGTGCATATGCACCAAACAGCAGCTCAGCATAACCCACCCTTTTTGGAGTCCTTGGAGGGTGTGCTGGAGAGTACTCCTGCTGGGGACTCCCTTGTTCTGCTGGGGGACTTCAATGCACACGTGGGCAATGACAGTGAGACCTGGAGGGGCGTGATTGGGAGGAGCGGCCCCTCCGATCAGAACCCGAGTGGTGTTTTGTTATTGGACTTCTGTGCTCGTCACGGATTGTCCATAACGAACACCTTGTTCAAACATAAGGGTGTCCATATGTGCACTTGGCACCAGGACACCCTAGGCCGCAGTTCGATGATCGACTTTGTAGTTGTATCATCGGATTTGCGGCCGCATGTTCTGGACACTCGGGTGAAGAGAGGGGCGGAGCTGTCAACTGATCACCACCTGGTGGTGAGTAGGCTCCGATGGTGGGGGAAGATGCCGGTCCGTCCTGGCAGACCCAAAAGTATTGTGAGGGTTTGTTGGGAGCGTCTGGCGGAATCCCCTGTCAGAAGGAGTTTCAACTCCCTCCTCCGACAGAGCTTTTCCCATGTTCCGGGGGAGGCGGGGGACATTGAGCCCGAGTGGACCGTGTTCCGTGCCTCTATTGTTGAGGCGGCCAATCTGAGTTGTGGCCGTAAGGTGGTTGGTGCCTGTCGTGGCGGCAACCCCCGTACTCGCTGGTGGACACCAGCAGTAAGGGATGCCGTCAAGCTGAAATAGGAGTCCTATCGAGCCTTTATGGCCTGTGGGACCCCAGAGGCAGCTGACGGGTATCGACTGGCCAAGCGGAACGCAGCTTCGGTGGTCGCCGAGGCAAAAACCCGAGCGTGGGAAGAGTTCGGTGAGGCCATGGAAGCCGACTTCCGGACGGCTTCGAGGAAATCCTGGTCCACCATCCGACGTCTCAGGAGGGGGAAACAGTGCACCACTAACACTGTGTACAGTGGGGATGGGGCACTGCTGACTTCGACTCGGGACATTGTGAACCAGTGGGCAGAGTACTTCGAAGACCTCCTCAACTCCACCAAAACGCCTTCCTTGGAGGAAGCAGAGCCTGGGGACTCTGAGGTGGGCTCTCCTATCTCTGTGGTTGAAGTCACCGACTGGTAGTCCCTCTTTTTAAAAAGGGGGACCGGAGGGTGTGTTCTAACTACAGAGGGATCACACTCCTCAGCCTCCTATTCAGGGGTGCTGGAGAGGAGGGTCCGTCGGGAAGTCGAGCCTCAGATTGAGGAGGAGCAGTGTTGTTTTCGTCCCGGCCGTGGAACAGTGGACCAGCTCTACACCCTTAGCAGGGTCCTTGAGGGTATGTGGGAATTCGCCCAACCAGTCTACATGTGTTTTGTGGACTTGGAGAAGGCGTTTGACCGTGTCCCTCGGGGAGTTCTGTGGGGGGCGCTTTGTGGGTATGGGGTACAGAACCCCCTGATATGGGCTGTTCGGTCACTATACCACCGATGTCAGAGTTTGGTTCGCATTGCCGGCAGTAAGTCGGAATCGTTTCCAGTGGGGGTAGGACTCCGCCAAGGCTGCCCTTTGTCACCGATTCTGTTCACAACTTTTATGGACAGAATTTCTAGGCGCAGCCGAAGCGTTGAGGGGGTCTGTTTTGGGGGCCTCAGTATTGCATCCCTGCTTTTTGCAGATGATGTGGTGCTGTTGGCTCCTTCAAACGGGGCTCTCCAACTCTCACTGGAGCGTTTCGCAGCCGAGTGTGAAGCGGTTGGGATGAAAATCAGCACCTCCAAATCTGAAACCATGGTCCTCAGTCGGAAAAGGGTGGAGTGCCCCCTCCGGGTCGGGGATGAGATCTTGCCCCAAGTGGAGGAGTTCAAGTATCTTGGGGTCTTGTTCACGAGTGGGGGCAGGAGGGAGCGGGAGATCGACAGGCGGATCGGTGCAGCGTCTGCTGTGATGCGGACGTTGTATCGTTCTGTCGTGGTGAAGAAGGAGCTGAGCCAAAGGGCGAAGCTCTCAATTTACCGGTCGATCTACGTCCCAACCCTCATCTCTGGTCACGAGCTATGGGTCGTGACCGAAAGAACGAGATCCCGGATACAATGAGTTTTCTCCGCAGGGTGTCCGGGCTCTCCCTTAGAGATAAGGTGAGAAGCTCGGTCATCCGGGAGGGGCTCAGAGTCGAGCCGCTTCTCCTCCACATCGAGAGGAGCCAGATGAGGTGGCTTGGGCATCTGATTCGGATGCCTCCTGAGCGCCTCCCTGGTGAGGTGTTCCGGGCATGTCCCACCGGGAGGAGACCCCGAGGAAGACCCAGGACACGCTGGAGAGACTGTCACCCAGCTGGCCTGGGAACGTCTCGGGATCCCCCGGGGAGAGCTGGAAGAAGTAGCTAGGGAGTGGGAAGTCTGGGCTTCCCTGCTAAAGCTGTTGCCCCCGCGACCCGGCCCCGCATAAGCGGTAGATGATGGATGGATGGATGGATGGATGTTTATACTGTATTACATGTTCATGTTTTTACATCTATAAATGTTCATAGTGTACTATATCTCATGGTTGGCGGCCATTTTATTGGAAATGGCTACAATGAACTACCGTTACAACGTACAGATTTGTTATGTCCCTCGAGGTACGTTGCGATGAGGTTCGACTATAATGACCTGCCAATTACGAGGGGATAAGCTAAAAATGCCAGGGCCGAAGTAGTGTGCCGTTCCAGCCCACAGATGTGTACAAGGTGGGAGGTCAATTTACTGTAGCTGTCCCACACTATTCTGGTAACAGATGTACGACATGTCAGGGCTGTGTGCTTTTGAAGTTCAGTAGATTATGGGAGCGTTCTGTGTTTTCTCTGTCTTTATCTCATGATTCACAATTGAGTTCAACAGCGTAACCTGCCCCAAATTAAAGTGGGCCTTGCGTTCTCCCCTTCTAGCCCCCCCGCCCCCCCGTGTCATCTACAAAATTAAATTTTCAGAGGTCCAGCCAAGACTGAATGAAAAAAACATGGACATATTTCTGCAATGGGACCATGACTAAGGAGAGAGCCATTTACCAAGGAATGACAAAAAAGCCTGTTGCTCGATTAAAACTAAAACCATATGCATGTGCTGATTTGTAAAATGTTTTTTTCTCGTAAAACTCACTTTGTGCCTCTGGGTGGCTTCAGTTTCAATCTCAAGGATCAGCTGAGGTCCCCTGCGCGCCGCCGTCACACACCAATATAATTCACATATCTTTGGGTTGGCTAGAGCCAATCGAGGCGGGCTGCTGCTGTGTGAAAATCCAACCGGCTGAAAAATCACGTATACTGTATTAATCTTCTAATTGGTTGGGGAAATTGTGATTATGGTGGCCCAGTGGTCGAGTGGTTAGGGCGTCTACCTCACAGTGCAGAGGTACAGGGTTCAATTCCAGCTCCGCCCTCCCTGTGTGGAGTTTGCATGTTCTCCCCGGGCATGCGTGGGTTTTCTCCGGGTACTCCGGTTTTCTTCCAGGGTGTCGTTATCCCCCACCCCCACCCCCACTGCCCGAAGACAGCTGGGATAGGCTCCAGCACGGCCCTCAACCCTTGTGAGGATGAAGCTGTTCAGAAATTGGATGGATGGAAATCGTGATTACTATACCGACAAAAGTCTGGTGTGTCTGCTGTTACATTTGTGATGTGATCAGTCATTTCTGAGTAATTACTTGAAAAAAAAGTCAATAAATACCTTTGGTCTGTTGGTGTGAACAAAAAATGCTAACAAGAATTCCCTGGATCTTTTCCATGGTCCATCTGATGTTCTTGGCTCGTGCGACCACACATAGACACACCTGGATACACAAACAGTGGCAGATACAAAAGCTGCATGACAACACTAATTAAAAAAAAAAAAAAAAAGTCCAAGCCGAGAACATCAGGTTCAAGGGCCCCGAAGGAGGCCTGTTAAAATGTGCTCAGGTTTACCGTCAGACAGGGTTTGTCTGCAACACACTCTCTGTGGATTCCGGGGCTTTGTCTTCATTCCACGCTTATTTGAAAAGCTCTTCCCCAAAACAATACGATTCCACTTTGCTTATACTTGGAAAATATACCTGCAGTTTAAACAAACGATACTGTATTTTGGATGCATTTACAGTACTGGAGTCAGTTATTTAAACAAAAGAACAAAAAGAAAAAAACAATACCCCATGTCCTGTACATATTGGCACCAACTGTTTTTTTTTTGGGTGACACTTAACAAGGTTGCCCTGACATCCTCCTTCGCGGAAACATTTTGGGACCTGAAATAGGGGCCTGCCGTCCCAGGATTTTACAGTCAATACATGGATCATCGTCATTTTCTGCCCAATGCGTTACACTGTCCCCTTTTCCTTCCCAGTACAACTGTACCGTTGTCATTTCTGTCACTATTCTTAGGACCAAGGCAACAATTTCATTTGGATACGGTACAAGTTTTACGTGTTGGCAATAGAACTTGAACGCTGAACAATTGGTTTTATTCAATTTTGTAAAAGTTGTGACATTTTTCTCCATTTTTGGGGGGGGTTTTTTGCATCTGGTCAACATTTAAAATATTGCATTTTCTCATGTCAAATGCAGATGCCTTGGAAAAAAACTCTGGTTCCCTTCCGTAAAAAAACAAAAACAAACTAAGAAACAAAACAAACAAACAAACAAACCAAATAACCATGGCAAAAACCCTTTTGGTGACTAAAATAACTTCATCCATGCATCCATTAATGATCCGAGCCGCTTATCCTCACGAGGGTCATAGGCGTGCTGGAGTCTATGAGCAGTAGGTGGAGAACTGGTTGCCAGCCAAAATCTCAGGGCACACTTTGACAAACAACCTCCACAATGTCTTGATAGCAGAGGTTCCACTGTTCCCTGCACAGTTTCCAGCAAAAAAAAAAAAACGAAAAAAAAAAGCCCCAAGCACATTCTCTTTGAAGCTTTTAGGCTTCCCTCGATATGTCTCGCAAATTGTACTCTGGTGAGTTTCTTATGAATTCAGTGACCAATGTGGGTTTTTTTTTCGCTCACGGAATGCTACCAACTTGTTGATGCGTGTCGAGGAAACTCGGTAATTTCCCTTGTGGATGGCAACATCAGCAGCACTCCAAGCTGCCAATTCCACTTCCTGTTAATAATGTGCACAGGTCCGTGTCTGACTCGATAGTTTATGAAACAAAAAAAGAAATGTTTCCAAACCCGACTGTCTGATGTTTGTTTCAAAACAGAGGACACTTTGGATTCAAGGTTATGAATTCAAGGACGACAATTGTCTGATGTCACTTTGTTTTACTGTCTTTTTAATAAATGTAACTTTTTTTCCTTGTTAGCTCCAACCTATGGCAGGGTTAAGGGGGACTTTCTTTTTCTCTTACCTCTGGTTAGATCCTGACCACTACGTGCTCATGCCAGTAAGTGAGGTGTCCTGGAATTTGTCTCTTGAGGAAAAATGTGACTTCAAATCAGTGGAATGTCCTCCAATAATTTCCTCCACAAATTCTATTTTCGAACCACTTCTCCATGCTCCCAATCAGTCATTGTATTTACCATGTTCTCGTGTAATCCCATTCCTGACACTTATATCCTGTGGTCCTGACTTTGCTTTGTTAATTTAGCTCTGGTTTCTGATTATTCCCGTTCTTCTACAAAGATGCCCTTTGTTCGCTTCTTCACTTAACATTGATAACTTCGAAAATTACATCAAAACTGACCAAGAGTTTAAGGCCAGGCTTAAGTCCCACAGAGGTCAAAAGCAGGAAGTCAAAAGCTCTGAAGTTACTTGAGGCCAAACAAAACTTTCGTGTGAGCCCAATAACATGAATGGGTACTCATTTCCACCCCATCATCTCATTAGGAGGTCTGCACTCCAATTATGTGGAGAAAGTTTTGCTGGTGCTGGTGCAGGTGCAGTATTTACTGATAGATGTCTATTTGCCCAGTGTTAATGCGCAAGTCGCCCCCCCCGCCATCCCCCATCATCAAATGTTAATTTACCTTTATTTGATTGCTCCGGCCTTCCTGTGTGAAGTTTGTCATGTTCCCTACGTGCTCGCGTGGGTTTTCTCCGGGTCCTCCGGTTACCTCCCACATTCCAAAAACATGCATGGCTGCTGATTGAGCACTCCAAATTGTGCTGAGGTGTGAGCATGAGCTCGAATGGTTGTTCGTTTCTGTGTGCCCTGTGATTGGCTGTCAATCGGTTCAGGATGTCCCCCACCTACTGCTCGAAGACGGCTGGGATAGGCTCCAGTACTCCCCGCAACCCTAGTGAGGATCAAGCGGTTTGGAAAATGAATGAATGAATGAATGAATGATTATCTAGCTTGACTCATTTTATTGACAGTAAGTAACTTGCCATACTCTGTTTGATTGATTGCTTATTTTTGTTTTAAAAAGGGACAATGTATACCAATGAACATTTGCACTTGCCCGGATTATAGTCGTTGGCTATATCCACCTGTTGTCTCTTGGCACGTTATTAAAATGAATGAAGCGCTCAACGTGTGTACAGTATTTATGAGTAATTACTCCAGCATGGCAGGATGAACCATAGTGGGACGCTAAAATCGTACAACAATATGATTCTGCATCGATGGAGGAAATTGCACTTGCATGTAATCCCCACATGGTCAAAATTGTTGGTATCCCATTGTTAATGACCAAAACGTTATTATAAAAGAAAGAGAAATAATAGTAGAAATAAATATAGATTTTATTTAAGTGAGTAGGAATTGCTCTGGATTCCATCTTGTATCTCTTTAACAATGCAAACTTATACCTCATTCAATATGAAATAATACATTGATACGATGTCACAGGACAGAAAATGGCATAATTCACTGTGAATACAGAAACATGCACGCGATGTACATAAAACACAACTGACAAATATACTTGCACACCTTTATGATTCTGTTCACCTTTCTGTCAATTCTGGAGAAAGGTGACACAATCACTCTCTGCCCTCCTGGACTGCTTAGAACATTGACCATTCTCCTCCTTACTGCCCTCTCTTCTGTCATTGTCTGTGCGCTCCAAAATCAGATGGAGACACTCACTTTTATGTACAATTGCAGTCAAATCTGAAACAAGCATTCATTGCTTCTTCTTATTAGTTTGTTCATTTGTATCATTGCGTAACTTTAAAAAAAAGTATCTATCCAAAAAAAAAATCTGAACCTCAGACTAAACATTTGGCAGACATGTTGCCAGTTTATTGTCATTCCTATCCCAAGAATAAATTGGGAGCTTCAAATATGACCATGTAGAAATAGTTTTTCTGATTTTATTATTGCCAATGTTTTTTTGTGGTATTCTTTTTATTTTCTGTTAAATGTTCTGTAAAGCGCCTTTGTTACAGTTGCAAATATCGATGGATTGTATCTTAGTACATTCCTGCACAGTTACATTGGTACTCTCAGGTGGTGTCTTAGTGCGTGTCACAAAACGCAGTTAGAGGCCATTTATAATCAGCCTTGTCCCGAGTTTATTAAGTCGTGTCTGCGAGGCACAAGGGCCTGCATTATTTGTTCCAGTGTGCTGCACTCACGGGTCCTTCTGAGTATGTTTATCGGAATTCTTAGATTTCCTATTAAGTTATGCACTTAACAATGATATAATTGTAGCATGGATATTTTAATACTCAGGTTGACGTCAACAATTTGTTTCGTTTATTACTTGAATAAATGCGTTTCCAACTATTTATTTTTGAATCTGGAACAGACATCTCCTCTGTCTGACCATTTTTGGTTCCGCCTGATATTCTTATTGAACTTCCTGGCATTAAGCAAAAATTCCTCAACTAAATTTGTACTTCATAGTAGAGTTGCCATATTTAAGTGGGTTTAGTCCAGGGGTCAGCAACCTTTTTGAAACAGAGAGCAATCTCCTGTCTGCTGCTTACTGTGAAGGGCTATCAGTGTGATGAGCTTGAAGACAAACTAAAAGTTACCTCCGCCCCTAGCACACATTTGAGCTTACACGTCCTCAAGAGGCATCGCTATACCATGGAATTATCTTTTCACTACAGACCACAACTCCCACATTCGTTTTCTTTTCAAGATGAGCAACAACGTTACAAGCATTGAAGAGAGCCTTCCTGGTGAAGTCCATTGGGGTGCTGGAGAGGAGAGTCCGTCGGGAAACAGAATCTCAGATTCAGGAGGAGCCTTGTGGTTTTTGTCCTGGCCGTGGCCCAGCTGTTCACCCGTGGCAGGGTTCTCGACTGTGTTTGGGTTTTCGCCCATCCAGTCTACCAATCTGTGTTTTGAGGACTTGGAGAAGTCATTCGACCAAGTCGCTTCTGTGGAAGTAAGGGGCACCAAAACCCCCGATATAGGCTTTTCTGTACCTGAATGAGCGTTGTCAGAATTCACCTCGCTGCAAAGAATTTCTCGGAACAACCAAGGCGTTGGGGGCTGCGGTTTGGTGGCATCTGTCATGAGTCTCTGCTGTTAGCAGATGATGTGGAACTGTTGGCGTCATCGAGACATTCTCACTGGTTCTTCTTGACAGACCACCAAGGGTTGAACAACTTCTTCGAATTAAAAAGGAGGAGTTTGTTCTGTCCAAGGAGATACTCACATATAAGGATTCCCCACTACAGAATGTTGCCATATTACACCTCCCTTGGCAGTCTTGCTTTCTTTAGGCCTTTTGCACAGTTTTCAATCCATAAAAGATGTTTTTTTAACAAATCTGTGACAGATCCTACACATAAAAATTGAAAATCTGATATTTAACAGTTCCTACAGTTTCTGGTTGTTTTGTCTGTGGAGTGCTCTGAAAACGCCAATCTGTTCCAATGTTCCCCGAGTGCTTCCGAAGAGAACCAGAGGCATGAGCGTTGAGAAATGACGGAGTCATCAAGGAAAGATTTGCTTTGGAAAATGCTTATCGGTTTCTTGGGAGCACTGTTATATATATAAAAAAAAAAACACGACATCAGGATTGACACATTTAGTTTTATTTACTACTGCTTCCTCTTTAATTGGCCACATTCCATTCATCTCATAGTCCACGGAGTTAAATAACTTGTCATATTTACCCATGCACATGAAAAGTTTACATTTTTTTATGTTGAAGATGTAGATTGTCAGACCCTACCCATTTAGGACCGTATTATTGGGACAAATCTACTATTAACATAAAGTATGTCAGACCAAGAGATAAACGTTTAGGACAATTTTATGAAACATAAGATAGAAAGTTGTTTGGTGTAATTGGTCTGGAAGAAGCAAAGTGCGGTAGTTTTGTACTGTATGAGGTGCTATTAGGCCACAAAAAGTACTTCAATTTAATGGAAAATTGTCTCATAAAAGACCACCCCTGTGCCCCAATTCGTCCATTAAATCAAGGTGCCACTGTATCCGCTTCATTCCTATGTCCCATGACCCTTTACATGAAATAGGTACGCGACTTCTGGTCTAGGGAAACCAGCATTTTCTTTCCATGGCGCTGTGTGATGGTGTTGTGCGAGTCCACTGGACACACTGGGGTGGGGGGCTCCAGTGTGTCCAGAGCTGCCTTCTTTATGTGTGTTATGACTGCTTTCTCAAAGTACATAATCTCTACTGAGGTGAGTGCAATCACGGAGGGGGGATAGTCATTTAGACAGATGGCTGGGATTTTCTCGGGAAGGACCACCCTGGTGAAGGATATGAAAGGTGAGCACAGATGACTGGATGAGGGACAGGTCGAACAAGTTTAGGAGCATCTGCAATTGCGCTTGACTCTTTAGAGTCAAGCACAGTCAAGAAGGAAGGATGTTATTGGGCCGCTGCTCTTTGAACGTTAGTCGTCCTCAGAACTTTGCACACCTCAGACAGAGCGAGAATGGAGGCTATTGCTATTCAGTCTGATTCGGAAGTTATGCTATATTGATCCATGGCTGTTATTTGGGTATATGCCAACAGTCTTCTCATGGCCCATTAGTACTACACTAAAATGGAAAAGTTCACATTTCAGCAAACAAGAGACTGCATTGTTCTGTGCCTTTGTGTCAGTAAGTACAACAGAATTTGTTGTTTAAAAAAAAAAAGAAGGTTTTACATTTCCCGCACAAGAAGAGATTTGACATCGATGGATCATGTGCCTTAACACATGACAGTGTGAATGTTGAGTGCCTCATTTGGCAGAAGAAAGAGCACAAAGTATCCCCCTGCGGCTCTTTGTCAGCATCAATCAGGTCGTATGCCATGTGGCTTTTCTGCTTCCAACTGTGAGAATCGGCTTCTTGTTGAAGAAGAAACTCGGCTAGGTAAGACATTTTCTCTTCACATAAAAAAGGCCATTGTCTGAAAAAAGAGAAACCTTAAACATATAACAAATACAAAGACAAGATGAACGTCATAGTGCGAAACAGGAGTGGGAGTTCTTTTCACAGAGACGGGATGAGACTCGATGTTCATTTCTTTATTTATTTTAATACGATTCGGGACTGGTACGTGACGGAGTTTTTCGGTGGTAATCGGTCACCCTCCACTTTAAAAATGTCCGGCTGTGTAGTTGTGTCCCATTGTATTGTGTCGTGATTTACTCGATTTGATTTTACCACCAGCTTCGTTTGTAGTCCAACATTTTTCCATACATCCATGATGTGTGGAGTCTATACCAGCCGTCTTTAGGCAGGAGGCAGGGTACACCCTGAACTGGTTACCAGCCAATCACATGGCACACATTTCCTTTTCTTTTTTTTTTCCCCCCGAGGCCACCTCCATTGTGATGTCCAGCGAACTTGCGGCGTTCAGTGAGCGATCAAAATTGGCCTGGCTAAAACCTCGGTCCACAGACGGGTCTCCATTTTACTTGGATTATTATCATCGTCATCATTATTATTATTACTTATCTGAACATACCGCCATGGTGATGCTGCCGGACCTTGCGTATGGCTGTGTCACCTAAACCCCAGCGATGTGTTGGTATTTTGTGAATATTTAGGAAGCCATTGTTCACGAAATGTGCCTAATTCTGGTTCCGAAATGCAACAGCGTTTCTCCAAAAAGAAGCTGAAGATGTTCAGTAGTCCTTTGAGATTGGCACCTGATCTGAAGTTTTATATTTGCAAAGCTACAGGCATGTTGTTGTCATTTACCGTAACGTTTTTTTTTCCTGAGTTGAGCTGGCCTGTTGAAATCATCAAGTAAGCAGGAACTTCGACTTCATATCCCCTTGTTTTTTTTTTGGGGGGGGGGGGGGGGGGGGGGGAATGTGTCTCCAAATGATTCACATAAATACGTCCCGATCATCATGTACCTGTATATTTGAGATTTTTTTTGTGAATTTTCAATGAGCATGATGTATTTTTGTCACAAACATCATGGCGTTTCAAGATATTTTAACACACACACTTTATGCGGAAAGACCATCCTCCGAAAAACACCCTAAAACATTTATTTTAAAACATGCTTTTATCAGATTTCCTATGATGTGTTTAGCTAGGAAACAAAATACAACCGTCATTTGTTTCCTCGAGCGGAAGACGTCGTTCTTCTCCTACCTATGACTTCTTCTACAACGGTGCAGCAGTGGACAAACTCAAGCTATGCCAGAGACTCCTATTGACCAATGCTATGCATGATGAAACTGTGGAAAAATATCAATCTTTGTTGGAATGGGACCTTCAGTTCATTCTCAAGTGTTACGATCACACACACTGTCATGGGTTTGGCTTTCCAGACACATGTTTGCTAATTGACAAAACTGACAAGTTTTTTCGGAAATGAATCAGACAAATTAGTTTAAGAGTTGCTCATAGCAGATCAGAAACATTTTCAGCCATTCGTATGTATAAATCAATGATTGTGAAATATTGAAGCTTGTACAATAGAAAGTTTGATCTTAAACAGAGCTCCCCATGATGAGTTTGGGATACGCAATGATACTTACCAGACCGCGCCATAGACATGCCCACAAAGGCGTATTTGCGAACTAAAAAAAACCCAAACATTTGCTTTTGCGAAAACAGAGTTTCAAACTCCCTGTTAGCCGGAAACCTAATTAGGGTTTCTTCAAGCCAGTTTTGCTCTCTAGCATTTGGCTTGGAAAGATATTGTAGTTTAGTATCTTTCCAAGCCAAATTAAATGAACAAACAGGAGATTCTTGGCCCTGTTCTGATAAACATCTATACCAAACATGTGAGTCTGTGAACACTCACCAGCCATATCATTTTCACTTACTTTTTACACAATAACCCCCCACCCAAGTTGACTGATTGCAGTGGCGCTCAAATGAAGTAAAGATCATTTTCCCATATATACAATCCAATGCCCTTCCAAAAGGCACCTTCCTCAATGACCCAAAAAGCACACATCCTTTCTTACAGCATCTGTAAAATGACTGCATGTCAAGAAAACAAAAATGACTGTATGCGTTTGCTTCACGGCACGGAAGCTGCCCCCAAAACAGCAGAGACTATTCAGTGTTTCCATTCTCAAAAGCTGAGGTTAGACATGATCATAAATGAAGGTGGGCGATACGTGGGTGGACCTGCACGCTCGCTATCACACGTAAAACGGAACATGAGGTCCTACGGCTATGGCAACGATTAGGCAATAACTTTGCTGGTGTTGTGGTTTGACCTCAATTTAGTCAGTTGTCCTACAGATGAGCTTTTGTAACCAAATAGGAAAGAGACATTTAAGCAAAGCAGTTTGTGGAGCCACATTTATGCTTTGAAAGGCACGTTTGCTTGAGAAAGGTGGAGTGCCCAAAAAGATGATGTTTTGAAAAATCCCAAAGGGAAATGTATGATGGTGCCTGAGACACACGAATAAGATGGAACATGATGTCACAAGTTAGAGCATTTTACGGTCTTTTGTTTTGGCTCTAGGGGAGTTCGAAAATAGTTTGATAGGAAGAAAGACATTCACTGTCCAATTGCTGCTTTAATTTCTCCAAAAAATGGGCTGCAGACTTCTTAATCTTAATATAACCTCATGGCATTTTGTTCCAAAATGGACTAGTCCGTTGTTGGACCTAGTCTAACCCAGGGTTAAGTGATTTATCATTTTGGTACCAAAATTTCAATGTCAGAGAATGTGATTTCAAGATCATCAAAACTATGCTTTTATTTTAATTTTGTTTCAAGGTCTCTTATCCACCAGGCTCACCACCCACCTGCTTGCTACTGTGGACAGCTCACACGAACTGGCTCCAATCTGGTTTAAAAAGAAAAGAAAAGTTGCATCCATGTCATGCTCCCGCTGTCACACATACTCCCGGAAATAATTTCTTTTGATCCTTCCTGGCAATGCTACCTGCTAAGCCTGCTAGCACAGACTTTATTGACTGCATGTCTTGTGTCTGTCTGCAGCAGGAGCAAGAAGCTGCGTAATCTGGATCCTTGCAAAGAAAGCCACTCTAGATTTGAGTTACTGTTTAGGGAGTTAATGGCGAGTGGGAAGAAGCTGATTGAATGTCTGCTGTTTTTGGTGCGCATGTTTCGGTAGCGCTTACCTGAGGGGAGTAGCTGGAAAAGGTGGTGGGCAGGGTGTGGGTGGTCCAGTAGGATTTTCCGTGCCCTTCTCTTGGTTCTTGCGGTGTACAAGTCTTCGAAAGTGGGTAGGGCGGTGCTAATGATTTTTTTTCCACATTCCTAATTGTTGATTGCAGTCAGATTTTTGTCCTTTTTTTGTGCCGGCCCCAAACCAAATTGTGATGGAGGAACACAGGATTGATTTGATGACTGCTGTGTTGAACTGTCTCGGCAGCTCCCGTGACAAGCCGTGCTTCCTCCGCAGCCTCAGGAAGTACATCCTCTGCTGGGCCTTCTTCAGAATGGAGTTAAGGCTTCAAAGAAATCAGCCAGAAGATATGAGCAAAAAATTTGCACGTATCGAGACATAAAATAAGATGATTGGGTCCACGAGCAATTGAGCATACGTTCAAACACCAGAACATGTTAGTCAACAACAAAACAGGCATCTGTAGTTTACGACCCGAGAGATCCGTCGGTGCTTGACCCAGTTAAGGCTGATTACAGTGATGGATGAAAACCCATTTCTGTTCGTCCTTAGTCAGTCCTTTTATTTCATATACAGTATATATAGACGTATATATATTATTTATTTTTAAATTTTATTTCCCCGTCAATCACTGACAGACTGAATGACCTTCCATCAAAACTGACAGAATGCCCACCTCTGAAAATCATATTTGTCTACCTTTTGTGCGACTATAAACACTTGGCACAATGTTATTGTTGGTTTGTGTCTGTAAGCATGCATCCGTCAGCAACAAATGTCTATGTGGAAACCTGAACATGACCAACATTGGTTCCAGTTGGCACAATTTTTTTTTTTTTTTAGTACCGGTAATTAAAAACTTTCAGGGCATGCATTTTTGAACCACCTTTTGTGGTCGACACAACCCAGTTGAAACTTCTTCCACTATCGGAGCCAAACCACCGCAAGATTCTCATCAGTAGACATCTCCGTTCGTGTCTTCAAGACGTGGTTGCAAGTTCGATGACAAAACCGGTCGGTCGGTCGGTCGGTGAAGGCCCTCGTTATCGAGGAATACGGCCCCCAGGACAGGGCGACAGCTCCTGGTGCTTCGTTGCTGGTGCTGGTGCTCTCCGATGACTGTGGAGGCCCAGTCTTCCCCGAAAACCCTGCCCGCAGGATTGACAGAAGTGAGTTGGGGGGGCCGGGCGGTTGCAGGGCCCTCTCCTTCCTCCGCGCTCGCCGGTCCTCTTCCGCAGCGACGCGTCAAGTCTCGGAGACCCGGAGACCCCGCACAGCCCCACGCCAGGCCGCCCGATCCGCGGCCAGGTCAGCCCACTGTGCCGGGGGAATCCGGCACCGCTGAAGATGAGCCTTTAGCTGGTCTTTGAATCGTCTTTTCGGGGCACCGCAGGGACGGGTGCCCTCCAGCAACTCCGCGTAGAGGAGCTGCTTCAGGAGACGGTCGTCGCTCATCCGCTGCACGTGGCCGGCCCACCGCAGTTGGGCCAGGGTGATCATGGCCTCGATACTCATGAGGCCAGCCCGGGTGAGGATCTCATTATTAGTCAATCTCTCCTCCCAGGAAACGTTGAGGAGAGATCGGAGTCGTCCTTCGTGGAACCTCTCGAGCCTCTTGATGCTGCTCCGATAGAGGGTCCAACATTCGGCGCCATAGAGAAGGGTCGGGAGGACGACAGACTTATACACCATGATCTTCGTGTTGGTGGAAATGGCGTGATTCCTGAAGACCCGACGACTGAGACGTCCAAAGGCTGTGTGGGCGCCTGGATATGGTGAGTGAGGTCCTCCGTGAGGCCGGCGTCCTGCTGGATAATGCTGCCCAGGTAAGGGACCGCCGAGACCTGTTCGATGGGTTCGTCATCTATGGTGATTTGGGGTGGATGATGACCTTTGAGCCTAGGGATCGCAGATCTTTTGCGAAGTTGATGACAAAACCACAAAATCTTTAAACGAGCTGCAGCCTAGGATGTCCTGGGCTCAAGTGCATGTAGGGACACCCTCGTGTTTATACATGGTGTTTGTGTTGGACAATCTTTGACTAGCACAGAATCAATCAATAAATCAAACTTTATTTGTAAAGTGCATATCATACTTGACCATGGAACTTAAAGTGCTTCACATTGTTAAAAATTGTTTAGTGGAAAAACACAAACAACAATTAGGACCTGTCCTCAGACCTGAAGGCAGAGGAAGGCTCCCCTCTCCTCCATTGGGATGAACGCCAATGTACAGGCATCGAGCCACGGGTTAATACGTATGCCAACACCTGCTCAGTGCATCCTTCCATGTACAAGTCCATAGTGAAGGAGAGTCCAATCCCTCTCAAGAGGACAGGTCCCAGAGCACAAGCTACCTGTTGAGGCAAGCCCGACTATATCCAGGGGGAACCTCGCACACCAGCTCGGGCTCTTTACCTGCTAGATAGGTGTAATTCCATATCCCCAGAGCCAGCTTCTCTAGCCGGGGATCAGACCACCAAGGTCTCTGCCTCTGGCCACAGCCCAGCTCACATTGCACCTGACCCCGATGGCCCCTATGAACCCATGAGAAGGGGGACCCATGTGGTCCCTTTGAGCTAAGCCTCGCCGGGCCCATGGGTGCAGGGCCGGACACCAGGCGCAGCAAAGGTGTCCCCTCTGAGAAACCTGATCATAATCCCGATCATTTGAATTAGGTGTGTTGGAGGAGGGATACGTCTAAAACATGCTCGATAGGATCCCTTGAGGACTGGAATTGGACAACCCTTCCTTCCGGAAATGTTACTGGCCCTTGCTTCTTGACCACAAAGTCTGAAAATGCATTGTGCTTGAAATTAGATAATTTTACAATTCTATTATTTATCAGACTGAATTTCAGATTCAAAAACATCCAATTGTCACGAATTGAAGGCTTTCATTGCTTTTTATTCTGGACTATTTATTTCGTCTTGGAAATCTGTCTCGTCTCATTGAAACGTTGAAATTGACACATCTAGTAATGAAACTCATTTTTGTGTGACGGGTGATTAGAATACATGACTTCCTGTTGACTATCAGCGGCATTCTTAATGGTTTATATGCGTCGACTTTGCTGTTCCTTCCTGTCCTTTGACAATATTTCTATTTGAGGGCCACTGTTTTTTAAATAACCCCAAATATTTGTGCTGTTTGATGTGGCAATCATAGTAGGTGAGTCAAATGGACCATGGAAATGACGCTAGAAGGAAAATTCCCTTTTGGGTTGAACCGACCATATCTAGGTTGCTGATCGTCATGGGATTTCCCCTCTGAACTCAGCACAAACACGATGATTATAGAGTTATGCATTGCCCTAACCTGTGACAATGAGCCTAACCTGTGACATAACCCTCCTTTTAAATACTCTGAGCTAATATTGAGACAACATAATGGCACTCTTTATGGGGCAAATAAAGCTTTCTTGATGCGAACAAACAAATGGCCGGATCCCATTCAGTTTTGGATCAGCCTGCAGTCATTTGAGTACCAACAAAAAAGTAAACAATTCCTCTTTGAAAGGGAGATTCCTTCAGGTAATTTGTCTCGAAATATGTTTATTATGAGCACCACTATGCACTAAGTGGGTGGTATTGTTTTCGTTCTTTTTATTTAGGTGGTTTACCAACAATTTCCATGAAAGTTTGTGCACAGGCGGGAGGAGGCATAACTATTTTAGGGATATGAGGCAATGCTTTTCGATCTCCTTATTTAATAGCGACTACTAAAGATGATGTCACGTCATTCCCGCGCTTACTAAATGAACCGTCTGCTTCATGTTTCAAGTGGGATTAAAATCAAATGTAAAGACAACAACGGTTACTCAAAAAAACGTTGCAGATTCACGGACAATATCAGTGATCTCCCGGGCTCTCCGTCCCACCTGCACAGAATTTTATATTGGGCTTTTGACGACTTATAGGTCAGATGTGAGTGGATGAGCGTTCATACTGCAGACGCATCACAGACATGTCCGATTTATATCCACATGCGAAAGAGGCTCAGGAAGGATTTGAAAATGACGCAATTGTACGGTTCACACTGCTTGAAAATATCCGATGTGTGACCTATGGGGCAAAACGAAAAAAAAAATGGAATTGAAGTGAGATTCCACTGCTTTGCTAAACTGACGACCCGAGTTCAGAAGGGGGGTAAGTTAAAATTCTAATTTAAAGGTAACGATTTTGTGATTGTTCTTTTGTGTATCAGGCGCCCACAAATAAAATGTATTACTATGAGCCCAGTTTTACAGATTTTTTTTGCCATCTGATGACAAAGTGTGCATATCATGAAAAAAATCAGCCACGCAGATGCATACACAAAACATCCCACTTGTTCAAATCGTTTGCTAGCAATACCACAGAAATGGAGCGCCGCCGTGTGTTTGTTTTAAAAAAAGGTTGTCCCATAACCCCTTTCTTATCTTAAGTCAACAGTCTCAAACTTGGGCCTTAAACTGGACAGTGATTTCAAACTCGATCGGCAAATTGGTGCCGTTGTTAAATCCAGCTTCTTTCACCTTAGACAGCTGGCCAAAATAAAACCTCTCCTCTCACATGAACACTTTGAGACAGTAATTCATGCCTTTGTCACATCCCGGCTCGATTACTGCAATGCCCTTTACTTTGGAGTCAGCCAGTCCTCCATTAAGCGCCTTCAGCTGGTCCAGAATGCCGCTGCTCGCCTCTTGACTCGTACTCGTAAGAGGGAGCATATAACTCCTACTCTGGCATCCCTTCACTGGCTCCCCATACATTTTAGAGTTATTTTCAAGATCCTCTTATTTGTTTTCAAATCTCAGAATAATCTCGCACCACCTTATCTCTCTGAGCTCATCCGCCCCTACACACCTGCCCGGCGCCTCAGGTCTGCGGACCAGACATTATTAGAAGTACCAAGAACTAAACTGAGGCTCAGAGGGGATTGAGCCTTTTCTGTTGCTAGTCCCTCTCTCTGGAATGACCTCCCACTGAACATTCGGCAAGCCTCCTCGCTGCCTATCTTCAAAACCCTCCTCAAAACTCACTTGTATTCTTTGGCATTCGACTCAGCTTGACTTAGATTTGTTCTTGGTTTTACTGTTTGGTGCTTTCTACTGTCTTGTCTTACTGTTTATTGTGCATGTTATATTGCTCCATGCGCAGCACTTTGTATGCAGCGATGGCTGTTTGAAAGTGCTCTATAAATACAGTCGACTTGACTTTCACAGACTTAGCAATTTTTATTTCAAACACGCACGATAAATATTAAAAAAATAAGTAGAATAATAGACAAACAGAAACATTTGCAAAAGAGAAAACATTTTAATGACATACCCTTACTCGTACTGTACCTCATTATTCACAAATAAAAACCCCATGGCATTATCTGGAAAATGCTGTTTTAGGTATTTAGTCGATATTGCAAATATTTTCGAACGACTTTGAGTCAAAATGTTCTTTCCCAAATTGGCAGTTCCAGGCTTCCGGCCTTATGTTTGTGTATCATGCTTTTATTGGGGGGAAAACCCCCCCTGAGAGAACCTCTCAAGTAAATAAAGTTAGCAAATTCGTCCACCCGCAAACTTCCCACCCCCACCACCATCCCAACATATTGGTCATGCCACCCCTTAGCTCCGGGAAAGAAAAAAATCCTGGCGCCGTGCCCGGGTAAAGGAAACATTGTCAATTCCGGCGGCGTGTGTGCGGAGAAGCGATTGAGGTCTCCCTGTGGTAGCAAGCCTGCCATTAAAGACCAAAATCATCCGGTTGGACTTTCAAAGTAAAATCAACTTACTACAGTAGGTATTTCATTTGACTTGAATTACATGTTCACCCGGTGAAATTTCAAGATTTAGGTAGACAGGATCACACATATTTTAGCGCTGTTGGTTAATGCTTACGTGACAAAGCAGATGCTCAAGGATCAGGGTATGGATGTCGAACTGGTAAGATGTTGTAGTTCAGATGCTTCTATTGGGTTACATATCAGGTTACATACAATTTATACATAAAGTCTTATTCAAATAAAAATTACAATTGCTGCTTTATATTTGGAAAAAACAAGTGTTCAATTGTCAACTCTTGGATTTAATTAGAGTTCTCCTCCCAAACAAACGCCATTTAAAATATGAAATGTGTATTTTGGAAGTCCTCTGCCGTGACTGGGCTCAATACTCCTCTTAAGGCTGAACCGTGAGCAATGCGTTGATTTTAATAGCAGACCGGATGTGGGATGTGATCTCAAAACTTGACGTCTCCAGAGACAGGACAACGTGTTGCGCTCTTTTCTACTCGGCAGTCTCTGTACACGGGCATGAGCGTGGAGAGCAAGTGATGACAATCCCTTCAATGAACTCTTTGGAGGCTATTTATTGATCGGATTTTCTATCATCTCACTCAGCCAGCACTGGAGCCGGGCGCACCTGACAGAAGTGTGACGGCATTGGGGATTAAAGACCGGTAAAAGGTGCGCGTATAGGTGTTTTACGTTTAGGTTTCACTTTCGTCAGGTGAAATTGTGACTTATTTGGTATGAATGGGGTTTAAATGCGTAAACACGGTGTTGAGCATGGATTTAGCAACCACGATTTACAACATTCTCGGCAGCTGTGATGTGACCCAAGTTCAAAGTGTATAATACATATATTTGTATATTGCTTAAATACCTGCTCGACGTGATAACCAATTTCCTGATTAATTGACTGTGAAGAATAATTTGTCGAGTTGGTTGTGTGGAATTGGATATTGATTTAAATGTGTCATTTGAGACATTGGAGCGCCCTGTTTGGCTAATAGGTTGTCATTTCATTTGCTGCTGATTCTCAATTACGTTTTTTTTCACTTAGTGAAAGTGTTGAAGCATTTGGATATTGTTGTGAAAAAAGGCTATCCTAAAATAACAGATTTCAATGTGGGTAATGGAATGAAATACCTGACTAAAGTTTTTACCACACAATGTAAAAAAAAAAGGAAAATTAGGAATATAGAAAAAATCACCCCTGTGGTTGGCTGGCAAACTAATTCAGGGTGTACTGCCCAAAGGGACTTGGGATAGGCGAAAGCATGCCCGCGACCCTCTTGAGGAAAAGCAGACTAGAAAATGGATGAATGCGTGGAAAAATACTCATTTTGGTCAATCAAGAAAATGTAATGTAATGTCGTGTATTGATTCCTGATGTTGTTTTGATCATCCATCTTTTCTAACACATCATGAAAGAGCTGTCATCGTAAAATGGCTTCCTTGTTACCCCCTGCCATCACTGCTTTGTCATAAAATCATGATGGGGTAAGCATTAGCATTCCGTGCCGTTCATTTGAGTGTTCCCAAATTCAAATGAAAATGAACATATTTTTTGGGGTGAAAATGACACCATCAAGTGGCAAAACACTAAGAAGTGGTATAAAATGCTAACACTGTACTGTTATTCTTTATCATCTGACAAAATGTTCCAAGTCCCAAATTATGAGGACCTTTTCAGTACAGGTATAGCCAGCAGACTAAACTACAAACGACCAATTTTACCCTTGAATGTGGGTCAGCCAATTGACCAGCACGTCTACAATAAACCTGCGGTGTTTGCTTCGTTCGTGCGCAAGAGGGAGCGAGAGTTATGCCCAGGGACGTGCTGGGACCAAAATTTGGCCCTGGAATATTTGTCGATGGCGGTTGTTCCTCGACGGAGGATGGAGGGGCGTTTGCTGTGACGCAGTCATGTGCTGAAAAGTTATTGTTGACGGGGGGTATGTCTGTCATGTGCTGAAAGGTTGTCGTCGATGGGCCGTGGCATGGGGAGCGGGGGGCAGGGGGAGGGGGGACGTCTACTAGCAGCTTTGATGGCAAGTACTGGCCTGAAAATGCACTGCCCGTTCTGGAAAATTAACATATTTTCCCGAAATTCCTGATTGTGCCTGCCTGCTCATTGTACCCTGAGCATGGATCAGGTCCTGGATGAGAAAAGTGTTGCCATGGTGGAGAAACCTCCTTACTCACGTGACCTGGCGCCGTGTGATTTTTGTTTCTCGTTTTACCCCAAAATTCATGAGGGCCAACAAGGGGACCTCTTTTGAAACCAACATCAAGATAGCCGTGATGACGACACAGCAGAAGATCCTCGAAGAATCCTTTCAGGAGTGCATGGAGGCATGATCTAGAAAGCTAGGAAGTGTTGCTGTCAGAATATGAAATGCATCTATTGTGACACCGCTCCTGGAATGACTTTTTCAGATTAGGCTGGAACATGTTTGGAATGGTGCTTGAGTTTCTTCCTTATCTTAATCATTTCCTACTTTCCTGCGTCATTTCCAAACAAAAGAAAACTTAAAATGTATGAATCATGTTTGAATGTTTGAATGTATCACTGTGTGTGATTAAACCATCAACAGTCATTTGATGATTCATTGAGCAACAGGCTCATTACCACATCTTACTCTCGCTCTCCTTTTCAACCTAGCAGGGAGTCATTAGTCATGTTAACACTGAGATTCAGGAATGTCAGTGTGGAAATGACACCTCAAGAATGCTACTTTGTTGTTTTATAAGCCGTCGAGTTGCATTATCCTTGTATCGTAATTGCAGGAAAGGTGGCACTGGAGACCGCTGATATTCTACTTTCTTCACGGTCTCCTTTTTACAAGACATAGGCATGGTGAAATCAACTGAATTAGGTGGCACATGGAAAAATGATTCATTACCTTTTAACTTTGGGCTTTTAACAGCAAAAGGTGTTCTTTGCATTTAAGCCATCCCCAAGAACAAGTGGTCTGTCATCTAATGTGTCAGCACCTTGGGCAATGGAATGGAACTGACAACTTGCCATATCACTTTGGAGCAATTGAAGGGAAAATCTGTGCTTTGAAGATGCAAAATCCACAAGCAAAGGTTGCCCTAAAGTCAGGTCTTCAAGTCAGTCACGCTGGAGGCAAACAGGGCACCTTCTTGCTGTGAGCCAAAAATGATGACCAGTCTGCCATCATCCAGGCATCCATTTGTAGATTTATCTTGTTCGGGGTCGAGGGTGAGCCGCAGCCGACCCCTTTTGACTGCACCCTGAATTGGCCACCAGTCCATCACAAGGCCCATACGTAGCCCATCCACACTCAGACCGTCAATGAGCGGGACCTGAATCCATGTTGCCGGCACGGAGGTCAGACGAGTGAAGCACTACGCCATCAGTGAGCAGTGGGCCACTATGTTGCCAAAATGAGAACGTATTGGATTGGTAAATAGTCGGTACTCGAAATGAAATCAAAATAATAATAATAATAATACATTTTATTTGAAAGCGCTTTTCATCACACTCAAAGACACTTTAAACACAGGATAAAAATGTGCATTTAAAACAAGCATACATAATTTACAAAGCACATTTAGATGAACAAAAGAAAAATGGGTAAAAGATTAAAAGGTATTAAAAGCATAGCGGAACAGGTGAGTTTTTAGGGATGATTTGAAGGATTGGAGGTCAGTACAGTTGCGGATGTGTTGTGGTAGAGCGTTCCAGAGGGTGGGGGCGGCGACAGAGAAGGCTCGGTCCCCCCAGGTTTTGAGCTTGGTCACAGGGATGGCGAGGAGTTTTGTGTTTGAGGAGCGGAGATTGCGGGAAGGAGTGTATTGGTAAAGAAGGTCGGAAAGATAGGAGGGGGCCTGATTGTGAAGGGCTTTATAGGTGAGTAGGAGCAGTTTAAATTGAATACGCTGGGGAACGGGGAGCCAGTGGAGGTTTTTAAGGACGGGGGTGATGTGATCACGAGTGCGGGTGTGGGTGAGTAGGCGGGCGGTGGCATTCTGGATGTACTGTAGTTTATTGAGGAGTTTGGAGGTTGTACCATAGAGAATGCTATTGCAGTAGTCAAGGCGGGAGGTGATGAAGGCGTGGATGAGGGTTTGAGCAGCGTTGAAAGAAAGTGATGGGCGGAGACCAGAAATGTTTTTGAGGTGGAAGAAAGCAGTTTTGGTGGTTTGGGCGATGTGTTGATCGAAAGAGAGGTTATTATCAAAAAGGACACCGAGGTTGCGACAGTGAGAGGAGGGGGACTGGGTGAAGTTATCTATAGTGAGGGTAAAGTTGGTGGTTGTTTGGGTGAGGGACCGAGGACCGATTACAAGCAGTTGAGATTTAGTACAGTTAAGAGTGAGAAAGTTTGTTTGCAACCAGGATTTGAAATCTGAAAGACAGTTAGACAGGGTGGAGTGGATTGTTGGGGTAAATGATTTGGTGGATTTGTACAATTGGACATCATCAGCGTAGCGGTGGAACTGGAGACCATGATGACGTATGATTTGGCCGAGGGGTAAAAGATAGAGAATGAAGAGAAGAGGACTAAGCACAGAACCATGGGGGACACCTTGGGACAGTGGAGCAGTGTAGGAAGAGCAGTTGTTTATGTGTATGAATTGTTTCCTGTCTGTGAGATATGAGTGTAGCCAGGTAAGGGCTTTGTCGGTGATGTTTAGGGATTGTAGGCGAGAGAGTAGGATGGAATGGTTGATGGTTTCAAAGGCATCTGTAAGGTCAAGAAGGATGAGGATGGAGAGTAGGCCGGAGTCAGAGGCGAGGAGGAGGTCATTGGTGATTTTAAGGAGGGCTGTTTCAGTGCTGTGTTGTGTGCGGAATCCAGATTGAAATTGTTCAAAAAGTTGGTTGTTGTTTAGGTAGGTTTTAATTTGAGATGTGACGGCACGTTCTATGACTTTAGACAGAAAGGGGAGGTTGGAGATGGGTCGAAAGTTGCTCATGATGTCAGGGTTGAGTCCGGGTTTTTTGATGATGGGGGTTACGGCAGCCAGTTTGAGTGAGGAGGGGACATAGGCAAAGTTGAGGGAGGAGTTGACAATGTTCATGACGAGGTGGGAGATGGTGGGAAAGCAGTGCTTGAGGGGGGGACAGGTGAGGTGGTGAGTGAACTGTAGAGGATGTCGATTTTGGATTGAAAGTGGGATAGGAATAAATTGCATTTGTCAACGGTGAAAGAGGTTGAAATATTGTCGCTGGGTTTGAGGAGTTTGTTGACGGTGGAGAAGAGAGCCTTTTGGTTGTTGGAGTCGGTGTGGATAAGGTTGGAGTAGTAGGTGGAACGGCTGGAGTTGAGTGCGGTCTTGTATAACTGAAGGTGATCCGTGTAGGCGAGGAGATGAACAGTTAAACCAGATTTTTTTATAGAGTCTTTCTAGCTGGCGTTTTCGGGTTTTAAGTTTGCGGAGTTCTGGGGTGTATCGGGGGGCTGAGTGAGTGAAGGAGACAGATTTGGTTTTGATGGGGACGAGTTGGTTAAGACAGGAGGAGAGAGTGCTGTTGTAGTAGTTGATGAGAACAGTGGGGTCATGGGACAGTGGAGGAGGTAGTATGGACAAGTGGTTGAGGACGGATGTAGAGAAGTCAGTTGGGGAAACGGATTTGAGGTTTCTGAATGATATGGTGCGCTTTACCTTGGAAATGGGGGTAGGGAGGTGGAGGTCCATAGTGATAGCCAGGTGAATCGGAAATGTTAAGGTTGGTGCTAGAGAGTTTTTCAATGGTGAGACTGGTGGAATAGACCAAATCCAGAGTGTGACCGTGGGTGTGGGTGGGGAAGTTGACATGTTGAGTGAAGTTAAGGCAGTCCAAAAGGTCAAGAAATTCAGAGGCATGTTTGCAGTTGGTGTTGTCGATGTGGAAGTTAAAGTCGCCAAGGAGCAGAGTGAAAGGTGAGATAGGTGAAAGCTGTGTGACAAAATCTGAGAAGTCTGATAAAAAATGATGGGTTGAATTTTGGGGGACGGTAAATGACAGCAATGACCAGGGGGGCGGGACCAGGGAATTTGAAGGTGATGTGTTCAAAGGACTCAGTGGGTGAGGTGGAAATAGTGCTGATTTTAAACTCTATTTTATGGACTAATGCCACCCCACCACCTCGGCCGGTGAGGCGGGGCTTGTCGATGTAGGTGTAACCAGGTGGGGTGGCTTGGTTGAGTGAGAAGTAGTCCAGGTGTTTGTGCCAGGTTTCGGTGATAAAGAGGAAATCCAGGTTATTGTCAGTTATGAATTCGTGTAAGACGAGTGCTTTGTTGTTGAGTGAGCGGGTGTTAAATCGAGCCAGTTTGAGGATTTTGTGGTGTGTGGGTGACAGTGTGGATTGGGGGAGTGGGCGGAGGTTGGTATTTGATATTTTAAAATATTTTCTCTTGTTATCATAGTAGTAAGGGTGTCTTGCTGTGATGATGGATTGAATGGGGTAGAGGGCAGCAGGATCAGGATGAGACGGTGACAACTGGGGCCTGTAGAGGGGACTATGGCAAGCTGAAGTGCCGGGTGTTGGTAAAGTGGAGGAAGGGGAAGGTGCAGGTGTGTGATTTGTGATTAGTCAGCTTGTGGAGTGGTGGACAGCATGCTGGACATTTGCTGCCATTATTCTGCTGCCTAATTTGTTGGGGTGAAAACCGTCCGCCTTTAAAAGGGATGGACGGCGCCAAAATATATCAAAATTGTCAATGAAGCCCACATTATGTGTCCTGCAGGCAGTTTGGAGCCAGGTGTGGAGGCTAAGAATGCGGCTGAAAATGCCCATGCCACGGTGCGGAGAGAGTGGGCCGCTAATGAAAATTGGATTTCCCGGTCGAGTTAAGGAACTGAAGAAGTTTGTTGAAGTGACCTTTGGTGATTTCTGACTGCCGGTGGGATGCATCAACGCAGCCTACATGTACAATAATTCGATGGACAGATGGTGGGAGTGGATGAAGCAGACTGGGGAGTTTTGCGAGGATGATGGGAACAGTGGCTCCGGGGAAGCAGTGTGTTGTTGCGTTGAAGAATCGGAGGTTTCGCGTTATGGAGTCACCAACAATCAGGGTGGTCGGAGGAAAAAGGGGGCGAAGTGGACAGGCAGGGGTGAGTGAAGGGAGAGTGGATCCTGGCGCAGGTTCAGTCTGTGGCGGTGAAGTGAAGGGGGAAGTGCGCGGGAGCAGACCAGGGACAGTGTGCTGCGGGGCCGGAGTGAACTGCGGTGAGCAATGGAGGAGAAAGGGTGGACAGGATTTTCTGACACAGGTTCGTGGGGGGTGGAGCTGGACATGAACCTGGGTTTGGCACCCAGTCGTGCCCAGGTGTCATCTGGATCGACGAGTGGCAGGGAGTCTTCGGGTGCGGGATCAGGAGTGGTGATCTTGTCAACTGTGGGAGAAGCAGGTTTGGCGGCAGCAGCTGTGTTGGTGAAAGATGGCAATCTGGTTGTCCAGGACCGAAGATGATTGTGTCCATCTGCAGCTCAGCATCTCGGATATGGTGAAGTGTGGAGATTCTCTGCTCCAGTTCAGCAATGTTTTTGGCAAGGCGGATGCAGCTGCTGCAGCCAGACGGAGAGGCAAGAGGAGGCAGGCGTAGAGTATGGTGTAGGTCGACTGGTGTTTTAGCTAGCAGTGGGTGGTCTGGCTTGCAGCGAGTGGTTTGGCTAGCAGCGGGTGGTTTGGCTAGCAGCAGGTTTAGCATGCAGCAGATCGTTTGGCGAGCAATATGTCGTTTGGCTTCCACCGTTGAGCGAGTTGGTTCGTGCTCTCTCTCGCCGTTCGTCGTCGTTCGGTGGCTCGCTAGCTGGTGCTCTCCCTCGCCGATTCGCCGTCGCCCGGTAGCTCTCGCCGTTCGGTGGCTCGCTAGCTGGTGCTCTCTCTCGCCGTTCGCCGTCGTTCGGTGGCTCGCTAGCTGGTGCTGTGGCTCGCTAGCTGGTATCTAAATTTTAAAGAATATAAAATAATAAAAATAATTACAGAATTAAGGCGGCACGGTGGTCGCCTGGCCCGAACGTCCACCTCACAGTGCAGAGGTGATGGGATTAATTCCGCGCTCTGGCCTTCATACATTGCCTGCGTGCGTGGGTTTTCTCCAGGTACTCTGGTTTCTTCCCACATTCAAAAAACATGCATGGCAGGTTAACGACCCTCATGAGGATAAGCTGATTCAAAAATGGATGGATGTATTGTATAACTGAAAAAAAAATCAATTAGATACATTTTTCCCCACTCTGTGCAGGAGATAGAGACCGAGCCAGGCTGCGAATAAACTGCCTTTAAGTAATTGACAGCCATCATAATTGAAATGGAAAAAAAAAAGTTTTTTTTAAACCCAAACCATTCCTCAACAAGCATAGAATTACTGCATATTAATAGTTGCCGAACCACAGGTATGCGGGTGTTTGCTCTACAGTACTGTACTACAAACTATTTCCACAAGAAAGATTAACATGCTGAACATGTTCACCATTTCCTGTAGACAAGAAAAACTATTTGCAACCATTAAAACTGTTGGCAAACAAATTTGTGACTGTTTGCGACCTTGAATGAACTTTGTAACCCTTTCCAAAGTGAGCAACGTCAATTGCATTATTTATCATCTATTTTCATATGAACGTATATTATAATTAGGACTTTAATACTGCACTAGCGTAGATTACTGATGCTAAGCTTTGACTTGAATACAAATTTGGGTTACATCTCCAATGCAGGGCCAGTCAAATATTTAACATGCGTTCCAGGTCGGACTTGTGCTCTATTAAGAAAAGAACATTATTTGCCTGCATCAGGAATGTTATTACATGGTGTGTAAACACAACTTTCAGCCAGTGCCATTTAAACAGCCTCTCACCTGAAATATGATATTGGCATTTTGATGTCATAATAATCTTTTAAGAGGTACCAAACGCCACCAGTTAATATGCACGTTCACCGAACCCTTCATGAGTAAAACATTTTTTAAATGTCTTTTTTTTTTTTTTTACAAATTTAAGAGATTTTAAAAAACAATACATTTATTAAAAACTGAAAAAAATACATAAAACCTCAAGGGATAAGTGTACTTTTTAAAAAATTGTACGACAGTCACACATGGACTACGAAGCGAACTACATTTCCCACAGCACTGATTGGACAAGCAATGTCATGTGATCATCTGCAGCCAGTGATGGCTGAGTGGGCGTGTCATAACTAATTGACATGTTGAGTCGGGTGTCTTGCCCTCCATGGCAGAGGCTCCGTTGAACCCCTGAGACCAACTCACCGAACCCCGTGGGTTCCATCGAACCCAGGTTAAGAACCACTGATCTCGACTATTAAACCTTCTACGGTCTGCCGCTTTTGTTTGCTAAAAAAAAAATGTGTTGGTTGTTATTTTAAAAAAATGATGACCAATTTCCAGAAGACTGTTGCCTATGGATGACAGATTTGCGACTCCGTTAACTGATGATTATATTTCTTTATGAAGAAGCAGGAATTTATTTTGACGGCTCACGGTTTAAATCGATTTTTATTGGGGCCAGTCAGGGCAGTCACTCATTACAACTGGCCGCAGTTTGGAAATTTGCTTGCTGTGTTTGGCAGTCGGCATCCACTTTCCAATGCCAACATCCGCCGACAAGAATGGAGTGGTACAATTTTGCTCGCTGCGTCATCTTCGTTCAATCGAGGAGACTAGTTAAGGTTCCATTTCCACCGTGGCAGTCACGGCAGCCCCGTGTGCGTGTGTAGTGGGATTTTGACAACCCCCCCCCCCCCCAACCCCCATATTTAAGTCCTGCAAAATTTTATTTCTGCCTATCACGCCGTCTCTGAATGGCCGTGTTGGGAACGGGGCTGCCTGAGTCCCGGAGGATCAAAGGGCCACTTTGCGTCCGGCTGCGGTCTACCACGGATGTCGGTTTATTGCCTCCATAACTACAATGTTCGGATGGGTTTCCTTACGTTTTTTCCCATTCTGTTCTCTGGAACATGGACACCAGGCATTTTGGGAGTGCTTTTGTTGTGCCAACAGAGTCGAATGAATCTCATGGCACGGCTCCAGTATATGGTGCCCGCATGCCCCTGTACGTGTCATGTACAGTACTTTGCTGCACAATAATTGTTTTGTCATATTAGCTTTTGGCAAATATTGTTACAAATCCTTCTCATCTCAAAATATGTAAAAGAGACTGCTATTTACATCTCTCTCTCTCTCTCTCTCTCTCACACACACACGGACACACATGCACATACATTTGTGAGTGTAAAAAAAAAATTGGGCCACCTGCATTCATTCCGCCTTACGAGGGCCGACTGGATTTTGTTTTTGCACCGTGACTGTCGTGGCGAATTTGTTTTGACAATTTAAATATCAACCATGAATCCACAGCAATCATGACCTGTAATGTATGTCCAAAAATAAATTACTTATGTATACAGTCAATCAGTGCTTTTGATGTTTGCCCACACTGTGTGAGCTTTATGCTCAACACACAAGTCGGCATTTCCTGTAGGCTATTAGACATGACACTTGCCTTTAAAAATGTCCATTTGGAGAACATAAAATGTTGGATTGCTCTTCCATTTTGAAGCGCTGCATTCATAATGTCCTGTTTTTCTCGAGCAAACCAGATCACAGCGGCGTGCCCTTCCATGATCCATCTGTTGTTGTTGTGAATAGTGTTGAAAATTACCCAGACTAATCAATCTAAACACATCAAAAGCTGAGAAAATCGGGAGTACTGGAACATCAAACTCAGATGGAATAATCATGAAACCGTTAGCTAACCAGTTAATTCACCTGTGGGCCAACAGAACTGCGTCATTGCGTTGATCTAAATATAATAGCAAAGATGTCAAACAGGAAAACGTTTCGCCCTCATTTCGGACCAATGGACTCCATGTACGGCAGCTCGTTACCCATTTCTGGTAGGAAGATTTGGAGACGCTTGTTTCAAGTTTCCGGAACACCATCGTGAAGAAAAATAACCTCATGTGGGTTTTTATAAAAAGTATATTGTGTAGCTTGGAGCTAGTGCTTTTTAATGGGAAAATGTCATCTGAGGTTTGAAAGACGAAGCAATTGCTCCTCCTAGCCAACTCTGTGGCATGCCGGCTTTCTGTTGTTGTTGAGAGAACGTCTATAAATTTGGCAAGACAGTTTATCTATTGGGGGCGGCCCGGTAGTCCAGTGGTTAGCACGTGGGCTTCACAGTGCAGAGGTACTGGGTTCGATTCCAGCTCCGGCCTCCCTGTGTGGAGTTTGCATGTTCTCCCCGGGCCTGCGTGGGTTTTCTCCGGGTGCTCCGGTTTCCTCCCACATTCCAAAAACATGCATGGCAGGCTTATTGGACGCTCTAAATTGTCCCTAGGTGTGAGTGTGAGCGTGGATGGTTGTTCGTCTCTGTGTGCCCTGCGATTGGCTGGCAACCGGTTCAGGGTGTCCCCCGCCTACTGCCCGGAGACAGCTGGGATAGGCTCCAGCACCCCCCGCGACCCTAGTGAGGATCAAGCGGTTAGGAAGATGAATGAATGAATGAATGAATGAGTTTATCTATTGCAAAATTGGACTATTTCTCAGTGGCTAGATATTTGGACAGTTTGATTGTTTTGTAGCTTTGCCACCTTTAAATGTTAAGAAAATAATAAAAGCAATATTTCTCACCAGATCATCTCAAAATCATGTGATCACCCCCCAATTTTCAATCACATGATCAGATCGGGACATCCTTCGTTAAAACCAGTGGCGTTTCTAGGCATAAATCTCTACTGGGGCACAGGCCCCCTACTATAGTTGTCCTCAACCACAGGTCTGCGGCCTGGACATATTCAGTAGCAGAGCATATATGCCCCAATTGTACGTGATCACCAGGGTTAATATTCAAGTAATGTACTGGTAATTTGAATACTTTGATTCCTTTTGGATTGCTCCCTATCAAATATGCTTATAAAAATCAACACCAAAAAAAAGCAACCAAAAAAAAATCTATATGAGATATATTTTTAGATATTTGTCTTGTCTTTTCTGTCCTAGGGGGGTTTCATATGCATGGTTTTTGGAATGTTGGAAGAAGCCTGAGCATCTGCAATTTAAATCAAAAGCACATAAACTGTGAAGGAAACGTGCTAACCACTTGTGCACCATGCTGCAAAGACGGACGGAGGAATAGATGGATAAGTAGATGGATTGCAGGATAGATGTTTGGAAGGTGAGACGACCACGTGAAACAATGGCAGTTTTCAAAGTGTCCATGAAGGCAACACCTCACTTATATAAATAAATAAATAGATCAATAGATTCCACTTGAAACAATCGGTGGGTGCATAAGGGAAGATTTTTATGAATGCTCTTGAATGCAACATGTTTTTGATGGACATCGAATGAGGGAAATTAGTTTCACTAGCTTGATAAAGTTTTTCAAACCTGACCACATGACCAATGTTTGTTCCAAGTGAAAGGTAAAAAAGGACAAGTGAGCTTCAATCTCCCATTTCATACACACCCGCACACACACACACACACAAATACACACGTGTGCACAATCACATGTTTGTAACTTTGATACTGTGATATGTGATGTGTCCACAGCGAATAAAAATGCCCCCCCCCCCCCCCCCCCCCCGCGGGACGACAAATTTAACAGATGCGATTGATATGGCATTTAAATAATAAAGCTGTGGGTGATTCATGATGGGAATTAGTTAAGTATTTACTTAGAAGTTGCGGCCATTGTGTTAGCCCCATGAGCTCCTCATATCGTAACAAACAATCCGTATGAGTTCAACAGCTTGAACGTATCTTAATAAATGTCATTGACAATGAATTAACAAATCCTCCAGCGAATATGATGCAAAAAAGATACTTTCTCATTCAGGCCGCTTCTATCCTGCCTGGAGGAACTCAAAACCTGGATGGCACACATTTTCTTGAATTTCAATGAAAATAAGACAGAGGTGATATTGTTTGGTCCCAGTGGCCCTTGTACATCCCATCCTGTAGACTTGGGCCCCCTGTTGCCTTATCTTTAGTCATTAGTCTCAAACTTGGGCCTTAAACTGGACAGTGATTTCAAACTCGATCGGCAAATTGGTGCCATTGTTAAATCCAGCTTCTTTCACCTTAGACAGATGGCCAAAATAAAACCTTTCCTCTCACATGAACACTTTGAGACAGTAATTCATGCCTTTGTCACATCCCGGCTCGATTACTGCAATGCCCTTTACTTTGGAGTCAGCCAGTCCTCCATTAAGCGCCTTCAGCTAGTCCAGAATACCGCTGCCCGCCTCTTGACTGGTACTTGTAAGAGGGAGCACATAACTCCTACTCTGGCATCCCTTCACTGGCTCCCCATTCATTTTAGCGTTATTTTCAAGATCCTCCTCTTTGTTTTCAGATCTCTGAATAATCTCGCGCCACCTTACCTCTCTGAGCTCATCCGCCCATACACAGTGACCTGTCTCATTTACGTAATCTTTGGCCAAGAAAAGCAGTTATCCACTTAACTCAGGGAAATTGGCCAATCAATTAAGAGTGGGTGATCGGGGACTCGACTGCGCCATCTCACTTCCTGCATTACAAATGTAATCCTGTAAAATAATCCACATTTTAAAATTTTTTCCTGTAATCTGATTCTATATATTTTTTCTGGAACGGAATACATCCATCCATATCTGAACCGCTTCCCCTCTCGAGGGTCGCGGGCGTGCTGGAGCCTATCCCAGCCGTCTTGGGGCAGTAGTAACCCCCCAAGCCCCCCACTCCCGAACTGGTTGCCAGCCAATTGGCAGTGCACTTATAGACAACCAACCGTTCACACTCTCAATCACCAGTCAACCACTGTGGCGCCTAACCTTTTCGTATTCAGATACCCCACTGAAAATGCTATTGAATAATCGGGTATTCAGATAAAAATAAAAAATGTATAAATTAATAATAAATATCAACTGCACCACACTATTTTCCTCTTTTGAAAAATGAGTAAGATTTTAGATAAATTGCTACGCATTTTTAAAAGAAATGTCATTGAATCAATCAACAAACAGTCCAACATTTTATTATTAATTGGCAAAGTTTTTTAGCATGTTCATATCAATTCAGTAAATCAATAATCATTTACAAATGTAATTTCCATATTTAAACAACTCTCTCCCCCATAGATATCGGTATATATAAGTGACGTCTGAACCACAGTAGCGATTTTGCAGGTCAAGTCAAGTCAACAGTATTTATAGAGCACTTTCAAACAGCCATCGCTGCATACAAAGTGCTGTACATGGAGCGATTTAACATGCACAATAAACAGTAAGACAAATCTGTAATAAAGGCGGTAGAAAGCACCAAGCAGTAAAATCAAGAACAAATCTAAGTCATGCTGAGTCGAACGCCAAAGAAGACAAGTGAGTTTTGAGGAGGGCTTTAAAGATGGGCAGCGAGGAGGCTTGCTGAATGTTCAGTGGGAGGTCATTCCAGAGAGAGGCACCAGCAACAGAAAAGGCTCGATCCCCTCTGAGCCTCAGTTTAGTTCTTGATACTTCTAACAAAGACTGGTCCACAGACCTGAGGCAGGTGTGTAGGAGAGGTAAGGTGGCGCGAGATTATTCAGAGATTTGAAAACAAAGAGGAGGATCTTGAAAATAACTCTAAAATAAATGCGGAGCCAGTGAAGGGATGCCAGAGTAGGAGTTATGTGCTCCCTATTACGAGTACCAGTCAAGAGGCGAGCAGCGGCATTCTGGACCAGCTGAAGGCGCTTAATGGAGGACTGGCTGACTCCAAAGTAAAGGGCATTGCAGTAATCGAGCCGGGATGTGACAAAGGCATGTGAGAACTACGGTGAGCCTTGTTTGTGAAAAAATATCAGTAGGAACGGCAACTGTGTTAGACTGTCAGCATCAAGGTTTGCCGAGTCATTGAGGTCAATCAAAATTGCCTTTGAAAAGAAATCCAGCGGCTAACGCTGGAGCCACTGCTAAGCTGGCAACAGGGGGTGTACAATACACTCTCAGTTTTTTAGCACCATTAATTCACGATTGAACGTTATTTCAGGACATATACGTCTGGGATCACCAACATGGCGCCCGTGGCCACCAGGTCGCTCTGAAGGACCTTATCAGTATCCTACGGGCATGTTCCAAAAATATTAGCATTAGCGGAGGAGGGTAGGGGAAGGGAGCGTCCGCAGCAAGCAGGTCGCAAATTAATTAATGTTGGGAACATTGGGTGGATGCGACATATTAAAACTTCGCATTCCCATTCCGAGGGCCAGACGGCACCTCATACTGGGGTCCAGCTCTTGAAAACTGGGGCATGTGACCCAGTAAAAGTGGTCCAGTGACCAGTGTTCTAAATTAACTTTTTTGAATACCAATGTGGCTGGTGACTGAAGTTCACAGCCGATCAGAATATCCACTCGTCATTTTTTTTTCTTTTTAAACTTCAGCTCTGCTCTTGTCATCCGCCAATACTGTACCTTTCTTGCGCTGGTCGCCTTTCACTTTTTCACCAAAAATTTGTCATGTTTTTTTTTGAATACCGGAATTAATATAAAATGGGTTAACTTTGATTTATAATTTATAGATTTATTTATTTTTTTACTTTAACTGCAGTGCTTTCTTTTGAAAAGACTCATGGAAATAAATTCAGACATGAGTGGAAATGAGTATCCACTACATCAGGGGTGCCCATTAGGTAGATCCTGATCTACCAGTAGATCTAAGACGGGTCCCAAGTAGATCCGAGGAGTGTCGAGGAGAAAAAAACAAAAAAACAACCATTTGTGTGTCGTTGTACATGTTAGTAATATATATGTTTTGTGTTAATGTATGCTGCACCCTAATCATCCTATCAGTCTCATTTTCACCAAAAAATGTTTTAAAAATAAAATAAAGCAGGTAAATCTTGAATTTACAGTGGGGCGTGATTACGTCACTGGAAGTTGTTTGCGCTCAGCAGTCTGCAATTGCAGCTTGTAATAAGAGCTGTTGCGCTCTATCTTTTATCATCATTATTCTCATTCAAAGTTTGCTTCGTGTACAATTCACCGAGGGCACGAGCAAAGAATAGGAATCTCGGAGGGCCCAGGGAAGTACTTTAAAACTGTACGTGTGAGCTACGATAGTTAACAGGTTGAAAAAGTGCATTGCATGCCTCCGTTTCAGGCTGTTTCTCATCAGGGCGTGCATGTGTGCGTGTGTGTGCACGCGCGTGCCCGTAAGGGTAGATCCCGGGAGGTTAGTTGATCGAAAAGTAGATCTTCGGTCCAAAAAGTTTGGGCACCCCTGCACTACATGATGTGCTGCCCTGCCTTGTGGCAGCAATTTTGCAACCCAGTTCAGATTAACAGCAGGTACAGTTTGTGTTTACAATATGTCTACTGTGGACACACACGTTTGCTTGCTTGGGATAGAAAATACTGTACAAATGCAAACGTTATTGCGATTTACATGTTGGTTGTTTGAGGACACTCACCAGTGCAATTAAATGAAATAATTAAAATGATTCCCAGTAGCAGAATGTGACTGAAATTGGATTCATTTTCTTGCAGAATTCATGCGGATTATAAATATCTGCAATTATTCCGTGTGTTCACTGTGATTATTTGCATGTTGTCTGTTTCCTAATCGCATTTTCTGTTTTTGTTTTCAGATATTCCGCAACAAAGGAAGCACGGGGAGACAAACCAAAATGAGTTGCCGCTATTAGCATGTACCAGAATTGCACTGGAGACTTGATGTCCGACCACTCATGTTTGGCACCCTGAACATTCCCTGAAGAGGCCCGGGACGCAGCAGTGTGCCCGACTTGCCCTGCATGCGTGGACACATATACATATGCGTATATTTATATTTGTGCTATAAACATATTGACACACGCACATTGCGCTGAATTCAAAGCAGAGTGCTTTGAGCTGAGGAATTAAAACCAAGAGTATGGTCCAACAGTCCACCTCAATCCTACTGCTGGGAGCCCTTTTCGGTAAGACGCATGAGAAAACTCCTAATAAGATTACCGGTAGCTTGTGTTTTGACAGAAATGAGAATGATGTTTAATGCTTGAGAGAGATTCGATTCTGTATATGATGTTATGCGATATGATGACAAAGGCTACATCACAGGAGGGGAAGGGTCGTTTATACTCACAAATTAACCTTTTTGGTATCCCCTATAATGACGTTGACATTTTGTGGAACAGTTTGGTCTGGAGCTTTCATATGATAGTGGAGATTGTGGCTCAACTGACTATAGTCGTCAAACAGTAGCTCCATGAAGATCATTATTGGGATGTTTACATAAGAAGCATACATTGAACTAAGAATAGCTTATCTGTAATCATATCACATGTAAGCGGTTGCAGTTTGTTGTTTGTTCCGTGTAATTGCAAGACGGTACATGTTGCACCTTGAGCAAAGACTGATATAGCATCGGAATTTCTGCCAATGTTTAAATTTCCATACAACAGAACTTTTTCGCTAAAGTCGTATCTAACTGCCCCTGAGAAGTCATATAATTCAAATTAAAATGTAACCACAGAAACCACAGCATGCATGTCGTCAGTAAATCTTGTGTGACCACAGTTCAGGAAGCAGGAAAGGATATTTGTTGGCATGGGAGTTTTTTTGCTATTCTAATACCCCGTGATGGATGATAATCTGCATTACATTCACAAATGCGCTTTATCTGAAATAACAACAAGTCCCAAGAGTGAATGTGAAGAGAACCAAAATGGAATAAGAGGAATATTATACACCAAAAGTTATGTGAAGAAATTGTGTCATGAAGCTTGTGCAGTGGTATGAGTTGCCATTTGTGGGGCAGCAAAATACGTACAAATGATACTTAAAACTAGCCCTCCACCTTCATACATGGGTTTTCAAAAAATATACATACGGTAATTTTAAATTGGAATGTCTGTGTCCTATTCAAACACACATAGTTTTTAAAACCTATATCACAATACAGGTGCCGCACGGGACACATTTGTTTTTTTTTGTTTTTTGGTGTGCCGCCGACAAATGTGCTTTCGAGTTGGTGTCGTTTTATTGAATTTGCTCAAAAATGCGGCGTTGCAGCACATAATAACAAACAAATCGCCTTTCACTTTCAATGTCATTCTTCAACAAAAAAGTGAAAACAGTTGATTGCATTGCTTCAGTCAACATGGCCAGCAGTTGAGATTTGGGATACAAATGACTGTATACAGTCTTCAAAGATCAACCTTGCTGTTGTGCCATATATTTGAAATAATTTCTGACATATTCTTTAGGTTAACGGAACTATGGTTATGGTTTGTATTAAACAAACTTTTTTCCCTTTTTTCTAACTGTATATCAAATTCCATAACAATGTATAACACATGGTGACTTTGACTTACAAATTTCAATCACTCCCACATGTCAAGTTTCTTGAAAATCTGACTACAGCGGCAGCGTGGGGGACTGATAGCACATATGCCTCACAGTGCAGAGGGCATGGGTTCAAATCCGGCCCTGCACTTTCTGTGTGGAGTCTGCATGTTCTCCCCGTGCCTCCCCCGTGCCGGGTTTTCTACGGGTACTCCAGAAAAAAATATGCACGGTAGGTTAATTGAACACTTAAAATTGTCCCTAGCTGTGATTGTGAGTGAGATTGTATTTGTGTGCCCTGTGATTGGCGTGCCACCAATGCCTGCCTGAAAACAGTTGGGGCAGAATTTGGCACGACGTGAGGATAAGCGGAACACGTAATAGATGGATGGAGTTTAGCATCTGACTGGAGTGGTTGGACCTTGTTCATAAGGTGCCATGTTTGGATTCTCTCGGGGGGCTTTTAAGGTTTTCTCCGTTGCCTGAGAGATTGACAAGCAGTCAAGGTTGAGGTTTTCGTCTAATTTGTACATATTATTCTGAAGTACAAAAAAATAAACCCGCAAAAAAAACGCACCTTTGTTTTTAATAGTTCAGTGTAGCACAGAACGGAGGTACTTTTTCGTCTTTTCAACGGTCTCTTATTGCTCGGTGAACTCGTGGAAGGTCAATTATTTGTATACAGCAACCCAATGGATGCTTTGTTTGGTGTTTTTTTATTGTTTAATGGTGGTTACAATTGGGGCTCATTGAACACGTTTCCGCAGAGGGATCGGAATACATCGCCATGAGAAGGCATGCTCAATTACCACAGTACTTTGTGGTTTTCTATTTGAGTTTATTATATTTCTTCTGCCTGAGACATGTTTAGTATTTATTTCAATTGTTTTATTTATGAATACATATATAGATCTCTCTGCCTCTCTCTCTCTCATATATAAAAAAAAAATCCTCGTCTCACCCCCCCTCGGGTGGTGTCCGTCCCTCATTCAGCTCGGGTCCTCTTCCAGAGACCAGGAAGCTTGAGGGTTCTGCGCAGTATCCTTGCTGTTCCCAGCACTGCACATTTCTGGACTGAGATGTCCGATGTTGTTCCCGGGATCTGTTGCAACCACTCATCTAGTTTGGGGGTCACTGCCCCGAGTGCTCCGACCACCACAGGCACGACTGTCACCTTTACCTTCCAGGCTCTCTCCAGCTCCTCCCTGAGCCCTTGGTATTTCTCGAGTTTCTCGTGTTCCTTCTTTCTGGTGTTTCCATCATTTGGGACCGCTACATCCACTACAACGGCTTTCCTCTGCCCTTTATCTATGATCACGATATCTGGTTGGTTCGCCATTACCATCTTGTCAGTCTGGATCTGGAAGTCCCAGAGGATCTTCGCTCTGTCATTCTCCACCACCTTCGGAGGTGTTTCCCATTTTGACCTTGGGGTTTCCAGTCCATACTCCGCACAAATGTTTCGGTAGACTATGCCAGCCACCTGGTTATTGCGTTCCATGTAGACTTTCCCTGCCAGCATCTTACACCCTGCAGATATGTGTTGTGTTGGATCGTCTCAGGTGCCTCTTTGCACAACCTACACCTTGGGTCTTGTCTGGTGTGGTATATCTGGGCTTCGATGGCTCTGGTGCTCAGGGCCTGCTCCTGAGCAGCCAGGATGAGTGCCTCTGTGCTGTCCTTCAGGCCAGCCCTCTCTAGCCACTGGTAGGACTTATTGAGATCGGCCACTTCGGTTATGGTCCGGTGGTACATCCCGTGTAGGGGCTTGTCCTCCCATGATGGTCCCTCTTCCAGCGCCTCATCCTCTGTTCCCCATTGTCTGAAACATTCTCTGAGTACGTCATCCGTTGGAGCCTTCTCCTTGATGTATTCATGGAGCTTGGATGTTTCATATATATATGCTTCATTGAGGGAACATTTGAAAATGAAAATGAGTAACTTTCTGATCATAATAAAGAAAAGTCGAAATTGTTCCCGTCATCATCAGCTTTGAACAAGTTTCTTTTTGTCTTTCAATTACTATTACCCCCTGATAAAAGACTACTTTCACTCCTGTAATTGTGTTAAATGTAAATGTATACACTACGGAGAGGGCTTTGTCTCACCACATTTTACAACCAAACACAATTGGCTTCACTCAACAACGCAACCCGGGCGTACCATCCCAACTTTTTTCCTTTTTTTTGGTATGGTTTATATGTTACTTGTCCCTGCACTCCTTCAAAGTGAGGAGCATAATTATTATGTACTATTATTCAGCATCCACAGTTTTTAACAAATGCTGAATAACAATTTCCGCCAACGCTAATATCACCTTTATTTGGCGATATCTTTATCAAATACAGTCATTTCATTCATTCTTTGCGCTCAAAATAATTGCGTTAGTTTTAAAAGGAACCTTAATTCTCTAGCGAGCCGAGACATATGGAAGACTTGTGGAATGTAGTCCAGTGGTCCTAGGGTGCAATAACCATTGACAGGTGCCGCAGGTTTCCTGAGTCCATGCAACACAGATGTGGAACAGTTCTCAGAAACTGTAAACAGGACCATGATAAATCGTGTCGACACTTATGAAGTGTATGGGAGGGAGATGCTACAAATGGGGGGAAAAAAAAAATACAGCAAGCCGGTTATATAAATGTACACCCTACAAACATTGTTTTGGGACAGCATAAGATTGACTTGATAATAATTACGCTTCTAACATGTCAGATTGCAAGCGCATCCCTTGTGTGAAGTCCTCTTCTGGACATTGCAAAGAATTTCAAATGGGGCTTCAGCTGGCCCAAACTTAATGCGCAGTCTTGTTTCATGGCACAGTACCTTGTCAAATTGTAACCACAAAGATCCGCCTTGGTTTCATAAGAACCTAACACATTTTCAAAGACCTGTTGCATTGTTTTTGTACAATTTGGTCTGTGCTGATTGTTCTTTTTTTTCCTGGCATTTAATATTTCATCATTATTGTCATCCCTCAGAAACGTGTCGTGTTATGCCGGTCTCCATGCAGGCTTGACATTGCTCACACTCCAAGTAAATGTTACAAGATTGATGAAAAAAGTGAATTTAAATTGAGTCCAGGCAACAATTTTTTTCCTGTGGTTGTTTTTTTTTTTTTTTGTTGTTACATCATAACATATACAATGTTATATCTACATTTGTTAGATATACAAAAGCTTCTAGTGCTGGCCTCTTGCAATTCATACAACCCGTAGGGCAGACCTTTCCCCTCTGACGTGTGATGGATGTGTAATCTAATCCTCTGGCGTTCAAAGCACGCTAACAAAAGTACATAATGAGAAACACTGCCCAAGGCAGATCACAGTGAGGCTAACCTAGAAGCAAACTGGTGAGGTTTCACGTCACTTCCATGCAGTGCTGCTCACTTGAACACGTTTGTGTTGCAAGCTCGATTAAGATCCCAGAAAATTTATTTGAATGGTAAGTAAACGCGATGTTAAGAATTGTAAGGCTTGAAAAGTTAGCGATTCATGCACATTGCTGTCAGGAAAGGGCGTTAGAACAGTGGCATAACGACCACCACTCTGCATGTCTGTCTCATATTACGGACTCTCTCAGCACTTTCAAAGAACATTTCATTTGGGTTTACGGTGAGTTGCCGGTTTAAGACTTGGGAAGGGATGGATTCCGCATCAGGGAAAACTCCCACAATATCCGTATTTTATAAATCGCACTTGTGTTTTTCCTTGTCCTCATGCATTTAATTTAGTCTTGATACCTGGTCAATATTTGTTTGCTGCCTTTATTGGTGGATGGTCAAAAGTAGTGTCGTAGTACAGGCACGGTTACATTTCCCGAATGATGCGCAAGTAACTGAAAGACTCACCGCGCCACTCGTGCCCTCACAAACAGACACGGGGTACAACTCATTGAAATTTGGCAAGGAAGTTAACAACACTTTTCTGTGGTGTGTTAAATTTACAGGGCACATTTCTTTGAACTTTACAGGGATTTTTATATAGTCTTAAAGTCAAGTCTATTGTCAATTATGCTCTGTGTGAAACATAAAGCACAGATGAAATTTATTTCTTCTCAACCACAGTGCAACCGCAGGAAAGAGAGTAGCCTCTGCGGGTACCCGCGGCGCCATCAACAGAACAGTTAACATAAAATGACAAACTCATCCAACACAACACATAAGACACAGACAGTCATGCAATCTTAACCACCTTTTCTGCATACACTCTGTTGTTTGAAGCACTTAAAGATGAAAGAGGCGAGACTCAAACTGTCCTTTCACCAATGGATCAGAGACGTCATACTGAAAATGTGCACACTGTCTGCTATGAGCTAAGTTTGAAAGCAAACAAGAAGCTGTAGCGTCCATTGACGAAAAAAGAGATTGGCTCATATCTCCTCTCCCATGTAAATCCGCTTCAATTCCAAGCGGCGACTCACAGTTCCACATCCGCTGACGCTCCTTTCTTCTCATCGTCGGCTCCACAAACTATCCATCCATCCAGCCGCAGACTGTCCAACAGCACCGACATTTCCGTTGGACATAACGGAGGCTGTGAAAAGTGCTGCCCATTACAGGAGCAAAAAACACAAGTGCCTCGGGACTGTCCAGCACCGATAGTCAAATGGCGCCGACATTCCTCCCAATCAAAATCAGTGTTGGTACACGCGTTGTTTTGAAACACTTCTGATACTCAATTTGAATGAATATCAAGTTTTATAAAGGATCGTCGGAGATAGGCACTCAGAAATAACGACAAGACACTTCTGGCTACCAACAATAGGCACTTTATTGGTCCCACACAGAAATGATAACACAGTTCAAACAAGTTGTATGAAGCTAAAGAACTCTTACCGTGTGCCAGTAGGGTGGAGAGCCAACACCCTCAGCAGAGTGAGCTTCAATACGAGCTAGGCGTTTGTACGGAAACCCATAGCGGACTCTGCTGAGGAGCATCGCTCCCCTCCTTATCAAGTGGCATTGATCTCAATCAAGTTTTGACAATTCAAACAAAGCAGACTATGAAGTCGTCAAGGCAGGCTAAATAGTTTATCTCTGAAGTCGTCAAAGCAGGCTCCAGAGTCCATCTCTGAAATTGCTTAGGCAAGCAAGTCACCAAGTCATGCAATCATCTCAAAGCAGTTTTTTCACTGAGAAGAAATACATTGATTAAAGAAAACATCACAAAATATATTAATATACCACGCGTGCTGCCAAGAAAGCGCAATCACCAAGCACTGATTCTTCTCCTTTGAAGAATGTCGTGGCCAAAAAAAAAAACCCGCTGAAAACAATCCATATCAGGTCCACACGACGTAACAACAAACACCATGTGACAAAACAAAACACAAAAACAACACAAAAAAACTCCAACAAAAAGCAAGGGTCTTGAAGAGCACTTGCAGACGACTGCCTACTTGGGCACCATCTTCAAAATTCAAAAGGATCATTAAACTTTGATGCTCCACCTTTAGAGATGGGATGGGCAAATTCTCTATGTTACAGTAAAAGTAATTTGACTGAATATTTTACTCTCTTGCAGGGTTTAAATTGTACTTTGTTTAGACTGGGACCAAATAGTCTTTCGATTGTAAAATGTCGGCCTACTCTACCGTATGTATGTGTAGAAAAAAAAGCTAGTGTGTGGAAACACAAGTCAAGTCGTCGCATATCAACTCAGGCTAGGGATCATGTCATTTTGTTACTAGAAATAGTTTCCTTTTTTTGCCTTCCTTTAAAGTATATAACTGACTTGTTTTGGTAGATGCTCCTTGTTACAAACAGCCTTCTTGTTACAGTAAAATATTTTGCCAATATATCTCCCGTCATGATCGATCTGTACATCATACAAAACGATGGTGTGCCAATTGAGATGATACAATGTGCAAATGTGGCTATGCTGTGCCGCCTAAAAAAACGGGTGCGACAAAATCTTTGCTGGTGTGACCAACTTTTTCAGTTGGTTGTAGCGTTGCTACCAGGGCAAAAGATAGTGTTGAGCCCTGCTTAAAATCATTAATGATTAAAATGATGCATAGGTAAATTATAAAAAGATAATCATTTGAGATTTGCACTCGGAAATAATTTTTGAGGAGCACAGGAATTCCACCGCTATTTTGGGAAGTAGAGAAATGTTTTTCATATTTGGTTCATCTTAGCCAAGCCATTTGGATCTTTGCCCACATTTCGTCACAAAGACAGAGATAATAGTATTCAAGATTGGCGGATCTCCTTGTTTTCTGTGAAATTGGATTTCCTCCTCACCCTCCTTGAAGCAGAGAAAAAAAATGCCTTTGGTATTTTGCGATGCACCTGTCAGACTAGCACAAACATTCTTTGGAACACTGAAATGTAATTTGTGCAAATGGTATGATTTTACTTATTGATCTATTCATCAATATGTTTTCCATTTTATTGGGAGACACTAAACATTTGCAGAAAACCACAAAGATGCATTTTTGGGGTGAATCCTGTAGTCGTCCACCTTTTCAAAGCGTTTTAAAGCAAAATTGGTTTTGTGTCCCCCAAAAGAATTCTCACCTAAATACTGACATGGACAAATACCCACCAAGCCACTGTGAAGCCAACATTAAAAAAAGTATTGGTTTAAGATGCTACTTGTGGTATATGTTCCCATGAGGAAATTAAATTAAAATAAAAACTTTGATTCTGAAATAAGTCTAGTCTCCATCATTTATATCTGAGTTTTGAATGCAACACTTAGACACAGAGAGAGAGAGAGAGAGAGAGAGAGAGAGAGAGAGAGAGAGAAACACAAGTTTACTTTGTAACATCTACCGTCAACTTTGGAAGACGTTACAATGTATTTTCAAAATATCGTTTATTACAGCCAGGCACAAAGCGTCAATGTGAGCGAGGTAGCGCTCCTAATTACATTTCAAGTTGTTACACTTGACAGACCAGTCGAACACATTCAATATAGATTACCACAACCACAACACCCACAAATATATTCTAGTTTACGTGACTGTCATCTGCATGGAATGATCGAGTTAAAATGCACTTGAATTTTTTTGTTTCGTTTTTAAACTCGATTGACGGCACGGTAGGATGCAACCGTTTTTTTCTTGAAAGAAGCGGTGATCGGAGTGGGAGTAAATTCTAAGCCCACATTTTCTACACACTATGAAGACAATAATGAACATTTATAACCAAATTTTGAATTTTGTATTGGTAGATTCATTGCCAACTGGGGTGGCACCCGGGAATTAATAATTACCGGTAATCATTTTTTCGATTAGCAGTTGAAAAACGAAAGAACGAATGATACACGGATTTAGCTCCCTCACTATATGATCAACATGAGTACCAAAAAAAAAATGTACGGTAAATAAAAATCCAGAAGGATGGATATTGAATAAGACGGTGTGTTGAATTTGCTCCATTTTATTTCGTCAAGTGGTTGCAAGAAATAAAATCTTTTTTTTTTCAGTGCACACGTGGTCTTGATTGAGTGTTTAAGTTAATGGAAAATTGAAACTGATCCACATCTGTATTCCAGAGATCTTTGGAACTGTGTCGTTACTATTTCCAGAACCAGAACTAAACAAAGTGAAGCAGCATAGTACGTATAATATAAATCGGAACTAAAAACTTTGGTCTCTCCTGCTTTCACATGAATCAAAGATATTGGCCATAATTTCCTGATGAGCTAATCATTTGAGATTAAGGGGCAATGAAGGTGTGGAAGAAAGACACCATACCGTATCAATATCCCACCGTTATATACTTAGTTGTAACAATGTAGTATGGCAACTGAACTCAGACTCAAGTCCATCTGCCTGATGAGTAGATTTTGCACTTCATTAAGAGACGTTAAATTGCACAACTGAGACTCAAACGCTGAGACAACCATAAAACAACAATGTAGTATGGCAACTGTACTCAGACTCAAGTCCATCTGCCTGATGAGTAGATTTTGCACTTCATTAAGAGACGTTAAATTGCACAACTGAGACTCAAACGCTGAGACAACCATAAAAAAAAAATGTAGAAGAAGAAGAAACACCAAGACGTTTCCATCAAAGCTTCGGCGGGGTGACGGCACCTAATGCGGGTAGTCGTAGGTCGGGGGAATCTCTGTGCTGCATACGGAGCAGCAAGTTGCCCCTTAAATGATTCACAATTTTGAAAAGGAAATCTAGCCTTGAAGCATGATACACTTTTTGTCAGAGTACATGCTGATGTTCTCCTGAGTTCAATATCAGCACATTTTACAACACTCCACATGATGCTTCCAAAAAAACCCCCAAAATCCTCTGCAATAGCATTACGCCCCCCCCATCTCAGCGCAAACACAGTGAGAGCCAGGCCTAGACATTCTTAGCACACTAGGACTCCACTCGGTAACTTAACATGCTCCCATAATTTATGGCTGGTCTGCTGTGGTTCCGCAATGCTTGTTCCATCCATCTAGTTGACAGTCACGAAGAAGTTGGATCAATATAGAAGGAATGACTTTCTCACGAGAACTGAATCTTAAAAGAATCTGGTTTGAAAGGAGACCACCTCTTCTTGCTATGTAGCGCACTTGACTTTGAATATGTTGACACATGACCAAATAAAATATCACCTAGAAGAGGAAGACAAATTAGAATTGGTTCAAAAGATTCAAAACACCTTGAAAGGTTGCTCGTTTGAAACCACCCTAAGCGATCAATGGTCTGACTCTGACCTACGTGGACAGATGTCAGTCAAGGCACTTTGATAGACCGCTTGGTTGCATTAATAAAGCAAAGTGGTTGGCAAAGTAAGAAGACATCTATTCTGGTGTGCAGTAAGCACTTTCCTCAGGATACAACTCCTCGTGGGGAATCGTTTTTGGTTAAGTGTCTTTTGGGTTTGAATGGAGTGCAAGCACACTGAACAAGGTTTTGTCAAATTCTGACAGTGTTGCTATTCCCGCTGAGATCAAGCAAACAGTGTAATACATATTTTATCTATGTAGCACTTTCACAACAGCTGCAGCTGTAACACAGTACTTCACAGATATAAAATGTCAAATATTTTTACAGGGATAGCATAATCCTCTCGTGGTGTAGTGAGTGTTATTTTCCAATCAAAGGAATAAACGGCACACAGAGAGGGAATAACTCTGCATCAGAATTGATTCCCTTGTCTTGCTTGCGAATGAGCACCGGAACAATGTTGGAAATAAACACCATCATGGTGTCTCCTTTTAAGTAATGAAGCAATCTAAATATTTACCGGTACATCACTTGTCGTCGCATGACTCAGTGGTAGAGTGGTTGTTTCCCAACCCGGCGGTTGGTGGTATGATCCCCAGCCATTGCAACCATCTCAAAGTGTCCTTGAGCAAGAATATCACGATGAAAGCTCAAAAAGAAAGCACCATACAAGTGATAGCCCATATAAGCTTCTCTGTACTCCTACTTGGACCTGAACAACCGCACACCACCTTGCACTAACGCTCAATCACAGGCCATTCCATTGTAAAGATGGAGAAAGTTCGAGGCATTATGGCCTGCTTCAAAATGTCATAACTTCCTTTATGTATTATTTATGATCCTAATTATTGACATATTGACAGCATTTAAACACTGTTTTGTTACTTTATTCCCTCTCTTTCCGGTGCCATTGGTCTGGGGGGGGATGATTTTAATAGTGTTGCATCTATTTTATGGACCATCTGGTGTTGAGAAAAAAAAATGACTTCACAGTTACAGAGAGCAGAAGGAACAAAAATATTTTCTACTGTGCATACACACGAGTTTAATCAGCAAATAATAGCGCGAGCGTGAGTGCACACTGTCCCACCATGTCTCGAAAGCAGATTACCAATGCATGAAGTCACCACTGGCTGATTTAACTATATCTGTTAGGAGATTCTCTTCCTGTGTAGAATTTGCCTGTTGCAGCTTTTTCCACTATGAGAATGGTGTTAGAATTTTTGGTTTGCTGTTAATCTGTCTTGTGTTGCTCATTTTCGGTTCATCAAAATAACTCGTAACTTCATTTCTGTGCCAGCGCATGTCTAGTGTAGGATGTTTGGGGCCGTGTTGTGCTTCTCTGAGGGTTCATACGGATGGAGTTGACTCTCCCCATACTGTAGTCTCCACTCAGCGTTAAAAAAAAAAAAAAAGGCGCATCCTCATCTTCGTGCCGGGGCAGTGGTCAAGTTCAGCGTGTTTGTGGATTCAGTAAATGCCATCTGCAAATGTAATGCACGGTCTTGCGGGTGCAAGGCAGTCTCCAGTTACCCACGTCACATGCACGGCCCGCCACATCATCCGTAAGGGGAGATTTTGCAGTTTACATGCCATTGTCATGAACGGACTCTAGTGAGTCTCTTATGTTTCCCCGATGTCAAGTCCTGGTGCGCTTTGACCTCCCTGATTTTGATGGAAACGAGGAGAGCATGCTTTGATTGGCCGGCAACTTTTTATGTCTCTCTTATTAAGTAATAGGGCGGCCCGGTAGTCCAGTGGTTAGCACGTCGGCTTCACAGTGCAGAGGTACCGGGTTCGATTCCAGCTCCGGCCTCCCTGTGTGGAGTTTGCATGTTCTCCCCGGGCTTGCGTGGGTTTTCTCCGGGTGCTCCGGTTTCCTCCCACATTCCAAAAATATGCATGGCAGGCTGATTGAACACTCTAAATTGTCCCTAGGTGTGAGTGTGAGCGTGGATGGTTGTTCGTCTATGTGTGCCCTGCGATTGGCTGGCAACCGATTCAGGGTGTCCCCCGCCTACTGCCCGGAGACAGCTGGGATAGGCTCCAGCACCCCCCGCGACCCTAGTGAGGATCAAGCGGTACGGAAGATGAATGAATGAATATTAAGTAATAGCAGTGTGGTGGTTGGGGTTGGTGCCATTGCGTTTGTATTTTTTGGTTCAATATTGCTTTTAATGTGTTCGCTATGATCACATGGAATTGTGACGTTTATTTATTTCTTCTTTCAAGTTCTAAAAAATTGCATTTGGTTTGCCTGTGAGTATTGCTGATTGTGAGTGCAGCTTCCTGACATTTGAAACTAGTATATGAATATCCAGTATGTATAAAAAATATCTGGTGCTAACAATGTTAAGTGAATGGTTAACACGTTAAACTGTGCCCAGCAGTGAGAGAAAGTCTGCAAAGACATTATCGCCAGACATTTTGCTGGCCACCATAATAACTGCCGTTTTAAATTGGCTGAACGATCTTCGTGAATATATCTGATAACTGTAAAGGGTGTGAAAAACTCCGATTGAATGTAGACTGTGAAATATAAATGTGTCCAATAAGAACTCAAATTGTAAGAGTCGCGATACGCTCCACCACGTGACTCATGTGAAGATATGCGGTCCGGATAACGGATGGACCTTTTTGCATAGGGTCTCCAAGTCTGGTCCTCGTAAGTCCCTGTACAGCTTGTTTTATATGCAATCTTGTTCCAACACACTTTATTCAAAGGATCAGCTCATCAGCAAGCTTTGCACAAGCGTGATAATGATCCTGAACATTTGAGTCAGGTGTCTTGGAATTGGGTTACATATAAAACAGGCTGGACAGGGGCTTACGAGCACCTGACTTGGAGATCCTTGTCCTACAAGAACCGAGTTAGTGCTCAACTTGAATCTTATTCATGAGACATGCATAAAACTTCCCAGTGAATGCATAAGATTAAGATTAAGATATCCTTTTTGTCCCACACTGGGGAAATTTATAGTCTCCAGCAGCAAAATTAGGGGGTAGAAAGAAGAAAAACAAAGTGTTTGCATTCACAAAAATAAATGTTTCAGTTTCAATGCACAGTTCAATTGAGGGCAATATAGATATAGATGAGTTGGCTGTGCTATTTACAATTGTTTTTCAGGACTGATTGACTTAAGATAAGATATCCTTTATTTGTCCCACACTGGGGAAATTTACAGCCTCCAGCAGCAAGAATGTAGAATAACATTTACCCTGCAACTAAACCTCATGCTACCCCTTGGCCAGTTCAGTTCAATTGTTTCGATCCGCCTCTGTGTCTCTAATTGATTTCATGGCGTAAAAGATATGCAAGCGTTCTTCCCACTATTCACGCTCACATTTGTACCCATGGAAATTTGTATTGGATAAAATCGTTGAACACTATTGTTTTGTAACAACCTTTGTGATTGGCATTCTGCGAGGGGCTGAACACCCCAAAGGTGGATATTCGTAATTTTCCTCGTGTTCACATTGTTGATGTTAATTTTGTCCCCGTAGGGCTGTTTCTGCTCATGCCTGTTCTGATGGCACCAACGCCGCCAAGCATGTGCACTCCCTTGAGGACGCTTGATGACAATCTGAGCCACAGGCGACGCTACATGGTAAGAGAATGATGGCATGTTTAAGGCCGTGCCACATGAACTTGAGAGCTGAAGAATGCTGCGCAGCTGAGGTGGTCACGTCATACACTAGTTGTGTAAAATGGATTGAAAATTCAACTTGATGTATTTTTTTCAGTCATCAATCATGTGTTGTTTTGGTCATTTTGTCCAATTCGAAGACTTCCCCATCAGTTATTTTTGACAACAATCACAAGGAAGATCAAAAATAGCAATTTTCACAGTGTGAGTCAAATGACTCCAGAGGAAATGCAGCTGCCTGAGACAAATGAAGATGGAAAACTATTGGTTCTGTGGATTGTGAGTGCAAATGGTTGTTTGTCGATGTGTGTCCTGCGACTGGTTTTCAACCAGTCCAGCGTGCTAGGGGGTCTTCAGAAGTTATATATTTTAGAATAATAGGCCTTGCGACGCCACTTTTACAACACAAAACAATACATGCTAATTCATATAGCGCTTTCACAACAGCAGCAGCTGTAACAAAGCGCTTTGTTCTTAAACTTGCTCAATTGACTTAAACCACTTACTAGATCCTATGGTGAAAGTGGTCAGGACAGAAAATAGAGAACACATGACAGATTTTTCCGTAATCTCCAATGTGGTCTGAATGATTACTTACTCTTTTGCTCGGGATCCAGACGTTTTGCGGAAATACATTTTTCCAATAATACTTCATGTTTTAAAATATTCTTTTTCACCAAATAGTGACACATGATGCACACAACACTGGCAGGAGCAGAGATATGGACAGAATACAGGCTCTACGTATTTTCATCATCTTTAATTTTGTATTTGTGCCTGCTCGTAAGACTTCACACTAGCACTGGCCTTCTCTTCATCCTCCCTCCACCTCTGTGTACCCTCTGGCCGTCTCAGCACGATGGGACGCAGAGCTTTCAGCCGCTCTGTCCCCAAACTCTGGAGCTCACTGCCACCCAACATCCGTAATATTGATTCTCTTCCCACATTCAAATCCCATCTCAAAACCCACCTATTCAAAATCGCATACTCGATTTAAATTCATCTATTTATAATTTTATCCGTGGTTTTATTGTCTGCTCTTGATTGTTATAAATATCCTTGAGTGTTTTGAAAGGTGCTTATAAATAAAATGTACCATTATTATTATTATTATTATTATTCATGTGGGTTCAGTAACCTGACATTCTTTAATTTCAGAGTCCAGTATTGTCTCGAATTCGCGATATGAACATTTAAGATATTCATATCGAAATAGGCGATGATATAAGTCATGTGACCTTGCCATACGTGTGTTGCATGTAAATCACACTTCAATGCACCACAGTTCACCTTCCAAGTTTGGCATTAATTGACGGTAAAAAAACAGTAGATAACGATCGAGACTGCACATGTGCAATAAATCTATTTCCGTGTTTGCTGTCAAGTGGATATGGATGGTACACACATACCTTTCATGTCTTTTGGGACATTACCTGACCATATTTATCATTTTAAAATTACCAGCGGCTAAAATACAAGAGCTTGATGAAAAGTCAATGTAAATGTGTTTTGTATGGTGTGAGTGGTTAACTTTTTTTTCTTCAAAGCGTACAACACATACATCGACATTCTGAACAACTTATCCTTAATACGATCGTGCATGGACAAATTGGTACATAACAACACACGCGTTGATGCGGGACAGCTGGTAAGCATGTCCGCTTAACACTGCAGAGGTCTGGGGTTCGATTCCAGGCTCCTGCCGTCCTGCGTGGAGTTTGTATGTTCACTCTGTGCCTGTGTGGGTTTTCCTCCCACATTTTCCTCCACCTAAAAAAAAAGAAAAAAAACATGCATGGCAGGTCAAGGGAAAACTAATTATTTTTAATATATTGCTGAGTTTGTTAAATGTTGATGGCTGTCACTAAGGCCAATTAAAAAAAACACTTTGCACATCATTTTGGATTAGTTTGCCTTTTCACTGAACCCATAGTGATACCATTATCACATTGTTATTGAGATATCTGGTAAAATGATAGAAATATTATATTTTAGCCATATCAGTCAGCTAGCGGTAAATATTATCTTCCAATTTAAGGTAAAGTGAGTGTCTATTCCTTGACGTGTGGGGGAGGTGTGGGGGGGCATTTGTTTCAAGTGGCTAACACACCCATTGAGTAGAGAGACACAGTGTCTATGGGAGTGGAGGCCATAATTCTTGGAGGAATTATAACAGTTTGAGACCAGTCATTGAAACCTGACTTGGTGTTTGAACACACTGAATGTTTTAATTCGATTTGTAGAAAATGCGTTCAAGAACAGATGTCTTCATATTTGCACAGTTTACTTTGTTGTCTGCTCCCCACTGTACACCAAGACAGTCTGTCACTGCTCTGAAATGTGACTCTGTCTTGGTTTGTGGATGTGAGACATCCAACCGGCAGCCACTCTTCAGTTTATGACAAACTCCTTAGTTGAATGTACACGTAAAAGTAAAAACGAGGAGAGGAAACATGAGGAATCCGCAGTTGAGCTGGGGCTTTAATCATCACGAGTACAATGAGTGGATGGGAATATTTGCAACGTTGTGGAACAGTGGTTCTCAGCATTTTTTCACTGATGTATCTGTTTGGGGTCTATCCCCCCGGTCTAGTTAAAATGGTATAACCCAAGAGGCAACGTGCGGCTTGCCATCGTTACCGTCAGTTGCGATTCATGCTATTAAAGCATTAGTCAAACGCCATCATGACTTGTGTCGCCATCATGACAAGTACCACTTTACCCGCCGCAAAGCATTTTTGGATGAAAAAACAAGCAAACAAATAAACAAAAAAATAGAGTGCTGTGCCATCAGTGTCTGATTTATTCAACTTTGCAATTCCATTTGTAGTTGTATCTCGAGTTGCAGAAAATATATATGACAAAAAAGAATTATACGTACATAAAAATACACTCGCCTCCCTTGTGTGTGGACAGCGTGGGATCTGTTCCCAGGCGGTGACAGTGCGGATATGGGTGCGAATGGTTGTTTGTCTCAATGTGTGGCCTGCAAATGGCAGGCGACCAATTCATGAGGTCGTAAGCCTTCTACCCGAAGTCAACTGGGTTAGGCTCCAGGACACCCCCGTGTCCCTTTTCAGGGTAAGCGGTGTTGAAATTAAATGGATGAATGGATAAGGTATCATCCATTGGGATCAGAGTACAGATTTGTCAAATCATTATCTTAATTTTACAAACCCAATTCCAATGAAGTTGGGACATTGGGTTGAACATAAAAACTAAATACAATGCTATGCAAATCATTTTCAATCTTTATTTAATCCTTTCATGCACCCCGTAACCAGTCCAATGTACTAACTGTCCTGAAATGGGTTAATTGAATGCACTACAAAGACAGGATATTTAATGTTCAAACTCATAAACGTTATTATTTTTACCAAATTATCATTCATTTTACGGCTGTAACTTGTTCCAAAAATATTTTTATAAGTTACAACCTTTTTTTGTGTTGCAGAAGCACAATTTCCCCATCAACTACACTGTCAGGGTTCATCACGAGGAAGTTTTTACACTATCAAACATCAGCAAAATGGTAAGCGTGTTAATATTGCTACTTGAATGAATATTTCATTTCAGTTTGTTTCTTTCTGGTGAACAGTGCTCAGCTCCTCTTCCTCTTTTAGAAGCTACGGATGGACAACTTAGAAGAACTTCACCTTCAGAGGATGTGGTTCCTTGTTAACCACAGCGTGTTGAAAAGGGTACGCACTCATTTGTTGTCTTGATAGTCCTTGGCTTCTGCGAAGAGTACGATTTTTTTCCTTCTGTCTCTCTGTACTAAGTATCCACCACGGACTGATCGGTGACCACTATAGTACTGTGTCAGCCCTGTTATGTATTTTTAATGACATCCTTCTGGGTAATGATACTGGAGACTATGTTTACCTACTCGCTCATTTGCAGCACCAGATGGGCAATTGTGGTAGTGCTCTAGCGTGGTTTGGTCCTACTTGGCAGACGGAACTTTTTGTCTTAGCCTTGGTTGGTTTGCTCCATTGTATGGTGTTTCACATGGTTCAATTTTGGGGCCCCTGCTGTTTTCATTCCATTTTCTTCCCCTGAGTTCCATCTTAAGAAATCCTGGCATTTCTTTTCACTGCTCTGCATACAGGCTGCCACAAATGATTATTTTGTGATCATTATTGATGATTATTATCGACTTATCACCAGCAGTACTGGAAGTGACAATTAGTCATCTAATCTAACCATAGGTATATTTCGGCATATTGCAACAGCATGCTGGTGCTCTTATGTAACCATAATTAACTTATAGCCTAAATCTTTAAAGGTATGTACACATTAATAAAGGACACTTAAGGTGATAGGTCATTCAACTCAGATTAAACTTTGCAGCTTTTACCAGCATTCCTGACGTATTTATACATGATGGAGCAACTAAAAATAAAGGTGATGCTTAAAGCCTATCCCAGATATCTTCGTACAGTGGGTCGAGTACACCCTGAACTGGTTGCCAGCCAATTGCAGGGTACACATAGACAAGACACCATTCGCGCTCACAATCACCAGAAGTTGTGCAAGTTTGAATCATAAATAACAGCACTAAGTGGAAGTGCTGTGTGCTGTGACTCAAACATTTTGATCAATAGATGTATATTTTATTCTGCCCATGGGAGAAATTGGACCCCCACGCCCCCCAGCTGCAGTTTTCACCCAAAAAAACAATAGACGAGAAAGTCAAGGCACAAACAAAAGCAGCATTGAGAGGGACTCATGGAAAAGTAACAACTCTCAGCAGTGAGAAAAGGAGACGGAGATGTGATGTTGCTGTAGGGCCATGGCAAGTAATAAATCAAGTAGACCAGTTTACCACAACAGTATTGATCCAGCAAGTAATTTATTATCATACAATTGTAATTTCCCAAAATGATCACGTTGACATCCATGGGATATTTTTCTGCATTTGGCTCAATATTATTTTTATGATGATTGTTGCCTGCCGTTCAGCAAAGATCACGTCTTTTGGATAACAGGACTACTCAAGTTGCCAACTCATTTAATCGGAGCAATTCAGGCTGCTGAAAACAGTGATTCACAATGTTATGACATTATAATGATTGTGACATTTCTTTGTTTTAGTTTTCCCCTCATTTTTGAGTCAGGGTAGTGACTTTGTTGAACATGATTGTCTACATTTAAAAAAAATCACAAGTGCCCTATAATTAATTGATCTCCAGTTAATCTGTGAAAAGCAGGTACTTTCAGCATCTTTTTAAATTTTGTGTTTATTTGTGTATGAATGTTATTTAAGCAGTTCACGTGTATTGTGCATGGATGGTAATGTCACTGTAGTTGGAGGAGCGAAGTATACGATGCAGTTGGTGGAAGATGGCATGTGAACAGGATTATGAATTTGTTCGACTATGATGCTGTGTAGCAATGTTCAAGTTAGCTGCATAATAATTTATAACAAATGGTAAAATAGGCCAGCACGGAGCTTGGCTGGTTAACACGTCCGCCTCACAGTGCAGAGGTCATGGGTTTGATTCCTGGCCCCTGCCTTCCTGTGTGGAGTTTGCGTGGTCTCGTTGTGCCTGTGTAGGTATCATCGGGGTACTCCACTTTCATCCCACTTTCCAAAAAACATGTACAGTTGGTTAATTGAACACTCTAAATTGTCCTTAGGTGTGATTTTGAGTGTGAATGGTTGTTTATGAATGTGTGCCTCGCGATTGGCTGTCAACTAGGTCAGGGTGTGGTACTGCTGGGATGGGCTCCAGCCCACCCACAACCCTCGTGAGGATAAAGCAGTTCAAAAAATAGATGGATCGTAAAATAAATATTTAAAAAAAATAATAATCCTGCCACATAATGCCCATTTCTGCCTTCTCCCACAAGAGTGCAAGCCAAGAACCAGCCCTAGGAGAGAACGGGGCAACGTGAGATATTAGATAATGTGAGACAGCCCCTACGTCGAGCCAACAAATAGAATTTGTGATTATGTGACCACAATGTGATTTGGCAGCTATAATGTAAGTGTGGTGTTGAAATGAATCACATTCAACCACATACAAATTAATTGCATGCATTGATTACTAGTCCTAGAACCTGGGTAAATCTGCTCTGAAAACCAAGTCACCGACTACACGACCTGGCAGCGTTTGGAAATTATAGATTTTCATTATATTATATTATTATTTATCATAAAGGTTAGTCAGCCTAAAGATTAAGTGCATAATGATTGATGGAATACCATGGTTTTAATGTGAGTTCCCAAATTTAATGAAAAGTCAGTGTGAAGGTTATCTTCGTGGTAACTACTGTGAATAGTCATTGAACACTGGACATTGCGTAAGGCAGAAATGTTTTGCACACCAACCATCTGTTCCTTTATTTAGTTCATCTGGTTTGCCACGAACTGCAGTACTGCAAAGTGAGCAATTGCAATCAGTCTTTTCTGGTAGGCAGTCAGGGAGCACTGGTTGGAAGCGGAAAAGATGCGCTCGGAGTGTTGGGGTTATTTACCTAGCTCACACACATCCATAAAGCGGTTTTCTCGGACACTGCCTGACCAACCATCTTTGCTTATATGTGGTTAATCTGGTTTGCGAGTGGCCATTGCAAATTGGGCAGTTGACTGTACTCAGAAGGTTTGCTGGCTTATCGAGTAACACGAGCTGACCACAAGAAAGAGTGCAAAAGTGGTGGAGGGGTTAGTTACCCAACTCCCACATTTCCATGAAACTGTTCTCCTGGACACCCTCCACTGACTACAAGTCAAATGAAGAGAGAACAACCTGACGGTCCACTGAGAAGATGGACCAAATACAATGGCTAATGAATGTAACTGCACGGTCGAATGACCAAAGGACCCGAGGAGTATGCAGTTGGTAGGCCAAGGTCACAACTTACTTGGGCATCAAAATCCACCAGGTGAAGACTAAAAGCAACGACGGTACTGCAGCAACTAATTAGACACGCGGGAATTGTAGCTAGCACCACATTGCTCTCGATCCCACCATTACATCTGGAGAGGGGGAAGACCCATCTTCCCAGGATGAAGCACCACAACACACGTGTCATGTATTCAATGATAGCTCACAGAAGGTCCAAGCACGTTTTACCACAGCTTCCTGTTGGTAAAAATCAAAGTCTAGTGCTGCTGGTTCCTCTTGTACGAATCCTTGATGTGGCCACTGAATCTGCGTAACATTACATTGCCAACAGCCATGAAGCTGGATGCATGAACCAACAATTACATTCAGAAGTGGCTGGGCCTGAAAACAGCCCTCTTTGGAAGAAACACCCTGAAGCTTCCACTGAAATCGATCAGCGCTGGCTATAAGCTGCAGAAGGCGGTTCTGGTGTTGAGAGAGGGACTGGATTCTGATGTCCATCACGCCAAAGCCCAGACTTGTACTGTACGGAAGTGTAACGTTGCAAGCCGTCAACCAGTCCAGTGATAGCTTAAAGTACCAAGAGATCTTAGGAATGCAGAATCAGTGATGGGCTGATCATGCCAAAGATGTGGGCCAAAGCCACAGAGATGAAGAAGAAAGATCTGGTGGCTTCAGAAGTTGAGAAGAATGCAATTAAGAGCTGTGTGCCAACGGCAACAAGGGAGCTGGACTACCGGAGGAGCCGTGGTGAAAAGTGCAGATGTGGGCAGATGAAGCCCACCAGTTCTGCAGCTCTCTGAACTTATTCAGCTTGCAGCAAAATAATTTGAAATAATGAATGCATGAAAAGTCATTTGAAAAGCATCTACAGACATCAGATGTCAGGAATTAAAAGACAAGGAATAACAAAACATAAAAGCACAAAACCCAAAACTTAGACTCTAACACCGACACATCCAGATGACAGCAAACCAATAATTCATTCTCACAGTCACAGTCAGTGCGTGAGAGGTCTGCTTTTAATACACTCATTAACAAATCCAAGCTCCCCACCTCTCTTAGATGAAAGTTGACTATTTTTAACTTCTATTTGTAATTGAATCTAATTGAACTAGTTTTGAAACATACTGATTAGTTATTACAGGTAAAACTGAAGTGTAGTTAATGGCACAAGTACCTCAGCACTCAATAGTTTTCCTCCATTACCCATGATTTTAAATCTTACTTTTCAATTAAATAACCCTTTTCGAAAGGGAAAGTGGCAGAACGTTTTTTTGCTTGTTTGTTCATTTTTTTATGCCCTCGTTTTAATGTGTTACTGTATTGTCGAATGTCACTGTTTAATCTGAATCGAAATGATCAACCCTCACCATCTATCGGTCTCATCTATTGTGGCAGTGACAACCTGCAAACAAACAAAAATCAAGCTACAGTAGCTGCATGTGTGTTTGCGCAGAGTATCAATGTGCCTGAAAGTTTTATGATAGCTCAAATATGTTGAAATGTTTTTTTGCATGTATGAAAATAGTGCCCTAAATCCAAATTAAATTCCCAGATAATACGAGTCATGCCAGAAAGACATCCTTCACGTCCCTACACTACAAAGTTGGAGAGACGTCTGCAAGATGCCGAGGGAGTCTTCGTGCAGTCGTATCCTCCAGAGGTAAGGCAGCGGTCATGCTTGTCTACAATGTCTCTATTAAGTGGCTACTTGAAGAAATTGAACACATAATTGAGTTTTTCTCAGAATGCAAGGCTCTGAGGGCATTTGAGAGCTCAGGCATGTCACATTGATCCCATTTATGATTATTTCCAATGAATAGAGGAATAAGCCCACAGGGTAATCAGGGTCGGGTCGTCATTATCAGGAGATAAAAACTGGCCTTTTTTTGTAATTTGATTAGGATTGGAGTGTAGTGTAGGCGAGGTTGTAAAAGGAATTTGTTCAGGGTAATGGGACTGAGGATAATTTATGTCTCGCAAAAACTGATACGTGATGTACAGTCTATATGCGCCTGTGACTTTTCAAGTCACGGACCATGAAAGAGTACCATGCTTACATGGAAAAGATTTTTTTTTAAAACTGTGTTGTACAGTTGGAAGCAAAACGTTCTGAATGTAAAACATACAGGAAAAGCATCAATCTCAGAACAACAGCATCTCTTTGTCCAAAGATGTCTGACACTGTATATTGCTGTTGGAGTAACATGTCACAAAAATATTAAATGAAGTCAATCTCGCATTCCATTGCATGTTGCACACAAATCGGCCCCAAAAAACGGGACATGCATGGCGTCTAACCAACATGCTTGCTAACAAAGCTAACGCAACAGTCAACATCTGCGCTTAGTAGTCCTATTTGACACAAAAAATTCATCGTAAATATGCTCGCTGAGATTTTGTATTAAGTCAACAGCAACAGGACAAAGGGGAAGAACAAATTTGTATCATCAAAAGTGCCATCGCTGATAAGATTATCGTCTTCCAAGGCGAAAATCTCGCATCAACAAGCATGATCTAAGAAAAATAAAGAATTAACTTAAAAAAAAAAGAATAGGCAATGGAAAATATTCTGGTGACAGCATGAAAATGGACTTCATAGTCTACTGAGCGATCTAGTGAGTACCGGTACTCAAATTAAGATAGCTGCTGGTGCTATTATCCTGTGTGTTTATGTTTTGTTTTTGTTTTTTTTAAATTAATGTATTCCCGCTTCCATGTTCCATTGGTCAAGTCTCTTATTGATTGAGTCTTCCATTTCACCTGAGAGCACAGGATAATCCAAAAGGATAATCTGACATTTGTAGTTTTTGGTCAGGAATGAGCAAAATTGGGACAAAAACAGCCTTACTTTTACGCGTGTTGCAAGCCTAAGCAAAACACTCGCAGGACATATGATCTCCTCTCATCTTGTGATGCTGGCTGAAATGAGGTCGAAAGACTAGTGAGGTGCATTGATGGCTCATACCACGTACGATGAAGGTTTGGAAGCTCAAAGTTGAGCCCATATTTTGAAATAATTTGTTCGACATGTCTGTTTATTGATTTGCTGGCTTGATGTGAAGACATTCATTGCAATGACAAAATCCTTTGTGCATTGTGTTTACATAAGTGTTGATTTACTGTCATCTCTATTGACCAGTGGATTCTTCTGCTATTGTATTAGGTTATTCTTGTAACATTCCTCAAATAATTCCTTCCTTGTATTATTTGGTAATAATTCTCAGTAATAGATAAGCCTGATCCGTTTTCAATCAGTAATTATTTCAGTGACCCAATACTGCTGTTCATAAAACCAAGCTTGACCTCAAATAAGTGCAGTTTTACGTACTTTAAATGAAATGTGGTCACTATTTTCTGATGCACTTTCTGTGCTCTCAAATGTAGCCGTTCATCGAGATAAGCAGTTAGGCTATTGCGACAGCTCATGATGCAAACACGTGCATTAAATTTGCCCTCAAATAACATTTTCATTTAATCTGATCTAATGAAGATAATGTCGCTGACTGTTTTGCAAATCACTTAATTAGTCATGATTGAGCCCCTTGCGTATGTTTTTCTTTAGTTTGTCAAATGTTCAGTTGCAGAAAAAGGTGAGCATTTTTATATTATGCGTCAAAATACGAGCTTGTAATGCAGATCTGTTTCTCATGAGATATTCCGAACCAAGAATGACCAAAAGCTGCGTGTTTGTTTGTGTACAGGTATTCCAGCAGGAACTTCCAGATGCAATCCAAGACATTTGGGATCGTTTAACAGAAGAATCAGACAAAGTGCCAGAGTACAGCTGGAGATTTGCTTCTCCAAAATCCCTTTTGGACAATTTCTGTCACACCATGCATTGCCTCTTCCGTGAATGCTTTGCCACCACAGAAACACAGCAGGACCGTGAGTAGCCCACCAGGAACAACTTACAATTCAATCTCAATGCTCTTTCACCTTTTCATGTTTGCCCCTTCGTGCCTCCGAAGTTATACCATTTTTAATTTTCAAATGCTTACTACGCTAATGAGAGAGAGAGAGAGAGGGAGAGAGAGAGAGAGATTGTCAGTATGCCTTTGACTCTTCCAGAAAATAAACTATTCAGGAACTCCACTTACTGTTTACAAAAAGTGCAAAAGAGTAAAGCCATTACCGGAACAGTGCCATTTCAAACACTGGCTAAAATCATAATACTGTACAGTACCGTCTTTGTAGCGCTGCATTGACTCTGCCCTTGACAGGGCCAACACTGCCAAAACAGATTTGCGGTGTTCTAGCGTGGCTTGTTTAGATCACTGGTGACTAGCTGTTTGTAAACTGAATCTGCTCAATCCATGGATGCGTGCTTCTAAAATTTGCATAATGAGCATGTATTATCCGGAAAAACATGTTTTCTGTATCAACAGAGAGGGTTGTGTGGAATGCTCAACAATGTTATTACAAAATAAAAAACACTGATGAGATGATAATGAGACGGGAAAGCTGCAATATTGTGAGAAGCTAGTACATGAAGTTTAGTGAGACTTTAAAGGCATATTTTGCCTGATAATTTTACAACTTCAGGTATTCAACTCCTCACATTCCACAGGTTAACAGTCACAAATGCAAACAGACTGTTTTCATTTGAGCTATAAATAGAACAATCTAAATTTCACAAATAATTTTGGTTTTATTTTCATTTTTTCAGAATCTGATTCCTTCCATTGTCAGAAAGGCAGGAAGAAAGCCCTCAGGGCAAAAAGCTGAGAGGTCAGTGGGGTCCCTCGTCATCCGGAATAGGTTGACCTTTAGGGATCTTGAAGGACAATCCACTTCCACAAGCATTTTTTTCACAAAGCCTGCTGGATAATGTGATATATATCATTTTGCCCTAATATGTTCATGTTAACATATATCTAAGTAAATGCATAATCCTTACATGACCTAAATTATTTGCTAAAACAAAGCCTTTTTTGGAGTGGAGGACCTGCCGCAACCTGCCTTGTCCACACACCGAAGGGTTAACCTGAAGTCTGGAGGAAAATGTTTTTCCAGCCATCTGCCTTGAAAAGTCCACCGCGTGCTCTTGAAAATGTGCCTGCTTGGTTCATGTCAAATGAGTCTATGCTTCACATTGGATTGATGATATGGCCGGCTGACTTCTATACAACCATACCGTTGTACTCTGCTTCCCAGGGCCACTTTTGGTGACTGCAATGTCTGTGAACTTTATCTCTCAAGACTGGCTATTATTCATCCCCCTAAAGCATATTTGGCTATCTTAGGCTTTTATTACATTTTGCTTCAAGTGTTATTCATGTACAGTATTTTGCTCGAAATATTTGCCATGCACAAAAAGATATGGGTTCTTATGGAAAAAATCATAAATCTTTCCTTTCATGTTTCACTGTACACTTACTTTGCGTCAGAAGAGGCGTGACAGACATGATTTCAAGAGAATATGCACAAAAATGGTAAATCCAGATGGATTTATTGCTAGTGATCAAATGATGTTTTGCTTTTAACCGTATATACTACTCTATACTGTTCACATACATCAACATGTGCTGGCAATCCAGGTCGTACAACTGCATTTATAAACTATGCATTCCAAACACACCATACTTCTTACCATGTCATACTTATGTAGTAAAAAAACAAAATTATTTTTTTCCCCAAACCATGTTTGTGCCCTAAACTGTAACTTTTTTAAATTAATGTGCTAAAAAAATATGCTAAAAAATACTTTTTCCAATTCAAAATAATGCAAAGAAATAGAATGTGACATTCAGAAAAAGCAGGACACCTTAACTATACAGCACAATATCATGTCAGTTTGTCAAAACCTACCGGCGCAGCTCATCTGATTACTGATGAAAAATACCCGGACCCCACATGGCAATAATTAATGCCCTCAGAAAACCTATGGATAATAATAAACAGTTAAAGTGGAAATTATTCCCATAGCTCATTAAAATGTATTTAAAGAGTTATGAGATCAACACCAAGAAGGAAGCAGAGATTAGTTTTCAATGCATATGAGATGTTATGAGATGACAGTTCTGTGTAGGTTACAAACAACAATTCAAGTGAATTTGAGACATTGTGTAAAATGTAAAAATACAAAATACAATGATGTACAAATTGTTTTCAATTTATATTCTGTTAAATACACTACAAGGACAGCAAATTGAAAGTTCAAATTGATGAATATCACTTTTATAATAATAGTGTTTTTTTTTTTTTTTCAAAAGTTCTCTCATTTTCAATTTGAAGCCTGCAACACATTTGACACAAGCTGGGACGGGCAAAACAATAATCATAAAGTTGAGGAATGCTTAAAAAAGAAAACAACCCCCCCAGTTTTGAACATTCCACAGGTGTACAGGTTAATTGGTAAAAGGTCAAAAACCAACAATGAATGCCCGTGACCTTCTATCCCTCACGTGGCACAGCTTGGAAAAACCGCCAGCACTTTCTGAAGGATGTTGCCATGTGGGCTAACAAACAGTAAAAGAAAACAACAACAACAAAAAAAAACATTTAAGTTAACCCAGTTCGTCGCTAAATCTCCAAAGGCAGGTTAAAACTCTGCCGAGCAGAGCAAAAACCACATTTCAATAACACCCAGAAACGGACTTCTCTGGGCTTGAGCTCATCTGAAATGGACAGATACAAAATGGAAAAGTGTGCTGTCGTTTGACAAATCCACATTTCAATTGTTTTTGGAAGTCATTGACATTGTGTCCTCTGGGAAAAGGAAAAGGATTGATAACAGTGCAAAGGTGATGGCATGGGGGTGTGTTAGTTCCCATGGCAAGAGTAACTTGCACATCTGTGAAGGCATCATTAATGCTTTAAGGGTGCATACAGGCTTCGGAGCATCATACACTGCTATCAAAGCAACATCGTTTGTCAGGACAGCCCTGCTTATTTCAGCAAGAGAATGTCAAGCCACATTCACACGTGTGGTTTTGTAGTAAAACCGTTGGGGTACTAAACTGGCTTGCCAGCAGTGCAGGCCTGACTCCCATTGAAAATATGTAATTATAACACACAAAACACAACAACGGCAACTCTGGACTGTTGACCAACTATCGTTGAACAATAAGTAAGCAGAGGAAAGAATTCCAGTTAAAAAGCTTCAACAATTGGGGACCAATTTTCGTGCCCAGAGCAGGTCTGGCATAAAGTGTACACTAACTGTACTCATATGTGGTGTTTTCTTTCTTTTGGCATTTTCATAGACTGACACAGTTAGAAAGGGGTGTTTTTGCTGTTGTGGCAGAAGCGGGCCAATTTACTTCCTGGCAACTCATTCCCAATCTCTGCAACAGAAATACACTTGCCGGAGACCATGAAGAAGATCAAATCATGAAAAGTGTGTTTATCAGGAACTGTAAGCATACCTCTACTTGCGAATGATGTAAAGTTGGTCACAGATTATTGCTGTGAAGTGGGAATTTGAAGACCACCTTTCACCCTTTTTGTGTCCATATATGACACTATCCCCTCCCCCTAAAGCTGTGCCGGGGAGTGAAGGCGCACTACTAGTGGCCTCCCTGGCCCAGGCGCTCGTTGGCTTGCCGGTGCCTCGCCCACCAACTGTTTCCAAAAAAGAGCTGCCATGACTGGCCTTCCCCGTCTACGCCGACTTGATTACTATTCACTATTTTGTCAGTGGTGGGCGCAGCAGCTGGCTTTAGGACGACTTCGTGAAAGCGGTGCAACAGCTACATGGGGGTTGGGGGATTAGTGAACCAGGCGTCAGAAAAATAGCCACCAAAATAGCTAATATTTCATAAGAAATTAGATCGCCATTGTGTCAAGGTAATATATCATCATATACTGTATAATGTATGCCTTTAGTTAACTGTGAAAAGCTTAAACTATTTGTCATGACATTACTATTTTTTTTCTTGTAACTTTATGTCAACATTTTCAGAACTTTAGGACCTAATTCTTGTGCTATTAATTTACCATTACAAATACCATTTTGGGTAAGGAGCTACTATTGCACTTGAATAATGACCGATATAAGGCATCTGTGATACAGTGAGAACAGTGAGTGGTGAAAGTGAACAAATTAAAATGTTCAGCACTTGTGTACATAGTTATAAAATGACGGGATTTTATTGTTATTCCTTTTGGAAAGGGTACCCTTTGCGAGATAACGATCTGCACCTAAGTGCAGTAAGATTTACTGACAGTGCAAAAATGTCCGGAAAAAAAAAACATTTATTGTAAATCTTTACAGGGGAAGGTCAAGGGGCCTAATAATGTAAATCATCATTAGGGCTAGGCCAGGGGAAGCAGGCTAGAATCCAAAGATAACCCACATATGTACTTATTTCAGGTTCTCTGTGGAAATTTGCAGCACACGTCACAGTTATGGTGAGGTTTTAAGTCCCTTTCAGTAATAACAAGATATACTTTCGATCTAGTATTATTTTGACTTGCTGGTTTAGTCAGTTTGTGGTTGTCCTACTTTGTCTACAGTTGCATAGAAATGTTTTAAGTTGAAGTAACAGAAATATTTGGCTGCAAAAAACAAGCACTGTGAAAGGTTGAATGCATTTTGAAATCATTCTTTGATTTGTTGCTAAACAAAAATGCCCACGTGATTGAAAATTTCAGAATTGGCAGTTACTGAAAAGCACTGAAAATGCAATGTGGTACGTATTACACAAGTGTGTGTAAGTTTCAGGTACCGTACTTGTGTCATGCGTGTCAAAAGAACACATTTTTATTTGTGAAGGCTTACTGAAAGTCTGTTGTTTCCAGTTAGTATTCCGAGCCCGTCTACATAATTAAGTCGGAAGAATTCCAGGGGACCGTTCACAAAACATATATATCAAACCCAAACTACGAGTATTATTAATTGTGGGTCAGACTATTGACCAGCACCTGGACAAAAATATCCTGTGGCATTTGCTACTTCTAGGTGAGATTTGGGCTGTGACACCTTATTGCTCCTTCACCATCATCATTCACCCACTCAATGGCCTGAGTACCCAGCTCGAGAACATTGCAGTGCTTGAGTAATGTCCCTTCTCACCCAACCTGGCCCTGTGTACATTTTTGAATGACATCAATATGGCACGGATGCAAGAGCTGCAGAGAATCCTGGAAAATCATCCTTCCAGGAGTACATGAGGGCATGACACAGAAGGGGGATTACTTTGAAGGGGAAAACTTGTAGTTTGGATTACGAATATATCTTTTGTCACACCAGTCCTGGAAATTTTCAGACACACGTCGTATGTGTCAGTCATTACATTAAGATGAGGTTATTATGATCATTGGTCATATTTTGGATCTGAAATCAACTCAGTGATGTTTTTCATACCTTTTATAGGGATTGCTTTTTGCAAAGAAATTTATACAATAATTGCTGAAACTATGAGTATTGCTGTACAGGCAGCATGTATTTTTGCTGACACTATCATCATGACAATCAAATGTAATGATACATGTTTGAAACAATATGGGTTTATCAAATGGTTTGTTATCATTAAGTGCTATCTGCCACCTCTGGATGACAGCGGGGTACAGAAAGATGTCAGCAAAAAGATATTATTGTTGTTTGCTTGTTTTAAACAGAGCACATTTTTATACACAGGATAATAAATGTATTTATTTTTGAAAAATGTATAATGCGATACTGTATGTGACATTGCTTTTATGAAAGAACTGTATTAAATTTTTACCACGTAAATATGTGACTATAGTGCTCTGAAGTAATTTCATTATGTCAGGAATATTTCAGTCTGGAATAAAACATCTCTCCACTTTTGAGTACTGTACTTTATTGTCCTTCATGACATAATGGCTACTTAGCTAGGAAATGCATATAAAGTATGTAATTCGGTGCGTTATACTTCAATTTGATGACAGAACCATTTACCCAAATTTTAAATACGCATGATGATTAATGCTAACGCAGAGTATTGTTTCCTTTCAGTACGGTACATACGTGTTAACTGTCACAATTTATTTGATATTGACAAGATGCATTTTTAAGATAAGATATCCTTTATTCGTCCCACACTGGGGAAATCAATCGGTTGAAAAGTTTAAAAGAGTTTTTTGGGCATAGAAACAGGAAAGCAGTTTTAAATACTGCATTGTATGTATTTTACATTGTATATAATTTTATATCCATCCATTACCAATTACATTTAATTTTTTCATTATATACAGTAGTTCACCCACGATCCTTGTGAGGAAAAGAAAATGGATGGCTGGATGGATGGATAATTTGGTTCATAGAATTTAAGTAATGTTATATCTGAATAAAACAAACTACTTGAACGTGAATACACGCACACGCACGCACACACACACACACACGCACACGCACGCACGCACGCACGCACGCATACTCACTACGCGCACACACACGCGCTACACGCGCACACACACGCGCACACGCATCCATTCGTACCTATAATACGTACATGCTAAAATAAACGATTCTTAGCTGAAATTCTTTTTGACCCTAACAGTGTGCCATTGCAAATCCGGACGTACACAGGAAGTCGTTTTGTTTTAATTAGGGAACGAAAAGCAAAACTTCTTTTTAAGTATTGTCGAGTCAGTCTCACGTAAGATGTATTTTAGATTAATTTTTAAAACATAGTGAACACTTTTGATTATGGCATGTTTTTCCTCTTGCTTCGAAAGAGACCGTTTTATTTTGAAAATAAGAAAGGAAGTGATTCGTTTTTTTCCTGAGAATATTTACAAATTAGCCTGAGGTTTGCTACTCACCAATATTAGTTACTTTGTGTTGTTTGGGTTCAACTGCAAGTGTTCCAGTATCCAATATCTACTAAAAATGTCGTCCTTGGACGGAATTAAGATGCCAGGCCGCCTTCCGTTGCTTTTGACCCACGAACGGGTCCTCCTTCCTGGCTCGACCGTCCGCTTCAACGTAGATACTCCTCGGAACATGCACCTGATCAAGAACCGTCTGCTCAAGGGGACTTCGCTCAAAAGCACCTTTATTGGAGTGATTCCCAACACCAGAGACCCCGCGAATGATGCCGACGACCTCCCCACTTTGCATAAGTAAAGTTTATACTCACATCAGAATCGTCTTTATTGGCCAAGTATGTAGAACACACTGCATTAGTATCATCATAAACAAGGACATGACAAAGAAGTATGGAAGTCACATTCCGTAGTGTAAGTGAACCGTAGTGCGGTGGTGCCACACAGTGACAACTGTGAGACAATGTGCAAAGTATCGAGCAGAGCTAAAGTGATCAGTGGTAGAATAAAATACTGTAACAGTAAGACGGAGTTTTAATGTTTTAGGGAGGACACCAGTTCAAAGTATGTAAAATACATAAACCACTACAATAATGAGAAAAGTATACTTTTGGGCGGGGGCACTTTTTAATTACCTTTGTCACAATCATAAGTTCACATGTATTTCATTAGTATGTGGTAACGTTGCCTATAAACCAGAGGTCTTCAATCCTGTTCCTTCTGATCATTTGAATCAAGTGTGTTGCAGCAGGAAGAGATTGAAAACAAGTAGGACAGCACTCCTCAAGGAACAGTATTTAATACCCCTGCTTTCAATTGTGTGAGTCAAACTATTTGGCTATCCTCCCTTTTCTTCTCAATACAGATGGTGGTTACTTCGGCCCATTCCTCTTGACTGGTGAAATTTAGCTAAGTCTTCATATCTCAGTACTTTAAATAAAAAGTTAATTATATTATTATATTAAAGTTCATAACTGTTTTGTTATGGTGGAATCTAGTGCTGAGTAGATCAACACATGGAAGCACACAAAGATGGACTTTAACCGGTCACTGGGACACTCAGTTTTCCCCCTCTTTTTCCCCTGGCCTGAACAATCATTGATCCACGTTGTACAGTATACAGGTACCAGTTGTCCTCATTAACGTTGTGAGGGGAAAAACAAAAAAACAAACAAACAAGCAAAAACCTCTTGGCTTATCTTCTGTGTAAACGGCTAATGTGTACCAATTTACATTAATAAGAAGCATGCTGTTTTGGAAAGGGGAACCTTTATAGAGCTGGTGTCCAGAGCACTGAATTGTTTCTGCTGGCTTGTAAATAACGTGAATCAATTATACTGTACTTCAAAGGAAAAATAAACACCACGACTGCCTCGGACTATTTATGTTCACCTGGTTGCAAGGTGAAATCTGGATTTTTAAAAAAGGAATTGTGGTTGTGTTTTTATACATCTATGCAGTGACCGTCTGGTCACCAATAATAACTCACACTCTTCTCCAAGTGCATGGTTATATTAGTAGTTGTGAGCAAATGTGGGTATGATGACATAGGATATTCACTAAAACTACCTTGTTCAGGAGTTTCAGATTTTTGTATGGATCCAGTCCGAAAAAAAAAAACAATAACAAAAAAACGTTGGTGGTTGAATTAAACTTTAAAGTTATTTGTGGAAGATACCAAGAGTTGAGAAAAATAACTGTATCTTAACTTTGAGGCCTTGCGGTGTCCAGTATCTCTTTGTCAACAGTTAACAAGCTCTACATGGACACCAATTTGAAATTTAATTGAGCTCTGCAAAGACCTGAGAGAACACAAATTAGGAGAGGCTCTTTGAACTGTTGCCACTTATAACGAATACGCTGCTTGTTACCTAAGATTACATTAATTTGGAGTGGAGCCAACCAATATGAGTTTTTGGATACAATGCCAATACTGTATTAAAAACATTTAACAAAAAAAAAGAAGAAAAAGATCCCATATATTAGCTAATGTATGTCATGAATACAATGAAAAGACATTTTTACTCTACATCAGTGGTTCTTAACCTTGTTAGATGTACCGAACCCAACGAGTTCACAAGTGCATTCACCGAACCCTTGAGGAATTAAAAATATATCGATTTTTTTTTTTACAAACAATGCAACTGTCCACAATGGGTCCACACGAAGGAAAACAAACACCATATGAGAAAACTAAAGACAAAAACATCAACAACAACAACAAACAAAAGAGCTCTTGAAGAGCTCTTGCAGACAGCTGCCAACAACGACGCCAGAGAATTAGGCTCAACCCTAAACTGGGAGGCCAAAATAAACTCTTATCAGATCCCCACACCACAATATAATTGGTCAGGATAATCTTTAAGAGATATCTGATAATTGGTAATCAGTTAGCAAAGTACTTACTGATCGAAATGCTCAAATTAGGTTTGATTATCATTTTTTTCCTGCTTGAAAGGTTTCAGTAGCCTCATTCTTGCCTCTGTGCTCAACAAAAAAAGTGAACAAAACAGTAGCAATGCCTAAAGAGGACTTCATATTTGTATTTTGAATTTTTTTAAGATCATTTCTGAATTCTTTATTGTTATTGCTGACCTCCTCTGATTCATGTCACCTCTCTTTTCATGGGCAGGATTGGTACCGCTGGGATTGCAGTGCAGGTAGTGGGCAGTAACTGGCCAAAGCCACACTATACCCTTCTCATCACTGGATTATGCCGTTTTAGTGTGTCAAGCCTGCTGACGGAGCGACCTTTTGTTCTGGCTGAGGTGAAAAGATATTCATGGCATAATATGGAATTTTTTCAAAACGCAAACAAAAGTGTCCTGGGCAGCACCGAGTTAAATATTGATGAAAAATTCTGTTTATTTAACTGTGTGGGACACAGTAGAGGAGACTGCTCATCGAGAGCCATACACGATAGCATACATTCAGATAAGGGTTTTGTCTGTATCTTTGAAAAACAACTCAAGTAAACACAAAAAGCTTTTTTTAAATTAAGTTTTTCTTTCCTTTGTTTGTCTTTTTACTCGGGGAGAAATTTTTTTCCCAAACCTACCTGTCTGAAAAACTAATTGCCCCCTAAACCTAATAACTGGTTGGACTACCTGCAGCAGTACACACCAAAATCAAGCATTTTCTATAACTGGTAATGAGTCTTTCAGAACTCTGTGAAGATAGTTTGTCCCACTCGTCCTTGTTGAATTGCTTTAATTCATCAACGCTGCAGGGTTTTTGACCACGTACAGCCTTTTTAAGAGAGAAGTCTACCCCAACATTTTCTTAACAAGATGTTCTGTCCACCTTCACTAGTTAAACACTGCATTCTGATTCGTGTTGTGTCTGTGGACTATGGGTTAAGCATCAAAATCCACCTATTTTTAGCCATTTTGCCACTTTCTGTCAACTGAAAATGACGCAAAGTTGCTCAGGGCTCAGGTAACGACCACTTGCGGCTCAGCTGTTTCCTGAAGCTGAGCTTTTCAGGTACCCGCGTTGCAGAACATCCCATTAACTTGAAACATTTAATAAATGAATAAATAAAATAAAATAAGGCATACAAGGTGTTTTTCACAAAACAAAGATACGTAATTGTATGCTTTTGTTTGACGTTGACCAGCCGCCAGATGCCACCTCAAATGTGCATTGACATCCACCATGTATTGTATTGTATTGTATCCAATTCAACAACAACAACAACAATATCAATGGGCAAATGTGTTTAGATCCGAGTGAAATATTGCAATAGGATTGTCATCGCTATTTTTCAACACCCATCTCTCATATCACCCTTGCTCTCTCTGTGATTCACTGCAGCTTTTGGACTGACTTTGTAACCCTTTCTAGACTGATAGATTTCAATACCATTATTTCTAACTGTTCTCGAATTTCTTTGCATCACGGCATTTTGTTGCAGCTCTTGGCTTCAATTGTTTCCAACATTTTCTATTTCGGGGATTTTTTGATTGAAGTCTTTTGTTAATCAGGCTTAGGTGTGGTCATGATTTAACAAGGGCAAAAGCACTTTTTTGCACAGTCAGGTAGCTTTGATTGACTGATTGATTTTTTCTGAAGTCAAATCACCATTTAAAAGTTGCATTTGATGTTTAGCCGTCTTATTTTTGTCTGGTACAAAATACATTACTTTTTTTTATATGGCGCTTTCACAACAGCTGCGGCTGTAACAAAGCACTTTACACATAACATGAAACATTGACAATAATACAATTGTAACAACTATTCTTACATACGGGAATGTCGTTTGAAGTGGTTATAGATGAAAGAGGAGAGAGTCAAAGTCTCCTTTCACCAGAGGATTACAGATGTCAAGGGAATTTCTCCATTGTGAGACAAATAAAGGTTTTCTTATCTTCTGATCCCAGCATGCACGACGTCACGCACGTCTGCTCCAAGCTAAATTTGAAAGTAAACATGTAGTTGCAGCGTCCATTGAAGAATGTGTTTCGTTTCTGTCAGAGATTTTCTCGGACAAAGTTAAAGAAACGACTCGGCACACAGGAAAATTGTGTTCAATATCGGCGGGAGCGGACCTCTGAGAGCGAACGACGGTTGTTGCTCCGCGATCACACTCGGCTCCCTCTCCGCAGGTTCGAACTTTTATTGCAAAATACAAGAAAGACTCTGCCCCAGAGATTAGCATACCGCGCCCCCCGGTCCGGCCCCTCGGTAGTGATCTGATTTACCCGAATACACAAGTCACAGACTTGGCTGATGACAAATGTCCACCTGGGCGCAACAGCTGTTCCCAAAATGTCTTTTGGTATTCAACAACTCTTTGTTCCCAATTTGTTTATTCCCACTCTGTGATTGAATCTAGCCTTCGCCCCCCCCCCCCTTGCTTTGACGTGATTACTCAAGAAAAAGGCCCTCCGCCCAAACGGCCGACACCTCTGTGCTGAGCATGTCCAGACATGGCCAAATTAACCGAAACTTTAAACATGATACAATTTTGCTCATAGATTCTTCTAACAAGTTCACATTTAGAGCCGCCTCAATTCCAAAGGTCAACTCTCAGATCCAAATCACACTTCTCTCCCCTGATCTGCTTTTCACATTTGTTTGATGATCTTGAACATTCAAGTGGGGAAACTGCAAAAACATTTAGATTATGACATTAATTTTCGAAGGGTACAAACACGTTTTCATGGCACTGTATGTCTGTCACGATCTGCCCGAAGCGATAATGATCGCTCCGTGCAGAACGAAAAAATAAAGGATTGGATCCCCGGAAAACAGACAACGAAAGAATTTTCTCAAAGCAAAGAGTGTCTTTAATGACAAAAACAGAAAGAGCCCGACAGGGAAAAAACGGAAACACAAAACGCTGGTCAAATAAGGACCAGGGAAGAAATAAGGAAACAACTGAAAACGCTCGCTGAAAAACAAAGTGCGAGGAGCTACTGATTAGGCAATATCTAAGTATTCAATTTAGTGGCTAACGCGAATGGCAAGAGTCAATGCCGCAAGGCAAGAAGGCAACGAGTAATCTACAAATAGAGGAATTAGCACGAGAGATCAATGGCACGGTGAGGAATTCTCCGGCAGTGGGAGAACTGCCGGAGTCTCATTAATATAGGAGGGTAATCAGCCCGAAATTACGGACAGGTGCACAAATGGCGGGGGAGAAAACCCGCCACCTGCTGGCGGACACGCGACGTGACAGTACCCCCCCCTCAATGGACGCCTCCCGGCGGACTACCCGGCTTGGATGGATGTGCAGCGTGGAAGTCGCGCAAAAGGGACGGATCAAGGATCCAGGAGCGGGGCACCCACTGCCGCTCCTCAGGCCCGTAGCCCTCCCAGTCGACCAGATACTGGAACCCCTTTCCCCTGCGCCGAGAGTCCAGGATGGCACGAACCGTGTACACCGGGTCACCGTCGACGACCCGCGGAGGGGGCGGCGGCGTGGGAGGAGGAGCCAAGTCACTGGAGGACACGGGTTTGAGTAGGGAGACGTGGAAGACGGGGTGAACCTTCATGGTGGGTGGCAGCCGGAGCCTGACTGCAGATGGACTGATGACGGCCTCGACCTCGAACGGTCCAGTAAATCGGGGTCCCAGTTTCGCAGACGTGCCGGCCAGCCGAAGATCCCTAGTCGCCAACCACACCTTCTGTCCTACCACGTATGAAGGAGCCGGGCGCCGGCGACGATCCGCGATCCGCTGGTTCCTGGCCGCCGTGCGGGACAACGCAGCCCGGGCCTCCTTCCACACGCGATGGGCCCGCTTGAGGTGGTGCTGCACAGAGGGGACCTCCACCTGCCCCTCCTGGGACGGGAACAGCGGCGGCTGGTACCCGTAGGCGGCCATGAAGGGGGACCTACCAGTGGCAGAAGAGACGAGGGTGTTGTGCGCGTACTCCACCCAGGGTAAGTGGTCGACCCAGGATGAGGGACGGTGAAGGCACACACAGCGGAGGGCCGCCCCCAGATCCTGGTTGGCACGCTCGGCTTGTCCATTGGACTGGGGGTGGTACCCCGAGGTCAGACTGGCCGTGGCCCCGAGGGACCGGCAGAACTGCTTCCAGACGCGGGATACGAACTGGGGCCCCCGGTCCGAGACAATGTTCAGTGGAATGCCGTGGAGACGGAAGACGTGTTCGACAAGGAGGTTGGCGGTCTCCAGCGCCGACGGCAACCTGGACAAAGGAACAAAATGAGCCGCCTTGGAGAAGCGGTCCACGATCGTGAGTACGACAGTTCGACCCCGGGAAGGCGGGAGACCCGTGACGAAGTCCAGGGCGATGTGGGACCACGGGCGAGGAGGAATGGGCAACGGCTGGAGCAGTCCCGCCGGCGGCTGATGGGACGACTTGCCGCAGGCGCAGGAGGTGCAGGCCTTGACGAACTCCGTCACGTCGTTGCGGAGCTCCGGCCACCAGAAACGCTGGGCGACGAGTTGCACAGTCCGGTTCACCCCGGGATGACACGCCACCTTGGACCCATGTCCCCACTGCAGAACTTCAGATCGTAAGGGAGGAGGTACGAATAGCCTCCCTGCTGGGCACTCCGTCGGCACCTGAACCCCCTCCAGGGCTGCCTGGATCCGCTGCTCAACCTCCCACTGGACGGCCCCCACGACGCACCGGGCCGGGAGGATGGTCTCCGGGGATCGATCCCTCCCCGCAGGCTCGTGGAGACGGGAGAGGGCGTCGGGCTTGGTGTTCTTAGACCCGGGAGAGTAGGTGAGGATGAAGTCGAACCTGGTAAGGAAGAGGGCCCACCGGGCCTGACGGGCGTTCAGTCTTTTGGCGGAGCGGAGGTAGGCGAGGTTCTTATGATCCGTGTAGACCGTAAAGGGTTCCTTTGCCCCCTCGAGCCAGTGCCGCCACTCCTGCAAGGCGGTCACAACTGCCAACAGTTCACGGTTGCCCACGTCGTAATTGGACTCAGCGGCACTGAGTCGACGGGAGAAGAAGGCGCAGGGGTGCAACTTCTGGTCGACCGGAGAGCGCTGGGACAGCACAGCCCCCACCCCCGAATCCGAGGCGTCCACCTCCACGATAAAGGGGAGATCAGGATCAGGGTGCTGTAGTACGGGGGGACTGGTGAACGCCGCCTTCAGGTTTGCGAACGCCGCATCCGCGGTCGAATCCCACTTAAATGGGGTTTTGATGGACGTAAGGCGGGTTAAGGGGAGCGCCTTCTGACTATAACCGCGGATGAAGCGTCGGTAGAAGTTGGCGAACCCCAGAAAGCGCTGCAGTTCCTTGCGATTGGACGGAACCGGCCAGTTAGTGACTGCACGCGTCTTAATGGGGTCCGCCCTTAACCTGCCCTGTTCAATAATGAACCCTAGGAAGGAGATGACGGGGACATGGAATTCACACTTTTCTGCCTTGACGAAGAGCCGGTTCTCCAGTAGACGTTGTAGCACCAGCCTAACGTGTTGCTGGTGCTCGTGTAGTGACTGGGAAAAAATTAAAATATCGTCAAGGTAAACGAAACAAAAGATGTTTATCATGTCCCTTAGCACATCATTAATTAGATTTTGAAAAACGGCAGGGGCGTTGGTGAGCCCAAAAGGCATAACCAGGTATTCAAAATGACCCAGAGGGGTCTTAAAAGCCGTCTTCCACTCGTCACCCTCCCGGATGCGAACCAAGTGGTAAGCGCTGCGCAAGTCTAATTTGGAGAAAATGGTGGCTGACTGCAATGGGGCGAAGGCGGAGTCCAGCAAGGGTAGCGGGTATCTATTCTTAATTGTTATCTCGTTTAATCCCCGATAGTCTACGCAGGGTCGCAGGGTCTTGTCCTTCTTCCCTACGAAGAAAAAACCCGCCCCTAACGGTGAACGCGATGGTCTAATAAGACCTGCGGCGAGCGAGCTGTTGATGTACTCCGTCAATGCCTCGCGCTCGGGTTGGGACACCTGATACAGCCGCGAGGTCGGCAACGGGGCGCCCGCCTGCAGGTCTATAGCACAATCGTAGGGGCGGTGTGGAGGCAAAGAGTGGGCACGATCCTCGCTGAACACCTCCTTTAGATCCCGATAGCAATCCGGCACTCCGTCAAGGCAGATCTCCTCGGGGGGCGTGACACGTTCATGCTTCCCGACGGCCGATTGAAGACAGTGCTGGTAACAATATGGGCTCCAGCTGTCTATCGCTGGGCGCGCCCAGGAAATCACGGGATTGTGTGTCTTCAGCCAGGGTAACCCGAGAACGATCGGGGCATTGCGAGACGGCATTAGGTAAAAACGGCGATGTTCGACATGGTTGCCGGACAGTAGAAGTTTCAACGGCTCCGTCCTATGCGTAACTACCGCCAGGAGGCGCCCATCAAGATCACAAACCCGCTTCCTATCTATCAACCTCTCCACGGAACAACCCAGCTCGGATGCGAGATCGGTGTCCATTATACAGTCATCAGCCCCCGAGTCAACCAGAGCCCGAACCCGCCACGACCGGGACCCCGTTAATATCTCCCCCTCGAGTTCGAGTCTGTTGGGGTGTCCAGGCCGCGAGTCGACTCGCCTAGACTCGAAGGGGGGCGCGCGCGGTCGTGACTCACAGTACTCCTGGTGGGCAGGGGGTGACGACCCCGGATGGCTGGTTGCGGCGTGAGGAGATGGTGGAACGCCGTCAGTCGTCGCTCGGTCGCTGAAACGACGCTTTCTTTCCTCCGCACCAGCGTCCCTGCCTCCCAGCTGCACCTGTTCCTCCGTGGGTGTTCGTCGGAACTGGGACCGATCACCTCCACGCTCCCGGCTTCGCTCCCTCAGGCGATTGTCCATGAGGAGGGAGAGGTCGATTAATTCCTCCAGGTTGGTGCTGTGGTCGCGGGTCGCCAGCTCGTCCTTGAGTTGAGGGTTTAGCCCGCGGCGAAACAGGCCACACAGCGCCCGATCATCGTATCCACTCTGGGCGGCCAGGATCCGGAACTCGATGGAGTAATCCGCTACCGATCGCTCTCCCTGGCGGAGGGCGAGTAGCCGGCCCTCTGCCTCTCTGCCTCGCACGGGATGATGGAACACCCGGCGGAACGCAGCCACGAAGTCGGGGAACGAGGTACGGAGATTCGGCTTGGCGTCACTGGTCGCAATCGCCCACGATGCCGCCGGACCTGTTAACAGACTCATGACATAAGCCACCTTGGCGGCGTCATTAGCATAGGCAGAAGGCTGTAGGTCGAATATGAGAGAGCACAGGTGGAGGAAGTGTCCACACTGCCCGTGCTCGCCCCCGTAGCGAGGGGGGTGTGGAAGCGATGGCTCCCTCGTCATAACGGGATATGAGGAGGGCGCTTCGGGAATAATAGAATGAACCCCGGGGGGAGATGGTCTCCGCTCTTCCACCCGGACCAACCGAGGTTCTAAATCATCGGACCGATGAGCCAGCATGGAGACCGCGCCACGGAGTTCCCTAATGGCTTGGCCCTGCTGACTCATCTGTTGCTCTTGTCGGGAAAGAGCGGAAAAATTTTTTTCGATGTCTGCGGGATCCATGGTGGCCGGAGAATTCTGTCACGATCTGCCCGAAGCGATAATGATCGCTCCGTGCAGAACGAAAAAATAAAGGATTGGATCCCCGGAAAACAGACAACGAAAGAATTTTCTCAAAGCAAAGAGTGTCTTTAATGACAAAAACAGAAAGAGCCCGACAGGGAAAAAACGGAAACACAAAACGCTGGTCAAATAAGGACCAGGGAAGAAATAAGGAAACAACTGAAAACGCTCGCTGAAAAACAAAGTGCGAGGAGCTACTGATTAGGCAATATCTAAGTATTCAATTTAGTGGCTAACGCGAATGGCAAGAGTCAAGGCCGCAAGGCAAGAAGGCAACGAGTAATCTACAAATAGAGGAATTAGCACGAGAGATCAATGGCACGGTGAGGAATTCTCCGGCAGTGGGAGAACTGCCGGAGTCTCATTAATATAGGAGGGTAATCAGCCCGAAATTACGGACAGGTGCACAAATGGCGGGGGAGAAAACCCGCCACCTGCTGGCGGACACGCGACGTGACAATGTCTATCTTATCTCAAATTTGCAGGTCGAGCAGTTGGATAAACTGGAACAGTACACCACCCCAGCAGAGGGTGTCTCAGCAGAAGATGGAGAGCTGCAAGAATTGTCCCAAAAATTCTACCAGACAGCTCTACAGGTCTGTGTTGTGTTTAGGACATCGCTTTAACTGCTCATGCAACCCCTTTGAATGCGTCCTCCGGTTAAAGCTATGTGGCTGTCCGCAATTTCATCTGTCAAAAAGTCCACCTCTGTCGAGTGTAGAAAAAAAACAAAAAAGGGTGGGGGGCTTATCTGTAAAATAATGATGGCTGTTGTAGCTCCATGAGTGTTTTATGATTTCAGCGTATTAAAATTTTGTTTGGGGATTGTGTTTTAGAGTCGACACTTCAATTGGATTATTCGAAAGGGCAACAAAGCATTTGTTCTGTTGTCATTGTTTCTGTTCAGAAATCTTGCTGTTGGGTGTTATCCGAGCCACAAAGAATAACATTTGCACATTTTCCTTTGCAAGTTGGATCAGATTGCATAATAAGCAGTTCATGTTATTTTAACATGAAAGGTGAATCATTTGTGAAGATTATTTTTTTTTTATTTTGAACATTTCGGCACTCTCTCCTGCTCTCTGAGTTAATCCATTCAAAGATCTGGAGTCTCTTCTGTGGGATTAATCATCCCCTCCCAAAAGGGCATGAGAAGATCTAACCATTTCGAAAAGTTAATTTTGTATGGTGAATGGAGGAAGACAAGCATACATCTGGATTGGGTTTTTTTTTTGAACGTCCAATGTTTTCTGCATTTGGAAGTATGTATGTTTTAGTATGAAAGCCACGCAGGTTTTTAAGCACATGAGGCACCAGGACATCAGCGTTGGAAGAACTGTTATGTCGGGGAGGCAGAAAGAGTCACTGTTCGACGTGGGGTTGACAGGGTTTATATTAGGTTTTCATCCGTCCGTGATCACTGTTTTTTAATTCCTTCCCTAATAAAAGACAGCTTTATAGAATGTCGGGCAGCCCGGTGATCCAGTGGTTAGCGCGTCGACTTCACTGTGCAGAGGTGCAGGGATTGATTCTGGCTCTGGCCTCCCTCTGTGGAGTTTGCATGTTCTCCCCGTGCCTGCGTGGGTTTTCTCCGGGTACTCCGGTTTCCTCCCACATTCCAAAAGCATGCACCATAGGTTAATGGAACACACTCTAAATTGTCCCTTGGTGTGAGTGTGAGTGCGGATGGTTGTTCGTCTCTGTGGGCCCTACGATTGGCAGGCAACCGATTCAGGGTGTCCCCCGACTACTGCCCAAAGACAGCTGGGATAGGCTCCAGCATCCTTGTGAGGATAAAGCGGATCGGAAAATGGATGGATGGATTATAGAATGTCAAAGGGATCATGTTCTGTCACACAATCACATCACTTGTTACAAATCTGCACCTTTGGGCCAAACCTCAAGCCAGCTGTCGAAGCAGGCCTCCAATATGTTCTTAATTACATGGTTCCACTTTTGTATAAATAGAGAGAGCATTGAACTTAATGTGCTATTAAAAGGCGTGTGTACCGAATTTGAAAAAAAGATGAGCTCTTGAGTTTTCATGCATCGTTCCAAGATAATGCAACCCCGGAACTACGGTACTTTTGACCTGTTGCCGCTATCCAGGGTGGTGGCAATATATTCCTTCCAAATACCTGCGGTTGTCTTTTTTTTTCTTTCCAAAGAGTTTGATCGAATATTTGCCGTGTGTTAAGTATGTTGCAGAACATACTGAGTGGAAGCATCCGCATTGATGAATAAGGGAGGGAAGGATTCCTTAACCCCCCAGCCACCCTGAAATGATAATTGAGAGATTCCAGATGGTTAGGTGTCAGCATATTTAAATGAGATAACATTTAAATACAGGTGGAAGGAAACGAGGTTCATATAGCACAGATCATGATGACTAATTGTCTAAACCATGTGCTGGTGTAGTAGACCTCTAAATCATGTCAAACTGCTCAGCTTCACGTGACAAGAGTGTGTCAACAGTTCATGGATGACAAATAGATTGCTCGCATCGAATGCCAAAATGAATCGAGCGCCTCTGGGACCTTTATGTATTCTTTCATCATTCCTTGATGCGCCTCAGATAAGGGATAGTCTGAAGGTCATACACACATCTGCGCCTATTTAAGAGTTGTCTTGAGGAAATACACAGAATTGAGATTAACCAATATCCTTTGAGTATGAGCCTGAATCCAGCCCTCAGTGCAATTCTGTGTTCAGTTTTCTCATTGATTGTTCTGAAGGAATATGTTGCTTATAAAACAGCTAAATTTTATTGTCAGCGATTCTTTCAAAAAGTCAATTCACCGGAGCTAAAAAAAATGTTTTTAATGCATGTCTCACTCCAGAAATGCATACACAAATGCAAGCAAAAAAATAAATAATTTTTTTTTATTTTATTTTTGCCCCTTGTCTGATAATTTATCAGCTCATTTGTCATTCATGTGGTCATTCGACAACATCAAAAGCCTCAACTGTGTATTGACTGCAACAACACGGTTTGATGGGTTGGATTATTGATAAATCATGCATACATAATTGTAATTGTCTGTGTGTGCGTGTGCGTGCGTACGTGTGTAGTTGTTAGGGATGCTGGACATGTCTGTTCCAGTCGTGGCCAAATTCAGACATCTTTTGGACAGCCTTCCCAAAGAAACTCTGCCTGATGTGGTAGCCGCCATGATCCGCACTTCAAACAAGGAAAAATTACAGGTGAGGTGACTCCTGGACGGGGTTGGGAGAGTTACTTTTACGACGTAAAAGCGCTGGGTCATGAAACCTCTGAGCAAATGTGGCTAAACACAATCTAAATCTCCTAGTAGTTCCCCATGACATGGTGTTTTGCGGCTCTTTTGTTGTTACATGTGTCGTGCATTCGTGCACATGGCAGAGATATTGCAGCCCGAATAACACAAAACACATTCAAACCTCAGGGAAGATTTTTCTTCTGGTTTGTTGGCCTAGCTTAACGGCCAATTGCACAATGCAGTGAGAGAAACGGGCCAAGTAATCATCAATAGGAAGGTTTTTCCTTGGTTGTCTGCTTGCCTGCGGTTCAACCCCGCCCCAAAAATCTTAAGAGTTTTAAAAACCCCCAAAAGCACAGAAATATCTTTAACACTGTCTTTAATGTTTAAGAAGTGGTTTTATTGAAGTGGATTTGTTGGTTTATGACTTATTCAACATTTTTTTCAACACATTTAAATGGAATCATGACTACATTTTTATTTTCTTGTATCCAAACACAGTTACTATTTCAACTTTGCATACTGCTGAAATGCCTACGATAATGATTAACGGTATATTTTAGGTCTAAAACCTCATTTTATGAAAACTTAGCTAGGCCCGCTATATTACTGTACTCCAATGCTGGTACCCGTACTTGTAAAACTATCCATTTTTTTGGGTGGTGCTTGCTGTAAAAGGTTTGAAGTTGAATGAGTTATATTGTTTAAGTTGATTATAACAGACATACAGTACTTTGTGCTAGTGCAAGCAATGTTGTGTTACTGGAACCAATCATGTGCATAACTGCCTGCGACGAAAATTTGGAAATTATTTGCATACGGACATTTGCACTTTGTATTGTAGCCACATGTCTTTTGACACGGGTTTTGCGGGGGAAACTTTGAGGGAGAAATTAGCGAACAAGGAGCGCGACACTTGCATTTAAAGCGTACTCTGATGCAGTTATTGTTTCCGTATTGAAAACGTAACTGGTTGAACAATTGAACTTTGTCATAAAGGTACTGGATGCCGTTAGCTTGGAGGAGCGTTTTAGGAAAACATTGCCCCTGCTGACCAGACAGATAGAAGGACTTAAACTGCTGCAGCAAACTAGGAGAATGATGCCTGACCCGGAAAAGAAGGTAGAAAGCATATCAGCATCTGGAGTCCGAGTACTATTATCAACCGCTGGTCTACTGTCTTGTTTAAGGTGCTATCCGTGCGCAAAGGTGGAGTGTTTCCGGAGCGACACTTCAGTCTGAACGAGGAAGATGATGAGGACGATAGTGATGATACGACCTCCCTGGAGAGGAAGGTGCATGCGGCCAACATGCCAGATGCAGCTCTCCGAGTTTGCTTAAAGGAGCTCAAAAGGTGAATATGTTGTTTTTGTAAGCTTCAAATAATCCCCAACTTAGCAACGTGTTCATCCATTATGAGATCAAACTTATTCATTGGACTGAATGCAAGTCCAATGAAATATTGTGTTCCTCGAGTTATCCCTGCTAAGGCTTACTTTTATTCCGTTTGTTCTTGAATGTGTCATATTATCGTTGCTTATTATTAAGTTACTTCCAAGTTAGCTCCATTGCGTCATCATATCAGTTACTGACATTAACTCATTTAGTTATTTTACAAATTCAATTGAAAATACGTCTAGGACTTAAAAATCTAACATCATTTATTGCATTTTTATCCATTCATCTAATGCATTCTCGACAATACATGTGTCTAACCTAAGTCCCAGGGGCGACATCTGGACCACGACATTTATTTTATGTGGTCCGTGAAAGCAAATCAAACGTCAAATTCCACGCTGCGTAAAAGTGCACTGACGGTTGAATCTCATCCACACCACAGATGTTTTCAGTGCACTGCATACTGGCGCACCACTTATATGGTTTCACAGTCAAAACAGCCCTCCAGGGCAAACCTTAACGACAATGTGGCCCCTGACAAAAATGAGCTTGACACACTTGCTCTACACATGGGATCCTGTTCACGAGGGGTCTCAAACTCCGGTCCTCAAGGTTCACATTGCTGCATGTTTTCCATCTCTCCCTGCTGCAACACATCTGATTCAAATGAGCAGGTTAGTTATCAGGCTCCTTCAGAACTTGCCGATGAGCCGTACGTCAAACGGTTCGCATCCGCTCCTGCCACTTCCGCAGCCGATTACGTGTTGTCACGTGACGGCCGCCGTCCACCAAGCCCACCCCCTCTCCCAGTTGACGAATACTTCTCGTGCGTGACAGCCTGTGGCTAAAACCGCCCCTACCTTCAGCCATCGAACACATTTCTCGGGCCGAATTTCCAGCACGTACCTGCCTCTCGCCCATGCAGCCTGCCTCTGGAACTATCCATCCGTCCATTCTCTGAAACACTTATTCTCACCTCCAAGGTCACGGGCGTGCTGGAGCCTATCCCAGCTGTCTTTGGGTGGGAAAACGGAGTACATATTCCAAATAGAATTGATATCAGGGAGGAATTTTGTGTTGGCAGTCGACCAAATCTGAGTTCCTAACAGACTGTTCGACTGTGGATGTTACACCCGATAGCAATACTCCTGGGAACAAAATTGTATCTGAGCGTTTAACTGTTATGAATGCAGAGGCATTTGGTGCGCTCCGTTTTTCTTTTAAAGTAGAGTTGATTCAGATGTTTAATGAAATGATAAAACAATATGATTGTATTTCAGTAACTGGGCGTAGTAAAAAGGGTGAAAAACAACAATTAACCTCAAGGGGCCTGGTGGCCTTTGAGAACAAATAACTGTGCTTCTCTTAACTTTGTGTGCCTTCCTCTCTATTCAACTCAAAGAAAAACATGATCACCGATTGACACAACTCTTGTCAGAGATTTTCTCGGACAAAGTTAAAGAAACGACTCGGCACACAGGAAAATTGTCTTCAATATCGGCGGGAGCGGACCTCTGAGAGCGAACGACGGTTGTTGCTCCGCGATCACACTCAAAGTCCCGTCTCCGCGAGTTCCACATTTTATTGTAACATATGCAAAATACAAGAAAAACACTGCCCCCAATATTTGCATGCCGCACCCCCGGTCGGACCCCTCAGTAGTGGTTGGTTACCTGTTTTTCAACCTCGAACCACCAGTACATTGGCGCCTTTTCTTTCTGGTCTACATCGAATTAGCATGTTGTAGACTTTGCGGATGGTCAATGTCGTCTGGGCGCGACGGGTGTTCTCAACTCGTCTTTTGTTGCTCAACCGCTGTTCCCGAATTATTCATTCCCCTTTTGTGACCGAGTTTCGCCTTCTCCCCCATGGTCGCCCACCTGTATTGACGTGCTAATTGTGGACTTCAACAGCCCTCCGGCCAGGTGGCCGGCGCCTTTGTGTGTAGGCATTTGGGGGGTGCTGGATATGCACCCAAACGCTTCGACGTGCCCAAATAAATGAAACTTTAAACATGATACATTTTTGCTCATAGATTCTTCTGACAACTCTTCAGTAATTTTTTACTCCAATCAAATACAGTTTGGGCCAGCCAATGACAGTACATTTGGATCATGCAGCAGAGTGGGGTCTCACTCATCGTGTTTACTTTATTTGAATCAGAGATTATTTAAAACCTCTGTGCGACACTGATATTGGGTGCTAAGAGTGGGCCTGTTGAGAGGGAAAAACATCGAGTCACTAATCAGACAAGGTATGTCACCGAAATTGTAACTGACTAAAAACGATTTATTTGTAACTCCTTCCTGCGAAACCTGGTTACGCCACTGTTGAGTCAGCCCTTGTTCAAAAAAAATGTTTTTTTCCAAATTATCATCTTTTATCTAGATTGAAGAAGATGTCGCAGTCTATGCCTGAATATGCCCTCACTCGAAACTACTTGGACTTGATGGTAGAGCTTCCATGGAGCAAAAGCACCAAAGGTAATCACATTTTAATTACAGTTATTGCATGATTACCCCCCCCCCCCCCCGAAAAATTGCGTTTGAAAATAACTTCGAAACAAGCAGTACTCTATTAGAAAGATCAAGGATGTACGTGTGAGTTGGAGCCACTTTGCAAATGCTTGGCTAAACTCTCCATTATTTGTACTTTCCACCCATTTTTTTACCAGTCAGCGTTATTTTTGCCTCGTGCGAACCCCTTTGCATATTGAATATCTTTTCTTTGAAGTGTATTTCAGTGACTGTAGACTGAAAAATATTTCCAAACACTTTGCAAAAATTATCTAATTCAAGTATACCGGAAGTAAACTTTTTTTTTTTTAAATACTAAATTGGAGGGTTTTAGTGCGCTTTTTAAGTCCTATACTTTTATAAACTTCACAAAAGTATGCTTAAGTATACTTGGCTTGAACTGGAAAGTATAGGGACAGTTACAGTATACATTCAAAACAAAATGTGTTACAATTTAGTAGGAAAAAAGTACACTTTATATACTTAAAGTATACATATAGTTTATAAAGCATACTTCATAAATACGACTTTTTCTAAAGGGAATCATTTTATTCTGTTTTAATTCATCTTTTACGAAACATCCCGACTAAAGTGGTATTATGGTTTGTATGTTGTTTCCATCTGTCTGAAATTCAACACTCAAGGCCGTCTTGAGGAACTATGGGTGACTTATTGTGAAGGCCTCTGAAAATATATCCTTATTTTATCCGAGAGAAATCCCTGTTACCTTGCAAGCAGCCCTGGCTGCATCTTCTGTCTTCCAAATCACTGTTAGAGGCTCCTCATGTGCCAAGTAGCTGCACAGAAACATGCTCTGGATACCAAATTAATAACCAGGACTGCATTCAGGTAAGTGTGTTATTGGCTTGGCAAGATTTCTTTTTTTCCTTTATATTTTGTAACATGGCTCGCACGAGTCTTGACAAAGACCAGAGGGGCGGAACACATTACACCAGTGTCAAAATCGCTGCATTGGCATTCTGTGTGTTTTAGGGTTGAGTTTAAAGTGCTTTTATTAGTTGTTAAATGTCTTAACGGTCTTGGGCCATCTTACTTGTCTGACCTGCTTTTATCATATCAGCCGTGGCGGATCTTGAGGTCCTCTGGCACTGGCCTTTTAATGATTCCCAGGGTGAGGTCAAGAACACATGGTGAGGCTACATTCACCCATTTTGGTCCCCAGCTATCGAATAGCCTGCCAGAGAACATCAAGTCTGCAGAGACTGTTGACGTTTTTAAGAGGATGCTTAAGGCACATCTTTTTAGCTTGGCTTTTAAATAACATTTATAGACTTGATATATGTGGTAGGTGTATATGTATGTATGTACTTGTATGTATCTTTGTGTGTGTGTGTTTTATGCAAGTTTGATGTTTTTAAGTATTGTACAGCACTTTGAGCTGCATTTTTATGTATGAAAAGTGCTATATAAATAAAGTGTGATTGATTGATTGATTGACTGATAACACATTCCCTGAATTGATAACAGAATGCTGTGTGCTTGACAAGAGACAACCGCAATTGCTCTCATTCAAAAATAAGAAATGTAAAAAAGCAAGTTCAAAGTTGTTCTGCCATTACTGTAGTTTCCTCAAAGTTATTTGGAGTTTCATTAAGGCTCAAGACACTGTTTAATCCGACATTAATGACATTCTTTGCAATGAGAGCCTGTGACCCACGGTGTTCCCCAAATCTCTGATCTTCGCCCCCTATCATTCAACAGTTATGCTTGAGGGACACACATTGCTAACTACAATTACACTTAATGGAGCATATATCTCTGTCAAGGACAGAATTTTTTTGAAAGCGCACTCAGCCACTTTTGCAGCACCTTTTTGCGTGCTTCATCACACTTCTTCCTTGCATGCCCATGTGTGTAGTCTACTTCTCTGAGCGCTGTCCAACAAAAATATGCCATCAGGTATAAATTTGACTGCCCGGTAAAGGATTGCAAGTCATACAATCAGTTATTTTATCCATCCATTTTCTGTCTTCGGGCAGTGGGTCGGGTACACCCTGAACAGGTTGCCAGCCAATCACAGGGTACACATAGAAGAACAACAAATCGCGCACACGCTCACACTTAGGGACAATTTAGAGTGTTCCATTAACCTGCCATACATATTTTTGGAACGTGGGAGAGAACTGGAGTATCCGGAGAAAACCCATTTTTCAGTAGTTTCACATAATTCTGCAAATGCTCTGACACAAACATTTGGTCAATTGTGTGGAACTGAATGTTGTTTAATCCTGTCTTGAAGTACCGGTAAATGGGACAAAAGTGTGTTACTTGGCTGTATTACTGGAACATTATTGTTGATTTAAATGTGTAAAACTCTCTTGATGTTTATGTGAAAAATCCAGACTTTATCACAAACTTTTTGTGGCTTCCTTCTAAACATTTCCACAGACTGCTTGGATATCCAAGCTGCCCGGACATTGTTGGATAATGACCACTATGCAATGGACAAGCTAAAGAGACGAGTGCTGGAGTACCTGGCTGTTAGACAGCTAAAAGCTTCATTGAAGGTTCCACTTGTGGATGACTCGATACATGATACCGTTTGTTTAGACAATAAATTGACACGACTTTGGACTTGTCATCAGGGCCCGATCCTGTGCTTTGTCGGACCGCCAGGAGTCGGCAAGACCAGTGTGGGGCGCTCTATTGCCAAGACCCTGGGCAGAGAATTCCATCGCATCGCTCTTGGGGGTGTTTGTGACCAGTCGGACATCCGAGGACACAGGTACAGCGGACCCGAGCTATTTGCAAGGGCTAGGGACTGAGCTCGACTGCAAACAATGACTACAATCTCCTCAAAATCATAATAAATGACAATATTAATATTTTTAATCACTGGTCATCAATGTGTGTGACCTGAGGTCCAAAACTGGCCAGCCGCAAATTATAACTGGTGATTATATCAGATAATGTTAATGGGGAAAAAAATGCGAATTGCAGATGTCACAATATTCACAGTGATAAAATTGCCTATAATTATATTGTTGTGGTCTTGTGTTGGTACAAAACAATGAACTGTTCTGCTTAAAATATCATTTTATCCAGCATGTCAGCATGTTTATTTCAAGGGCACGTTGATTAGAGACACTTTGAATGCTCTTCGTGGCCTCCGGGTCCCTCATTGGGGTACCGAGCGTGGCTTCGCAATCGATTGGGCAATACGCATCCTCACGCCAGCATACAGTATGTGACAAGCCGGGAAGAGTGACTGTTGGAACTGAGCTACATACACCCTTTGCTTTTGACCTCACGCCAGGGGTCTCTGAACCGTCTTTGGTTTGGTCCCTCACCTAATGACTTGTTTGCCATGGGTGACCCTGCTAGGGGAATAAATCTTAATTCCAATAAGATTTAGTCAAGCATTTTACATCTTTGGTCAAGGTACATTATAGCAGCATTCAATGGTCTGTAGTAATATCCAATAGCAAAAGCCCTCAAATGAAGTAATTGTAACTCAGTGGTGTCAAACTCAAGGCCTGGGGGCCAGATTCGGCCCACCATGTCATTTTATGTCGCCTATGAAAGCAAATCATGTGTGTCAACTTCCATGATCCTTGCTAAGATCTGTACCAAAATGTCAAATTGTCATGTGTAACCAACTCTGAGATTTTGCAATAATTTTGTTCCCATTTACATTCACTTGAACAAGCATTTAACATACAAGTATAGTTGACTAATTTCAAAACAACCGGTAGTCATCCATCTTTTTTTTCTGTACAAGTAAATAATAGGATGTGATGATTAAACATTAATTCGGTTTCATTGTTGATGTTAACACCAAAGTGGCCCGCGGCCAAAATGAGTTTGACACCCTTGCTATAACTGTAACCAGAGGACTTGCTGTGGTGTTCAGAGCTGTTCTCACTTTAACTGCTTTGCAAAGAGATTGTAATCGGTCAAAACAATTTGCATGTAGAATTCTCTCTGTGATAGTAATTGCCGTCTTCCACGATACATCAGAAATGAAAGAATGCCCTATGGCCATGGTTGAAAAGACAGGTTCAGCTTGATTAAAGCTGTAGCACGTGAAGGTCATAACTTTTATATTTTTTCGCACTCTTTTAAGGCAATAACCTGGACTATCTCAAAAACTAGCTCGAATTAAAAAAACAAGAAAAACAATGCATTTTTATATTTGGCGACATCAAAACACACTCAAACTGTTCAAACTTTCTTGGTACCAAAATGAATGTTGACCAGTATAATTGATCTCGAAATAAAGAAGCAATTTACGTGGCTGACACTTAAACCCTTGCCTTTATGTTTACATCTGACTCTAGACGCACTTATGTAGGCAGCATGCCGGGCCGCATCATCAACGGTTTGAAGACGGTGGGCGTCAACAATCCAGTTTTCCTCCTGGATGAAGTGGACAAACTAGGGAAGAGCCTGCAAGGAGACCCTGCAGCTGCATTGCTTGAGGTTTGTCCTTTTCATCATGTGGCAATCATCATATGGAGAATGACTTTTCCCCTGACAAACCTTAACTGAAAGCTTGTTGTTATTTTAGGAGTTAAAACAGCTGCAGCATGCTCTCGCTGTACTTAACGGCTCAGATAGATTGACAAATAAGTCTGTGTGAAATGTACATGGGGGTACGCTTATAAAGCTTTATGGGCAGCCACCGTATGATGTACAGTAGGTACACTGATAGTGTACTCCATTCACCATTTAATCAAATTGGCTTTTTCATCTGTTGGAGTGTCGTGTGTGGGCTTTTTTTTTGTTTGCTGTTGTTTTGATTTTTTGACTGACTGGTGGACCAGAGATATTTGCTGAAGGAAGCATGGGTAAAATAACATGACAAACTGACTGACTGACAAAAGCTTGGAAAAAATGATGATGATGGACCGGCAACATGTTGTAATTTGTCCATCTTTGTATACGATCTTACACAATGATACATCTTCCCTAGAAAGGCTTAATCAGCCTTCCATGAGTTCCTTTTTGCAAACATCAGCTGACTCTTGATGTTTGCTCCCTTAGGTGCTCGATCCGGAGCAAAACCACAGCTTCACAGACCACTATCTCAACGTGGCTTTTGATCTCTCTCAAGTGCTCTTCATCGCCACGGCCAACACCACTGCGACTATCCCTCCGGCCCTGCTGGACCGAATGGAGGTGCTGCAGGTGCCTGGTGAGTTTAGTTGCTCTTGTGAACCCTTTGAACACTTCACATTAAATGTTGATGGCTCAGTCTTGGTATTGGGCTCATAACTAATATCAAGCACAGTGCATTGTACAAATGTGAGTCCACACGACACATAAGATGAACATGCGTCCAACTGTGTGTCCAATCAGAATTAGATGCATCAATTATACAATTCATACATGCTACACATGCTACAGCACCGCAGAGCATAGAGTGAGACTACAACTTTAAAATTATATTGTAGTAATTTGATCCTTCTCTCGAAAACCAAGCATCTTAAAACCATTTTATATAGCTCTCTGCTTCATATAGAAAACACACGGAGGTCAAAGTTCAGGCATTTAATGCATTTTTCTTTTAGTCAGGAATGTTTGAAATCAGTGTGTGAAGAAAAGCGTGGCTATATATTTTTGCTGATGGTGTCACGATGGCTGAGTAAGTTAACACATGAAGTCTTTTCACTCACTTATTATTAATCATTAGTGTTGTTGCTATTGTGTTTTTAATGACTAATTTGTATTAATCAGAAATATATCTTTGTTTGTCTATTCATGACAGCTGCCTAGAGTGATAGGCAGAAAAATTAAATGGTCTTCCATTAGGTGGCAAAAGGGACAATACTCGCATACCCCGCCAGTAATTGGAGCACGTCACATACTGTATGTGCAAGTCACAAGTAAATCTGAAGTCGCAGCCTTCAAGTTTCAAGCAAATCTCAATGAAGTTGCTGTTCGAGGCAAATCACGTCACCCAAAAAGCGAGTCAAGTCATTACTTTGTTCAAGCAAGTGAAAATTGTTAAGTCATAAAATCTTACTCAGGACAACTTCCTGCTGATAGGAATGATGATGAAATATTTTTAACCCGATGAGAGTAAAATATACAGGATGAAATTTACCGTGCAGTCGGTTAAATTAAGTCAGGCTCATTACTTTTTGACTGCCCATCGTATCTCCATCCAAGGGGGAACATATCGAGACACAAACTTTCAGAGGCACACCCACATTTTCACTGAGTTTAAATTACACCCACACTGCCTGCATGTGAACATCTCAACCATTGGTTACCCATAAATAAACATTGTCTTCATAAAATAGTCCTGTATATTTTCCGCATTTTTCTTGGTGTGGATATGAGTGCAGTAGTTTGGAAGACATATTGTTGACATTCATCCAAAAAACTGACTACATCACCCAATGAGTGTTTCAGGCTACACGCAGGAGGAGAAGGTGGAGATAAGTCTCCGGCACTTGATCCCAAACCAAATGGAGCAGCATGGACTATCATCTAAACAGCTGCATATACCGTCAGACACCACTAAGGATATCATAAACAGGTGCACAGAAGAACCAACAACCTGTAGAAATGATGTTATGCTTGAAAGTGTATCAGTGGGCAGACGAACGGAGCCCCCTGTTGCACACTCATCTGTGGCAAACTCTGAATTCCACTACTTGTTATAGGAAGCTGTCATTAAGTTGACAAGTGCTTGAGTGGTTTGCAGCAGCACTGCAACCTTTTGATGACAGAGAACATCCTTCAAAATACCGCATTCGGTATACATTGTGGTAGAAAGCAGACCAATTAGAAGGTGTGGATAGATTCTAATGACATAATGTGCACTTTGCTTCTTGCACCCCAGAACAGCCTCCTAAGAATCACAAATTGTCATCATATAGTCTGTAACCATTCATGACGTATTAGCCTCAACTTGTACAGTGGGTGCATCTGGTGAGCCCACCAGTCAGTTAAACATAGAAACAGAGAACTATTCACACCAACAAGCAATTTTAGAGGCCCGTATTAATTTAGGAGACTTGTTTTAGGCCGAATAAGGCTGAAAAAGCCCAACTCTAAATAAAATTGTGCTGACTCTAAAGCTAATTCTTATATTTTCGACTTTTCTGAAATTTTGCCACTGTCTAAATTCTGTCGCTGGGAGTTTATTTCTTGCAAGAAAGAGTAGATTTGGAACTTCGCAAACGCATAGCCCATACCTGTGTCACCACACACACACCATCAGACAGTCGTTCATCATCATTATGAATCAGGTGCTGTAGTTGGAACAGTAAGCTGCCAAACCGGACAACTTGCGACAGGCCAAAGTGTTACGATTTGTGCACATTCTTGATGCACTCACCGCTCAATGAGACACTCACAGTAAATACACCTTAACAGAAGGTGTCAGTCCTTTGCTAATATTCACATTCTTTTGTGTCTAATTGTTTTTTCCTATCCTCCTTGTCTCCTGAACAAATTCCAGAATTTTGTTACATTGATGCTTCAAAAATGTACTCCACGTAAGCAATAGAATTCTTCCAGTTAATCAGCTAAATAATTTGTGTGCCCTTCGTTGAGGAGAATGGCGACAAAATGTTTGGTCCCTGAATTACTTTTATTTATTTTACCAAGATATAATATAGTCACATTACCCTGAGCAAAAAAGTAGTTTATTCAATTATACGATCAGGAAACTACATATGAAAACAGTTTTAAAATAGACCATTCGTTGAAGGTGCGCCTTATACGCAGAAGTGCCTTTTTGTGCGGAAAATATGGTAATTGTTCTCCCAGATGAAGTTTTAACATCCCATTTTGAAAGCCATATTTTATTTCCAGGGTACTTTTTTTTTTCCTTCACAAAAGTCAAAGCGCTATTGTTGCCATTGCTTTTATTGCGACAGCTACACGCGTGAGGCTGGTGTGCGCTCGCTGGAGAGGAAGATTGGAGCCATCTGTCGAGCTGTTGCTGTGAAAATCGCTGAGGTCCAAACCGATTCAAAGACTAAAGGGGTGACTGGTGAGGGTCACACGCAGCAGGGAGGTAAGATGCTGATGATGTCACACGCAAATGTCGATTTTACAGAAAAGGACAGAACTCTAACAAAAGTTAGAACACCATATGCGAATAAAAACATTCACCAAGTTTTTAAACGTTGTAAATGTGGGACACAGCAAGAATGCTCGGCCTTTTAGCCTGAGGGAGAATATTAAGTGGAAGAGCAGATGTTGTTCTTTAGCATGTTAGCGTGCATTTTTAATCTCTACACAAAAAGAGCATTGAGCCCAGAAGACTGCCAAATGTCATGTTAAGTAATGTATCATCTAGAATGTGTGTGTGTGCGTGTGTGCGCTCACATTCGTGCTAGCGTGTTGACATGAGTTTGACTGTTCTTTGAAACACTCGTGCTGCTTATAAAGTGAGGTTTGAAATGTACTTGTATAATTTGATTCAAATACAGTTCCAACCCTCTAATATTCTGCGACAGGGAAAATGAAACTGTTTCGTGTTTTGCTTCAATACTGCTGACCTTTGAAACTTGAACAGTTTAAAAGAACAACTTGTAGTGAAAATGTCAAGGAAAGTATGATTTACAGGATTCGGAAACCTAATTTGCTGTCCAATCGAAAACAAAAGAAGGCAAAGCAGCTTAGGATTTTAGCATCTGCTGATCTCCCAAACGATTCTTTTGTCAAATACTGCTGTTCCTCTGCACATAAGACTGTATGTCACTCAACACTCTGTACTAGTTATTTTCAATTGGCAATCACGGCTGGTACTACTTGTTGTGACTTTTGGCCTGTCCCATCAGATATCGCCTCAGCCTTTTCTGACACGACACTCGCCTTATTTTGTCCAGCGTTGGGACTGGCAGTGCTTGTTCGAGTTGCGCGGGACTCGAGTCATGTGACTTGGGGCTCGAGTCAGACTCAAGTTGCCATTTTTATAACTTTGACTATTGACTTTGACTTGAATTGGATTACTTGACAAGTCATCTTGTTTATAGTTTTAAATCTGCAATGTTGAGTCATGAACTGTATCCCGGTTTGCCAGAAGAAGGAAAGAAAGAAGAAAAGATGGAAAGTAAAAGTAAAGGAAGAAAGGAAAAAGGACAACAAAAAGAAGCTTTATTGTGTCATTTGTCTTGCACACTTGCTGATGTGAAGTGATTCCCTATACACCAACAACGGTGGGAGCATTTCCGAAGATGCTTTGCAACTCAAAATGAAAACAAAATAGCGACGATGCCGAACTTCATTCGTCATTACAAAACCCAGAGAGACATGCTCCAAATAAGATAAGAAAGATAAGAAACCCTTTATTAGTCTCGCAATGGAGAAATTCCCAATTCACAGCAGCAAAGTTATGAAAGGAAGAAGTAGAACAACAAAATATAGGAGCTGCTGGAAAGGCAGCCACTCTCGTGGCGCCATTTTGAAGTCAAAATAACGAAAATAACACAACACAACACAACACATAGGACACAGACAGTCGTGCAATCTTCACCACGTTTCTGCATAGACTTTGTTGTCTGAAGCATTTCTAGATGAAAGAGGAGAGGATCAAAGTGTCCTTTCATGCTGAAAATGTGCACACGTCTGCTACAAGCTAAGTTTTGAAAGCAAACACAAAGCTGTAGCGTCCATTGACGAAAAGAGATGAGTTCACTTCTCCTGTCCCACGTAATCCGCTTCAAACTCCAAGCTGCGACTCCCAGTTCCAAATCCGCATCGGCGCTCCGCGCTAACGCTCCCTTCTTCTCATCGTCGGCTCCTCAAGACTTAACAACCATCCAGCCGCAGAGCGTTCAATAGCACCGATCTCTCCACTGAACAAAGCGGGGCTGTGAAAAATGCTGACCTTTACAGGCGCAAGACACAAGCGCCCCGGGACAGTCCAGCAACGACAGTCAAATGGCGCCGACATTCCTCCCAGTCAAAAACAGTGGTGGTACACGCATGCCACCGAGAAGGTGCAACCACCAAGCACACAGTCTCCTCCATGATAAATGTCATGGCCAAAAAATGCTGAAAAAAGTCCACATCAGGTCCACACGACGTAACAACAAACAAAGTGACAAAACAAACACAAAAACAACAAAAAAAGCAAGGCTCATGAGAGCACTTGCCGGCGGCTGCCTACTTGGGCGCCATCTTGACTTCAAAGATCTTCAAATCTGTTTAAATTGGATTCAAGTGTTGCACGTGTTTTCCTTAGGGGTTTTTGTTTGTGTGCGCTGGCTTACCACGGCACTGAAAGATGGACTTTTGTTCTGTGCTTTCATGCAGACACCTTTATGTGTTACGACTAAACAGGATGTTACTTTTGTAACATAATTGTAAATAGCACTGCGATTTATCCATTTTGTGTTTATATTGCACTTAATTGAACGGTGGTTGTTGTTTTTTTTTCTTCTTCCTTCTACCTACATTCTTGTTGCTGGAGGCTGTAAATTTCCCCAGTGTGGGACAAATAAAGGATATCTTATCTTATCTTACCTTATCTTACTGGACCACTGCTCCTACCAGTTCATTGCATTTGCCTTTGGGAGATCTGATCAAAAATGGAGAAAACTAGATGAGACTGTCAACATTAATATGACAACGCTTTATTGTAAGGACAGGCATTGTTGACTTTGTTCGATTTGCATTGACCCTCACATGGGCCAATAAATGATTCTGAGCTCTGAGAATGCTGTAAATACACTGTCAGCATTAACCTGGAAATATTCAAAGCCAATTCCTTTGTGTTGCGAAAGTCATGATCATGTGAACTGTTGACACATGAGTGGTGGAGCCGGCTTCAAGCATGGTGTGCCTCTTTGAAACAGCTGTTGTTTTTAAATTGGGTTCTTTTTAAGGATTGTTTTGATTCCTGCCCAATGCCCAATCGTTTAAGTCGCCTCCCAAATGTGCATGTCACAGTATTTGTCTGGCTGATTGAGTTCACATTATAGAGTTCCGAATTTGACTTCTATCTGCGCTGAAATCCTTTGAGACGACCATGATGCTAATTCTTTTGACCAATTGACAGCTAAAACTGGCTGTTCATTGAAATTCACAAGTTGGCAAAGAGGCAGATGTGCTCTCAATCTATGCCTTATGGTCAATAATCAGGCCAATAAAGGGCCTCCTGAGCTTTATTTGAACTTGGAAGGGAAAGTAAATATTTCATCCTGAAAGCTGACAGAGCAATCAAAGGTTTGAGGCACATAATGGTCTGGATGATTGAGGAGCACACAAATGAGTTCTGTGTGTGCCGCATCTTAGTCCAAAGGCACATCTGCAGGACGTGCTGCTCGTAATCTCGCTTGGAAGTGCAATCCTGTCGGACCAGAAAAAGTGCTTTTCAAATCACCAAATCCATCTAAGGTGGATCACGATGTTGAGGTTGTTTTCGTATTCTGATTCAATGCCGCTCTTAAAACTTGACCTGGCATAGAGGACACAGATCAACTCCATGCTGTTCCTTTATTCTGGCGAAAGAATTGAGAGCATAATTTGTTTTTAGGTTGATAACCTACAGGAGAAAACAAAATCCTGTCATCTAAAGCTGAATGCACACATACCCGACTTCAACAACCCCCCCCACCCCAAACGCGACCCAATTTTCAATATTTGTATACAGTGGTGCATCTACTTACGAACGTCTCTTCATACGAAATTTTCAAGTTACGAAATGCCTAAACAGGAAAATATTGCCTTTTGTTACAAAAGAAATTTCAAGATACGAAGGGCAAAAATACAGTATAGTCTGCTAATCGCAGCTCTGAGTTTCCTGAACGCACCATACTTACAGCTGCTTTGCCATTGGCTATTAAGTGCATCTTCCTGACATCCCATTGGCTAAGAGGGCCCTCTACCACATGTGTCTATGTGTGAAGATTGATATGTATGTGTCTATGCAGCGTCCTTATCATTCAACCCTTGAGGTGTTCGGATACTTTTACGGCTGTTGTGTGTGCCTTGGACATTTTTAAAGGACTGTTAAAAGCTGGAAAAAAAAGCAAACGTCCTTGGATCTGTTCTTTACCAAACACCAGGCGAAAAGCACTTCTGAGAGAGAACATGGACTAAACGGGGCAAAAAAAAGAGATGAGGACGGAGTTAAAAGTTAAATGACCATCATTTATATTCTTTATTCTTTGTTTTTTACATTATGCACAACTCTCATTTATTGTGCAATAATCTAATTAATTTGTTACATATTTTGAAGCATTTTTATGCTTTAGAAAAGATTTATGTCTGAATTTTGGGGGGGGGGGCTTGGAACGGATTAGGGCATTTACATGGAAAACGCTTTTCTACTTACAAAATCTAGGTAAGAAATTTCTTTCAGAAGCAATTATTTTTTTAAGTAGACACCACTCAGCAAGGTCATTTAGTTCTCTCTCCAAGGTCCCAATTTGCCTGTTCTCTCAGCTTGCTCTCAACTCATTATCTGGAAAGATTTTTTTTTTCTGATGGCTTCTCGGTCATAAATTTGAGGTGGGTGGAGTTAATGTGTGGACCCAAAAGTCCTCAGCAAAGTCAAAGAAAAATAAACTGCAGTTGACTTAATCCTTTCTTACTCCCTGAAATTATATGATGACATATTTGACAAATTTGGTTGAATTTCATATCGTCCCATATCAGAGACTTGACAGTTATTTTTGTGGTCAAGTGCATGTAAATAATCATTTGAGGGGAAGAAACCAAGCGCACCCGAAAGCTAAAAATAGCCATGCATTCAGTTGCCTGTCTATTTTCTAGCTCTTAAACCTTTCAGGGACAGCGGTCGCTGCAGTGGACATTTTACCATGTTATAAGGTTAATCCTGTTTAGGGTCAAGGCACGTGCAATCTCTGATGAATTTGCTGTCCACAGGGCACAAAACCCCCCACACATTCACAGTCACATACTATGAGCTAATAAGAGCCTTCAGTTCACCTAGCATGCTTGCTTTTGTTCTGTGAGGAGACACTTTGAGCCAAAATTGAACACCCAGAACCTTTGGCCGTGGAGCAGATGCATTTACCCCAGGTGTGCTCATTAGGTAGATCTAAGACAGGTCCCAAGTAGATCCGAAGAGTGTCGAGAAGAAAAAAAACAACCATTTGTGTGTTTTTGTACATTTTGGTAATATATTTTCTGTGATAATATTCACTGCACCCTAATCATCTAATCAGTCTCATTTTCACTCTTTTACCTGCTTTCTTTTATTAAAAAAAAAAAAATCTTACATTTATGGTGGCGTGTAATTTTGTCACCGGAAGTTGTTAGCGCTCAGCAGTTTGCAATTGCAGCTTGTGTTCAGAGCTGTTGCGCTCTATCTTTTATCGTCATGATTCTCATTCAGAGTTTGGTTCGTGTACAATTCACCGAGGGCACGAGCAAAGAATAGGAATCTAGGAGGGCCCAGGGAAGCACTTTAAAACGGTACGTGTGAGCTACGATAGTTAACAGGCTGCAAAAGGGCGTCGCATGCCTCCGTTTCAGGCTGTTTCTCTTCATGGCGTGTGTGTGTGTGTGTGTGTGTGTGTGTGCGCGCGCGCGCGCGCGCGCGTGTGTGTGTGTGTGTGTGTGTGTGTGTGTGTGTGTGTGTGTGTGTGTGTGTGTGTGTGTGTGTGTGTTTTGTACGGCTATACTTGTGAGGACCACTGTGATTATAAGACCAACGTAGTGAGGACATTTTTGACAAGTGAGGACATTTAGGCCAGTCCTCACAAGTTTTTCATTCTAAAGGCCTCTAGAGGGTTTATATAGGCATCTCTCAAAGTTTCAGAGAGGTCCTCACAAATATACCAAAAATGATTTTTTGTGTGTATTTTCATTTAAATTCAATACACACACTTTTTACTCACTACCGCCACCTATTGATTTCTGAAATATTTTTGTTCCAACAAAACTGAAACTATAGAAAACAGTCTCATGGGCTTATTAGAAAGTAAAACAATGATGTATTTTTTATTATATCTAATATTTGTCTAAGTTTAACTTTTTTAACAAACATCTTGTTATGAAATAGAACTTGTTATGCAAACCCAAATCTGGAATATGGCCTCAGACCCACACGAAATTACACCTTAAATCAAACCACTAAATAAAAAACCTAAAATAATTTAGTGAAGTACACACTTATTCCATTTGTGACATATTGAGGTTTTAGTTGTCATTTCATAGCTCCACATTTGTAATTTGAAGTGCACATTTCTAACATTAAGCAAAGCTCTCTGAGTATTTTTACTGAGTAATGTTTTATATTCTATTGTATACTACTGATGGAACTATTATTTACTATTATATTTAGGGCATCAGTCTCATCTTTTCCATAAGGACACAAGGACAGAGGTGGCAGAATAAATGTGCACTCAATTGTATTAGTGTTACTTTTGAAAAATATGACATGTAAAAAAAAAGAGTCCTTGAATAAGAGTAAATATGTACGTAGTGGGGCAGCCCGGTAGTCCAGTGGTTACCACGTCGGCTTCACAGTGCAGAGGTACCGGGTTCGATTCCAGCTCCAGCCTCCCTGTGTGGAGTTTGCATGTTCTCCCGGGCGTGGGTTTTCTCCGGGTGCTCCGGTTCCCTCCCACATTCCAAAAACATGCGTAGCAGGCTGATTGAACACTCTAAATTGTCCCTAGGTGTGAGTGTGAGTGCGAATGGTTGAACGTTTCTGTGTGCCCTGCGATTGGCTGGCAACCGATTCAGGGTGTCCCCCGCCTACTGCCCGAAGACAGCTGGGATAGGCTCCAGCACCCCCGCGACCCTAGTGAGGATCAAGCGGCTCGAAAGATGAATGAATGTACGTAGTGAAAGAATCACAAGTACTGAGTAATTGGTGAGGAACTTCTTATTTATATTTTCAAACTACCACATTAAATAGAAATAGGAAAGTGCAATTAAATTAAAAAAGTTAAAGCTGTAAGCATATTTACGCCCTCAGGCATGTCGGAGTTCTCATTGTAACATACATTCAGTCATTTTCCGATCCGTTTTATCCTCACAAGGGTCACGGGGGGTGCTGGAGCCTATCCCAGCCGTCTTCGGTTGCCAGCCAATCGCAGGGCACACACAGACAAACAACCATCCGCGCTCACACTCACCACCGAGGGACAATTTGGATTGTTCAATTAGCCTGCCATGCATGTTTTTGGAATGTGGGATCTGGAGAGAACCCACACAGACCTGGGGAGAACATGCAAACTTCACACAGGGTGGCCGGAGCTGAAATTGAACCTGGTACCTCTGCGCTGTGAGGTCAACACGCGGACCACTAGTTCACCAGGCCGCTCCCCAGAAAATCCATCCATCCATCCATCATCTACCGCTTATCCGGGGCCGGGTCGCGGGGGCAACAGCTTTAGCAGGGAAGCCCAGACTTCTCTCTCCCTAGCTACTTCTTCCAGCTCTCTCCGGGGGATCCCGAGCCGTTCCCAGGCAAGCTGGGTGACATAGTCTCTCCAGCGTGTCCTGGGTCTTCCTCTGGGTCTCCTCCCGGTGGGACATGACCGGAACACCTCACTGGTGAGGCGCTCAAGAGGCATCCGAATCAGATGCCCAAGCCACCTCATCTGGCTCCTCTCGATGTGGAGGAGAAGCGGCTCGACTCTGAACCCCTCCCGGATGACTGAGCTTCTCACCTTATCTCTAAGGGAGAGCCCGGACACCCTCCGGAGAAAACTCATTTTGGCCGCTTGTATCCGGGATCTCGTTATTTCGGTCACGACCCATAGCTCGTGACCATAGGTGAGGGTTGGGACGTAGATCGACCGGTAAATTGAGAACTTCGCCCTTTGGCTCAGCTCCTTCTTCACCACGACAGACCGATACAACGTCCGCATCACAGCAGACGCTGCACCGATCCGCCTGTCGATCTCCCGCTCCCTCCTACCCCCACTCGTGAACAAGACCCCAAGATACTTGAACTCCTCCACTTGGGGTAAGATCTCTTCCCCGACCCGGAGGGGGCACTCCACCCTTTTCCGACTGAGGACCATGGTTTCAGATTTGGAGGTGCTGATTCTCATCCCAACCGCTTCACACTCGGCTGCGAAACGCTCCAGTGAGAGTTGGAGAGCCCCGTTTGAAGGAGCCAACAGCACCACATCATCTGCAAAAAGCAGGGATGCAATACTGAGGCCCCCAAAACGGACCCCCTCAACGCTTCGGCTGCGCCTAGAAATTCTGTCCATAAAGGTTATGAACAGAATCAGCGACAAACGGCAGCCTTGGCGGAGTCCTACCCCCACTGGAAACGATTCCGACTTACTGCTGGCAATGCGAACCAAACTCTGACATCGGTGGTATAGTGACCGAACAGCCCGTATCAGGGGGTTCGGTACCCCATACCCACGAAGCACCCCCAACAGAACTCCCCGAGGGACACGGTCAAACGCCTTCTCCAAGTCCACAAAACACATGTAGACTGGTTGGGCGAATTCCCACATACCCTCAAGGACCCTGCTAAGGGTGTAGAGCTGGTCCACTGTTCCACGGCCGGGACGAAAACCACACTGCTCCTCCTCAATTGGCGGCTCGACTTCCTGACGGACCCTCCTCTCCAGCACCCCTGAATAGACCTTACCAGGGAGACTGAGGAGTGTGATCCCTCTATAGTTGGAACACACCCTCCGGTCCCCCTTTTTAAAAAGAGGGACTACCACCCCGGTCTGCCAATCCAGAGGCACTCTCCCTGTTGACCACGCGATGTTGCAGAGGCGTGTCAACCAGGACAGCCCAACAACATCCAGAGCCTTGAGGAACTCCGGGCGGATCTCATCCACCCCTGGGGCCCTACCACCGAGGAGCTTTTTAACCACATCGGTGACTTCAACCACAGAGATAGGAGAGCCCACCTCAGAGTCCCCAGGCTCTGCTTCCTCCAAGGAAGGCGTGTTGGTGGAGTTGAGGAGGTCTTCGAAGTACTCTGCCCACCGGTTCACAACGTCCCGAGTCGAAGTCAGCAGCGCCCCATCCCCGCTGTACACAGTGTTAGTGGTGCACTGCTTCCCCCTCCTGAGACGTCGGATGGTTGACCAGAATTTCCTCGAAGCCGTCCGGAAGTCGGCTTCCATGGCCTCGCCGAACTCTTCCCACGCTCGGGTTTTTGCCTCGGCGACCACCGAAGCCGCGGTCCGCTTGGCCAGTCGATACCCGTCAGCTGCCTCTGGGGTCCCACAGGCCATAAAGTATCGATAGGACTCCTTCTTCAGCTTGACGGCATCCCTTACTGCTGGTGTCCACCAGCGAGTACGGGGGTTGCCGCCACGACAGGCACCAACCACCTTACGGCCACAACTCAGATTGGCCGCCTCAACAATAGAGGCACGGAACATGGGACTCGGACTCAATGTCCCCCGTCTCCCCCGGAACATGGGAAAAGCTCTGTCGGAGGTGGGAGTTGAAACTCCTGACAGGGGATTCCGCCAGACGCTCCCAACAAACCCTCACTATACGCTTGGGTCTGCCAGGACGGACCGGCATCTTCCCCCACCATCGGAGCCTACTCACCACCAGGTGGTGATCAGTTGACAGCTCCGCTCCTCTCTTCACCCGAGTGTCCAGAACATGCGGCCGCAAATCCGATGATACAACTACAAAGTCGATCATCGAACTGCGGCCTAGGGTGTCCTGGTGCCAAGTGCACATATGGACACCCTTATGCTTTAACAAGGTGTTCGTTATGGACAATCCGTGACGAGCACAGAAGTCCAATAACAAAACACCACTCGGGTTCTGATCGGGGGGGCCGTTCCTCCCAATCACGCCCCTCCAGGTATCACTGTCATTCCCCACGTGAGCATTGAAGTCCCCCAGCAGAAGAAGGGAGTCCCCAGCAGGAGTACTCTCCAGCACACCCTCCAAGGACTCCAAAAAGGGTGGGTATGCTGAGCTGCTGTTTGGTGCATATGCACAAACAACAGTCAGGACCCGTCCAGCCACCCGAAGGCGGAGGGAGGCGACCCTCTCGTCTACCGGTGTGAACCCCAATGTACAGGCACTGAGCCGGGGGGCAATGAGTATGCCCACACCTGCTCTGCGCCTCTCACCGTGAGCAACTCCAGAGTGGAAGAGAGTCCAACCCCTCTCGAGAGAACTGGCACCAGAACCCAGGCTGTGTGTGGAGGCAAGTCCGACTATATCCAGTCGGAAATTCTCTGCCTCACACACCAGCTCGGGCTCCTTCCCTGCCAGAGAGGTGACATTCCATGTCCCAAGAGCTAGCTTCTGCAGCCGAGGATCGGACCGCCAGGGTCCCCGCCTTTGGCTGCCGCCCAGCTCACATTGCACCCGACCCATTTGGCCCCTCTCATTGGCGGTGAGCCCATGGGAAGGGGGACCCACGTTGCCTCTTCGGGCTGTGCCCGGCCGGGCCCCATGGGTGTAGGCCCGGCCACCAGGCGCCTGCCAACGAGCCCCACCTCCAGGCCTGGCTCCAGAAGGGGGCCCCGGTGACCCGCGTCCGGGCAAGGGAAACCTAGATCCATTTATTGTATTCATCATTGGGGTCTTTGAGCCGTGCTTTGTCTGGCCCCTCACCTCGAACCTGTTTGCCATGGGTGACCCTGCCAGGGGCATAAAGCCCCAGACAACTTAGCTTCTAGGATCATTGGGACACACAAACCCCTCCACCACGGTAAGGTGACGACTCACGGAGGGCCCCAGAAAATCCAATTCATTTTATTCTGCTTTGGACATTGAAACTGGAAAATATGACTTGCATTCAATAAGTAAAGAATTCCAATTCCAAGAAACCAAGAAACGATTAAATTCCATATTAGAGTTTGGAATTATGTTGCTTTAAAAACAATTGTAAATTTTTAAGTCAGTTTAAATATACTGTGTGTGCGGTTGTGTTTGTGAACATATATATAATTTTATTTGCTGTAATTATTTTAGGAGTATGTGACATTGGTGATCCTCGTTACTCAAATACTGTATGTAGATGTTGCTCAAAATTTATCATGCTCTCCTTCACATCAGACCTCAAAGTTCACAAAGGCTGTGGGAACTTTGATAATTGACTTAATCATAGGCCAAGAAGAGGAGCGGCTGTTACCTGCTCCAAAACGAAGTTTTTGCAGCACCCCTCCCCCCAGACATGAGTTTGTTTACATTTCATTTAGCAGAGCTGCGCAGAAGCCAGCCACAACGCTTTGCAAGAAAAAAATGAGTTAGGTACTGTATTGCAGAAGTGTCCCCAGCATATCCAATTTATTTCATTCAGCTTTGGACATTGAAACTGGAAAATATGACTTGCATTCAATAAGTAAATAATTGTTTCATCTAAATTCCATATTAGAGTTTGGAATTATGTTGCTTTAAAAACAATTGTAAAATTGTAAGTCAGTTTAAATATACTGTGTGTGCGCGGAGTATGTGACATTGGTGAGCCTAGTTACTCAAATACTGTATGTAGATGTTGCTCAAAATTTATCATGCTCGCCTTCACAGCAGACCTCAAAGTTCAAAAAGGCTATGGCAATTTTGATAATTGACTTAGTCATTGGCCATGAAGAGGAGGCTGTTACCTGCTCCAAAACGAAGTTTTTGCTGCACCCCTCCCCCCAGACATGAGTTTGTTTACATTTCAATTAGCAGAGCTGCGCAGAAGCCAGCCACAACGCTTTGCAAGAAAAAATGAATTAGATACTGTATTGCAGAAGTGTCCCCAGCATATCCAATTTGTTTCATTCTGCTTTGGACATTTCAACTGGATCATTATGATTTGCATCCAATAAGTAACAACAGTAAGTATTCTTTAGTAAGAAATCATGTTTGCGTTGCTCAATCAGTCTTGATAACAGAATTTCCTTATGTGGGACATGACTACGGTACACGTCCTTTATGAACATGCAAGTGTGTTAACAAAATACATGTGTAAGAACACAAGCAGTAAAATGCAAAAATATATGCTCCAACAACACAAATAACACAAAAACGGCAGTATACAGTACAGGTATATGAACAAAATACATTATAACAAGAGTAGTCACAAAATGAGGGCTCTTTGCTCCAAAATGAGACCTATAACAGCTGGTGGCTTTTCTTTCCAATCACTCACTATCTCGAACTTGACCTCCCCTCGATCACCACCCAAGACAGCGTTGCTCAGCTGATGTTGTGCAACAAATGTCTGAAGGCATCCACGGGACCCTTCAAAGTCCTCCATGCCCATAGCGCGATGGAACTCGCCTTCTCTCTGATTAGCGCTCCAGTTAGCGCAAATTGTTTTCAAATCTCTAAATGACCTTTTCAAATCTCTAAATGACCTTTTCAAATCTCTAAATTACCTCGTGCCACCTTACCTCGCTGACCTCATCTGGTCTGCGGACCAGACATTATTAGAAGGACCAAGAACTAAACTGAGGCTCAGAGGGGATGGAGCCTTTTCTGTTGCTGGTCCCTCTCTCTGGAATGACCTCCCACTGAACATCCGGCAAGCCTCCTCGCTGCCCATCTTCAAAACGCGCCTCAAAACTCACTTGTATTCTTTGGCATTTGACTCACCATGACTTAGATTTGTTCTTGGTTTTGCTGTTCGGTGCTTTCTACCGTATTTATTACAGACTGCGTTACTGTTTGTTGTATATGTTAAATTGCTCCATGTAAAGCACTTTGTATGCAGCGATGGCTGTTTGAAAGTGCTCTATAAATAATGTTGAGTTGAGTTAGCATGATAGCAGGTCAAGCATTCCAGGAAACGTTCATTTACTCTACAGTCCGTCGAGCCACAAGCAACTTGCTTTGAGCATCTAATCGGATGCATTCCATGTTCCCTTCCACAGTCATTACCATTCCTTTGTTTGGATGCAACGATCGACAGGACGTAAATGTAAATGAATGGAATAGAAAGTCGTTCACGATTCCAGTAAACTCATGCTAATAGAAAGATTCTGCTGTTTTTGTGCCAAAGAGAGTAAAAAGTGGTGCAGACAGTTATTCCGCGGTATCGAACGGGACTTGCTTGAGTTTGCTCTAATTCGAGCTTCGGTATGGCTTCCAGGTTCCAGGTATCGGAACGTTCGTCCGTTGTTATGAATCGATCACTAATGTAATATCCATCCATCCATATTCCACCGCTTATCCAAGGTCGGGTAACAGGGGCAGCAGCTTTAGCAGGGAAGCCCAGACTTCCCTCTCCCCAGCCACTTCTCCTAGCTCTTCCCGGGGATTCTGAAACGTTCCCAGGCCAGCTGAGTGACACAGTCTCTCCAGCGTGTCTTGGGTTGTCCCCGGGGCCTCCTGCCGGTGGGACATGCCCGGAACACCTTTAAAACTCATTTCGGCCGCTTGTATCTGGGATCTCATTCTTTCGGTCACGACTGATTGCTCATGACAGTAGATGAGGGTTGGAACGTAGATCAACCGGTAAATTGAGAGCTTCGCCCTTTGGCTCAGCTCCTTCTTCACCACGACTGACCGATACAAAGCGCGCAGAGCAAGCAGCAGCCGCTTCACCGCTGCGCCTGTCGATCTCTCATTCCCCCCTGCCCTCACTTGCAAACAAGACCCCAAAATACTTAAACTCCTCCACTTGGGACAAGATCTCCTCCCCGACCCGGAGAGAGAACTCCACCCTTTTCCGACTGATTTTCATCCCAACCACTTCATACTCAGCTGCGAAACGCTCAAGTGAGAGTTGAAGGGCCCTGCTTGAAAGAGCCAACAGTCCCACATCATCTGCAATAAGCAGAGAAGTAATACTGAGGCCACCAAAATGGACCCCCATCAACACTTACACTGCGCCTAGAAATTGCCAATGTCCGTAATGTTTATGAACAGAATCGATGACAAAGGGCAGCCTTGGCGGAGTCCAACCCTCACTGGAAACGATTCTGACTTACTGCCGGTAATGTGAACCAAATTCTGACATCTGTGGTGGAGGGACCAAAGTGCCCGCATCAGGGGACTCGGTACCTCATACTCCTGAAGCAATCATATAATGTAATATCGTACTCAAATGTGTAATGCATAGATTTTTATTCTGGGTGAGGGAATTTTCGTTTGACAGAAGTCAATAGATGGCAATACTTACTGTAATTATGTTTCATTGAACAATTATAATATTTAAGTCTGGTTTAAAAAATATGAACAGGTATATACATTTGTGTTATTACAGTTGCTGAAACATATAGATGTTGCTTGAAATTTATCATGCTCCCCTCAAAACAGACCGCAGAGTAAAATAAAAGTTAAAGGCTGAGCAATTTTAGTTTATCGTTGGCCATGAAGGGGGGAGGGGCTGTTCCCAGCTCCAAACCCTCGCAGTTGCACTGTTTGAACCTAGTTTATTCAGCTCCCCTCCCCCACACTAGTTTGAGCACGTGATCAACTAGGAGCGCGGTTCATACAGCAGCAACAAAGCTTTGCAAGAAGAGTTGAGTGTTGCAGTCGTGTCCCCAGAAAATCTAATTCGTTTTTTTCTGCTTTGGACATCGAAACTGTATAATACGAATTGCATCCAATAAGTAAATAATAATGATGTTTCATCACAATTCCATATTAGCATTTGGGAATAATGTTGCTTTCAGAACAATTACAATATTTTAAGTCGTTTTTAAAATATGTGTGTGTGTGTATATACTGTATATACATACAGTATGTATATACACACACATGTATATATGCTGTGCTCATTTTAGGAGTACATGACATTGGTGTAAACAAGATTTCATAAAATATGTTGATATTGCTTGACATTTACTATGCCCCACTTCAAAACGGACCTCAGAGGAAAAGTGAAGGAGTTTTGGTTATGAAGGGGCGGGGCTGTTTTCACACCCCAAAACGTCACAGTTACGTTGCAGGAAACGAGTTTCTACAGCTACCCTCCCCCACATCACACTCGCTGACCATCAATTAGGAAACGCGCGCTTTGCTACCTGCACAAAAGGAAGGCGTTGAGAAGAGTGAGCGTACGAGTCAGCATCATCGAGAAACCCCCAGAAAGTGACAAATACTTCAGAATTAAAGCAGGTAAGACACTCAAGTTTTGAATATTTTCTTACAAGTTAGTTATTCTAAGTAATTCGGGCAGGCTCAAAGGTTCGTGTTATATCAGCATTAGAGTGAAACCAACTATATGAATAACTCTACTATGCTGTACCTAAGGAGTTGTCACCAAGATAGAAAGTTTCCTCTCAAACAATAAACTTTGAATAGGCCGCCAGACACACAATACAGCGCCACAGAATAGGCCGTTGGTGTGGTAAAATTAAGTTTTAACACCCCCCCCCCCCCGCCGCCGTCGTCGTCGCCATTTTAGGTGAGCAGAAAATTAGTTGCAAATGACCCAGCGTCTTTCGCCGCCGTCGCCATCTTAGTTGAGCAGAGAATCAGTTGCAAATGGAACCAGCGTCTTTCCATATACAGAAAGTAACTGCAAAAAGACGATGTAAAATACCAAGCAATTTACAGATAACAAAGTGGGTTGAACGAAATATTATACTGTGAACCATTATCAACACAAAAGTTAAAATAAAATAATAAATAAATAAAAAATAATAATAAAGTTTAAATGTGTGGATCACCAAAACCTATGCATTTTGGGCTGAAACCCCCCCCCCCCCCCCACTTATATGAGGAGAGATGCATATTTTCTATGTTTGTTAAGCTTTCTACTATTTTATGGGGACATTTTGATGATTTTTTTGTGGCAACATACATTGTCACTGTCATCAACCTTTGCGATTTGTAACCACACTCGCTCATCGTTTATTGATCCCAAATATCCTTATTGGCAAAGCCGAATTAGTGGTGATTGAAACTTTGACTTTTCAAACGTCAAACCAGTTATTGGCCCAGGCTTATAAAAACACACTAGTGATGCATTCTCAGCATGAATCTTAACCTTATCATACTCATATCAACTTAGTGATTAGACGTTAATCGGCAAATTAGTGGATGAATGTTGATGTAATTCAAGGAGAAAAAAAATGCTCTGGCGTGCAGAGATTTAGTGAATGCGTTCATTTTAGTCGCCACATACTAAGAGAAATTTCCTCTTCTGGGAATATAATAGGATGAACGTGGAAGGAATTCAAACAAATTTGATTAAAAAGTACACATGATGCGTTCAAAGAATTAATGTAAATATTGTAATTATATACAGAAATTGCATCTTAATAGGTGTATGAAAAGATTGACCTGGGTACAGCTCACGTGGAAAATTGTTCTCTCCGCACTCTGTGTCGGCCATCATTGTTATTGGATTGCCAAATACTTGGAAATAAGCCTCTCTTTGTGACGCAGATGATTCGCCAAATGTGTAGTGGCAACTAGTACAGTATTAAATTTACATTTATTAAGTTTTTAATTTTCTGAAATATCGATTGCTGGTATTGGCAGCCTCCACGATAACCTTAAAATAATGCCGGGATCAGCCTGATACCATTATTTGGTTTCGGCACTTGCCTATCTTTGCCAAGCACTGGAAATGAGTGATATAGACATTTTTAAAAATTATAATAAGTCGACTTTTAATTGATTACCCGGTCAGTTTCAAATGCTTTATTTGCCCATATTAAACAAAATAAGTTATTTCTATAAGGTATTTCTGTTTTGCCATGTTAATGTGTTCGATTAATATTTTATCCCACAGAACTATCTTGTCATGTAAGCCTGAATTATCAGTACTATTCTCTAACATCATTAATTGCAATGGTATTTTCTGATCTTTTTTTTTTTTTAATAACAGATGGACAATCCCACTGAAGATGGTGATTATTCTGACTCAAGTCTTTTTGGATCAGATGAGGAATACAAACCAACTAAGACATCCTCTGAGTCGAGTGATGACGAGGAGATATTCCATCCAAAGGTAGAAAAATTGTTCTCTTATGATACATCCAGTGAAGACTCTACAAGTCATCAGACATATGAAGCAGAGGAGCACAGTCATTTCTGCAATTCGTAAAGAAGGTAACCCATTAACCTATGTAAAAACAAAAGATGAGCTAAGAAGATCCTTCTTTAACCATAAAAGCATTTACAAAAAGGGAAGGCAAACGAGTTTGGCACAGAAGTCTTTATTGCTTCTACTGTGGCCAATCAAATTTAAAGATGGCAAGGCAATTGGAAAGGAAACATAAGGAATCACAAAATAAATTCTGTGGGGGGGTTTGTGAACACATAACAAAGGAACAAACTACACAATCAACTCTGAGACGGTCCAGTCTCCTACAAAAGGAAAGATGACAGAAGTACAAACGAGCACGAAAGCAACACATTCTACCCATATGTAATCAACTCTTTTCACGCGTAGCAAGTCTACTCCTGTAGCGTTCACACGTCCCATTTTATATCGGTGCTGCCCCGCATACTCGCATTTACTCCAGAGTAAATGTTTAAACCACCTCCTGAGCAGGGTTACATTTGCTCCGTTTTAAGCTGTTTTCAGGGGCTACACTGGTGTAACTTTGTACGTGGCAACGCTCGACATGGGGGCAGTCGGCTTTTGGGGTGGGGGTGGGGGGGCAGAACGGATGAATGGACATGTCAAGAGTTTTAATTTCTCCATATTTTGTTCCGGTCAGTTGTCACGCAGTATGAGGAACATATATAAATTATATTTAATCCTTGTGTATTTTTAGCCGTTATAAATCAAACGTTTCTTGGGGGAAATAATGCGGCGTAAATTCACTCTAGCACCTAAAGCACTATGAAATGACATACAACAAAAATTTCTACTGTACAATATTCCACGATCGATTACAGCATTGTTTTGGGTATTTTTGTATTTAGATTCATGTTCTTACCATTTCATTTATCAAATGCATTGCCCACACTGGACAATGTAATCTATCAATATAAAAGTTGTTTTTCGAAACCCCTGCTATTCGCGTTCAATAGAGACCAGGCTCGTTCACTGGCTGCCACTGGAATGCACTTGAAGGGGGAAGATAATTTATGGATGATAATTATTTTGAATCAGGAATCAGTATTTTATTTCTGCCAAATATTTGCATTGGTCTAACAAAATTTAATTATGTCGGTTGGTTCACACTGACTAGCATGAAATCATACAAGATGTTCTTGTAACATACCTTTCAAATGTTATATGTTGCCCAGTAAATCTTCTCTATTCTTAATGGAAGCACGAACTTGTATTCAATACATAATACAATGATTTGCATGTCATGTTCAACCTCTATTTAATTGGCTACACTACTATGTTGGAATTGATGGCTGCAACACGTTCCAAACAAGCTGGGACAAGGTGGTTTTGGATGCAGTGCTCTCTGATAGGTCGAAGGTCATGGCCTTTGAATGTTATCTGTTTTTGGCCTTGCCGCTTACATGCACTGATTGGTCCAGATTCTCTGAACCTTTTGATATTATGGACCAAAGATGACGTAATCCCTCAATTCCTTGCAATTATACGTTGTGAAACTCTGTCCTTCAACGATTCAACTTGTGGTGACCCTCACCCAATCTTTGCTTGTGAATTCAGGATAGCTACTTTTTGACCCAATCATGGCGCCCACCCATTCACAGTTAGCCTGTTCACCGGTGGGATGTGACAAACAGGGGTTTGATGAGCATTTCTCAACATTATTTTTTTTTTGCTAGCTATTCCATCTTTTATGGAACGCATTACAGCCATTAAATTCTAAGTTAAATATTATTGGAAAAAATTAAATGTACCAATTTGAACATTGAATGTTGTCTTGTCTTTGTAATGCTTCACTTAAATATAGGTTGGACATGATTTGCAAATCATTGTATTCTGTTTTGATTGATGAGCATAATGTCCCAATTTCACTGGAATTGGGTTACTAAATGAATGCCTTGATAGCATATTTTTGTTCAACACTGATTTAGTAAAATGTGTCACTTTGTTCTCCTTTTCATGTGGTGGTATCGACCTTTAGCCCCAAAAAGGGAAAAGCATCTCTCCAAAAGAGGGAAGACTGAATTGGATGGTAAGCTATGGATGAGGAACTATACGTCTTTTTTCATAATTTAACCAGTTAAAATGCATGCAACGTATTTGACAATGAGTGTCAAATCAGGGATGTCCCATTTCATTGCAGATTCGAGTCCAGGCGGGGACCCTGGCGGTCCGATCCTTGGCTGCAGAAGCTAGCTCTTGGGACATGGAATGTCACCTCTCTGGCAGGGAAGGAGCCCAAGCTGGTGTGTGAGGCAGAGAATTTCCGACTGGATATAGTCGGACTTGCCTCCACACACAGCCTGGGTTCTGGTACCAGTTCTCTCGAGAGGGGTTGGACTCTCTTCCACTCTGGAGTTGCTCACGGTGAGAGGCGCAGAGCAGGTGTGGGCATACTCATTGCCCCCCGCCTCAGTGCCTGTACATTGTGGTTCACACCGGTAGACGAGAGGGTTGCCTCCCTCAGCCTTCGATTGTCCATAATGAACACCTTGTTCAAACATAAGGGTGTCCATATGTGCACTTGGCACCAGGACACCCTAGGCCGCAGTTCGATGATCGACTTTGTAGTTGTATCATCGGATTTGCGGCCGCATGTTCTGGACACTCGGGTGAAGAGAGGGGCGGAGCTGTCAACTGATCACCACCTGGTGGTGAGTAGGCTCCGATGGTGGGGGAAGATGCCGCTCCGTCCTGGCAGACCCAAACGTATAGTGAGGGTTTGTTGGGAGCGTCTGGCGGAATCCCCTGTCAGAAGGAGTTTCAACTCCCACCTCCGACAGAGCTTTTCCCATGTTCCGGGGGAGACGGGGGACATTGAGTCCGAGTGGACCATGTTCCGTGCCTCTATTGTTGAGGCGGCCAATCTGAGTTGTGGCCGTAAGGTGGTTGGTGCCTGTCGTGGCGGCAATCCCCGTACTCGCTGGTGGACACCAGCAGTAAGGGATGCCGTCAAGCTGAAGAAGGAGTCCTATCGAGCCTTTATGGCCTGTGGGACCCCAGAGGCAGCTGACGGGTATCGACTGGCCAAGCGGACCGCGGCTTCGGTGGTCGCCGAGGCAAAAACCCGAGCGTGGGAAGAGTTCGGTGAGGCCATGGAAGCGGACTTCCGGACGGCTTCGAGGAAATTCTGGTCCACCATCCGACGTCTCAGGAGGGGGAAGCAGTGCACCACTAACACTGTGTACAGTGGGGATGGGGCGCTGCTGACTTCGACTCGGGACGTTGTGAACCGGTGGGCAGAGTACTTCGAAGACCTCCTCAACTCCACCAACACGCCTTCCTTGGAGGAAGCAGAGCCTGGGGACTCTGAGGTGGGCTCTCCTATCTCTGTGGTTGAAGTCACCGATGTGGTTAAAAAGCTCCTCGGTGGCAAGGCCCCAGGGGTGGATGAGATCCGCCCGGAGTTCCTCAAGGCTCTGGATGTTGTGGGGCTGTCCGGGTTGACACGCCTCTGCAACATCGCGTGGTCAACAGGGAGAGTGCCTCTGGATTGGCAGACCGGGGTGGTAGTCCCTCTTTTTAAAAAGGGGGACCGGAGGGTGTGTTCCAACTACAGAGGGATCACACTCCTCAGCCTCCCTGGTAAGGTCTATTCAGGGGTGCTGGAGAGGAGGGTCCGTCAGGAAGTCGAGCCTCCAATTGAGGAGGAGCAGTGTGGTTTTAGTCCCGGCCGTGGAACAGTGGACCAGCTCTACACCCTTAGCAGGGTCCTTGAGGGTATGTGGGAATTCGCCCAACCAGTCTACATGTGTTTTGTGGACTTGGAGAAGGCGTTTGACCGTGTCCCTCGGGGAGTTCTGTGGGGGGTGCTTCGTGGGTATGGGGTACCGAACCCCCTGATACGGGCTGTTCGGTCACTATACCACCGATGTCAGAGTTTGGTTCGCATTGCCAGCAGTAAGTCGGAATCGTTTCCAGTGGGGGTAGGACTCCGCCAAGGCTGCCCTTTGTCGCCGATTCTGTTCATAACCTTTATGGACAGAATTTCTAGACGCAGCCGAAGCGTTGAGGGGGTCAGTTTTGGGGGCCTCAGTATTACATCCCTGCTTTTTGCAGATGATGTGGTGCTGTTGGCTCCTTCAAACGGGGCTCTCCAACTCTCACTGGAGCGTTTCGCAGCAGAGTGTGAAGCGGTTGGGATGGAAATCAGCACCTCCAAATCTGAAACCATGGTCCTCGGTCGGAAAAGGGTGGAGTGCCCCCTCCGGGTCGGGGAGGAGATCTTACCCCAAGTGGAGGAGTTCAAGTATCTTGGGGTCTTGTTCACGAGTGGGGGTAGGAGGGAGCGGGAGATCGACAGGCGGATCGGTGCAGCGTCTGCTGTGATGCGGACGTTGTATCGGTCTGTCATGGTGAAGATGGAGCTGAGCCAAAGGGCGAAGCTCTCAATTTACCGGTCGATCTACGTCCCAACCCTCACCTATGGTCACGAGCTATGGGTCGTGACCGAAAGAACGAGATCCCGGATACAAGCGGCTGAAATAAGTTTTCTCCGCAGGGTGTCCGGGCTCTCCCTTAGAGATAAGGTGAGAAGCTCAGTCATCCGGGAGGGGCTCAGAGTCGAGCCGCTTCTCCTCCACATCGAAAGGAGCCAGATGAGGTGGCTTGGGCATCTGATTCGGATGCCTCCTGAGCGCCTCCCCGGTGAGGTGTACCGGTCATGTCCCACCGGGAGGAGACCCAGGACACGCTGGAGAGACTATGTCACCCAGCTTGCCTGGGAACGACTCGGGATCCCCCGGGGAGAGCTGGAAGAAGTAGCTAGGGAGAGGGAAGTCTGGGCTTCCCTGCTAAAGCTGTTGCCCCCGCGACCCGGCCCCGGATAAGCGGTAGATGATGGATGGATGGAAAAAACCTTACACCCAAAGAGCAGGCAAAATCTAAATTGGAGAAAAAGACAAGTACTTTTATTTTTTTTACGTATAAAATCCACATTGTAAAGCTATCACAAGGTGGTCTTTGTGAGTATCATTAAATTGCAATTGTCATCCCAGAGCAAATTTGAGGAGACCATGGAATGAAGAAGAAAAGGCTACTGTGGAAAAACACCTGGGGAGACTTATAAAAGGGTGTCAAGCAAGAACAATGCACTGACTGCAAAATGAAAGAGCCGCAGGCCTTGGCTCAAAGAACCTGTAAAGACGTAAAGAACTTCAAGAAAAGAACTGCTTCTCGAGTTCTTCATTTTTAAATTTAAATTTTCTTGCTGGAGTATTTTTTTTTCAATTCTTTTCTACTCTTCCTGAGCAGTGTTAAAAATGTTCTACTTGAGGTTAGATTTAATGTTGACATGTACTTATAAAGTTTTACAATATATTTGATTTAGTTCCGTAAATTAATTGGCCAAAGCATGGGTCACTTTTATTGTAGTAGTAATTGTACAGCAATCAATCGGTTCATGTTGTGATTGATATATAATGTATAAATGAGGAACTCTGCTTATCTTAAGTTGAAACTATCAAATTATTCATAAAACAGACTCACACTTTTTAAAATTAAAATACAAAATGTCTGCTGTGTAATTGCAGGTTAATAAGAGAGGAAAAACTCTGAAGGCCATACCAAAAGTTGATTTGTATGCTTAACTGCAACAAAACCAAAAAAGATATTTTAACCAAAGTCACAACAGGAGTGAGGACTTTGAATGTGCCCATTCAGAGTCCTCACTCCTGCTATGATTTCAGTTTCAAGTCTACTTTTTATTGCTCTGTTTTTTAAAGAAGTTGAAGTGGGGAAAGTAGTTGGGGTGACATCTAGTGTACAAATCTAAGACTAGTTCCTCTCTAAACCTATCAGAAAGGGTGGTCCTCACTCCCTATCTGGAGTTACCCGGACCTCACAAATATAGTCTTACAGGAATGCGTGTGTGTGTGTGTGTGTGTGTGTGTGTGTGTGTGTGTGTGTGTGTGTGTGTGTGTGTGTGTGTGTGTGTGTGTGTGTGTGTGTGTGTGTGTGTGTGTGTGTGTGTGTGTGTGTGTGTGTGTGTGTGTGTGTGTGTGTGTGTGTGTGTGTGTGTGTGTGTGTGTGTGTGTGTGTGTGTGTGTGTGTGTGTGTGTGTGTGTGTGTGTGTGTGTGTGTGTGTGTGTGTGTGTGTGTGTGTGTGTGTGTGTGTGTGTGTGTGTGTGTGTGTGTGTGTGTGTGTGTGTGTGTGTGTGTGTGTGTGTGTGTGTGTGTGTGTGTGTGTGTGTGTGTGTGTGTGTGTGTGTGTGTGTGTGTGTGTGTGTGTGTGTGTGTGTGTGTGTGTGTGTGTGTGTGTGTGTGTGTGTGTGTGTGTGTGTGTGTGTGTGTGTGTGTGTGTGTGTGTGTGTGTGTGTGTGTGTGTGTGTGTGTGTGTGTGTGTGTGTGTGTGTGTGTGTGTGTGTGTGTGTGTGTGTGTGTGTGTGCGCGCGTGCGTGCGCGTGCGCATGCGCATGCGCGCGCCGTTAAGGGTAGATCCCGGGAGGTTAGTTGATCGAAAAGTAGATCTTCGATCCAAAAAGTTTGGGCACCCCTGGTTTACCCCACGCCCCACCGCGATGTACCGCTAACTGTTTTGTACTTAGCAGAGAAGGCAGCCCCCCCAGCGATGCCAATCGTGATCGACCACGGGGCCCTAAAAGATATTCTCGGCACTCCGCCCTTCGACATGGAGGTAAGCAGGAGGAAGAGCACATGCGGATCATTACAATAGCGCTGATGCTCTCGGCGTCTTGTGCATTATCAAAAAACAGTCCTCAACTGGCCTCCAAATGTTGTTGTCTCTCATAAGTAATTGTTTCCGTGGGTCTTTCAGCTTCTACATCTGCTGTCAATCACGTGTTCATTTTCTCTGCACGCTCTGTCAACTCATCGTCCACGTGAAATCCATTACTTCATTTTGAGACGTTGACTTTTCCTCTGTCAAATTTTACTCCGCCAAATCCAGTGTGTCTTATCAGTGTTGCGGTGCGTGGATGTATGTCGAGGTGTCAGAGCGGCTTACCCTACCCGGCGTCGCTCTGGGCCTGGCCTGGACCCCTCTGGGTGGCGAGATCATGTTCGTGGAGGCCAGTCAAACGGAGGGCGAAGGTCAGCTGACTCTTACGGGCCAGCTGGGTGATGTCATGAAGGAATCGGCACATCTGTCCATCAGCTGGCTTAGAGCTAACGCGAAACGCTACCGGCTAACAAACAGTACGTCCATTGACACGTATCAAATCGTACCTACTCCGTATAGGACTTGTACCATGTGAAATTGTTTCGGAAACAGTGGTGGGGGGTCCGGATCCTTTAGAAGGGACAGATATACATCTTCATTTCCCTGCCGGAGCTGTGACCAAGGATGGCCCCTCTGCTGGCGTTACCATAGTAACTTGCCTGGCCTCGCTGTTCAGTGGAAGACTGGTTCGATCAGACGTCGCCATGACCGGAGAGATCACGCTGAGAGGCCTGGTTCTTCCGGTATGTCAATCCCGCGCAATCAGTACTTCAATCACAAACATTATTTAACATTTGGTCGTTTTGTGCAAGTCACAAAATGAATCACAGTGATTTGTGAGGTTTTTAGGCCAGATTTTGCGCATGTACATTTTTGGCCACAAAGGCCTTCAAAGTTGAATGCATTTGAGGAGGGCACAAGGATTAAAACATGACTAGAATTATGAAGAATAGACTTATGTACGACAATCCTTAAATTATTGAAGCGTTACATAAGAGCATCATATAAATTGCCTGACCAGAGAATTTCCTCTGGCAAAAAAAGTGTAGCAATTGTCTCGATATGTCCGGATCACCCGATAGGTCATTCATTGCCATAAGATAAGTTTATTTGCGTCACAAATGAGCACAGAATCATAAAAATGCCTACCGGTAAGTCATTTGAAATTTCATGCCATTTTATTATTATCCTTGATATCTCTAATCTCAGACTGACACCAGATCACCCGCCATGATAGTGACCTTAAGCGGCATCGAAAATGGTTGGATCATGCACATAAAAACGCATTCACACTTTACTTCACAAAGACGAACACAGACTAAAGACTATTAAAAAATTTAAAAAAAACACTGGTCAATGTAGAAGAAAAAAAAAAGAAAAAAAAAACCTCCACCACTGAGACGTGCCGCCCCAATTCATAACTTGGCACAACAAATTGCACACATTTTCAGATTAGACAGAGAATTTTTGAAAGCCAAAAGCTGGTGGTTTTGAGGCTTGCACAAGACACGGACGCATTCACTCTATGAAATCAATCCCAAACACATCTCCTAAAGAAGGACGGGTGTAGAATATCTTGCTTTGGCAAATCTATTGCAGTCATCATGAAAGCTTCCTGGTTCATCTTGCGCCTCTATTTTCTACCTTTACAGGACCCCGAGAACTCAATTTAAAATCTCAATGTCAGTGATTATTTTTTCAGCTCATGTTACCATCTTCTGGGATTGAAAAAGGTTGAGAGCCTGTTGTGACAACTGCTTCAAACTACAAAGCATGTGACAGAAAAGTGGTTAGGACTGCACGACTGTCCGTGTTTTATGTTATGTGTTGTGTTTATTATTTTACTTTATGTTAACTGTTTTATTAAGCGCTTTGTTACAGCTGCCGCTGTTATGAAAGCGCTATATAAATCAGCATGTATTGTATGTATTGTATTGTAAAGTCCAGGTATCTGCTTTCAAATGTTGGGAGTAAAAATCTGACTTTGGCAGAAAAATAAATACTCAGGTTATATACCAATATTTGAAAAGTATAATGAAGTACAGGAAGAAACTATTTATACAGTATGGTTGACCCTCACCCACTATTCACACTGATAAACATTCAATATCAATTCAAACAATCTCGCTGTATCTGCTCCCATTGGGTTCCATCTTAAGGAAACAGGTATTCCCTTCCACTGCTATGCAGATGACTGCCAGATCTATGTCCCACTGAGCAAGAAAGACGCCTTCTCATTAAGGCCACTCCTATCCTGTCTGGAAGAAATCAAAACCTGGATGGCACAAAATTTATTGAAATTCAACGAAAAGTAGACAGAGGTGATATTGTTTGGTCCCAGTGGCCCTTGTACATTCCATCCTGTAGACTTGGACCCCCTGTCTCCTTATCTTAAGTCAACGATCTCAAACTTGGGCCTTAAACTAGACAGTGATTTTAAACTCGATCGGCAAATTCGTGCCGTTATTAAATCCAGCTTCTTTCACCTTAGACAGCTGGCCAAAATAAAACCTCTCCTCTCACATGAACACTTTGAGACAGTAATTCATGCCTTTGTCACTTTTATATATATATATATATATATATATATATATATTATATATATATATATATATATATATATATATATATATATATATATATATATATTGTGATCCACACAACCAGGATCTACAGCAGCGACATCGGGATGTCATTCGGGCTTGAGAAATTTAGTCGGATAGTGACTAAGAGAGGAAAGGTAGTCCGCACTGAAGGGGTCTCACTCCCTGAAGGAACAATAGCAGACATTGAGGACAGCTACAAGTACCTCGGTATACCACAAGCCAATGGCAACCTCGAACTGGCAACAAGGAAAGCGGCTACGGCCAAATACCTCCAGCGAGTGAGGCAAGTCCTAAGAAGCCAGCTCAATGGCAAGAATAAGACCCGGGCAATAAACAACTATGCCCTGCCAGTGATCAGATACCCTGCAGGAATAATAAGGTGGCCAAAGGAAGACATTCAGACCACGGACGTAAAGACCCGAAAGCTCCTAACCATGCATGGAGGGTTAATAATAATAATAATAATAATAATACATTTTATTTGTGGGCGCCTTTCTAGAAACTCAAGGACACCTTACAACAAGCAGTTAAAATCATGAGTACAATGTTAAAAACAACATCAAATAAGAAAAAATAAATACAACAAAAATAAATAAATAAAATAATGGCTTTATGGTCTGAGTGAATAGGCTTGTCGAAACAGATGTGTTTTGAGGCTGGATTTGAAATGTGTTAGTGAGTCTGAATTACGAAGGTCAGCTGGGAGTGAGTTCCAAAGCTGGGGAGCAGAGCGACTGAAGGCTCTATTTCCCATGGTGATGAGGCGAGCAGGGGGGACAGAGAGGAGGACAGAGGAGGAGGAACGAAGAGAGCGGACAGGCGTAGGAATATGGATGAGGTCAGATAGGTATGGAGGGGCTAGGTTATGAATGGATTTGAATGTGAGGAGCAGGATTTTATATTGAATGCGGTGTAAAATGGGGAGCCATTGGAGATGTTGCAGGACAGGTGTAATATGGTTTATGTATGGCGTGAGTGTGATAATGCGGGCGGCTGAATTTTGGACCAGCTGAAGCTTATGGAGGGTTTTTTGAGGGAGACCAAACAGAAGGGAATTACAGTAATCGAATCGCGAGGTGACGAGGGTGTGTACAAGTATAGCAGTGGACTGAGGAGTGAGAGAAGAGCGGAGCCGGTGGATGTTTCGAAGATGATAATATGCAGAACGCGTGATGTGGTTGATATGTGAGGTGAATGGAGAGGGTGCTATCAAGGATGACACCCAGACTCTTGACCTGAGGGGAGGGGTAGATGGAAGAGCTTTCGAAGGGAATGGAGAAATTGTTTATTTTGTTTAGAGTGGATTTAGTGCCAATGAGGAGGAATTCAGTTTTATTGCTATTCAGTTTGAGGAAATTTGAGGTGAACCAAGATTTTAATTCCTGCAGGCAGTTGGTTAGGGAGGATGGTGGAAGTATGGTATTAGGTTTGGTAGAGATGTAGAGCTGGGTGTCATCCGCGTAGCAATGAAAGTGAATGTGATGTTTCCTGAAGATATTACCAAGGCGAAGAAGATAGATTAGAAATAGCAATGGGCCAAGGACAGAACCCTGAGGAACACCTGAAGTGAGGGGAAAGGGATGAGCTCTAAAACGTTTGAGCTGGATAAACTGGGTGCGGTCAGAAAGATAGGAGCGGAACCAGGAGAGGGGGATGCTGGTGATGCCAATGAAGGAGAGTCTGTCGAGGAGGATGGAGTGAAAGATGGTGTCAAAGGCTCCACTGAGGTCAAGCAGGAGGAGGATGGCGAGTGAACCGGAGTCAGCAGAGAGAAGAAGGTCATTGCATATTTTGAGGAGGGCAGTTTCGGTACTATGGAAGGGACGGAAGCCAGATTAAAAATTGTTCGTAGCGGTTATTGGAGGAAAGATGGGTGTGAAGTTGAGCAGCTACTGTTTTTTCTAGAAGTTTGGAGATGAACGGATGGTTTGATATGGGACGAAAGTTGTTCAAGTCGGAGGGATCAGAGCCAGGTTTCTTCAGTATGGGAGTGACAGCAGCAGTTTTGAGATGGGATGGTACAATGCCAGTAGAGAGGGAAGTTTGAATAATGTTAGTGATGAGAGGGGAGAGGGCCGGGATAGAAGCTTAGTCTAAAACAGTAGGGAGAGGGTCAAGTTGACAAGTAGAGGATTTGGACTTCTGGATTAAGATGGAGATTTGGTGGACAGATGGGGATGTGAATGCAGAGAATAGGTGGGTAGGAACCGGGGAGAATGGAGAAGGAGGGTTAGGAGCAGCTGAAGGGGTGAGTTGCTGGTGGATAAGTTGGATTTTGGATGTAAAAAATGAGGCCAGAGTATTACAAAAATCAGTGGAATAGAGATGTGATGGAAGAGTGTCAGCAGGTTTAGTGAGTTTAGAAATGAGTGAAAAGAGTGATCTGGGGTTGCCTTCATTGGAACTGATTAATCCAGAGTAGAAGATTGATTTGGCTTTGGATATTGAGTCCTTGTAATGGAGAAAGTGGGTAGTGTACATTTCTTTATGAATGGCGAGTCCAATTTTTCTACATAATCTTTCAAGTTGACGGCCTTTTGATTTAAGTTGTCTGAGGGTAGGGGTAAACCAGGGTGCTGTTTGGTTGAAGGAGACAGTTCGGGTTTTGAGTGGGGCCAGGATATCAAGAATGTTATGGAGATTTGTATTGTAGTCAAAAACTATCCCAAATCCAGCACCCTGAGACTGTATGCAAGCCGAAAGGAAGGAAGCCGGGGACTAGTGAGTGTGAGAGCCACTGTCCAGGATGAAACATCCAAGCTCCATGAATACATCAAGGAGAAGGCTCCAACGGATGACGTACTCAGAGAATTTCTCAGACAATGGGGAACAGAAGATGAGGCGCTGGAAGAGGGACCATCAAGGGAGGACAAGCCCCTACACGGGATGTACCACCGGACCATAACCGAAGTGGCCGATCTCAAGAAGTCCTATCCAGTGGTTAGAGAGGGCTGGCCTAAATGACAGCACAGAGGCACTCATCCTGGCTGCTCAGGAGCAGGCCTTGAGCACCAGAGCCATCGAGGCCCAGATATACCACACCAGACAAGACCCAAGGTGTAGGTTGTGCAAAGAGGCACCTGAGACGATCCAACACATAACTGCAGGGTGTAAGATGCTGGCAGGGAAAGCCTACATGGAACGCCATAACCAGGTGGCTGGCATAGTCTACCGAAACATCTGTGCGGAGTATGGACTGGAAACCCCAAGGTCAAATGGGAAACACCTCCGAAGGTGGTGGAGAATGACAGCGAAGATCCTGTGGGACTTCCAGATCCAGACTGACATGATGGTAATGGCGAACCAACCAGATATCGTGATCATAGATAAAGGACAGAGGAAAGCCGTTGTAGTGGATGTAGCGGCCCCAAGTGATGGAAACATCAGAAAGAAGGAACACGAGAAACTCGAGAAATACCAAGGGCTCAGAGAGGAGCTGCAGAGAGCCTGGAAGGTAAAGGTGACAGTCGTGCCTGTGGTGGTCGGAGCACTCGGGGCAGTGACCCCCAAACTAAATGAGTGGTTGCAACAGATCCCGGGAACAACATCGGACATCTCAGTCCAGAAATGTGCAGTGCTGGGAACAGCAAGGATACTGCGCAGAACCCTCAAGCTTCCTGGCCTCTGGTAGAGGGCCCGAGCTGAATGAGGGACGGACACCACCCGAGGGGTGAGATGAGAATTTATATATATATATATATATATATATATATATATATATATATATATATATATATATATTGCGCGTTGTCCCGCACGCGGTCTGTCCTTCCGTCTGTCCCTTTTCAAAACGTACCTACTTCACCGCGCCGCTGCGCGCCGCCACTGCGCCGCCACTGCGCCGCTCAGACAGTGGTTCACTACGATCGCGCAGGCATCTTAGCGAAAAAATGTTGTCTACCCACAAGCATTGCAATGAAATTGTTAGTTATTTAGTAGAGCTAAACATCTCTTTATTTTCGCGATAAGCAATGAAGATGAACAAAATGTTGAACCAAGCAACAACACTTTTGTGGGCCGAAGGCCCACCTTACCAGCCTTCCGCAGGAAGTAGCTGATGAGCCGCCCGGAGGGCGGCGAACCAGCTAGTATATATATATATATAAAATACTTCCTAATCAGAATATTTGATTTTCAGCGAAATTATAGTGTCCTGGTTTTTAATTTTGAAAATCTGGTCTCCCTGTCTTAATTCGTAATGTGCAAACGCAGACAGCCTGCACAGAGCATGCTTCGTGCCTCCGCTTTTGAATTAAGGAAGCTTGCGCTGATTTAATTTGAGAGGGAATGGCAGTGATATCCAGTCCTGGATTAACATGCAGCCTTCACGTGAACATTCACAACTTTGTTATTTCACCAGTCCATCAACTTGCGCATGCGTCCTGAGTTATCCAAACGGATCAAAGAGGATCCGTTGAACCCGCCGAAGTGGCTCACTGGAGTTCACCCACATTTCTAAATGTCAAGACCTGGTAAAATTCTTGAGTAAACATACTTGTTAGCCATCACGGTCAGTCCGAGGCAGAGACTCAGAGTTCAACACATGTCATAGCATAATGGTTGACAGACGAATGTAAAATAATGGTGTCCTTGAAACGATTTGCCCCGAGTCACAAGTCCACAAGTTGTGTTCCATATGGACCTGAATCATTTGAAAACAATGCGGTCGGACAGACAAATGGGGCTTTTTTTTTTTTTTTTAAATATCGTAAAGAGACAAAAACGCGTGACTCTTGAGGTCGATGACGTGACAATTACTTTCACTACAAGCTAACGTGTCTTTGTTAATGCTTGTTACTGAACTCGCTCATACTGAGTCCTGTGGCAGTTTTTGATTTGGTATTTTTAATCAATGTCTAATTTATATATAGTGTGTGTGTGTGTGTGTGTGTGTGTGTATATATATATATATATATATATATATATACATTTGTCGAGTGGGAGACAAAAAAAACAAGCCAAATAATCACTTTTTCGTTCTGCTGACAACCTACCATTCTTTTAAATGCGAGCCTGAAATTCAAATACAGGATGACAAATCTGGCCCTTTATTGATGTTGATGTTTGGAATGACCCAAATATTCTATCAGATGTTTGTGGTCCTCCTCAGGTGGGCGGTATTAAAGACAAGGTGCTGGCAGCCCACAGGGCGGGCGTCAAGCGAGTCATTGTGCCCAAACGTAACGAGAAGGATCTGGAGGAGCTTCCGGCGAACGTGCGAGACGACCTGGACTTTGTCGCTGCCGCCGACCTGGACCAGGTGCTGAACGCCGCTTTCGACGGAGGCTTTCCTGGGACAGGCAGGATGCATGAACGCCCTCAGCTCAGCAGCAAGCTGTAACGCAGCACACTGGACAGGTTTGGGCCTCCAGCACGCATCCTGTCAGTCTTGTGCCACATGCACGTGTCAACCTATATCTTGTTTAGGGTGAAGAAGGGCTGACTTGCTCCTGAACTGGTTGCCAATCAATCCCAAGACACAAATGGAGACAGACTCACGTTCTCAGCGTCACTGAGTGGGAACTGAACCCTCGCACGCAAGTCAGGCGGGTGGACATTCTTCAACTTCACTCTTCAACTCGTCTTCTAGATCTGATAACAACATCCATCCATCCATCCATTTTCTGAACCAATAAAATGCAATATTAGCATTGTAGCTCAGCGCTAACCTGCAGTCATTGTTGTCAGTGACAGAAAGAGTGCATTATTTGATCGATTTGGGCTTATCACAACAGTTCTCCCCTCCTCTTTGAAGGGGGCATATTATGGAAAATTGGCCTTTTAAAGGTCTTGCTCACATGTAGTTGGTGCTCGGAATGGCCTGCACGTTCTTTGTAATTAAAGAACCAATTAAATCTTTTGTCATCTGCCTATTCCTGAAAATGTGTCCGCGCACAAATGTTTCTGAGAATCAGAATCATCTTTATTGGCCAAGTATGTAGAACACACAAGGAATTTGTCTCCGGTATAACACGCTGCACTAGTATCATCGTAAACAACAAAATCATTGAACCATTTTAGAGTAACCAGTAGTTTTGTAGTACCATTTTGTGGTGCAAGAAGAGTGACTACGTCAGTGACTGTTTAAGGAGTTAATGGCTAGAGGGAAGAAGCTGTTTAAGTGTCTACTGGATTTGGTGCGCATGGATCTGTAGCGTCTGCCTGAGGGGAGTGGCTGAAAAAGGTGGTGGGCAGGGTGCGGGGGATCCAGGAGGATTTTCCGTGCCCTTGTATTGATTCTTGCAGTGTGCAAGTCCTCAAGAGTGGGTAGGGCGGTGCCAACGATTTTTTCCGCCGTCCTAACTGTCCGTTGAAGTCGGATTTTTTCCTTTTTTGTGGCGGCCCCCAAACCAAAGAATCCTTGCGTAGGTCCCTGTGCTGTCGAGGTGCTTGAGGATGTAGTGCAGACCTATGTTGACTGCGTCTTCCACAGACCTGTTTGCCCGGTAGGCAAACTGGAGAGGGTCCAGCAGGGGTCCAGTGACGTTCTTTAGGTGGTACAGCACAAGGCGTTCAAAGGACTTCATGACCACAGACGTCAGGCCTATAGTCGTTCAGTTCCGATGTTGCCGATTTCTTGGGAACTGGGATGATGGTAGACTGTTTGAAGCAGGATGGGACCTCACACAGCTCCAGGGATCTGTTGAAGATCTGTGTGAAGACCGGAGCCAGCTGGTCAGTGCAGACTTTCAGGCAGGAGGGGGACACTTTGTCGGGCCCCGGAGCTTTCTTGATCTTTTGCTGCTTGAAGAGCCATCTCACGTCGTGTTCGTGGATCTGTAGTGGAGAAAAAGAGGGTGCGGGGGTAGGTAGAGTGGTTTCTGGTAGAGGTGGGTGTGTGTGGGAAATGGGGGTGTCCTTTTCATTCATTCAAATCGGCAGAAAAACATGTTTAGTTCATTAGCAAGACCCTTATAGTTCACCGTTTGGGGGGATGGCATTCTATAGTTAGTGATTGCTTTCAGGCCATTCCATACAGATGCAGGTCGTTAGCAGAGAACTGGTTTTCAGCCTCTCTGCATAGCTTCTCTTAGCGATGTTAATTTCCTTTGCCAATTGGTTTCGGGCATGTTTGTACAGTGCCCGATCTCCACTTCTAAATGCGGCCTCTTTCTCTTTCCTGAGTTGCCTGAGTTTGGGAGTAAACCATGGCTTGTTATTGTTGAAGGAGCGGAAGGACTTCGTTGGTACACACATGTCCTCACAGAAACTGATGTATGATGTTACAGTGTCTGTGTATTCATCCAGTGTGCCCGTTGAAGTTTCAAAGACACCCCAATCAGTGCAGTCTAAGCATTCTTGTAGAGCTAGCTTTGCTTCATCTGTCCATTTTTTCACAGTCTTAACAACCGGTTTAACACATTTGAGTTTCTGTCTGTATGTAGGTATTAAGTTGATTAAATTGTGGTCAGAAAGACCCAATGCTGCGCGGGCGACCGATCGGTATGCCTTTTTGATTGTTGTATAGCAGTGGTCTAGAATGTTGCCTTCTCTGGTGAAATAGTCGATATGCTGCTTATATCTGGGAAGTTCACGGTTAAGATGTGCTCTATTAAAATCGCCCAAAATGATCAGGGGTGACTCTGGGTATTTTAGTTCGAGTTTGTTTACTTGTTCGGCTAGCGTTTGTATCGCCGTGTTAGCATTAGCTTGTGGCGCAATGCAAACACCAACTAGTAAAAAGGAGGTGAACTCACGTGGCGAGTAGAATGGCTTGCAGTTTAAAGACAACGACTCCAGGTCCGGGCTGCACTGTGCGTCGAGCTTCGTGACATCAGTGCACCATTCTTCGTTGATATAGAAGCAAATCCCACCACCTTTCGATTTCCCTGATGGCTCCGTGTCGCGGTCGGCTCGGAGAAGGCAGAAGCCGGGTAGATGTAGCGCCGGATCTGGATGGCGGTCACTGAGCCAGGTTTCAGTGAAGCAGAGCGCAGCAGAACGTGCAAATGTTTTGTTGGTCTTTGTTAGGAGAAGAAGTTCATCCATCTTGTTTGGCAGAGATCGTAGATTAGCAAGATGGATCGATGGGAGCGGGGTTCGAAATCCACGCTGCCGGAGATTGACGAGCACGCCGGCTCGCTTCCCTCTCCTCCGGCGGCGTTTCCATGCTCTGTACAGCGCAGCCGCTCCGCTCGCGATTAGCTCCGAAAAACCTTGTGGATTTTCGTGTGCTGGTGAAAAAAGACCGAGCGTAGACTCCCCAATGCGCAGCAACTTTTCCCTCGTGTAAGTAAGCCGCTCAGGGTCGCCAAAAACAAACGACCGAGGCTGCCATAGCTGTCGGCGCCAGTTTATCTTCTGAATTGTACATTACAACCACCCACCTTGAGTTTTTTCGACCGTAACATCCATCACTTAAGCTGGACAAAGAAAATTCATCCTTTGCAAGTGATAAAAAGGGGAAAACGGCGAAGGTAAACATCCCAATCCATAATGCTAACAAATGAACAGCTTACATTGCACGGAGCTTGTGCGCACCAGTTACTAGTTATCGCTAGTAGCAAACACTTTTGTTTGACAGTTCCTGACCACTTACTCAACATTTCAAGATGTTGAAGTAAAGTTAAACCAAATAGCCACAATCACATAGCAGATATGAAAATGAGCACGGCAAACGCCATTCTGTCCTTGGTTCAATCTGCGCATCATAGCTAGCAGCCACTGGCTCCTCCCACGTTTTTGACATGGACTGTTTTCTCTTGAAATTCACAAGACCCCTTTTCACTCAAATTTGGACATACTTACGTGCGACAGCTCAGCATGTTATTATTGTATGAAACTATGAAAAAAATACCACAAAATTATAATAATAATAATAAAGTCAATAAAATAAAATAAAATGAAGTCAAGATGGCGCCCGAGTAGGCAGCCGTCAGCAAGTGCTCTCATGAGCCTTGCTTTTTTTTGTTGTTCTTGTGTTTCTTTTGTCACTTTGTGTTTGTTGTTACGTCGTGTGGACTTGATGTGGACCTTTTTTCAGCATTTTTTGGCCACGACATTCATCAAGGAGGAGACTCTGTGCTTGGTGGTTGCGCCTTCTCGGCAGCATGGGTATACCAGCACTGTTTTTGACTGGGAGGAATGTCGGCGCCATTTGACTATCGTTGCTGGACAGTCCCGGGGCGCTTGTGTCTTGCGCCTGTAATGGGCAGCATTTTTCACAGCCCCGCTTTGTTCAGCGGAGAGATCGGTGCTGTTGAACGGTCTGCAGCTGGATGGATGGAGGTCTTGAGGAGCCGACGATGAGAAGAAAGGAGCGTTGGCGCGGAGTGCCGATGCGGATTTGGAGCTGGGAGTCGCGGCTTGGAGTTTGAAGCGGATTACGTGGGACAGGAGAAGTGAACTAATCTCTTTTCGTCAATGGATGCTACAGCTTTGTGTTTGCTTTCAAAACTTAGCTTGTAGCAGACGTGTGCACATTTTCAGCATGACGTCTCTGATCCACTGGAGAAAGGACACTTTGATCCTCTCCTCTTTCATCTAGAACTGCTTCAGACAACAAAGTGTATGCAGAAAATTGGTGAAGATTGAACGACTGTCTGTGTCCTATGTGTTGTGTTGTCTTGTGTTATTTTTGTTATTTTGACTTCAAAATGGCGCCGCGAGAGTGGCTGCCTTTACAGCAGCTCCTATATTTTGTTGTTCTACTTCTTACTTTCATAACTTTGCTGCTGTGAATTGGGAATTTCTCCATTGTGAGACTAATAAAGGTTTTTCTTATCTTATAATAAACATGTGTGGGGAAGTCATGTCCGATGGCTGTATTTGGTATTGTACTTCATTTTCTCTGTTTCGCCCATGTACAAGAAAAGGGTTGCCTTCAATTAACGTGTCTCTCATGTTTAGCACACACACGGAGACGGTGTGCAGCAACTTGAGCCGTGACAAATTAAAAGGCGATCCTTGGAAAGTTGTCCAGCGGTCAGATATTAAGAGGATAAATTCTCCCGTATGTTGTATGAATGAGCCCAAAGATCGACGAATATATGTTACTCCACATTTCATCAATGAGATGCCAAAGAGTTGTAATGCCTGTTAGAAAGATGCTTGGTCAGAAGCAGGCATGATCTGACCTTTCCTACCCGTTAGTGTGTGTGATGTTACTAACTGGAGATCAATAAGCTTTATAAATGTTTATTTATCCGTTTATATAACAAGCTGAGTGGGAAGTGCAGTCAGCATTTACATATCATGTGTCATGAAACAAAGTGACATGGCGGAGGTGGTAACGCGACCGATTTGTATCAATTATAGTTTTAATCGGCACTTTGGTTTGTGCCTTAATGAAAGAATGAAATGTTAGCCGAATATCCAACACCCAGCAAACTTCTACCCGCTGGCAACTGTGTGGATTTTCTCCAGGTACTCGGATTTCCTCCCACATTCCAAAAACATGTAACACTCTAGTCATACATTCACGTATTATTCGGTTGATTCTCGTGTCGTCATTTTATGCTCGCAATGAAGAATGCTTCTGCCTGTCAGTATAGTTTGATTTTGCCTGCAATGAAGAACGCTTATGCTTTCAATAAGGTTTATCCTTTATTATTTACTCACATCTATAATCATTATATGTTCTTCATTATGTGCTCACTTTTGCTTGCTGTACCGTGTGAGAAGTTAGGGTCGCAACCACCTTTCCGAGGACGTGGCTGGGAAGAGATAACTGTTAAGACTAAACAGCGAGCAAGGCTGAACCGTGAATGGAGACATCAACACCAGCTGCAACGGGATGTTTATGTCTATTTGCACACATGTACGTAAATTGCACTCACATACACACACATAGTCAAACAAGTTCAGTGTGTGTTCAACAGCCCCCACCCTTTAGGTTGGACACACCTATGTAGTAGCTTTTCCCAATAAATGAGGAGGTGAAGGGGGAGATCGTTAGGGTTACGTGTGGAGAACTGAAACCGAACGCTTCTCCTCGTTCCCTCCTGGTACCAGAATCGAGTCTCCTGTCTCCTCCTTTTGGTTATTCTTGAGTGTCAATTTGGACCAACCTGACATTTTTGGGGGCTCGTCCGGGATCGCAACATACCTGACGCCTCCAGACGCTGAGTCGACGGCCAGGAAGACCGTGGCCACGGCAAAGACACCCTTTCTGGGACTGGGTTTCGGCTCCTCGTCTGGGGGCCTGGGCTGTGAGTGTGAATAGTCGTTTGTCTATGTGTGCCCTGCGATTGGCTGGCAACCAGTTCAGGGTGTACCCCACCTGCTGCCTGAAGTCTGCTGGAATAGGCATACTGCACGCTAGTGATGTGTTGGTCGCGAACGAGCCGGTACAAAGAGTTGTGGACTCGTGACTTGGGGCAAATCATTTCAAGGACACCATTATTTTACATTCGTCTGTCATTTTCCTCTCTCTCTCTCTCTCTCTCTCTCTCTCTCTCTCTCTCTCTCTCTCTCTCTCTCTCTCTCTCTCTCTCTCTCTCTCTCTCTCTCTCTCTCTCTCTCTCTCTCTCTCTCTCTCTCTCTCTCTCTCTCTCTCTCTCTCTCTCTCTCTCTCTCTCTCTCTCTCTCTCTCTCTCTCTCTCTCTCTCTCTCTCTCTCTCTCTCTCTCTCTCTCTCTCTCTCTCTGTTTCTTTTTTTCTTTTTAAGATAAGATAAGATATCCTTTATTCGTCCCACACTGGGGAAATTTACAGCCTCCAGCAGCAAGAATGTATGTAGAAGAAGACAACAAACAAAAAAAACAACAAACATCTTTCAATTAAATACAATATGAACACAATGGATAAATCGCAGTACTATTTACAATTTTCCTAAAATTTGAGTCATTACTCGTAAAATGGCAGACTTTTACTTTCAACCCGTCCATTTCCAAACGTACCGCACTCGCAAAGCATCTGTTTGAGCGATCCACTGGCGGCTCTCTCCCCACACCTGAAGTACAATGAGCAACCTCCTTTCGAAAAACAACTGAACAAAGTCACGAGTGCATTTGTGGAAATAGTTTTGAAACAAATCTGCCCCCCACCCCTGATGTGAAGCCATCACACTTCCACCGCTGATAGCAGCTTTGGTGTGGAAAACATACAGAATAGTATTCAAGTCAAACGCTGTTTGCGATTGCTTTTTGATTGACAGCTGAGGTCTACTTGTCTGCGGCGTGCTCTCACTGCCCCTTTTGCTGACGTTGTTTTTTACGTTGAATCACAACAACAAAATTAAAGGAGCAACGTGTTGTAATAACTCTCCCCAATTGTCTACAGCTATACACTCAGAGATAAACTGCAAAGTCAGTTTATAATGTTAAAATTACTCACTGAGAACAGTGCTTGTGGACAGCGGAAAAACTTGCTCAGTGAACCGGATGTGGGAACGTTTTTGTGTACTTCTTCTTCTTGGTGAATTGGATGTCTTTAGTTCATATTGCCCCCACCTGTCCGGGAAACCACAAAGGCTTTTGGCGAGCATTCTGAATATAATTTACAGTACAGTACTAGTGATGGGAATTCCGGCTCCTTTTAGAGCAGGGGTGCCCAAACCTTTTGGATCAAAGATCTACTTTTCGATCAACTAACCTCACGGGATCTACCCTTACCGGCGCGCGCACGCACACACACACACAAATTTAAGATTTACCTGCTTTATTTTTTAAATATATATTTTTTCAGTGAAAATGAGACTGATTAGTGTGCAGTGTATATTAACACAAAAAATATATTACTAACATGTACAAAGACACACAAATGGTTGTTTGTTTTTTTTCTTCTCGACACTCCTCGGATCTACTTGGGACCTGTCTTAGATCTACCGGTAGATCAGGATCTACCTAATGGCCACCCCTGTTTTAGAGAGAGCCTCTTTCGGCTCCCAAATGGCTCCTCAGTTTTTTTTTTGTTGCTTAAATTATTTTAATACCAAAAATAACGTAATATTATGTGTAAAATGAAGTGCTAATGCAAAAAATAGGCATTATATCAAATATTTATTATTGACATGGCTTTATTTATATTCTTCTGAACATACTCAACATGGAGTGCTACAAAAATAAAAACAAAGTACAAAGACCCATCTCAAAACAAGGTCGTCAAAAAGTTCCAATCACTGAATGTGTATATTTATAAGCTTTTAACTATTTACAGTAAAATATAAGTAAGCTTTGAACACCACACAACAAATTATAAATTAAAATTTGTAAAACAAAAAGAAAAAAAAGCAGCATCCAGGTAAAGGTTTTAGCTTGTCTTTAGCGAAGATTGGCATGAAGAAAAACCAAGTGCCTCAGCTTTGAGGGGTTGATCCTGTTTCTCCTCTCTGTTAATATTTGCCCTGTTTTGGAGAAGATTCTCTCTGAGGGGACAGATGTTGCGAAAACACACAGCCAACACAAAATGGATGAAAATCCCTTGCAATCATTTTACCCAGTTCCTCGTCAATTGTGTTCTGTTTTGCTGGTTTTATAGCTTTTTGCATAAAGTGGCTCATAGAGCTCTGGGTTGTACATCTAGGCAGTTGTGACATTGCAGCAGCAGCAACATTTGCAGACACACTATTTTTGTTATGATGCAGCATGTTTGATTGTTGTTGAAGTTTAATTTTGTTGCTTGTTTATTGTTCGGACCCTTTTTAATGTTCAATAAAATAAGTGAAAAAGCTATTTCTTTGCTTGATAATTGTTGCGATTTGCAGTCAGTAGAGTGCAATATTTAGTTCACCAAGTCATTTATCAAAATGTATGCTAAATTTGTCATAAATATTTAAAAGAAAAGCTAAAGTTGAAAGAGCCGTTTGAGAGCCAAAAAGAGACGTCTCCTTTCACTGAGCCGATCCAAATGAACCGGATCACCGAAAAGAGCCGAAAATACCATCACTACTGCACGCCTGTGACCCTCGTGAGGATAAGTGGCTGTGATAATGGACACCTGTGCCTCATGTAATAATGGGATGTTTTTTTAACCTGTCTATGCACTCACGTGTGCGAGGTGGTTGCATTTCATTCTCATCAAGAACATTTAAGTTGCATCCTTTGTATGAAAAGTGATATAAAAATAGTTTGATAGATTAATGTATCCCTACTGTTCATATGATACACGTTGAATCATGCCACCCAGTTCATTTGTCCATCTGTCCCCAATATCGTTTTATTGCAACATATAATTAAGAAACGCTTTCTACTTTACTCGAGTTCACTCAGCAGCACGAGTGTGTTGGGATTGTGACAATTCAGTAATGACTTACTTCACTGTGTAGATTGGAACAAGTACAAAGCTCGACTTTTCAACATTTGTTGTCAGCAGACTGAAACGGAGAATAAACTCCAAGATAGTCCTCCAGTGGCTGAAATTGGGGGAAAAAACTCATTTAAAAGAATATCGAGTAGGATACAACGACTACGCTTAAGCATCATTAAGGGGTGTGGGGCAACAGTAAGGATGTTTTCATGGCGCTCGCTGTGATGCGGGTCAGCTGACTTTGGTGGCCACACCCTGGACTGGTCACCAGCCAATTGCAGGACAAAAAACATCCTAGTCACAACGACGGACAATTTAGAGTATCCAGCATGTTTTGGGGAATTCAGGAGGAAGGTGGCATACATGATTACAGAGAATATGAAAACTCCTGCTGAGAATTGGCCCTCGAATTTCACAACTTTGAGGTGGACATGCTACTCACAATAGTTCCTATATTTATAAATGAAAATTGACAGTTGTGAGCCCACATTGGGGTCGACCTCACAGTGAAGGGTTCGATTTGGGCTCTACCCTTCCCTGTGTGGAGTTTGCATGTTCTCCAGGTGCCTGGGTGGGTTTCCTCCCAAATTTCAAAAACGTGCATCGTAGGTTAATGGAACACTCTAAATTGTCCCGAGGTGTGAGCGCAGATAGTTGTTCGTCTCTGTTTGCCCTGCGATTGGCTGGCAATTGGTTCAGGGTGTCCACCGCCTACTGCCCGAAGACAGCGGAGACAGGCTCCAGCACGCCCGCGACCCTTGTGAGGATAAGCGGATCCAAAAAAATGGATGGATCCCACATTGTTTTTGTAGGAAAACATTTTTTAAAAAGGCAGAGACCTGTATGAAAAAGATAAATTTATTTCATGACATGTTAAAACAGAAAAGGTAAAGGGGGGTCCAGTTGAGGGAGAGCAGCAAGATGACGGCAACTCCACATGAAGAAAATGCTCACGTTTATTAACAAACAAAAAAAGAGGAAAGACGACTTACCACAAGAGGACATACGGACAAACATGACAGGAGAAAGAAAAACAATCCGACCAGGAGGAGGAAAGAAGACTTGTTTGAATCTACAAAGACACCGCGCCTTGCCACAAGTTTGACAACCACCTGTTGTTTTTGGGAAGCAATTGGACAAACAATAAGGATCATCGCCATGTAATATCAGTAGCATCCTGGTCACTGAGGAAGAGAGATGGTGCAGATACGCTGGCCAATTGGTTCACCTCTCTCAATATATTGAAGAAATCCCCCAAAGAACATTTGACTGAACTGAATTGCTGTTAATTCACCCCCCCCCCCCCTTGCTATTCTTCAAAACAAACAAGACTGATCTTTTTTTCTTTTCCCCCCTCGGTCGCACACACGCACGGTCATCCACAGTCATTTTTGGGGGTGTGGAAAAAAATCCATCCGAGTCTTCACAAGGCTGTGAAAGGAGCTTGTTGAAACATCAATAAAAAACAATCAACTTATGTGATGAAACATGTGTCCGTTGCACAGTCGTCCGTGCTGGCGGTGGCGGGGGGGACTGTAGGATGTCCCAAATTCCCGGAGCTACATAACTTGGTGGCACAGCCGTTGACGACAGATTTGGCTGTGTTGTCCGGGGCTACACAGGCAGCTGCAAAACCACAGCTGTCAGTCGGAAGATGGGGGGGGGGGGGGGGGGGGGGGGGGGGGGGGGGGTCTGTTCACATGACGCTAGATGGCTTGTCAACTGCCTAGCGTGGATCATGGGGTCTGTGTGATATCAGGTAATGTGTGTGCATGTGTGGTGGAGGTGAGCAACTGGACGAGCGGACACTGAAACAAGAATGGCGAAGACACTGACAGATAACGCCTAGACGAGTAACCGGGTGAGAATGCGAGTGTGAATCTCACACGTATGTTTGTTTTGCGTGTTTATAAGGCTGCGGTCACCTCCACACCCTCCTCTGCTCATGTTCATCCACCCGCCTCAGTTCCTCACGGCTGCCCGACAAGACAGTCCGATACCACATCCATAGTGTCTTCAAATAGTCCGACGGAGACCGAGCCGAGCTGTTTCGACCCTATCCAAATGCCTGCCGAGTGGTTGACCAACCGACACCCCAGTCACCAGACCCCTCCCCCCCATCCCCTTTGGCTTATATCAGTGAGTTCTTAGCACATGGAGATGGTCACGTTGATGCCTAGGTTGCCGTTCTCGGCAAAGAGCTGCGCGATGGACGTGTCGAAAACCAGACAGTCGCTGTTCATGATGGCGGTGGCGATGCCCTCGTGGATGGAGCGCGGCGTGGCCTCCCAGGTCAGGCGGCGCCGGTGGCCGTTGAGCTCCAGCCGATACGCAAAGTTCTCCGCTTGCTTGCGAGTCCCAATGAGCTGCACGATGGCAAAGAACTGTTGGTGGCCGTCGTATTTCTCCTGCTTCTCCAGCACCAGCATGAAGTGGAAGCCGAAACACGACTGCATCATCACCCAGTCCACTGCGCCGGGCAGGTTGATGTCCGTGGCCAAAAACACGATGTCCTCCCCCTAGAAAAGACAATGGGGACGCTCACTCAGTTCAACTACAAGCCGGTAAGAAGCTTTACATCAAGAACAACTCTGAAGATCAGCCAAGTTTACTAGATGGGTTGAACAAATAATTGCATCCACGTTCCTACATTGGCCACAGCCCTTGATGACTGTCACCTGTGTGAACATATTTAGACCATTATTAACCGTCTCGGCTTTCGCTATACATTATTTCCCCTTCAGGACAGCTAGATACATAGCAGCACAGTGGTGAGCACATCCGCCTCACAGTGCAGAAGTGCAGGGTTCGATTCCGACTCCGGCATTCCTGTGTGGAGTGTCCATGTTCTCCCCGTGCTGCGTGGTTTTTCTCCGGGTACTCCGTTTTCCTCCCACATTCCAAAAAACATGCGTGGCAGATTAATGGAGCACTCTAAATTGTCCCTAGGTGCAAGTGAGAGCGCAAATGGTTGTTCGTCTACGTGTGCCCTGTAATTGGCTGGCAACCGGTTCTGGGTATGCCCCGCCAACTGCCCGAAGACAGCTGGGATAGGCTCCAGTACCCCCGCGACCCTTGTGAGGATAAGCAGTTCGGACAATGGCTGGACCTACGGATGGAAATAAGTGTTCAGGTTTCAAGCTGTAGGGTCAGGGTTTCAAATTGGGATTTAAATCTAGGGTTAGGAAGTGGCTGACAACCAGTTCTGGCTGCGCGCGCGCACACACACACGAAAATAAATGCTTCCTCTTGTAAAAACACCCCTTGAGTCAAAACATGCGTAGTATCGTACTTAGGAACCTTGATTTAAAAGATCCGGAACCAATGAACTCCAGCTGTAACGGACAGAAAACAGTCCCCCCAAAATGCCCCTTTTTACAGTAGCTGTCCATATGCCTCACTTTTGGGAAAAATAGGCACTATAAGGTAAGCAGCTGTAGCGACCATAGTAGCAACCCTGACTGTGCTCCTCTCTGGTGGAAGCAATGTCAGTGTAAGCAGAGCGCATCAGCAGCAATGCAGATTTGGAAAAAAATAAAATAAACAAAAAACAACAAAAACTCAGAGCCCAATGCAAACCAAAATCTGGGGAAAGAAATGTCAACTACATTCTAAATCCCAATTCCCAATCGTAATATTCGGGGTGCGTGTGTGTGTGTGTGGGGGGGGGGGGGGGAGATGCTTTGAATTTGTATATTTGATTGAAAGAAACAAAACAATAGCTGCCTCTACTTTGATCATGCTGCAAGCATGACATGAAAACATTGTCAAAAGCGCCACCATGTGGACAATCTGCTCAGTGGCGAGGCGAAGGCTGACCTGCAGTGTGGTGATGGACTTGTGCTGGTGCATCAAGTGAGGCATGACGGCATCCAGGGAGCCCTGCCACTTGCAGGAGGCGCCGGGACACGGGCACGAGTACGGCCGGAACTCGCACAGCTCCTCGTGCTCCGTCTTGTCGGTGTGCGGCAGTGTGACTTCGCAGCCCGACGAGGCGTATTTGCACGGGAAGAGCACCGAATTGGCCACCTTCTCCATAGCCAGGTTCCTGATGGAGCCCAGCGGCCCCCGACATGTGGGGCAGCAGGTGAGCTTGGGCCGACAATTGGAGCATACCTGAGAAAGGCGGGCACACGGACACAAAATGACTTTGGAGGCGAGAAGACTTTGAACACTAAGACCAAAGTCGATCGCCACCAGAGTGAGAATAAGTCTTGTGCGCATAGCAATCATGCCATTTGGAAGCTCCATCCAAAAACTATTTGCGAGCCCAATAATGAACACGTCTTGACGGACACTGGCCATCAAACCTCTGCTTTGTGCAACACCTTGAATCGTGAAAAGACAAATGTTTCATCGGCTTGCCAGCAGCAGCTCATTTCACTTGGCAGTCACTGTGAATTGTTTTTTTTCCCGCCGCCTGACAGGCCAACGGGAAGTAAGTATTGTTGGATTTTATTTCTTGTGATTCCACTTGTTCTCTATTAAAAACAGCATTTCGGTGAGTCCTCACATCTCACAGAGTGACAGTCTGTTGAAGCAGCAGCTTTCCATTTCTCTGACAATATTTTCATTTGGTTTGAATAGCCTCGATCACAAACGCCCCAGATGCTGTTTGTAACGCAGCAGTTTTGAACCCAGAGCACAATAGTGCTGTTTTAAGGGTCATTTGGACTGCGACATTTTGAGCGCTTGTCAAGACCAAAACTTTGAGCGCGCACAGAACGACAATATACCGTATGTCATATCTGATATAGAATGCAGACGTCAAAGGGCATCGATTTGATTTGAGGTGATTTTCATGCTATTTGGTGATGAATAAAAACCAAATCTGGCAGTTGGTCAATTGGGCTGGAATGACCCCAAACAATACAGCAAAATGATCTGCAAGGTGCATTTTGGCACCCATTGTGATCTGCTCAACGAGAAATGTCCAAGCGGGAGATTCCATACCAGGTGACCCGACTGGCACTGAAGGATGGGGGGCAGGACATAGTCGAAGCACACCGGGCACTCAAACAGGCTGGCCAGGTCACTGTTGGAGGCGGTGGTCCCTGACAGGGTGGGCACGCGCTGGGAGGCAGGGCACTTGGATGTTCCTGTGGGCAGCGCGGTGGCAGTCTGGCGACTCATTTCTGATTTGGGAGGAAAACCAAACAAACACAAAGGAGGGAAAAGGGCCATGAATGCAGGCCGCGTTTTGATTACGACATTAACTTTTAATGCCAATTAAACTCAAGACTACAACAGCAAGACTATGGCTTGTGTTTTGTTTTGTTTTTGTCTTTGCCTTGAATGTATAAAGAATGTCATGATGTCATCTCACCTCATTTCATTTCTTACAATATTGTGATATTATGAGTGCACTAACATAGTTTTTTCCTCCTAGTTTGAGAGCAAAAAAGTGGTATTAATTAAATGTGACCATTTGCAAATCACAAACAAGCTCTCCCAAAAAGCCTGCTCTGCTCGGAAAGCAAAGAAGTGCAAGGTGCTATGAATAACTGATGAATTAAATGAACAGAATTTCAGAGGACAGAAGGAGTGAAAAATGTCCAATTAGCGAAAGAGACGATTACAAGGGAGTGTGGGAGAGTCACGACAATGACCCTGCATAATTCAGCCTTATATCGACGTGCCCACACTCTGACAACACCGATCCCAACTGCAAAGGCTCAAACTGACGATAAGGCGTGGGAAGTGAACACCGAAAAGTATTAAGGGATAGAACATGAAGATCCAAATAGCAGCAGCAGAACAATCAAACTGACCAGTATTGGGCTCATAAATTTACTTGCCATGCTAGCTAATAATAACAATCCTCTCTTTTTCTTTTTTAAATAGAAAGGTGAAAAAAACTAACACAGAAGTGGAGGAGCAAACAAAAGGCAAATATTGATAAAAGTGCCACACCGACTTTTATTAGTTTTCCGTGTGTGTGTGTGTGTGTGTGTTAATATGACCGGGCTATATACTCCGCCCCTTAAGGACTTCTTTTTTTTTTGTAATCAAGTTGCACAGTTTATAGGTCGCATTATTGAAAATTTTTCAGGGTGATTTGTATTTTTGTGTGTGTGTGTGTGTGTGTGCGTGTGTATGTGTGTGTTTACAGCACAAAAACGTGTCATGGGACCACAGCTGTACATAATTTATCTCCTCTGTAGCTTTGTTTTTTTTACTTCTGGGTTGGTCACAAAATCTATATTTTCAAGGTGAATGCTGCTAATGCAAATGCCCATTTGTACACACATCTGCTGCGATGGGGATGATTCCTTAGTGACTATTAATAGCGCTTTTTAGCTGGCGAGCATACCAGCAGCAGCAGTGACATAAGACAGCAGCAGAGTGACTAAATTAGCACACTGAGATAGTCCACGGTCAGGGTCATGCCCAAACGACATAACCAGGCAAGGCAGGTCCATGTAGCCAATGACTCAGTTGCCTAATCCGTTTTAAGGCCAACACAATGACCGCATAAAGGAGAAGAGTGACTGATGCATTACAAATACGGTATAAATATTTAAAAGGATTATTATGGGTATTCATTTCAGCACATTTACACTAAAGAAGAGCAAATTCAAAGGTCGGATTGGTTAGATGTTTGTGAAAGGGAACCTTTGCCTGATCAGTGGGTAGTCTGACAAACATCTGAGTCAATTAATAAAACGTAATAGAGAAGTGTATATTATAGCGTTATCTTGATGAGTGAACGTGCACACACCTCGCAGCTACACCCGGCGCCGGTCAAACGTTTGTCTATCTAATCTTTGTCCAAATAAAATGAAGGGTCGCCTCAGTGAAAGACCTCAAATAAAAGGATTAGATGGCGCAACGGTGTCATGACAAGTATGAGCAGCTTGGTGGTTCTACCAACACCAAGCCTCAGTTCAGTCGACTGCGCGCGACTGAATGGGGTAACCAAATTGCTCCCCATTTGTATATATATGAGGTGTCTGCGTTTCAAGCGCTTTTTTTTAATGCCAAAAATGGGCATTTTTTTCAAGACAAGACAAAGACAATATGGTAAATACTAAATGGACTGCGATGATATAGTAATTTCATCCACTAAAGTTAAAAAAATAATAAGCAGTTAGCATCTCCATTTAAATCAAGGGTGTGCAAACTGAAGTGCCACATATGGGGAGGAACTAAAAATAAAAACAAAAATCAAAGTCAAGTCAACTGTATTTATGGAGCACTTTCAAAAAGCCATCGCTGCATACAAAGGGCTGTGCATGGAGAAAAAACTAATTTTAAGGACACACGGACTGCTTGTTCATTTAACCTCCGTGGCATTTTTTTTCTCGGTGACAAGCAACTACTGGTACAGTTCAAAACATGTCATGAACCCCGTCTCTGGGCATACCCACCATATTTTCTTCCTGCATGACCACCCGATTGATCTCTGCATACCTAAATTTGGCACCAAAAAGAATATTTTGGTACTGGGTACATAAAGCGTTTTTGTCTGTCATAAAAGAACCAAAGTTCTGTACTCAGCTCTGTAAGATAAATGCCCCTATATGGAGAGGAAAAAAATGGGTCTTAAAAGGGTGCATTGTGTATGAAGTGCTGCATGGTTTTTAAGAGTGGATGGGAGAAGTGTGAAAAAGAGCATGGAAAAACATGACATGGCAGTGCAACATTTTCCGATGGGGATTTGGACACTTCAAGTGGTGACTGGCAACACATTTGGGCGGCAGTCCAGCTGGGAGGGGACAGGAGAACCGAGGTGAGGCGTTTTGCTCCATCGGACTTACCTTCAAGTCCTTAAACAAACTACTTTAAAATTTTCAGCTACTTTTCTAAACCAGGGCATTATAATACATACTCGTCTCTCGCTGTGCATGCTTTGAAAAGATATCTGCAAAGGTTTCTGATCATATTATACAAAAAAATTAAATAAAAATCACCCATCTATCCCCGTCGTACAAAACAGATTTTCCTCATGTCACAAATCAACCCATACCAGCATGCAATATTGCAATAATAAATCAGCCTTTCTGGTTTGGTCTGTTTTGCTGTGCCAACGAGACTCAACAAGCCATTCGTAACTGTTTCGTTTTTCTCTATTAGAAATCAATTTTTAAAGGAGAGTCGAGTTGAGAGTCAAAGCCACTTTTAAATACCGTATTTTCACGACTATAAGGCGCCATTAAAAGTCTTAAATTTTCTCCAAAATGGACAGGACGCCTTATGGTGCGGAGCGTCCTTTATATGCGCTGAGTTCCAAAATCTGACTGACAGCCGACACGCTGTTTATATCGAGAAAAGGCGGAAGTGACTGTGGCCAGGCATGCGGGAGAGAAGTCGGCCAATCAGGGAAGGGTGGGCGTGTATATATACATATATGGAGAGGGAGAGAGAGAGAGAGAGAGGGAGGGAGAGAGAGAGAGAGAGAGAGAGGACAGGCCAGCTAATCCGCCAATGGTGAAGGGTGGGCGTGTAAGTGGACGCCTCAAGCCAGTACCAACACTTGTATAGAGTGTGGCAATGTGCATTGTTGCAAAACAACTCCGGTTTTGGTTTCTAAGAACCCCTGAAAATAAATTCGACAAAAAGACACGCCTACGAAGCTCATTTCAAACTTAAAGCCACCGGTTATGCTTTTGGCATGCGTGCCCATCTCACAGCAGCGGTGAAAAAACAAGTCAAGCAAATGAACTCTGAGCTTGCCGTTATTCCCGGAGGCCTGACTAAAGAACTCCAACCGCTGGACATTGGCATCAACCGGGCGTTCAAAGTAAAGTTGCAAACGGCATGGGAACAATGGATGATCGGTGGCAAACACAACTTTACAAAGAGTGAGAGGCAGCGCTTGGCGAGTTACGCCACAATACGCAACAACGAGAGGGAACGCAGCGTTTTTGATGGATTACGGTACTTGCACAATTGTTCAATTCTTTCTACACACACACGTGCTGCCACCATGTTTCGCTCTGTTCTTTACTTTCAAATGTGGGAAACCTTCACACGAGAGAAATGTTGACTTTGCTGTTGCTACTCCTTCTTTCCGCTCGGCAATGTGTAGCAACTCACACTAGCATGTGATGCATTCAATTACAACTGAGATGTGCAGTCCTCTGCTTCTGATACAGAGGATGAGGACTTTGATGGATTTCTGGGTGATGATTGATCGAAAAATGTGAGAACATTGTACGATGGCTAAATAAAATACACCCAAACTCAGTTCTGCTTTCGTTGCCTTTTTAAAAACGTGTTTTTATCTTATCTGTATGTCTTGGCATGCTACCGTATGCTTCAAGCTAACGTGTTAGAGTGCGCGCATGCATGCCGTATGTTTTAAGCTGGCGTATGTTTTACCACTGTAAAACTGCGGCCATTCGTACGATGCGTCCTGTGTATGTGTAAAATACAGAAATGTCACGCATTACTGAGACTGCGGCCATTAGTACGATGCGTCGAATAGTCGTGAAAATACGGTATCTTGAATCCTTTTGTTTGCAAATTCAATACTTTTAAATATCGTAAGTTGAAGATGTGAAGCACATCGAGTTACCTTGTGTATCAAATGCGCTCTTTAATACATAGCTGTGAGAAACAACTCACCTTCGTCCATAAGATTTGCAAATAAGGCTTTCGTCTTCTCTTGAAATGTAGGGAGCTCTGTAAAGAAAGAAAAAACACCCATGAAGAATTGGTGTATTGACTGACAAAACACACTAAATTTGTTGGTTACAAATAAATGGACAAATGTGTGACAACCTACAGTATATCCACAAGATTCATATATTGGTGCGCCAGCCTCACAGTGCAGAGGTGCAGTATTCGATACCCGTGCCTGTATGTGTTTTCTCCGGGAACTGCGGTTTCTTCCCACATTAAAAAACATGAGTGGCAGGTTAATGGAACACTCTAAATGGTCTCTAGGTATGAGTGCGAGAGCGGATGGTTGTTCGTCTATGTGTGCCCTGCGTTTGGCTGGCGACCGGTTAAGCTTGTCACCCCCTGCTGCTCGAAGACATCTGGGATAGGCTCCAGTACCCGCTGCGACCCTTGTGAGGATAAGCGGATCAGGAGAAAAAAAAATACCGTTACTAGTCGCATTTTGTAGCAAATAGTCCTAATTTTGTGACGCGTCTTATTATACGGTATTTTGTTCATATACCTGCGGTGTATGCTGCAGTTTTTGTGTTATAAACAGTTTTAGGACCATATATTTTTGCATTTTAGTACTTGTGCTGTTGGTCGTTTCCCACATAAAGAAATTCTGCTTTCGGGAAAGATTGGACAACGCAAATATGATTCCTTACCTGTGTGTGTGTATATAATATATTAGAGCTATCAGTTTAGCGCATTTTTATTGGCATTAATTTAAACGGGATACATTTTTTTCTCGCGAGATTAACGCAGAGCACGTCACAGCGGATGTTACGTTGCTCTATATATAAACCAGAAACAAAACAACAAGCGCGCTGCATAGGACCACGCACTTTGTTTTGCCAGCCACCGAAAATGGATAATTTTAAAGAGTTTATGAATGGAAAGTTTACTTTTAAAAAGTTGCCAGATTGCTCCACTGACAAGACCAAAGTTACCTGTATCATACAGGTATACGATGTATGCCACTGACGCGATTGTTACTTGTTTGGAACCATTTTGTGTGGAGGTTACAGTGTTCCGTGTCCATATAAATAGAGCAGGTGGAGCTTCTCTATGTTCGTCTGACAGTGACGGTGCACTGCAGTGGTAGTGACCTAGCGAAAAAAACGTCTCCAGTGTTGTCATCGAACCAAGTGTAGTCATCTGAAATGATGTCTACACAAAACCGTAGAGAGACTTCCGCGCAAGATGGACCAACAGAATCAACATAGCCTGACTGCTGTGTTCAAAGCAAACTTGAGAAAAACGAAGTATGCAACCATGGTTTAAATCCCTCTTCCTCAACTGGCGGACCGCGATCCACGACCGGCCGCCGACCTCCTCTGTACGGACCTCCTCTGTCCGGACCCTCGGCAAATTGTACAAAATAATAATTTATAAAGTGATTTTTAGGTTACACATTTTATATTTGTGAACTATAATCTGCGCATTACCGCGATCGCTTGTTAAAATTATCCGTTGTATATCGTTGTAAACGAATCGCGGGAGGTTTCGATTGTGTGGAGTTCTGCTCCAGTCTACATCAAAGATCTTTGCAGCCGTTTAATAACAGAACACCGCAACATGGGAAATGAACATCACAATGGTGTCTTCAAATAATATTTGCATGCCTTAGACATTGCATTCACCTTTAGTGGAAGAAAAGCACTGCACATCCCTGTGCTCCCTTGTGTCAGTATTTAAAATGGTTCTTAACTCCTCTTCTGATATATTTTTTAAGTGATTTCAGAGGGGATGTGAAAAGGGGAATTGTACAAATGAAAAGGATATTTTTGTTTTCATGTTTGGCATTTATTTTGGTAAATTTAGTATTTTGTTTTGTTTTGTTTTTGTTAAATTAAGGGAAAAAAGACAACTACTGTTTAACAAAGTTAATATAAAAATGTCTTTCCCTAAAAGGGCTGTTTCTATTATTAAGCAGGCACAACTTAACAAAATAAAAGAGTTCCTGTGCCTCAACACAATACCTCTCATTATTTGCTGTGTACTGGCAAAGTGAATAATTGTTATATTCATGCACCCCATTATTGGTTGGTTGTGAGGAGTGTCGATTTGTATAAGCTTGCCTTGACCATACTAAATGGGCATACAGCCCTGCTCCCCATGACCGCCGTGCATGGGACCGGACCTTGGTCTTATTAAAAAAAAAAAAAAGTGGACCGACAGCATTTCTAGTTGAGGACCACTGGTTTAAATCCTCTATAGGCTGAGTTCTAGTTTACCTTAGATGTGCACATTAAATTGTTATATTGCTCTGTTTTGGTTCCATAAAAAGACCTGTTGAAGCAGCTGTTGTGTGAAAAAATATGTTTTTCACTGTTGTTGATGGACGGTAATATTGTGTGAGAGATTATGTGTGAATAACTGCTCCAACTGAAAAATGTTCATTTAAAATTGAAAATCGAAATTGTTATTTCAGTAAATATTTGCATTTTGCACATAGAAAACTGATTCATTATTCCATGTTGATGAGAGCATTAAAATGGGGGGGGAAAAAAATAGGACAAAAAATATCAAAGGAAATTCAGAAATTATCAAAAATGTGTGCGTAATTACGATGAATTTTTAGTGAATGAGTTAATTATGACATTTGCATTTTTAATTAGATTAAATTTTTTAATCGTTTGACAGCTCTAGAGAGAGAGAGAGAGAGAATAATTGAAAAAATATTGTGGTAGATCATTATAAAACAGTGTTTCTTAACCTTGTTGGAGGCACCAAACCCAACCAGTTCATATGCACATTCACTGAACCCTTCATTAGTGAAAGATAAAAATATGATTCAAGGAGTATTCCTTCAGTTTTGTCCAGGACTGATTGGACAAGCCATGTAATGTGATCATTTGCAGCAGGCATGTCATAACTAATTGACATGTTGAGTCGAGTGTAACCTCCATGGCAGAGGCTCCGTCGAACCCCTGAGGCCGGCTCATCGAACCCCTGGGGTTCGATCCAACCCAGGTTGAGATCCACTGATATAAAATGACCTATATCCGCTCCTAGTTGTAAACGCCGAATTTTTAACCCTCGCACTGCTAGTCGTTTCTCTGATGCCTTTTATAACCTTTGCGTACCCTCGTCTAACACAGAGGAACTCGCCTCTTGGTTCGACTCGTCATGCCGTGCCATCCTGGATTTGGTGGCTACTTCAAAAATTGTGCTCCCAAAGCCTATACCTGAGCCATGGTTTAACGACATTACCGGCGCAGCTAGGCAGGAGTGTCGCAAAGCTGAACGCAAGTGGAAAAAAGACAAATTGCATGTCTCTTATCAAATTTGGAAAGACTGCTGGCATAACTACCAGGTCACAGTAAAAGAGGCCAAAAGAGAATATCTGTCGGACCTTATTCTATCTAACCGTCACAACCCACGCGCACTATTTAAAACGATAGATTCTGTACTCAAACCCCCTCTGCCTACTTGCTCAGATTCTTCACCCGAGATGTGCAATAGATTCCTTCAGTTTTTCATTGATAAGGTCTCTACAGCTAGGACTCCGGTCTCAAATACCGCATCTGACCCCTCTGTCCATGTTCCATGTTCAGCTGTACTAAATTCTTTTGATACCGTGTCCTTGGCGCTTTTGGAGGATGTAGTTCGCCAGACGAAGCCATCTGGCTCCCCTTGCGACTCTCTCCCCCCACGCTTCTTTCAGGAGGTTCTCCCGAGTGTTGGTGCATCGGTCTTGGATATCATCAACAGCAGCCTTTCTTCTGGTGTAGTTCCCCAACAGTTTAAACATGCTGTGGTCCAACCCTTGATCAAGAAACCTGGTCTTGATCCAGATGTGTTGTCAAGTGTCAAGGAAAGGACAAAATCTTCCTACTCAGGAAACTGAGGTCTTTTGGGGTTCAGGGGTCACTCCTTAAGACGTTCTATAACTCGGTGGTGGCCTCGGCCATCCATTATGGCATTGTCTGCTGGTCAGGCAGCATCTCAGCCCGGGACAGAAAGAGACTGGAGCGACTGGTCAGGAAGGCCAGTTCTGTCCTGGGTTGCTCCCTTGAGACTCTGGAGGAGGTGGGCAACAGAAGGATGCTAACTAAGCTAAAAGCTATGATGGCCAGTCCCTCCCCTCCAGCCCGCCCTGACAGCACTTGGTAGCTCCTTCAGCCAGAGACTGTTACACCCGCGCTGCAAGAAGGAGAGATACCGACGCTCGTTCCTACCGACTGCTGTCAGGCTGATGAATAAAAAATAACAATCATAATAATAATAATTAAATGATGTGAAGGAAAATTGTAAATAGTACTGCGATTTATCCATTTTGTGTTCATATTGCATTTAATTGATGTTTGTTGTTTTTTTCTCTTTCTTCTTTCTTCATACATTCTTGCTGCTGGAGGCTGTAAATTTCCCCAGTGGGACGAATAAAGGATATCTTATCTTATCTTATAAGTTACAGGCCCATTTCCAAACTGCCTTTCATTGCCAAAATTCTGGAAAAAGTGGTGCACATGCAGTTGAAACTTTTCTTGGATGAACATAACATCTTGGAGGTCTTCCAGTCAGGTTTCAAGACGATGCATAGCACGGAGTCAGCCCTGTTACGCGTTTCTAATGACATCCTCCTGGCAAATGACTCTGGAGACCACGTGTGTCTGGTTTTATTGGACTTAACTGCAGGATTTGATACAGTCGATCACAGTATTCTGCTGACTCGTTTGCAGCACTTGGTGGGCATTGGCGGCAGTGCTCTTGAGTGGTTTAGGTCCTATCTAGCTGACAGGACCTTTTGTGTCAGCCTTGGCTGCTCTGAGTCACGCACTGCTCCCCTGTCATGTGGTGTTCCACAGGGCTCAATTCTGGGGCCTCTGCTGTTCTCGCTGTATCTGCTCCCATTGAGTTCCATCTTAAGGAAACATGGTATTCCCTTCCACTGCTATGCAGATGACTGCCAGATCTATGTCCCACTGAGCAAGAAAGACGCCTTCTCATTAAGGCCACTCCCATCCTGTCTGGAAGAAATCAAAACCTGGATGGCACAACATTTCTTGAAATTCAACGAAAAGAAGACAGAGGTGATATTGTTTGATCCCAGTGGCCCTTGTACATTCCATCCTCTAGACTTGGGCCCCCTGTCTCCTTATTTGAAATCAATGGTCTCAAACTTGGGCCTTAAACTGGACAGTGATTTCAAACTCAATCGGCAAATTGGTGCAGTTGTTAAATCCAGCATCTTTCACCTTAGACAGCTGGCCAAAATAAAACCTCTCCTCTCACATAACACTTTGAGACAGTAATTCATGCCTTTGTCACATCCCGGCTCGATTACTGTAATGCCCTGTACTTTGGAGTCAGCCAGTCCTCCATTAAGCGCCTTCAGCTGGTCCAGAATGCCGCTGCTCGCCTCTTGACTGGTACTCGTAAGAGGGAGCATATAACTCCTACTCTGGCATCCCTTCATTGGCTCCCCATTCATTTTAAGTTATTTTCAAGATCCTCCTCTTTGTTTTCAAATCTCTAAATAATCTCGCGCCACCTTACCTCTCTGAGCTCATCCGCCCCTACATACCTGCCCGGCGCCTCAGGTCTGTGGACCAGTCTTTGTTAGAAGTATCAAGAACTAAACTGAGGCTCAGAGGGGATCAATCATTTTCTGTTTCTGGTCCCTCTCTCTGGAATGACCTCCCACTGAACATTCGGCAAGCCTCCTCGCTGCCCATCTTTAAAGCCCTCCTCAAAACCCACTTGTATTCTTTGGCGTTCGAATCGGCATGATTTTACTGCTTGGTGCTTTCTACCGCCTTTATTACCATTTCGTCTTACTGTTTATTGTGTATGTTAAATCGCTCCATGTACAGCACTTTGTATGCAGCGATGGCTGTTTGAAAGTGCTCTCTAAATACTGTTGACTTGTTGACTTGACTTAAACTAGAACTGAGCCTATAGTGGATTTAAACCATGGTTGCATACTTCGTTTTTCTCAAGTTTGCTTTGAACACAGCAGTCAGGCTATGTTGATTCTGTTGGTCCATCATGCGCGGAAGTCTCTCTACGGTTTTTGTGTAGACCTCATTTCGGATGACTACACTTGGTTCGATGACAACACTGGAGACATTTGATTTTCGCTAGGTCGCTACCACAGCAGCGCACTGTCACTGTCAGACGAACACGGAGAAGCTCCACCCGCTCTATTTATATGGTCACGGAACGCTGTAATCTTCCGCACAAAATAGTTCCAAACAAGTAACAATCGCGTGAGTGGCATACATCGTATACCTGTATGATACACACAGAGAGAAGAACAGGTAACTTTGGTCTTGTCAGTGGAGCAATCTGGCAACTTTTTAAAAGTAAACTTTCCATTCATAAACTCTAAGTATCCGTTTTAGGTGTCTCACGCTGCCGTGGCTGGCAAAACAGACACGCGGACGCGGACTTCTGCAGCGTGCTTGTTGTTTTGTTTCTGGTGTATTTATAGAGCAACGTAACATCTGCTTGTGACGTGTGCATCGTTAATCTCGCGAGAAAAAAATTAATCCCATTAAAATTCATTTAAATTAATGCCAATAAAAACGTGCTAAACTGACAGCTCTAATATATATATATATATATATATATTTTTTTTTTTTTTTAAAGCCGGTGTAGTTAGTGATGCCAACAGAGTGGCAGGGACGGACACACACACACAAGGATCCCCTGCGCTCAGCTCCCTAAGAGGCAGCGGCAGAGCAGTGGGTTTGAATTTGAAGATTGTTTGAAGTGAAAGGCAAACCAAAAGATACTTCTGTTTTGCCTGATCAAAAAGAAGCCTCGCTGGATGGCATCACCAAGGACTCGAGAGAGCAACAGACAGGTTCGTGACATGTTTGACGCTTCCAAACGACTTAACTTGAAACAGACGTTTAACGAGTGTAAATTATTTGGTGACAAGCAAGCTTGTTCCCTATAGATTGCATTTAACAAGGTCATAAATAATGTTGGTTTTTAAAAAATTGGGAGAACAAATGTGTAGCTCCTTAAACTCTTCATTTTAGCCTCTACAAGCCTGTTCATTAAAAAAAATGATGTAGATGTATTGTTTGAACAAATTAAATGCACTCTCACAGAGGATGTCCACATTCAATGTTAAAGCTTATATGGGCGATTCCACCAAATCGGTGGTATTTGCGTCCACAGGCGATTACATGAAAATACATTTTGATAAAGCATCCTCCACATTGATATGTATTAGGTCTAAAGTTAACATTTAATTGCCGCAAACGCCAGGGCTATAGTTCCTGTATTTAATAATATTAATGCTACAAACGCACAACGATTTTCAGTACAATAACGGTGACATAACCCCCCCCCCCCCCCCGAATTGAGATGGACCAATACACATTTAGAATTGTTCAATTTGTGTATCATCAAATTTATGAACGAGAATAAAGAGTGTTGTTGAAATCAAAATCATTATTTGAATGTACTCGATGCGGTAAGCAATTTGCTGCATTTTAGCTACAAGCGGTTGTTATTTCATCCACATGAAATTATAAAAATGGTCATGATAAGCATTGTTCTGAAACACCACATGTGTACTGTCCATTGTAATGGTGGTAAAGCCACACACAGTCCAGCTTGATTCGAGTCGACCGGTGCATAGAAGAGGGACGGCGCGTAAGCAGAAACAGGCCATGCGGCAGGTGGCGTGCTAGTTTCTGTTGAATTCAGCAGACGCAGCGATGAGCTTCTTTGTCAAGCCTTTTCAATTTGAAACAGGGCGTGGTCAATGACATGAGGAAGAAGCCAGCGATGAAAATGTCACGTCAATGTCATGTTTACCTCAGAAGTTGAGGTCTGTGATTCGGTCATGCATGTCTCTGTATGAGTGGATGCATCTGTCTCAAGAGGTGACCATTGTAGACTTACAAATGTCAGTATTCTTGACTGGCATTTAAGATAAGATAAGAAAACCTTTTATTAGTCTTGCATCTGTTGCATGTTTCCGCCGTTGCGACTTCGGCGGCCCGTGGGTTGTACATAAGTGTAGCTACTGAAGACTAAGCATTGTCTTCATACAGCTCCTGTCTTTCACGTCTTTTAGGGTTGGGTTTCACTATGGGAGGCCTACATTTTGTTTTAACTCTCGTTTACAGTCGGACATATGAGTGAGCTCTCATCAGCTGAGGGTGATGAATGGCCTTGAATGCGTCTGGCGTCTGGGTGGGTCTTTGGGCAGATGGACTCTTCCAACCGCATCCTCCCACTGTTTTCTTAAAAGGGAAGTGATTCAAAAAAAAAAAAAAACCTTCACATTATCTATGCAGCCGCACATGGCGTTTGAATTAATATTGCGTTTGTGGAATTTCTACTGTGAGACCTGTTTGATGTTCTGTTTAGGGTTCCTTCTAAACGATGGCTACATGTGTTTGTCCGAATATATCTAACATTCTGACTTAAGTATTCAACGAGCAGATGCTTTAACATTTCATATCAGATATAAGCTTTTTTTATGCAATTGCTGTATTTTCCTAGTGTCACACTGTTTTAATAATTTGGTTGGTCCTGTAATTTATACTAGGATGCAACTTATACGAATTAAAATTGAAACTGGCACCCAAAATGCCACTTCACCAACCATGTTGACTTTCTTTTTGCGGTTGGAGAATGCTTTTGTTGCGTCCCCGCTGGTCGCCAGAAAGTGGCGGCAATGCAGTAAAAGCGCTCACCAACCACCAAAAGAAAGTAGAAGAAATGGACGAAGTTGTCGTAGTCATGCATTACCACCGGTGGCCATCCTTCTCTGTAGCATGCTAAAGAAGTTAACGGTACCACCAAGAGTACTTGCCAACCATGAAACGAACAAAGAAATGGAAGCTTCAGAAATAACAGTCGTCATGGTAATGATTGTATGACATACCACTTTAAGATTGCAGCTTCCTTATGCTACAACAAAGATTTATAGCACTAGGAGGCGCAATAGCCAACCTTTGTCCACGATGGGACGTACGAGTTGAGTAAGGTAATCCATTTTAAACTAAAAAGAAAATGTTTTCCCATTATTTAAATGCGCAAGTTTCATCCATCCTAAACTTGTTTGCTCCTGTCAGTACAGGGTGCGTTTTGGAGAGGCAGAAGTCAAATGGGCAGCTCATGTTTGAATTGTTTACATCTGTACTGCCTGACACACTGGTCTTCAGCCTTCCTCTTTTGAGGCAGTCTGAATAACAGACTGGCACATTTGAACGACGCTCTGAGATTCCGAATAGTCGCATTCAAGCAGTATGCGCTTGAAATGCAATTCCCAATCTGCCACGACGAGGGAATGGGTCCCCCTGGGCGAGAGTCCAAACTCCGCTGTTCTCTGCCTTGGCTCTAGCAAAACAAATTTCCCCTCCAAAATGCGACTTATACTCTCGGAGTGTTTTATAGTCCTAAAAATATGCTATACATACATTTGGCCGGGAATTGGTTTGATTGGCCATACTGTCTTTCAAAGCTGGAGGCAATGTGTTCAGGCTGTTTGCAATAAGCAGTACATTGTGAAAAGAAAATGGGGTATGGTGTCAGAGGGCAGCTCGTGGTAGAGCTTGCAGACAGGCAAGTTTGAAATCTGAGACTTTCCACGTTCAGTTGGACAGAGGGAGTGGTGGTGGGTGGGGGTGGCAGAGGGAAAGATTCAGAGAGAGAATGTCCACGGTGGCAACAGAATTAACAGTTCTGCCAACACAGCACTGACATGAGTAGGTGCATGAAGAAAAGAGAAGCAAGTGGGAATGGAGTTATTAATTTGGCTAGCGTATATACAGGGACGGGCGGGTGGAGGGGTGGTGGTGAGTTAGTCAGTGTGAGCATACTGTGTTGTTAGTGCTGACAATGGACACTGTCGACACCCCAAAGTGACACCTACTGCACTCTAGGAGTGGGAGACTGGAAGTCAAACAGTTCGGGAATTTCCCTCCTCATTCTCTTACCAACTACCTTTTTCCCCCAGTGGAACACCATCTGCCCAAAGCGGTGTTTTGCAGCAGCCATTCTGCACAACGGCAGCGTTTTGCTTTGGGATTGCATTTTTCCATTGAAGGCTATAGCCCTGAAAGATTACAGCGTAACTGCTGTTATGTTTTTATTTGACACATGCATGCTTCAAAAAGTGTCAGTGATTGGTCATTATTCATGTGACGTTGGTTAGGTTGAACACGCATTGACAGACTTAATATTAAGCTTCTAACTTCATTTGCAAAATGATTTGGAGCAGAAAGCAGTCTGTCCAGTATCTGCAGTAGGGTGATTATTGAAGTGAAAGTGTGTGTGTGTGTGGGAGGGGGTGGGGGGGTAGAAATCTATCGCGATATAGTCAAGTCAACAGTATTTATAGAGCACTTTCAAACAGCCATCGCTGCATACAAAGTGCTGTACATGGAGCAATTTAACATGCACAATAAACAGTAAGACAAATCTGTAATAAAGGCGGTAGAAAGCACCAAGCAGTAAAATCAAGAACAAATCTAAGTCATGCTGAGTCGAACGCCAAAGAAGACAAGTGAGTTTTGAAGATGGGCAGCGAGGAGGCTTGCCGAATGTTCAGTGGGAGGTCATTCCAGAGAGAGGGACCATGTTTCCTTAAGATGTTCACCTTAGATGTGCACATTAAATTGTTATATTGCTCTGTTTTGATTCCATAAAAAGACCTGCTAAAGCAGCTGTTGTGTGACAGAATATTTTTTTCACTGTTGTTGATGGACAGTAATATTGTGCGAGAGATTATGTGTGAACAACTGCTCCAAGTGAAAAATGTTCATTGTTTGTATTTACTGAAATTCTTATTTCAGTAAATATTTGGATTTGGCACATAGAAAACTGATTCATGATTCCAAGTTGATGAGAGCATTAAAATGGGGGGAAAATAGGACAAAAAATGTCAAAGGAAATTCTGAAACGATAAAAAATGTGTGAGTAATCATGATTAATTTTTTAGTTCATTTGAGGTAATGATGACAGTTGCATTTTTAATTAGATTAAATATTTTAATCGTTTGACAGCTCTAATATATATACACACACACACACACACACACACAAACACACATTGTGTAGTGTAGCCTTTATGCCATGGCAAAAAAATTGCACAATTGGATTATTTTGTTGATCTTTAAATGTTTAGAAAACGAATCAAGTTGATCTTTATTGCCCGATACCGAATCATTTGACAATCACATGACATATTTTCGTGCACTGTTTATACATTTATAAACTTCTTATAAATATATCGTACAACAGCCACATTTCGCGGCTTCCGCTGCAAGTAGCGATCTCTTATAATAAAGCTCAATATAAGCCAGATACTGATGCCTTGTATCGGTACTTGCCCATCTCAAAAGGTCACAGTGACATCCAAATGATTCTAATAGCTTAGCCCCCCTTCCAAATACCATAATCCTTTATGAATAAAGAGTTTGACTGAGCAGCTCACAACTGACCCGACCCTGGCATCACAGAGCGTTGGCCATTTCTACGCTGAAGTGACGTTTACTCACTTATTTAAACTTATTGAGCATACGTCGCAGTTGACACCAATCATGCACGCGTCATCAAACCAAAGCGTTTGACAAGCAGCGACAATCACGTTTCAAGACGCGTTCAGCCATGAGCTTGATCCCATTTAGAGAGAAGATAAATGGATGAATAGAGAAGAATGAGAACAACGCCGGCCATCAATAGGGGAGAAAGGTCATTAAATAGGCTCTGTTGGGACATCTGCGTACCGAGTGTACACACAGGCACATGATCTTTCATTCACAGAACCATTTACACAATGCCCTACACAGCTGTACGATTGGGTTACGGTTTTGAACGTAAAACATTTCGCGGAGAACCTTTGGTTTCACCCACTAGCTGTGAAACATGATCTCAGGGTTTTCCCTACACATGTGCTCCAAGTTTCCCTTGCTCACTTATGTATGTGATGGCTCACTGACAACTAGAGTGAGGTTGGCCACAAAAGCTTGAAGTCGCTGTCATGCACTTCAGAATGTTGTCATCTGCTAAAGCGGGGAGAAATACCATATCATGCATAGAATGATTTGCCCTGGACGCATTTCAACATAAATGCAATCCATTGACTCAGTCAGGACGTCTGTACCCAGCATTAGCGTGTAATAATCCTTTTCTGTAACTTTAAAAGATGCTGATTCTCTGAGCAGAACTGCAAGGAATTAAGAAATGGAAGTCCTCAACCTAATTGCCTCCTTACCGTACCTGAACCTGTGTGATCTCGTAGTTTGTGCGTGACAACAACTTCTTGGGAGTGTTAAAACGAAGAATTGTGCAACATCGATTAGTCGCAGCAATTGAGGCAAAATTGGTTTGCTGTAAAACCTAGCACAGGGAATGGAGATTCTGTCTCAACTACTTTGCAATATGAAGAAACAGAACATGGCAAGAGTTGTGCAAAACTTGAAGAGCAGCAGTGAAAGCAATTCGTAGCTAAATATTAGGGCTGTTCACACGGCAAGATTTGGTCCGGTGCTGCCCCAGTAGAGCGTTCACACGTGCAAATTAGCTTCGGCGTAGCCCCGGAAAAGAGTTTATACCGGACCAAATTTGACCCATGGGTCAAATATTTGCTCCGGAGCAAATGCTCGTTTGCGAAGCAGCACCGGTGTAAATTTGCACTTGTGAACGCAACTGGGTTAATTTGCTCCTGGGCAAATGCTTGTGAAGAGGACGTATGGCGAGAATGTGTTGCTTTCGTGCTCGGTCGGACTTCCGTGATGTGCTTGTTTCATAACGACACAAGACTTGGCTAGTAACATCTTTCCTTTTGTAGAAGACTGGACTGTCTCTGAGTTGTTTGTTCCTTTGTTGTTTGTTCACAACCCCCCGCCCCCCATAGAATTTATTTTGTGATTTCTTCTCTTGATTTTCTGTTTGGCGCATTAGTGTTTGCTTTTCTGAGTTTCATTGAAGTCATCGTTCATTTGCGTTTTCTTGGGCGGTCACTATCGAGCAGAAGGCATGGAGACCGAAAAGGAGAAGGACGTGCCGGTCTAGTAGTCACTTGAGTTATGTATATACAGTACGTTTTAAAAAGAACCAACAAGACAGCTCGTTTGTTTTCTGTCGTTTTGCTCCGCTGCAGAAACTGCCGTGTGAACGCAAGTGGGGCAGCCCCCGACACAGTGTCGGGGCTGCCACGCTCAGCGGCTTTGTACGTGTGAACGCTCCACACAATTTGCTGCGGTGCAAAATATATCGGTGCAGCGCCGGAGCAAATGTGTGCCGTGTGAACGGCCCTATTGACAACGATCTACCTCAAGAGTGAGTGCAGATGAGGTGATGAACCTTCCGTTAGTGTGCGATATCCTCATTTGCCACATTTAGGTCAAACATGCCCATGCTGAAGGCAGCAAGTGTTGCTATACAGAATTACAAAAATGCTTTGTAAAAATCAGCAATAGCAGTCAGACATTGAGAATTTTATGTACATTTTAGCAATCAAACTAATCGATCCATCAGCAATACAGTGAAACCCCGCTATGCGACCACCTCATTTAAACGACCACCTTAAAAATACGACCGGTTTTGTACAGTCCCAAATGATGATCCAGGAACAGGCACGAGAATACGCAAAGGAGCTTGAAAAGGACGAAGCCTTTAAAGCGTCCAACGGTTGGCTGGATCGTTTCAAACGAAGGCACAACATTGGAGGCGCTAAGCTATCAGGAGAGCGAGCCAGCGTAGATCCTGAGACAGTCCATGCTTGGAAACAGCGGCTACCTCAACTCACAAGAGGGTATGATCCCTGTGACATCTATAATATGGATGAAACAGGCCTTTTCTATCGAGTTCTACCTGATAAATCACTTGTTATCAAGGGTAGTGATTGTGCTGGTGGAAAGAAAGCTAAAGAGCGTTTAACCGTGGTTATGTGTGTAAGTGCCACAGGAGAGATTGAGAAGCCGTTAGTTATTGGCAAGAGTCTAGACTCCATCCTTTGCAACATTATGTCTGTAGAGTCTGGACTGCAAGAGGCTGCTTTGAAACACAATAGCAAGAAACGACAATCTACTTTGGATAGTTACTTCCCCTAAGAACCATAGTTTGTAGCTGTAGTTTTTTTTCTCTTGCCTTATACATACTGTACATAGACTATTCAAATGCTTAAATTTCTTTTGTGTACAATAAAGTTGCATGTACATTCCATCATTCATTACTCATTGTGTGTACATGACGCTACAGTATATTGTTGCATGTGAGCCACATTACTTCTGCATTATCATTACTGCATGCCACTTCAGAAATCAGACCACCCCGAAAATAAGACCACCTTGAGCAGTAACATAGGTGGTCTTATTTCTGAGGTTGCACTGTATTAATTAACTATTAGTAGTAGTATTAATTATTAGTAACTACATGCAAATATATGCCTGTTTCTTTTAAGGCACTTATAGTGCCGTTACGTAACTTTAAAAATTCAATTAACTCATTCAATCACAGGCTTTTTCACGGGAGCAAACCCTTTGAGCCCAGCCCGTTTTACTAGATTTGGACTGATTTGCAAGGCCCACGGATTATTGTAGTCTATTGCGATATAAACATGCAGACTACCAAAAGAAAGATGAGACTCTCTTCTTTCAGCTGAACAAAAGTGCGTTTCTATCTTTTTCCATTCTTTAGCAATTAAGACTTTCCTTCGACAAAACAACAGAAACACAACCACAAAAGGGGTTTTGATAGCAAAAATATTTATCTGCAGTGGATTCAACTGCGGTTCCTCGAGAGCCATATGCTGTCTGTTTTCAGACCTCGCCCTACTCCAACACACCTGATTCAATTGATTAGGATTGTTACAGGCTTCGACAGAGCTTGCTGATGACCTGATCGGGTTTATTTCCCCCCCTACCCCAGGTTTTCAGGCAGTTGTGCGGTGTGCTGTAATAACTTTTAAACAGGCCAGGTTGCTTTTCATTCTACACAACCGTCATTGTGTTCTTTAGTTTGCAGCATACAGTTGAGATAGAAGAGACAAAATCCCTCATCCTTCTCCTTGGTTGCAACTCGTTAACTCCAACTGATATCTTTAATAATACAAAAGCAGTACTTGTCAAACAAACAAACAGCACATTTTTGAAACATGGAGGTTATGCAATAGACTCCTTGCTGCGCAGGTGCAAGAAAATGTTAGGCGTAGAAAAAAAAGGAGTGTGTTTCCGGTAACCTGGCCGACCGAGAATTTCTACGTCAAACAAAAACTTTACGGTCTGCATTTTTTTCAAACAACCCTCTACATTTTTGTGTAGAGGGTTTACATCGGTGAAAACTCTTGCAATATTCAAGTTGAGCGCGTGCGTAGTTTGCCCCGTCGTCTGTCAACAACATTAAAACACGACGGCGGCCGCGATCTGCGACGACAGTTTAAACCGCGTTTTCTGTGTTACAGTTGCATGCTTGCACCGTAATGTTAAGAAAATAGCATCCATTGATGAATCGAAAAATCAGCGAACTATTTGATGAACACCACGGGCCGAGTAAACACCGAGGTCGGAGGAGGACGTCGGCTGAGGCGGCGGCGCGCGTCGGCCCCCCGAGTCCGGAGTGGGGAGAAAACTAAATAGGTGGCGGCGGAGCAGCGGGTTCAATGTCTTCTTGATTTATGTTTTATGGTTATTTTGTTTAAATATTTGATGGGAAAAAAAGATTTTTTTTTTTAAAACTGTCCGACCTACCGACCCCATGTTGAAATTTCATGTTACCGGAAACATAAGGTCTTTTTTGTTTGACCTTATGACATTTCAGGGTTTACAAGAATACTTACAGCCAAAAGTGTTTTTTTTTCATGTAATTATGACTTACTACATCATTTGCGCAGAGTGGGGTGCATTCTGAAAGACAATCAAATGTGGGTTTTGTTGTTGCAATAGGAACAGACCGATATGCTAAACCACTGTAAAGATGTAGTTCTTATATTTTTTTATTGTTATAAAAATCAATTCGGGTTTGACACTCCAAAAACAAATGGAGACGAATGCAGACCAGATGCAGACGAAAACATTTGACAGTTATAAACTGACCATTACTTTGATGAAATCATTCACTGCCAATGACATATTTCTGTATTTTAAGAATCCAGAAATTGCATCTGTGCTACATATTTGCTTTTTTTGCCCCAAATGGTAGCGTATAAAAGGAAGGTCTGAAAATGGCTGGCAGTTTAAATGTAAAAGGCTGCAACAACAAAAAGTGACTACATTATTAACAACCCTGGCTTGCCTTTCAATAAGAAATTGCGCAGGTGGCAATACATGTGCTATTGCACATGTATTGCCACCACAAGAATAACAACCGCAACAAATCAGTATACTTCAAGCAGTGTTAGAGCGCCACTGTTGATGCTTGGCTCAGTGAGTGTTGTTATGGCAACAGGCTACTCAGCTGATCACTTCGTTATTCATGAGCCCAATTAAGAAAGCCTGAAAGGTGCGTTGTGAGAGCGCATCGTCTTTCCTGAATTCAATGAAAGCGATAACAAATGTCATTATGTTTACTTCAGCTAATTTCATCGACATATTAGCTTGAATGTAAGTTCCAACTCCAGCCTGGAAAACAGTTTTTCGCCCTAATGTCGCTGATCGGTGAAATAAAGCTTATCTTAGACAGGAACATTAATCCCCACAAGCACAGACGCTTAATGACAAACTGCAGCCGAGAATGTACCAGCCCGTCCTAGTTCACTACACGCTACCACCAGGTCGACTTACAGTTGCCGATTGAAGAGGCAAGATAATGTTCCAGGACGGAGACGTTTCAATTACATTTTATGCTCAATGCTGACATTCAAGCCTCCGCTTGAAGCCAGGTCACTAGCGGGCAACCACAACCAAGTCGCTGTTCATCTTTTCCTCTCTCGGTCATCGAGCAAACTCAAAACTAACACAGGTTTAAGTTGAGCCAAACGGAGTCAACGAGAAAACTATGTGCTTTTAGAGGAAAACACACACGCACACACACACACACACACACACGACAGGCCTTGTCGTGACGGAGAACAGCAGCCTTAGCGTGTACGATCACGAAATCGATTAATTGTTGTCTTAGCGAGCCTACTCCCAACCCAACAAACGAAAACGTGTCCACTTGCTATAAGTAACGAGTTCGTCTGAAGGCGACAATTAAAATTGTACTTTAACTAGTGAAACCCGCAATACGGCTATCTTATGTTAGCCCACCCGAGCTAATGGAAGGGAAGCTAACGCTGTTGTTTTGACCACAGCACACTCGCTGCAAACGTCCTCTCGCCATTAATGGCACGGCCCGGCTTACCTCGAAAGAAATGTCCTTGACTTCAGCGCGGGTAAAACGGCGGATACGCAGAGAGGAGCTTGACAGTGGCTCGGTGTAGTCCGTCTTTCCTTGGTTAGCAGCAGGGGAACACATTCGCAAATTCTCGTGAGGCAGAGCCGAAACGCCAGGCGCTAATAGTAGCAACGAGCAGCCACTCGGGCTCGCGCACGGTTGTTGAAGTTTGCCTCGGGAGCGCGCCCTTACTCGGCTTCTACCCGCAGGCTCTCGCAGTACGTCCTGAGCCTTCAGCAGGCAAGGGAGGTGAATTTATTTGTTTTTAATCACCGACCGTGAGGCAAATTTCCCGTGATTGACTAAAACACAGAAATAAGCATAAAAAAACAAGATGAAAGGAAAAGGGGAAAATCAAGACAAAAAGCAGGATAAATGAACATATACAACAATCCAGTAAAATGACAAGTCATAAAGATTGTCCATTTTGAAATCATAAAATAAAAGCAACATTACGAAAACAATAAATGATATTTTCACAATCTTTGAAATTCACACTTTGTCACATCAAAAGTGCCATGCTTCATTCATACAAAATCATCAGAATCATCTTTATTGCCCCGTCACTGTATGTTAAACATAATCAATTTGATTAGGTTGTTGAAGTTATTCGTGTGCAATACATTTGCATTTGGTGTTGATATTATACAAATGTGATACAAGTGAGCAGTGCTGTACTGGCCATTTGTCTTAAAGGGCACATGCCCAATGGGATGGTTGTATTTAGGGCCAAATGTGGTGTTATTTGATTTTTATATTCCTCCATTTTCCCCAAGAGTTAAGGCAAGGCAGTTTTTTGTATAGCTGATTTCATACACAAGGCAACTCAGCGTGCTTCACACGAGCAAAAACACCACATCTACAATGCTAGATATAGCTGTGTGTCATTTGCATAACCGTGATAGCCAACGTTGACTTTCTGAGGCATATGGCATAAAGATAACATACCCATACAGAACAGAAGGAGTCCAAGGACTGACCCTTGTGGCATCCCACGTCTGATTCAAAACTTCCAATGGTCACAAAGTAACTAATTTCCTCTCTCTAAGTAAGACCTAAACCATTTCATGACAGTTCATTTTATTGTCACCCAAGTTTCCAACCTGTTCGACAATATGTTATGATCACTTGAATCAAATGCTGCATTGAAATCCAGTAAAAGTAGCACCTACACAATCCCTGTGTCAGTGTTCAACCTTATATCATTTAGTACTTTAATAAGAGTTATTTCTCGACTGTGATAAGGTCGAAATCGTGATTGGAATTTATCAAAAACTCCATTGGAGTTCAAGAATTTGCTAAGTTGATTAAAAACCACTTTATCGTCAAACCTGGATAAAAAAGGGAAGGTTTGAGATGGGTCTATAAATTACTAACAAGGAGACATCAAGCATTCTCTTTTTTAGAAGGGGCTTGATGGTGGCTACTTTAAAGGTTTTAGGAAACGTGCCTGTCTAAAATGAGCCATTGATTATTTTCTCTAACTCAGTGAGAACAGATTTCACAATAGTTTTGAAAAAGTCAGATGTTAATGAGTCAAGACAGCTAGTTGATGGTTTCAACTAGTGAAGCAAATCTGTTGAATTTTTTTTGATCAACTGCATCAAAGTCTGTCATGATCATTTCATTATTCCTGGGTGATTTTATGCGCTGCATCATTTTGTAATTTTGCTGGCTTGCGATGAGGTTTGACCTGATACATTGGACTTTTTCACTAAAATTCATCCAGAATTTCATCGACAGTCTCTACATTCACAGATTTTCACAAACACACTGCTTGTGTTCTAATTTATATATCGTTTTTTAATAGACACAGTGATTGTCTGAACTTTTAGGATTATTTGTAGCAAGTACTGTATTGTATAAAGTTCTTTGGTATTTTTATCCAAATTGTTCTCAACATGAACAGTACAATCTCCAGTTATGACCAGACCGTCATGGTCAGTACAGATTACTTTCTTGAAATTCGTCCATAGATTTCCCTTTTTGTCTTGGCAGTCTATAAATGATTACAACAGTAATGTTTAGATCACCTTTTATTAAAAGATTGAGACACTCTATTCAAATGAATTAAAAATCACCCAAATAAATGTCTTTACACTGAAACAATGACTTACAAATGGCAGTCACTCTGCCGTGGTGTTTGCAACTCTAAAATTTGTTCAGAGAATTAAAATTCCTTGATGTTGCCTCATTCATACTAGTGTTTTGACAACCTTCTTTTAGACATGTTTTGCTGAGGAGAAAGAAGTCAAGGCCATAGGTCATAATGTTGTCATTAAACAATAGTGCTTTATGAACCAGTGATCTAATCTTGCAGTGATAACGGGAGATGCTTTTTCAGAGGTCGACCTCATGAGGTTATTTCTTCTCAGTTCATTAGCTGACTTTCTGTCACTGGTAATCACGGGAATGCCACAGGCCTCGCTAGCTTTATCGGTTGCTGATTTATTCTGGGAACAAACATAGCGGGTATACGTTCAGTCTGGACCCAGAACATATCAGACCCGACTGGAGTTAAGTTTCTTCACAAGCAAAGAGGGAGATGGTCAGGTACGTGGCTGTTTGCTGAGTCTTGGTGGAGTCAAACGTTTGGTAGATGACAGTTTGGTGAGTCTTGGGGTGGGTGTGGTCGAATGGTGATCAGGAGTCAGAGGTGAAAAAATGGGAGACGGAAGTGATGCGAGTTGAATTAAAATACGGACAAGCTTGTTCATCTCGTAGGTGATATCTGGGAGGGAGCCAATAGATTAGACAATAGATTTTGTGCAGTTAGAGCTGAGTCATCGTTGGGGGCGATGTACAGTCCAGGGGTGAGTCCAGCAGTGTGAAGATGGCTTCAAAGTTTGGGTTGAATCCAGCAGTGGATATGGCCCAGTAGGTTGGGCCGATGAGGACAAATAAGATAAGATAAGATAAGATAAGGTATCCTTTATTCGTCCCACAATGGGGAAATTTACAGCCTCCAGCAGCAAGAATGTATGTAGAAAGAAGAAAGGAGAAAGAGAAAAAAACAACAAACATCTTTCAATTGAATACAATATGAACACAAATGGATAAAAAATATTATTATTATTATGATTGTTATTTTTTATTCAGTCTGTTCTGGATCTTTGTGTGCTTTCTGTTACATAGACACAACATTTGACCCCAAATAGGGCTTTGCCACGTATTATTAGTGTTTGTGACTAAGTAGCTGATCTGGGTGGCTGAGAGGTTCCACTTTCATAGGTGCTGTGATCCACCTTCTTTTGTTTTTCCCTGATGCCACCACAGAAAAGTAGCAGTGTTGTAAAGGGGAAACATGGGCTGACCATATAATTTAACTTATTGCAAACCAGGAAAGTAGAACAGAGGACTTTCTTGGCGGCTCACTAAAGTATGGTTACAGCATCAAATAAATGTATAACAATGATTCAAGAACAGAATGCATATCTGAAAGTTTAACTTTTAAAGATTAGTCCTTGTGTGAACACTCTTAAAACTGTTTAGTTAAAACAAATTGGGTGAAATAAGCTAGAACTTGCCAATATTGGGCTAATTATACCCAGTGCAATGAGTGGAGGATTTGACTAAGCACACTTTTTTTTTAAATCCACAACTACCGATAAATGGGTTACCAGGTGACCTATTGGTATGTTACCGTTTGGCTGATAGCCAGAGAATGTACCACAATGCAATATTTGAGAGCGGTGACACGGGCTTTATTCCAACAAGTAACACTGGTAAACAAAATAACGGCATCAAAACAATGACGCCAGAACAAGTGGAATTACTCACCAACAAAAGGTGGTGGACAAAGTCACAGAGAAAGGTAACAATGGAGAAGTGTAAAAAGGTATTTGCGAAAACAAAAGAGAAAATCACTTTAAGAGAAACAAAAATCTTAAGTACTCCTGCGCCGATGAGAGATAAAAAAAATGAAACAGAAAATCACAAACTAGGTACTTCATTACTGGAACACCAACGAATCTGGCAGAAACACAAGCTAGGTAGGAAAAGCAAGCAGCAAGACTGTAAGCAAAACAATACTCCAGCACCTTCCTTCATGTGCAGCAGAATTTAAATACTATCCCCTGCTGAGTAGGGAGGGACAGGTGGATCTGAGTGATTGCAATAGCTGCAGTTTAGTGACTCCGCCCATCACTTAGCCAGGATGCACTGTGGACAAAGAGAACACATTACTAGGAGGCCATAAACACAGGGCATGACATAGTATAGCCGTGGTTACAAATAACGCACATTTTATGACCAACATTTTCTAAGAAGACACAACCCACCCATTTTCTGCGTTTGGGCTGTCAATCCGGACCCACATTTGAACCCCAAACACTTACCCAAGTCAGCAATGTTACCGAATGAGTCATCCAGCCACCATAATCAGAATCAGAATCATCTTTATTGGCCAAGTATGTAGAACACACAAGGAATTTGTCTCCGGTATAACACGCTGCACTAGTATCATCGTAAACAACAAAATCATTGAACCATTTTAGAGTAACCAGTAGTTTTGTAGTACCATTTTGTGGTGCAAGAAGAGTGACTACGTCAGTGACTGTTTAAGGAGTTAATGGCTAGAGGGAAGAAGCTGTTTAAGTGTCTACTGGATTTGGTGCGCATGGATCTGTAGCGTCTGCCAGAGGGGAGTGGCTGAAAAAGGTGGTGGGCAGGGTGCGGGGGATCCAGGAGGATTTTCCGTGCCCTTGTCTTGATTCTTGCAGTGTGCAAGTCCTCAAGAGTGGGTAGGGCGGTGCCAACGATTTTTTCCGCCGTCCTAACTGTCCGTTGAAGTCGGATTTTATCCTTTTTTGTGGCGGCCCCAAACCAAACCGTGATGGAAGAACACAGGATTGATTCGATGACTGCCGTGTAGAACTGTCGTAGCACCTCCTGTGGCAGGCCATGCTTCCTCAGCAGCCTCAGGAAGTACATCCTCTGCCGGGCCCTTTTCAGGATGGAGATGGTGTCGACTTCCCACTTCATGTCCTGGGAGACTGTGATTCCCAGGAACTTGAAGGTCTCGACGGTTGACACAGGGCAGTTGGATAGTGTGAGGGGCAACTGTGGAGAAGAATCTTTTCCTGAAGTCCACGGTCATCTCTACAGTCTTGAGCGTGTTCTGCACCAGAGCTCCAGCTGCTCCACTTGTTGGCGGTACGCAGACTCGTCGCCGTCTTTGATGAGACCGATGACCGTGGTGTCGTCTGCGAACTTTATGAGTTTGACAGCTGGATCTGTTGAGGTGCAATCGTTTGTGTAGAGAGAGAAGAGCAGTGGCGAGAGGACACATCCCTGTGGGGCTCCAGTGCTGGTGGTGCGTATTGATGATGTTGTTGCTCCCAGTCTCACCTGTTGTGTCCGTCCCGTCAGGAAGCTGAGGATCCACTGGCAGATCGTAGGGGACACACCGAGGTGGAGTAGTTTGGGGGTGAGGAGTTCCGGGATGATGGTGTTGAACGCAGAGCTGAAATCCACGAACAGAATCCTTGCGTAGGTCCCTGTGCTGTCGAGGTGCTTGAGGATGTAGTGCAGACCTATGTTGACTGCGTCTTCCACAGACCTGTTTGCCCGGTAGGCAAACTGGAGAGGGTCCAGCAGGGGTCCAGTGACGTTCTTTAGGTGGTTCAGCACAAGGCGTTCAAAGGACTTCATGACCACAGACGTCAGGGCGACAGGCCTATAGTCGTTCAGTTCCGATGTTGCCGATTTCTTGGGAACTGGGATGATGGTAGACTGTTTGAAGCAGGATGGGACCTCACACAGCTCCAGGGATCTGTTGAAGATTTGTGTGAAGACCGGAGCCAGCTGATCAGCGCAGACTTTCAGGCAAGAGGGGGACACTTTGTCGGGCCCCGGAGCTTTCTTGATCTTTTGCTGCTTGAAGAGCCGTCTCACCTCCTGTTCGTGGATCTGTAGTGGAGAAAAAGAGGGTGCGGGGGTAGGTAGAGTGGTTTCTGGTAGAGGTGGGTGTGTGTGGGAAATGGGGGTGTCCTTTTCAAATCGGCAGAAAAACATGTTTAGTTCATTAGCAAGACCCTTATTGTTCACTGTTTGGGGGGGTGGCATTCTATAGTTAGTGATTGCTTTCAGGCCATTCCATACAGATGCTGAGTCGTTAGCAGAGAACTGGTTTTCAGCCTCTCTGCATAGCTTCTCTTTGCGATGTTAATTTCCTTTGTCAATTGGTTTCGGGCATGTTTGTACAGTGCCCGATCTCCACTTCTAAATGCGGCCTCTTTCTCTTTCCTGAGTTGCCTGAGTTTTGGAGTAAACCATGGCTTGTTATTGTTGAAGGAGCGGAAGGACTTCGTTGGTACACACATGTCCTCACAGAAACTGACTTCTTTGTGAGGAGAAGAAGTTCATCCATCTTGTTTGGCAGAGATCGTAGATTAGCAAGATGGATCGATGGGAGCGGGGTTCGAAATCCGCGCTGCCGGAGCTTGACGAGCACGCCGGCTCGCTTCCCCCTCCTCCGGCGGCGTTTCCATGCTCCGTACAGTGCAGCCGCTTCGCTCGCGATTAGCTCCGAAAAACCTTGTGGATTTTCGTGTGCTGGTGAAAAAAGACCGAGCGTAGACTCCCCAATGCGCAGCAACTTTTCCCTCGTGTAAGTAAGCCGCTCAGGGTCGCCAGAGACAAACGAAAATGACAAAAACAGGGATAATACTAGGGAGCGTGTGACCGAGGCTGCCATACCTGTCGGCGCCTGATGACGAATTATCGTCATCAATAACGTTTCTTTAGAATGTTACATTAAATTTAGTTCAACAAAGAACAAAACTTAAATACTGCGTCCGGTTTCAGCTCTACAGCATACCAAAATTCAATCTTCAACCCAGTCTACTGGGACAAAATAATTCACCCAACCTTTGTTAAAAGTAACCCAATCTGCTCAAAATTTGCAGCTACCCAGCAAATGGATTGGGAAAACAACCCTGCATGTTTTGCTATGAAGAGAATAACCTCTCAAGACAAAGCATTCATCTCCCTCTGTACATTTGCCACGAAAGAGTTAAACCTAAAACCACAATTAATTGTTTTCTTTTTTTTTTAAAAGTTGGATCACTATCTTTTTGGACAGTTACGGGTGTTTTCAAAGCATGAGGTCGAAGTTTGCAACACTCTTAAGTCTCCATCCCGCATCATAAATAGTAAGGCTATGTACAAGCGAATAATTAGTTTTTACATTTGCATTAAAGTTAGAAATATTCAAATGGTACTTTATACGTTGCCTGTTAAGTCATATGCATTTTTACACAATTGAAATCAGTTCCCAAGTGTCTTAATATCCTTTGACATGTGAAAAGTTCTGAGGGAACCCCTCACCTGATCCTTTTATCTTGAATGCTCGCTATATTATATCGCTATAATATATATAACTACCTGACAACTACATATTGTCAATTTAAGTATTTAATAAATGCCAGCAAGATCGAGACACGGCTATGAAGCAATTGCACAATTGGACTTTGGGGTTTCTTATCACGTAAATTATCCATCCATCCATTTTCTAATCCATTTATCATCACAAGGGTCTTGGGCATGCTGGAGCCTATCCAAGCTGTCTTTGGGCAGTTGGCGGGGTACACCCTGAACTGGTCGCCAGCCAATCGCAGGACACATGGAGATGAACAACCATTCATGCTGACAATCACACCTAGGGAGAGTGACAATTTAGAGCAGGGGTTTCAAACTCATTTCACATTGTGGTCCACATACGGCCTCGGTAGATGTTAAGTTTGTTTTTTTTTAATAATATTTGATACTTCTTCTTGTTTTACTGCAGTAAGGAACATCGTGGAGGAGTTTTTTTCTACGTATGTATCCACTTCAAACAGGTCTGTTGGATCAGGAATTTGTTTTGCTAGGTTACTGCCGATGTTGACAAAATACTCATTAAATTCAGTTGCTATTTCTGCAGTTTTTTCCAAAATAGTATTTTTGCCTTTGATAAAATACTCTGGATAATCCATTTTTTTAGGACTATTTCTGATTACTTGGTTAAGTATTTTCCATATTTCTTGTGTGTTACCTTTATTCTGCTCTAATAGTGCATGATAATGATCTCTTTTACTGGTTCTTATAATATTTACTAGTTTATTTTTATAGGTCTTTTTTTTCTGCTTCTTCAGTTCTGAATTTTAAAAACAATTTATATAAATTGTTTTTCTTTTTACATGCGTTTTCTATGCCTTTAGTTATCCATGGCTTACTTGGGTCTTTATACTTTTTGGAAACTTTAGTTAATGGAAAATGTTTATCATATAAGGAGATTATGGTAGACTGAAATACTTCAAACGCTGTACTTGGGTCTTCGTTTGAGTAGACCTCGGTCCAGTTTTGTTTTTCTAGGTCTTGCTTAAAGGCATCGATGGAACGTTGGGTTCGTAGTCTTATTTCTGTTATACGAGTTGTTGATTTAGCTTTTCTATCGAAATAATTATGAAAAACTGCAAAAACAGGCAGGTGGTCACTTATGCCATTAATGAGAAGTCCACTTTCATTTTATGATCTATCTTATTTATAAATATGTTATCTATTAATGTGGCCGTGTCAACTGTTATTCTGCTAGGTTTCAGGATTACTGGGAAAAAGCTGTTGCTGTACATAGTATTTATGAAGTCAGTTGTTTTTTTGTGTCTATTTGGGTTTAATAAGTCAATGTTAAAGTCACCACATATTATTCGTGTTTTCTTATCGTTGTAGTAACTGAGCATATCTGTTAGTTTTTTATTGAATGTGTCAATACATGTTCCTGGTGTCCTATAGATGCAACTTATGATGATATTTGATGCCTTTTTATTGTGTATTTCAATGGTTAGACATTCCATTAGGTTTTCTATTGTGTTTGTCAATCTCTCGATTTTACTGCATTTAAGTGCTTTGTCTACATATATTGCAACCCCCCCTCCTTTTTTGTTTTCTCTATTAGTTGCAAACATTTCATAACCTTCTATTTCCATTTCAGTTGTTTTATCTTCATCAAGCCAAGTTTCTGATATGGCAATTATTTTAAATTTATTGAATTTAGTCAGGTATTCTTTAATTTTTGTGAAGTTTTTATAGAGACCTCTACTGTTTAAGTGTATTACCGAAAGTGCATTTTCCAATTTTATATTAGTGTTGAATTGTTCATCCAGGTAATAGTCAGAGTTTGTTACCCTTTGTTTGTTGTTGAAGAAGTTATTGTCTGGGTCCAAATTGTTCTCGGGATCGAATGGCTTATAGTCAATATCTTCAAAGGGTTGGAAGTTCATGTTTTTGGGATGTGAATTTCCCTTTCCCTCACGGCCGTCGTTGGTTCCCTCGCTGTCGTCGCTCGCTCTCTCGCCGTCATCACTGAGTCCCTCGTGGTCACTGGCTCCCTTGCGGTCATCGCCGACTCCCTCACGCTCGCCGGCTGGCTGCCTCCCGGCTCTCTCACGCGCGCTGGCCGGAGCATTAAAATTATACCATACTCTGCTATAATTAACCAAAATATGTTTTTCCTTTGTTTTGGGCTCAGGAAGCACAAAAACATTAGGAAAACTTTGACATTTAATGTACATATATCATTTCCAAAACATTTTATGAAGCGCCTTAGACAAATGTGCAATTTACTTTTAACATTCACATACAGTGCATGCATTGCAACTGGTCCCACTGATTGTACAAAGGCACAAAACTTTAAGTAATTGGTATTGAAAAATATAGTAATGCACTTTAAGATTAAACGAGATCAATAAAGAAAGTAATTTTTCAACCATTTACACGTGCATATAAAATGTAATATTAATCCCTGCCTACACCTTACAAACGAAGGAGAGTGCTATTAAATGTGTAAAGAATAAAGTATTCACATGTCCTTGATAGCGTCTGCTGTGTTGGGTCTATCTCAGCTCTCTGCCTTCTTCTCTGCTGTTGTCTTGTTCTCTGATCAAATCAATGTATTCTTCTACTGTGATCAAAACAGTGTGTCCCCTAGCGGATACTCCGTAAATTGCACCTTATTAAAAATATTAATTCCGTTTATTTTATGCATTTTTCACGTTTACATTATCCCGCGGGCCTGCTGGAACATCCTTGGGGGCCGGTTCCGGTCCAAGGGCCGTATGTTTGACACCCCTGATTTATAGTGTTCCATTAGCCTGCCATGCATGTCTTTGGAATGTGAGAGGAAACCGGGATTGCCAGGGAAAGCCCACACAGGCAAAGGCAGAACAACTCCACACATGAAGGCTGGAGCCCTGCACCTCTGCATTGTGAGGCAGACGTGGTAACCATGTTGCCTCGCCTCATGTAAATTAGCCCCAGAGAATTGGGCAGACAACAATGGGCAGAGGAACGTTAATGTGTTTCCTTCATTTCACACTCGGTGGGGGGGAAAACCCCAACTATTTTTGTACAAGCTATTAAAAAATACTTTTACTTGATACAGATGTTTGAAATCCCATCATTTCCGATTGTAAACGTTGTATTAAAATCCAAGACAATGGAATGGCTTGTATTCAGAGGTTCAAATGTTGTCAAAAGTTGCCAATTTACTGTAATTCTAACAAACAGTACATGCCGAATGTTTCCATCGATTGTGTGTTTTCTGCTCCTTTCCGAGTTCATCTTCTGTTTACCAAGCCGCTACTGCTCCCCAAAGCTTGAGAACAGTCTACATCTAAATTGCATGTCTTCAATGGTGTTCGGTTACTATGCCTATGTATAACCATAACTACAACGTCTATAAAACAAACTCATCACAGAGCACCAAGAAGGGATTCATTCAGTTCAAAATAGGTGGCACATTGCTGAGGTAGGATTTTGGATTATGTGACCAGGGTGACCACACTTCACAATAGAATACTCATTTGTTTCTGTTCAACTATTGGTCCAAAGAAAATCTAAAAGTAGCAAAACAAGAAAAACAAACAAACAAAGAATGACATTTACTTGCTAAGTGTATTGCAGTAATTACACTAAAAGACTGGACACCTACAAAGTGGCATCGCTGCTGTAACGCACTTATGATTGAAATTCATCTTCTCCATTTCTGTATTTACAGCGTTGAAAATCCAGCCAATGACAAAACAAAAGTAATACTTTACGTAAATACACTACTTGGTAAAGTGTTCCTTCCAACACTGAGAAGAGGGTAAATAGCGGCAGCTAACTAAACAACAGCGCTTTTTTAAAAAGAAAAAAAAAGATGACGAAATCCCATCTCGTCCTTGACAACACGTGCCTAAACAAAACGTTGGTTGTTGCCAAGCTAAATTTGATTTACACCCTTGTCTATTAGTACATCTGACCGCACAGCAAGATATGACAATTTCAGAAGATAATTGCTGATACAAATAGACACAGGTCTTTACACTTTACAGGAGTTTCAGACAGTGCAAATATTTATTTTGCCATATGTCGTCCTACGAAGGCTGTGACGTAACGTGCATAAAATGAATAATCTGCCTCGCTTTTGTCCGGCTCTACCGACCCCTGGTGTCATTAAGAGAGACTTGCTGCTTCTTTCCGAATACTGTATTAATGTGTGCATAATGCATTTTATGGATCGTATTAGCGCCCACTCACATACCTGTCAACTCATACGGTTTAGCCATAGTTCATACGGATTTTCATCCGTATGCACATACAAAGAGCAAAATCCTTGCTCTTTGTAAGGATTTTTTTGGTAGTTTATACAGGTTGGCGCTCCGAAAAGTTGACAGGCATGCACTCATCAAAAGCACGCCTGAATATAGTGAGGTCATACACATACGAGTATGTATGTATGTACACGTGGAGACCATACACGAGGAAACTACCAAGTAATTTGTTTTCGCCGAATTCGACTTTTTTTTAACTGTAGCATTTCCTTCATGTTCTGGGATGTGATTCAATTGTTCCCTTCGTTTTGTTTGGACAGTGCTATGAGCATTCAGACAGAAGCTGACCAGCTCGCTGTAGCATCACATTTGCTGTAGTGTAGTCATAGATGAGGTGGTAATACTCTTTATTGTTCCCGCATAGAAATGACTTCACAGTCTCCTTTTGGTTTTCTGTACACCCAATAAACAGCAAGAAATTCATGCGACCACTTAAAAAAAATGAACATGAACTTTGTCCATCACTGCACCCGTCAAAAAGTTTAAGCGGAGGGTAGTGCAAAAGCTTACTGTTGACTGTGGCATTTATTTGAATTCTTCACATACATTAAACTACATGTCCAAAAATATTAAGATTTAGAAAAAAATGTAGTTCACGATGAAAATATAATATAACAAAAGAAAATCCTTCGTCAATGCTTACAACGTGGTGAACTAAAGATGTTTTTTTTTTATACAGACTTGGGCTGGAATATTACACAAGTGAAGCACATCACATATACACATGCAGGGGAAACGTCCTGTCCACACTCTGCTTAGAGGGTAAAAGAAGCACAAGGAGTGATTCCTCACATGCCTGCAGCTGAGCATTTTGTCATGAGTCAACGGAACCCATATACCTCTTTCATTGCTACAAAAGTACAGTGAAAACTAAAGTTGACGTAATTCTGCTTCGTGACTGCAATTTCTTTAACTCAAGCCAACAAATGCAAACTATATAATTGAGCCTTGTAGTGTTGAAAAACAAGATGGAGTGACTGAAGCATTCAAGTGGCTCAAAAACAACCAATGCAGTTAATTTCTGAATAATAGGTGATCCTGGGAAGATCGTCAACCCCAAAAAAAAAACAACTCACAAATCTTCTCTCAATCTAGACTTTTGGAGGAGCAATTCAAATTGAGCGCTTGAATTGACAAAGATGAAATCCAAAATACTGGCAAGCTTCTCAAAGGGTTGGGAACAAAAGGGGATTAAGTTGACTGCCACAAACTTCCATATGTTAGGGCACACCAAACCATAGGAGCAAGTAGAAAACTAAATTGATAGTGGTTATTTCCAAGAATTTTAAGGTGTATTTGTACTTTATTTTGAAGGGACACAAATGGGCCCATTATGTGCCTAGCATGTTGTTTGATAGTCAGCAAAACTATGACTATATACATATGTATGTATATACAACTGGTTTTCTTTAAAATGATAAGTGGCACTGTTAATGTCATTGTCATGCGAGAGAAATAAAACCTACTTTGCTTTTTTACATTAATAGTTTTGACAAAATTGTTTAAAACTGAAAAAAAGGAAATTGGTGTTCATATCGGATGAACAAATATGCTTTTAGATCAGTAAAAAAATAAAATAAAATAAAATAAGACTGTCCAAGATGAAAGAGAGAGGAAAATAAATAGTAATTTATACTGTGTTATGAGTCACCCTTTGCGTGTATGAAGTCTGTCAGTTTTTGAGCGAGTGAATCAACCCAGCAGCAGCCCCGACAGGGCATTCAAGTCTCTCATGTACGGGTTGTCGCTGAGGATGCGGTCGATCTGTTGCTTCTGGTCTGGGAAAATCGCACACAGCTGACTCTTCAGCTGGGACGTCTCCCCTGGCGAACGCTGGGGAGGGGGCGACGGCGAGGGAGAGGCGTTGCGGTGGCGGCCCGGGTGGGGCCACTGCACGCTCGGGTGGGGAATATGGGAAGAGGGGGGCTGAGGAGTAACGGCAGGCGTCCATGGAGCGGAGTGGAGGGCCTGCACATAGACTGGATGCTGCTGGTTGGTGGATAGATGCAAGTCTGGGGGTCTCAGAGGGGGAGGGGTCAAAGGAAGATGCCTGGATGGTCAGGGAAGGAGAAAATGTTTAAAACAGAGATGTCCAAACCTTTTACGCTGAGGGCCACATACGGGAAAATGGAGAGGAGGCGACATCACCGTACATTTATGGAACATGCGAAGGCCAAATTCAATACGCTATGCAAAGCTAAACTGGCATTACTGCGATTCATGGTATTGTGAATTTATTATATTTATTCTACAAATATATTGCAAATGCTATATTGTATATTGCACTTATATTGAACTGTGTACAGTTCTTTTCTGAAACATTTATTTTGTGCAATGAAATAATTTGTCCCCCCCCCTATTTTGCTGCTGTAGACTGCAAATTTCCCCAGTGTGGGACAATCTTATCTTATTTCTGAAAATACATCACGGGGCGAAAGAAAAAAGGGTGATCTCTTGTAGCATTCAACTTGAAACATTTAACAAAAAATAATTACATGTGGTGTTTACTGCGGGGCTCGATCATTATCAGTTGTGCATTTGTGTGGGATGACTGCATAGTCCACATTTATGACGGCAAATCATTTTGTGTGTGGCCAACACAGATTGGCTGAGCCACAGACTATGTGATTGTGATGTGAAATAAACCAACATAAAATTGGCCTCGGTCTGATGTTGTCACTGATGCTGGACACAAACAAAGAAGCAATGGGTTGTGTTTAGGATTTGTAGAATGTGTCATTCACCAATAAAGGACAAGATAAGACTTCTATGGCTTCATCTGCTATTACTCTTTTTGTTAATGTGTGTGGGGTGCCAGGTTGGTTATCTGGCGTACATCTCACACAATTTTTTTTCTTCATCACGTGTGGGGGCATTTTAAAATTGATTCAGATGTTCCGATTAAGGGCGCACACACCTGTTCATTTTAGAAAGGAAAACGTCCAGATGAGGTCCATTTTTACCCAAAGGGTCATCAGGGATCATGAAGTGGTCCTCCACAAAAGTAAACTGCAGTAACCTGTGTATAACAATATTCAAAATAAATACAATAATAATATTTGAATTTTACACTGCATCTGGCACTCAAATGACCACTTGAGTCGTGTGATATTTGAGCATATGACTAATCACCTCTCTTGAATGATCCGGCGCCAAGTGTCCGAAGAGTTGACAAAGTCTCTGAGGTTGTCGTTGGTTACAATGATGCCATCTGTTTTTTCAGCTAAGTGGAGCAGGAATCTAATGGAGAATGCAAGTATTCAACATTAACATTTGCCTTTGTCAGTGGAGAGAATTTTCGAATATATTATCATATATTTTATTCATCTTTACTACTCATACGGTTGTATGAGTGTCGAGATCGAGAAATACGTATGCATGTATAAAAATGTTATTTCATGCTTAAATTAACATAAAGGGGAAGTCAAGACACTTTTTTTAAAAAAAACAATATGCTCTGTGTGGCCCCACTTCTGGTTCTGATTAATAGTGCATTTGTGGAATATGAATTAAGAAGCAAAAATCACTGATTTGTATCCAACTCAGGGGGTGGACATTTTGTCACTTGCTGCAAATGCACTTGTTGACTGCAAATGACATCATAGTAGTCAGGTAACAGCCAATCACGGCTCACCTGTTTTCTGCGTTTGAGCTCTGATTGGTTGTAACATGAGCCCTTGGGCACTCATAATGACATTTTTAGTCAAAACCAAGTGCAAAATGGTGACTGACTTTCATCTGGCTGCATTGATTTAAGTCCACGATTCAACTTCTGGATTGTTTTGAATTATTTTAAAATGTTATAATGCACAAAAACAATGTATTGTTTGAGAAAATACCAATAATCATGATATTGAATCACAAATTACAGTATAATCAATTATCATGATATAAATCTAATCGTCACACAAATATTGTGATTTGAATCAAATTGGGGGGTAATTGATTCATCCCGCCCCTAATTGTGAAGTTCATTTTTGATTGTATTTTCCCTTTAAGTATATTCAACTCAATTCAAAACGGAAGGCGTGTGTTGTATGTGTGCACCTGTCATCATGCGAGGCTATCCTTTGACCACAGACCTCTCGGGAGGGGGTGAAAGAAAGCAGCCGCAGGTCTTCTAGTTGATTTAAAAAATGTTGTTCTGCAAAAAAAAAAAAAAAAATAGTAATAATAATAATCAATTCATGGAGTCAGAAAAAACAGACAACCACATGAATGAAAAATAGCACACTGGATCCTGAATCTATGTTTGGCAATTGTATTGTTTTATTTTGGTTCATCTTTGATTCCTATCAGATGTGTAATAATTGAGAGACCAAAAAAGCCATCAGTCCATTCATTGATGTCAGTTTAAGGTTGTTATCTGCTCATTCATACATGCTGCAAATGCCTTAAGTACCTGTTGTCAATGGGTCTCTCTTCTGGCGCCACTGAGGAACAAATACAGTGATCTCCCTGTGGCCCCGCCTCCAAAATGTCTCCACGGCGAGCGCTATTCCTCGACAGGAGAAGAACCGATTTCGGCCATGACTAAAGAGATGAGGACAAAAGCAAACAATGTTGTGATGATGACAACAAGGAACCAAAAATGCACACATGGATCAACTTGCAATAGTGTGTGGTATCTTTCCACTTTCTATGCATATTTCCCCCCTTAAAGTTGAGCGTGTGCTACAGCCCATCCAGACTAACTTTGGGCGAGAGGCGGCATACACCCTGAATTGATCGCCCGCCAGTATTAGGGCAAACAAATTGTGTATATATATCTATAGGGGCAGGGTTCAATTCCGGCTGTGGCCGGCTGTGGCCTGCCTGTGTGGAGTTTGCATGTTCTCCGTGTGCCTGCGTGGGTCTACCCTTAGGTACTCCGCTTTCCTCCCACATTCCAACAACATGCATGGCAAGTTAATGGAACACTCTAAATTGTCCTTAGGTGTGAGTGTGAGCGCGGTTGGTTGTTCATTTAAGTGTGCCCTGTGATTGGCTGGCAACCAGTTTGTGGTTACCCCGCCTACTGCCTACTTCTTTCTGTCACTGTCCGACACTGGCAGGTTGATTTACAAATGCACATTATTTTTCCCAAGTCAATATTCTCCATGAAAATGAAATGGAAAAAAGAGTGAAATTAGGTACAGTAAATTCATTTTTACAGATTCAGTGAACGAGCAAATCACTGTTGTAACTACATCAGACTGTGTGGCAAGTGCAGTGGTAGGAAATGGATGCTCTAGTTAATCCTGTTTTGTGTGCGTTGTTCAAGTGGACAACATCACTGGCAATTAATTGACATAATGAGCCTATTGGAGTTCGGGGCATCAAGTGAGAAAATTCCATCATCTCCACACATGAACTCACGCCATAGCCACATTGCTGCCATCTATGATGATGTGGCGCAGCTCTGGTAGCCCCGGTTCGTTGGGTAGCTTCAGTGTATACGGAGTCTTCAATGATTGGTGAAAACGAGCCAAACCGGTCACAGGTGGCGCCAGTGGGTTGCTTGTAGGAGGATTCCTGGCTCCGCCGCCGTGAAAGCCCGTGTGGCCGAGGGTTTGGTAGGCAGAGAGCCGGCTTGTGGTAGGAGCCGACTGCAGGGGACAATCAAGATCTTTATATCATTTGAGCAAAACATTGTGGATGACAAAGTTGATGTACTACATCTTGAAATTTGTCATGACACAAAACAAGTTGAGCAAAGCCAAGAAAGTGAGAAAACCAGCACATTAATGAAATACCTACATTGGCACTAGAAGCCACAGAGGTGGTGCTGGCCGTCAGCCACTGGGGTGCGCTGCGCAGTGCCGTCACAGTCTCGACTTTCACTGATCCACCTAGAGTCCGCGTCCCGCCTCTTGACAGGTGATCCCTATGTGTGACGTTCCCGCCTCCCCGTGCCAAGTATTCTGTTCTGGATCCGGTCTGGGTGTCACCGTGTGTCATCGTAACCCCTGATGTCCGAGTATCTGCTGTTTTGCTGTTTGTCACGCCGACATCATCGTCATCGGAAATGGTAATGACCTCGTACTTCCCTGCACCTCCTTGCGCACTGGTGCTCCTCTTGATAGAACTGGTCTGTTTGGAGAGTTTTTCCAGGAAAGACGTAGCATTAAAGATCGTGTATGTTACGATGCAAATGTTAAAAGACTGCTCTAACCAACGGAATGTTTTGGCACCTTCCATTTTCTACAGCACTTGTCCTTGGCTTACGTGTTAAAAGTCTACATCAGCTGACTTTGGGCGAAAGAGAATAAACCCTGTGTACACATATTAACAACCATTCACACTCACACCCATGGACTTTCTGGAGTGTTCAATTAATGTAACCTGGATGGTTTCGGAATGTGGGAATGAGCCACACAAGCATGAAGACAACATTCAAACTACTCCAGAAGACCAGAGGCAAAAATTCAAACCCTGAACATCAGAAATGTAAGGCACAAGTGTAAACCACAAGACATGATATGTTTTTTTTGCATTTCAATTGTCCAAAGTCGCGTGGGGCATCTGTAAAAGCAACCTGTGCTATTACTGCACCCGTTTTTGGGGCTAGAAAGGTACAACAGTGTGGACGAGAGTTTAATGGTGGCTTGATTTGCCCAGAGAATCACACTGGCGGCACACATTTGAAAGCCATCAGACAGACACTTTTACATGTGCGCGCTGCGACATCCGACAGCAGCCGAAAGAACACAAACTAACCCCCCCCCACACACACACACACAGTCATACCTCGGTTTTCGACCATAATCCGTTCCAGAAGGAAGTTTGAAAACCGATATGTTCGAAAACGAAACCACGCTATTTAAAAAAAAAATCTTTATTGAACACGTCTGTTCACAATGGAACTCTACGCTTCCTCGTGTAAGGAAGGCGAGAGGCGTCAAGTGGCGCATTGAAGTGCGCTCAGTTTGGTCGAGAACCGATTTTCGGTCGTAATCCGAGGCATAAAAAACTCAAAATTTTTGATCGAAAACCGATTTTGGTCGAGAACAGAGACGTTCGAAAACCAAGGTTTGACTGTATATGGTGATTTTTTTTAACCTTGCGAGGTGACAAAAGATCATGTTAGATACTTGCTTCAAAGGCGCAGCAGCCGTCTACCTGCTCTGAAGCCCCCTCTTCTCTTAATTCTAGCCCTTCTCCCCTCCGATTCTCAATTCAGTAATGACATGTCAAAACGCAGTTTTTGGAGTTAAAAAACGGCATTATATCAAATCGTGATTATATTGCTAATGCAATTAATAGTTTATCCCTATTAAAAATACTGAGGATTAAGTCATACAAAAGCTTCAGAGATGATCACCGATGCATATTTGGAACCGTGAGTCGCCGCTTGGAATTGAAATGGATTTCCATGGGACAGGAGAAGTGAACCAATCTATTTTTTTCGTCAATGGATGCTACAGCTTCTTGTTGACTTTGAAACTTAGCTTGTAGTTGACGTGTGCACATTTTGAGCATGACGTCTCTGATCCACTGGTTAAAGGAAACTTTGATTCTCTCCTCTTTCATCTCAAACTGCTTCAAACAACAAAGCGTGTGACGGAAAAGTGGTTAGAACTGCCTGACTGTCCGTGTTTTATGTTATGTGTTGTGTTTATTATTTTACTTTATGTTAACTGTTTTGTTAAGCGCTTTGTTACAGCTGCTGCTGTTGTGAAAGCGCTATATAAAATCAGCATGTATTGTATTATATCATTTCCTGTTGCAGATCATTTCAGTACATAACACTCTTGTGTTTCCGCTCTTTGGTGAATATAAATAGCTAACTAAGGAAACGTTACCAGGCCCACATAATGATTCCCCTTTACACGCTATAGTGTCTAACTGAGCCAAACCTAACACTGTGGTTTAAAATGGATGTTACCTGTTGAGTGCTGGCTTCACTGCCACTGGACTGCCTCCGTTGGCCAAGTCCATTACTACTCGCTCCATGATGATTGGGCTTGATATTCTCTTTGGACCTCCCAAAGTCCCGCTCAACGGCTAGAGATGTCGTCGTCGAGGAGGAGGAGGAGGAGCGCACATTGTTCAGTTGTTTGGTTTCTTTTACTCCTCTTTTTGTTTCCCCCTCACAACTTTTCGTTTCGGCCACGATTTTCTCCAAAATGAGGAAGGTGTCTTCCATTTGTCCTGTATCCTTGATGACACGCTCCACAACGTCCTGCTGGTAACCCATGGATCTGAAGGAAATTTGGTTTAAAAAAAAACAAAAAACATACATTTGTACATGTATCTGAATTGAAAATGAATTGTGATCATTTCTACTGCAATGTTCACCTGAAGAAATTGACCAAACAACGGAGGTTAGTTTCTGGGCTGACTGCCTCGCTTTCTTCAGTGATACCATCACAAGGGTTCAGCATGATTGCACCTGTGACTGTGTTTGCTTTCGCTGAGGAGGAGGAGACTGTGCATGAAGCAGATGTGTTTTTGGATCGAAAACTACTACTGGCTGCGTGGCCTTCTCTGTCGCAGTGTCGCTCCCTGTCCCTCGACCTCTCCGGGGACTCCTCCTTCCGCTCCAGAGAATACTGTCTTTTAGTGTCCCGAGTTTCGCTCTCCGAAGAGCGTCGCTTGTGTGAAGGCCTGGTGCCATTGAACAGGATGGCCTGGGGACCCAAACCGATGCCTCCTCCTGCTTTTCCAGCGCCGTCGCCAAAAGGCAGACACCCTCTGTCTTCAAAGCTCGTATCGAAGATGCGAAAGGAGAGCTCTGTCACAGGAGTGCTACTCTGTGAGCGATCTTGCTCGAACTCTGCCATGCTTGGTTGTAGGTTCTGGTTCAGGAGAGTCTGAGAGACAACACAATATTCGTTTCTGGTTTAGCTTGGTCTGAAATACACAACATTTTCAATGTGTAAGATGTACGCTGTCAAGCACTGTTTTCGCAAGTGTCTCATCTAGGGGACAGATTGTGATAATCAGACTATGTTCAAATATTTATTCATAGTTTTGTTGTTTATTATTCACACTTGAACAGAAAAGGAGATGGAAAAACTTTGTTGACTTGGGTGTATAATAATGATGTAGTGGCTGCTGAGAAAATGTCACATCACTTTCAAAAAGCAAACAATTTATAAACAAACACAAAAGAATCTTTATCATCGCCAGAGTTTTCAAAAAGCTCGATTTGTAAGGAGGAAAGGAAAAATAAGGCAAAATCCATGTTTTTGAAATTACTTATACAGGTATTCCTCATTGTAATACCTCGAGGGGAAATGGAAATGCCAAATCACACTTGATGCACAGATCACACACATGCAAGGAGAGCTGTCAGACTCAAAAAACATTTTATATTTTGTCCGCGGAGGGACTCAAGACGTAACCCTCCAGTTGTAATGTCCAAGTTCTTGCAGATATGAACTATCGCCATCCAATTTTTTTTGTTCCTATCATCTTCTGTGATTTATTAAAGTACATTTTATGCTTTACAGCCACCCTGCCATTGGCTGGCAACCAGTTCAGGGTGTTCCCCGCCTACTGCCCAATGACTGGGATAGCTCAAGCACGCCCGACCCTTGTGAGGCCGAGCAGATTAGAAAATGGATGGGTGGATGGATGGATTTCAGCCGCAATTTACCCGTGTTCACACAATTCTGTATTGAATTTATGAAAATAGCCAAGCAAATTTTACATCATAGAAGGCGGGCCCTAACTTTCTAGTTTCTATCGAGAGAGGAAATAGACGGTAAGAAAACCCCATAAAACAGGCCCCGGGAAATCACTTGATTGGTGGAAGGGGCAGCAGGGGAGGCCCCAGCCTTGTTTTGTTCCCCGAGGGGAGCCTCATAGTCCCAAACTTTGAAAGTAAAGGATGTCAAACACAGACTTGAGACAAATATTTCCTGTTCAGAATTTTGCAATACACAAAGGCCGTCATTTTCACTTCATTTGTATCTTGAAAGCTACACAACACTGTGGTGAAAATACTGATGTCATTCTTGTTACTTTAATTTTTTTTCCCTCTCCCCAATCAATGTTGAAGAAATACTCTTCTTGAATTGATTTAATTTCATGACATTTAGCCTTGACTTGTCAAGACTTTCTTCAGAGGGTGTATTTCTTGGATCGGTGAACCTGTTATACGAAAGAGGCATTGCAAACCACAGCAACTAAAGCCCAATGCACACCGTGCGATGGTACTGAACTGAACATTAGGGCTGCAGCCAATTAATATTTTTAGAATGGATTACTTGATCTACTCGTCAATCAATTTATCAAATAACAGCAAAAAAATCTATTTAGCATTAGTTTATTGCAAAATATTTTCGCAGATTGCTTGGTATTGTTTAATAATTTAACAAAATCAAACAATCAACAATTAAGCAGTATCACACAAGCACTGATGTACTTGCCAAACATTTGGAAATCGGGCAACGACTTTGGTACCGATTAAAGTGAAGTGGTCTGAGTTTGACAAGCACTTCTGGGCACGAAAGAAATTTTAAGTATGATCGAAAAACATACTGTGCGGTGTACACTGTACTGGTACAGCTTGATGGAGGCAGGCTATGTACCCAGAGACATTACTTTTGTTGCTTCAGGACTTTGCCACACAGTTCACCTGCGATTCAAATATTCATCCGGCGCAAATATAGTTGAAGACAGTTGGCCTCTCATTAAAAACAAATTGTACAACCCTGCCCACTTCATGACCCTTCTGTCGTATCACTCGGTTTTAATGAATTTTCTAGGCAGGGGTCCACCTCTACTTTAATCCCTGTCTTCTATTAGTATGACTATTGCATTGCTTTTTCAGCGGATCTTATAAGTATGAGGAAGTCGATAAAAACACAAGGATTGCCTGCTTTTAAGTATATGATGATTAAAAGAAAAACACACACACAAACCGTCGAGGGTGTGTGCAAGCTGGTTGGACTGTGAGCCAGTCCGAGTAATTCTTCTTTCAGCGCACAGGGCAGTAGAAGAAGTTCCATTGTGTATTTGTCATCCCGTTCCTCCACAAAGGACTTGAACGCTCGCTTCACTGCCTGCTCTCTGTCACTCAGTAGACTTCGCTTTTCCTGAATAAAGCAGACAAAGAGGCAGAACTTGGAAAATGCCCAACAGTAATTTTGACTTTAAATCATCTCGCTCATTCGAATTGCATCAGTGCATCCTAAGTGAGCGGTGTATGAACATTATTTAATAAAAAAACATTTGGAATACACAGCCGATGGTTGTATATTAATCTCACCTGGAAAAGTGCCACAAACTGCTGAACTCTGCTCTGCGCCATCACGACAGGCTCAGTGCGGCCCAACAAGCGCAGACGTCCTGGCTCAGGAACCAAAACCTCAGCACTTGTATCCCGTATGAGTCTGTCCAGGAACAGACCCCGGGCTCCGGCAAAGATACAGTGCATGTCCACTGGATAACGTTCTTCTTTCTGCAGCTCTGGGTCACACAGCCCCCTCACATACTCCTGAAAAACAAGAAAAAAACGACATTAAGGGAGAAAGCATATGCATGCACAGTTCCAAACAGCTGCCAGATGTCTTCATAAAAATGTCTTTTATAGTCTTCCATGCAATTGTACACAAAGGACAGGTCTCCAGACTGATCCTAAATGGTCATATTTGGATATTAAAATATGAGACAGTGCAAGTAAATTTTTCATCCACTTGAGCAAGTGCAACCGATAAATCTAGTGACATTTTTTAATTACTGAGACACTTGTTGCACACTTAGAATCAAAAGACCAAAGCAATGCCAACAGAAACAGGATGTGGTGATGAAGCGAGGAAAAAAGCAGCAGCTTGACCACAGAATAGAACATGGGCAGCAATGCAAAGTGATGCTTTGTCACCAGATTATTTTGTTCTACTTTATACATCAAAATTGACGCTTACCAGCAGTGTATTGTTACCTTCATAGCATATCACTCGGAATCTGGCATAGGACTGGTCACATTGATGCTTCGCTAATAATGGTGACTGATCAAGCTTGTTATTTGACAGATGATTACTGGTACTCCAATGTGCTTGCCTTGCCTTTCCCTCAGCGAAAATCCACGCGCAAATTATGTATGCTGCAGTACATTAACATAAGGCATTTTTCTGATGTAATCCTGAATACATTCCTGAAATATGTGCACTTCACTGCAAATTCAACTAGAAAATTAGATGAGGACAGCTGGTGATCATCCTTTCAGTAGAAAAAAAGCATAAAACAGATACATACAGTGATACGTAGTTCAAGTTTTCCCACGTGATTTATGCAAAACAATGGCTCACAAAAGAGTTGACACCAGAGAGGCCTCCCACTTACTCATTCAGGGAATCTCCGGGTATTAGAAATGTGTGAATGAGTCAGCTGCTAGTTGGTCTGGGAACTTCCTTTCAGGTGTGTGTGTGTGTGTGTGTGTGTGTGTGTGTGTGCGTGTGTGCCTGCGCGCGCAGGTTCCAACAGTAATGAATGAATCTAAAATTGAATTCCCCTGATTTATAAATTTGAGATGGCTCACTAGCCTTTTATGAGACGTTAAATTTAATCAAGTCAAGCATTATTCTACAAGGTCTTTTTTTTTTCTGTTCCGGAGTGACAAGTAACTTTCTAAACGTTCTGCTTGGCTCTCGACGAATGCGGACGCTTTTTGCACTGCTCCTCCTGCCCTCACCCCACCCTTTCCGTGTTCGCCACTTAGTCCTTGTGCTGTCTTTGGCTAACTTTTTTTTCCTAGCCTCCTACCGTATTTTTCATCCGTAGAACTAACCATGGAATTAGTTGGCTGGTCTCTCAATGTAATGGACAAAATTTTTTCGACGAAAAGAGCGGGCAGTGGGGAGCCTGCTTGCCCTCCGGGGACACTTGCTGCCGGATACGCCCTGGATCCATGGAGAAAGTGGAGACCGGTGTGCCTGGCAGTACTGTCCGTGGAGGATGTGGAAGACATCTACATTATTGGCCTTTTGATAACAGGTATGTTGCTGTTTGGTGTTGGCAGCTTAGTGTTCTATCGCAAAATTCAACCGACGGGAGCAGCTCTATTGGAAGTGAAGAAGCTGCCGGTCACTCTGGATGGCGCGAATGTCCAACACTCAGACTTAAGCGGTGACTGAGCTCAACCGCGATATTGTTGCGGTTTTGGAGCGACTGCGCGCGATCGACAACACCATGGAGAAGTTGGAATCCACGCTGCGGAAAGACTTTTCGGATCCGACTGATCGGCGCCAGTGAGGAGATACAGACTAAAGACTCAAGGCTGTCTGGAATTGTTGGCAGCCGTCTCTCCAAAACAAACAACGCTATCTGGCCTTTCCCCTGGATGGAGATACGCATGGAGTCTAGGGCCCCCACCACCACCCCACTCCTTCTCGCCCATGGACTGATAAGCCGGGACTGTATTCATGATGAGCAGACCTCGACGAAACAGTTATGACCTGTACACGCATACACATACACAACTGGACAACCACACGCGCATACACATCCTTGTTATCACCGTCTACATCGCTCCGATTCTTTTTCCCCCGTGATGTGGTTCGATATGCGGAGCGCAACGGTGACCGTGCAGCTGGTCATTTCGGCCGCGTCGCAGTTTTCCTTTCTGAATTCTGATTGTAATTTGCCCATTGCGGGACAAATAAAGGATATCTTAATCTTAACTATATATCTACAGTATAGTTTGTAAAACTCTACTTTTTTATGAATTGAGTTAAAAAGTATGGTATATAAACCATAACAAACAAAATTGTCAAGGCTGTTAACATGGGTAGCTGCATCATAAACCTGATTTAAATGTGTTAGGTGCTGTATTAGCCAGACACCAACACACTCAGCGCCGAGGATTCTAAATGACTCAACCATGACTCAGCAGAAGAGAAAGAAAAGTTTTAGCGTGGAATGAGAACCTGATGTCACATATAAGGGTGCATCTATCAAAACGAAACGATCGCTGAAATGAGTAAATGAGTGTCTTTAAAGAATGGGTTTGCCCTCTGTGGAATTTTGGTTGAAGTAGGTAAACTCAAATGTTTTTCTTGAACTTAGTAGTTTAAGACATAAATAAAAAAGTTTATTTTACTCAATCATAAACCGTTCACGAGAATAAACCGAGGGCACAGTTGCTACTTCATTCAGCACACTCCAAGGCATGACCAATTATAGTTTACCTTATCTTAGCTTTGAATATTATTTAAAGTTGAAATAATGTTCCTTTTGGTGACATTGTCAGAGGTGTCAATCTCAGAACGTGTTTATTTCTGTAAATTCTGTTTACTGTGACACTGAACCGGATTATGCTGTTTTGGGAGGAATACTTAGCGTTTTGAGTAAAGCTACACTACCCTCCATAATTATTAGCACCGGATGTTAAGATGCGTTTTTTTTAGCCTCTAATAAATGTAGGGTTTCCCCCCCCCAAAATTATATAACGCCAAAAAAATAGTAAAATTCACCATTTAATTCAAGTGCATTTATTCAGTGGGGGGGGGGGGCGGGGGGGACCACATCACCAATTCATATTACAAAAATAAAAGTGATTTATAAATTAACCGGATGCGTTCATGAAGTGTCACGCATGGGCACAATACTGTACATGGCATCGAATGACACACGCACAAAACATGTAATGCTATGCAGTGTTTATAAAAGTCAAAATGGCCTCGCATGTAGGTGTCATTCACATCTCAGCCTGAGCTATTTCTACCGATTATTTCGAACGGCTACCAGTTTGATCATTCCACACTTCTCGAAGTAACACATTTGCTCAAATTGCATGGGATTTGATGTCCTTAATATTATGATTAATTAATGATATTGATGTATGTGAGGACACTGACCAGTATTCATTTCTCACAATAATTATCAATGAGGATTTAACAAGGTAAGAAACACACAACATCAATAGGAAATCACAATGTCCCATCAATGGGGAGTAATTATTCAGCCTTTCACTAAACGTCGCTGACACTGATACGAAAAATACAAACACACTATATTATTAATTAATAATGACTAACAGCCCAATGAGTGCAGTTGGATAATTTCCCGTGGCATAGCTGACGGAACTCTAGCACAGCGGGTTTCTTTTTGGGGCGCGGGGGGGGGGGGGGGGGGGATTTCACAACACACACAAGCTCGCACGCACGCACACACACATACATATATGATTGACATGACAATTGATATCTGCTAATCAGGTAAGGTAGAACCAAGTAGTGTCTCCTCTTACACTATGTGACCGATACATAGTCACTTTCAGGTACGATTAACAGAGCTCCAGATACTATCGGGCAGTTCGGACTCGACCCACCTGTTCAAACCACCTGAAGGCACACGTTTACACCACGGTCACATTGGCCCCACTGGTTTATTAGGGGCATAGAAATAAAGACCTCACTCACCTTTGCTTTCGAAACGTCGTCAGTGTTTCCTCTGAGCTGGAGCCATATCTGACGCAAAGCCGTGCTACCGTGTGCTTGTCCCGTGTGGTCCAACAGCCCGATAATAGTGAACGTCACTTTGAAAACGTACTCCACTCGAGCCTGGGCACATTTCAGCTCGTCTTGCTTATTCTCCGGGACAGTAAACTCATCCACCGTCGGGGTGTCTTGCTGCTGCCTCGCGCCCGAGGCGCCGAGTCTGCTGGTCGGCTGCTCGACGCACGCGAGCTCGGTGACTCGCTTCATACCGAGAAGGGGCCGCGTTGTTGACATAGCGTCTCTCGCCGTTTGCGTCACCTCGGACAAGCACGTCTAAAGAGTCCAACTTGTCGGCGTTGCTGGGACCCTCTGGCGTCTACATGGTATGCTCGAAAAGTAATACGCGGCGACAGAGCGGTATTTATAACGTCTAATATAAAGAACACCACGGTCGGGTTAGCTTAGAAGTCGGAAGCACCGAATGACGTAGGCGGAAAGTCCCACTTAAAACGTCATCAAAGGCCGACAGTGAGTGTATACTGTGTACACTACTGTTTATCTGGTGACTTGTGGCTCGGTAAATGGTTTTGCGCAAGCAAGTTTCACATTGACCTTTCTTCTTACGACATAGAAAAACGTAGACGTGGTCTTTTGAGGTTATGGAAGGATGTTTTTATTCCGCAGCAACTGTCTGAAAGCGCCCACCTAAGTCGAGACTGTTAGCACTCACTTTGTTGACAAATGTAGTGGCCTTTTTGCCGTTCAGAGTTCAGTCATTGCTAGGGCTGCCGGATTTCTGGTAAAGTGTATTTGCCCCAACAAAATGTGATTCCTGCGATTGCCTAGCAACCAGCTCAGGGTGTAAAACCACCTACTGCTGGAAGACAGCTGGGATGGGGTCCAGCATGCCCGCGATCCTTGTGAGGATAAACAGATTTGAAAATGGATAGATGGATGGAAAATTAATACCTGTACTGTACTGTCACATGATATGTGACTGAAACCAAAGGGGTTATGAAGTTGTGCTTCTACATGTACAGTGCTGGGAAAAAGTACTGTCTTGACTGAATTTGTTTTCTTTTTTTTGTAAGTGTACCGTACAACACAAAGGCTCGGCTGACATTTTGCCAAGAACGATCCTATTTTTTAACAAAATAATCTGTAGACTGCAAGAAGAAATACTGAATTTTTTTTATTCAGTCTGAAGCATTATACTCTATGAATAACACAGTATTTGATGAAAAGAAAATCCTGCCTACAGTCAAACATTGTGGTGCCAGTGTGATGGCATGGCTTTGATTTGTTAATTTAGTCTGTCGGTGAATCACTAATCACTGGAAAATGTAATTGTGCTGTCCACCAGAAAATCCTGAATGTGAACATCCAGCCTTCAGGTAGTGTCTTTATGATCACGTCTTCTTGGGTTAAGCAGCGGGACAACTACCTGAAACTCTGAATAACTCTAAAAAAGTCAGGATTTAAAACTGAATCTTTAAATGTCATTTCATTTTAAGACTTTTTTTTTATTTTAAATGGTCTCGTCCCATCCTACCTCTCCGAGTTGCTCCACCCCTTCACACCTGTCCGGTGCCGCAGGTCTGCAGACCAGATGCTACCGAGGTAGAATTTGTCCAGTAAAAGGGACAGTATAATATTTGCTTTACTGTGATCGGAGATGGCAAAGAAAGTGTGTGTGTGATTTATATAAAAAATAAAATATATAAATCCTCGTCTCACCCCTCGGGTGGTGTCCGTCCCTCATTCAGCTTGGGGTTTCCAGTTCATATATATGTGATCGGAAATGGCAAAGAAAGTGTGTGTGTGATTTATATAAAAAATAAAATATATAAATCCTCGTCTCACCCCTCGGGTGGTGTCCGTCCCTCATTCAGCTTGGGGTTTTCAGTTCATATATATGTGTGTGTTTGTGTGTGTGTGTGTGTATGTGTGTGTATATATATATATATATATATATATATATATATATATATATATATATATATATATATATATATATATATATATATATATATATATTCTCTCTCTCTCTCTCTCTCTATATATATATATATATATATATGCGCGCGTCTGGATAGCTCAGTTGGTAAGGCATCGGTTTGGCATACGGGAGACGGTGGTTCGAATCCCGCTTGGGGCAAAAATGAGCACATAACACCATCCAGTGTGGGTCCTTGGGTGCTAGGATCCTTCACGCTAATGCCTCCCTCATACAATGATGAGAGACAATAAAACAAATGACATGCCGGCTCAGACGTCGCCCGGCCAAACAAGGTCTGCGTCAGGTGCTGGGGATCCAGAGCACCTTGATGAAAAATGGGCTACTGGAACAAAGCGCAGATGGGCGAGATGCGATAACATGGCTCTGTTGGAATGCTACTACTCAAGCAACCCTAGTCAGAGGGGTTACATGCAGAGAATGTGGGCTAAATGGTTACTTCGAAACCCACAGTCACGGTTGACCACGAAACAATTAGTAGCTCAGTGTTCCAACATCCACAAACGGCAACTGCTGTCACAACTTGAGATTGATGAGGTACAACGCAGGTTCCATGGTGAAGGGCCCCAGGCTGCCAGATCAGAGGAGGAGGTCATACAAGAGATTGGGAGGCAAGCCCCAATGAATGCAGATGATGAGATTGGGAGGCCAGCCCCAATGAATGAAATACTGAGCGAGGCAGTAACTGACCTGAAAGCTAAGATCAGGGCGAGAATGAAAGCTGGGCAACCTAGAAACCGATTACAACGACTATGTGAAGTACCATCTGAAAGTCTCATAGAAAGTGTGAATGCAGCACTGAGGGCGATCCCTACTGTAACGATCACAGAAACCAATGAGCTGATATACGCTTCAGCATCAGTGATCCTAGAGACTCTTGGCTATAAGAGCAACCATGGAAGCCATGAGATACGTTACCCACCATGGAAAAGACGGTTGGAGGCTAAGATCAAGGCGGCCCGGAAAGATGTAAGTCAATTGACGGAGGCCCAGAGAGGTGTGATGAAAAGGCCGATACCAGAGAGGTACATCCAGATGACCATACCTGAAGCACTCGAAACTGCCAAACAAAGGCTCCAAGCCTTGTCCAGCCGCCTAAAGCAGTACACGAAAGAGAATGAGGCCAGGCGAATAAACAGGCTGTTCGCAACACAACCTGCGAAAGTGTACGCTCAGTGGCAGGGTCTTAACAACAGAGCTGACCCACCAAGACTGGAAACTGAAAGGAACTGGAAAGACAAATGGGAGAAGGTTGCACATAACAGCAGTGCACAATGGCTGGTGAACCTGAGAGAGGAGCACAGAAACCTCCCTGAACAGGACCCAGTTACCATAACAGTGGCAGACATACAGGAAAGAGTCTCAGATATGAAGAACTGGACAGCACCAGGCCCGGACATGGTCCACACCTACTGGCTAAAGAAACTCACAGCACTCCATGAGCGCCTAGCAGCACAAATGAACCAGCTGCTGAGGGATGGGACTCACCCAGGATGGCTAACCGAAGGGCGAACGATCCTGATCATGAAGGATCCCTCAAAGGGTGCAGTCCCATCCAACTATCGGCCAATAACCTGCCTCTCCACAACATGGAAGCTCATGTCAGGCATCATTGCGGCTAAGATAAGTGGACACATGGATCAATACATGAACGAAGCACAGAAGGGCATTGGTAGAGATACCAGAGGAGCCAAACATCAGCTCAGAACAGTCGCACAAGACTGCAGGTCCCGACGTACCAACCTGTGCACAGCCTGGATTGATTACAAGAAAGCCTATGACTCGATGCCACATACATGGATCACCGAATGCTTGGAGTTGTATAAGGTGAACAGGACCCTAAGAGCCTTCGTTGCGAACTCGATGAGGATGTGGAAAACCACACTTGAAGCCAATGGCAAGCCACTTACCCAAGTGTCCATCAAATGTGGCATATACCAAGGTGATGCACTCTTGCGACTGCTGTTCTGCATAGGACTGAACCCCCTAAGCCAAGTAATCACCAAGACAGGCTATGGATACCGCCTCAGAAATGGAGCTACGATCAGTCACCTCCTCTACATGGATGACATAAAGCTGTATGCTAAGAGCGAAAGGGACATAGATTCCCTGATCCACACAACCAGGATCTACAGCAGCGACATCGGGATATCATTCGGGCTTGAGAAATGTAGTCGGATGGTGACTAAGAGAGGAAGGGTAGTCCGCACTGAAGGGGTCTCACTCCCTGAAGGAACAATAGCAGACATTGAGGACAGCTACAAGTACCTCGGTATACCACAAGCCAATGGCAACCTCGAACTGCGTCACCAGCGGATGTTACGTTGCTCTATAAATACACCAGAAACAAAACAACAAGAGCGCTGCAGAAGTCCACGCCCATGTCTGTTTTGCCAGCCATGGCAGCGCGAGACACCGAAAACGGATACTTAAAGAGTTTATGAATGGAAAGTTTACTTTTAAAAGGTTGCCATATTGCTCCACTGACAAGACCAAAGTTATCTGTTCTTCTCTCTCTCTCTGTATCATACAGATATACGATGTATGCCACTGACGCGATTGTTACTAGTTTGGAACTATTTTGTGTGGAAGGTTACAGCGTTCCGTGTCCATATAAATACAGCGGGTGGAGCTTCTCTGTGTTCGTCTGACAGTGACAGTGCGCTACAGTGGTAGCGACCTAGCGAAAGTAAAATGTCTCCAGTGTTGTCATCGAACCAAGTGTAGTCATTCGAAATGAGGTCTACACAAAGCCGTAGAGAGAGACTTCCGCGCAAGAAGGACCAACACAATCAACATAGCCTGACTATGTTAGGGGGAGTGAACCCCCCGCCCCCTTTTAGAATGGTTTGCCCCTACAGCATGGGGGAAGTGCGTGTGCTTGTTTGTAAGACCGGCAGTTTCGAATACAGCGGCACATAATGAACACTGGTGTCCGGTGTCTCGTTATTCTTCAACAAACATACAGAAACAGACTGCTGTGTTGAAAGCAAACTTGAGAAAAATTAAGTATGCAACCAAATCCACTATAGGCGCACACTAGTGTACCTTAGATGTGCACTTTATAATGTTATATTGCTCTGTTTTGATTTCATAAAAAAAGCTGTTAAAGCAGCTGTTGTGTGACAAAATATTTTTTTCACCGTTATTGATGGACAGTAATATTGTGTGAGAGATTATGTGTGAATAACTGCACCAAGTGAAAAATGTTCATGTAAAATTGAAAATTGAAATTGTTATTTCAGTAAATATTTGCATTTGGCACATAGAAAACGGATTCATGATTCCATGTTGATGAGAGCATTAAAATGGGGGAAAAAATAGGACAAAAATGTAAAAGGAAATACAGAAACAATAAAAAATGTGTGAGTAATCACGATTATTTTTTTAGTTCATTTGAGTTAATTATGACAGTTGCATTTTTAATTAGATTAAATATTTTAATCGTTTGACAGCTCTAATATATATATATATATATATATATATATATATATATATATGCATATGCATGCATGCAACAGGTCAGGTCAAGTCAGTGGTCATATTTAAAGAACACATTTTTGTAAGAATCTATTTTTCAAAGTATTTTACACTTAAAAAATGATATAATCAATTTAAGACACTCTATCATAATAGCAGCACGGCAAAAAAAACATGACAGTTTCTGGGAAAATACAGCATTCTAAAATGTTTTCTTGTGTCAAACCTAGGTTAGTGACCTAAGCTCAGATGTCGAGCGTACATATCTGCGGATGATGAATGATTTAAAAAACGGACAACTTCTTGAGTGTTAAGCTAAGGTCCGATTTGTTCAAAAGCCATAACTAATGCTCTGACATAGAGTACTGTACCTACCAAAACTTTTGCATAAGTAGCAATTTGGTGCCCCGGGTTACATAGCCGCCATCTTGAACCGGGGTCCAGGGTGAGCTCTTCCATTCACTTGTATTGAGGTAACTTTGTTTGATTCCAATAAATTAATCATAACTCATCCAATTCTTCACCAATTTTGACACTGGGTTTGTTATAAACAGCAGACATGATGTTATGATACCATTTCAGACACCTGGGTAATTGTACAACATAAATTTAAAGGTAAGACTAACCGCTTTTTGCATTTAAAAAGAGAGAGAGAGCTCTGTGACAGGCCAAAAACAATAAACTTGACTTTTTCTAACTATTCTTTTGTTTTTCTTGCCATCACATTGTTGGTAAGACAAACGAAAGAGCAACGATGCCGCCACATTGGAGTGTACGTGCTTGCACACAAAGCTCTACAATTTGGACAAGGGAGCAGGGATAACCATTCACGGGTAAAAAAAAAAAACAACAACAACTTTTTTGTCTTGCCTCCCACCACCACCCGCTGCGCAAAAGTTATTTTTGATAGAACACGCGTTTTGCCATTAATAGAAATGTACACCTCATATAAACCGAATCGGAAATTTGCAAATTAATAATTATTTTCCAGGTTTATACCTCGCCTTTGATGGGAAGTCGCCCCTACAAACATGGCCGTCACGTAGCACGGCGGTTAGCGTGCTCCAATTCAAGCTATTGTAACAGAAAAATATCGTAAGCAAACGTTACGTACAACGTCACGTTAATAACAAGCAATGATTATTAATCGATGTCATGAAGACAACAAATCACTTACCGTTTTAAAGAGGGGCGGCGCTGAGCATTAACGAACCTTTCCTTCTAGGTGGTGAGGCTGTCGCGTCCGCGTCCACTAAGATGGTATTGTTGATTTATTTGTTTGTTTATTATCTATCGAGCAGTATTTTATAATTTGATTATTATGACCGATTATTCATTAGAATTGTACCCCTGTTCTCAGAGTGTTTATTGAAACGTTTCAGTTTCTGTTTATTGTTGTTTTTTTAATCGCTCATACAGGCTGAAGTTGAGGAAACTTTGCAGAGAATCGAAGCCCATGGTAGTGTAGCAGGAACTATAGTTGTCAATGCAGACGGTAAAACAAAACACGCACACACCGATATCCAAACAACAAAATTGTACTGTTACTGTTTACATATTTTTATTTTGAGTAACACACAGGGGTTTAGTGGCTAGCACATACGCCTCATATTTCTGAGATGTAGGGTTGGAATCTAGACTCAGGCCATCCTGTGTTGTGTCTGGAAGTTCTCCACCTTGCTTTTTGGGGGTTTTCTTTGGGTATTCCATATTCCTTCCAAAAGCTTCATGTTAGGTTAAAGGCTCTAATTTACCTTTGCCTCCAGCTAACCTGCAACACTAATGAGGACAAGTGTGGTGGAGAATGGATGGATGGATGAATGAATATTTTGTTTAAATTCCGAGGTATTCCTATCCGATCGACGTTCGACAGCTCCAAGGCTGGCAAGTACGCGGATGCTCTTCGACACCTCACCGCCATGGCCAGGAGCACGGTGAGGGATGTGGACCCTCAAGATGAGCTCATCGTGCTGCGCATTAGCACTAAGAATCAAGAAATTATGGTTGCACCAGGTAAAACAGAGGTGGCATAAATACTCACATGCTGTACTTAAGAAGTATAGATACTTGTGAAAAAAAAAGATTGGGAAAAGTAGAAGTAGTGATTCAACTACTTTGCTTCAATAGTCGTATGAGGAGTATGTTGTATCCACTGTGAAAGCATATTTAAAATATTGTTTCCCTTTGCAGAGAATTCCTATCTTCTTATACTGGTCCAGCGATTTGAGCGGTATGCACGTGCATGAGAGGCAGACCGACTGATCACATATTGGTGGATTATACAGTATTCATCTGCAGTATGAATGAGTGGAGGAGAAAGTCATCTCGTGTAGCTGAAGATTTTTGTGTCCATGTGATCCACTGCACCAGCTATTCCCTACCAGTGTGCTATGGGAAATTATCCAAATGTACTTAATTGGTATTAAAATTATTGTGAATTATGAATATTTGTTCCTCTAAGTCATTGCTGTATAGTGACACGCAGAACAATATACAGCTCTTCCAGTCAGATAGGCAGTCCGATTTTTAAAAATGCAAATATGTGCTCTACATGCCCCAAAATTCACTCAAGCAGCTCTAGCTTCACAATAATTATTGAGATGGAACTTTGTTGAGTCACGTTTGTTTCATCCTTCAAAGCGTGATGACCTTGATGCAAGTATATTAGCAGGGGGAAGGCAATCATTTGAGGGTATTACAATTACAGTACATACTATTCAAACTCCACTCAGGAATATTAAACAGGTAATAGACAACAATAAAATAATGACTAAATGAACTATTTATAGTTTTTATGTATTCATAAATGTCAGGAGAATCTAGAAATAATGAAAGTGCAACAGTAAATGCAATCATGAAGCAATATTTTAATGCAAAGTTCCATGTACATCAATACGTTAATAAATAATTCACTGCAAATTTACAGTCCTATCCTCCCAAAAAATACTTTTAACAGCTGATTCAAACAAATGAGCAGTATTTCATGTTTTATTGACATTATCCATCAGAAAGGGATTCAAATGGATTTCATTTTTCAAATGAATTATCAAAGGGATTATAGTATACATTTTTGGGTGAAAACAATTGAAAGTTTGGACGAAAAAGTTGACTGACGCTAACACTATGGATGTTTCTTCAAGCTCTATCCACATGTGTTGGCGTGTAAAGGTAGTATCTCAAGTCTGTGATCTTGTGGTTGTCATGACACCCAGCCTCCCAACATTGAATGCATTTATCCTATAACATCTTTAATTTTGTTTTTTTTTTCCCTGACCAGCAGCATTATTTAAACACAGCATATGGCTTGGGCTTCTCTGTCTTTTTTTTCTTGTGAATGAAATCACAAACTAAAAAAAAAAATCATCTATCACAAGTACCAGTGTAAAATCTAAGAAGCGCCAATAAAACCCCAAGTTCATCATTCCTTGTTTCCTGTTTTGTGAGGGATTTTACACCAGTGTTTTATGTTTAAGTGCATTCCATTCACGTTTTAAGGCCTGAGGTGAGCTTTGACCATTTAGCCTGGTCATGTGTGTTGAATGAATGAATGAATTGATTATGGGTTGCATCTGTGATTCCTAACCACCAGTGTGCGGTGGGAAATCTCACACAATTGATCACTGAAAAGATGAATTGATCACTGCAAATCCAGTATCCCCTGCCTATTTGAGGTTTTGTATTGATGAATTCCCTAATCCAGCATTTTTATGGCCCTAGCAATTATTCACTGCAGAACGCACCTGCACTGGAAAAAACAACAACGCGATTTTTAGTTGCAGGATTAAAATGTCATCTATCCATTATGCAAGCCACTTATCGCGGGCGTGCTGCTGCCTATCCCAGCAGTCGGCGAGGTACACCCTGAATTGGTTGCCAGCCAATCGCAGGGCACACAGAGACTAACAACCATTTGCGTTCACAACCACACAGAGGGACAATTTGGAGTCCCCAGTCAACCTGCCACATATGTTTTTGGAATGTGGGAGAAAACCAGAGTACCCGGAGAAAACCCACACAGGCACGGGGAGAATATGCAAACTCCACAGAGGAAGGCCAGAACCGGAATCGAACCCTGCACCTCTGAACTGTGAGGCTGACGCGCTAACCAGTTGTGGCTACTGTTCTGCCATCGTGTTAAACTCATACTCATGATTTGCTTATTTTTGAAGAAGACAGAAAATATACATAGGCTTACCACATTTTAATTATGTGCAACCGAAAGCCAAAGGATCTTTTTCACTGCGGGAGCATTTTTGTTTGGTTTGGTTTTGTTTTATTTCTATATTGCTACAAGGTGCAATAAGCTCAAAATAGTAACTGGTGGAAGTAGTTTGTTGAGTGATGCACTTGATGAAGAGACAAGCTTTGTGCATTGGAGAAGAGCTAAGTTTAGCCTGGGATGCCCATGCAAGTACAGAGAGAGCATCTTAACTACATGTGCAAGTACACATTTGTGAACACTTTTTGGTGCCCCCCCAAGTCAAATAACCTGTGAGCAATTTATTTGTCAGGGTAATGTTGGGGTGATAAACAATGAAAGGGTCTTCCACTAGATGGCAGATGATACAATTAACTGTCTCCACCTGTTATAATTCATACAAAGTCATTATTTTAATATATATGCTTTTTGTGATGTGTTTGGTGATGTGCCATGAAATTTTGTTGTTTTTAAAATGGACTGTAAAACGTCCCTTGGCTTAATAAAGTTTGGGGAACACTGGCAAAGATACAGGATGCAAAGTCTCCAAATCACGGAGAAATATGTCCAATCCCTTGGATAGTCTGAATAAAAAGGAAGTGCGGGACGGCAGGATGATGGTAACCATGGGAATAGGTGTGTCGAATTTTGGGTATGGTGCCGAGGATTGACTTCCGTTAAGTTCTCTTAAGTGCAAAGCCAGTTGTCTTTGGACACACAGCGCCCTGAGGTCACCTGGGCGTGTGGGTGTTGAGGTGCCTCCCTCTGCCCCAGTGCATGCTGGGTAGCGTCAGACACCTCCTGAAGTGCTCCAGCTGAGCGTGCAGTCTCTCACGCTCCTCTCGTACCCGCTGCCTCTGGCTCACAAGCTCCTAGAAGAGACGTGTTTGGATTGAAAAACATGCCGGGCAAAAGCCAACGATGCACTTGCTTACATTCCCTTGACCCCTAGGGGGCTCCCAAAAGCAATTAACAATCAACTGAGACTGGGCTATTGAGAAAGACTGCAGTAATTTAAAAAGGTTGAGGTAGTTTATTTTGAATGTGCTTTATTAAAGCTTTCACACATTTTACACAGTTTTAAGCAAAATTATTCCATTTCTATTCACGTTTCACCTACGGCAGTAATTTTTGACCCTCAAGTCAATCCATCCAATTTAAAATTTGACTCGCGAGCAAAAATTTGACTGCGGAAAAAGCCGACCAGACAATGATTGCAACTCCAAGTTGAAGTTTACTGTCATACCAAATATAAAAGTGAGAATTACACATCGTGTCTACAAAAGAATCACACAAACCCCTTTGGAAAGGCCTCTATGTTCATGCTAACACAATGCAAATCAAAGCAAGATAGTAGATGGGCAAACGGCATTCAATAACATTATCCTAATGCAGGTGCGGTATTGTAACCCATGAAGCAACGACTATTTGAGAAACATATATTCTTGATCTTTGAAAAAGAACTCCGGTAATATTACAGCAGCTTATTGCTTCTTTTAAGTGTCTGTATTATACTGACAGCACGGTGGCCATAGCGAACACACCAATTGGAGCACAACATGGGACTGGAACCAAATCATTTTTATTCATTTAAATGTGGAAAGGGGCGGCCCGGTAGTCCAGTGGTTAGCACGTCGGCTTCACAGTGCAGAGGTACCGGGTTCGATTCCAGCTCTGGGCTCCCTGTGTGGAGTTTGCATGTTCTCCCCGGGCCTGCGTGGGTTTTCTCCGGGTGCTCCGGTTTCCTCCCACATTCCAAAAATATGCATGGCAGGCTGATTGAACACTCTAAATTGTCCCTAGGTGTGAGTGTGAGTGCGAATGGCTGTTCGTCTCTGTGTGCCCTGCGATTGGCTGGCAACCGATTCAGGGTGTCCCCCGCCTACTGCCCGGAGACAGCTGGGATAGGCTCCAGCACCCCCCGCGACCCTAGTGAGGATCAAGCGGTTAGGAAAATGAATGAATGAATGAATAAATGTGGAAAGAGGATTTGAGAGTAGTTTGAGTTACGAGCGCGGTCATGGAACGAGTGAAACGGTTAAATGCTTTTTGATTTTATCTTCTACTCGGATTTGCAGTCATTTTTATGTACCTGATGTCATTTCATGTGGTGTTGTACTTTATTGCAAATCATTTTTGCACATTGCAGGACCTGAAATCAAAACTAATAAAGCAGATGATACATATGCAGTATCTGCATAATGTGGATGATATTCAGTACCCCAATTGGAGTTTCATTTAAAATTATTTAAATCATCTCCAGTGTGCTGTTGTAGTTGAATGTGCTATCTTTTGATATTAAAAACATATACAAAGAAAGCGATGTCAGCCTGTCAATAGGATTACAAAACAACCCTGCCAGAGCTGCAATGTACGCACTAATGAGTTTATAGTAGGTTCAAAATGATCAGTAATTAATCAATGATTAGGGACCGTTGAGGCATGAAAAATGATTGAATGAAGCAAAGAAAAGAGTGTTGGTGCCTACCGCCATAGTGAGAGAGAGCTGCTCTGCGGTTCTGCTGAGGTTGTAGTTCTGCGCTTCAAGTCTATTGCATTGACTGTGAAGAACCTGCCTCTCAACACTCCGCTCTGTGAGGAAAAAAGGCTTGTAATACCCCTAAAATCCAAGCATCGCCTCAGATGTAGTCGATTTAAAAGTCAGAAAAGGAGAAATTGAAATTTTCAACATTTGAGTTGCTGACAAATGATTGAGCTGAAATTGAGGTTTCAGTTCATTTATGTTTGAAAAGTATTTCACATGCTTAATATAAATTGCTGTCGAAATGTAGCGAAAATATGGCGTTGATCCAGAATAAAGCGAATTTGATACAACAGTCTAAAAATATTGAATGAACGAATGCGAGATGGTTCAGAGCTGGATTAACATTGGGTTGGCAGATTCTCTTCTGAATCCCTGCACGCGTGCAAATTTGACAACTTCAAGTGTTAGATAAAACGGTCTAAAAATATTGAATACAAGTATGAATTTATGCAAGGTGGATCAGATACAGATTAAAATGAAAAACACAAATTACTTTTACTTGTAAAAAGATTTAACAGATGTACTGTACGTGTGAAAAATGTTCCACGTTGTGTTTAATATTAATTGCTGTCTTATATGCGATCGGGATCAGATTCATATGACATTCGTTTCTACCAAGTATAGAGGTAGCAAATTTCTTTCTCCCGAGGTGAATCCCCAATGTAGAACTCACCATCCACATAATCCTGATAGGCCTCGAAAATTGCTTCAATGCCCTTCCACTTTCTTGGTGGTTCCTCATTGTCGTCCTCCTCCTCGTCCCCAGATGAGTCTTCACCCTCGTCCACGTCCGCATTGGTCAGTTGCTCCCCCTGACCGACTCGAGGGGAATGGGTGCGATGGCCGTTGACGTGGTGAACAGCGTGGTTCGGATGAGGTGTTTTGTGCGGAGAGAGTTCGCGAGGCACAGAACTATCAGCCTTCGTCAGATTTGAGACCCCTGGTGAGGAGAGAGTAGCACTCGATGTCAGGCTTCAAACAAAGATAACTCTGGACAAAGTTGCTTCTCCCGATACATTGAAAGCATTCTGAAGGCCCAAATCAACAACTGTCTCATCCCTATTTTAAAAATCTAATCCTAAAAAATAAACGACCGGTCATTTCAATTCCTAGTAAACTTGTATTTTATTCATTCATTCATTTATCTTCCGAGCCGCTTGATCCTCACTAGGGTCGCGGGGGGTGCTGGAGCCTATCCCAGCTGTCTCCGGGCAGTAAGTGGGGGACACCCTGAATCGGTTGCCAGCCAATCGCAGGGCACACAGAAACGAACAACCATTCGCACTCACACTCACACCTAGGGACAATTTAGAGCGTCCAATCAGCATGCCATGCATGTTTTTGGAATGTGGGAGGAAGCCGGAGCACCCGGAGAAAACCCACGCAGGCCCGGAGAACATGCAAACTCCACACAGGGAGGCCGGAGCTGGACTACCGGGCCGCCTACTTGTATTTTATATCCAACTTAATATTTCATAATTTTTTTTCTGTAACAGAATACAGTCACACTTTTTTTTGTATCATGATTGTTTACAACTATTACACGCCTCCCTTTATCTCTCAAACCTGGATTAAAATCCCTAACAAGTGTGAGTTATGCATTGTGGCTCAAATCCAAATTAAACTTGATATTTTAGCTCCTGACTAGGTATACAAAAAATAATAATAACAATTCAAACAAGCATTTGATTACAGATTACAAATGTTAACTGGACTGTTTAGATTTAAATCGGTAACATAGCCAGATTAAAATGCATTTCTAACATTACATTTTTGGACTGAAGCACACTTCAGAGCTATTGATTTATTTATGCGGACATACTTTCACCGAAATAGAAGAGTTGAATCAACACTCCGACTGTTACTAGGGTCTCTTTTATACTTGGGCATCTCTGCCACTAAATTGCACACATTTAGATTCAGAAGTAAAGGGAGTAGCGTGTTACCTTTGTGGTGTGTGGACTTTAGCACAGCCTGGTGGAAGTGCTGAGCGAAGGCTTCGGGTGTGAACCTCTCCCAAGGCCGGACCCGACCATTTACTAGTGCGCCGTGCTCTTTTTTCAGAGGAGCTACGAGGTGACCGATGTGGACTGGCTGCAGCTTCTTGTTGATTCGCGGCGCCTCTTCGAATGCCGCTTTGTCACGGTGGGGTGCCAGGGGTAGAGGCGGCTGCCTGAGACCGTCGTCGTGGGGGGCATGTCTCGCTTTGTGTAAATATGGAGGGGAGGGGCTCGGAGAGTTGGGATGAATTTGTCCATTTGACTGACAGGAAGGCGGGGTTGATGAGGACTCAACTGTGAAGACAAGTTGGACGATTTTGAATATGTGCGAACCGGTCATCATGACATTAGGCCACAAATGCCAATCTCGTTTTTTGGGTTTTTTTGTTTTTTAACACGGATTGATTTCGAACATTTCTAAAAGCCAAAGAACTCCGCGTGGTTCTGGCATAAGTCATTCTAAAATAAAAAGGAAAATGTTTCCAAAAGTAGACGTGCTGCATTAGTGTGCCAGTGTTCCGTCAGCCATGAGACCCACTGAGTGGCCACCATTTGTCAGCCTTTGCAACGATAACGAATCTTGTATCTCGTCAGGGTTCGTTCAAGGTCACATACTGTACATGTATATTCACCAAATGGCCGCCAGATGTTCGGCTGTACGGTACTTTTCTTGTCGCAAAGGAATTTTGAACATATTCAAAGTTTCCGTGCCACTTATAGAGTGCACCTGAACAATGGGTCTCACCGAGTGAGGAGGGGACGGCAGGGGGGCTGCTGCTACACGGAGGTACAGAGTTGTATCGGAGTGTGTCCAATGTCACAATCTTCTTCTCAATGGCCCTCAGCAGCTCCTCAGTCTTCTCTTTGTCTAACGTACAACACAACATGTCAATTGAGTGAGACAGCTTTGGCTCTCATTGGCTGGTCAGAGCAAGCAAAGTTTGACTGGCAAAACACATCTCATCAGAGTGTCTTTTTTTTTTTTTTTTAATATGTTGCTCATGTTATTAGATAAATATTGATTCTGAACTGCTGCAGGTGATATTTTTATGAGAGAATTTGTGGTGTTGAGAGGGAAATGACACGCATTTTACCATTTTCAAACAAAATGTAAAAGTAGCCAAATGTAACAACAAAGTACTGAGTTGGAATCGATTGCCGTTCAGTTTTTGGAAGCTTTTACACGCGTCTGTATTTTTAATAATTTGTGGATTTTTGTTACTCGAGTTCACGGTATATTTCTTGAAGATGTTTTTTTTTGTTCCCTATCTCGATGATACTTATTTTCTTGTTTTAAACTCTGCATCTTTTATGAACCTTGAGTTTGAAAGAGACAATTGAAAGTAATGCTCATACCTCTTCGTTGCCGAGCGCTGACGTGGGAGAGGTTGAAGGCGCGCAGGAAGTCCTTCTTTTCCTGCAGCTCGGGGGCGCCGTCCATCTGTTCGGCGGTATACGGCGTCGTCAGCACGGCGGCCGGCGAGGTGGGAGACTTCCGCTTCACCCGCATGGTGCAAGGTGGTGAGGTGCTGCGCTCCCTCATCATCCGCCTCCTCTTTCTCCTCTTGCGCTGCAGAAGCTCGTTGCGATGAGCCAGTGTAATCAGGCCACATGTGCGCAGGAAGTCCACTTTCTTCAGTGAGGGTCGAACAAGTACAGAAGAATGTCAGTGACTCAATATAAACCAGGGGTGTCCAAACTTTTTGCCAAGGGGGCCAGATTTTATGTGGTAAAATGTCGGGGGGCCGACGTTGGCTGACATTCTTTACATTGAACAACAATATTGTTGAACAAATTTTAGTAAGCCATTCTGTTTCACATTTAAGATAAGATAAGATATCCTTTATTCGTCCCACACTGGGGAAATTTACATTGAAATGAAATGAAATTTCCATTTTCATTTTAATTTCAACAATCTTAAGAATTTCTTTTGGTTCATTTGAAACAGGAATTTGAAATATGACATATCAGTCAATATAAACACGGAGTGATGTCTTGTTAACTCGTGAGTGATGCCCTCTAGTGTCTAAACGCTATTACTCATTTAGTGAATGCTATTACTCATTTAGCCACTAGAGGGAAGCAGTACTCTATGAAACATCACTCGCCAGTCTACGAGACCTCAGTCAATGCAACACGTGTTCCATTGCGCCCAACCTGCGGGCCAGACGGCACTGATTTTATGACAGGGGGCCGAGGGCCGGATGAAATTCGACCGCGGGCCGGATTTGGCCCGCGGGCCGGACTTTGGACATGCCTGATATAAACCTTTAAATGCAGTGATACCTTGACGTGATCAAACTCATTACTCAGATTACTTTCATATTAGGCACACCTGCACAAGCTAATGAGGTAAAGTGTAACGCTCAGTTTTTATTGAACAAAAAGAATGGTTAATTCAATGTGTTTTTTATTGGAATGCTTACTTAAGAGTTTAATTCATTCCATGACCACAAATTATTTATTTAAAACTGCGGTTCTTAACCTGGGTTCGGTGAGTCGGTCTCAGGGGTTCGACGAAGCCTCACCCATGGAGGGTAAGACACACCCAACTAAACATGTTAATTAGTTATGACACGCCCGCTTGGCCGTCAGTGGCTGCAGATGATCACATGACATTGCTTGTCCAATCAGTGCTATGGGAAATTTAGTTCGCTTAGTAGTCAGAGCGTGTGGCTGTCGTGATCATACATCGAAAAATAAAAGTATACTTATCTCATGAAATTTTTTTGACTTCTTTCGGTTTTTAATAAATGAGTTTTGTTATATCTTGAATTTGTAAAATATATAGATTTTTATTTTTCACTCATGAAGGGTTCGGAGAATGTGCATATTAACTGGTTGAGTTCGGCACCTCTAAAAAGGTTAAGAACCACTGGTTTAAAATAATTTTGTCATCTTGAAATTCATTTACCATTAAAATGCAGCGAATGACTTCTCACAGCACACTTGTGTGCACTGGTTGTAAATCACTGGTTTGAAATGGTCGACATTAAAGCACGTGAGCTCATCTCAAAGTTGTTCAAAGAAATTTGACTTGAACTTGACTGACTATTTTTTTTAAAAGCTTCACCTCAAAGATTTGACTCCCGTTAAAGTCCCGGTTAACTCTTAGACTGAGATTAGTTCCAGACAACAGGCCTTTGATATGATGCTCGGGATGGTATTTGAATGAAGTCTCCTACCTCAGAGGACGTATTGAGTTTAAGGGGTGGTTGTTCCGTCACTCTCCTCAGATGGGCTTTGACTTCTTCTTCGTCGCTCTCGTCGTACGACTCATTTAAGTCGTAGTAATAACCTACAGGCAAGGAGGAGATGCTCAGGTGTTTGTCAAACCTATCTACAGGTCTTTGCCTCCCCTACTCTCACCTCCTTCACGCGCCTCCCTCCTCCTCTGTTCCTCCAGGTCCAGCTTACTGAGGAGTCGCCGATGTTGCTGAAGTGCCTCGTCGTACACCAGCGCACAGTCCCTCTGCCGCTCCCTGCCGGCATTGGGGTCTGACAGGGGCGCGCACAGCCTCAGGTGGAGGTTGTTGGCGTGGCGCCTCTGGAGGACGACGAGGTCATGTTCGGCCTTGTTGGACAAGCCGGCCTCCTCTCTCGCCGAGGGATACCTTTCAGGAGCCTCTGGTCTCCTCCGGGCTCCATCCTGCAACATCTCCCCCCAGCTCAGGTGGGGTCGGTCGGCCCTGGTCAGGCCGGGAGGGGGACGAATTGGTGGGGTGGACTTTCGGCGGTCCACAAAAGAGGCGGGGTTCCACAATGTGGTTTGCGGGGCTTTCGGGGAGATGAGGGGAGGTGGTGCGCCGAGGGCAGGTGGTGCATCTTTGATGCCTTGGTTAGGATGGCCTGTTCTGTTTGGATACACACAAGGACAACCAACCTGTTTATACCAGTGCTGAGCTGTTGGGCTAAACGCTATCAAAAGCACTCATCTACATTTACAGTCTGAATTCTAAAACAATGGTACCTTGACTTATAGTGGATAGGAAAAATCTACACACCCTTGATCAAATGGCAGGTTTATGTGATAAAAAAAGGACACCAAAATAATTCCTTTCATAACTTTTTTAGCGTACTTGTGGCCTGGAACTTGTACAAAACAATATGCAAAAAGGGAATATTTTGGATTACGAATCTTATTGAGGATGTGGCTACGCTCAGAAATAACCAAATGCATTCAAACGCATGCTAAACGACAGCACACACCTAACACCATTTAAAAAGCCATTGATTATCCCAAAATAAAGTTTGGATGTTCTAGCTGGCTTTTCATGACATTATACAGCACAAGCCACAGTCTGCAGAAAGCTCACACTGTGATTGCATTGTTTCAGTCAGGAGAATCGTGAAAAATAATTTCTGAGACATTACATGCCTTGTAATAGCTACTGCTACGACATTTCAGAAAAAAAATCCACCTATTGCAGAATCAAACTCTTAATTCATGAAAATTACGACATATGATACGAGATTAATCTTGGCAACGATAACCTCGATTTGTCTTTTATTGACAGCTCGCTGGTTCGCCGCCCTCCGGGCGGCTCATCAGCTATTTCCTGCGGAAGGCTGGTAAGGTGGGCCTTCGGCCCACAAAAGTGTTGTTGCTTGGTTCAACTTTTTGTTCATCTTCATTGCTTATCGCGAAAATAAAGAGATGTTTAGCTCTACTAAATATGTAACAATTTTATTGCAATGCTTGTGGGTAGACAACATTTTTTCGCTAAGATGCCCGCGCGATCGTAGTGAGCTACTGCATGAGCGGCGCAGTGGCGGCGCGCAGCGGCGCGGTGAAGTAGGTACGTTTTGAAAAGGGACAGACGGAAGGACAGACCGCGTGCGGGACGCCGCGCAATATATATATAGATTTTAACCTATTTTGGAATTGTCGTTTCTTCGGATGGCGTTCATCCAAACTTTCTGGGCAGTTTGATATTAGCGACCCACATCCACCATGGAGTCATCAATTTTACTCCCAGATGACTCTTATTTACAAATTAGTCAGCGAGTGGCCCTGTTTCTACTTCTCCCCATAACCACTGCACTAATAATTTCACCACACCCACCTACAGGCCATTACTTGCTGCTCAAAGTACTATCCCCCTCATGAGCTCTCCCTTTAGGCCCCCGCTATCAATATCACCCCCCACCAGACAGTTTCCCCATTGAAACCATCAGAAACAGATGCCCCACCCCCCCCATTCCTGCAACCATGACCGCACGTCAAGCACAAACATTAATCTGGCCCTGCTGAACCTGCTCTCTTTTAAACAAAACTTTTATTATCAATGACACAATTTTAAAAAACAATCTAAAAGGTTTTTAATCGGCTTAGCTTGTGAATGTCACGTGACCAAATCCAGAAAACAGGTGAGTCGTGATTGGATGGTACTTGAGCACGGAGCAACTTTGATGTCATTTTGCCATTTGCTTTTGACTGAAAATTTCATCACAGGTGCTCAGGGCTCAAGTGGACTGTATTTTCTCCACAAAACACAATCCAATCTGGTATAAGTCTCACCTATTGCTGTCTTTTGTCCAGGCCTCCTCGCTGGCCCTCACATTCATGGCGGCAGATGCCACAGCTCCGTGGACGCCACCCGACGCAGGCGCAGTGTGGTGCTTGGTTGGGTGAGAAGGCACCAGACTAGGCACCGAGTGTGGGATGGAGCCCCGAGAGGAGTGGAGGTTCAAGGGCATAGGTTTTTGTACATGGAAAGCCGGGAGCTCTGACTCCTTGGCTTGATCTGGAAGGACATTTGAGAAGAAAGTCACGAAAGTTGCAGGAGATTTGGTGCAAGACACTAACGCTAAAGATAATACGCTTACAGCAGGTTTAATTGAGCATTGTGCATTTTATTATGGTTGTAGTTTGTACTGTGATATCTCTCTCATATATATACACGCACACGCACACACACACACACACACACACACACACACACACACACACACACACACACACTCACACACACGCACACACTGTGAAATTAATGTAAATCGGTGTGTGTGGGTACCCAGCCTGTTGGGGGTCAGTCTCTCCCCTAGCCTGGCCCGGTCTTCCAGTGAAGGCACCCTCTGAGGCGGCCTGTCGGCCAGGTATCGGTGGCCCTCAGACGCCCTGACCATCTGCTGCTGTCTGTCCCTCTGCCTCTCCTTCTGTCTGTCCAGCTCTTGCTCCCTCTCCTCCTCTCTCTCTTTCTCCCTCTCTCGCTGGCGAAGCTCATTCTCCATCTGCATCCTGTGGGGGAGGTTGACAAGTATGAAGGCACGTGTGTGTGCGCGCACATGCGGACACACGCACACGCACACACACACACACGCATAAACACATGGGAAAGGAGGAGGGGAGGGTGAGAGATGCAACACCCAGCATGAGGCAGATATTAACCACACACTGGTAAACCTCACACAAACATTCACACACACACAAAAACACTCATGCATACTTCGCTTACTATGAGGGAAATAATCCATACACAGCATGACTGAGCAAGAACAGATGAACACTTAATGGGAAACCACAGGAAAAGCGCACACATACTCGCATACGCGCACACATTAAAATATATGCAGAAGCCATTACAGAAGCAGATGATGAACAGTGTTGTGTTTAAAGATGTCCCCTGTGTATTGTGCTGCAGACAACCAGTGTTGTTTTAGGAAAGGGAGCATTTACTGGAGAACAGAGATGCCCACTGAGAATTACACAAAGTTTAAAATGCAGATGTTCATTCTTTTAAAATATATTCTTCATAAATTATGTTCTGACAGGTTGTTTCTTGATGAATCAATTGTTGTGCAGTTGCTATACAGTTGCTGTGGGCCTTTATGTTACCTTTATTATGTCATGTCGGCCTGATGTCTTCCAGTATATAAATTTGGATTACTCAGTGATGTGTTGTCAGTCGGTCGAGCTTTCTCCCAGTCCGAGTGTCAGCTCTATTCCATGTCTTCTGCATCCAGCCCTGATCTCTGTAGTTACTTTGTATTTTCGTAGATAGACTTTTACATTTAAGCTTCCGTGTCATGTCTGCTTCTGGGTCCTAATTTCGCTCCTCAAGTGATAAATTAGTTTTTATTTATCATAATAAAATATTTTTAAAATATATTTTTTTAAATTAAACAATTGTTTATGTACTGTACTTTAAAAAAATAACCACTTGACTTATGATTATATGCATTGTCTCATTTTACATGTATATACTATATTAGTATTAAGATAAGGTAAGAAAACCTTTATTAGTCTCTCAATGGAGAAATTCCCAATTCACAGCAGCAATCCATCTATCCCTCCATTATTTGAGATGCTTACCTTCACAACGGTCGCGGGCATACTGGAGCCTATCTCAGCTGTCTTAGGGCAGTAGGCGAAGTACACCCTGAACTGGTTGCCAGCCAATCACAGGGCACACATAGACAAACAAACATTCACACGTGTTCAATCAGCCTGCCACGCTTGTTTTTGGAATGTGGGCGGAAACCAGAGTACCCAGAGAACACCCACACAGGCACAGAGAGAACATGCAAACTCCACACAAGAAGGCTAGTACCCGGAATCAAACCCCATGACCTTTGTACTGTGAGCCAAACGTGCTATGAAGGGCAGCCAGTGCATTCATGCGATGTCGGAAGCACGGTTAGGCAAGTACTAAAAATATCTCAACTATATGTGTCCATGCTGCAGGGAAAGTTAACATTGTAACATTGCTTACCTCTCAGCAAGTAGGCTGTGGTTTAGCTCTGCAGAGTAGCGGGCTCCAGGCAGGTGAAAGTGGAGGCCAGAGGGGTGCAGAGGAGGAAAGGCTCCCCCAGGAGGCATGGAGTAGAACTGCGACCGTAACCCCGACAGACACAAGGACTCCTCCATTCTAGAGATCAAACGAATAAAAATGTCATAAAATGCCAGCAAGGCCATCTCTGCTGGTCTTGCCACCATCAGAGGAACTGACCTAGATTCATTTTCTGGAAAGTGAAGTGTACCTGGGTAAAGACAAAGAATGGTGCAGGAAGGCCGGATGGTAGTAAGCAGCGGCGGCGGCAGCAGCATGAGCGGCGGAGGGGTCCAGACCAAGAGGCACACAGGTCAGACGCAAGTCATCGGGGGTGGCGAAGGGACGCAGCGCTCTCAGGTACTCCTCCGGGATGGTGCCTGAGGGAACCGCAGGGTGCATCTGCCCAGGTAAACTGCACAACACATTCACAATTTCATACAAATGCTATATTGTATGCTGTACTGTCATTTCTTTACATTTTGTTTGTCATAAAACACATTTTTTAATCCATCCATCCATCCATCCATCATCTACCGCTTATCCGGGACCGGGTCGCGGGGGCAACAGCTTTAGCAGGGAAGCCCAGACTTCCCTCTCCCTAGCTACTTCTTCCAGCTCTCCCCGGGGGATCCCGAGTCGTTCCCAGGCAAGCTGGGTGACATAGTCTCTCCAGCGTGTCCTGGGTCTTCCTCGGGGTCTCCTCCCGATGGGACATGACCGGAACACCTCACCGGGGAGGTGCTCAGGAGGCATCCGAATCAGATGCCCAAGCCACCTCATCTGGCTCCTCTCGATGTGGAGGAGAAGCGGCTCGACTCTGAGCCCCTCCTGGATGACTGAGATTCTCACCTTATCTCTAAGTGAGAGCCCGGACACCCTGCGGAGAAAACTCATTTCAGCCGCTTGTATCCGGGATCTCGTTCTTTCGGTCACGACCCATAGCTCGTGACCATAGGTGAGGGTTGGGACGTAGATCGACCGGTAAATTGAGAGCTTCGCCCTTTGGCTCAGCTCCTTCTTCACCACGACAGACCGATACAACGTCCGCATCACAGCAGACGCTGCACCGATCCGCCAGTTGATCTCACATTTTTTTAATCATATTTATTATTTACATTTATATAATTTTAAATGTACAAATTAGTTTTATTATTATCATTTGTATTGGTATTATTATATGGCAACTGTATTTGGTGGCTTGAGTGTTTAAAATGGACACAATCTGCCACTGCCCAGCAAATCAGCTGATGATAACACAAAAAAAGTGATGTAAAAAAAAAAATCCTAATCTCACCCCTCAGGTGGTGTCCGTCCCTCATTCAGCTCGGGTCTACCAGAGGTCTACCAGAGGCCAGGAAGCTTGAGGGTTCTGCGCAGTATCCTTGCTGTTCCCAGCACTGCACATTTCTGGACTGAGATGTCCGATGTTGTTCCCGGGATCTGTTGCAACCACTCATCTAGTTTGGGGGTCACTGCCCCGAGTGCTCCGACCACCACAGGCACGACTGTCACCTTTACCTTCCAGGCTCTCTCCAGCTCCTCTCTGAGCCCTTGGTATTTCTCGAGTTTCTCATGTTCCTTCTTCCTGATGTTTCCATCACTTGGGACCGCTACATCCACTACAACAGCTTTCCTCTGTCCTTTATCTATGATCACGATATCTGGTTGGTTCGCCATTACCATCTTGTCAGTCTGGATCTGGAAGTCCCACAGGATCTTCGCTCTGTCATTTTCCACCACCTTCGGAGGTGTTTTCCATTTTGACCTTGGGGTTTCCAGTCCATACTCCGCACAGATGTTTCGGTAGACTATGCCAGCCACCTGGTTATGGCGTTCCATGTAGGCTTTCCCTGCCAGCATCTTACACCCTGCAGTTATGTGTTGGATCGTCTCAGTTGCCTCTTTGCACAACCTACACCTTGGGTCTTGTCTGGTGTGGTATATCTGGGCCTCGGTGGCTCTGGTGCTCAAGGCCTGCTCCTGAGCAGCCAGGATGAGTGCCTCTGTGCTGTCCTTCAGGCCAGCCCTCTCTAGCCACTGATAGGACTTCTTGAGATCGGCCACTTCAGTTATGGTCCGGTGGGTACATCCCGAGGAGGCGCTTGTCCTCCCATGATGGTCACTCTTCCAGCTCCTCAACCTCTGTTCCCCATTGTCTGAGACATTCTCTGAGTATGTCATCCGTTGGAGCCTTCTCCTTGATGTATTCAAGGAGCTTGGATGTTTCATCCTGGGCAGTGGCTCTCACACTTACTAGTCCCCGGCCTCCTTCATTTCGGCTTGCGTACAGTCTCAGGGTGCTGGATTTGGGATGGAACCCTCCATGCATGGTTAGGAGCTTTCGGGTCTTAACGTCCGTGGTCTGAATCTCTTCCTTTGGCCACCTTATTATTCCTGAAGGGTATCTGATCACTGGCAGGGCATAGTTGTTTATTGCCCGGGTCTTATTCTTGCCATTGAGCTGGCTTCTTAGGACTTGCCTCACTCGCTGGAGGTATTTGGCCGTAGCCGCTTTCCTTGTTGCCAGTTCGAGGTTGCCATTGGCTTGTGGTATACCAAGGTACTTGTAGCTGTCCTCAATGTCTGCTATTGTTCCTTCAGGGAGTGAGACCCCTTCAGTGCGGACTACCTTTCCTCTCTTAGTCACCATTCGACTACATTTCTCAAGCCCGAATGACATCCCGATGTCGCTGCTGTAGATCCTGGTTGTGTGGATCAGGGAATCTATGTCCCTTTCGCTCTTAGCATACAGCTTTATGTCATCCATGTAGAGGAGGTGACTGATTGTAGCTCCATTTCTGAGGCGGTATCCATAGCCTGTCTTGGTGATTACTTGGCTTAGGGGGTTCAGTCCTATGCAGAACAGCAGTGGCGAGAGTGCATCACCTTGGTATATGCCACATTTGATGGACACTTGGGTAAGTGGCTTGCCATTGGGTTCAAGTGTGGTTTTCCACATCCTCATCGAGTTCGCAACGAAGGCTCTTAGGGTCCTGTTCACCTTATACAACTCCAAGCATTCAGTGATTCATGTATGTGGCATCGAGTCATAGGCTTTCTTGTAATCAATCCAAGCTGTGCACAGGTTGGTACGTCGGGACCTGCAGTCTTGTGCGACTGTTCTGTCAACCAGGAGCTGATGTTTGGCTCCTCTGGTATCTCTACCAATGCCCTTCTGCGCTTCGTTCATGTATTGATCCATGTGTCCACTTATCTTAGCCGCAATGATGCCTGACATGAGCTTCCATGTTGTGGAGAGACAGGTTATTGGCCGATAGTTGGATGGGGCTGCGCCCTTCGAGGGATCCTTCATGATCAGGATCGTTCGCCCTTCGGTTAGCCATTCTGGGTGAGTCCCATCCCTCAGCAGCTGGTTCATTTGTACTGCTAGGCGCTCATGGAGTGCTGTGAGTTTCTCTAGCCAGTAGGTGTGGACCATGTCCGGGCCTGGTGCTGTCCAGTTCTTCATATCTGAGACTCTTTCCTGTATGTCTGCCACTGTTATGGTAACTGGGTTCTGTTCAGGGAGGTTGCTGTGCTCCTCTCTCAGGGTCACCAGCCATTGTGTGTGTATATATATATATATAAATATATATAAATCATGATGACTTTTAATGGGCATTTCAGGAAGGAGATGTATATATATACATATATATATATATATGTGACAAAATACAGTGTAATAAAAGTTTGTTATTGTACACTGTATATTTCTATACCCTGGTCACTATAAAATAATAAATAATAACAATAGTAAAATATTATTATTATCATTATTATTATTATTATATGTTTAATTACCTTAATTTTTTTTTTTAATGTGACTTTTAAAAAAATAAATCATTTTAGCCTTCAGGGACAGCTGAACTTTATTTGGGTTTAATCAGAGGCCCTTAAAATGGTTGCAGCTGTGTGTCAATGTGATTGGTTGATTTAGAAGACATCCCTATGCAAATGTTGCCACTTCGTTTCATTTGAGTGTTACAGGTTAGTGATCACATGAACGCTGGAAAAGATTTTGAAATGATTCATCTTGCTTTCATTTGTCATATGTCACAAAAACCCAGGCACGACAACAGGGGTCTGTTGACTTTTTATATGCATTGTACTATTTATTAAAAATAATAATAATATTACATTTATTGCTACTATTTTACGCAAATTATTTTTGGTTAAAAGTAGTTCGCTTCATTTGAAATACTAACTTATAATAACAGTTAACGTTATAAATAGGTATAAATACAAAATTATCATCTGCTTCTTGAATCTATCTATACCTGAGGCTCTGCATTCGAGGGTCCTGCATGACCGAGCTGGGGGTGAGTCCAAAAGGGTGAGCCAGTGGGAGAGGCGTGGGCACCGGAGGAGTTTTCTTGTCACGCTGCGGATGGTTGTTGTCAGTGGACGCCCGCTCTCTGCCCCCTCCGAGCCTCGGAACGCTCTGCTCCACCTAAGTGAGACGACGTATCACAAGGTATGGAGAAGAGCTAGCTAGAAAAGCACTCACACGCTATACTGACATTTTCTCAATGTCAAAAGTCATGAGAATAAAAACTCAAGTAAAGTACTTTGTATACTGTTGATAATATTTTAAGTATTTTATTTCCACACCACTGGTATTAAGTGAGCACAAAGAAAGTTGAGGCACTCTGTGGCTCTGCCAAGTGGAAAAGTGGCTCCGGTATGTCAGAGTGGGTCAGGATCAAAGTGGAGGAGATGATGCGAATATCGGCGTCCACTGCTCAATTCTTCATTTCACACTGGCACTTTAAGTGCTTCTCCATTGCAGGATTTTTTCACCACAGTACTGCATTTAATCTGTGGGATGGCCGCAGATTGGCAGTATTTCATCCAGACAAATGGAGCAGCCAATCATCTTAAGTAAAATAATGATGATATTTTTACGATGTAAACATTTTATTTCAATATGAGAATAAAATCCTGGTTCAGCTATCAATGCGAGTGATATGTAGTGACAGGCAGAACAACAAAATGCTCTTCTGTTATATGGCAGAAGGAGCAATTGAAGTGTGTATCCATCATTATTTGTAAAATTACAGATTTGTTTCTAAACACTTTAAACATGTTTGAACATTGTTCTTGGAAACGTGCAAACTGTTTTTCACTATTTGAGCATTCTTGTTTTTTTTGGGGTGGGGGCATTGCCAAAATGGTGCCCAATAACTTGGGCATCTGGTCTGCTCTGGCATCCTGCCTCACAATATAAAAACCTAAGTGTCTTCATTTGTATCAGCGGTTATCCAACAAAAGTAATTCCGCTAGCGAGTTACCAATGCCAATAATATATCTTGCTTTCAGATAGTCCTGTGACTGCTTTAGAGTGCCTCGTTGTTGGCGGTGAGTGTGCACATGCCACTGGGAGAACACGGAAGTGCGAGGAAAAAAAATAAAACGGATCTGACAGCCATCTTGAGGACCAAGTCTTCAGGCTAGTGTGGCCCTCTTTAGAGTGCCTCGTTGTTACGGTTTGAAAAAGCCTCATTATGACCTGGTGGGATATATTTCAGCCACTGGAAGCTTTCAACAGATATGTTTTTGTGGCGCAAAACATGCAGGGAAGTGAGGACATGTGTTCGTGGTGTGTGACTGACTGTTGAAAGTTGAGGAAGGAGTGGCTTTAAGTGCATTCATCAAACAAGCTCACAGCATCTAAGAGTGGAGAGAACTTTAACTTTACAGAGAGTGAAAATAATCTGGATTAAATGTAAAATGCATATATTAAAAGAAAAAAATGTTTTTTTCTTTTTCTTTCTGTTTTTGCTCTGATGCCACAAAATGATTGAGTCAAACTTTGTTCCAATAGCAACGTGGGCAGACAAACCACTGTCAAAGCCACAAACAAATCCAAGCAAACACCCAATCAATCATCCTATTGTGCATTTCCGCTGAAATATGCACACTTTCAATTAGGTTTTAATGTACAGTATTTGAATGCAGCGCTCACGGAAGGCAAATTCAGACTCCATGAGTACGGTAGTTTCTCTCGTTATGCTGCAGTGGAAAACTACTGCAGTGATCACATACAATCAATGACTGTTGGTAAACGTTATTTGTTTTAATTTTATTTTATGCTGCTTCCATGGCAGTTGGCTGGCAAATAGTTCAGGGTGGAACCTGCCTACTGGCCATTATTGGTTTATTCATTTTAGCCCGGCATTTTCCATGCCGCCCGCGACACTCATGAGAATAAGTGAATTAGAAAATGGATGAATTTATGGATTTTCAGTTCTTTTTTTTTTTTTAAATCTCAGTTACAATTGCCATATATCGTTGTTGCTGCTTATCCTGTCTGGTAGTTTTACTTTATTTAGTTTTATTTCACTTTTCCGCTACTACCCCGGTATTGGATCTACTTGGTTATGAAAAGGATCACCATTTTCAGATGCCTTGGTATTTTAATGGTTGATACAAAACCAAAAGAAAATTGCCTATCTTGGTGCAGTCATATTCATTTTAAAGAACCGCAAGTCCAAATTTAGAGTCAGAAGCTGGACCATTTTCTATGGACAAAGCAGGCTGTAATTAGTTGTGTTTTTGTGGGATCTGATTGACAACGTGTCGAACCAAATGCACATAACACCCGATCAGCGCCAACGTTTCATGAGCTTGCCTTTACTCTCCTGGCCTTTCTTGCTCCCCATCACTTCCCTCCGTCACAACCTATTCTCTTTCATTGCCGCCTCCCTCTTGTTAGGCCTACACGTCTGAATAGGAGACCTCCCCCCACTGCCCCTCCGGTGGGCAGAGCCACAGAGTGGTCTTTGTGAAGGAGGAGAAAGACATCTCTTATCCAAGAGGGTATACCAAGGTGGCGGTGGTGGTGGAGGGGGCTTTTGTATTGTCTGGGAGGAGGGGGCCGGGGGGAGGGGGGGCTGGTGCCTCGCCCCTCCATGAGTAAACATCTTCAGATGCACACAAGACCCTCTTCATGTCTTTATGCCTCATGGAGTGGAGGAGGGTCAGACACACACATGCATGCACACGAGCGCACAGACGCACATGCACACACATGCACACACACACACACACACACACACACACACACACACACACACACTATTACAAAGTTAACATGCATATCACACAAGTGCCAGCTAGTGCAAAATGCATGCAGAACTACTACTACAGTACTATAAAAATACAGTGATTCTACTTGACTAGAGTTCTGAATTGTCTTACTCATGAGGACAAAGAGCATACTTGTACCTGGACTTTAAGATGGATATCGTCTGTATCAAATAAATGCTCGAATGGATTTTTATAAAGCCATTTGAATATTGAAAGTCAAATTTCTGGGGTGTGGAATGGGTTAACCGTATTTTAATGGGGACAGTTGATTTGAGATACAAGTGAGTTTAAAAAAACAAACAAACAAAAAATTCAGGCCTCTCTTCCTCCTTACCTGTCGTCCTTCAGCCCTCCACAGGCCGTTGCTCGTCTTGGTGGGCGCAATGGTGACCACGGGAGGGGTGCTCGGGACAACGGTGTGGCCCCGGGACTGAGCCAAGAGAGGCCCTAGTGTGGCCTGCTTCGGCGTGCTGACCGGTGAGCTGTGGCTGGTGGCGGGCGAAGACACGGGTGATGACTCACCGGTGAGGGCCAAACCTGAGTTTGATTGAGATGAAAATGAAAAACAAAATGGAAAGAAAGCAAGATCTTCATTGGACTCAGGTAAAATATGGAATAAAATTGTCGTGGCGGATTTTTTCCATACACAGTGATGATGATTTTTCTTTATGTAGATTTTCATTGAATAGTGATTAGAAATTGAAAAAAAATCCAAAGTACTTGGAATTTTCATTGGATAACAAAAAAGGGAGATAAATCGGACCAAAATATTTTTTTTAATTGGACAGTACTAGTAAATGCAGAATTTTTTTCATTTTCAAGTTTCACAAACGAGCCCCTCAAAATCAATCATGAGGCTTTTTCAGAAAACCACTGGGAAGCCTGGTGAGGTCAGGTCTACCACTATAAAATGTCAAAAGTTGCAGTGTGTGAAAGGGCAAAAAAAGAGACACGTACCATTATGCAGGGGTTGAAAAAGGGACCCACAAAATTGGTTCATGCAACACTGACTAAACAGCATACACTGGTCACGGCATACATACACAGAAACACAAAAGGAGGACAATAACGAAGCAGAGGAAGGCTGCCAAGAGACACTGAAGAAGAGAAAGAGCGACGGGAAGCCACAGGAAGAGAGCTTGTTATAATTGGCCTTAATTAGATTCTCATTATTCGGAGATGAATGGGAAGACAAAAAGGAAGAGACAAAGCGGCCAGAAAAAAAATGGCCTGACACACGCACACACATCCAGTGAATGATTGTAACTGTTACATTTGATTTTAAACCAGTCAAACTCAGTCAAAATTCTTGATGCAATCAAACTAATTTCTCTGCAGAAAAAAGACCTCATGTCAATTTAATTAATTGAACGTCGATAGAGTAATTATTGTCGCGGGTCTCGTTGCGAGCAAAAGTTTGGCTTACGAGTGAGTGTCAGATCACTGCTGGATGGCAGCATTGCGCTTTACAACATCCGACCTCCATCAGCTCACGTTTTCTTATTTAAAACATATTCTAATTTTAGCAGCTGTTTTTGGTGGGGCTGCAACAGATTAATGGCATTCTAACACCTTACAATGGGGAAAGTTGATTTGGGATAAGAGTGCTGTGGTCAGAGTGTGGTCATGGAACAAATTACACTCATCAGTCAAACATATTATATACCGGTATTTGTTTTTTTTTTAAATTAAGATGCAAATATTTGGTGAAATTCATCACGGATAGAAAAATATGGTAAAATAATACATTCATTCATTCATTCATCGTCCGAGCCGCTTGATCCTCACTAGGGTCGCGGGGGGTGCTGGAGCCTATCCCAGCTGTCTTCGGGCAGTAGGCGGGGGACACCCTGAATCGGTTGCAAGCCAATCGCAGGGCACACAGAAACGAACAGCCATTCGCACTCACACTCACACCTAGGGACAATTTAGAGTGTTCAATCAGCCTGCCACGCATGTTTTTGGAATGTGGGAGGAAACCGGAGCACCCGGAGAAAACCCACGCAGGCCCGGGGAGAACATGCAAACTCCAATAATACATTCATTCTAAAAATAAAATCAAAATGATTCAAATGATATACCAAAGACGACTTTTGACGATGAACAAACGGTCGCCTCGTGTCATTCACCTCGGGGATCCTCAGCCTGTTTGGCCAGTTTGCGCAGGGCAGCAGCAAATCCGGAGTTGGAAGACTGGGCGAGCGCGCTCCCATTGGTCAGAGGGCTGAGGGGACTGACAGTGGCCGTGGTGCGAGTCGCCGTGGAGACCATTCCTAATGGCGGCGATTTGGTGGACTCATGGCTCATGCCTGTGAGTGGAGAAGCACAAAGGTGCACCGTAAGCTTCATGACATGACACGTGCACTGGACAGTTTAATATTCATTTGAATCAAATTCAATACAATTCCAATGATTCTGAATTGACTATGGGGTTATTTTGTTCCCTGACAATCTCATAACTAATTTTGCTCATATATCAAATCAATTTTCCAAATTGAAAATCCATAAACAAGCAAGACCACAAACCTACAACCCACAACCCGTGATGGCGAATGAATAGAAGAAAAGGATGTCTTTTCAATGGCAGTCCAGTATTACACTTTTCCTTATTGATCGAGGAAGGCCAAGTTGGCCCCGCACATCAGACCAGACTTTGCCTTTTGCAGAGCATACCAGAGTTTGAGCTTTAGAGATTGAAAGAAACTCATAAAGTAAATACAGCAGTGCTTTAGTTTGGATGTGAGTGCATCTGGCAGATAGCGTCAGTGAAAGATATTTATCATCTTTATTGATCATTTCGAGGGTGACATGGTGGTCGACTGGTTAGCATGTCTGCCTCGCAGTGCGCAGGTCCATGTTTCGAATATGGGCTTCCTGCGTAGAGTCTGTATATTCTCCCCATGCCTGCATGGACTTTTTTCGGGTCTTTCGACGTCCTCCCACATTCCAAAAACTTGCATGGCAGGCTGATTGAACACTCTAAATTGTCACTAGGTGTGACTGTGAGCATGGATGTTTGCTCGTCTGTGTGTGCCCTGCGATTGGCTGGCAACCAGTTCAGGGTGTACCCCATCTATGGCCCAAAACGGCTGGGATAGGCTTCAGCACACCTGCAACTCTCGTGAAGATAAGTGGTTGGATATTGGATGGATGGATGGATGGATGGATAATCTATTCAACAGATGTTTGGAATTCTGTTGTTCTGTTATAATTCCATGTACCGGTATTAGTTCCCATGAATACTTGGTGCCAAAGTAGCACCAGCATAAGAAAATATATTAGAAATTCAGGAGCCATTTAAGTGTGCGTGTGAGCTTGTACAAACTGCAAGGTCGCTCGCATGGAGACAATCCCAAGGTCTTAAGGGCACAGTGGGCCACTTACATTGAGGAAATGGACGTGTGTGCACTCATGTGCGTGATTTGCTATTAGGGTCAGCACTCTATTTGACACAGCGCCACCCCTTGACCGTTACGGAGACACAAGATTCCAACAGGAAGCACCATCACAAATAAAGGCATATTGGTACAAAGTGTGTCACTGTTGAAGAAAGAAGTGGGAAAAAAACACTTTTTTTCCAATGAAAAGAAGTTTAAATATGTTTAAAGCCTATTTAAAGCATGTATAATAGGTAAAAATCTATTTTTTTAACATCCTCTTTCACGTGGTCTTTATATGGTATTTTCATGTCTTGCATTTTGGTCTGGAATACATCCCTCGCCCTAAACTCTTTACTTGAAAAAAAGCAATTACTTTAGTTACATTCTCTTTGATTATCTTTTTATACAATGCAGCACTATTTTTCTTTATCAAAATACAAAACAAATTGTGGTGCATTTGGGAAGACAGTTTGATTTCCAATGCATTTCAAAGGGAAAAAAATGTATTTCATTTCTGAGTAAATTTACTTCCAATAATGGTCATGCAAGAAACTCAATTGTCTGCTCAATTCTATTTTTGCTTGCCTACATAAATCAAGCTCATCTCCTATGTGGCGCATTCAGGTAACCATTTCACAATTCTGATTGCATCCAAGATCCCTGAAAAGCAATAAGAAGTCTATTTGTGTGCCTCCCACATAAAAGCAAGGGGAACACAAGGAGGCAAGTGCACGTGTAGTTGCTTTTATGTCCGTTAATGCAACGTAATTGCGTGTAGCTTTTCATGTGACGTCCAAACACAAATGTCCCTGGGGCCAATTAGGCTGATTTTGAATCCATATTCTATTGATTAGTGGACACACTTAGCGCAAACATAGGCTGGAGCAACCTTTGTCCCAAACCCTTTCACTAACCCAATAATGTTAATTACAGCTGGAATTAGCCAGCAGCCCCCTACACTCCAACTACCACCCTACCCCCCTGCTCGCTCACCACAGCCATGACCTCATTACCACCACACAAAGACACACACGATCATCCTTCGCACACACAAGCGATAAACAGTGGTAAACACATTGGACACTGTGCAATGTTTTACTCATCATATTAACCGAGTCGAAAGAGCCACATTTTCTTTGAAAAATGCAAAAATGGTTGTAATATGAATGCCAGGCCAGTTGACGGTGCTGTGACGTTCTTAAGGCAATACAAAAAATATTTGTCAGATATTTTTAAGCAGCATTTATTTTGTTGTGGTGGGGTAGACGGGCTATACAGAATGCTGACACTTCCAGATTCAAAATTACACGTCTTCGATTTAGCACCACAATGTGAGGTGTTATGGTAATATTAGAAGATGGGGAAGACGAGGCTGAGAAGGTCCCCTAACACCTACAGTATTTTTGTGTGTGTTTTGTTCACACAAAATAGCGAGACTATATGTCTGTGAGTACTGTCGTATGCCTTGTTTAGATGGGTTGTTGCTCTGTGAGTGTTGAAGGAGTTGTTCGAAGGTTTATAATAACAGTTAGCATGCTAATGTCCATTAGGTTTACAGCTCAGTCTTCCAGACAGGATTTCATATTTTGTGTATTCTCTTTCCCTCCCTTTTTATTTAGGAATCTGTTTTCATTAATTTGTTCTCATTATTAAAAAAAAAAATCCTTGTCTCACCCCCCCTCGGGTGGTGTCCGTCCCTCATTCAACTCGGGTCCTCTACCAGAGGCCAGGAAGCTTGAGGGTTCTGCGCAGTATCCTTGCTGTTCCCAGCACTGCACATTTCTGGACTGAGATGTCCAATGTTGTTCCCAGGATCTGTTGCAACCACTCATCTAGTTTGGGGGTCACTGCCCCGAGTGCTCCGACCACCACAGGCACGACTGTCACCTTTACCTTCCAGGCTCTCTCCAGCTGCTCTCTGAGGCCTTGGTATTTGTCGAGTTTCTTGTGTTCCTTCTTCCTGATGTTTCGATCACTTGGGACCGCTACATCCACCACAACGGCTTTCCTCTGTCCTTTATCTATGATCACGATATCTGGTTGGTTCGCCAATACCATCTTGTCAGTCTGGATCTGGAAGTCCCACAGGATCTTCGCTCTGTTATTCTCCACCACCTTTGGAGGTGTTTCCCATTTTGACCTTGGGGTGTCCAGTCCATACTCCGCACAGATGTTTTGGTAGACTATGCCAGCCACCTGGTTATGGCGTCCCATGTCGGCTTTCCCTGCCAGCATCTTACACCCTGCAGATATGTGTTGTGTTGGATCGTCTCAGGTGCCTCTTTGCACAACCTACACCTTGGGTCTTGTCTGGTGTGGTATATCTGGGCCTCGATGGCTCTGGTGCTCAAGGCCTGCTCCTGAGCAGCCAGGATGAGTGCCTCTGTGCTGTCCTTCAGGCCAGCCCTCTCTAGCCACTGATAGGACTTCTTGAGATCGGCCACTTCAGTTATGGTCCGGTGGTACATCCCGTGTAGGGGCTTGTCCTCCCTTGATGGTCCCTCTTCCAGCGCCTCATCTTGTGTTCCCCATTGTCTGAGACATTCTCTGAGTACGTCATCCGTTGGAGCCTTCTCCTTGATGTATTCATGGCGCTTGGATGTTTCACCCTGGACAGTGGCTCTCACACTCACTAGTCCCCGGCCTCCTTCCTTTCGGCTTGCGTACAGTCTCAGAGTGCTGGATTTGGGATGGAACCCTCCATGCATGGTTAGGAGCTTTCGGGTCTTTGCGTCTGTGGTCTGAATGTCTTCCTTTGGCCACCTTATTATTCCTGCAGGGTATCTGATCACTGGCAGGGCATAGTTGTTTATTGCCCGGGTCTAATTCTTGCCATTGAGCTGGCTTCTATCTATCTATCTATCTATCTATCTATCTATCTATCTATCTATCTATCTATCTATCTATCTATCTATCTATCTATCTATCTATCTATCTATCTATCTATCTATCTATCTATCTATCTATCTATCTATCTATCTATCTATCTATCTATCTATCTATCTATCTATCTATCTATATATTGCGCGTCGTCCCGCACGCGGTCTGTCCTTCCGTCTTTCCCTTTTCAAAACGTACCTACTTCACCGCGCCGCTGCGCGCCGCCACTGCGCGCCGCCACTGCGCGCCGCCACTGCGCCGCTCAGGCAGTGGCTCACTACGATCGCGCGGGCATCTTAGCGAAAAAATGTTGTCTACCCACAAGCATTGCAATGAAATTGTTAGTTATTTAGTACAGCTAAACATCTCTTTATTTTCGCGATAAGCAATGAAGATGAACAAAAAGTTGAACCAAGCAACAACACTTTTGTGGGCCGAAGGCCCACCTTACCAGCCTTCCGCAGGAACTAGCTGATGAGCCGCCCAGAGGGCGGCGAACCAGCTAGTATGTGTATATATATATATATATATATATATATATATATAGTGGTATATAGTGGTTGCAACAGATCCCGGGAACAACATCGGACATCTCAGTCCAGAAATGTGCAGTGCTGGAAACAGCAAGGATACTGCGCAGAACCCTCAAGCTTCCTGGCCTCTGGTAGAGGACCCGAGCTGTATGAGGGACAGACACCACCCAAGTGGTGAGACGAGGATTTTTTAAAAAATATATATATTATATAAAGCATGCCAATTTTTGTTTTATATCTACTTTCATGTCTGTAAAAACATATTTAAACCTGTGCTTTTAAAAGTGCTGTATTAATAAAGGTATTGTAGCATTGCTGGGAGACTGGATGCGCTCCCAGCATGCTTTGCAGTACTAAGAATGTAAATATTGTTTAAAAGCATGTTTTTTTATAAATTTTTTCTTCTGTCGTTGTTTGAGTTGTTTCATTATTAGCAAGCATTTTATTCAGTTTGCTGTAATAAGTTTGGCTTCAATGTGACACTGTGATTGTGCATGACATGTTGACTAATCACTTGCCAACACTTGTGCGGGGTGTGAATAAGACGTAAGCTTGTTTTTCTGCTTCCAAAAATATAAGTGCCATTGTCCTCACTCCCTTGTTATTATTCATGTTATAATTATTATCAATTGCTGTGACATCTTTGTTAAATTCCGTTCGCCCATTTCTGATGGTTTGCTTGCGAGCAGAATTTTATTTTGCATTTGCTAATTTTCTTAGTTTCAGCTTTGCAGTGACAACATCTTGAAGTTAGCATGTAAGAACTGAGCAAGCAAGAGAGCAAAGCGTGAAAAGTGTGTTTTGTGTTTTGTTGTGTTAAACTATTGTGATTAAATATACAGTATATATACAGTATATACATATACTGCCATATAAAATGTAACTGTAATTGCCTGGAAGTAAATTCTGTCAATTCACGACAAGCTAAATTAAAAAAAAAAAAAGGACCGTTTGCGCGAAAATATAGAAGGGAAAAATGTTTTGCTCAATAATTAGTTGGATTTTGTACAAAAAACTTTAAAAAGTGGCATATTTTGAAAAGTTGTCTTTTTATGAACAAATGAATTTATGAGAAACTGTCGAACCACTACAACGATGATTTTGGGCTACTAGCACCCCGAAAAAAGTCAAACTTTTTTTTGCTCAACTATTTAGTAGCATTTTGTGTGAAAAGTCAAGTCAAGTCAAGTCAACAGTATTTATAGAGCACTTTCAAACAGCCATCGCTGCATACAAAGTGCTGTACATGGAGCGATTTAACATATACAATAAACAGTAAGACGAATCAGTAATAAGTAATAAGGCGGTAGAAAGCACCAAGCAGTAAAATCAAGAGCAAATCTAAGTCATGCTGAGTCAAACGCCAAAGAATACAAGTGAGTTTTGAGGAGGGCTTTAAAGATGGGCAGCGAGGAGGCTTGCCGAATGTTCAGTGGGAGGTCATTCCAGAGAGATGGACCAGCAACAGAAAAGGCTCGATCCCCTCTGAGCCTCAGTTTAGTTCTTGGTACGTCTAGCAAAGACTGGTCCACAGACCTGAGGCGCCGGGCAGGGGTGTAGGGGCGTATGAGCTCAGAGAGGTAAGGTGGCGCGAGATTATTCAGAGATTTGAAAACAAAGAGGAGGATCTTAAAAATAATTCTAAAATGAATGGGGAGCCAGTGAAGGGATGCCAAAGTAGGAGTTATATGCTCCCTCTTACGAGTACCAGTCAAGAGGCGAGCAGCGGCATTCTGGACCAGCTGAAGGCGCTTGATGGAGGACTGGCTGACTCCAAAGTACAGGGCGTTGCAGTAATCGAGCCGGGATGTGACAAAGGCATGAATTACTGTCTCAAAGTGTTCATGTGAGAGGAAAGGTTTTATTTTGGCCAGCTGTCTAAGGTGAAAGAAGCTGGATTTAACAACGGCACCAATTTGCCGATCGAGTTTGAAATCACTGTCCAGTTTAAGTCCCAAGTTTGAGACCGTTGATTTCAGATAAGGAGATAGGGGGCCCAAGTCTACAGGATGGAATGTACAAGGTCCACTGGGGCCAAACAATATCACCTCTGTCTTCTTTTCGTTGAACTTCAAGAAATTTTGTGCCATCCAGGTTTTGATCTTCCATGTCAGTCGTTGATGTCAGTCGTAAAGCAAAATAATTTGGAAATTTACCAGGCTATGTAAATGAGTGGAATCAGCATACTTTTTTTTACACAAGTATCTGCACAGTACAGAGTGTGACTAATTTCACATACATGCTAAAAGAAAAGTCACAAAAAGAGCCATTGGAGAGAAATAGACTGTCAACTTGCAGCTGAACATCCTGTCATGTGTACGCATGCAAATATACGCACAGCATTTACAACCAGAGGGGCCAATAGTGCAGACACTCCATGTAGATAGCTGGCAAATGTACTTCCGTATAGTAACTGTACTTGGTTACCCTGAGTACAAGTTTGAGTGAAGAAAGAGTAGGAATGAGGGGGGAAAAAAGATCCTGATGAGGCTCTGCTGAGGTTGAGAAGATAAGAGTCTCGATGCACTCTCTCTCTTCCTCGCCATCCCGCCTTCGTCTTTCCCCCATTCCTCCTCTCCTCCTCCCCCATCTCTTCCTTCGGTCTCATCTATCTCGGCACGCCGGGAGCTCATTTCACTAAAGCCAACCACAACACGCTGCTTGCTTTTTCTTTTCTTTTGCTCGCCACAATCTTGCTGCCATATTCCCATGACAGTCCACCACCACATAAACACACTCACACACACACAGACCATATACACGTGCACATAAACACACATACATGCACATTTTGTAGTAACATGTGCATGTGTGCATAATTCAAACAAGCAGACACTCACCGTCCTGCTCACTCTTCCGCCTGTTCGTCGTCTGTGCTCCTCTGTGACTCTGCCTCCCCCGCCCCCCCTTCCCCCCTCTAGCCTTGCAGCTGCCGTGTGGCCACGTGACCTCCTCTCAACCCACTCCTCCTCATCCTCCCCATCCACTAGCACCCCCTCCTCCTTTCCCTCGCACTCCATCTATTACCCTCCTCAAAATCCCACACCTAGCACCCACCATACTTGTCGTCTCTGTCACTCGTTACAGCTTCCCAGTTTTCTCTCTCAAAGTGTGCTCTCGTCATTCTTCCTTCGTTTAGGCGTTAGCACATGTGCATGCGTGTGTGTGTGTGTGTGTGTGTGTGTGTGTGAGGGGCAGTGGGGGTAGCTCCCGACAGTGACCCTTGACCCCCTCACCTCTAACCTTTGCCCCCATAGCCAGCATAAAGTTCGAGGGGGACAAACAAAACAAAAACACCAGGCACCGCACCCTACAGGAATGTTTATGTTTTAAAGGGGATATATATATACTGAACGCTTTTTAAATTGCGGCAGCACAGTAGAGATTTGTGGTTAGCACATCCGCCTCGCAGTTTTACGGTTTTGGGTGTCAGTTTGGACGTTCTCCCACATTTCAACACCATGCATAGGTTAATGACAAATTAAATTTATTTTATTTTTATTGACAGCGCACACATACCCTCAGTGTAAGAACTGCCGCGTCTTGATTTTCGTGCTGGGGCAAGTCTCGTTTACCATGGTTGGAAATCTGGCAGACCGCTCCATGCTGGGCATTTCGGTGGACTGAAGGTGTTTTTCTTTACACTCAACCTGACAATTTGGTGACTGAAAGTGGACTACACTTAAGACCAGCTCGAAGAAGGCCTAAGATCTGGCGCGGATGGTGTGGTGCGTTGTTGAATGAAAGGCGGACAGATTCCACCCTCTGCTGATATGTGTGATGGATGTCATTGCAGTTCATTCAGAAATATGACAACAGCATGCACTGAACCATCTTAATCATTGTAGAAATCAATTAATTAAACACACCAATATTATTTTTGTCTTTAATGTATTTTTCAAAACACAGCCCTGGGCCCCAGTACTGCAATGCGGGCCATCATGTCTAAGACTGTGTGCACCTCTCCTGTGCTGAATTTAAAGGGAATTAGAGGAGCTGTTTCCTTTGGACGGGAAGCAATCATCCGTGTTCACTCCCACAACGGCGCAAACAGCCATTTCTAACTGCGCCTGTCTACGAAGCTACCAAATGAAAGAAACTTCACCCATGTACACAGTTTGACCGTACTTTGTGATGCACGAAAATAGGGTCCACTGACTCAAAACTCTCCAGAAGGTTGAAATGGGTATCTATAGGTGCCATGCAATCGGCTGGCCACCAGTCCAGGGTTGGATGGATAGATGGATGGAGAAAGGGAAAGATGATTGCACCGATCCATGGATGGGGGGATAAATAGATAGATGAATGATGTGTTAAAATGTACCGTAGATCCCCAAAAACAACATAAGCTAATAAAATCCTTTGCCTCTATGTCATAATTACAATCAGTTTTTCTCCATGCACACACACACACACACACACACACACACACACACACACACACACACACACACACACACTCTGGCTGCTCTTAATGAGCTGACGCAGTAGGTTATGCACCCGCCACTGTCCTCATAGAGAGGCAGTCAGGTGAGTGTGTGCATGTGTGTGTGTTTGTGTGTGACTTTTGGAAGAAGGAGGGAGGGAATGAGGACAGGAGGCCTGGACACGTCCTGTAGTATGACATCATGCTGAGGTTTGCTATTGTTCACTTACAGTGTATGTTTTGTGTAAGCATCTTTGTGTGTGCGTGCGTGCGTGCGTGCGTGTGTGTGTGTGTGCGTTGCTCGACAGTTTAATTCACTCTGTTTATGACCTCCACCTTGCGTGAAAATGTGAGGACAAGAGCTGTTGTTGTGCTCGTCATTTACTACTTGGCTAGTTCTCAGGAGTATGCACTCAAAAACAACAGAGGAATTCAATCCAACTTTGTTGTGGCTCGCGTCACTTGTATTTCAAAACACCTCTGTATTTGGAGGCTGAAGGCAAACAGTTATGCAGATAGCAAGTTAATAACTTAAAACCTATAAATGATGTCATTAATCAGTCAACATCGACTCGTCTCTCATCACCTTAACATCAGCCTAAAAAATGTTCAACTTCAAGTGCCGGCATGTGTTACCATCCACTTACACAAATGCTGTGCTGGGCAATATTTTCCAAATCTATTCTTATTCGCTGGTACACATGCGCTCCACTTTGTTATTTGCTGCTCTGGCAGCTAACGTTAATAGCAGTTACAATAGCTGGCAGACATCCATGGATTCTATACACACACACACGCACGCACGCGCACAGAACACACACACACACACGCATACACATTGAGTGCAAATGAGAGGAAAAGTAGCCAAATGTTTTACAGCCCCTTAAAGTTGTCTATAATAGCAGTCGCAGTGGCGTCAGCCCAGCATTCAGGGCTTCTCACGGGGCTGCTAAATGGCTTTACTAGCTTCGCTCGCACAGCAGCACTTAACACTTCCTCACCGTCCATAAACAACACACACACACACACACACACAGACACTCATTCTCCTCTGCCACACACAAACAGGCCCGTAAGTGCACATAAATGTCAGAAGAAAAAAAAAGAAAAAGATGTGCAGCAAGACATCCACGAGGAAAGGTGATCTTCCTTTACAACACACACTCACAAATCAGCTGACTCAGTTGACTTTATACACACTGCACTCTGCAAAATATATGCATGCGACCCCGGGGGACCAAACAGCCAGCACGCATTTGTGCTGCTGGGGTAAATGGAGCAGAAAAAGCACAGAGTGTAAGAAGCAACACCTCCAGCTCAGGGATAGACAATTAGGACTCCGAAGCAGTGAGTCGTGGACATGTGGATGCAATGATTGTGTTTGATACACAACACTAAGCTTCAAGTGGCTCTATTTTCATTCAAATCAAGTGCGTTATCACAACTGCAAATATTTGGAAAATGATGCTGGTGAGACCTCTGGTAGCAATGCCCGGAATGGCCCCTCTAGTGGCTGTGAGCAGTGCTGGGATGATGTTTGAGAGCTGATTGGACACTCATCTGCTCGTCATATTCGCTCACTGATGACAACCGAGCACTTGGGAAACTTGGTTAAACACAATTATCCTTGGCCCAAGTACCACTTCAAAAAATGCACTGCTCTCCAAGTATCATTGCTAACATTAAATATAGCAGAGTAGGCCTAAGTATTCATCAAAAACCAGACAAAGCTATAACCTCTAAAGTACATTTAATTTAAGATTATTGGATTGTGTCCCTGTAAAGGGACTAAAAGCATTTTTTATACAAGCCTCTACTTAAAATATTTTTTCCCATTTTAATTTCGTGCCTCATCTAGCAATTGGCCACATCATTACAATTTGCGTATGTTTGAAGGGAGGGGGGAGGGGTTGTCAGGCAGACTCAGTATCTCCTCCTCTTCATCCTGTGGCCCCGGACTGCCTCACACGGCAGGTGTCCACAGCACGCTGGCTTGACCTCGACTGTCTGAACAAACACGAAGGCACCTAAGACACACAAAATAGCAGATGCACGCAAGCAGGTGCTCGGGGAGGAAAAGCGTGGGGCGTCGGCCAAGGTGTGTGCTCCGTGAAGCACAACATAAACTAGTAGAGTTGATTGCTTGAATGGGTTTTCTGCACATACTCCTGAAAAAACATTCCAGAAAAAAAGCATGCATTTGTTCATTCCACAAGAGGTACTTGTACGTCTTTTTAAAATTGGGCCCCGCCTACCAAGGACGTACTTGTATGTCTAAGTCTTTTTTTTTTTTGCGTCATAAAGAGGAGGGTCTGATGCAATCTGTGAAATAGAATAAGCCATTTGCATTGTAAATCATGTAAAAAGTGACCAGTAGGTGGCAGTGGTGCCTCATGTGATTAAAATGCATGCTTTTACAAAAAGCTCTTTTTCTCCGTTTTTTGCCTACGAATTGCCATTTCCATGAAACTTAGCCATTTTGTAATGCCGATTGCTGAAGAATGCAAACTTTATTTTGGTAGGCTCCATGTTTCTATGGCATTAGAACCAAATATTCTGTGGGCCTTGCAAGATCAGTCAAAATCCAGTAAAACACTGGAATTGAGGGGGTTGCTCCAGTGAAAATGGCTGGGATTGAATGAGTTAATTGAAGACTGTAAATGTGAGTGCGAATGCTTGTTCATACAGTATATGCGCCTTGCCATTTACTGCCAAGCAGTCCAGAGTGTACTCCGTCTCTTGCCGAAAGTTAGCCAGGATACGCTTCAGATCACATGACCATAGTGAAGAAATATTTTAAAAGATGTTAAATGTTTTCTATGGCTTCCAAGTGTTTGTCTTTCAAATATTGACTGAAAATGCAATCTCTGTAAAAACTGCTGAAGCAATCAAGAACAAGAAAAAAAAGGACAATGTATTTGAGTTTGTCAAGAGGAAAGAGTTTTGTTGGTGCAAAAAGAAAAAAAAACGTATACAATTTTTATAAAATGCTCAAATGGCAAAATCGTGCTACTGCACAGTGTAAACATTCAAATGAGCAGGATTACAATCGAAAAATATTGCCACTGTGTGGTTGACAGACAGTGATGTCATTTGTTCAGGATTCTGATGGCATGTGGGTAGAAGCTGTTTCTGGCTTTGGCATCTGCCAGATGGGAGAAGTCTGAAAAGTGTGTGTTGTGGATGTGTGTTCTCTCAGAAAATGTGCTGCACCCTCTTTGTGGGATGGCTGTCATATACTTGTATAAGTGGTGTGGTGGTGTGGAGGCTACCCCGCTGATGTGTTGTGAAGCTTCAGTGACATGCTGGGGAATCTTAACGTCCTGTATGGCCCAGTAACCATGATGCTCGCCATTGTGCATCTGGAGAAGGTTTTGAAGGGGGGGATTACCAAGAAGCTCAGTCCCTAGTCATCGCTCATGTGGATACTGACGAGTTTAAAGGTTCTCACCTCTCTACCTGAGACCCACAAATGACAAGTTGCTCTTTGCTCAGCCTTGGGTTGATAATGATCTTTGAGGTGTTTAAAGAGATGTTAATGTTGTATTTCCAGGACCCCAGTTGAACCACCTGATTCCTGTAAGCTGGCTCGTCTCCACTGCTGGTATCAGGCCAAAACTTCCCATGTCAATTTGGTGAAATGTAGTGTTTGTTTTAGTTGCTTCTATTGGTCAGTTTCCATGTGTGTGTTATTTTTACAAATGACTGACCAATCTAAAGTGTGTGGCTTGCTCTTTTTGATGATACAAAGTTAAGGTTTTTAGAGGTATAAATAAGCTGCCAAAAATGCCAACGATACATGTGAGATGATGCTGCAAACTACAGCCACAATTCCAAATTTATTGATAATAAACACCTCTCCACCTGAGCTGACCCAAGAATTACGAATTCTGCCCAGCAACAAGTTGTCACCAAACTTGTTTTCCTGGTATGTCAATTAAAACAAACTGCCTCTCGATGCATGAATGACTAGCAAATACACACGGCTACTACACCCAAAAGAGGGTATGAAGGATGTGCGTGCATGTGCGTGCATTTGTGTGCGTATGTGTGTGTGTGTGCGGGGGGGAGGGGGGGGGGTGTTAGCAAGTGGACTACTTTAGTATATCAATATGAGAAGAGGATCATTAAAGAGATTGGAGGTTGACTTGGTAACCCCTGCAGAGCAGCTGGTCCATGGCAGGTCAGATGGTGCATAGGGGTGCACACGTTTGTGTGTGTGTGTGTGTGTGTGTGTGCGCGCGCATGTGCGCACACATGTGCATGTGTGCATGTATGCGTGTGTATGTGTGTCAAACTCCACCTGCAGGCTGTGTACACACACACACACACACACACACACACACACGCACACACACAATAGCCAAGTGATCCGCTAGGCTGCCGCTAATGCACCCGGTGGCATCTGTCTCATTGACGCCAACAATACAGTCACTGTTAAAGGTCTCCCTTGAGTCCCGTGGGTGTTGCGGGATGACACCCTGCATCACAGCCATGGGGTACAGACTACATGACCTCAAGCCCAAACTAATTCTAAACTTATCCCCACATGGCTGGGAGCAGATCATTTATGCAGTTATGTGCCGGGAGGGAAACGCTTTTCGCCTGGATAAACTGAGGAGGAGGGTGGACGAGCAGTTTTAGTGGCTGCTATCACTGCCCCACTCCACTGACAGACACATCATCTTCTATCGATCTTGCTAGCTAGCTAGCTGGCTATCTATCAATTTTCCTAGATGGCTATCCATCTATCTACATAGCTAGCTAACTATCCTCACACCAAGTAATGCTAACCTTACTGTAAATCGCTTGAGTCCCATTTGCATCTATTAAATCGGGTTTGCCACAGACGGGAGCATTTGTTTGCTCAGCAACAGGTTGAACGGGAAAGAGATTGTCCAGCGGAAGCTGCCTAACGTGCTAAGAAACACCTGACCGCCAGTCAGTTGTGAACACGCTCCAACTGGACGTGCTGCTTTTTGGCAATAAAGGCGACACAACGTGGCTTTCATTCGGCTCAAAAGCGTTTTGCTGCATTTGTAGGAACAGACAAATATATCAAATATAATCAACCAGACCATTCCAACCCTTTTTGAATGCAATTCTTCCCACTAACATATTTTCGGCATGTGTGACAAACTGAATCAAAGTGACTTCCGGTTTCTGTACTTGCACTTCTGTGAAAGAGAATAGATCTTCACTGAATACCCTCATACTCACACTCACAAATCACACTTTGCTGAGTTACACACACTGCATCATTTCCATAGCAAATACATATGAAAATCAAATGAAACAGAAATGTGCAACACTGATGAATAAGTCATGCAATAGACATCAAGTCAACACAGACAACTGAATGCTGTGCATCCGCTGCAAGAAAAAAAAAGTCAAAACCCAAATTAGGTATTGTAAATCAAGAAAAAATATGCTTGGTTTTCTGTCTGCCAAGATATTTCTTTTTACCAGGCAGCCTGTGAGTCACAGATTTCTTTCTTTTTTTTGCCACAAAAATCTTGTTATTTAGATTTCATTACCGGTTAGGAGTCAGTTTAGACTAAAATAAGACATTGGTCGGTAGACTTGAGGTTAGCTAGTACATTTTCCTGTTCTCTTGGGAGATCATTTTGTAATTTGTTTGTAATATATTCCTTATTTTGTGACATTTTCTTGTTTTTGTTTTTAAATCCCAAAGCAGACATCATTGAGAAGCCTCAGATTGGACAGCATTTTCATGAAAATAAAATAAAAAGTATGAAACAGAGAGCTTGCTGCCTAAAAGATCCATTTACATTGCCATAAACAGAAAGCACATGTGTAATACCGTTAAAGCAAACAGCAGTTAAGTTGTTCAAAACGAGAAGTGTAGCCCTGATAAATATCCATTGCAATCGCCATCAAGTCAACACAGACAACTCAAAGCTGTGTGTACACATCATTGCGAGCCTAATTGGACAAGCAGCATTTAGGCATTAAAAAAATAAAAATAAAAAAAGAATGCATGAGACAGATAACTTACCGCCTAAAAGAAAATAAGGAAGAAAAAGCAGTCCTCGGCTTTAGCCCATCTCGTTCGTAACTGTGACAAAACACAGCGGCTGCGTGGATGTGGGAAGGACAAGAGGGAGACAAGGAAGAAGGAGGGAGGAGGGAGGCTTGGAAGGGGAGGGAGGATGGATGGGGTGGGTGGGGAAACTAGCACCTGCTCCACTGATGCTCCCTGGGGGGGAACGAGGGATGGAGAGGAGGGAAGAGGTGAATCCCCGTAAACCAACCATCCCTCCCCCCAAGCCTTTCCACATGCATGCACAAACCGTGCTGATAGCTCACACAGGCCTAAAGGGCACTGAAGACGTGATGCTCATGTCATCATGTCAACATATCTGCTAGTTGAACTCATACTCCTCTTTTGGTGCTCACCAATACTTTCTTTTCATGGGTTTTTACTTTATACGCATGCAGGCAAGTTCAGGCTAGTTTAAAGTTGACATTATGCCACAAAAAGCTGAGCAGCACTGAGCTATGCCAACAGAGACACAATTTAATTCAAATGTATTTGGTTTATCACGAAAAATTGCATCCAAATGTGTTTTGGTTACACTGGTTGTATTAAAGCAAGTTTAAAATAGCTCGTGGGACCTTTCTGTTACAGGTGTCAGCTAATGCACGCAGATATACTTTCTTCTTCTCGTCTCCTGGGAGCGGAGCTGTGGCGTCGAGTCATTGAAAGGCAAGTCTGCATCGCTGTTGGCTGCCGCGATTCATATACACTACATTATCGTTTATCGCGGATTCGGTGCATCGCGGATTTTTTCAAATATATTCATAAAAAAAGAAAAATATTTTTTTTTCTTCATATACATGGAGTACAGTACTGTATATGTTGCTCTATGTGACTCGCTGTAGTTTTACAGCTTCTCACGGACTGTTTGCGGACTTTTTGGTGCCTTAAAAAAAAACAAAAAAATGTTTGTTTGTTTTTTTACCTCTATAGGTTCATTGTTCGCTACTTCGTGGATTGTCATTTATCGCGGGTGGTTTTGGTCCCCATTAACCGTGATGAACGAGGGATTACTGTATATGGCACATGGATACATCTTCAAAAATAAATACACAATCTCGTTGAAAACTACTACATGAACGTGCCGATTATCAGAAGCTAGCACTAATCAGGGCATATAGCAAAACTAGATGCCGCTCTGTTTATCTTTTGCCTTTGATATGATATCAGATGGAGGGCGGCCCAGTAGTCCAGTGGTTAGCACGTCGGCTTCACAGTGCAGAGGTAGCGGGTTCGATTCCAGCTCCGGCCTCCCTGTGTGGAGTGCATGTTCTCCGGCGTGGGTTTTCTCCGGGTTTTCTCCGGGTGCTCCGGTTTCCTCCCACATTCCAAAAATATGCGTGGCAGGCTGATTGAACACTCTAAATTGTCCCTAGGTGTGAGTGTGAGTGCGAATGGTTGTTCGTTTATGTGTGGCCTGCGATTGGCTGGCAACTGATTCAGGGTGTCCCCCGCCTACTGCCCGAAGACAGCTGGGATAGGCTCCAGCACCCCCCGCAACCGGAGGATCAAGCGGCTCGGAAGATGTATGAATGAATGAATGATATCAGATGGATCACACCTACTGTGAATGATCTGAAATCCAGTGTTTCAGGCACTGTAGCCCGGGTGACATTTTGGACAAATTGAGTGAAAATGGGTCAAAAGACCATCAAACTACTTTGAATGGCAGGAAGCTCCAGCCCCTCATACCTGCCTCACCAGCACACACATTTTTGCAGCTGATTTGCATGGATTTGTACCTGCGACTTTCAACCTTGCACCCCAATACAGCTGCCAGTCGAGCCTTTATGCTTCCCCCTAATTAAGGTACCTACTTAATAACACACACAAAATGCTTGTAGATGAGCACAAGCAGCCTTTCAACAAGCGCTTGAAGGAGGCAACAAAACATACGAACGAGGCTCTTGCAATCCCCCCCAACCCGTGGCTGTTGTGCTCAAACCTACACAGGGGGAAGAGGGGGAGGGGGGGTGGGTATGCGTGTGTGTCTACAGGGACATGTGTAGCCTGACATGATTTATGGTGGGGCTGTGCACAGTGAGACACTCTCTGAGGTGGGTGGTGTCTCACCTCCGTCCTCTGTGACCTATACAGATTCACTGCTGTGTGCATGCGTGCGTGTGTGTGTGCGCGCGCGCGCGCTCTTCGTGTGCGCAAAGAATTAGAGTGGCTGATAGATTGTAAACGTACATGAGAGTATGCGCATTTCCTGCAGGTGCATGGGAGACTGATGGATCATACTCTGTCTATGCGTGTGTTGTTCGGGGGTGGTGGTCATGGGGGGAGGGGGTGGGGGTCAAAGCGTATTGTGCAGTGTATTGTCAGGATGGGTAACACTGCACAGCCCCCCCCCCCCCCCCCGCCCCCGCACCATCTAAAAGAGGCCAAGCACAGAGGCTATTATGAAGTGTGGCAGTAATCGCTGCAGGATTCTTTACTGCCTCTGGAGACCCGGTCATTAGCCTATTCCTCTCTCATAAAGCCTTCTATCCATCACACACGCAAGCATGCACACATTTGTATGCAAACCGCGCACACACGCACTGGGCGGCGCACACTCCATTCATGTCAGTCGAAGATGCACCCGCAAACTTAAAAAAAAAAAAGTGTTTGCATGAGGCCCTCACACATATACTCATATGCATGCAGCATGCACAGAAGCATACGATCAGTCATGAACCCCAGCGTTTGATTATTCAAATGTATTCCTCCTTTCCCCCAACCAATGAAAATGAGACGCCTGTTTACCGCTCCGGTCAGGTGGGAGATCACAAACAGGGCCGAGTCACAGACGTGGGTGGACCTGTGAGTTTAACCCTGCATTTATGTGCATTCGACAGATTGGCTACTACGGTAGAGACTATGCTTTCAAACAACACATTCCTGGCAGTAGGCGACCTCCAATTTGATGACATTTGATGATTTTTATAGACAAGAGAGCCTTTCTCACCGACCCGTGATATCGCGGTTCATTGTTTGCCCACCGTAAAAGTAATATTCATTCATTCATTCATCTTCCGTACCGCTTGATCCTCACTAGGGTCGCGGGGGGTGCTGGAGCCTATCCCAGCTGTCTCCGGGCAGTAGGCGGGGGACACCCCGAATCGTTTGCCAGCCAATCGCAGGGCACACATAGACAAACAACCATCCACGCTCACACTCACACCTAGGGACAATTTAGAGTGATCAATCAGCCTGCCACGCATGTTTTTTGGAATGTGGGAGGAAACCGGAGCACCCGGAGAAAACCCACGCAGGCCCGGGGAGAACATGCAAACTCCACACAGGGAGGCCGGAGCTGGAATCGAACCCGGTACCTCTGCACTGTGAAGCCGACGTGCTAACCACTGGACTACCGGGCCGCTAAAAGTAATATAATAATAGTTATTATTCCCATAAAGGGGAGAGAATATATGCCTGTTAGTAGTGCTGTTGTTGTAGCTGTTGCAGGTGTTTAAAGGTTTAGAAGTTACCGAAACATGTTTTAACGTCAGTCACCTCATCTGCAGTGTTTATTATGTTAGCAAGGATAATGTTGAAATCATCATTCATTGGGTCTTTTGTAAGTCAAGGTACCACTATACCAGTTACGTCCGTCATGTGCTGCCACAGCATACACAGCACACACACGCCCAAGAACAACACAAGCTAACAAAATCTCTTGCCTCTCTGTCATAATTACAATCAGTATTTCTCCATGCACGCTCGCACACACACACACATGCGCGCACGCACACACACACACACACACACACACACACACACACACACACACACACAGCGCTATAACGATAAGCAGTAATCCTGTTTATTAGCACCACCCCTCTCTGTACTTTCCCTTTTGCATCTTATCTCTTGCTCATTTTCTCCCACTCTTATGATCCCTCCTCTGACACACACACACGCACACGCACACGCACACGTTTTGTCAGTGTACTACTACTACTGTGATGTTTGTTGGCCCGGGGGAGCCTGAGTTGAGGAAGCAGGGTGTGGAGTGTGGATGTGTGCTGCTCTTTTCCCGCCTGGCCTCCCAGCACATCCTGCAGAGAGAATTACCTTCCCTTTGTCTGTGTGAAAGGGCCACTGCCTTTACCATCTGTGCAGCGTGTGTGCGTGTGTGTGTGTGTTTGTGTAAGTGGTTGTATTAATGTGCGTGCGTGTGTGTGTGTGTGTTACGTATCTAGAGCATTGAGGACTACTGTGAACCCGGGTTTAAGTTCCGGACCTACAAACAGTAGGTGAAAATCCTCAATATAGAGTAACCATGTACTGTATAACTGTCACGTCGCGTGCTCGCCAGCAGGAGGCGGGTTCTCCCGCCGCCTGTTCGGCACACCTGCCCGTTATTTCGGGCTGATTACGTGCCTTTATTAGGCGACTCCGGCAGTCATCTCACTGCCGGAGAATTCCTTACCGTGCCATTGCTCGCTATTTGCTATTCTCGTCGTTCGACCATTTCTCGCTGCCCTATTGCCTTACGGCCCCAATCTTCGCGTACTTCATATTGTGATCTAATTGTTATCTCGGTAGTTCCTCGCCCTTTATCGTTTCGCGAGCGTTTTCGGTTATCTTCCTTATTTTTTCCTGGTTCTTATTTGACCAGCGCTTTCTGTTACCGTTTTCCCTGTTCGGGCTCCTTTTGTTATTTATTAAAATCCCTTTGTTCTCACAAGATCTTTTCGTTGTCTGCTTCTCCGGGGATCCACCTCGTTTTTTTCTGTTGTGCACGAGGCGATTTCTCATCGCCCCGGGCTCAACGTGACAGAATTCTCCGGCCACCATGGATCCCGCAGACGCCGAAAAGATCTTGTCCGCTCTTGCTCGGCAAGAGCGGCAAATGAGTCAGCACAGCCAAGCCCTTACGGAACTCAGCGGCGCGGTCTCCATGCTGGCTCATCGGTTCGATGATCTCGAACCTCGCCTTATTCGGGTGGAGGAACGAAGACCACCTTCCGGGCTTCGTCCTACCATCCCGGAGGCTCCCTCCTCGTACCCTACTATGTCGAGGGAGCCCTCGCTTCCACATCCCCCTCGTTACGGGGGTGAGCACGGGCAGTGTGGACACTTTTTACACAACTGCTCGCTCGTTTTTGACCAACAGCCGTCCTCCTATGCCACTGACGCCGCCAAGGTGGCTTATATCATGAGTCTCTTGACAGGTCCGGCGGCATCGTGGGCAATCGCGACCAGCGACGCTAAGCCGAATCTCCGCACCTCCTATCCTGAGTTCGTGGCAGCCTTCCGTCGGGTGTTCCACCATCCCGTGCGGGGCAGAGAGGCGGAGGGGCGGCTGCTCGCCCTGCAGCAGGGAAGGCGTTCGGTCGCTGACTACTCCATCGAGTTCCGGATCCTGGCCGCGCAGAGCGGGTACGACGATCGGGCCCTGTGTGGACTGTTTCGCCGTGGCCTGAACTCATTACTCAAGGACGAGCTGGCGACCCGCGACCACAGCACCGATTTGGAGGAGCTGATCGACCTCGCCCTCCTTATGGACAATCGCCTGAGGGAGCGAGGCCGGGAGCGTGGAGGTGATCGGTATCCGTCCCGCCGCACCACGTACCGTGAGGAACATCGTGGGTTCGGTGATCACTCCCGGGACGAGCCGATGCAGCTGGGCGGCAAGGACGGTGGTGCGGAGGAAGGAAGGCGCCGTCATCGCGACCACGCTACAACAAGCGGCGCCCAACCATCCCCCCGCGCCGCAACCAGCCATCCGGGATCGTCCTTCCACGCTTCTCCCGAGTACTGTGAGTCACGGCCCCGCGCGTCGTCCCCCGAGTCTAGGCGAGTAGACAAGCGACCGGGACACCCCAATAGACTCGAGCTCGAGGCGGAGGTATTCGGCGGTTCTCGGTCAAGACGGGTTCGGGCCCTGGTGGATTCGGGAGCCGATGACTGTTTAATGGACACTAATCTCGCGTCCGAACTGGGGTGCTTTTTAGAGGAGTTGGTTGTGGCGAAGCGGGTGCGTGATCTAGATGGGCGCCTCCTGGCGGTGGTAACGCATCGAACGGAGCCGTTAAAGCTTTCGCTATCCGGTAATCATATGGAGCATCGCCGTTTTTATGTTATGCGGTCCCGGAACGCCCCGATCATCCTCGGTTTACCCTGGCTTCAAACGCATAACCCGGTGATCTCATGGGCGCGCCCCGCTATCGATAGCTGGAGCCCCTATTGTTACCAGCACTGCCTGCAGTCAGCCGTCGGGAGGCACGAACGCGTCACGCCCCCCGAGGAGATCTGCCTTGACGGAGTGCCGGAGTGCTATCGGGACCTTAGGGAGGTCTTTAGCGAGGATCGCGCGCGCTCCTTGCCCCCACACCGCCCCTACGATTGCGCGATAGACCTGCAGGCGGGCGCTCCGTTGCCAACCTCGCGTCTGTATCAGGTATCCCATCCCGAGCGCGAGGCGTTAACGGAGTATATTAACAGCTCGCTCGCTGCAGGTCTCATCAGACCATCACGCTCACCGTTAGGGGCGGGTTTCTTCTTCGTGGGGAAGAAGGATAAGTCCCTACGACCCTGCGTAGACTATCGTGGGTTAAATGAAATTACAATTAAAAATAGATACCCGCTACCCTTGTTGGACTCCGCCTTCGCTCCATTACAAACAGCCACAATATTCTCAAAATTAGACTTACGCAGCGCTTACCACTTGGTTCGCATCCGAGAGGGCGACGAGTGGAAAACCGCGTTTAAGACTCCCCTGGGCCATTTCGAATATCTCGTCATGCCTTTTGGCCTCACAAACGCACCCGCCGTCTTCCAGAACCTCATTAATGACGTGCTCCGGGACATGATCAACATCTTCTGTTTCGTTTATCTTGACGACATTTTAGTTTTTTCTCGTTCTCTGCATGAGCACCGGCAACATGTTCGGCTGGTGCTACAACGTTTGCTCGAGAACCGGCTCTTCGTCAAGGCAGAAAAGTGTGAGTTCCATGTTCCCGTAATCTCCTTCCTGGGGTTCATTATAGAACAGGGCAAGCTACGGGCGGACCCCATTAAGACGCGTGCGGTCACTGAATGGCCGGTCCCGTCCAACCGTAAGGAGCTGCAGCGCTTCTTGGGGTTCGCCAACTTCTATAGGCGTTTCATCCGTGGTTACAGCCAGATGGCGCTTCCCCTAACCCGCCTTACTTCGACCAAGATCCCTTTTAAGTGGGACCCTGCCGCGGATGCGGCGTTCGCTCGTCTTAAGGCGGCGTTCACTAGTCCCCCGGTTCTGCAACATCCTGACCCTGACCGCCCTTTCGTCGTAGAGGTGGACGCCTCGGATTCAGGGGTGGGTGCGGTGCTGTCCCAACGCTCCCCAGTCGACCAGAAGCTGCACCCCTGCGCCTTCTTCTCCCGTCGACTCAGTGCCGCCGAGTCGAACTACGACGTGGGCAACCGGGAACTGTTGGCTGTGGTCACCGCATTACAGGAGTGGCGGCACTGGCTCGAGGGGGCTAAGGAACCGTTTACCGTATACACGGACCATAAGAACCTCGCCTATCTCCGCTCCGCGAAGAGACTTGACGCCCGTCAGGCCCGGTGGGCCCTCTTCCTCACCAGGTTTGACTTCGTTCTCACCTACTCCCCCGGTTCCAAGAACACTAAGCCTGACGCCCTTTCCCGGCTCCACGAACCTGCGGGGAGGGACCGTTCCCCGGAGACCATCCTCCCGACCCAGTGCATAGTGGGGGCCGTCCAGTGGGAGATTGAGCAGCGGATCCTGTCCGCCCTGGTGGGGGTGCAGGTGCCGGCGGGGTGCCCAGCAGGGAAGCTGTTCGTGCCTCCTGCCCTCCGTTCGGAGGTCCTGCAGTGGGGACACGCATCCAAGGTGGCGTGTCATCCCGGGGTGAACCGGACTGTGCAGCTCGTCGCCCAGCGTTTCTGGTGGCCGGAGCTCCGCCGCGACACGACGGAGTTCGTCAAGGCCTGCACCTCCTGCGCCTGCGGCAAGTCGTCGCATCAGCCTCCGGCGGGACTGCTCCAGCCGCTGCCCATTCCTCCTCGCCCGTGGTCTCACATCGCGGTGGACTTCGTCACGGGCCTGCCGCCTTCCCGGGGCCGGACGGTCGTGCTCACGATCGTGGACCGCTTCTCCAAGGCCGCTCACTTTGTGCCCTTGTCCAGGTTGCCGTCGGCGCTGGAGACCGCCAACCTCCTCATCCAGCACGTCTTCCGTCTCCACGGCATTCCGGCGGACATCGTGTCAGATCGGGGGCCCCAGTTTGTGTCCCGCGTCTGGAAGCGGTTCTGCCGGTCCCTCGGAGCTACGGCCAGCCTGACCTCGGGGTACCACCCTCAGTCCAATGGACAGGCTGAGCGCGCCAACCAGGATCTGGGGGCAGCCCTCCGCTGTGTTTGTCTCCACCGTCCGGCATCCTGGGCTGACCACCTGCCCTGGGTGGAATATGCCCACAACACTCTCGTTTCCTCCGCTACAGGCAGATCGCCGTTCATGACGGCCTACGGTTACCAGCCACCGCTGTTCCCGTCCCAGGAGGGGCAGGTGGAGGTCCCCTCCGTGCAGCACCACCTTAAGCGGGCCCATCACGTGTGGAGGGAGGCCCGGGCTGCGTTGTCCCGCACTGCGTCCCGGAACCGGCGGATCGCTGATCGTCGTCGGCGCCCGGCGCCCTCATATGCGGTGGGAGAAAAGGTGTGGCTGGCTGCGAGGGATCTTCGCCTGGCCGGCTCGTCCGCCAAACTGGGGCCCCGGTTCGCTGGCCCGTTCGAGGTCGAGGCCGTCATCAGCCCCGTCGCGGTCAGGCTCCGGCTGCCGGCCTCCATGAAGGTCCACCCCGTGTTCCACGTCTCCCTGCTCAAGCCTGTGTCTTCCAGCGCCTTGGCGCCCCCTCCCGCTCCGCCGCCGCCCCCGCGGGTGGTCGACGGGGACCCGGTGTACACGGTTCGTGCCATCCTGGACTCTCGGCGCAGGGGCAAGGGCTTCCAGTACCTGGTCGATTGGGAGGGCTACGGGCCGGAGGAGCGGCAATGGGTGCCTCGCTCCTGGATCCTTGACCCGTCCCTTCTGCGCGACTTCCACACTGCTCATCCGTCCAAACCGGGTAGTCCGCCAGGAGGCGTCCATTGAGGGGGGGGGTACTGTCACGTCGCGTGCTCGCCAGCAGGAGGCGGGTTCTCCCGCCGCCTGTTCGGCACACCTGCCCGTTATTTCGGGCTGATTACGTGCCTTTATTAGGCGACTCCGGCAGTCATCTCACTGCCGGAGAATTCCTTACCGTGCCATTGCTCGCTATTTGCTATTCTCGTCGTTCGACCATTTCTCGCTGCCCTATTGCCTTACGGCCCCAATCTTCGCGTACTTCATATTGTGATCTAATTGTTATCTCGGTAGTTCCTCGCCCTTTATCGTTTCGCGAGCGTTTTCGGTTATCTTCCTTATTTTTTCCTGGTTCTTATTTGACCAGCGCTTTCTGTTACCGTTTTCCCTGTTCGGGCTCCTTTTGTTATTTATTAAAATCCCTTTGTTCTCACAAGATCTTTTCGTTGTCTGCTTCTCCGGGGATCCACCTCGTTTTTTTCTGTTGTGCACGAGGCGATTTCTCATCGCCCCGGGCTCAACGTGACAATAACACAGTATTTATTCATTCATTCATTTTCCGAACCGCTTGATCCTCACTATGGTCGCGGGGGGTGCTGGAGCCTATCCCAGCTGTCTTCGGGCGGTAGGCGGAGGACACCCTGAACCGGTTGCCAGCCAATCGCAGTGTAATACACAGTATACCTCCAATATGCTTTCAACACAATTAAACTTGTCAAAATACAATGTTTTAATTCATTGCAAATGTTTTTGAACTCTGCATCATAAAATATACAGAAAATACAGCGTGTATTGTATTGTTTGTGTTTTAGATAATGTTCCTGTGGCGTGGCAGGGTGGTGCAAGTGTTTAGGCGTAAACTGTGGCCGACAACAGCTCCCGTGTGAGTGTGCTCCTATTTTAACATCTCTTGCTGGTCTTCCATTGTTGAGTCAATGGCTAAAAAGTGCATCAGCAACAGTGGCTCTCTTTTCTCACATTTGAGGACATTACAGGGGCTCTACTGCTATATCACGGTTCATTATTTGCACCCCAACTATTTCGCGAGCTTTTAGGTGATCAATTTTGAAATGAGATTTTATAGTAAACGGGCACGTCTAAAATTATAGAGTTTCACGCCTTCTATGTAGTGGGACTCACCCAGAATGGCTAACCAAAGGGCGAACGATCCTGATCATGAAGGATCCCTCGAAGGGCGCAGCCCCATCCAACTATCGGCCAATAACCTGTCTCTCCACAACATGGAAGCTCATGTCAGGGATAATTGCGGCTAAGATAAGTGGACACATGGATCAATACATGAACGAAGCGCAGAAGGGCATTGGTAGAGATACCAGAGGAGCCAAACATCAGCTCCTGGTTGACAGAACAGTCGCACAAGACTGCAGGTCCCGACGTACCAACCTGTGCACAGCCTGGATTGACTACAAGAAAGCCTATGACTCGATGCCACATACATGGATCACTGAATGCTTGGAGTTGTATAAGGTGAACAGGACCCTAAGAGCCTTCGTTGCGAACTCGGTGAGGATGTGGAAAACCACACTTGAAGCCAATGGCAAGCCACTTACCCAAGTGTCCATCAAATGTGGCATATACCAAGGTGATGCACTCTCGCCACTGCTGTTCTGCATAGGACTGAACCCCCTAAGCCAAGTAATCACCAAGACAGGCTATGGATACCGCCTCAGAAATGGAGCTACAATCAGTCACGTCCTCTACATGGATGACATAAAGCTGTATGCTAAGAGTGAAAGGGACATAGATTCCCTGATCCACACAACCAGGATCTACAGCAGCGACATCGGGATGTCATTCGGGCTTGAGAAATGTAGTCGGATGGTGACTAAGAGAGGAAAGGTAGTCCGCACTGAAGGGGTCTCACACCCTGAAGGAACAATAGCAGACATTGAGGACAGCTACAAGTACCTCGGTATACCACAAGCCAATGGCAACCTCGAACTGGCAACAAGGAAAGCGGCTACGGCCAAATACCTCCAGCGAGTGAGGCAAGTCCTAAGAAGCCAGCGCAATGGCAAGAATAAGACCCGGGCAATAAACAGCTATGCCCTGCCAGTGATCAGATACCCTGCAGGAATAATAAGGTGGCCAAAGGAAGAGATTCAGACCACGGATGTTAAGACCCGAAAGCTCCTAACCATGCATGGAGGGTTCCATCCCAAATCCAGCACTCTGAGACTGTACGCAAGCCGAAAGGATGGAGGCCGGGGACTAGTGAGTGTGAGAGCCACTGTCCAAGATGAAACATCCAAGCTCCATGAATACATGAAGGAGAAGGCTCCAACGGATGACGTACTCAGAGAATGTCTCAGACAATGGGGAACAGAAGATGAGGCGCTGGAAGAGGGACCATCATGGGAGGACAAGCCCCTACACGGGATGTACCACCGGACCATAACTGAAGTGGCTGATCTCAAGAAGTCCTATCAGTGGTTAGAGAGGGCTGGCCTGAAGGACAGCACAGAGGCACTCATCCTGGCTGCTCAGGAGCAGGCCTTGAGCACCAGAGCCATCGAGGCCCAGATATACCACACCAGACAAGACCCAAGGTGTAGGTTGTGCAAAGAGGCACCTGAGACGATCCAACACATAACTGCAGGGTGTAAGATGCTGGCAGGGAAAGCCTACATGGAACGCCATAACCAGGTGGCTGGCATAGTCTACCGAAACATCTGTGCGGAGTATGGGCTGGAAACCCCAAGGTCAAAATGGGAAACACCTCCGAAGGTGGTGGAGAATGACAGAGCGAAGATCCTGTGGGACTTCCAGATCCAGAATGACAAGATGGTAATGGCGAACCAACCAGATATCGTGATCATAGATAAAGGGCAGAGGAAAGCCGTTGTAGTGGATGTAGCGGTCCCAAGTGATGGAAACATCAAGAAGAAGGAACATGAGAAACTCGAGAAATACCAAGGGCTCAGAGAGGAGCTGGAGAGAGCCTGGAAGGTAAAGGTGACAGTCGTGCCTGTGGTGGTCGGAGCACTCGGGGCAGTGACCCCCAAACTAGATGAGTGGTTGCAACAGATCCCTGGAACAACATCGGACATCTCAGTCCAGAAATGTGCAGTGCTGGGAACAGCAAGGATACTGCGCAGAACCCTCAAGCTTCCTGGCCTCTGGTAGAGGACCCGAGCTGAATGAGGGACGGACACCACCCGAGGGGTGAGATGAGGATTTTTTTTTTTTTTTTATATACATACATACATACATACACACACACACACACACACAGTATATATTTATTTTTTTAACCTATTGTGACCTATTGCAGGTGGGTGTGATACTGATTCTCTCTCTACCTGTCCTCATTCCTTCAGCCCTAACTCCCCCTCTGCGTCTTTCTTTCCCCAGATGGATGGCAGAGAGTAGCAGCTTGCTATGGTCAGGCCAATTATTTACATAATTATGATCTCCCACTTAACCACATGATCCCCCTACCTGGGTGGAGGCAATTAAAGCCAGCATCATTATGCACATTATGTAAATGCAGGCAGAAGTGGAACGAGACGGCATGCACGCCCGGGCAAAGGCGTGCCCCCATTGCATGTGAGCGTGAACCCTGCCGCTCAACGTGCGAGTGCAACAGAAGGTGGCGGCGTTGGTGGATTACGGCTCTGTTGATGTTCTCAAACTGGGGCCTGCTGTAATAAAAGGCTATTTGCAATGATTCCCCATCTCTTGTCAAATGTGGATCATAGATTAAAAGATAGAGGAAATTCAATTTTATTTAGTTTTTTTAAAGTGATTGACTTTTCAGGGGATTCAGAATTTTTATCATATTATTCATATTTTTAGTCAAACCATTTTCCAGCATTTTTGAAGGCTTAACTTTGTGCCTACCCCTTGAGCACAATTTACTTTATTTGAATTTGAATGATTAAAATGAAAATGATCACAATCACATTTTAATCGATTTTATTTTGTTTCATTTTCTTTACTGTTACTTCACTCCGAAAAACGTTTTAGTATTTTTTAAAATTTCATTTTAATATATTTTAATACATTGTAATCAGTTAGAATATTATTACATCTTCTTTTACTGTTTCTACACAAAATGACTAATATTTTTAGTTTTTAATAAGTTTAGCACATTTGCATTTTGCTTTTAAAACAAATGAAAAAAAAAGGTCCAAGTTCATATATTGCGTAAAAAAATAATTTGTGGAACAGGTTTAAAACAAATAAGTAATTATGAAAAATGTTTAATTTTAGTACAGCATAAATATGCAGTGTATAAATATGGCTTTTAGAAAATATGTATTTATTAAATATTTTATGTATTACTAGCTGGTTCGCCGCCCTCCGGGCGGCTCATCAGCTAGTTCCTGCGGAAGGCTGGTAAGGTGGTGGTTCGCCGCCCTCCGGGCGGCTCAACAGCTGATTCCTGCGGAAGGCTGGTAAGGTGGGCCTTCGGCCCACAAAAGTGTTGTTGCTTGGTTCAACTTTTTGTTCATCATCATTGCTTATCGCGAAAATAAAGAGATGTTTAGCTCTACTAAATAACTAACAATTTTATTGCAATGCTTGTGGGTAGACAACATTTTTTCGCTAAGATGCCCACGCGATCGTAGTGAGCCACTGCCTGAGCGGCGCAGTGGCGGCGCGGTGAAGTAGGTACGTTTTGAAAAGGGACAGACGGAAGGAAAGACCGCGTGCGGGACGACGCGCAATATATATATAGATTTCAATGATGTAATCATTTTTAAAACCACTTTCACATTTACATTTTGAGATTCATTATTTCTCATTTCCTGTGATATAATTGCACTGGTGGGCACTAAAAGGCAGTTTTACGTTTGTGAGTCCAAAAAATATTCAATACTGTATTTTATCATTTTAATTTGAAATATATCAATAAAATAAAATTCCTCCAATATTTTGTGACATTTCATCGTTTTTTCCCAATCCTCTGAATATTGTTTATACGCAAAGTAAGGTGCTTTGGGACAATTTTGATCAGCTAATAAAGTAACCACATCCAATAGTTCTTTGTTCCCATCAGAGCAGTGGACACTTTACATTGTGCATAACGGAAAACCTATTGTTTTACAGTAATTTGTTCAAATGTGGTTGCTCCCGAAAAGTGATCTCCACTGCGATGCGATGTACTAACACACACACACAATCAATTATGTTTTGACATGGTTCATGAACATGCAGATGGTGCAGCACCACTGGGGGCAGACGAGTTGAGTTTCCTATTCCCTGTTTCACTCCTCCAGAGTGTTGTTTGTGCAAGTGTGTGTGTGCGTGTGCGTGCGTGTGTGTGTGTGTGCGCGCGCACGCGGGCTTACGTGTGTGCACGTCGAACCTGAAGCGAGTTACACCCATAGCGATTTTAAAATCCCTCTAAACACATTCCACACCACAGGACAATATTTCAAAGAATCAGGCCCCTGCTGGCGTGGACTGCAAGGGAGGGCAAATGCTCAAATTTGTCCCCATGTGTGCACTCGGGGTTGAACCATTTAGTCGACGATTCAACATTTATTGCTTGAAGTCGACCAACCGCTTATCATGTGCTTTTGGCATCGCTACTTCCAATCGGCCAATTTACGTAAGGCTTTCAACTGGCCCGTCTGCTGTTGCTGCTGCTACCAGACTAGAATGGAATGTCCAGTCCACCAGTCATCCTACATCTACGCAGGTCCTAAACTACAAAAATTGGCTGGATGCGGATGAGAATAGTGGGTGGTCAAGCTAACTTTAGCTATGCTGATTGCTGCTGATCTTAAAATACCCGAGGTAGGGTTTCAGCAACTGAGTGATGATAAACTAGTCCATTTCTAAAATAATACATATATATCTTCAAGTACAATAAAAGAACAAGTGAAATGGAAGCAGTGAAACTGAGAAATGCAGAATTTTTACAACACGCTATGGAACACAAAATGAGCGGGACTCCGCCTAATCAGCATGATGGTGATTTCTATTTTCATTTTTTCAATGACTGACTGTTGAAATACATCTAAACTGTCTGTTGAAATACAGCGGAACCAGTTTGTGGTAGAAAAAAAAACTGCTAGCGACCGCTGTGCTGCATTGGAAAAATACCAATTACATCATCGTTGGATCAACTTTGAATTGCTTTTAATGACATTATAGTCAACGATAAGAAATCTTCAGTGATTCAAGCCTTAGTGTGCTCGCTGCCTTGCTTCAATTATTACATATTAACCACATCAAATTGTAGCTGTGACTCTTTCACCTGGCTAATCCTTCTGCCATCTGCTTGTGATCACACATCAAGCAGCAGCTTTTTTTTTTTTTTTACTATTTATTCTACTGCGTGTGTGTAGGTGTGTTTGCGTGATCCCATATAGCATGCACATTTGTGTGTATGCTCACATGTGTGTAAAGACTATGAGGCGTTATTACCTCGGGTCAAAATCTGCTGGCATTTATCCTAATCTGCAGCTCAGTGAGCACGCATCCTGTGTGTGTGTATGTGTGAGCGCATGTGTGCGCGCGCCACACATGTGAGGTGTCACATCAAAGTATCTGTATGCGCTCGTTGTAATTGGATGTAAACAATGCGGCATGAACGTGTGTCATTAGCGTGTGCCTGTAAGTGAAACTTGCTACTAATAGAGAGCTGATTAGTGACACGAGCTCTTTTTGGCCAATGAGGCTTAGCTAGCGCTTTTTGGTGTTACCATGTATTCATTCGCTTTAGACTTCTATCACATCTCTGGTGGATAGAATTTTGAAGGATTATGATTTGTGTGTAAACTTGCATTTGTGCATTCTTTTTAATCTCTTTGACATGATCATGCTGCAGTCACGGAGTTTTATTCATCTCATTAAGAACAGTGCCCTTAAGGTGAAGCGCACTGTGACCCTGTTTTCATCGGCCCACACACACACACACAAACACACACACACACACACACACACACACACACACACACACACACACACGCACATACGTGCACATTCAATTAATACCACACGAGAGCCTGACAGCAGCGTGGTTTGAGGCAGTGCACTTCACATTCAAACCCCCCACCCTGCGCATCACGCTCGTTACCGTCTTTTCTTGCTCGTATAAAATGCTTATCATGGCCTACAGCGGATTCCACAGCAAAAAAAATTAAAGCCACATGAAGGGACAACCTAACGTACGCACACACCGATAACCGTGACAAATTTGAGTAGGACAGATTTGTGTAAAAGGGTACCACCAATGGAGCATTTTGCGGTACTGATGGGACCTACTGATGGGAACGCACCCGCAATCCCTCTTGTTAATTGTAATGCAAGGCGCCATGTTAGAAACCAGTGGCGTGCCATCAGGGTCTTCAAAGCCTTCCCTGCACACCTAAACATGATCAAAAGCACCGGACCTGCACGTGAAACTTTGTAGAGATTAGTCAAATATTGTTTATATTTATGTCCAAGAATCTTTAGTCTTCATTCAATATTGTGTGTCTTGGCAGCGCAGTCACTTGCGGGTTTTCCGATTTCAGCTTCTGTGTTGCTAAATCGGCTCAATGTTTTGTTTCCATCATTCATGGTGGTAAGACCTCAGTAAGAGTTTGGGAAGATGATGTAACTACATTCATATGTTTTAGGAAGTTGTAAAGTTTTCTTTTTTTCTGATCAGTGAAATTACATAAGCACTTCCTTTGATGGGCCTGATTAATAGCGGGGACATGGAACATTCTAAGCAAGACATTGTAATTATGAAATAAGCATTTTTTGGGGTGTAAATTAAATTAGCAATTGAATATGATTAAGGGGTCCTGGGGGTGCTCAAGCACTCTGGAACATCCTACTCGTGGAAATAAGAACGGCTACCGCAGTAGTAATGTGAAAATCTTGACTTGAGATTTATTTTTATACCATGGCATTTCGGGTACTCCACGTCGGCCTGTTTTACTACCGTTTCTCTTCCCTCCTTCCCCCTCCTCTCCTGCTTGGATAGCGGGATGGATGGCAATCTGAGGCTGTCACGATATGGATTCTGCACTGAACTGACTAGGACAAGATCTGAAGTGGATCACTCCCCCGGAGGCGTTGTTATGGAGGATTATGAAATCGACCAATCGGGGTCGGGACCTGAGGACCAACCACTTCACGGACAGTTTTACCTGCAGCGCTTCATTGCATAGAATGGACTCCCATGCTGTTTAAATGAGCATTGTACAACACAACACCAAGTGATGAATGTTACTCACGCTGCATTGTCATCCTGGATGGGATGTTTGGGGGGAGGGGTGTTGGGGGTTGGCGAGTGGGTGCGACAGGAGTCTGTGCTCCCTTCTCATGCGTTCTTTTTTTCCCCCTAATGGGATTTTGAGTTTTTCCTTCCCTGGCTGTGGGTTTGGATCATGGGTGTTGCTAATCTTTGTCAACTGTGCGCTTGTAAAGCCCTTCGAGACTTTTTAAAAAAATAACTCAGGGATATATAAATAAAATTCTATTGGTTTGACTTGAGGTGCTTATGTTGGTGCGCAACGGCATATGATACATTAAAAGGTGTAATACCAATTTTCACGTGCAAATTTGAATATTGCTTTAATTTCTGTCTTTGCTCATGGTCTCATGCAGGAGTCAAAATTCTGCTGGCAGTCGCAGTGGTCAAAAATGAAAGACAAATGGCTAAGAAGCCAAAGAAAACCAGCAAGTGGGAAGCAAGAGGGTAAGCGATCCACCGTGTGGCATCCTCGCTCTATCATTACGGGCCTCGACCACTTGTGTTCGTCGCCATGCGCCACAAAGGCCACGCCAAAAAAAAAATCCAAATGACACTTTCACCTCGGTTCGCTCTCAGCTGCGCCATTACAGTTTCATGCATTGCTCTACTGCTAGCTTGTTAAATGACACTTTAACAGCTCCAAACCTTAAAAGGCACTTTGCTTCCAAAATATGCTTAGGAATTGCTATTTTCTTGAGTCTAGCTGACTGCAGTTGAACGAGGAGAATATTTGTTGCCTGAGAGCCTCAGGCAGAGTGGGGAGTGTGCAGTGTGTGTGCGTGAGAGCGCCTTCACGTGACATGTGCCATAAATCACACACCACGGTGTCCTTGCAGCGCTAACACATATCATAGAAATCAATGCAGAGGTCAAGTTGAACAGGGCGAGCCAGAGGCTGAAAACAGCACAGCAGCTAATAAAGATGACCTGCCAGCACACACGTCAGATAAACAGCTCCAAAATAAAATAAAACACACACACACACACACACAGTACAAATACTGTATATACCGGTAATACTCATAAAAATATATTACTACTACTAAGAATAATAATATAAAGAAATCATTGATCATGAGACTATATTAACGTGTTGTTGTTTTTCCAGGCGGTGCTTGTGCTTCCAAAACTGCTATTTTATCATATACATTTCATTCCTATAAAAAAAAAAAAAAATCCTTGTCTCACCCCCCCTCGGGTGGTGTCCGTCCCTCATTCAGCTCGGGTCCTCTACCAGAGGCCAGGAAGCTTGAGGGTTCTGCGCAGTATCCTTGCTGTTCCCAGCACTGCACATTTCTGGACTGAGATGTCCGATGTTGTTCCAGGGATCTGTTGCAACCACTCATCTAGTTTGGGGGTCACTGCCCCGAGTGCTCCGACCACCACAGGCACGACTGTCACCTTTACCTTCCAGGCTCTCTGCAGCTCCTCTCTGAGCCCTTGGTATTTCTCGAGTTTCTCGTGTTCCTTCTTTCTGATGTTTCCATCACTTGGGGCCGCTACATCCACTACAACGGCTTTCCTCTGCCCTTTATCTATGATCACGATATCTGGTTGGTTCGCCATTACCATCTTGTCAGCATGGATCTGGAAGTCCCACAGGATCTTCGCTCTGTCATTCTCCACCACCTTCGGAGGTGTTTCCCATTTTGACCTTGGGGTTTCCAGTCCATACTCCGCACAGATGTTTCGGTAGACTATGCCAGCCACCTGGTTATGGCGTTCCATGCAGGCTTTCCCTGCCAGCATCTTACACCCTGCAGTTATGTGTTGGATCGTCTCAGGTGCCTCTTTGCACAACCTACACCTTGGGTCTTGTCTGGTGTGGTATATCTGGGCCTCGATGGCTCTGGTGCTCAGGGCCTGCTCCTGAGCAGCCAGGATGAGTACCTCTGTGCTGTCCTTCAGGCCAGCCCTCTCTAGCCACTGATAGGACTTCTTGAGATCGGCCACTTCAGTTATGGTCCGGTGGGTACATCCCGTGTAGGCGCTTGTCCTCCCATGATGGTCCCTCTTCCAGCGCCTCATCTTCTGTTCCCCATTGTCTGAGACATTCTCTGAGTACGTCATCTGTTGGAGCCTTCTCCTTGATGTATTCATGGAGCTTGGATGTTTCATCCTGGACAGTGGCTCTCACACTCACTAGTCCCCGGCCTCCTTCCTTTCGGCTTGCATACAGTCTCAGGGTGCTGGATTTGGGATGGAACCCTCCATGCATGGTTAGGAGCTTTCGGGTCCTTACGTCCGTGGTCTGAATGTCTTCCTTTGGCCACCTTATTATTCCTGCAGGGTATCTGATCACTGGCAGGGCATAGTTGTTTATTGCCCGGGTCTTATTCTTGCCATTGAGCTGGCTTCTTTGGACTTGCCTCACTCGCTGGAGGTAGTTGGCCGTAGCCGCTTTCCTTGTTGCCAGTTCGAGGTTGCCATTGGCTTGTGGTATACCAAGGTACTTGTAGCTGTCCTCAATGTCTGCTATTGTTCCTTCAGGGAGTGAGACCCCTTCAGTGCGGACTACCTTTCCTCTCTTAGTCACCATTCGACTACATTTCTCAAGCACGAATGACATCCTGATGTCGCTGCTGTAGATCCTGGTTGTGTGGATCAGGGAATCTATGTCCCTTTCGCTCTTAGCATACAGCTTTATGTCATCCATGTAGAGAAGGTGACTGATTGTAGCTCCATTTCTGAGGCGGTATCCATAGCCTGTCTTGGTGATTACTTGGCTTAGGGGGTTCGGTCCTATGCAGAACAGCAGTGGTGAGAGTGCATCACCATGGTATATGCCACATTTGATGGACACTTGGGTAAGTGGCTTGCCATTGGCTTCAAGTGTAGTTTTCCACATCCTCATCGAGTTCGCAACGAGGGCTCTTAGGGTCCTGTTCACCTTATACAACTCCAAGCATTCAGTGATCCATGTATGTGGCATCAAGTCATAGGCTTTCTTGCAGTCTTGTGCGACTGTTCTGAGCTGATGTTTGGCTCCTCTGGTATCTCTACCAATGCCCTTCTGTGCTTCGTTCATGTATTGATCCATGTGTCCACTTATCTTAGCCGCAATGATCCCTGACATGAGCTTCCATGTTGTGGAGAGACAGGTTATTGGCCAATAGTTGGATGGGGCTGCACCCTTCGAGGGATCCTTCATGATCAGGATCGTTCGCCCTTCGGTTAGCCATTCTGGGTGAGTCCCATCCCTCAGCAGCTGGTTCATTTGTACTGCTAGGCGCTCATGGAGTGCTGTGAGTTTCTTTAGCCATATATATATATATATACTGTATATATACCTGTATATATATTTTTTTTAAATTTTAATTTCATCTTATTTAGAGCCTGTGGGTACAAATCCGGCCCCAGCCTCCCTGTGAGGAGTCTGCAAACCTGCGTGGGTTTTCTCCTGGTGCTTGTCACGGTGTACCCGAAGGGACAGAATAATCGCTTCGTGTACAACGAAATAACTGAAAGTGGATCCCCGAAATAGCAGACACAGAAAGAGATTTGTCAGAGAACAAAAGGGGTCTTTAATACAACACAAAAATACCCGACCGGGAGAATAACAAAAAGTGCGGGTCAAAATAAGGACCAGGAATTAAATAAGGAGAACAACAGAAAACGCTTGCGGGAAAATAGCAAGGATAGTCTGTTTGGAAAAAAACGTTATAAAGTTCACACGAAAGAGAACAACGACGCGCAATAACAGCCACAAGGCTTAGAGGCAACGAATAATCAGTAATCGAAAATGGGCGAGAGAATTGGCACGGCGTGGAATACTCTGGCAGTGAGTAGACTGCCAGAGCGTCCAAATAAAGGCTGAGTAATTAATCACAAATGGGTGACAGGGGTGCAGGCGGCAGGCAGGAAGCCTGCCCCCTGCTGGCAAACACGGGACGTGACAGTGCTCTGTTTTTTTTGCATTACCAAAAAATGCGTGGCAGGTTAATAGAACACTCAAAATTGTCCGTCGGTGTGACTGTGAATATGAATATGAATGGTTGTGCCCTGCGATTGGCTAGTAACCAGTGGGTCGACCCCACCTACTGCTTGAAGTCAGCTAGTATAGGCTCCAGCATGGTCCGCGGACCTCGTCAGGATAAACTTTTTATTTGATATTCGAAAATATAATTCTACACCATTTTCCCCACCCCACATGAAGAGAAAAAAAAATCCTAGATCATCCCCTGCTATTTGTAGTCCCTTGGCAGGTTGGAACATTTTAAGTAAACTTGTATGCTGTTTACTTAGCAAGAGAATTATCTTTGCCAATGTTTAACAATCTTTGCAATGTCCCAAGAAAAGTAGGGGATATAAAAACAACTTGGGCAAGTAGAATATAAAATTTGCATGCTTTAACGAAAAATCAAGTTCTGCTTGTTTGTAACAATGCTTTCAAAACATGGAAGAGGAAAATAAAATACAACTAAATAATTTAGTTACAACCTTTTCAAAAGAATTTAACTTGTGGATTTGGGAGCCATATCTCTTGCATGGCAGGGTGAAGTCAAATGGGATGCTGAAAGGAATATTACCGGTAAAAGGAAATTGGGACTGGTCTTGATTATCAGACTCACACAAAGAGCACAGAAGTGTAGCAGAGCAGCTTTCTGTGCAACTACAGAAGTTATTACAACAGTTGCAGCTCCAAAATCTCTTAGTAGTGGACATAATTCATTTGTGATGGCCGGACACAGGTAAACGAGTATGTGGGGAATCCAGCAGCTGTATTGTTTTTACTCTGGAGCCGATCAATGATATTATGGATTGATTGGTGAATTAAAGACATTACAGCCGATCAAAAAATGTGCTATATCAAATAAATGCTCAAACGGCTTATCTGAAAGCCTAGGGATGCCTGTGGATGTTTCATAGTGAGATTTCTCACACGCACGCACGCACGCACACACGCACACACACAGACACACAGACACACACACACACATTGACAAAGCTTGGCATAATCACAGCGTTTCAATCATTTATGACAGGGGATGTATAATTCAAAATGCAGCATGAAAGATTCACAAGGCGCAGTACATTGTTTAATATACCGCCCCACCTCCCCTACTTTACACAAACACACACACACACCCACTCACCCACACACACACTCCTGCATCTTACCTGACCCAACAGCAGGGCGCTTAATCATCGCACATAACTTAAAGGGGGCTTGAGGTAAAAGGGAATCTTGTTGTAAAGGTCCTCTTTCCACTCTTTCCTTCTCGCCTTGTCGTGACGATTGTTTTCACCTTGCTTTCGTTTTTCAGGCCCGCTGTCTTTGTGTGAGCACCTCTCACGATCCACATTCAAAGGTGGCTAAAACACTCGGGGTACAGATACACCTGTGTGTTAAGAGTGACCCGACATACACGTTTATTGAGATACGAGCTGTCATACGGCCAATTTTTTGCTGCGACTTGCAGCGCAAATTCAGTTTAATAACTCACGTCACAATAACCAGCTGTTTAAACATAACAAAGACACATGTATTTAAATCAAAATGGCTAATGAAGAAGCCCGCTTGGATTCATGCTAACAAACAATGCAAAACACCATTTACATGCTCACAGTTAGCACCGATACCTGCGGTTTTCGAAGCAATGAATATTTGAATACAAATGGTGGAGCAACATAGGTAGACAATAGAATATAACAATACTCACATGAATACATTCCCTATCCTCAACTAAAATGACAAATATTACGTAGGGGGGACACAATTCTCATTTCCAAGTTTCTGAAATAAAAGGCTTAACGTGCTTGCTTTAGGCTGTTCATGTCATTTTTAGTTGATAGTGTAGTTTACTCTATAACTAACACAGAATTCAACATTGTCGATATACACAGTAAAATGTTCCACCATATCATACTGTACAATCAAACAAGTCAGCTATCTTAATGCTAACATACCATGTGAAACACCATAGATGGGCTCACAGAAACCAGCATAGATGTCTCATTAACTACAAACCTTCAAATAACTGCTCCTTTAACAAACATGGAGCAGCAATGCATATAAACAGAGACTTCAACAATACTCACAGTCCTCATAACTTCATGAATCAAGTGCATTACATCAGACAATGCATTATGGGAACCGAAAAGGAAAAGTTTTTTTAACGATATATTTACAGCTGACACGCACTCGTCACGGGGAATAGGGACAGGCCAATGTGTGAATAGCAAAAATCCGTGTATAACTGGCGGCCATAGAAATGCATTGGGTGGGTGGGTGGGGGGGGGGGGGGTCTGCATTATATATATATATATATATATATATATATATACATATTGTTTATTAAACACCTGATGAACGGTAATCTGTATTTTTTTCTATCCCCCCAAAAATCTGCATCGGCTTACTGTACTTGATTTACACCACACTATGCCATTGATAGCCTCCATTAAATCTGGACAATTCTTAATTTCCCAGTAAGTAATGCATGAATCTTTCACGACCAAATCCTGACATACTGTATAGTGGAGGTCCGTGAAGGCGTTCTACAATGTGTCATTCCCGTTCCAGACTCTGGCATTTTTCCCCAAAAAATTATTCATTTTAATTCAATAGAGTGGCTCCTAAATGCACCTAAAAGCACTTTAACTTCCTTTTTACAGCCAATCAATGTGGCATGGCTTTATGGGAAGCTCTTTGAACACTGAGACAACATCCTGAATATCCAGATTAAGCTTCAGGTACTAGTATGCTCTTTATCCGCAATACAAGAAAGACTAGTATGCACAAGTCGAACAACTGTCTTAAGTAACATTTTCCCATTACTGCCTTCTACTACTGGATGACATTTTACAGACTAGTAGGGTGTCTTGAAAGGCGCTTATAAATAAAATGTATTATTATTATTATTATTATTATTAGGACAACTATGGCTTAGTAGTGAGGGAAAGCTACCCGCTACTTGACATCTGCCCACGAGTAGTACTACTAGTGAAGCACGAGATATTAAGTACAATTCTACTAACAATATAAATACAAATAATAACACTAGAAATAAGTAATAACACAAGTAGCATGCAACCATCAACCAGTGTACAGTTCTGACTTACTAGTAACCTGTAGCTGTTAAACAAGCATGCCAAAGTTGTATTACTAGTGAAGGAAAAACGCCAACGACATGGACCTTAAGCTGGATATCAAATAATTTCTGAAATTTTGGAAAGCTTTTTGCGCATTTATTTTATTTTATATACATCTTAATGTCCATGACCCCGCTATTCGTGAAGGGATAGGAACCAGGCCACCCGCGAATAGCGAAAACAACTGACGTCCACTGAAATGCATTATATATATATATATAATATTTTACATGCGAATACTGAACTGTAGGTGCCAAAACGCGAGTAAGAAAATTCACTCGTAGAATGACTGTGTTTTACCAGTACCGGTAATAAATTTTCCACGATGACATTTCTGCATACATTTAGATAACTTCAGTTTGAGGCTACTAGTGCATGACATGCGCCTAATAGTTAGGCCTAGTAATGTTGTTAGTGTAGCACACTAGTTTACTAGTAAAGTTTAACGGCATTTTTGTGGGCCGCAAGTAGCATTAGTACTGAAAAAAATAACCGCCACTCGAAAGTCAGCCATTCTTCAAGTGCACTGAACTTCTCAATAAATGCTCAAAAATATGTTACCACGAATACTAACAGTGACATTATAAAATCTTATTAAGTCAAATATTGCACAATTGTCCCGCCACATTTGTCCTAAGTTGTCTTACTACCATGCAGACATGTCAGTGGAAAAACATGAGAAGACGTAATCATTCTATGAGTGTGTCATACTCATTCTGCTAGACTGCTGAATACCAAAAGCACCAGAAAAACTCGACGTACCTGGGAGGCAGAAGTGGGGCGCCTTTAATCCGAACATGCCCCCTCTCTGACTAGAAGTGGCGGTCAGGTTAAAGAGCTCGTCGTTGGCAGTTTTTCACCCGCCGCTGCCCCCTGTCCTCCTCTCGCCCGTGGGATCCCGCTGGGGTGGTGAGAGGTCAGCCTCTGTCTACTTCCCTTTTACGCTGGTAGACTGAACCTGCGCGGACCCCAAAAAAGGTGGAGAACAATTGGTTGGACTCCAGGTGGGGACTAGCGGCTGTGTTATCATTCCTCCCTTTCACTGTCTGAGAGCAATCAAGGATGGTTATAGAGAAAAAGAAAGTGGCGAAGCTTCTGCCAGGCTTGCTCCTTCCTCTCTTTCTTTTCAGTCTTTGTAATCCCTTCCGTGCTGCTATTCATTCAACCGCTTCTTGCTCATCCCGCTTTTTTCCCTCCCACTCCTGTTTCCCTTATTTTCTGCATCTATTCTGGTTTTATCCTCCTTCCTTTTGCCTCCTCGGACCCAGTAGTGACTGCTTAGCTCAGTGGGCATCCAAAAGGAGGAGGAGGAAGAAAAAAGAGCGAGAGATGGGGGGGAAAAAGAGGAGGAGAATTACAAGATAGACCAGTGAGGGAGAGATGAATGAGTTTGTGTGAGTGTGGAAGGAGAGCAATGAAGCTGCCTGGTGTGTGCGTGTGTGCAAAAGAGGATGGGTGAGAGGAAGAGGAAGCGAGGCGAGCGAAAGAGGGTGTTGATGCACTTCTCATTATCAGTAGATTGGACTGGTGCCTGAGTGACAGCTGATTCATCATGGGGGAGAGTGTGTGTGTGTGTGTGTGTGTGCGTGTGTGTGTGTGTGTATATACACTCAGCCCAGCTCTCCCTCCTATCGTCTCCTCTTTCCTCTTCTTTCTCAACCTCCAGTCAGTGTACTGATGCTGCTTTGCACTGCATGGATGGGACCTGCAAAACCCACACACAGACAGATTAGTGCAGGGGTGCTCAAACTTTTTGGATCGAAGATCTACTTTTCGATCAACTAACCTCCCGGCATCTACCCTTACCGGCACGCACGCACGCACGCACACACACACACACACACACACACACACACACACGCCATGATGAGAAACAGCCTGAAACTGAGGCATGCGACGCACTTTTGCAGCCTGTTAACCCACGTAGCTCACACGTACCGTTTTAAAGTGCTTCCCTGGGCCCTCCTAGATTCCTATTCTTTGCTCGTGCCCTCGGTGAATTGTACACGAAGCAAACTCTGAATGAGAATAATGACGATAAAAGATAGAGCGCAACAGTTCACAAGCTGCAATTGCAGACTGCTGAGCGCTAACAACTTCCGGTGACGTAATCACGTGCCACCGTTAATTCAAGATTTACCTGCTTTATTTTATTTTTAAATATTTTTGGGGTGAAAATGAGAATGATAAGATGATTAGGGCGCAGTGTACATTAACACAAAAATATATATTATTAACATGTACAAAGACACACAAATGGTTGTTTGTTTTTTTTCTCCTCGACACTCCTCGGATCTACTTGGGACCTGTCTTAGATCTACCGGTAGATCAGGATCTACCTAATGAGCACCCCTGGATTAGTGTGACACAGTGAAATTAAAATGCTTTGTTACGATACTTAATTGGATTTTTCAGGTAGCTATGCTTGACTGATAGTGGTAGGTGGACTTAAGTGCCCCAACTCATTAGCAATTCATTGTGCGGGTGTGATAATATGATGAGTTGATTACACATCTACATAATTTCACACTCATAACAGCCCTTTTGGTGACCCAAACTATGCAACTTGTTCTGGCTGACCTCCTAGCCTCTGGATTTTGGCCTGTTTTATTGCTGCTTCTCCTCTTTCCTCGATGGACAAAGTGAGGAGGATTCTAAATCGACTGAATGGGACAAGATCCGAGGAGGACTAGTTCAGCAGGGCTCTACTTGCGCTTCATATCATAGGATCATATGTATTTAATGTTTCCCCCTTGGCATCCATTGCAGCTTGGTTATCATGGAAGTGGGAGCCTATAATTTGTGATCTTGTCTCAAGATTACAAGTTTTTCCTTAACCGGATGGGTCATCGAGAGCAGGGGATGTTGTTGATTTTTGCTTACGTTACCCAATACTTTTGTCCACAAATGTAGCAGTGCATCACACAGGATATACAATAAATTTATCCAACAGTGAAAGCCAACGTGTTATAGATAGCTCTTGGGGCTCCTCAAAATCAATTTCACTCTTTAGAAAAAGGACACAAAGAAGGCAGATACAGTAAGAGGCAGAGACGAAAATATCAAGTTGAGGAAAATGCAGGTGTGGATAGTGATGGAAAGGTTCTATGGCCAAGGGCTCGGGGCCCTTTGGAACCATCACCTTGCACTGAACCACCACCTCCGCCTGAACCTCCCCGCAGAATCACCACCTCCACTATCAGAGCAAGGAACTTTCACCTGCAATGGAAAACAGGCAGGACAGGATTGAAGACCTCTCCTGACCTTACACCATTGCCTCACACAGAGCCACCACCTCCACCACCATCTGGCAGAGAAGTGTGAAGATCGTCAAGAAGTGTGTGTGAGTGTGCGTGTGCGTTCACATGTTGAGTACTTTCAAGCTGTACTTAACTACATTTATGGACACTTGTGTAAAAAGAATACTCTGGTAAAAGTAGAAGCAGGCCTACTGATTCCATTGCTGTACTTAAGTAAACAAAAAAAGCGCAAATTGTGTTTTAAACCTGCTAACCGATTTTTTTTCCATTACACAGGTACTGTATCTGTACTTCCACACAGATGCAAGTGTTTTTGTTACCTTTGACAATTAAAAAAGGTTTGATAACAACAGCAGCTTGTTTAGAAGACTTCCTTTGAGAATGATTTGCGTTGTTTTCTTCTGTTTATTTCCTGTGTAGGTTTTTTTTATAGCCATGAGTCCTAATACTTTTGTCCTGGTGGTAGTACATAATTTGATAAGCAGTTGTGGGAGCAGTTACGACACGTTAGCCAACCACAAACTGACAAAGGCGGCCCAGTGTGGAGGGGAGATAAAGCAAAGGAGGAAACGGTAAAGAGGATGAAGCGGTGGTGCAGAGGAGGCAGAAGTACTTACCTCTGTACTTGAGTAGAAATAGACTTGTGTTAAAAAGAAAAGAAAAAAATCTAAGTAGAAATAAGGATTCAATTCCTTATTTAGGAAGAAAGTGCAGAATGAAAATGTAATGAAAGGAGAAAATATTTTTTCCAATATCTTCGATCCATGGCTTTCTTTGCTTTGTGTGGCAAGACCAAATTTGATTGACAAGAGATCTTCAAACCACGCCATTGCTTGAGTGCAGTGACCCTCAAAAATGTCGCAGTTAAGGTACGGTAATGCCCTCGCAAGTGGGCAAAGAGAGCCACTTGCAGTTGAATGAATGGAACAATTAGTTAAATGCACAAATACAATATGGCACACTCACGAGGAGCTGATTTGGGCCACAATTCACACCAGTTTATTGATTTATGTTATCTTTCATTACATTTTAAACAGTGCTACTTTTCATTAACAAAAGCATTTTTTGCGGGGGCTGGAACAGATAAATGGCATTTCAATTGGGATTTTTTTTTTTTTTTGCCATGAGACAGAAGGAACTTGAATTATGAGATACCACAAAATGCTGTGCAGCTGATTTTTTTGTACGTTTTAAATCAAGCACAAACTCGACTCAATTCGATCCACAACAAGCAGACCTTTGTCAAATAGTGAACAATGTTTCAAGAACTACAAAGTTTAGCCTTTCAGTCTACTATCTTAATGCTTATGCTAAAAAGCATCTATGTTGTCGTATGATCATATAGGCAACTGATTGAACACTAATGCTGCAGCAACACATGTAGACAGACAATGTAGCAGTTTTCATACTTATATATTTATTCTCTGTGAAGAACGACAAATCTAAGTGTTATACTGATGAGCTGAGAGATTAGTTAAGATCTCTCAATTCATAGTATATCCATCTCATTGTCTTATGCTTCACCCAGGTGGCCAAGGTGGACACACTAGAGCAGGCATGTCCAAAGTCCGGCCCGCGGGCCAAATCCGGCCCGCGGTCGAATTTCATCCGGCCCTCGGCCCCCGTCATAAAATCAGTGTCGTCTGGCCCGCAGGTTGGGCGCAATGGAACACGTGTTGCATTGACTGAGGTCTCGTAGACTGGTGAGTGATGTTTCATAGAGTACTGCTTCCCTCTAGTAGCTAAATGAGTAATAGCATTCACTAAATGAGTAATAGCATTTAGACACTAGAGGGCATCACTCACGAGTTAACAAGACATCACTCCGTGTTTATATTGACTGATATGTCATATTTCAAATGATCCTTGCAGTTGTGGATATGTGTATTGCTGGTTCATTTCCCTGTTGTTCGAGTCAAAGGTTTTGTGACTACTGAAAAGTCATGGGGATACATTTTATGTTTCAAATCAATCAATTTGCACTCAGGAGACTTCTGTTTAAGAAAAAGTCAAGTGAATAAGCAGTTGCATGTGATATACCTGTTTCAAATGAACCAAAAGAAATTCTTAAGATTGTTGAAATTAAAATAAAAATGGAAATGTGAAACAGACTGGCTTACTAAAATTTGTCTAACAATATTGTTGTTCAATGTAAAGAATGTCAGCCAAGGTCGGCCCCCCCGACATTTTACCACATAAAATCTGGCCCCCTTGGCAAAAAGTTTGGACACCCCTGCACTAGAGGGTGCAGCAGAATGGTCATTCAACTGATGCAGCGTAACAAAAAAAAAGTTCAATAGTTTTGAATTCTATTGAATTAAAACATTACTGTATGTTTTTATAAAGTACAAGTTTGACTCTTTTCCTTATTAACATACACATTTTTGAGGGGAAGGCTGGATTGTATTATTGGCATTTCAATGGGAATAGATTATTTAAGAGATAAGTGTTTTGATTTGCTGAGACTGGCTGGCGACCAGTTCAGGGTGCAGTTTTCCTTCAGCCCAAAGTCAGCTGGGACAGGCTAGAGCAACTCCCTGCGACCCTCTTCAGGATAAGCGGTGTTGAAAATGGATGGATGGATGGCGTTTTCATTTGCGAGTTTAGTGACGGACTAAATGTCTAGTTGCCGCAATGCGCTTTCGAGAGACCTCTGAACTCCAGCGTCACGCTCTGCTGCAGCGAGGTCAAAAGAGGAACAGGAGGCGCAACGGCGCGACGTGCAATGATTATGGACAACAGCCAATAATAAGCCAGCACCCCTGACCCCATCGCTGTGGAAACACCAGGGAAGGCCTGTCACCGAGGGAGTTGTACAAGTCAATCTATCCCGAGCCTGAGGAGGGGGAGAAGAGAGCCTCATGATGAGGTCAATAAAACCTTTAAATCATTTCTTCCCTTCAAGGGGGAGCTTTACTCCCGCCTTCAAAACAGACGCCGTCACAGACTTGTGAAGCCGTCTACCTCCCCTCCACCCCCGCTCCTCCTCCCCCTCACTTCCTTGGCTCTCTATCACTAGCCTGTCAGATGCACGCTGTGGCAGAATAAGAGACGACACCCCGGTCCCTGCAGTAACCAGGGCTGCCATTGGCACTTAAACATTTCTACCCCCCCTGCAACCACCCTCCCTACTATTTCCTTTCTGTCGCTCGCCAACCGCTGACAGGCGACCACAGAGCGATGACAAACACAAGCAGCCAACTGATGAAGAAAAGACAAAGCCCTGCATCCTCCTCTACTTTCCCCCTTTATTTATTTGCTACCCCCACACACACTCGTTGAAGCCCGTTGGCCCCCGAGTTAGCGAGCGAACATCATTACCTCGGCAGTCACTCTTGTGCCATTGGTGTATCCCTGTTAGTAAATATATTTGTCATTCCCAATGTCAGCGCAGCAGACATTAAAAGAGGCGGCGCACAGTAAGGAAAGAAGATTAAAAGATGCAGGGGGAGGAGAAAGGAAAGGAGGGAGAGAGATTAGGGAAGGCGGGGGGATAGTGATATTGCACTATATCAAAAATAATTGTCAGAAGAGGTCATTATGCATATATTTTATAGAAACACCAATCTTTCTCATCATCCTCCAGCCTCCTGCATAGCGAGACATTTAATTAGACACTGATGGGTTCAGAAAAACGGGAGGTGAAAAAGTAGGTAAAAACCAACGTGTAAGTGGATACACAACATTGTTACACTCACGTCAAAACATGGGGCAGAAATGCAGTCACATAACATCCTTAACAATTTTACTTATAGCGGTTTGGATGGCCATGATGTCTTATTGTTGCTCATGTGTGCACATGTTTAAATGAAGGCTGGACGTACACAAAAAAAATTAAACACTGACTCAATCTGGCAAGTGGAATTGTATATGGTTATGTTCGTAATATATTATTGATATTGTATATCAGCGCTGGGATGACATGCACCATCACACTGCACATCTTCCTGCTCCTTTTCCAACATGAACATTGAGTGATTGCAGATGTAGCCTGCGGTGTGCTTCTCTTGTCCTTTTTAAAGCTTTAGACGGATTGAAGGGCAGGTTTTGAGATGACGGATGCTGGACGGAGGGATAGATGGACCAATGCAAGGCTTGGTGATAGTTTAAGATATGAGGGCAGATCCATGGGTGGATAAATCAACAAGATTATTTTCTTTGTCATCTCAATTCCTGAAAATAACTTTCAGACACAATGGTCCATCCATTCATTCGATAGCATTCGTTCTCTGAAAGATCAGAGGGAAGCTAACCCCCTGCCTGAACTGATTAAAACATGTCTCAACACTTTTGTCCCCACGTAGAGCAGGCCCGGTCATGCCTGCATTGATCCAGTCGTGACAAACGGGGGTGTTACAGATATGGAGGCCCTTCACAGTCAATCGCTCTTCATCCCCAAATGATGCAAAAGAAGGCAGATTTGAGGCATGAAGAAAATCTAGTGGCACCTTGACATACAATCTTCAAACAAGCTAGTTTACCAGTAAATCAAATGACCCCATCAGTCAATCCAAAGATTTTTTCCCCCACCTTCATTCCTAAATTGCCATCATCATAGCAGACACAGCTGAGTTTTGAACTTCTCTCAGCACATTTCCACCACTCCGGCCTTATAAGCACAGGAGCCCACCCCTGACCTCCTCTGAGCCGGCCACGTGACCTTTAAATACATGTCTGTCTCTCTGGATGACTTGTGATCTCCATGGACCATAAATCACTTAGATGGAAGACATTCCTACTTGTGTCTTGTTAAAAAAATATTCCACGCATTTATGTTTCCTCACTACAAATCACAGCAGGCATTTGATTTTGCATAGGCATTTATGGATCACTGTTGGTGCCCCCATTATTATATTATCTCCAATGTTTAAGCAATCATTTTTATGGTTCTTACAGAGTACAGACAAGCCCATATTTAGCTGAGCTCCAGGAATATTTGTTGTCACACAGAGTACAGAGAATACAGTATATGCCTGTCAGCATTGTTGTGTGCTCTGTTTGTATTTGTTGTTCCTTATTGTGTCTGAAAGTACACTAAAGCGTTTTGCATTGGGTATGTTAGACTTAAGATAGCTGGCTTGATTTGGTTAAACAACTCCAGGTGACAAATAAACAGCTTGACGCAAGCGCGCTTTGGCTCTTATTTGGAGAACTGTATGAGTGTGTTTTCTATTCTTTTCCTCAAAGTGATATTATATGATTGAATAGCATTTCTTGACAATCAGTGAGAATAGGTGTGAAGCAATACTTGAAGCAGATTTTAATGAGTCAGAGTTCGATTTATCGAGTTTAAATTGTTTAAAGTGTGTAATGGGGCAAAAATATTCAATAATGTTTTTTAATATGGTCGCTTTGTAATGGAATGGATTATAGTCGAATTCCACTATTCACAGGTGATAGGGACCGGCCCGATCTGTCATTGATGTCGAATTAACTGCGTTCAAAAAACACTGATAAATATTCAATATACCTGTATGTTCTTCACGAACAACAAGGACAAAATTGGGTGGAAAAAAAAATCCCTAGGATCTATCTATCTACATACATACACACACACATATATATATACCGGTATATATACAAACATACATATATATACTAGAGCTGTCAAACGATTAAAATATTTAATCTAATTAAAAATGCAACTGTCATAATTAACTCAAATGAACTAAAAAATTAATCGTGATTACTCACACATTTTTTATCGTTTCTGAATTTCCTTTTACATTTTTCGTCCTATTTTTCCCCATTTTAATGCTTTCATCAACTTAGAATCATGAATCAGTTTTGTATGTGCCAGATGCAAATATTTACTGAAATAATTTCAATTTTACATGAACATTTTTCACTTGGAGCAGTTATTCACACATAATCTCTCACACAATATTACTGTCCATCAACAACAGTGAAAAAAATATTTTGTCACACAACAGCTGCTTTAACAGCTTTTTTAATGAAATCAAAACAGAGCAATATAACATTATGAAGTGCACATCTAAGGTAAAGTAGTACTCAGCCTATAGTGGATTTAAACCATGGTTGCCTACTTCGTTTTTCTCAAATTTGCTGTGAACACAGCAGTCTGTTTCTGTATGTTTGTTGGAGAATAACGAGACCCCGGATACCAGTGTTCGTTATGTGCCGCTGTATTCAAAACTGCCGGCCGTACAAACAAGCGCAAGCACTTCCCCCGTGCTACTGGGGCAAACCATTCTGAAAGAGGGGGGTTTCACTCCCCCTAACACAGTCAGGCTATGTTGATTATGTTGGTCCTTCTTGCACGGAAGTCTCTCTACGGTTTTTGTGTCTACCTCATTTCGGATGACTACACTTGGTTTGATGACAACACTGGAGACGTTTAATTTTCGCTAGGTCGCTACAACAGCAGCACACTGTCACTGTCAGATGAACACAGATAAGCTCCACCCGCTCTATTTATATGGACACGGAACACTGTAACCTTACACACAAAATAGTTCCAAACAAGTAACAATCGCGGCAGTGGCATACATCGTATACTTGTATGATACACAGAGAGAGAAGAATAGGTAACTTTGGTCTTGTCAGTGGAGCAATCTGGCAACTTTTTAAAAGTAAACTTTCCATTCATAAACTCTTTAAGTTTCCGTTTTTGATGTCTCGAGCTGCCGTGGCTGGTAAAACAGACATGGGAGTGGACGTCTGCAGCACGCTTGTTGTTTTGTTTCTGGCGTATTTACAGTGCAACGTAACATCCGCTTGTGACGTGTGCAGCGTTAATCTCGCGAGAAAAATTTTAATCCTGTTAAAATTCATTTAAATTAATGCCAATAAAAAAGCGCTAAACTGACAGCTCTAATATATATATATATAATTTACATATATACATATATATAAATAAAACACACTTGACAGTTTTTTACACCGCGATTCCAATGTTTACATATAACATACAGTATGTGCGAGTTTGTCAGATCATTAAGCTTTGTGGTATTAAGTTGAAGCGGATGGAAATTGGGAAATCATTTCTTTTTAAAAAAATAACTATACTATTTTTTCCCCATCTATTTCCATGCTCTTGATCATCACGCACATAGACCCACATTACCTGAGGGGGGTCATAGCTAGTCCTCACCCCATCCCCCACCTCCTCCCTCCCCATACAAGCCTTCACCCCACATGCTCATCTCAATTAATCACCCAGGAAAACAGATGTCAGGAACAAAGTAAGGATCTGCAGGCCTGTGGCATAAAAAGGGAGGGGGATGAGATAGGAGTAGGGGGACATGGTGAGGTGGTGGTGATAGAAGGAGGAGGAAGGATGAATTGAGGGGGAGAGAGGAGATGGAAGGATCTAGAAGGTGAGGGATAGAGAGGAGGTGAAGGGATGGATGTAAGTTAGAGGCACGATTGCAGAAAGAGAGAGAAAGAGAGAGAGAGAGAGAGAGAGAGAGAGAGTGTTGACGGACAGCTAAGCTAATAGTAATACTTACTTTTCTAGATTTTAACAAGAACTTGAGAATGTCACAAGTAATAATAGATATGGTATGCTACTGGTATGCTAAACTTGTCTTTTTGGTGATAAGTATTCATTCATTCATCCATTCATCTAGCGAGCCGCTTGATCCTCACTAGGGTCGCGGGGGGTGCAGGAGCCTATCCCAGCTGACTTCGGGCAGTAGGCGGGGGACACCCTGAATCGGTTGCCAGCCAATCGCAGGGCACACAGAAACGAACAACCATACGCACTCGCACTCACACTCACACCTAGGGACAATTTAGAGTGTTCAATCAGCCTGCCACGCATGTTTTTGGAATGTGGGAGGAAACCGGAGCACCCGGAGAAAACCCACGCAGGCCCGGGGAGAACATGCAAACTCCACACAGGGAGGCCGGAGCTGGAATCGAACCCGGTACCTCCGCACTGTGAAGCCGACGTGCTAACCACTGGACTACCAGGCCGCCCTACTAAGAACAGCTAAACGCTATTTGAGTTCGGAGACACTTTCAATGGTGGCGGGTGTTTGCTGATTCCCATTCAACACAAGTCGGACTGTGATTAATTCTGAACACAGCCACATCCCCAGTTATAAGAGGGTGTGCACACCTGCGCACATACATTTTCTCATTTGTTTGTTTGACTTCCCTTCTTGAGATTTTTTTCATGTTGATTTTTTTCGGGCCGCCGGTGATAAGTAAAAGTGCAGTAATAAGTGGATATTATATATAGCTTCTGGTCTTCCTAGCAGGCCAAAAAGTAGGGGGGGGGGGGGGGAAATCTCTTCTATCAGTGTGCCTTAGTTGTTCTGCTGGAGTCCTGACTTGTCCTACTAGCGAAGACAAACAACATTCACACAAGATTGACTTTAAGCTGCATGGAATAAATGCTAAATGGCTAACCAGACAGCGATGATGTCAAGAGTAGCAAGGTGATGATGCATTCAGGTGTCCTTTACAGCACAGGACATTTGGGCTTTTAAAGCAGTTGGCGTATCATCTTTGACCTCTTGTTACTCACAACATGTGGAAAAAAAAGTCGTTTAAAAAGAGGAAGTCGAAGAAGACAACAAAAGGCCCTCCGCCAGATAAAAGAGCATCTACAAAACAGCGGGAAGCAAATGACTGTACTGAGCATGTGTGTGCCGAAATAGAGCAAAGATTGAAAACCTGCCAAGATAAAGACAAAGGGCCCCGTTTGAAGTGTCACTTTTTGCTGCGATACTGTCACAAAACAAATGGCAGCCTTGACAGCTCCTGGCCGCTTTGAACGCCTGGCAGTCATCTTTTATTCACAAATGCAGATTTTATGCCTTTTACAGCCCGGACTGTAACCTGTTGTTAAGCGCCCGCTTCCCCCCGATCTTGTGTTGAATTATTGACATCTACATAATGTAAAGATGGAGAGAGCATGAGGAGGCTGGCTGACTGGGAAAGCGGGAAGGAAGAGGAAGAAGAGATTTTTCACAAGGAACAAAACAAATGTGGTGGACCTCCAGTCGGGATTTCATCCACATTGTAATATCGCCACTATCACATCACAGTTCTAGAAACCATCAAAACTATTCCAAAAAAACAGTATCAAAAGGTTAGGGTTTATAGCAACGGTTAAGGTTTCACACCGGGGGTTTTAGCCTGGGTTTTGGTTTGTTGTTTGTGTTTTAACCCTTTCAAGGACAGCGGTTACTACAGTTGACAGCTTTTCATTAGCACTTCATTGCCAACCTTAGGGATTCAAAATATGAATTCTAACTAAAAGGGAAAAAAAATCTAGTTTTGTTCTGAGCAACAAATCAAGCAAAATGCTGATATCATTGATCATTTAGAGCCAGCGCTCTGGCCCTAGGAGGATGAATTTTGAAATTCAGCTGGTTCATGAAACAGTCCCATTACTCATATAGTTTAAGTTACATCAGCCAGGTGTGCTGACACTATAGGCCTTTGGAAGAATCGTTTTACATGGCGACAAATACAGGCTAAACAAAAAATAAAAATAAAAAAAGCGAACATACGTAACAGAAATGAAGAAAAGACACCATATCCAGTCTCGAAAATGTCGTGGTGTGGTCTTGACGACAACACTACAATTAGGTACTTTCATGGAATAATATTAAAATTTAGGTTGGATATGTAAGGCTTTTGGTTTGTGTTTAGGCCAGCAGAGAACACCTACAACTGCATTTTGTTGTATTATAACATGCTTTCATGTGTATGAGCCCAAACTGTGAATCTTCATATGCAAATATTCCCCCCCCCCCCTCTCTCTCCTCGCTCCGTCTCTCTCTCTCTCTCTCTTATCTGGCTGCAAAGTGAGTTACAACTCGCATCAGCCAAGCGGACAGCTGGGCAACTGGTCCACCTTTGTGCCTTAAATCACAGCGGCTCCAGAGAGAGGTTGGATAGTGGGGGAGAAGAAAGGGGAGGGGAAGCAGAATAAAATAACAACATTAAACCACCTTTTCACCATAATGCCCAACATCCTTCAGGGTGGCAATAGCTCAGGCATTATTTCAGTAAACAAAGGCTTCTGTGACATTTGAATAAGGCAGAGCGATTGAAAAATTAAAAAAAGATGGGAAATGGCTTGGATGATCATTTGCGTCTTCTTGACCGCAGCAATTGCTTGAGTATGTTAAATGTCAATCGAAAAAACGATCTCACATCTGCTAAATTGACAGGTGGGCCGTAATCAGTCTTTTAATATAATGGAGTACAAATACCTCAGTACTTGAGATTTTCACATATCATAATTAAGCCACTGCCGCTCCTTCTGGTGTGCGTGACTTGGTCACCGAGGGCCAGTGTAATACAGTCATTCATACACACACGATGAAGAACCTCACAACTACTGTAGCTGCTAGTATTGTAAGTGACTCGGTAAGCCGATGTAGTATTAGTAGTTATTCGCAGATGATAAAGAATATATGCTTGTCAGTATTGCTACATTATTACATGTGCTGATGCACCGTTCACGGTCACATATCTATTGCTCAAAACATTATATCACTGCCACATAGATGCTTCATGTTAAGCCTGGCTATGGTATTTTTGCGTTGTTTGTTAGCATTGAGATAAACTGTATTTTAACCAGTGAACTGCTTCTTGTGGTCAAATACAAGTTAATAAATGTTCACAACTGTAGCAATGCCATTGCTAAGGTTCTGAAAATGTATCGTTATTTGTTTAACGATGTGTTGGCGTTAAGCTAGCATGGGCATATTTATGGAAATGTTGTTTGGTTGTTTTAAATACAGAACGTGGCATTCTCCTTTTACATGTTAAGTGTGAGAGTAAACTTCGACTGGGAGTGGCATTAAATAGCTCAAATCTCTTTTTTGAAGAACGGTCCTGTGAGTTTTAGCTCGCCTGTCAAAGAAAAAAATTCTCTAAAAGAAAAATGAGAACCTGGTGAGCAAGCATAGCGAATGATTCCCAACATCAGCTGAAAGTTTATTATGAAGGCAGTCAGAAGGATGCCAAAAATGACTCATTCTCGCAAAATGTAAATTAGTGACAAGTTACCACTAGGTTGTTTAAACTGGAGGACATGTCACTCTTTGCTCATTTTGCAACTTTACCCTTGGGAAAAAAAGGAATACAAATGGTTGCTTGGGTACAAGCTGTCTGATGGGCTGCTTGGTCAAAATTATTTTGGAGGATTTAAAAAACACTCAAAGTCTGCTCTAGAAAATTGGACCGTGACATCCTTGAATCCATTTTTCAATCTCACACACACAAGCACAGAAATCTCGCCCCACTTTTTACTCATCACTCTCACTTGCTCCAGTCTCTTGCGAGTCGGTGTCAACTTGTGTTTCCACCTCAGTGTCAGAGCATCACACAAAACACGCACGCACACGCACATACATTCAAACGTCACCCTGTTTCTCACCAATCACTCGCACTTGCTTGACTCTTTTGTGAGTCAGTGTCAACTAGTGTTTTCACTTCAGTGTCACGGCATCACAACACATCCACACACACAGACACGCAAGCACGGATGCACACATAGAGAGGCTGGCTTAAGTTAACGTTGTGTGACACCCTCTCAGCCCTGATTCCAGGTCAGTCATTTGTGCTTCATCGTGCCCTATAGCGGATAAAGAGATTGGAAGAGATTATTCCACTAGTTTTGATTAACAATATATGGCGGGCCAAAAGGACGTACTGTATAGGCCAGGCATGTCCAAAGTCCGGCCCGCGGGCGAATTTCATCCGGCCCTCGGCCCCCGTCATAAAATCAGTGCCGTCTGGCCCGCAGGTTGGGCGCAATGGAACACGTGTTGCATTGACTGAGGTCTCGTAGACTGGTGAGTGATGTTTCATAGAGTACTGCTTCCCTCTAGTGGCTAAATGAGTAATAGCATTCACTAAATGAGTAATAGCATTTAGACACTAGAGGGCATCACTCACGAGTTAACAAGACATCACTCCGTGTTTATATTGACTGATATGTCATATTTCAAATTCCTGTTTCAAATGAACCAAAAGAAATTCTTAAGATTGTTGAAATTAAAATAAAAATGGAAATGTGAAACAGACTGGCTTACTAAAATTTGTTGAACAATATTGTTGTTCAATGTAAAGAATGTCAGCCAAGATCGGCCCCCCGACATTTTACCACATAAAATCTGGCCCCCTTGGCAAAAAGTTTGGACACCCCTGGTATAGGCTAATAATCCCTTGTTTCTTGCGGGAGTTAGGTTCCAGATCAACCCAGTGATTGAAAGTGCACTGATGGCTGACTCTAACTTTAACCTCCTGTGGAGAGATTACAGTTTGAGCTAACGAGTGGCGCTGGACTAAATAAAATTAGCTAACAATGTTTACTTTACCGGAAATGTGCAGTGGTGTAACTTGAGGCTGTTGTGCTTTGCAATAGACACCTTGCTCTTTATCTTCTTATGGGAAGTCAAGTCAAAAATGTTCTTTACTGAATGTTCTATGCGCCTCCACTCATCTAAATGATGTATTCTGATTAATGTGCTGTTTGTGGAATATGAATTCTGCAGCAAAATCGACCCGTTTTTACCCATCTCAGTGGCGGTCATTTTGCCACTTGCTGTCAACTAAAAATGACGCACCAGCATCTAAAGGTAGTGGTTCTTAACCTTGTTAGAGGTCACTAGAGTTGCTCAATTTAGCATGACAAATCACGCAGATAGGTCCCATCACGTTCCATGATGCATGTGAATCCATGTAGTACATATTCGTCCGACCACTTTGGGGTTTTTTTGCTCGACATATGTTAGCATGTGTTAAAACTTTTTTTGTTTTTAATCACACTATGTACTATCACAACAGTCACACAATGACTACTGAGCAAACTAAATTTCCCGCAGCACTGACTGGACAAGCAATGTCATGTGATCATCTGCAGCCAGTGATGGCCAAGCGGGCATGTCATAACTAATTGACATGTTGAGTCGAGTGTGTCTTAACCTACATGGCAGAGGCTCCGCCGAACCCCTGAGACCGATTCAGTGAACACCTGGGTTTCGATCGAACCCAGGTTAAGAACCACTGGTCTAAGGTGAACGTCACATGACCAAACCCAGAAAAAGGTGAGCCAGGTTTTATGGCTCATCTTTAGAAAACAGAAGAAAACAGATGAACCGTTATTGGTCGTTGCATGCGCCCTGAGCAAATTAAAATGTGCTGTTGTCCAGTATGTTTCAATGCCAAAGCTAAAGTTTCAGATTACAGTTTCAAATTTGGGTTTTTAGCCTGAGTTAGGGCTTGTAGTAGTGTTCCAAATGACAGTTTTGGGCCAGGGTTAGTTTTACACAATGAATTCAACTGAGTGTTTCAAGGCCAAACTTTAGGGTTTCAGGGTAGGGTTTCAAGCCTAGGTTATATTTTCAAATTGTGGTTTCAAGACAGGGTTCGTGTTTTAAAAAACGGTTAAGGTTTTAATTTCGCAATAAATGGCCAGTGTTAGGGTTTCAAAATAGAGTCTCCAACTGCAAAAACATCAAACTTAGCAGTAACCAGTTTTACACATATCAACTAATCAGGGGACAGAAAAATGCTGATGACATCCATGAGGAGGAATATGAAGGACAATTTTGAAATCGGATTGGTTTAAGGAAACATTGCCAATGCTACATTAGTTTACATTAGGTCAACCGGCAATACGAATTCTGAAGGTCCTGGCAGGATTAGATTCACATGGCCCCAAAAAGCCTACCATAGATGTAAGTAAGAGAAATATTACCAAATGAAGGGAATAGACTGTTGGGAATAAATGAACACAATTAATTGAACCAATATTAGAATTGTAATTATAGGTCAATGCTTCTGATTGTGTTTCGACCACCTATCATTTTAGTGCAGTCATGTTAAATGGCGAAAGGGTTACAAATGACTTCTTGTATGTGTGTGTGTGTGTGTGTGTGTGTGTATGTGTGTGTGTGCGTGTGTGCGTGTGCGTGTGTGTGTGTGTGTGTGCGTGTGTGCGTGTGTGCGTGTGTGTGTGTGTGTGTGGTGAGCTGTTAACGAATATGTGCTGAGAGTGGCCTAATTGGAGTTAATTGGCCATCTGTCTAAACTCAGTAGAGACGGTCATTAGCAGACACAAGTAGCCCAGCCACAGGGGGAAACACCATCACTCATTCTCCACATGTTTTCCCCTACTCTTACTCGTCTATTAAAAAAAACAGTTACCGGTACTTACAACAAAATAAATAATAATTACCTCCATTGTCACAAGACGTGACGTTTCTATTGAAACGGGGCGCTTTTGTGTGACGAGGACAGGTAGTTGAAAAAGGGGAAAACATATTTCATCGGTTAGTGGTTTGTGCCTCCCTCTGGTGGGTAAATGCAACGTCTGCATCCAAAATCGTTGAGCTGATAACATTTTATTTTAATGAACGCTTTGGGGTGTGTGTGTGAGGGGGTGGGGGCGTTAATGAAACACGGTAAAAAATCAAACATACTGTAACATACAAGTGTTTCAGATTCAGCTAATTACGAAAGGGCATTCTTTCAAAATAAAATACATTCATTTAGGAGGAGCTTAGAAAAATTATTCAAAGCTATTATTATCAATAATTACTCTCGTATTGTGTTTTGTTTAATTTCCTCAATAATGTAACATGAAACTCATTTCCAACAATAACACACGTATATTATTATTATTATTATTACTGCATAACATACAGAATAAACTACAATTAAATAAGATTAGCTCCGGAGAAAAATCATTATTGGCATTTACACCAAATATAACAACAACAACAATAATAATAATAATAATAATCACAATAATAATAATAATAATAAAAGGCATAGATCAGTCATTCCCCCAAAACATGTTTAAAGTTCACATTTGTTTGAGAAGATTGTAGAAAATAGCTCAAGAGACCATTATCTATTTTAATGATGAATAATTAACCAATTATTTACTAAATACAGTACGTAAAAATATTTGTAAAATGATTTATTGTACCAATAAAATTAAATTGTAAACTTTTCAATACGTTTTAAAGTAACAATTTCATTATATATATTTGATCATCTAACGCGTTTCACAAACCTTTCAGTGCAAGAAGAAATTCAATGAAAAAGGAGAAGTTTGCAACCGCAATATAGTTACCAGATAAGCTTACAGTTAGCTAAGCGTTTCTTCTTTTACTGCTACACTTTCTTCTTCTTTTATGTTTCTTGGCAGTCCGGGTGCCCCTGTGGTTCTGTACTTTCTTCTATAGGCCAGTCTTGGTACGACAACACAGAGTCATATACTGTCGTTGTACATGACGTATAATGAAAGCACTAAGCATACGTTCGCCATTTTCCCCTGATAAAATTGGACAAAGTTAATAAAATAAAAAAAAGTTGTCATGTGTCTCCAATGTCCCCACTTGTTTATGACAACTTTCCAACTGCGATAGTGTAGCTTCCCTTTCCTCCACTCGGTGTCGCTGGTTTAGCAACTAGCCGGGCTTGAAGCTAACTGACTTTAGTCAATCAGGCTCTGGGCCGGCATCTGGAAATGTCTCCGGAAGTGGCAGAGCTACAGCAGACCGGCTTACAAGAAATTTGATTTATAATACGTTTCCACGAGCCGCAAAGCGCGGGGGGTTATTTTGTTTTTTTGAGTGCGAAGAGATGGACTAAAGGACACGTTATTCGCGGAAGGCTGGTGGAACGCTTAGCCGCCTTATGCTAACTAGCTTGGTGTCATTAACCTCGCTGGACGGCTCGGTAAATATTCCCCCCCTCCCTCTTCAGGACTCATTTTATGCCTTTATATATTTGAACGGCAACAAGACGAGTGTGAGATGGACTGCTTAATATTTCATTCCACGCCTTAGCACTCAAGTTTTTCGTGGGCTAACAACGACCGCATTGTTTTCCTCGCCTCCTCCCTCTCCTCATGTTTGAAATGGAGACGCATGTTTCGTGCCTTTTCCCTGAGATCTTGGCCATCATCTTCAGCTACCTGGACGTGAAAAACAAAGGACGGGTGGCCCAGGTGTGCGCGGCGTGGAGGGACGCATCCTACCACAAGTCGGTGTGGCGGGGGGTGGAAGCCAAACTGCATCTACGCCGGGCCAACCCTTCCCTCTTTCCCAGCCTGCAGGCGAGGGGCATCAAAAAGGTCCAGATCCTCAGCTTGAGACGCAGTTTGAGCTACGTGATTCAGGGGATGCCCCATATCGAGAGCCTGAACTTGTGCGGCTGCTTCAACCTGACAGACAACGGGCTGGGCCATGCCTTCGTGCAGGACATCCTGTCGCTGCGGGTTCTCAACCTGAGCCTGTGCAAGCAGATCAGCGACTCTAGTCTGGACCTTATCGCCCGGTACCTGAAGAACCTGGAGGTTCTGGAGTTGGGCGGATGCAGCAACATCACCAACATGGGGCTCCTCCAGGTGGCCTGGGGGCTGCGCCGGCTGAAGAGCCTCAATCTGCGCAGCTGCCGTCACGTGTCAGACGTGGGCATCGGGCACCTCTCAGGCATGACGCGCAGTGAGGCGGAAGGCTGCCTGGCGCTGGAGAAGCTCACGCTGCAGGACTGCCAGAAGCTCACAGACCTGTCACTCAAGCATGTGTCCAAGGGCCTGGGTGGGCTTAAGATGCTCAACCTGAGCTTCTGCGGCGGCATCTCGGACGCCGGCATGATCCACGTGTCCCGCATGAGCCAGCTTGGCAGCCTCAACCTGCGCTCGTGCGACAACATAAGTGACACAGGCATCATGCACCTGGCCATGGGCTCGCTGCGTCTGTCGGGCTTGGACGTGTCCTTCTGTGACAAGATCGGTGACCAAAGCCTGGCTTACATGGCGCAGGGCCTCTACCGGCTCAAGTCACTGTCTTTGTGCTCGTGCCACGTGAGCGACGACGGCATCAACCGCATGGTGAGGCAGATGCACGAACTCAAGACGCTCAACATTGGACAGTGCGTGCGAATCACCGACAAGGGCCTGGAGCTCATCGCCGACCACCTGACGCAGCTGACGGGCATCGACCTGTATGGATGCACCAAGATCACCAAGAGGGGCCTGGAGAGGATCACACAGTTGCCCTGCCTCAAGGTGCTCAATCTGGGTTTGTGGCAAATGACCGACAGTGAGCGCGTCAGGTGAAAACAACTTTCCACGGATACCAAACTATTGAGGGAGAGCGCGGCGAGACATTTGTCCATCTCTCGCCTTTTGCATTTGTTGACTCGGGGGTACACTGGCTCCCACACACATTCCAAAACATATTGGCTTCATTGAAGACTAAATTGTCCATATGCGTGAGTGTTTGTTTTTCTAGAGTATATGCGCCCTGTGATTGGCTGGCCACCAGGACAGGGGTTGCGCTGAACTCACCTGTGACTAGGCATGGGTTAGATTCTGATGGTATGATAACCATGAGCAAATACATGCCATCACAGTATTACATTTACAGCTCTAAAACCTTTTTGAAAATTATTTAAGTAAATAAAAACTTGGATTGGTTATCGATTTAGATTTCCAAAATCGATTCGATTTACTTTGACTGATTTTCGATTCAGTTAAGGATTTCACGCAGTACCGATTTCACTTTCATATGCAATACATTCCTAGGACAAGCAACGTTAGAAATAGTAGAAACCCTATGCTCTAACGTGGTGCATTAGTATTAATATATAATATACGAATAGCTACATTAATAATTTAACCCAATGCAATAAAACACATGATAAAAATAATCATGTATGCTTTATTGAATATAACATGTTCATTAAATAAATCAATTCCAACCACAGGGCAGGCTGTGTAAATAAAGTGGCAAAAACACACCGTAATCTCATTACATTTACATTCCTGACTGACAAAGTTTCAGTTCTTGCTGTCTTCATATTTTTGAAGACCCCAAAACCTCCAGACATTTGCCTTCAAGCGTGTTGGCACTGCTTCAAGTACTTCTGCCATGTTGTTTTGATACGCTACTCTCGCATGGTGATGAGATCTCGCGTGATGCGAGAAGTCTCATGAATTTATGGGGGGAAAGATGTACAGTATTGAAAGGATCTATTCATGGTTTTATGAATCGATAGTGAGCTAAGAAAAAAACATTTGATTTGATTCATCGATTAAAAAAAAAAAAGTCCTTATTAAAAAAAAATTCCATTGATTCCAATATAGAATATACAGTGTAGAAGAAATGTGTATCATATTCAAATAAGTAATTGACGTTCTTCTGTTTTAAATCTTTTCATTAAGTGTCCCATCACTCTTGAGCTATTATTGTTAAAGTAGACCCAGTGGGCTACTCATGTTGTCCTTGGGCTGCTGGCATTTTTTTTTCTTAAACCTTGAGTTTTTGAAACCGCGTAAACTGTCAACCCGATAATCAGCCCATGCCTACCTGTGACCCAGATCAATAGAAGCGCTATTTAATTTTTTTTTTTTTTCAGCAGCACTGCAGGCTAGTCATTAGCACATCTGCCTCTCAATCAAATGTTCAGGGTTTAAATCTCAGCTCTAGCCTTCCGATGTGGAGTTTACATGTTCTCCCCGTGCTTACGCAAGTTAATTGAAGACTAAATTGTCCATAAGTGTGAATGTCAGCTTGTTTGTCTACAGCAGGGGTGCCCAAGTCCGGTCCTCGAGAACCCCCATCCAGCCTGTTTTAGATGTCCACCTCCTCCATCTCTCCTGAACGATCAGCTCATCAGCAAGCATTCCCAAAGCCTGATAATAATCCTGATCATGTGTTGGATGAGAGAGAAATCTAAAACAAGACTGGACATGGGCATCTCTGGTCTACAGTGTATGTGCCCTGTAATTGGCTGGCAACCAGTCCAGGGTATGCTCCCACTTCCGACCCAAAGTCAGCTGAGATTGGCTGGAGCAACTTAATCGCGTGTACAGTTGTTTAGCTACCTCTCCCGCACACACACAGCAGTGCCTACAGCTCAGTACTAGATGTTAACTTTGCATATTTTTACAACTCCAGCACAAATTCTGCCCTTGGTACAAAAAAAAAAATCATGGTAATAATAGGTCGGCATTTTTATTCTTAAGGCCGGCATAGCTCCTGGAATTTGTACTCCTTTTTTGGTTCTTGTATTTTTTAACAAGCAATATTTTTGTATGGAATAATTTTGTACTTCAAATTGAAGTTGTTTATACATTGTGTAGAATGCGGCGGCGATGTTCCGAGAGGACGCCACACAAAATGAAAAGTCACTATGCCCCAGAACTGCGGCCTTTTGGCTGATGGTTATTAAGGCTTTATGCAACAAAGAAGCAAAAAAAAAACTGTTCAGTGGATTTTTTTCTCATGAGCAGCTTCCAACGATAGTCTTGAGTATTTGTTTTAAAAAAAAGTAACGGTAATTTAAGATGTTTTATATTCATACTGTAGTGATATTTATGAATAAAGATGGAAATATGTTTCTCCTGAATCTCACATCTGTGTAGTTTTTGAAAATAGCATGAATACACACACTGGCGCATTCAAAACTTTTCGGCCTCCCTGAGTTAATACTGAGCAGGACCCTATTTTGTGCGTTTTTTGGTTGTATGTATGAATTTTTTTCCACTTCACTCGTGTGAACCCACTTGGTGGTAATCCTGCACCCAGAAAGAAAAAAAACAATTTATCTTTGCTTGAAGCCTGAAATGTAGCAAAAAGTTCAAGGGGGCCACATTCTTTCACAAGAAACTGTATAGGTGTTGTACATGTATATTCAGTTCGTCTCTATGTATGTATAAATAGGTACTGTGTATACAGTATTTTAATTTACCTGTATATTATGTGTACACAGTAATCCCCACAATGAGTGAAAACACGTTATTGAAATGCATTAAATTGCTTTGTAGCATTTACAGTACTTTTTTTCAAGGTCTTTGTGTGGGTGTGCATATAGATACAGTATACTGTAGATAGATATACAGGATAGAGATCCATCTCTATAGAGTTAGTCATAGATATATGGAGAAAGATATCTATCTATAGCTATATAGATAGGCATCTATAGAGAGAGATTCAACAAAAGCAAAGAAATAAGGCTTATAATTTATTTATTTACATACATACAAAATCCAAACACCTCACAAACATGGTCGGGTTTTTGTTTTGTTTTTTTGCAACACATCCAAGGCTGAACATGTTTCTTTTACAAATGCCAAAACAAAGGAATTCTGAATAATACAAAATTGAAAAATAAAGTCACTTGAATTCCTCAACAGACTTAAGAGATGAGACGAGACATTAAGGCAAATGCAAGGATACGCACACACGCTGAACGGAAAGTAAACACGTACTCACATTTGGTCGTTGTGGCGGCCAAATGTTCCCTAGGCTGGAGTTGTACTTTCTCCCCAAGCCTCCCATAGAGTACAGTACCGAGGGACCGGCAAAGTCCAACAGTGAAAATGTTTTTTCCCCAGAAGAAAATCTTGACCAAGCTACAAATTACTGTGATCATGAGTATTATAATATCAGCATGTCTTTACTTGGAGTGGGATTGGTTACAGCAAAAGTAAAACTAATGTAAAGGAATTGCATAACCTAAGTTTAATTTCTATTCCTGTGCTTACATTTCATGACTGCGTCTTTTCTATAAAGGACTACAGCTGTTGAATAATTTTAGGATCACGTATTCAACTGATCATCATCAATTGAATAATTGTCTAAAAATTGATTTCGCTTGATCAAACACGGTAATGTGCAGGTATTGCGGTATTTTTGTTTACTTGGGGAGTGCTGACATCAAGTAATATCTGAGACTTTAGAGTGTATGCAGCTTTAAAAGGTGGGTACTAGCCTGGTGAGTGAGTGGATGTCAGTGAATGAGAGTGAAGTTCGCGAGTCTCTGTTTGCGTGACTCGGTAAGTTTTTGCTATCAGCAGCACGTGTATGAAATGCCAAAGCAGATATTTTGTCTTTTTTTGTTGTTAAATGTAATCAAATTATTGAAGTTATTCAATTAATTGTTGCAGCCCTACAAAAATAGCCAAAGGTACACAATGGTTTGGTTTGAAGTCCAAACTGTAGAACCTTTGGAGACACTGGGACTTTGGAGGTGCCATTGTAACTGAAAATAGCTTAACATTGTAATGTCAGGCTTATATTATATTATATTGGGCCTTAAACTGGACAGTGATTTCAAACTCGATCGGCAAATTGGTGCCGTTGTTAAATCCAGCTTCTTTCACCTTAGACAGCTGGCCAAAATAAAACCTTTCCTCTCACATGAACACTTTGAGACAGTAATTCATGCCTTTGTCACATCCCGGCTGGATTACTGCAATGCCCTGTACTTTGGAGTCAGCCAGTCCTCCATTAAGCGCCTTCAGCTGGTCCAGAATGCCGCTGCTCGCCTCTTGACTGGTACTCGTAAGAGGGAGCATATAACTCCTACTCTGGCATCCCTTCATTGGCTCCGCATTCATTTTAGAGTTATTTTCAAGATCCGCCTCTTTGTTTTCAAATCTCTGAATAATCTCGCGCCACCTTACCTCTCTGAGCTCATCCGCCCCTACACACCTGCCGGCGCCTCAGGTCTGTGGACCAGTCTTTGTTAGAAGTACCAAGAACTAAACTGAGGCTCAGAGGGGATCGAGCCTTTTCTGTTGCAGGTGCCTCTCTCTGGAATGACCTCCCACTGAACATTCGGCAAGCCTCCTCGCTGCCCATCTTCAAAACCCTCATCAAAACTCACTTGTATTCTTTGGCATTCGACTCAGCATGACTTAGTTTTGTTCTTGGTTTTACTGTTTGGTGCTTTCTACAGCCTTTGTTACCGATTTGTCTTACTGTTTATTGTGCATGTTAAATCACTCCATGTACAGCACTTTGTATGCAGCGATGGCTGTTTGAAAGTGCTCTATAAATACTGTTGACTTGACTTGACTTATATGGAACTCACTGACAATCAACACGAAATGTTCAAAACAACACCAAACAGCACTCTCTCCCCATCACGCAATCACATGATTTGGATACATGTTCTTTTCCTTAGTGACGCACAACTTTCTGTCCGGAGCCGCTCATTCCTCGGGATTCTGTGCAAACATTCAATGTACAGCCATACAGTTAACATTTTACATATCTATGCACTTATATTCATATATTTCTATAGATGATTCTGCAGACTTTAGTTAGCAGAACTCACACGCACATTTTGTCTCTGTGACAAAAGTAAACCGCACTGTTTTATATTTTTTGTTCTTTTTAAAACCTCCAAAAATAATGCACGACATGGCCCACTTATCTCAATTCAGTCACAGCACATGTTAAATATCACTTTATTTACAAACTGATGTTAAAAAGTCAAATTGAAAGAGCCCTGAAGAGAACACTGAACGAAATTAGGGAGCCATTGCTTACTTTTTGTTGCATTTGGCCAATTGAACATTTTGGGCCTTCTAACATCCATTAGGAACTTGCGATCGACGCCAAACAGACCACGGTGACAAATTCTTACATCATGCCTTGATAGCACCAATAGTACAGCGGGGGGGGGGGGGGGGGGGGGGGACATCCCTGGGCGTGGTCCACAACTGCCCCACTTCCCAACTTCCCATACATGCTCCAAGGCCACTAAAACGTTCTCAAAAGAAACTTTGCATACCTCATAACAAATGTGCAAAACCATAGACAGATTAACAGAGTAAAAATACTTTATTTGCCCCTCCCTCAGTCTCTCTACTCCTGAGTCGAATTCCAAATTTGGTACTCAATTGACTCGACTATAAAATCAAATTTTCCCAATGAAATGAATTCAAAAGTCAATATCCGTTCCAGAAAAAAAAGTAATACAATGTGAATTTTGTTTTCCTAAATGAAAATGTAAATTGAGGTTTCCTGTCCAAAATTGTACATCCTTTCTCACCAAGTCATTTGGCAAAAAAGTAGACAATGGGGTTTAGAATTGTCCCCCAAATTAGCAACACCGAGTAGCTGCTGACTTCCTTATATGCCCGAACACTGACCTTGGCCATCATGGTAACGGAAACCATACTTGGCGTTTTCAACTAGGACGTGACACTGTGCTGTCTTTGACAGTTATGTATTTTGATGAAAGAACATAACGGAGCTTTTATTAGGAAACTTTTAAATTGGGGGTGGGAGCGAAAATGAATTATAGTCTCCTTTAAAAGAACTTCAGAGGAGGACCCCTCTTTATGGCCCTGAGCTTGACAAGTCCCAAAAGATCTAATCCTGAAAATCCACGGCTTTGAAGATTGTATGAATGTGAGTGTTAATGCTTGTTTGCCTCTAAGTGCTCTGCCATTGGCTGGCGACCAATGAGGGTGTACCCTTCTCTCCACCCAAAAGCAGCGAAGAGAGGCTCCAGTTACATGCCACCCAAATGAGCTCAAGTGCAATGGAAAATTCATGTGTTTGACTGTAAAAGTTCGACTGTATCCTCCAAATGTGCAATAATGTTGTGTCATGTTAAATATTGTGCTCTTTGACTTGTGTCTGACAGTTCAATTACGAATAAAATGCCTTCAAAATGGGACAGGAAAGCACTTTCAAGTTAGTTTTGGGAAGAAACCTCCGGTTAGTAACCCCGTGGGGAGAGCTTTGTAAATGTTGGAGGTGAAATTGACGGGGGCGGTTGTGAGGACCAAACCTGGGCCGCTCCCATGGGTCAGCACGACTCCTCCAGAGCATTGACAACCTGCTCCAAGATGTCAGGGCAGCAGTCGGCGATTTGCTGCAGGACACAGTTGGCGTACTCCTGCAGCTCACTGCTCTCCTTTTCGCACAGCTCCAGCTCCTTCTCCAACTGGACACCGGAAGGCAGCGGGTCAGCAACAGTGATTCGGTTTAATGCATGTACTGTTTTAGAATGTTTTTTGTTTGTTTGTTTTAGTGTCTCTTTCAATGTCAATTTCAAGTCACACATACCACTTCCCGTATGGCTGTTTAAACTGACAGAGCACATCAAACTTCAGACACCGAAATTGGCATGCTCGTCCTCTACCTGTTCCACCGGCATCTTCAGGAGCTCCTCCTCCCAGTTATCCGGTTCGCTGCGGTGGTAGTGGGCGGGCGGCGTGTGCTGGCTGAGGATGCTCGGGTCGCGGTCGTAACAGAGGTCGGTCAAATGGGCGATGTAGAGCTTGAGCTTGCTGCGGTTCTGGCACAGGGCTACAACAGGGGTAATCATCTGTGGGAGAAGAGTTGTCCGACTTTATGGTTCGGTTTAGGTGGGCAACATGAAGACAACGTAAGCACCAGGAGGCGGGTATTCCATCAGACTGACGTAAAGTCCAAGGTCTATCTGTCACTGTTTCCATAAGAATTTCAGGCCAACCCGCATGGGGCTCAGTCTGTTTTGCGTCAACGACAACCAATCGGCGTTGAGATTTCCACATCACATGCAGGCGCTGCACAAGCCGACATGCAGCCAAAGCACACACACAGTGGTGAATGGTGAAATAAAAACTATATGGGATATGTCATTGAGGTCTGTGGGACTCAAAAGGTCTAAAACATAGTTTTATTTATTTCTGTATTTCGCTGCCTCTAAAGTGTGTTGCACCTACGTGTGTCGTATTACCAGTAAATCCGTTCTCAAAGCTGTTTGGGGACGACTCAGAAGGACTGGGCCTGCCTGAAATACTGACAGCTGCTCACCGCCGGACTCACTGGAGTGACAATAATATTTCTACCTCCTCCCAACTTGCTAATCTGGCGATATGAGGTGACAAAAAGATGTGGACATACAGGCAGTGTACCACATTTACTTATGTAAACACTGTTTCACATCTTTTTTTTTTTTGCTGCATGTCTCTCGACGTCGTACTTTGTGCGTGTATGTCACGTCGCAGAAAAAAAAAATCACAATTTACACCCTGCAGTGTGAACATAGCCTTAGAGTACTGTACTTTCTTTATTTCGGACACTCAAGCGGTGCATGCAGACACAATTTTTTTAAAAAGCACTTGAGACCAACACCGATGACGACCACCAACACTGAGGTCAGGAAAATGATGCAACAGTAAAACAACAAAGACAAACGCAAGATGAAGAATCGGTAAAAAGATAGAATGGCGCAGTGACAAAATGTAAGACAGGTTAATTATTTTAGACAAGCTCACCCTCTGGAACAAAATGGCAGAGAGAGAGAGAAAGTGAGGGGGGTGGGCACAATGTTGGCTATGCCCAAATACCCTCCTCATCATCCTGATAGGCCATAACGTAGGCCAGGCGCAGCGTTAGAGAGAATATTAGGTTAGTGTGTGTACAAAGCTGAACATCAGCACACATGATTATCGTGTTTAAATCTGATAGAGCAGTTAGTGCAAGGATGAATACAGAAACTCGGTTGTTATTTGAGCACGAGTACACTACCTGGTCTGGGGAGGGCTTGTGGTTTGTCTGGTCGGGGGCTGTCTTCAGGTGCTCGTCCTCATAGTTGTCAGCCATCAACTTCATGCGGTTCTGAGTCTGACCATTAACCACAGAAAAAAATGTACAGTATACAGACAGTTAGGAACCTATTTTATTTGTTAATATTTCCATTACTTTCCATCTGAATTACCGTACTTCAGTAAAGGAGTGTCCTAATCATATTTTTTGCACCTGAGTAGGAGTCATGTCATTTTGAGTATCTGCCAATATTATAAGAAATATGGTCCATCGAAAATTGTCACAAAAACGAAACATATTGATATTAATTAATGCTCGCATATGAGAGTTTTTATAAAATGCCCAAACGTTTGGAGTTTCAAGGGAAACAGAACAGTTCTAAACCACCCATCCCCCCCAAAAAAATACAATAAAATAACTTGGAGCGTTCCCTTTTTCTTTAATTACCGAAAAACGACCAACCTGTTGTACTGTGTATTTGCACCACCCACCTGCTGCTTGAGCTGTTGCACCAGTCGATCTTTCTCTCGTTTCAACAAAGACACTTCGTCCTGGGTCTTTTTCTTCTTGGAGGACGACAACTCCAGCAGGGCAATATTTGCATCCTTCTCACTGATGGCCGCCAACAGTGCCTCCTGCCTGACAGGGTGGGAGTGAAAAAAGCGTTTAAAAAAAAAAAAGAAAAAGCCCAGAAATGAGTGCGATCACAGTGAAAACATTTAAGTGAGGGATTCATTCCACCCTCCCACAATTGGTGAAAATTCACTATATAGAGAGTTCCTCGTACATCAGTTGCCAAAAAAGCGGGTTGACACTGTACACGGCACGAAATCCTCTTTCCAGCTGAGGACAACCGGAAATGAATGACATTGTTCAATGAATAATTTGCTCTGTTTCAATAATAAGTACTTACTTCATCTCAAGCACCTCCTCCAGGTGCTTTCTGCGCTCGGCTCGCAGGGTGGTGAGGTGGGCTTCCTTTTCGCAGAGAGACTGCTGGGTGGAGGACAGTTTGGCGCGCATGGATTCTAACTCTTGCTTCACCTTCTCCATGGCCCCTAACAGCTCCTCCATCTTGAAAGACATGCACACATCACTTAAACAAGAGGAAAACAGAAAAAGGACGTTTTGCCCTGATAAAACGCGAGGACAGCTGTAAGTGGAAGGGGTAAGTGAGGTAGCATTCAGTGATGGTGGAAGTTTTATTTACCTGTTATTTGTTGATGCTATATACTCAATGAGCACTTTATTAAGTACAACACAAGGCAATTAAATCTAATTGATGAACTGCATCATATTCTAAACAATTGGTTTCATCAATGAGAGAGGCACTAAAGTGGCATACAATAATCAGAGTTCAAGTGACAAAACGATTTTTTGGGGGCTTTGTGGCACAATTGTGTGGCAATGTAAATGGGGGGAAAAATGAAATCAAATCATCTTTTCCCATTTAAATGGTTGAAAAATGTTGATCTAGTACGGCCTCCACGAAACACCAACAATAATGTTTATAATGTATTGTGACAGCCCCTCCCATGTCCTGCAGGGGCAGTTCCTCAGGCAGGCAGCGGGTGGGGTCGAGATACCACTGAAATTTGGATACCTGTGCATGTGGGCTGTTTCTTGCATTCTATCAGTGCAAACACAGGCATATCAAACAGTGTGTGTCAGTTGAAATGGAAATGGAAATTGTTTACTTACAATGTAAATCCAGCCTAGGCTGTCTATCTAGCTGTTATTTTTTCAAATTGTAGATGTAGTTTGAAGGACTGCATCAGACAAAGAGCTTTTTAAAATAGTTTGAACACTAACCTAGCTATAACTAGGCAAAATATGAGAAAACCCTTCATAACCCAACCTGCAACCATACAAACGCAATGCAGCTCTTTTACTGCATTTTATTAGATTTTGTGTAACCAATGTTGTGGCAGGTGAGTACATGTAGGCACTAAGGGTGTGGAAAATAATCGATATTAATCGATACATCGATGCGCACGTCCGCGATCCGAGTGCATCGGCTCATTCACTGGGTACGACGCGATTGACGGGTGAAATCGCGATTCATCACGATGCATTGATGGGTATCGGTAAAATCCGATTCAATCGCCGTTTTATTCATGTTAAACGTCACATATCTGCCCTTTCCTAGGCGCAATGAATGCACCATCATTGCTTTGCGTTTTGTGTTGAATACGGACGGTAGCCGTGCGTCAGATACAGTCCAGTACACAACGAGCGAAACATTATGGAAGTTAGCGCACGCAGCAGCAAGGAAACTACTATATTTAATGCAGCCGCAACATTCAAATCTTATGTTTGGAAATACTACGGCTTCGAAAAGAAAGACGGAAAGCTTGATAAAACCTCCGTAATTTGCAAGGAATGTCGCACTAAGAAGCCATACAACGGCAGCACCACAAATATGCAGACCCACTTAAACCGATGGCACCAGATCACCGACAAGTTTCCCTCCCGCTTCCCCGCCCAGTTCCTCGTCGGACACCGGAGAAACTCTTGGTAAACCAGGTCAGGATCAGAAAAAAATCGCCTCTTATTTTGGGAGTCCCCTTGCAACTCACTGTGACCGCGCAATGGCTATAACTAAGGCCACTGCTTATTTCATATGCAAAGACCTCCAGCCTTAGCGTGGTGGACAACGAGGGTTTCAGACAGCTCGTGCACGTTTTGGAACCCAGGTATAAAATACCAGACAGGTCTGTGTTCACTTACAAACATATTCCCGATGTGTACAACAAAGTGAGAAGTGAGATTACTGTGTCGCTGAACAGTGCGCAAAGAGTTGCACTTACAGTGGATGGGTGGACATCTTGCGCTATAGATTCATATACATATATATATTATTATTATATTTCATATAAGACACTCAGTGAGAGTCTGTTTGTGTTTACACTATAGCAACAGCTGTGAGTCTCAGGTGCCAAATTGTTTACATTTTCTTTGCACAAAACCCAATTGTGAAAGGGCTTATTAAATAAGTTGTTTTACAAGTTCTACTCTTTATAAGGAATAAAGTGGTATCCTTTTTGTAATACCATACTGAATTCCATCTTTTTAAAAGGTTTTTTTCTTTGCTTATTTGCATCATGTTTAATTGCACAATATCGCAACAAATTGCATTGTATCGTATCGGATCGCATTGATTTGAACTTAATGTGTATCGAATCGTATCGCATCGTATCGCCAGAAAATTCCATGTATCGTTTAAGTATCGCATCGCTGGCAGTGGATCGTGATGTGTATCGAATCGTCCTCAGTGCTGAGATTCACATCCCTACTAGGCACTCATGACACAACCATAAATATTTTGGGGTTTTTTCTTTGAAACTCCATGGTGACTCATAAGCACTGGTGTTTTTATAAGCGAACAACAGGAAACAAGAAACATGACGGTTCGGCAGCAACAAGTCCAACACAATGCAATACAGGTATAGTGTTCCTCAAGCATGCCAAAAAAAGAATTGCATATGTACGCCACAAGATGGCGGCAGAGGACTACTTAGCTCCTGACTTTATGTTCCTTGGCACCAAGATGGCACGAAAAGCAATATTTGTGTATTAGAGAGGGCTTTGTCCTAAGCACTAACACAATGAGAAGGTGAATTTTTCAGCAAATAAAGGAGCAGGTTTCCCAAAAAAATAATTAGCAATTAGTGAAATGTGAACATGTCGGAGAGACACTGTAGAGCAAATAACGTCTGAGTTACTTTCAGGCTGCATGTGTGCAGAAGATGTTGCTGTTCATGGTACTTTGTCACCACTGAGTGAGATTCTTTCACACTCACACACACATACAGGGCTCATACCTTAGACCGCGTTAAGTGGGCGAGGTTGGACTCATGCATTGCATTGACTGAGTACTTCTGACAGGCGGTGAGTAGCGGAAAGAGGAAGAAGGAGAGAGGAAAAAAATGACAAAAGAACTGAAAGAAGAGGAGGGGCAGCCAGCCAAGAAGAAGGATGCCAATTTAAAAAAAGGATGATGACCACGATGCTGGTTTTCTTCCAGCCAACAGTGAAACATGATGACAGATCTTTGCGCTAGCCACGCCCGTACCCGTTTCTCCTGCAGGGACCTGGCAGCCTCCTCCTGGGCCAGCACCATCTCTCGCTCCGCGGTGATCTGAACACTCTCTCTCAAGGCCTCCTCCAGCTCCTCGATGCGCTCCGACTTCTGACGCAAAGAGTCCTATTGACCCGGAAGAGGCAATCAAAACAAATTCATGTGAATCCTTTGCGCTGAGTGTCACACACATACATACACGGCTCACCTTCACCTGCAGCGAGCTCTCAGACATGTTATCCTCACGCTTCTTGGCCTCCTCCATCAGTCGGGCATTTTTGCTTTTCTCCACCTGCTCCTTGTGCTTCAGAGATGCCACCTTCATTGTCTGGTCTTTCATCTGCCTGTGGGAGGCAACAGACAGACATGGAAGGAATCAACTGGGTTATACTTTGAGAACACCAACTAAAGCAGGGTACAGATTTGAGCATTCTCCATCATTTAAGAATATAGGTTGGCAAAGGCCCAATTGTTGACTGTTTCCCAATCACTGTGGGACAACATATTAGTGTGCTGTGATAAATCATCAAGTATGCCTTAAGAAGTTATGCAAATTCAGCTACATAGTCCAAATATTTGTACTTAGGACTAATAATGTATCGTTGTTTTGATCCATCCATAATTTCTGGGTCACTTGAGGCATGCTCATTTGATTTTAGAAAATAAATTCCCCCACTTAATCCAGATTTGCTGCTTGCAAATTCTTGACTTGCCCAAAGAAATTTGAGATACGAATGCTTTATTGTGGCAGTGAACTCAACTCAGCACACTCAAACAATTTGTCAACAGTGATCTTGTCTTTTCAAAAGAGGCTTTCATGAGTTAATACTTCTCACATCTTACATTTATTGGCAAGCTACACATAAAACAAAGAGAATTACACATGGTGCATTCAAAAGAACCATATAACTGAAGTCTGTTAATAAAATGTCACATATCATGAGATAGATCGCCTAACAAATAGACTATGCAGTGGTGTTACAGTGCTTTTTGGTGAGGAGGCTAACGGATTAATGACATATCCATTTATTTCAATAAGGAAAGACGATTTGCAAAAGGAGTGTTTGGACTTACGAGTATGGTCACGGAACAAATTAAAGTCATATCTTAAGAAACCATTGTACATATTTTTTATAATGCACATGCATAATGCTTTGTGTTTGGAGATAGATGAGAGGAAAGTCTGGGCTTCTCTGCGTCAACTGCTGCCCCTGCGACCTAACTTCAAATAAGCTATTGGATGGATGGATGGATGGATCAGGCTATTTCCGAGTTAAATCTAAATTAAAATTTGGTTCAATTAATATCTCGGAGTCTCACATATCTTTGTATTTTTTGCCTATGCATTTACATGCCGACAACAAGCTAGCATGCACACTTTTAACCAAACGCTTCAGTGCTGCATGCTTGAGTCCACTGATGCACATAAATTACAAATAATTACACACAAAAAAAACCAAACATGCTTCTGCGAGTTAAAAAACAAACAAAATATTAATTGTTGTGAATGATGAAAATAGTGAAGCAAGCATGTAAGTACATATACTAACCTGGAGGCCAAACTTTCAGGGTGAAGGATTTCCATTGAAAAAGCAAGACAGAATTAAAAGAGGGTGCATATGCCAATTAGGAGAAGTGAAGTGTAAGAGGGGAGACTTCATGTGCTCTGATAATAACTACAATATCTCAAGCAAAATGATTTAATTGGTGCGACTGAAGTCCAAGCTAAAAAGAGAGATGCTATTGAGAAGTAACATAAGTGCTGCATAATTTTTTTTAAGTGTCTAAAAAGATGGTTCTTCTCAAATTTGATTGCCACAGTCATGTTAAGTTATTACTTGACACCATAACAACATTGTGGTAGGATTAGAGTTGAATTTATTTTTAGTCCTCTTCGATGCTGCTGTTGTATTTGTTTTTACCTTTTGCTCGTTTTGAATATATTAAGAGCATAGTATATGTATGTGCTATGCCCATTTAATTTCCTTCATTGAATGAAGGTCTTCCTCACTGGTTTGGGAGCTTGTTCTTCGGGGGTCAAGAGATAAGCTCTCGGCAGACAAAAGCTTACAAAAACAGTTTTGGTGCACTCAAACCACACTTTTGTACCTATCCAAATTTCCTCTTACATGCTTGTAAATGTAGCACAAATCTAATGACATAGTATAGCCCTCTGCCTGCACCCTGCAGAATGTCTTGCAGTTAAAGATGCTCCCCCCCCCCAGATTTTTTTTAATCGAATATTAGGACTCTTTTTTTCTGACATTTATCACCTGTATATCGTGATGTATATTGAAATTGAATTATGGCCCAACACTATCTTCAACTTTTATTAGATTGTGCAGGTGTGCCCAATTTCTTTGGGGGGAATGGGGGTATCTAAACGTATGTAGTCCCCCAGTAATGTTCTGGAAGAGAGTTTCTGAGACACAACTAAAGACGTACCCCTCCAGCTCGGTGATCTTCTTGTCTTTGTCATTTTTCTCATTTTCCATTTCCCGGAGGATCTCTAGCAGGCGGTCTACCTCGGCTTGTGCTTTCCCAGAATCCTCTTTGTGGCGGGCAACTTCCTGTTCCAGGCTCTTAATGCGCTCTGCCAGCTCAGTGTTGGCCTGAGCCTCCAGAGCTTCATTCTGAGCCTGGAAATGAGCGAGTAGAGGGAAGAGCAGGATGTTATGGGTTTTTGCTGCGGCCTGCTATGGTATCATTATATGAAACAATATCCTCACAAGAGCAATAACAGTGTTTTTGAATCTTACTCTCTTAAGGTGGTTATCCAGTTTGAGACACTCCTCTCTCTTCTGCTCAAGGGCGATCTCCAGACTTTTAAGTTTGGAGTCCTTTTTCAGGCCAGAGGAGGCCAGCGATGACGCATGCTCCTTCAGGTCCAAAATAGACGTCTGAGTACACAAACCAAAGCAGAAACTAAGCATTTCCACCTTATTAAACACAGAAAGCACAACTCATAATGAAAGAAACATCAAGTTGAAATGTATAAGAAATTGGATGGTTATTACCTCTCTGTCTGACAGGTCTCCTTGCAGTAAGCTCAGCCTCTCCTTCAATTCTTTAAGTTCTTTCTTGGTGCACTCCAGCTCCTCCGTCTTCTCTCGGTCATCTCTGTCTCGCTGCTCCTTAAGTCGTTCTATGATTCGTTCCTATCACATACAGTAAATAAAAGCAACACATCCAGACATCCATGTATAAAAATAGATTGCATTCATCTTCCAATATAAATGTGGGGTCCAGTTTTGCAGAATGCATTATAAACTCATCTTATGGGGGACCACTGGAGGAAATGATTCAACTTCTAACTTGCCCTTTATGTATTAATAGATGATACACAGCACATCCATACAGCAGGGGGCTGCTTATGGACTCATTTGCAGAGTGCACAGGTGTGTAGTAAGACATTCCTTCATCAGTTACCTTTTCAGCAAGAGACTCCTCCAGAGTGGTGAGGGCGGTATCTGTGTTGGATGTGTCAGCCTGCAAAGACTTAACCCTCTCCTTTAGGTTGCTCATTTGCTTTTCCTTGTCCCTCAGCTGCTCCTGCAGGTTCTCAATCTTCAAAGGGAACATATACAGTCAGCAAAGGCATCAAAATGTAGCACAGGACTGTCCAAAACAACGTGTTGTGTGTGTGTGTGTGTATATCCTTTAATTTTTCTGTATGCAGCCATTGGAGGAAAAAGCTTGGGCACGCCAGTGTTGAATCTGCACCTTTTTAGATGTTAGTATTATAGACATTAAGATGAAATCACCTTCTTCTGAAGAACGTTGACTTTGCGCTCCTTCACTTCAAGCATGTCCTTTAGGTCATGGATCTCTCCGCTGAGCGTGCCTTTCTCTTCGGACACTTCTTGGATCTGCTTGCTCTTCTTATTCAGAGTGGCCTCCTTCTCTTCCAAGCGCAGGCGCAAGGCATCCACCTGACCAGTAAAAAATAGACCACTCACTACAAGCAGTAATTTCAGTGCTCACATGAAGATGTTAAAAAAGAAATAACTGACCCTATGGTCTTGCTGTGTTTTCAACAAGTTAATATATTTTAAGCCAATCGACGGCATGCTTGCATACTGAATAACCTAATTCCTGCAAATCCAAGGCGCCCCTGTAGTCAGGGGTAAAAAGGAGGTGGAGTCAGCAAACCAGGGATGAACTGCAGAACTGCTTTGAAACTACAGACTGGAATGCGCTCTGTGATCCACATGGGTACAACATTGACAACCGCATGGACTGTATCACTGAATACATCAATTTCTGTGAGGATATCGTCACTTCTGCGATAGCCTGGCAACCAGTTCAGGGCGTCCCCCCACCTAATGGCCAAGGACAGCTGGGATGGGCTCCAGCACGCCCCGCGACCCTTGTGAGGAGGATAAGCGGTTCAGAAAATGGATGGATGGATGGACATCGTCACTCCAACCAGGACAATTCACTGCTTCCCCAACAACAAATCTTGGATCACCTGCGACTTGAAGGTCCTCCATAATCAATAGAAAAGGGACTTCAGATCTGGGCATTAGAGGGCGTTAAAGATGATCCATCAAGGGTAAACTCAAGGGGAGCCTGTCTGCGGCCAGGTGTTTTTATAGTTGGAAAATGGAACTCAAACTCAACCAGAATGACAAAATAGGTGTGGCGTGGTATGAGAAAAATCACAAGTATGAACTCTGAAAGACAGCGGTAGGGAGGCACCCTAGGGAGTGCAAAACAGGAGAATTGCTTTTTCAATAGATTCAGCTCTGGACTGCCTGCCGTCCCTATGCCCCTCCTGTGGATGATGCTGTCACCTATCTGATGTATTGTTTTCACTCACATCTGCATGATAGTGATGGCACAGTGAGGGTCATGTTTTTTGTATTTCGGCACTGCTTTCAATACTATCCAAACTGTTCTGCTTGGTGAAAGCTGCTTTGGATGGGTGTCTCATCACGCTGCATCTCCTGAATCATTGAATACTTATTAACTCATTCAGTACCAGCCAATTCTGGACCAAGTCTGAAAAGACATTTAAAAACGTCTTTGGGAGTGAATGAGTTAAACAAAGGCCGGGGCCGGATTCAAACCCTCAACTTCTGTACTGTGAGACGGACATGCTAACCAGTCGCTTTGTTTATTTGTTTCAATCTAATTTCCCCTGACAATATGACTCCAGGATCTTATTTATTCATTCATCAAAGCCATGGTTAGAAGGTATTTGTGCTGTACCTCCGTCTGTAAAATGGCAGCCCTTTGTTCCTTGGCAGTAAGCGACTCCTTGAGAACTTCAATGTGCTGTTTGCTGTCTGAAAACTGGTTGGTGAGCGTCTCCAACTTCGTCTGCAGGCCGAGCAGCTCAGTGTCCTTCCTAGAGAGGTCCTGCTTCACCTGGTCCATCTGGGCAAAGAAAGAGTGAAGATAAAACTCAACAACAGCTCCCTATGAGGGTTGTAAACATGTGGAAACGTTCCCGTTCCAATGGGAAATTCACAAAAGACTTATAATTCCTGTCAATACCTAGGGAATGTTTCCAACTTCGAAAATTCCCAGAATTGTCTGACTCTCCTCATTTCAAACTGTTAATATAATTCCCTTCACTAAGAACCTCAGATTTTGTCTGACCTTGCTCTTCATGAACTTGGTGTGGCTGCGGTAAACCTCCATTTGCTTCATCTCCTCCTGACGCTCCTCACAGCTCAGAAGTCCATTAGACTTCATCAAGAGCAGCTCCTCCTCCATGTCCCTGAGGCTTCGTTCCATTGAGTTGATCTTTGCATCCTGGGGGTGATGAAGGTGTTCTCACGCAAGTTGCATGACAGGACGCACGGAATTCAGTTAAAGTACGATTCATGCCAAGTCTTCACCTTCATGTCAATCACTGTTTGTAGAGCCTTCGTTTTGGTGGATTCCGGTGTTCCTTCATATCTACGATGCAGCTCCTGGAGACAATACTTTCTTAATAATTCTGTGTTATTGCAAACCACAATATCCACATAAATTATGCCCTTCAATATTTAATAATATAAAGGTATGGAGGTCCTGATCACATTTTGAGCACTGGAGTCTGACTCACTTCATTTTCACTATCTAACGATACCGAGTTCCAATGGAACACCTCAACGCTTTAAAGGGGGGACCCCCTAAACATTGTCTCGATTGTCTTATTTTTCTTTTTTTAACTATCCCACTTTTTGTAGGGCTACTGTCTGATGCAACTGCGGTTCAAAGCAAGTGAACAAATAAAATATTTTTATAATGTATCAGTATATGTATAACGATGCAAACATGAAAATGCAACAATTAAAAAATATGGAACACTGGTATCAATTAAATGCCTCAACTCAACTCAAATTGAGTAAATAAATGTCTACAGGATAAAAATATGGTATGCATTATATGTACTGTCATGGGGAATACCTGGCACCTTTATTAGTGGAGAAAAAAGGTATGTTTATATCCTGAGATCGGTCATTAAATGTACTGTACTTCAAAGGCTAGAAAAGATTATACACAATTTGATCGTATAGCAGTAATGTCCTGAGTAATAAATGTGAAAGTGCAGTACAGTGTTGAACTTGGCATTACTTCTCTTAACGCAGTTATTTCTCTGTCTCGCTGATCCAATAAACTTTCCAGGTGATGGCGGTGCATCTCTGCATCGGCCAGTCTCCTGGTGCGCTCCTGGTCCTCCTCTGAAGCCTTAGCAGATGGACCTGAACACAGTTCAATGTTGTGGTTATGTAAGAACAAGCTAGTGGGCTAGGAGCGGCTAATATGTGAGGAGTGATTTTGAATCATTTAAGCGGATGATGTTTAAAATTAATTGTCTAAGTGTAAAACGTACATGCACCGACATAAGGTGAAAATATTTTCAGGATTCAGAGCTGAATGCCATAAATCCAGATTGTCAAATGTGACTCACACGTTTTGTTGTTTTGACAAAAGCAACATCGTTTCGCACCATGAAAGCTGCAAGATGAAAAAGGAGACAAGTGCTTTCCCATCCCCAGGTGTCCTTAAATATCTTCAATACGTAGGAGGACAAGTGTCAGAAATCAACTTCTGTCCCAGTAAACAATCCTTATCTAACGTGGTGCGGAAAAAAAAATGCTCACCCACCTCTGCTTTGCAACATCTCGAGGAGTTTCTTGATGGATTCATCTCGGGCCCCCAGAGTTTGCTTCTGCGTGTCAATTCTCAGCTCCATCTCCTCCAAGGTTTTCCGAAGGAGAAAAAGCTCCTTGGCCTGCCTGTCGTGCTCACAATGCAGTCGCCTAAAGTTCTCCTCAGTCAGTTCTGACGCCAGGGTCAGATCCCGACCTTGGATTGCAGGGTCTTGCTGGAGCAGCTGGTTAAGGTCCCGCTGGATCCTTAGCTCATCCTGGAGCGCCTGCACAGTCATCTGGAGGTGCTGAGGGAGGGGGGAGAAAATTCATCTGATGCAATGGTAGCTCCCAACTTACAGTTCGGCGTCACAGTAGTCACAGTACTACAACAGGCTAACAAAGCTAAAAAAAGAACAGAATTCTACAAAGAAATCATGCTTATGGTATTCCTATTCCACTTGATTTGGAAAGCTGACCTTGCATTATTGACACGTCACAACTGACCCATCTGCATAGCAAAATCATTACTATCAACACAAATGTGCACTTTACGCTTTAAGGGGGATCACATTTAAATCAAATGGTCACACTGGTATTCTTCACAACGTTCAAGATGTAAAGACTCTTTACAGTCCATCCAAAGAAACCCCAGTGCGTCCAGTGCATACTTGGGAGTGATTCATATATGTATAAAAAGCGTTGCTGTGTTGGTAATGTATTACGTTGAATAAATGAAAACAGAGGGTAGAACCATCAGAACGTTTTAGTTCCTTTTTGCGGCCAAATGCATTTGACAAAATGAGAGGCCAAACAATAGAAACAGGTGTCTTCTTAGACGGAGTAACCGTGAGCCGGTAGTGTTTTTTCACAAAATAAATACAGTACAGACAAAAGCATTTTGAGGAATGGAGCTTTTTTTTTTACCCCTCCGTGAGCCGTCAACTTACCGTGGTGGAGGGCTTCGTGTGTCCCAATGATCCTAGGAGCTAAGTTGTCTGGGGCTTTATGCCCCTGGCAGGGTCACCCATGCCAAACAGGTTGTAGGTGAGGGACCAGACGAAGCACGGCTCAAAGACCCCTTATGACGAGTAAAATTAATGGATCTCAGTTTCCCTTGCCCGGACGTGGGTCACCGGGGCCCCCCTCTGGAGCCAGGCCTGGAGGTGGGGCTCGTTGGCGAGCGCCTGGTGGCCGGGCCTACACCCATGGGCCCGGCCGGGCTTAGCCCAAAGAGGCAACGCGGGTCCCCTTCTCATGGGCTCACCACCGATGGGAGGGGCCAAAGGGGTCGGGTGCAATGTGAGCTGGGCAGCAGCCAAAGGCGGGGATCCTGGCGGTCTGATCCTCGGCTGCAGAAGCTAGCTCTAGGCACGTGGAATGTCACCTCTCTGGCTGGGAAGGAGCCCGAGCTGGTGTGCGAGGTAGAGACGTTCCGACTGGATATAGTCGGACTTGCCTCCACACATACAATAGCCTGGGTTCTGGTACCAGTTCTCTCGAGAGGGGTTGGACTCTCTTCCACTCTGGAGTTGCTCACGGTGAGAGGCGCAGAGCAGGTGTGGGCATACTCATTGCCCCCCGGCTCAGTGCCTGTACATTGGGGTTCACACCGGTAGACGAGAGGGTTGCCTCCCTCCGCCTTCGGGTGGGGGGATGGGTCCTGACCGTTGTTTGTGCATATGCACCAAACAGCAGCTCAGCGTACCCACCCTTTTTGGAGTCCTTTGAAGGTGTGCTGGAGAGTACTCCTGCTGGGGACTCCCTTGTTCTGCTGGGGGACTTCAATGCTCACGTGGGCAATGACAGTGAGACCTGGAAGGGCGTGATTGGGAGGAACGGCCCCCCGATCTGAAATCGAGTGGTTTGGCTTGTTCAAACATAAGGGTGTCCATATGTGCACTTGGCACCAGGACACCCTCGGCCGCAGTTCGATGATTGACTTTGTGGTTGTATCATCGGATTTGCGGCCGCATGTTTTGGACACTCGGGTGAAGAGAGGGTCAACTGATCACCACCTGGTGGTGAGTAGGCTCAGATGGTGGGGGAAGATGCCGTTCCATCCTGGCCGACCCAAACGTATCGTGAGGGTTTGTTGGGAGCGTCTGGCAGAATCCCATGTCAGAAGGAGTTTCAACTCCCACCTCCGGCAGAGCTTTTCCCATGTCCCGGGGGAGGCGGGGGACATTGAGTCCGAATGGACCATGTTCCGTGCCTCTATTGTTGAGGCGGCCAATCTGAGTTGTGGCCGTAGGTGGTTGGTGCCTGTCATGGCGGCGACCCCCGTACTCGCTGGTGGACACCAGCAGTAAGGGATGCCGTCAAGCTGAAGAAGGAGTCCTATCGGGCCTTTATGGCCTGTGGGACCCCAGAGGCAGCTGACGGGTATCGACTGGCTAAGCGGAACGCAGCTTCGGTGGTCGCTGAGGCAAAAACCCGGGCGTGGGAAGAGTTCGGTGAGGCCATGGAAGTCGACTTACGGACGGCTTCGAGGAAATTCTGGTCCACCATCCGACGTCTCAGGAGGGGGAAGCAGTGCACCATTAACACTGTGTACAGTGGGGATGGGGCACTGCTGACTTCGACTCGGGACGTTGTGAACCGGTGGGCAGAGTACTTCAAAGACCTCCTCAACTCCACCAACACGCCTTCCTCAGAGGAGCAGAGTCTGAGGATCCTGAGGTGGGCTCCCCTATCTCTGTGGTTGAAGTCACCGATGTGGTTAAAAAGCTCCTCGGTGGCAAGGCCACAGGGGCGGATGAGATCCGCCCGGAGTTCCTCAAGGCTCTGGATGCTGTGGGCCTGTCCTGGTTGACACGCCTCTGCAGCATCACGTGGTCATCGGGGAGAGTGCCTCTGGATTGGCAGACCGGGGTGGTGGTCCCTCTTTTTAAAAAGGGGGACCAGAGGCTGTGATCCAACTACAGAGGGATCACACTCCTCAGCCTCCCTGGTAAGGTCTATTCAAGGGTGCTGGAGAAGAGGGTCCGTTGGGGAGTCGAGCCTCAGATTGAGGAGGAGCAGTGTGGTTTTCGTCCTGGCCGTGGAACTGTGGACCAGCTCTACACCCTTAGCAGGGTCCTCGAGGGGACGTGGGAACTTGCCCAACCAGTCTACATGTGTTTTGTGGACTTGGAGAAGGCATTTGACCGTGTCCCTCGGGGGGTTCTGTGGAGGGTGCTTCAGGAGTATGGGGTACCGAGCCCCCTGATACGGGCTGTTCGGTCCCTATACTGCCGATGTCAGAGTTTGGTTCGCATTGCCGGCAATAAGTCTGAATCGTTTCCAGTGAGGGTTGGACTCCGCCAAGGCTGCCCCTTGTCGCCGATTCTGTTCATCACCTTTATGGACACAATTTCTAGGCGCAGCCGAAGCGTTGAGAGGGTCCGTTTTGGGGGCCTCCATATTGCATCTCTACTTTTTGCAGATGATGTGGTACTGTGGCTCAACATTCTTGCTGCTGGAGGCTGTAAATTTCCCCAGTGTGGGACGAATAAATGATATCTTATCTTGTCTTATCTTATCTTATCTTCAAGCAGGACTCTCCAACTCTCACTGGAGCGTTTCGCAGCAGAGTGTGAAGAGGTTGGGATGAGGATCAGCACCTCCAAATCTGAAACCATGGTCCTCAGTCGGCAAAGGGTGGAGTGCCCTCTCCGGGTCGGGGAGAAGATCTTGACCCAAGTGGAGGAGTTTAAGTATCTTGGGGTCTTGTTCACGAGTGAGGGCAGGAGGGAGCGAGAGATCGACAGGCGGATCGGTGCAGCGTCTGCTGTGATGCGGACGTTGCGTCGGTCTGTCGTGGTAAAGAAGGAGCTGAGCGAAAGGACGAACCTCTCAATTTACCGGTCGATCTACGTCCCAACCCTCATCTATGGTCATGAGCTATGGGTCGTGACCGAAAGAACGAGATCCCGGATATAAGCGGCCGAAATTAGTTTTTTCCGCAGGGTGTCCGGGCTCTCCCTTAGAGATAAGGTGAGAAGCTCGGTCATCCGGGAGGGGCTCGGAGTAGAGCCGCTTCTGCTTCACATCGAGAGGAGCCAGATGAGGTGGTTCGGGCATCTAATTAGGATGCCTCGTGGACGCCTTCCTGGTGAGGTGTTCCGGGCATGTCCCACTGGCAGGAGACCCCGAGGACGACCCGGGACACGCTGGAGAGACTATGTCACCCAGATGGCATGGGAACGCCTAGGGATCCGCCAGGAAGAGCTCGAAGAAGTGGCTGGGGAGAGGGAAGTCTGGGCTTCCCTCCTAAAGCTGCTGCCCCCGCGACCTGACCCCAGATAAGCGGTGGAAAATGGATGGATGGAGCTTTTTTGATAGGCTTGATTCAACAGACACACAGAGACGAACAACCATCCGCGCTCACACTCACACCTAGGGACAATTTAGAGTGTTCAATCAGCCTGCCACGCATGTTTTTGGAATGTGGGCGGAAACCAGAGCACCCAGAGAAAACCCACGCAGGCCCGGGGAGAACATGCAAACCCAACACAGGGAGGCCGGAGCTGGAATCGAACCCGATACCTCTGCACTGTGAAGCCGACGTGCTAACCACACATTTGGGTACATGTGCTGGTGCAGCAAAGAAAAAATGTTGGACACATCAGTGCAACCAATACAAATCGTTAAACTCGAGCCCTGCCTAACCAAACCATTAAACAAATGCTTCGGCGGAGGCAATATGAGGAATTGTGGCCCTTTGATCACAACAGTAGTAGGATACTCCAAACAGTAATGTAACTATGTGTTACATTGCACTACATGAGCAAGGCAGGTAGTGAAACCCAATCAGGGCAGCGGAGAGTTGCGCGGTTTGTGGCATTTGACGCGAGGCGGCGTTGCTGTCGTAAAGCAACATCACAAACTGGTCGAAAGCCTGAGTGAGGCTTTTGACAAGGTACAACAAAGAGACAAGTCTACCTTACCTTTCAACCCCCGCTCTCTGTTTCTCGTCTCCTCCCCTCGTTGACAACACTCTCTCACATCCTTGTCTCAGTTAATCATATATGTTAATTAAAAAGAGTGTTAAAACTAAAACAAAGGCGCTGGTTATGCATTACAAATGGGAAAGGGTGTGTGAATGGATTATTTGCTAAGTGCCTCCAGGAGAAGATAAAAAAGATGCTAAAAAAAACCCACACGGATTTAAGATAAAACATAAAAGTAAACAGGCAGCGACAACAGACAGCGGTTGTAATTAGAAAAAAAAATGCCTTGGAGATGCATGTGTGCCAGCGTGGGAGGTCAACATGTGAAAGCAGAAATCTTTAAATTACAAACACCCACTGATTTGCCAGCAGCTGCTATAGCATTGCTGGAATTAGTCCACAGTGATTCTGCGACTCCAGGGGCAAATTAAGAGATCTGCCCTTTCATTAAGGATCACGGCGCAACAGAGAAGGCACCCTTTTTCAATTATGCTTGTCTCACTCAAGAATCGCACTATAAATTCAGAGACATAATTAATCATATTGCACAGTCATAGCGGCCCGATAAGGGAAACCATAACTATAACATAGCTTGAAAATGAGTTCGATACACCCGATCTCAGATATTTACAATTTAGGAAAGCAATTTAGGAAAATTCACCTGAGCTTCGTCTTGAATCACGCGGTATTGTTCCTTCCACACAGAGATCTTTGACACCTCATCTTTGCGGAGCGCTCGCTCCTTTTTCAGCTCTGGACTCCAAAATGTCTTGATGGAATTCATGGATGAGCTCAACTTGCTTTCTTTGACTTCCACTTCCCGCCGCAATAATTCGTTTTCCCGTAGAACCTAAGACACACAGAGATCAACAGTCGGGAAGTGTCAATAATTGCATGTAACTTATTTTTTCACCCCACTGTGCAAATTACTTCATTGCACGATATTGTTTTTGTAACATCATAATGTTGTATTTCAGGAAACCCCTGTAATTGATGAACTGACTCCCAATTTTCCCCTTAGTTAATCAAGGCAATGTCGCCGAGAGATTCAGGAGAGAAATACCTCTTTGAGTTGGGCCTGAAGGTCAAGTATTGTGTTGTCCCTCGCCTGCCTTAAAGAATAGGGTACCGTGGATGCCATGTGGTGGTCCCCAAAAGCCAAACCCTCGCTTGTCATCAGGCCAACAGGCAGTACCGTGCTCGAAGGCACTGAGGTGGAGATGTTGGGTGTGCTCGCCGCCACCACGCCGCCACCGCCGCCACTCCTCGATCCGTAGGTCACCCGCTGCCGTCCCATGGTGGTCACGGCCCCACCTACACTTTTGGGGAGGTGCTCACCCATGGCCACCTCATTGTCGCTCAGGTACATCGGTCCAGAGGTGGCATATGCTGCATTGAGGGACTGGATGTTCTCCATCGAAAGTGTCTTGCCCCCCGCACCTCCGGGACCTCCTCCACTGCCCCCAGTGCTGTTAGTGCGACGGTGGCCCATGCGGGGGGAGCGAGGGAGGCGAGGGGAGCGTCCTGATCCCTGATTACTGACCCCGCCTGCATCCCTGCCTCCACTGTGGTTGGCATCTCCTCTGCCGACCGAGCGGGCGCTACCATACATGTTCTGAACAAAATACTCAAAGGAAGCAGCAAAAGTAGGGTTGGTAGCTTCAGAAGTGTGCTGATGATCACGCTGATTTGTGCTTGTGATTGTGGTTGCTTAGCTGAAGGCAGAAGGCACAATGTTCATATTGGATGAATTCTCTCCACTTTCACTGGTATGCGGCATATGCAGATATTGAGTTTCCAACAGGAGCTTGCAGATCCTCCTTTGCTAAATTTGACGTCGATCTGCAGAGAATGAAGAGTCCTTTGCTGTAAATAAATGTTTTGTATACATTGTGATTGCACCGACACTCGGTCAACACTCACATCATTAGGTACCACTGCACATCCGTCCATTCGTTTCCTGTACCAGTGATTTCCAACCACTGGGAACTCATCCAATTTAACAGGTATTACAATTTTCTCAGCCTGTTCCACCAGCACATAATTTGGTCATGGGCGTGCTGGAGCCCAGCTCAGCTGACACTGGGTGCACTGGTGGCCAGCCAATCACACAGATGAAGAACAACTCATAATCACATTCACCAAAAGACAACTTTAGACATTAACCTTCCATGCATCTTTTGGGAATTTGGGAACAAACCTAAGTAACTGTGCAAAACCCACACAAGCAAGGGGAGAACATAAGCTCCATAAAAGAAGGCCAGAGCCCAGATTTGAACCCACAACCGCTGAACTTTGAGGCAGATGCATTTGTCATCCATCGAGCCCCAAGTCAGTGACTCCATCTATCATAAATAATATGTGAAGGGCGGAGGTCATTTTGTCACTGGTCTTCAGTCTTCACATTGAATGCATTTATGTGCCCCGACCACAGATGCGCGAGAGCAATGAACAATACCAACAGTGAACACCTGCTTTGAGTAGCGCTTGTATGAGGAGATCCACTGGTATTTCCATCCAATATTACAACAAACAATAAAAGGGGCTGTTAGGTCTTGTAGTTTTTTGTTTGGAGTTTTTTTTTGCTCTTACAACATTTAAATTAGAAATCTGCATATATCCATCCATCCATCCATAATCTACCGCTTATCCGGGGCTGGGTCGCGGGGGCAACAGCTTTAGCAGTGAAGCCCAGACTTCCCTCTCCCTAGCTACTTCGTCCAGCTCTTCCCGGGGGATCCCGAGTCGTTCCCAGGCAAGCTGGGTGACATAGTCTCTCCAGCGTGTCCTGGGTCTTCCTCGGGGTCTCCTCCCGGTGGGGCATAACCGGAACACCTCACCGGGGAGGCGCTCAGGAGGCATCCGAATCAGAGGCCCAAGCCACCTCATCTGGCTCCTCTCGATATGGAGGAGAAGCGGCTCGACTCTGAGCCCCTCCCGGATCTGCATATATATATATATATGTTATATATTATATATAACATAATACACATCGAGGTGCGTGGACCAGTGTGGTCCATGCACCCCAATAAATTATCTTAAATGGAATGAATAAAAAGTTGCGCGCAACAGCAATCCACAAGCAAGTCCAAAGTGGTTGGCATAGGTACAATGCAGAAACTACAGAACACTGAAAAAGTAGGTGACTTTGAATCACAATGTCTAATACAGTGCCTACATTGGAGGGAGCATTAAAAGTGATACACTCGCACAAAAGTGAGTAGATGAAATTTTTACACAGAGACCTGGAAAAAAAGTCGCATAGAGAACCATTATAGTTGAAGGCTGAAGCCCAAAATCGAGGAAGATATTTTGCATAGCTTTTGGGGGGAAAAAAAGTTTGTCACATTGTATAGACATGTACCAGTCCCAGTATTTAGGGACATGAAAAAGGATGTACTTTCATTCCAATAGGATATTTAATGTAAACCTCTAATAATGATTTTTTTTAACCAGGCTGACAGAATGTTTGTACAACTTTAATGAGTTTTCACGTGTTTACTCATATAGATAGATAGATAGATAGATAGATAGATAGATAGATAGATAGATAGATAGATAGATAGATAGATAGATAGATAGATAGATAGATAGATAGATAGATATAATCAAGAATAAAAATTGCATTATGCAACAATCTTGTTATTGTCATCATCATGAGCTCCTGCAGGCAATGTTTATGTGCTTTGATTGTAGCTTTTGTTGCCTAAATGTCCACCACCGAGTAACCCTCACAGCCTGCGTGGCCTTGCTAACTGTCTAACGTTTTGTCAACCCACCGGCTAACGGTGACGGCTAAACCTTTTCAACAAGGAATATTTCCTTATTTAAGGAAAAAAACATTAGCTCACCTTATGCTTGTGGGTGTTCAAAATTGGTTTGTATAATAATAATGATGATAATAAACGGTAAGGGCAAAATGTGTTGAGCGACGTTTACGTGTAAACTAGAAAGGGAAGGACGGAAAAGGGGGACTGTCCACAGTGGACGAGGGGGGTGAAAAAAACTCCCTCACGGAACAAATGGATCAAGAGATAAATACTTGTCTGTCGTGTAATTAGACAGCGTTATCTATTCAAAGGCAACACACAATCAAAATGTCAAAAGCGGAACGGGGCTTTTTTTCCACATTCCCAAACGACACCCAGCACGGGTCCGCCGTGGTGGAGACACCCTTGTCGTTCTAATCGAACCATTTTCCTAAGCAGCGGTGTATTATTTTGGACACACTGGTCTTTAATTAAGGGGTTTTACATACCTTTCATTCCCGTCAACATATGTTCAGTGTGACATATGGAGGCTGGTATCTTCCATCTACGTGGTCAAGCCAGCAGAAGCTCTCTTCTTTTTTTCACCTCGCTACTAACACAATAGCCAGTGGTGAAAACCTCTGCGATAAACTACCTTTTTGTCGTCTGTTCGCATCTATAATATGCTGGGTGACGCTAAACAATTACACAATAGGCATTCAATGGCAACATTATTGGATTTTAGATTCTATAGTAGCTCGACAGCTGCCTATCAGATTTTGCCATCTTTTTTGCCAGCAGCTCACTCGAGCCAGCAAGGGCGCTTCAGTGACGTCAGCAAACCTCCCATGCGCGTTCCCGACACTCTATCCTCGCCATGCTGGTGTTTCAACTGCGTGGTCACGAGAGGGAGCCAGCCACATTCGGTTCACGCCCACAGTTTTTATTTATTTTATTTTTGCATTCGGCACAGTGGAGTAGATGACGTAGGGTTAGTGGGTCTTGTAAACCACTGGGCCGTCTTATGGTCATTTTTTAATGTAATGTTGCAGGTAGGTGCGCGTTGCAAGATAACACGGAATATAACGTTTGCATCTTATTGGGGAGGGGGCATGAGCGTTGTCACGTCACGTGCCCGCCAGCAGGTGGCGGGTTTTTTCCCCCCGCCATCTGCACACCTGTCCGTAATTTCGGGCTGATTATCCTCCTTTATTAAGAGGCTCCGGCAGTCCTCTCACTGCTGGAGAATTCCTTACCGTGCCATTGCTCTCTCGCGCTATTTACTCGATTGATATTACTTGTTGCCTTTTTGCCTTACGGCCACTACTCTTGTTATTCGCGTTGCATCTAAATTGTATTGCTCTAGATTACTGATTCTGTACTTCCTCGCTCTTTGTTTTTCCGCGAGCGTTTTCGGTTGTTTTCCTTATTTCCTGGTCCTTATTTGATCAGCGCTTTTTGTTACCGTTTTCCCTGTCGAGCTCTTTCTGTTCGTTATTAAAACTTTTTGGGTTCTTACAAGATCTTTTCGTGTCTGCTTTACTTGGGATTCACCTCGTTATTTTGTTGTGCACGAGGCGATCTTTCATCGCCTCGGGCACAACGTGACAAGCGTCCCCCGCCCTCACCCAATTTGAACTGATCCGTGCGTCTATTTAATGTGATCGGCTCAGCCGCTCACGGAGACCGTTATTTTTATGGAAAGAAAAGCAGGGGACTGGACATTTGCAATTGCTAAGATGCTTAAAAACAGAAACCACCAGAAAAGGAGATATGTGGTGCAGATAATAAAAAAATGTAATTGAGGATGCGGCCAAATGCACAAAACTGACAGGTCTCTCCCATCATGGTGGGAGCAGCCCTGCGAGGGACGACATGAGCAGAAGCATGGCCACTGTCTGTTGTAACACGGCGCTGTCATGATCTCACACTTGAAACAAGGATTGTCACAAGAACCAACATTACCGATAATCTGAACGTGATTGAACCTGGATCCGCAAAAGCCAAAGTTGAAGCCCATAAGCATGTCGCGCCATGTATCTTTCTCAGGTCAGTTGTCATGGAACTAGACGCTCTGATGGTGGTGTGCATTTTGACCATAATACATCCATGGTTTGGAGCAGAGACAAAACAATGTGTGAATATATAACACGGAGCTGATGAATGAAACAATGTGTATACACTAGTCAGTGGAAGTCAAGGCACACATAGACAAACAATCATTCGCACTCTAGACACACTTCGGGTCAGTTTAGTGTACAATCAACCTGCCATCCATGTTTTTGGAATGTGGAAACAAAACAGAGTACCCAGAGAAAATCATGGAGAGAACATGCAAATGCCACACCGGAAGGCCATGGCTGGATTCGAACCCATGACCTCTGCACTCTGAGGCAGATGAGCTTCTACCTGCCCCCCCCCCCCCCCCCGCTCATTCATTCAAATAAAAAATCAAATAGAATCTAAAAAGCATAATGACAAGAGTGAATTCTAAATGCTGCTTTTTACTTAGGTTTGTTCCTGCCCAAGATTGGTATTTGTGTGCATCTTATTTCATGAAACCATGACTAGATGGTTTGATAGACTTCTCTGTTGTTTGCATGCTTTGGTGTGAATGCAATGATTTTGACGTTCACTGAATGTTCTTTACTTAAACAGATTATTTTAGAGTTTCCGTTTAGATCAAGTGTACATGTATTTATTAAATCGACAGTTGATATAAAAAAGGTGGCAGAATATCAAGGCATGAAAGAATACTTTTATCAGGTTGAATATTAAATAGCTTGTATTTGTAGTTTTTCATTTTCAAAAGGTTCAGTGATTCCTGACTCATGCTTACTACGTTGCTGAATTGTATTTTAATGTTGGTCATCATGGTGAACAATATTTTTTTAGATGGTTCTTGGGGTAAAATGTTACTTGTTATACTGTATGCTTTTGTACACTATTGACGTTTGGTGAACCGTGAAGCCTATTTTATGAAACTTCACCACCAGAGAGTAGTGTTCACCTACAAATAAACGCATTTTTATTTATTTATTCGGCTGAGTTCTGTTACTGTCATGTCGATTCTGCAAGTATTTTTGATGTAATATCTACGTATTCAATCACCCTGCTCTTGTTTGTGATTCGTATTTTCTGCTGGATCTATTTATACTTACACATTGAGTTGCATTTTTATGCATGACAAGTGTTACATAAATAAAGTTTGATTGCTTGATTGAGTCATCCGAACATACTCTCTCTTTGCCTGTAGTTTTCTATCAACGTATTTACAATACTTTTATATCTGGTGCAATATGTATTATTATAAATGTACAAATGAATGTTGTGAAATATTGTAGCTTTGCGTGGCTAGGCCGACAGAAGCATTAAATGTAAGTCATTGAGTGTGAATGTGTTTCGTGGAAGTGTGTTTGTGGTTAACTTTTTTTGTAATCATTATTTTGTATATAAGTATTTGTATGTGTTGAAAGGATCGACATTTCGATTATGCATTTCAAAGGTATATCATTTAAATCAAGAAATCAAATCAAAATTTATAAGATCAGATCCCCCAGTCTCTCAATGTTTTCTGTCCAATGTGCAATCAATTCCGATTGCATACATTTTTATCTACTGAATCGAAAACCACCTATTAGTAATTATGATATAATTTCTATGAACATTTTTTAAAATATAGAAAATCTAAACGTGAATATAGAAAATAACAACGTGTAAAAAGATGCTCCGTTACTGAGGACTTACGAACTACGAACACGTTTTGAAGAAATGTCACTCTTGCTTCAAATTCGAATTTGCAAGCGTGGTGGTTATGAGGTCATTGGGCACTCACGCATGCGCAGACCCAAACCCCGTTTCTTCGTCAATGCGAAGAAACTGCGTTGCTGGGTTTTTTTTGGGACCCCCAAAATGTCCTTATTTGTCGACACACTGGGCGCTCTTCTGTTGATGATACTCGGATACCGACGATTTACTCATTTTTAGACGACTTCTACTGCGAGGAGCATTTCAACTCCGGGGAATATCAGTTGTGTTGCGGATGTGAGATAGGTCACCGTTTGTCTCCAGGTTCGTAAAGCCGAACTCGGGTATCAGCTAAGTGGATACTGTACAAATGTAACAAAATATTGTATTTTAGTTTTGTATATTTCAAATATAGCCTACGTTGAATCGTTCTGAGGGTGAGGAGGTGGGGTGCGGCGGTGGTGGTAGGTAAGGGGGCGGGTCTAGCTCAAAGGGCCATCCGCAAGACCCGCCTAGCTCATGGTTAGCACGCTAAGCTAAGTAAGAGACGCTAATTGTCACCGCCAGCCTGACTGGTCGCTTTTCAGCCGGCGTTGCATCGGCCTAACTTAACCGGAGCGTCATGGTTATCATTCAGGGATGGAAACTGGACGCCGATACGGTAACGCCATTTACTTGTATTTCTGTATTTTAGAATAGTTTTTCATACGATGGCTAGGGTATGTGATAAGGCAAACAGCGGGGGCATCATGTGTAAAATACGCGACGTGACTGACGTTTGACTGGTTAGGCCACTGAGAAACGGGATTAGCTCCTCTGAGCTAACTAGGTCGGTGCTAGGAAGCTAACAAAGAGCCGGTTGCTGCTTCTTTGCTTTGTGCCTTTGACAGTGTTACCGCTTAAGGTACATTCGGCGTCATATAAAGAGCCGAGGAAAACGTAAGTACACAAGACGAGTCCCAAGTAGGCAAAATGACAGTTTTACCCTACATATTCTAATAAAATGTATTTGTATGTACGCTACTGAAGTTTATTATTCTGCGTTTCAAATGTGCGGTCGGCTATCAATGCCGCCCGGTTCGTGTTGCATCTTGAGATTCTGACACGGTAGGCTGTGGATGGTTTAATTAGCCGAATCGATTGTCATTGACTGCATGTTCAAATGGGTGCCAAACTACGGGCTAAAATGGTCTGAGTGGTTGCAGTGACCGATACAATCTCTCAAGTACACGTACCCCCGCCCGGATTGTGCGGCGTTGTCGTTGTGTTCTTATATGATTAATGCAATGTGATGATCTTAATTACACCGTTCCTCGTTTTAGATTTGAACCGACGGCCTCGGAGCAGCTGTCTACTAGTTAAACTGGCTTTGATAAATGGTCGAGATTAGGGAGCTGGTTCTGCAATCTGGTGCGTTTTGATGTCCTGTACAGTAGAAATAGACGTATAGTAGAATACATAACGTAAATGATTCAACTTGTAGCTCAAGGTCTTTGTATGATTTCTTGTAGGTTTCTTGGTCAGTCTGTATATCTGTATCTTGTTTTATATTGAGTGTCTTGAATATATGCCCGGACTTCAAGTCTCAAAATAAAGATTGACGTTTTGATAGTATGTTTTAATGCAATATCATACTGTATCATACAGAATATTTTTCTAATTGCATGTTGCCATTTTTTGTTGTTGAATATAATCATCAAAATATTAGAAATGTCTTGAGTCAGACTGAAAGCGCAGTTCTACATTGCTGCCAAATCCAACCACAGCCATTATTCTGAGTTGATGTTATTGTAGTTTAGTAAAGGTGAATTTTGCGATGTAGCTTTTGCACATGTGTACCTAATGGTGCTATGAGTGGGTGTAGTAGTAGTAATCATCCATCCATCCACTCCTCGAACACGACAAAGGATCGTCGTGGGCGTGCCAATCACAGCTCCCTTCAGGTAGTAGCCGGAGTACATCCTGAACTGGTTGCCAGCCCATCACAGGGCATAGATGAACAAGTAATAGTAATTACAATAAGAATTAATAATATTAATAATAATAATAGTCTGGGTTTATCTTTAAATTTTGTGCTTTAAACAAAATTATGGTACACATTTTAGCAAGCGCCATGGAAATTGACCGGGTTGATTTGCTTTTGCGGGCCACATAAAATGATGCAGCAAGTCAGATCTGGCCCCGGGCCTCGATTTTAACACCTGTTCTCTAGACGCACATGGTTGTCATTCAAAAGATGCTTGATTTTTTTTTTTTTTTTTTTAAATGTACAGTGGTATGTTTAATATTGCCAAGTCATATTGTAATACTCCCAAGTTTTACATTTAGTTGAAAATGTTTGTTTTTCTTTGTCCAATCTGAAGCATTTTTGTGTTTTTCTCTTGCAGTGAAATTGGACAAGAGCAAATTTGGATTATTTTACCAGTGGGCCATTGCTCAGAGGTTGGGCATCTGTAAGAGGGCTGTGTGTTTTGTTCCTCACCAGCAAGTCCTTATGCTCGACAGAAGCTACAGCCTGCGTTTTACAGAATGGGTGATGCGGACTTAAAGAAAATTTGTATACCAACATCAGCACCCTGTGCCCTGCTGTGGTGTTCAAACCTTTTCCAAAAGAATACCACCCATCCGCCTCCTCCTATCTCTGCACTATGTGTATAAAGACGGACTTCAAGCAACAAGAAAAAGACACTTGAGTTTTTTTGTTGTTGTTTTGTTTTTTTAACTTTTAGTTCGCAGATACTGCTTAAGACAACATCCTTTAGCCGACATGGAACTCTCATTTTAATTTTTCAGTTCTTGTCCCTCCTTGTACTCTTTGTGTGGGATGTCGGAAAAGCCTGATGAAAACATGGTAAAGTTCCTGGCTCCCCCTCCGAAGAGTGGAAACGGTCCCAGTTCTGGGTCAGACTCAATGGTCAATGAATCCCGTCCGGCCGAGGTGAGGCGGCGACATCACACCATGGAGCGCGACCGCGGCAACCCCGAGCACCGCTTCTTCCGTCGCAGTGTCATCAGCGACTGCAATGCCACGGCGTTGGCTCTCCCTTTGCCTAGCAGGATCCCCATACCAGCCGCTCAGCGGAATCAACAGCGAGAGGCCCCAGTGCAGCGGCAACAGGTTCCTGTCGTCCGTGCACCTCAAGTTGAACAAAGTGTGCCTCGTAAAGTGGAGTCCGCTGAAACTCTGGAAAGCGGAGAGCGGAAAGACCCAGAAATTACCAAGGTGAACGCAGTACAGACAAAACAGGTGTCTGCAATCATACAAGATGTTTGTGACGCAGAGTTGGTCGTAGAGACCCAGTCATTGCCAGACTTGAGTCAAAGCGAGGCTGATAACTCCGCCGACTCAAAGGTACTGCATGAAGGGGATGCGGAGGAAGAGGACAAGGACGCCGCCAAAGCTCGTGCGGAGGCAGAGCAGAGGGAAGCGGAGAAGAAAGTGCAGGAGGACATCGAAGAGGCCGAGACGAAAGCAGTGGGAACATCGCCGGATGGACGTTTTCTGAAGTTTGATATTGAAATTGGACGTGGCTCTTTCAAGACGGTCTACAAGGGCTTGGATACGGAAACCACAGTTGAAGTGGCTTGGTGTGAGTTGCAGGTAAGAAATTGCATTACGTTTTATTTGTTTTTCACACTCAGTTTATTTCAATCAATCTTATATATTGGTTTATGACATACAACATTTCAAATGTATGACATACAATAAACTACTGTTCATTTATCACGGGCGATAATTTCCAGACCCACATGCAATTGGTTCAACTCTGCAATATAGAGACTATACGCCAGGAAGAGAATTTTCCATTTGTCAGCAGATTTCTGACTTTTGCAGACCAAAATGGTCATTCTCAAGAAAAGTGCAAATGCCATGAGATTTTTTTTTTGGGGGGGGGGGTGTCTGTCTTGGTGTTGTGGTTGACCCATTTCGACTCATGTAAGGTGTTGCTGTCTGAAGAGAGTTTTTTGTTGGCGTTTCCACTGTGCATCTATGAGAGGTGAGCGGCGCTGTCATTTCATGTGTAGTCCTTGTTTATTGGTTCAGTTAAAGTCCTCCTGCCACAACTGATGGATGTGCACTAATGTTGGCATTAGCTGGTGCTAAATTGGCCGGGAGCAGAATGTCATTCGTGTCTTATCTGTTCACTGGCTGGTTCGCCGCCCTCCGGGCGGCTCATCAGCTAGTTCCTGCGGAAGGCTGGTAAGGTGGTGGTTCGCCGCCCTCCGGGCGGCTCATCAGCTAGTTCCTGCGGAAGGCTGGTAAGGTGGGCCTTCGGCCCACAAAAGTGTTGTTGCTTGGTTCAACTTTTTGTTCATCTTCATTGCTTATCGCGAAAATAAAGAGATGTTTAGCTCTACTAAATAATTGCAATGCTTGTGGGTAGACAACATTTTTTCACTAAGATGCCCGCGCGATCGTAGTGAGCCACTGCCTGAGCGACGCAGTGGCGGCGCGGTGAAGTAGGTACGTTTTGAAAAAGGGACAGACGGAAGGACAGACCGCGTGCGGGACGACGCGCAATATATATATAGATTGTATTTGATAGCATCTTCGCGTCCATATTTTGAGCAGAAGAGCAGCGTCTGAAATTAACTGGCTCAGTCTAAGACCTTCAATTTTTCCCAATCATGATATTGAATATGATATATATATATATTTTTTTTTCCTCCTTTCTTCTTTCTACATACATTCTTGCTGCTGGAGGCTGTAAATTTCCCCAGTGTGGGACGAATAAAGGATATCTTATCTTATCCTTTGTTTTATTGTCAGTGTGTTTTGGGTGAATATATAACACGGAGCTGATGAATGAAACGATGTGTATACACTAGTCAGTGGAAGTCAAGTTATAATCACTTGCAATTCAGTCGTCTATTGAGCCCAGTAGTTTTGATTGTTTTTACACTTTTATTAAAGCAACAGCTTGACTAAAAACTATGAAGTAGTTTAAAACAAGCTGTAGTAGGAAGTTACCATTTTCAAGTGCGTAAACAACCTCAGTCATGACGTGTTTACACCAATAGCATGTGAGGACTGCAGCCTCAATATTCCGAGTGAACTGTTTACATGGCGTCTGTTTGGATTGACCCCAAAAACAAAAAACACCACCTCTGAATCCGAATGAAATTCCATTCATTTTAAACCATTTTATTACATTTGAGGCATTCATGTTGAGTATGTTCATTCCGTTTGGTCGTTTGGTTTCATTACATCTGGAATGCAAGGCTCCATGTAAACCTGGCTAAAGGCAAAGTTGATGATCAGTCATGGCAGTGAGGTTAATGTGCAAAATATTTAACTCGGTGTTTTCCCAAAGTGCTCCCTGATCTCTCTCGCACCATAACTTACCTGCATACTTAAAATGGTGCATTATGAAGATGGCTGTACTCAACTGCTATTCATGGCGGGGTGATGGTCTTTGTCCACTGATGAATTGGCAGCTTCTTTTGAGTTAAGAGCATTTTGGGATTTGCCTCGTGAGTCAGCCTGAGTGTACGGTAATCCCTCATTTTTTGTGGTTAATTGGTAATGTCATGGAGTTGGAGCACAGCGTAACTAATAAAAAAAAAAGTTAGTGCTTGAACAAAAATAAAATGAATGGGAACACAACACTCGGATACAGTTTATGAGACAGTCAACAGACTAGCGATGATGCGCAGCCAATGATCTCACGGGATAAATGTACACGTACTTTCATTGGTCCATGTCACGCCGGGAACCAATAATACGCTTTATTTGAGTGGGCATATAAAAAGCCTATGAGTCACGTCAGATCTTTGTTCAGGATGACCTTCTCATTCGCCACATCAACATGAAACAACCTGTGTTAACCGCAAATAGCGGCGCTGATATTGAGGGGAAAAAAAACGTGAAACACTGAAGCTGTAAAACTTGAAGTGCAAAGTGGCGAGGGATCACTGTATTCTGATTTGTAGAGGTTTCATTTTTGTCTCCCCTCATGTAACAATTATGAATCCATATTTATCTTAGACCACCCAGTTTTCTAAAAGGGCATAGAGCCAATGCAGTTTCCTTTCACAGTTACCTGAGTAACATCCGCTGACAATTCACCATCCACACTGACTTGCATTTCCTTTTTGATTGTTTCACACAGTGAGCAGCATAAGAACATGACCCCCGCCCCCAGCTGGACTGGTACTTAATGACGCCAGTTTTGGTGCTCGTGCTTTTGTAATGAAATAATAGCTTGCCATCACTGATATCAGAGAAAGTGGTTCACAGGTCTTCACCTTACCATTATAAGCTAGCTTTGTTATGCCACCGATCACTGTTAGGTCTGTAGCTGCATCTCATATTTTGGTATTCGGATATCCAACTGAAAATGGTACTCGAATAATTGGTTATTTGGCTAAAAAGAAAAAGTATATTTTGCTTATTTAAAGATACAGAAGATTTAAAAAAACACACATTTACATGAATTGTAAACAGCTGGTTTGCATTTGTAGATAATCAAGCCAGTTGGCAAGCTGGTAGACTGGTTACCACGTCCGACTCACTGTGAAGAGTTCATGGGTTCGATTCCCGGCCATGGCCTTCCTGTGTGTAGTTTGCATGTTTTCCCTGTGCCTACTTGGGTATTCTCCAAGTACTCCAAATTCCTCCCACATTCCCCTATGCATGGCAGGTTAATTGAACACTATATTGTCTCGCTATATTATGTGTGATTGTGAGTGTGAATGGCTATTGTTTGTCTTTGTGTGGCCTGAGATTGGCTGGCAACCACTTCAGGGTGTCCTCCACTTGCTGCCCCAAGTCAACTGGGAGGCGCTACAGCACACCCGCGACCCATGTGAGGACAAAGCTGTTCAGATGATGGATGGAACGTTTTTTACCTAAGGTTACACTGTATAGCAGTACACTATTTTCGGTCAAGAAGCAGTGTAAATGTAGGTGCATTTCTTCCCATAAATTTTGGTCTATGAGACGCATTGTCAGAGGTTCAGTAGCAATTTTGTGGACTGAAACAATGCACTTAAGCAGAGTTTATGAAAAAAAAAAAGATACAGCAACTGTCTATCGATTCAAGTCAGCTGCTTTGCCACAATACGCTGCCAGTAACAATTTAAAAATAAAGGCGAACACATTTCAAGCCCTAGTTAGGCGAAAGCCTTCGACTCTCGCAAGTTTCACAATGGGCTTGCATCGATATCTGGGGCTATACAGGACTTTCGGGTTTCGTCAGTGTAGTATTCTCAACTTTTTTCTAGTCAATTTATTTGTAGCTCAGCACACTATCCTACAATATTCACTAGATGGGACACCAGATTTCTTTCTTTTTTTCCAAGTCATGTTTGTCATAATGGGATGACCCCCAGTGTTTAAACTTGAGACACCACAGCATGTTCAACTATCGCATATTGTTCTAAATTCCTTGGAGGAAAGCTATGCTTTATGGGCTTTCAAGGCGAAATCGGATAATTAATCTGACAAACAAGGTTTTGAAAAAGCTGGATGTTGACTAAAATGACGCCTTTAACAACGTGACAAACGTTTTGCTAAAACTCCCCTTAAATGGGAGGTGTTCCTAAATGTTACTTGAACCACTGTTTTGTAGTCAATTTAAATTCTTTGCACCAAACTACATTTCTTGAAAAAAAAATGTGTACAACCTTACATTGTGATTGGGACTTTTTCTGGCCACTGGATATGTTTCATTTTATTTTTAGTTTGTTAACTTTATTCTATTTTGTTCTCAGCAAAATACATACGGTATTTTATGAACAACCACAAAAATAAAAGATTATAGAAAATAACCATTATTTTCATATAATTTTGAGGGAAAATACTGTAGTGGACCAAAAAATTGCCCAAGCATATTCCTCTGACAAACGCATCCCATCGTCTGAAGTCATTGGGTAGCACGCTGGACCGGATCCAATTAACTCATTCACTCCCAAAGAAGTTTTTAAACGTCTTTTCAGGCTTGGTCTAGAATTGGCTGGTACTGAATGAGTTAACAATTGCACTGATTGTGTACACAATCTGCTTGTGACTGTAATTTCCTTATTGATTTACTGTGACTAGTATGCACTCCTTTTTGGAAATAAGAAAGGGGTGTTGAAGGTTAATACTGAATTTTATAAATTCAAGTCAGTGTGCCTGAAGAAGTCCAAAAGCAATTAAAACTTGGACAAAGTTAGTTACTTCTTGCCCAAAATATATTATTGGACATATAATTGCTCTCTGTCTTTGTTACACATGCACAATTGGCTTTGAATTGAACTAGAACCAATTATAAAATATGCCGGGGGGGGGGGGCTGAGGCAGCTCCATGGACTCGAGCAAAGTTTGACCTCATTCGCCACGTGATGTTGGTTTTTCCTGTCACGCTCTCAGCTTGTCCGACAGCAGCACGTTTACAGCAGCCATAGATTTGCATGCACACTTTGTAACAATGTGAAGATTACAGGCGAGTGCCCCTCCCCCATACACAACATCAATGGCGCGCATGCTCAGAGCGCTCATGCTCAGAATGCTTCTGTGAATGTAAAGTGGGTCACATTCCTGACAGAAGAATCTCCTGTGTGAAGCACAGCAGGCTGGCCTGCCAGGGCTTGTTTTTCCCTATCTCAACCTCCCACACTTTTTTTTTTTTGTCTTCCTCTCGAATGGCCCCAGTTCACATTTCTTTCTTTAACTATTTCACCCCAAGCTGTTTTTTAAAAAAAAATCATCATCCAACATACTTTTGAAAATTCTTGTTTTAGTGTTAGAATGATCAATCATTTACTGATTTAAATATGGCGGTAGCTTGACTCACAAATTTAATGTTCTATGACAAGATCGTAACTCCATTTGCTCGTCTAACAAATCAATTTTCCCAATTGAAAGCTGATGTGAAATGCTATTCATCTGCTGCAGCCCTGTAAATGCGCCACTTTTTGTTTTAATGAAGAAAACTAGGACTTTTATAAAACCACAATAAAAAACATAACCTAGCTTTATAAACTGTAATTACTGTTTGTTAGTGGCCGGATTAGTAGGTTAGGCCTGCTGCACACCTAGCAACATGAGTGAACTTTCGCACAGTGTGCCAGGTTCTGCAACTGTTTTTCATGAATAATAATACATTTTATTTATAAGCGCCTTTCAAGACACCCAAGGACACTTTACAATAATAGCCAGCAGTCAGCTCGTAGTTTTGCCACAATTCAAAATTCTAATATGAAGGGCGGCGTCACAACATTGCAAATGCAACAGCCTATCAGAAATGCCATGTGCTGTCATAATTGTGATTTAACAACCAAAATGAAGGTATTCCCGGGTATCACGTGACCACCACCAAGGTGTACCACTATAGTATATGTATGTATAATAACCCTAGTAGTCCACCGTTAGCGATAAATGCAAAATTATGTCTTTGAATCAAAGGCAAAGGCATTCGGAAAAACACGAGAGAGCTGAAACGTATGGGGAGGGGTTCTAAAATGGCCGAAATTTCATGACGTCACCGGCTGATAATTTTCAGGCATTGCAGCAATAATAATATAATAATAAAAAAGGTTTTGATTCCGTAATCTTCACAATTTACATATTTTGCACCATATATAAAAACTATATATGTATGGATAGCACAGATGCCTCTGAACATTTTGAGTGTTTGAAAAAAAAAAAAAGAATGTTTGTATAACACAACATACATCATTTCCAAAATTGTAAAACGCGTAACTTAGGTTTTTTTTGTTTCGAAGGACCTAAGGGTTAAGGCTGTCACAAGCCAGTATTTTTTGAATCGATTCTCCCATTGATTATTCCATCCATTACTAATAGAAAAAATACTTTGTGCTAACATTTCCCCAAATGATCACGTCACAATCATCCCTGCCCAATGTTTAGTCATGAGACACAAGATATGCTAAGCTACATTAGCTGGAGACGCTTTAACACGCACATAGTGGTCACAAGTCTGTGGAAGACACTTGGCCTCCATAAAATGGTGATGGGCCGTACTTTGGCGAGGATAAAGTTTGTTCAGTGTTAATTCACTTAAAACACCAATTTAAAGCTGCGTTGTTGTTACATCTAGCAGCCGCCAAAGCAACCGTCAACTCGTAATCACGAGGGTCACATTCCCATATTCAAGTTTCTCAGCTCTGCCAGCTCTTATATACACTAATACATACATATTTTTATCCCTTTTCAGTCCAAAAGGGCCACAAAACGTTGGCATCTTCATCAGTATTTGGACTCATCTCATGTCTCCTAACTGCAAAGTTTCTAGCTCCTCAAAACATTCAATGCTACCCAGAAGTTATTCTTACACCGCCATATTTGTTGCCAAGAAACAACGTTGACACCTAGAAATGTGGTGCGGAAACAAGAAAGTAGCCAAACACTGGTTCCGCATGGCTTTTTTGTAAAAAAAACAAAACAAAAACCCGAAGACTATACTAATTAAAGGTAACACCCAAAAGTTTATTTTATTAAAAAAAAACTACTCAGCTCTACCGATTTCAAAATGAAAAAGGAAATCCCCAAAACAAAAAACATTGACATCAAAAAAAGTTAGTTGGATGAGTCTACTCCAGAGGTGTCTACACTCCAGATAGTAGTGCCATGTTCCAATTTCTGAACATATCAAGTATGGTCACGGCACAGATTGCTGTTGGTTTGATTTTGATTGTGGAGATGGGATTCAGCTGGTACCTGGTAGAGGTGCGGATCCATGCGAATGGAATACAAGGCTGCGGACCACCACAAAGCTTGAGTGAAGCCAAAAAAAAAAAATCACAAATTATTTGCCATAAAGCCGTCGGCTGTAGTTTAGTAGCTTTTCAAAATAACATTGTAGACACAATGTGTAATTGGTTGTTTTGTTTGATTTATCTGAACCACTCTGTCCTCACGAGGTTTGCAGGCATGCAGGAGCCTATCCCAGCCGTCTTCGGGCAGTAGGCGTGTTACAGCCTGGACTGGTTACCAATCGCAGGACACACATACACAAACAATCATTCACACTCACACCTTAAAAACAACTTTGAGTGTTCAATTAACCAACTGCATGGGTGTTTTGTTGTTGTTTTTTTTGTAGGAAACTGAAATACCCATAGATTCCCAAACTATCCCTTCCTTCCTTCTCTATTTCTGGATGTGGCCCTTGAAGGAGAAAGTGGTCAAAATATGGCCAAATAAGGGCCATGCATTAATCTGCATTAAAAATTGCCTTAAAGGGATTTTGCGTTAACTCATTAATAATGCAGAAATGTTGGCACCGCGCACACACATACAAACACAAAATATATTATAAATAAGAGCCACCATTAATCACTGACTCAATTTCACCAGTAATTTTCTTTGAATGGATTTTTGTTTAATGACGGTAACTTTTATAAATGCTCAAACTTTTGGTTGAAATAGATATATTGATACATGTAGGATGAGTCCAAAAGCAAAACATGGAAGTTGTCATTGGGTGTGAGCACATATTTGTGATATCCATTTAGGGAGCACTCAAACAAGCATTAAAAAAAATGCTCATGGGATGATGACATAGCCATAGTGACTTCGATCATATTTTGTTTTCACACAATCAGGTGTGTGTCACGTGCAGGCTTAGCCTAACATGAAATATAAGCATGAAAACAAAACACTCAAAATTCCTTTGGTTCTGCTGATTTTCATTTACTGGAAACGTTCCAATTACACATGTGAAGCTCAAATCCCCTCACATGATTTACTATAGCTATCCCATGATTGCCCAGATCCTTGTTTTTCCGTCATTACACATATTCAAGATACATTTTAACGTTCGACTTTAAACTTTAATGTTTGTTGACTGGGAAAAATGTGCACCCAGTTATGGAGTCTTAAACATTGTCAAACTTGTGGGATTTCATTTGATTTGCCTGCTGCTTTAGTTCCTGTTGATGCTGTACTCAGTGATACAGAAACAAATCATTTTGATGTGTACCCTGAGAGTTTGGTGCCGAATGAAGGCAGTTCCAGTGCGCTTGCATGCTAATGCAACAAGTCTGACAGGTTTTGCTTCCGTTGATTATTTGTCATTGTCTTTTACAAACGGTTAAAGGGCAACAGGTGTGTGACTGAAAGTGTCTCTTACGTACGACCGCAAAGGGAGAATGTGGAGTGTTTCAACACTTTAGCCTCAGTAAAACCCAGTTGACGAGCAATTTAAAAGGTCCAATGGAATGGAATGGAGTGCTGTTACAATCTTCAAAACCACTGAAAAACAAAGTTTGTTGACCTCCACCCTTTTTAACCCACCCATAAACCAACTGTTTTGTTTTGCATTTCACATTGCAGGCACACTTATACAGCAGGTAGGTCACATGAGTCAGGAAGTGGAAGCAATACAAGTTAGGGGACTCCCGGATTCCACCCCACACTCGTCCATCTTCATCCACGTTTTCTTTCAGTTGCTCCCTTCCCACCTGTTTCCTCACAAGCTCTGTCCAATGCCAAACATTCAGAAATGAGAAAGGGGGCCCCAGGCATCCTGCCAGTGGCTTTTGTGACTGCTTATCCAGCTGGTTGCTTGCGTCCATCTATTTGTTGGCATTTTTTCTGTCTGATTTCTACTCCTGAATCCCAAATTATTGTAAATAATAAAATGAAATAATACCCCATGCTATGACTGTCAGCAGCTTACAACATCAACTGTACATGCAATGTCTTAAGTAATGTTCTAGAACTTATGGCGCTTGTGAAAAAAAAAAAATCAATGAGGCTTAAACAAAGATTAAAAAATGGATTTTGGACTTGAGGAATGACATTCATAACGTGTTCGGACATTATTCAAGATGCAGCTGGCGCGAGAGCTATTTTATGACGTGAACACACCGCCCGTCGCTACGGTTTCCTACTCCCCCACCCGCCCCGCGGCCCAACCCCGCGAGGCCGGCGCGCCCCGGCCCCCTGAGTCCGGAGCGGGAGAAACCTCAATAGGCGGCGGCGCCGGCTCGGGGCGGTGTCGCGGGGGGAGGTGGGGGGACGGTGTCGGGCCAGGCGCCCGTCGGTGCCATCGCGACCCGGCCAGCCGGCGAATCAGGTCGTTTGCAAGTCATTTAGCCACATGCTCTCCACAAACATGCGGTGTGATAAACCGGAGAGGGGGCACCCATCATGCGGGCGCACCCCAGCCCAGTGTCGAACGGTGTTCCGCGCGGCCGGGGGGGTTCACGCCCCCTCTCCCCCCCGCCCACTAACCTTGACCAACCGGGGGGCGGCGGTGCAACGGTATCGGCGCATCTCGGCGGGAATGTGAGGCGTTCAGTCATAATCGCGCAGATGGTAGCCTCGCACCATTGGCTCCTCAGACAAGCACATGCACCAAATGTCTGAACCTGCGGTTCCTCTCGTACTGAGCAGGATTGCTATTGCGACAACACATTATAAGTAGGGTAAAACTAACCTGTCTCACGACACCCAGTCGTGGGTGGACCGGGGAGGTGAGACCTTCTCTGAAACACAATCAGAATTACTGACCTACATTTGCATCATCAAACAACATCTTCCAAACAACATATTTCTTCAATTTTGTGGTGTTTCTCTTGGCCCCACTGTTTCAAGTACGTTTTTTTTTCTTTTTTTAATGTTGTACAATCACATTTCAGCCTCTGTGCTGGGCCCTCAGAATCAGTAATGCCATTGAATGTAATTAAAAAATATATAAGCAGTGGGACTGTTTCTTTAAGCAATCAGATTTCAGAATCAGCCTCGCGAGACGAGAGCTTCCCCCCCATGTCAAAAGCAAAGCGTGTCAAAACCAACTTCAACGAGCCAAACATGTCCATCGCGCTCTGCACACATTAATACATTGAATAATCACCACTCATCCTCTGGTGGGCATATTTGAATTTTTTTTATGTTTCGTCATGTTAGATAAATGCTGATTGTGGACTGTTCCAGATGATGTAGTTGGCACAGTTGTTGGTTTCTTTGCCCTTTTATGTACAGTTGAAACCAAAAGTTTACGTATACTATTTAAATAGGGACACATGCTTTTTTTCTGTCATTAACTCTGACTGTCAGCTGCTTTCCAAGCAGCCACCTCCATCTTGCCAGCTGTTTTGTTGCCATGTTGAATGCGAAGTGTTGAAAAATTTGTGTGCACCAGTGCAAAAAGTTTAGACCCCTGGAACATGAAAAATTCATTAAATATATCAATAATTATGTTTAATGTTCAGGAGGAAAAAAACGGATTAAAATGAAATTTGGGAGGTAAAAATTGTGACTTTTTGTAAGGCCAACGCTCTGGTATGATGTGAAAGGTGCACTTGCCTCGTGATAAGCAGATGCCATTTCATGGTGTCAAAAGTGAAATCCCTGTGATTTGTCATGTCATTTGTTGACAATTGGACTAATCTTTGACCTCATGGCCATGTGTCACTCGCGACAATGTTGCACCCTCACTTTTTAAAAATTTTTATTGAACGGTCTGAGCCTACCTAATGTTACCCTGAAACCTCCATCCCAGCCCTCAGTGTCAACCTCAGAGCAAGGACCTGACAGACCCAGCCCCTCAACATGATCATTTGTTTTTCACGGGAATCTATTTTTAGAGGTAGTTGGGTAATTTATGAAGATCTTTGCCTAGAAGGATTTTTCAGCTCTGCTGTATTGCACTACTGGGGTTGATTCTCTTCAGAAGGGACTCACAGTAGCTGCAGGTACAACAAATCAAGGGGCAGTTTTCAATGAGCATTTGTGTACTTGCTTTTCTTCAAAGTCAGGCTGTGGGCATGTGATACAGATCACACTCAACACATGGCATGATCATTCACAAACCTCAGTCATATTCCTCTTTTGCGACCGTTTACAGCAAATTTTATTTTTTTTTAATTTTTTTACGGTACTTGAAGGGTCAGGTCCCAAGAGGTCTTGGGACCTGGCGTCCACATGTGTGGACATGACGTCTTTGGTTTTCAAGATTATAATGTTAAATTTTGGACTACAAGAGCCTGGCGTCAACTTTCAAGGACGTTACATCAAGTAAAAAGATAATTCTTTGTTTTTACATTCATCAGGTCCCAATTAGCCTAAATATCAAAGAAAAAATAAAATAAAAATGCATGCCTTGCAAGAGTTCGGGTCTTAGGAGTAATGGTGTAGTAGCTCTGAAATGATGTGTGTCAAATGTTTCAGGACTTGTTTCACAGATTTGAAAACCAATATTCAAACTGCACATTTTGCTTTTAAAGTAATCTTCATGTAGTCTCCACAGAAAAAATCTGCTGGGATCCTTTGCAGCTTTGTCACTGCCATCTTGATGCCATCCAAGTCAATGCAGGTCCACTACACAGTGGAGTAGGCTGGTTGTTCTAGTGCGCTAATTTTTATTCTCGGGAGCTGTGGGATGCTCCTACCATTGTGAACAAGTGCATTGTCATTGCGAAGACACTTCAAGCTGTCCTGCCACAACTCTCCTCTTGTCACACACTGAATGAAGCACTTCTCACCAGGGGTGTCCCGATTTGGTATTGATAACTGATATCGGAACGATATGAAACAAAAAAAAAACTGTATCGGATCATATCGGTCTACATCCAAATTCTCGAATATTAGCACTCATACATTCTCTCCATTCTAGATACCGTTCTCACCATATTCTGAATGTAAAAAAAAAATGATTCTAAATGTACTGCAGTAAACTATAATTATTTTGTACTTTAAAGAGTGTATGTTTTTATTGACATTATTACGGTTATTTCTCAGGGTCCTTTCATCTATATTGTATTTATTTTATTCGAGTGGGTTCTTGTTTGGGATTGAATTTATATAACCCAAATCTTTGTGATAAATGGGTCATATTTTATCACACTTGCTGTTGCTGACTATTCTTTGTCTTAATATTTGATCAAGTCACGAAACATAATACACTAAAAAAATAAAAGCATTTATCATTCCTCCTGAAAGCAGATTGATTGCTGTATTGGACAATACTCTCGTGATACTGTATATGTGTCGTATGGGAAAGTGTCGTAAGTGGAAAAAAAGTTTATCTGGACACCCCTAATTCTCACATACTGAACAAAACAAATGCTTCAAAATATTTTTGTAGATGTGCTGGTTGATCGTCATGGAACTTTTCTAACATACTGTATGTTGCTAGAGAGAATCCTGAAAGTGAGCACATCACAAAAAATTACTGCCCTAATGTTACTAACATGTTACCAACCGCAAGGCAGTTGCTTCCATTTGGTCAATGGCCAAATGTTTTTTTGCCAATTTATGTCTCATTAGCTTGCATTAATATGTTTTCATGAAATCTGTCATTACCACAGTTTATTGGCTCATCAGACAGTAATATAGGCTTGGGGCTTGCCGAGGTTGTGTTAATAGGTATCTGCAAAAGCGTAAACCAGAAGGAAAGCAACCATTAATGGGCTAACTTGGTATTTGTCCAGCTTAGTGGCGGAACCTTGAGCCTGTGTTCCCTGTGGTTGTTTGACATGGCTGTCATCACATGGTGTGCAAAAAGAAAGGGGAACTCTGTAAAGTAGGTCACTGGGTCTCAGTGCAAATTACTGGCTTTAAATTTTCATACTCATTTCATCTTTTTCCGCCAGTGCTCTACTGACTTTCCAAATATTCATCTTTAAAACAACCAATAAAATGTGAGTGCAATGAAACCCCAAAGCTCTCTGTCACACTCCAAGTTTTGTGTTTCTCGCACATGCGTATACAGGTCAGAGCTCCTTGTGGTCTCACTTGTGGGTTGAATTTCCTGGACACTGGCTGGTGGCCAAGTCTCTTGGGGTGTTCCGGGGAGGTTTTGGCAGCCAGGATTCAGTGGGTCAGTCTTACTGGACTCGTATTCCCCGCACTCAAGTTCCACATGTTGTAAATGTAGGTCACGCCAAGAATTGCTCAGGAAATGTGAGAAGGGTGGTTATTTGCATTCCAGATTTTTGGTGTACCGCTGAAAGTAATATTGTTGGTTCCTATTCCTATTTATGTGGTGATAAATTTACAAGCATTGCACTAAAGCTATTAAGCTATTACACGCTTTATTAAAGCCATTATCTCACAGAATACTCATTTTTCAGCCCCAGCTGCCCCATGAATCTGGGCCTTAGTTTGCTGTCTTACTTTTAAGCTTCTTGGTAGCTTTGCCATTATATATTTTTCTCGCCCTTCCATCATTGCTGCTTTGTAAATAACTTGGAATCCAGTGTTTTAACTTATGACAAAAAAATTGAACTAGATAGGAAGGTTTTTCTTTTTTGTTAAGGCTTCAATTCTTTCACAGTCTCCTTCAGTCCTTACAAGTACCGCTCACATTTTGGTCTGTTTGAAATGCAAGACAGTATTTTACACTACTTATAAAAAGTTTGGGGTATTTGTTTTTTGGGTGGAATTTCAGGCAAATTAGGGCCGGGCAATATCCTGATTGAAATCTAGATGTGAACATTCAAGATAACAGCATGTTCAGAAGAACCGGCTCAACTCTGAGCAGGGGTCGCATTGTTTTTCAACCTGGATTGAAAAGCATTTACACTTGGACCCGACTTCACTTCTGTTGTCAGTTTATTCCACCAGCATAACAGTTAAATGCTGCTTCATGATGTTCGAAAGAGAACATTCTGAATTCTCATTTTACTCTACCACCACAGCTACGCGGTTGTATGTCTTGTGTTAATATTTGTTGCAGTACAAATTTTGTGAATGGAGTCTTTTTTTCCCTACTACATTTCAATGCGAAGTTTTTTTTTTTTTGAGAATTGAAGGTTAATTGCTCTTTGACATTATGCACTTGAAAACCTTTTTCTTTAATATGGCTATATCAGCGGCTTAAAAAAAAGAAACAATATTGTTATGACAGTTTGGAAAATATTTATTCCCCAAAAATTATTATGAAAGGATCGGGGGTGGGGGGGGGGGGGGTAATTAGGGGAAAGAATCCGCAAATGCAGGGTACACTGTATAGTGGTAAAAATAATTTTAACGCTATATCGCCACAATTTAACACTAAAAGTGTTCACATTTTCTGTATTTTTTTATGTTAATGTATTTATAGACAAATCTCAAATCATATGACAGGCACTTGTCTTTAATTTTTCTTTTGTTCTCAATCTTTGAACTTTGCCATGCCATTCAATTACAAATGTGCATATACGCTTGGGTGAAATATTGATAATGGAACATCATAATCACTATTCCATCCAAATGCGCGTTGGCGCAATTGTCCTGATGATTGAATTGTCTGATTGTATTTAGTCTTCTCGTAAGCGTTTTCCTTGCGACTCTCACAGGATCGAAAACTATCAAAGACTGAGCGGCAGCGCTTTAAGGAGGAAGCGGGGATGCTAAAGGGCCTCCAACATCCCAACATTGTCCGCTTTTACGACTCCTGGGAGGGACCCTCCAAGGGCAAGAAGTGCATTGTTCTGGTTACTGAACTCATGACCTCTGGAACACTCAAAACGTATGTACCTATTAAAATACATTTCGGTTAATAAAATACATGATTACAGACTGATACTGTTACATAATGTTTGGCGAATCCCCCCCAAAGCCCCATCCCCCTCATCCACGACGCTATTATTTGGCACACCGTGAAAATATTTCAAGTTAAGATAATTTCTCTTTCAGTTACCTGAAGAGGTTCAAGGTGATGAAGATAAAAGTGCTGAGGAGCTGGTGTCGCCAAATCCTCAAGGGGCTCCATTTCCTTCATACCCGCGCACCTCCCATCATCCACCGTGACCTGAAGTGCGACAACATTTTCATCACGGGCCCAACGGGATCTGTCAAGATAGGGGACCTTGGGCTGGCCACACTGAAGCGTGCATCCTTTGCCAAGAGTGTCATAGGTAATGACCCCCACCATCATTTCTCACTACTTGTGCTTCTTTCTGTGGGGCAGTTCTGTTTCTGGGGTCAGAAAATGTCGTGAAACTGAAAATGGTGTCTAATGGGGGAAGTCTTTTGAGCTTATGACTTGTTGACGATGTGGTTCAAAAACAGACCACAGCGTTTCAGCTGTCCCTCAAACCACAGCTCAAATAGAGGCCAAATACTGTGGTAATCTTAGGTAGATCACCACAGGGAATTCACTCTTTCTTCATTCCAAGTATTGGTCAGCAACTTTGATGTTTATCAAAAGTAGTTTTTTTTGCAGGCACCTACTGGATGTAAGTAGCGCCTAATTTTCTCCTGCTGTTAAACAATAATATTACTATAATAGTTGTTATGCCTTCTTGCAGGCTAACCTGGCCATGGCTAAAGGTATGGCCGTTGTTTGTCTCAAACTGACCGGTCTTGTTCTGTGGTTTGAAAATATGTGGTCTGTTTGCCAATCAGACACACCATGTTTAACAATTCTGTTGGTTTGCTTCAACAGGTTTCCAACTAGTGTTTGTCTTTTACTTTCTTGTAAAAAATATTTCAGGTCTGCCGATTATTTTTCTCTGTCGTTCGTGTTCCAGGGAGTTCTCCCCCACTTTCTCTCTTGTTAGCCTTTTGCTTAAAATGTAGGCTCTAGCTACAGCTGTGCCCCATTCTGCTGTTTGGAATAAATAGGGTACTTCTGGTCAATGAAGAAAAGTATGAACTGTTATGGGCCTGGTAAGTCTTGACAGTGTGCTGGAACACAATTTGAACCCCCCCAAAAATGCATTCAATTAAACAAATGAGTTTTTCTGTGTATGACCTAAGATTGAGGGTGAACTGTTACTAAATTAGGAGCTGATGCTCAGAGATGAAATGCTGGGAATAGTGACTAGCTATGGGATATTCTTTGCTTAGCCTTGACCATAAATTGACATGTTTAATGTGTAATCGAGCAGAGCTGGTAAGTCAGACTTCTAAAAGGTAAGTGTGTTTTTATAAAATGCGAAGTGTGTGTGGTTTGAAGGTAAGCTCCTTGACAGAAGTTAATTCCATAGCTAGTTGTGTTTCTCGGACATGATCATTGACAGGGCTTTGAATAAATTGGATTTAGTGCTTTATTCAAAGATGGCATTGAATTGCCACTTTGGCTCAAAATGTGGCGCTCTGCTCATCAGCTACCTCTAATTTTCAATTCCAAAATTGAAGGTCCTACACAGATAAACATGTGCCCTCTACTCTGCAATTTAACTGAGTTCAGCTTTCCCCCTCTTTTTTGTTTTTCTCTTTGTTTGCCTTCCTTCCCCTCTTTTTCTCTCCTCTCTCTTCCACCTCGCAGGGTCTTCCCCAGGAGATGTCATCGGGCTGGTCACTCTTCTCATCCTCCTCTTCCTCAACCCTTAATGGGTTAGAGGAGCAGAGAGGGGGCATTGGGTTGAGAAGCTGTCAGTAAGGAAGAGAGTTCTGAATAGTTGTTTTGATTTAAGGTACCCCTGAGTTCATGGCGCCTGAGATGTATGAGGAGAAGTACGACGAGTCAGTGGATGTGTATGCCTTTGGAATGTGCATGCTGGAGATGGCCACTTCAGAGTACCCTTACTCGGAGTGCCAGAATGCTGCACAGATCTACCGCAGAGTGACCAGCGTAAGTCTTAATTTTAGGTCTCTGTGTCTCCCATTTGCTCTGCCAAGACGGCAAGTATCTGATTTTGGAATAACTGTATTTTCACCTAACTCAGCCTGGCTCCTTTTTTATTTTGCGAACAGTTTGTATATACTAGAAAGTCAAACTTTAGTGTTTCATCGATCTGCCGAAGTGAACTGTTAGACGGCAGAAATTGTATCAAAGTCCGAGAATTTGAGAGACTCACAAACTTATAAATATTCTAGAAGAACCCAGGACCAACACCCTTGTGTTTTCTTCTTTCGTAATTTTGATGTGTGTTGGGTAAGCATGCAGAATCTGGCATTGATAGCTGATAAGAGGCTTGACACGCATTGTTTTGTCGTGTATTGAGTGACTAATCTTCCAATTGGTCATTGATGAAAAGTAGTAACAGCTGAGGAATTTAAGATGTCATGTTATCATACATCAGCCATGTGAATCATACTTGTGCCTTGGCAACAGTCCCAGACACGAGGAGGCTAAACTCTATCGTCTAAATTCACACCTATGGAATATGACTGGCCCTTGTTTTATCGTTCATGGTATTATAAAATAAGAACCCATGGTTCAATAAAACATTGCCTAGTGCTGAACTTTAAGCGGCCCTGATCCACTGAAGAGAGTTAAAATAAAAAGGCTTCGGGCAACTAAACACAGCGTAGCCACTTGTAAAACAAAGTCTTATTGTTCTAGTGTCGCATCTATCTTCCCTGAGGAAACGCCTCTTTGTTCCTCCCATTCTCTTGTCTCCGTTTTCAACTTGAGCTTAATTTTTATAAAGGCTGAGCACATTCTGCTGCCATAGTATATGTATCAGTTTTGCTTTAACTTTTGCTCAATAATGACACTCCTCACTGCTGAAAGGTTGTTAGCATCAGGCACAGACTATTTTTAACCACAAAATAATGAATCTGCTATAAAAATAGCAACAGTATACTTCTTGATATTCGGGTTTTCATTTAAAAATAGCACTTTATCCTTTTAACTCAGGCAACAGAGGAACAGACAGCCAAACATTTGCTGTTTTAACATTACCTCGTTGGCCAAGATAGTTATGTTGGTACAATGGAGTTCAAAGAAAAGTTAATGTGGTGAGCCCTCAAAAATCTAATTTAGGGGAAAGACATTTTCATTCAGTGTTCTGTGTTTCCTGTAGGGGGTTAAGCCAGGCAGCTTCGATAAAGTGGCCATTCCTGAGGTGAAGGAGATCATCGAGGGATGTATTCGCCAGAACAAAGATGAAAGGTGTCACATTTAAGAGGAGCACACGACGAATGGAGAATGTCTCACTGAAACACGATCCACATCAGCTTCTTACATTCACTTCTTTTGTCATATTTAGGTACTCGATCAAGGACCTCCTCAATCATGCCTTCTTCCAGGAGGACACAGGTGTGCGTGTGGAGCTGGCTGAAGAGGATGATGGCGAGATGGAAGCGATTAAGTTATGGCTGAGAATTGAGGACATCAAGAAGCTAAAGGGAAAGTACAAAGACAATGAAGCAATCGAATTTTCCTTCGACTTAAACAAGGATGTCCCGGATGACGTGGCTCAGGAAATGGTGAAATTGACTGTTTTCAGACTTCACCCTTTAACTTTTATAACACAACTTATCTTTACTGTGGTGACGCTCTGTGTCTGCTTCAGGTTGAGTCTGGGTATGTATGCGAAGGTGACCACAAGACTATTGCAAAGGCCATTAAGGACAGAGTGTCTCTGATAAGTCGCAAGAGAGCACAACGACAGCAGGTGTGTTCATAAACATCAATATTATTTGCATATTCTTTTCACACATGCTTCACGGCTCATTGCGGGATTGTAATGGTTTTAGTGCCGTTTGCTTTTAAAGGTCAGAGAAGATCAAGAGAACAGAAGAATTGAAGAAGAACAGCAGGGTCCGATACAAACAGCCCAGCAACCAAGCCACCCACCCAGCAAAGAGGTGCCTCTCTCTCAGTCGGTGCCGCAGCCAGCCACCTATGTTCCTCCTCCACAAGCCAATCAACACAGCACACCCATGCCAGCTCAGCCAGGGTCCCAGCAGAGCCTCGCCAGTGCTACCTTTAATACTTCTCAACCCACCCAGCTGACTGGCGTGACACAAGGTGTCTCTTATGTGCCCCAGTCGGCTGGGCAAGTCCCAATTCAGAGTCAGAGTTTGGCGCCCAGTCAGCCGGAATCAGATGAGCCTGAGGCTGACCTGCATCAACCCAGCGGCGGAGGTGTGTATCAAAACATGAGAATGTTACAGTAGGGTTGACGGTGTAAATGTGCCCTGTTGCATAGATTTGGACTGACCGAAATGTCACAATAGTACAAGCTGATGATTTCATTTGTCTCCCTTTGTGTGATAATGGCTTTAAGCACACACATGCATCTATCTATATTGAACAGTCACACATCCGCCCTGCTCAGGAAATATTTGCGGAATGCTAGACGTTGAACTAAGCTGCACCGCATCAGATCAGAGCTGCAGCTGGTGAGCTTGTGTGGTTAAATTGTGTGTGGAGACATTTATCAAAGTCACTAAATCCTCGCTTTTATGGTGGCGAAATAGCTACACTTTTGTCAAGTAGCCGATCTTTTTCTAATTTGGTGCATCAACCAAGAAGAGGGAGCAGGAGAAGGCATGCTGACCTTGAAAATACATGTCTTGCAAAACACTAGAATAGGTTCTTGGGTGGCACAGTTTAATTTGAACAGAAGCCTGGCTAGAAATCTGTACAATAAATGTTCCGATTTATATATATTTTTGGTGGTGTTGTTTTTACTCAGTTTTGTGATGAATATAACTTTGCTAGTGGACCAATGATTTTCGCCACGCTCTATTTTATACATATTGCACAATCAGGAATTAACATGTTCTTTCCCATCACCCTTGCCCCCCACCCCCGCAATGCAATCCCACCTCTGACAGTTGTACATACGGGCGACAGGGCTTCTGTCCTTGCTGCTGAAGCTCAGCCTGCTCAGCCGGGAATGTCCTACTGCGCCCCTCCTAGTCAACAGCTTCAGCCCCAAGTGCAATGCCCTCAGACACAAAATGACCAAATGCAGCCGCAGCATGTGTCAGGGGTGAGTCATTTTCCAATGGGCTCAGTTCCAATGATGGTGAATCAGAAGCACCAATCCCTATCTATTTATGTATTCCTGTCCAGTTTTCCTTCCCTGTGCACTTGTGTTGCTTCTAAATCTGTTGTCCACACCTGTTCAACCAACTGCACCATGCAGTGGCATAATTCTGCATCCTTACCCCATTCTTCTGAGTGAACATAGCTCATAGTCAGTTTATTTTTACTTTTAAGTCATGCTGACGTTTGCTCTATTTTGTGTGAAAGGTTCAAACCCAGATGCCAAGTGTCCAGGCCGAACTTGTCCCCACTCTTCCCAGCAGTCAGTCTGTCTCAGTGACACCACAGCAGGTATTCACAGGCTTATATAGTCATTTTTTTCTGGGCCATTTATCGTACGTAACACCTAACTGAGAAGCACCATGAAATAACCCGTTTTGAAGAAAATCATTGTATGGGCTGCAAGTAACACTTGTGTAAGTCTATACACTCACCGGTCATTATACCAGCGCTGCATCGCACCAATGGAAAGTTGTCAAACGTTTGCTCTCTAAAAAGGGCCAAATAACTATCGATGGGTCTGCGTTTGCTACACGCGCTTTTTGTATGTTACATTAACGATTCAAGCCACTGTGCCGGCTTGGGCGGCAGTCATGGAACAGGTTCCTAATCCCTAAGTCCTCTTTTAATTTTTATTTTCTCTAATTTTCAACTTTCCTACTCTTACCCTGTCTTGTTTTGTTTCTTATAGTATGGAGTATACTACCAATCATCACTTCCCCCTAAGGTACATAAAATGTCCCATTTTCCTTCCTCTGTTTTGTTGTGGGGTACATTTTTTTCCCTCTTCCTTAAAATCACTTACAGATCACAAAAAAGGGCAAACGTGAACATTTTTGTTTCCAAAGTGAAAGCAAATATTTGCAAATGTTCTATTTTGATAAAACACAAAGATAATAACATAAACATAAGTCTGCTTACATGGAGGACTAGAGAAATGGGATAATATATATTGTTGAGATACTGAAATTCAGAAGATTTGGATCATTTTGAATTAAACTAGGTTTCAAACGATTAATTGATGATCAAACATGATTACAGATTAATTTGATAATCAATTACTTTTTGATGAATTAATAGTTGCAGTTCTAAACTATGCTGAATTTGAGTACTGTGTTGAAAAACCAAAAAACGGTTAGGTAGATAAAATGTGCTTTCTGTATAGGAAGCTTAAATTTAAAAGGAATCAAGGTTTTAGGGAGTATCGTGTAAATGATTTTCCTAATTCATCCTTAATCTTTGGTGCTTGCAGATTCCCACCCAGCAGGTAATAATGGCATCATCCTCCCAGTCATCCCCTCCACCACCACCACCGCAGCAGCAACAACAACAGCCACCAGAGAACTCTACAGTCCATCAAAGCTCCTCCCTACCACAGGCACAGGCTGGAACGCAACAATTACAGGTGAGAACATACATATTTTTGCATTCATTCATTCATTTACTCCACCCGCCATCCTGTTGCATACATTTCTCACACACCATTGTTTTTGTATGTGCTTCTCTGTGATTCTCACCATGGCATTCCTGTTTTTTTTTTTAAACTCTTCTTGTTTGTCATCTTTGCTCTACTCACTTCCTGCGTGACTCTTAGTCTTGAGCCAGTAGTCCAAATTATTTTATCCTGTCTCCACCTCCCAATGCAGAGCCTATTTTACTTTGTTACCTGTTTTGTTAAGCGATTTGTTAGAGCTGCCGCTGTTGCAGCATGTATTGTATTCTATCTATTCTTCCTCTATCAAGCGTCGTGCCTCTCTACGCTGCAGGTACTCGGTGCTTCGTATCGATGTGTGTGGTTGGACATTTGTGGTATAGGTGTAAACATTTCAGCTCCAACTTCTTCCTTTATTTTCATTGTTTGTTGAAGGTTGAATTAAAAAAAAATTATGAATGAAATAATTTATGAAATAATTGATAATCGATCAATGCTGTAGAGGCTTTGTTTAAAAAAATAAATTAAATATTAAACGTAGACACCTCATTAAACTTTGACAACACAAAGGCATTTCTGACAAAAATCAAGTTGATTCTTTTAACAAATTTCATTCAGTTTATTTAAGGATACATTTATATGCAATAAATAATGAAAACAGTGCTACATGTGTACAACTGCTGTAAATGGTTAGACTAGATAACGGTAAAAACAATTTGCAAACATCGGCCATTTGCCCAATTATTTTGGCTGCCGTTTGAAAGGCCATAATCGGCTGATGTACGTAATTGATTGGGCCCTATTTCTTAGTATGCTCTGTATTGATTGCAGATAACAGTCGACGCCAACATTGACTTCAGCGACTGTGGATTTATATCAAAGCAACACTCGGCTGCAAACTGTATTGTCTATCAACATTATTAAATTGCTGACTACTAAGGTGCTGACTAATTTTGGTGGAGATTAGAAATATAACTTTATTGATTACTCACAATGGCTGCAACATAAATGCCATGACAAAGCATCCGAGTTAATGGGAAAATCGGTTTAAAATCTGGTGTTTTGTTTCAGGCCGCTGCCAGTCAGTCAACACCAGTTGAACAGTCAGCAGGGCCTACCACTCTCGTGCTGCCGTCTGTGGAAAGGTGAGCAGGAGATTTATACCTTCAGAATCTTGTACATTTCGCTTCTAATGATGTCCCCTTTTCAGCTGTTTGTCAGACGCAGCTTCAGGTCTAAGTGATGGCAACGAGGGCACTTCAACATCAGGAGGTCGCCACGAGGGCCGTTCACTCAAGCGGTACCAGAGGCGGTCCGTCCGCAGCCGCTCTCGGCATGACAAGGGTGCCAAGGCCAAACTGAATGTTCTGAGTGTAGGCATCTCAAATCTTTTGCCAGATGTGTTTGTTGTGTCACTCCCTGCAGTGATACTAATTGAATGCAAATATTTTTTTCCCCTGCAGATTTCAAATGCAGGTGACAGAGTGGCAGAGTGTCAGCTCGAAACGCACAACAGGAAGATGGTGACCTTCAGATTTGACTTGGATGGTGATAATCCGGAGGAGATTGCACAGATAATGGTGATTTATTTTTCCCGTGTGCTTAGAAGTCATCAAACTTGTGCTTAGAAGTCATCAAACTTGTGTATATTGCTCAACCATTTTGGGGAAAAAAATATTTTTTTTCTCCTTTGCCCCTCATCATTACAAGTGCAATTTAATATGCTCTTGCCCCCCCCCCCCACCCCCCAGGTTTTCTCCCGTATTTTGGACAATAAGCCAATTTGGTATGCCTTTTGATAACATTGAAGCAATCAGGTTTAATGTACAAAATATAAGCCGCACTTGTCCAAAGGTTGGAGGTGGAATTTATGAGTGTATGTTGTCAAAACTTGACTCGTACTGTAACCAATGAAGTAGTCATATGTACACACACACAAAACGCTGACCAAAAATGACACACACCTTGCGCGGCAGGCTTTAATGTTGGTGTCTCCGCTTGCTCTGAATCCCTCTACTCCACTCCCAATGACTATTCACTGAGGAGCCTTTGCAATACCCAAATTGCGTTTTATCATAATGCGGTTATGCTTTAAATGATATTTATTTTTTTGTCCTAGTTGTCTACCTCTGATACAATAACCAATTAATTTTATGCTTGTTTGCTGCTTCAGGTTGAGAGTGAGTTCATCCTGGAAAGTGAGCGAGAATCCTTCATCGAGCAGGTCCGTGAAGTCATTGAAATGGCTGATGAGAAAGGAGCAGGCATGAAAGAAGCCTTTCCTCAGGTAATGCTATGGTTTTATAAAAGGGAACGGGAGGGGGAGTGCATTGGCAGATATTTCATATGCATCTGATATTTATTCACATTTGCGAGAGGCCTGATTCTGATCTGAAGATAATTCAAAATCATGCCCTCCCCACACCTTTGTGCTGCCGTGACTCTAATGGCAATGATGCAATTTGATAGCAAAAACTTCTAAATGCTTTCACTTAAACCTAGCAGTTTGAATCTAGCCAAAGTGGTCATTGAAGTTCATCAAACCGGCTCATTTAACTGTTGGTCTATCCATAGATGAGTGAGCTTCAACAGCAACCAGAGCTTTCAGTTCCCATGCTGCCTGGTACAGACAGACCTCCGTCGCTCCCATATCACTGTACTTTATTTCCCAATTGACATCTGACTTTACTTGTACACATTCCCACAGGAATCTCCCCCAGCACTACAGCCCAGGTGGTGCATTCAGCAGGACGAAGGTTCATTGTAAGCCCAGTACCAGAATCCCGTTTGAGAGAACAGTTTTTTGGTGCGGCCTCAGCTAATACCTCTGTTGGCGATGAGCCTGGCCTAGGTATGAGTATACAGTGTTATCTAGACTCACGAGTGCCACGATTTAGGAGTGTTTCCAAATTATGAACTGTTGCTTGGTCTCTGTGTTGTGAGACAAAATTTGAATTAGAAGCAATTTTCAGATGCACTTCCACTCTTGTGAGGTAAAGCCACTGTAATGCTGATGTGTGTTTTGCCATTTATTGAATAGGAGAGTCAAATATAGACTTACAAAATGAGAACACTCAAATGGGGATCTGTCGGCCAAAGGACACATTCACTCTCACTAGGCAGTGCCTCTTTAAGGCACAGATCCAAGACAGAAATACTGCATCCAATAATTACACTTTAAGTCAAGTCAAGTCTTGGATCACATATTCACTCTTACTCGGCTGTGCCTCTTACTAGGTACGGATCGAAGAAAGAAATACTGCGTACAATAATTGCACTTTATAAAATCAGTTAACTTATTTACATGGCCCTTTACTGTATTTTGTTTTTATACAATAGAGTGCTATTTTTTTAAATGCTGTGTATTTATTTGCTCAATTATTTATGTTGCTGGGCTGTAATGGCTTCTTAGCATTTGAATTAATCATGAAAATTGATTTGATGTTCCAATCAGGGTTTTAAGCTGCCAGTTACCGATCATTCACGTGTGTGATCAGCCGATACTGAGCACGTGGATTCGGTGTAAAATGTTCAATTTTAGAGCGACAGCTACCAATTTTTCTTAATCAATAAATCATTTAATTTATTCAATTGATTGATTTATCCGATTAAAAAAAAGGTTACATTCCTATCCCTTTATTATTCAGAAACATTGTTTCAAATAGTCATTGCAGAAAATGCACAAACAAATTATGATTTGGTTACTCTGTTGGTCTGTAACATGTCAGAAAATTGGGGGAAATGTGATTTTTCTCCAGATAAAATCTGTTTGCAAATGTCCTGTAGGAATTAAACACAAAGAATCACTATTCAGGTTTACATCGAGCCTTGTATTCCAGTCATTTCTTAGCGTTGAGAGAAATAAGGATGTTTATATTATTCATTATTATATTGGTATAGTACTATATTGATTTTAATACTGTATAATTTAATCGTTATAAGGAAATAGAGATGTGTAGTAACAGGTTTAATTTAAATGTATTTTTTATTTCATTTCAATCTTGCCTGTTTTCTTTATGTTGCACCAGTCTCACATTTTTTTAAATGAAGAATTCAATCAAGCAAGTAATTCACAAAAAACTAAATGCATATCAGACACCTGGAGGTAGAAGCAACGTTTGCCACCGTGTGTCCATATGCAAATGCAATCCCATATTTAAACAACAGTGATTCTTTTTCCAGGGCCCATGATGACACTAGGCCTTTCTCTGTCTGCACCCTCTGGGATTCTGCAGCAGGCTTTCAGCAAAATGAGGCAAGATCACATAGAGAGAGGCAGCAGCATGATTGATCCTCCGAGTGCTGATCAGGAAGCCAGCGCGGTCCTAGCTAGTGATGCTGGATTGGTCCCAAACACTCAGAGTGCTCTGGCTCTTCCCGAAGCGGTACCGTCTACCAATAGTTCGAGTTTCCCTCATACTGGGCTCGTATCCACCGCAACACCTCAGGCACATCCCCCAAGCGGAAGAGTTTCTCCTCCAGCTGTATCATCTCAGTCTCAGACTCCAGCTCCTGTCACGACTGATTCCCTTCCACCGGCCCACACTTCCCATGAAACAGCCGCCTCACAGATGGCACCCACCGTCAGTGTTCCCGCCTCCTCTTCCTCCATTTCTGCACCGGTCATGCAGACCTCCGTCCCGGCGGCCCCTGTGCCCCAGCTGAGTGCTAATACAGCCCCCATCCCTGCCTCTGAGCCGCAACCTTTTAACAATGCTGCTATGTCTTCCCAACCCATAAATTCAGCCGCACATGCATCTCAGCCATTGCCCAGTCAAAACCAACACCAGCCGTTAGAGTCTGAGGGCGCTGAGGTTCAGACCAAAGCGGCGGGTAGAGATGACATCCAAGCCCTTGACAAGAAGCTGCGATCCCTTTTTAAAGACCAGAGTGCAAGTTCCTCAAGCACATCAGTTGATCCCAGTCAGAACACCGGGACCTCTTCCCCTCCCACCGGAACAACATCCCCTCCTCCTGGTGCCGCTCTGGTGCCTCCCTCAAACCTCCCACTCACGTCCGGGGTACCGGCCGTCACTTCACTGTCTACAACTACCCCAGGACAAGGGTTAACTCCTGCAGGACATGCCCAAACGCCCCCAACCAAGCCTAGGGCACAGGTTGGTGAATAATCAATTAATGAATTTTATCATTGTGTTGTGTAGTATACATATTCTAGAATTGTGTCACAATATAGAAAGTAAATATTAGTGTAGTAGCAGCTGAAACTAAAGAAGTCCTATCTTCATTTGGAGAAACTATCAATTTCTGTTCAGTATGTATTGTTACGTAACGGGGTAACTTGACTTCGTGGTGCACCAACCTAGGAGTTTTTACTTAGCGGTCACTTTTATTTTATTTTTTCCCCCCTCCATTTTGTGAGCTGAGCCAATCTGAATTACAAGTGATCTTCAGATAAACCGCCTGAGTAACGGGGAAAAAGCAGTTTGCAGTTAAAGTACAGTAACACCCTTGCTTTTGGGCAAGGAGAGCCATAGTTGCAGACACACTTTCAGCCATTTAGTGAATGGGACAGTCAAATACAAAATGAGAACAGTAGACCATGACTCGCTTCCAGATGCTCCCACACCGACTTGGTGGCCAAACTCCGGGCCCAACAACAGTCGCTAAGTCATGCCCCTTAAAAGGCACACATCCAACAACAAATGCAGGGATGCAAGCTCTGTTGATGACTGAGGAGTTAGTCATCCATTTTGAAGAGCATGATTTGCGCTGGTGATACGATACCATTGCAGTGTCGGTGAATTTTCACCTTCCAGATGCACCGCTTTTGTTCTTTGTGCATCCCTAACAAATAACAAAGTATGTAATTAGACATTTTGTGAATTAAGTTTATTTCTGTAAATTCTCGTGTGTTTTTATGCAGTACAGTGCGATTTCACTGCAAATGCATAACCAAAAACTGTTGATTTGGGGGGAGTGGAACAGATTGTCGTTCCAAGTAATGTCAAACCTCCATACACAGATGTTGTCGTTTTCTCAATATTTGTGCTTATACTTCATAGAATTGTTTAATCAACTCCTGATATTACTTGTCCACTACACAACACATTCATGGATATCTATATCAATCCATTATATATATACGGTATAGTATGATGATAATATCCTGTTCAACTGTTACTCAGGTCAGTGTAATACCATAACAAGAACAATCCTTGCTGTATTTCAACATAATTATTACGCAGGACAGTTTGAAACTTTGTACAGATTTTAGGAAGCATGGACTTTGACATGGTTGATTTTCTTTCCTAGGGCCACACTAAATGATGGAGGTGGCCATATCAGGCCCCTGGGCCTTGAGTTGCACACCAATGCATTATACCTTTGTACATTACTTCTCATCTGTTCTGTATCTTGGTAGACTTTACCTACTGGGTTTGACCAAGCTGCTACTCTGCCCTCGGACACTTTACCCCCATTCCCTGGACCAAATCAGGTAATATTTTCTATCCGTTTGGTACTGCTATCTCCCTTGGATTTTGGATTATATGCCCGAGAGAGTAAATCACATCTTTCTTGTTTGACCTAACAGTCCCAGCAGTTGCCTTTGGGTAATTTGGATGCCCATCTGAGGAGAGCTCTGAGCCCAGAGACTGTTCAGGGGGGCAATGTAGTCCAGCCTCCAGCAGCCAGTTTCACTCTCGGTCGTTTCCAAGTAAGTTCAGTGTTACAAGGCTAATGTGCTTCATACAGGCTGAGAGGATCAAACCCAAGAATAGTTAATGAAAGTTCCGCCATCTCTCCGCCCAGGTGTCCGTTGCTCCCGATGGTGCATCCAGTGGGGTTCCAGATCCAGCCAGTGCTGTCTCCTCTTCCTCACTCACATCCTCCTCCAACTATACTTCCTCCTCCTCCTCATCTTCTTCCTCCTCCCCTTCAAGTCCTGAAAACACCCTCCACCGCTCATCCACTTTGTCCGTCGCAGTGTGTGAAACGGACCACAACAATGGAGACTCCTCTCTCTCTGCTGGTTCTGCCAGCCAACCCCCTACCATAGCAATAGGGCGCTTCCAGGTTTCCACAAGCACCAACGCTTCATCGGGACAACCTGCTCCTTCCAAAGTGGGACGCTTTTCAGTCACAGGTGTGTTGTGGGTTCATCAGCCATTGCTCAGGAGTTATTTCACTTTGCCTTGTCCTCTCTGGATCAGATATTTTGCAATGATTGAGATGGTGAAATTAAAGCGGGGTACACACATACTGATTTAACGTGTAAGAGACTCTCCACAGACAATCGTGAGTCTCCCCACCCCTTTCTTTTATGTACTCCTTATCATTGCAAAAACAAATGTGATTTCTAAGAAGAAAGTAACGCGTCTTTTAATGTGATACACATGCACACAAAGCACGACGTTGAGTGATTCACCCCCCAAAAAAACATGTAACGCGGCGCAGTGTTTCCAACCTAAGCGCAATCAGAAATTTAAATTTGTCATTTGTCTTCAGTGACATCAACAGCAGGTTCCAGCCCATCACACAGTTCGGGTGTCCAAAATGGGCCTTCCTCTTTAGACCTTCATAAAGCACACTCTGCGTACAGCAGCGACAACGACGACGACTCGGGAACAGAGGATGAAGCATTGCAGAAAGAAGTTAGTCGTCTCCGAGAAAGGTACTTGACATCCTCACTGGCTTATAGTATTTTAGCATGTTGCATGGGCCTGCTGAATGCCTCTGTGCTGCATTTCCAGACACATGCTGGAGGTTCAGGCCCTGCAGACCCGGCAGAAAGAGGAAATCGAAGCACTCTTCACCCGACTGGGAAAAACGGCTCCTCCATCCATCCTTTCTCCCGCTGTGGCCATAGCTGGGGGTCGACGCAGGCTCAAGAGCAAAAGCCACAAATCTCCCCGAAGCAGCGGACAACCAAGCCCAATATTCTCTGGTAAGAACACACCACTGGACAGTTGAGCTAATATACAGGGTGTCCAAAAAGTCTGGACTCATTAAAACGGAATCACATGATTGTGACATGTATGATCAAATTCCAAAATGTGTGTGCGTAAAAAAAAAAAAATCCCCCTTGTGAATTTTAATGCATGGTGGCATGCTATGAACGAACATCAGAGGGAGGTGCCCTTCTCAACCCCGCACCGATTGCAGGGACCAGGAGACGTCGCTATTCACACCACTTGGCGATCACACCAAGAAGTCCACCCACCACACTCAACCAAAGCATGCTCGGAAATGCAAGGCATCACCTTCGCCGCAATATACTTCATCAACTGCATTTGTTTGGCTTGGCGGTGGGCAAATCTTACTCTCTTCCAAAGCCAGAAATGTATATTTAGTGTGTCAAGTCAACAGTATTTATAGAGCACTTTCAAACAGCCATCGCTGCATACAAAGTGCTGTACATGGAGCAATTTAACATGCACAATAAACAGAAAGACAAATCGGTAATAAAGGTGGTAGAAAGCCCCAAACAGTAAAATCAAGAACAAATCTAAGTCATGCTGAGTCGAATGCCAAATAATACAAGTGAGTGTTGAGGAGGGCTTTGAAGATGGGCAGCGAGGAGGTTTGCCGAATGTTCAGTGGGAGGTCATTCCAGAGAGAGGCAACAGAAAAGGCTCGATCCCCTCTGAGCGTCAGTTTAGTTCTTGGTATTTCTAACAAAGTCTGGTCCACAGACTTGAGGCGCCGGGCAGGTGTGTAGGGGCAGATGAGCTCAGAGAGGTAAGGTGACGCGAGATTATTCAGAGATTTGAAAACAAAGAGGAGGATCTTGAAAATAACTCTAAAATGAATGGGGAGCCGGTGAAGGGTTGCCAGAGTAGGAGTTATGTGCTCCCTCTTACGAGTACCAGTCAAGAGACGAGCAGCGGCATTCTGGACCAGCTGAAGGCGCTTAATGGAGGACTGGCTGACTCCAAAGTAAAGGGCATTGCAGTAATCGAGCCGGGATGTGACAAAGGCATGAATTACTGTCTCAAAGTGTTCATGCAAGAGGAAAGGTTTTATTTTGGCCAGCTGTCTAAGGTGAAAGAAGCTGGATTTAACAACGGCACCAATTTGCCGATCGAGTTTGAAATCACTGTCCAGTTTAAGGCCCAAGTTTGAGACTAATGACTAAAAATAAGGCAACAGGGGGCCCAAGTCTACAGGATGGGATGTACAAGGGCCACTGGGACCAAACAATATCACCTCTGTCTACTTTTCGTTGAATTTCAAGAAATTTTGTGCCATCCAGGTTTTGATTTCTTCCAGACAGGATAGGAGTGGCCTTAATGAGAAGGCGTCTTTCTTGCTCAGTGGGACATAGATCTGGCAGTCATCTGCATAACAGTGGAAGGGAATATGTACCATGTTTCATGTGTGTGAAATTCTATGGGACTTCATTACGGTGGTGTGGGTGCACTGCTGCATTCATGTGCACCATGGAAAATCGACAACAGTTCTACCCCTGCACAGTTGTAATTTAGAAAGACGCCCTTCGGAATCGAAACAGCACTGTTTGATTTCACCTTAATCAGTACTCAGTAGGACTGACCCAAATAGGTCCACACCCCAAAAAAATGCACCATCTTTGGTACCCATTCTTACACATAGCAATGTAAATTGTCTTTGTCTGGACTTTAGGAACCCACTTTACAGTGATAAGTTTCATTTTGATTCAGTCTCATTTGTCTAATATGTTCAGAATCTTCAACTTCAGCTCACAGTACTCACGGCTCGGAGTCTACCCCAAAACAAAGTACACCTTTAGCTGCCGAGACTTCCCAAACAGGAGTGGGAACATCTTTACAAGAACTCAGATCCTCTCCATCCTTACCCAGTCTCAGTTGTTGCTCCACAGGTATGTGTGTGAAAATTCTCAACTGCTTCTCACACTGAGCTGTGACCCTTGACCGTATAGGTGGCAAAAGTACTCACACTTTCTACTAGAAGTCCTTCATCAACTTATTAAAATAGACTGAATTGTGCTCAAGTATAAAAGTGAAATTGAATTTTTACCGCCAGTTACCGGTATATACAAATGACCATTTTGATAACTTGACATGGCAAAAACATTCTTTGCACACAAGAATGTCCATCTTCAGTTTACTTACATCATGCTTGTACTTCAAAGAAAAAAAAGTCCTGATTTCTGTGTTTGTGATGAATATGCAAAGAAAATCGATATCAGGAAGGGGGCAAACACTATTTCACTTGCACTGTATCTGGAATATAAATACTGAAGCCGACCTGAAAAATGAATTTACAGTAACAGTGTTTGTAATTTTTTACCTCCTACCACTGTATGTCACTACCATCCTGAACCTTTTGTTTGTCTCTTGTGTTCCAAGGAGCAAGTGCGACCACCTCCACAAATGGCTCAGGTCCGTACCAGAACCACTCGCTTTCCCTGACCCACGCGAGCGGGCCGGCTTCCCTTGCCACCGCTGCTCACACGCAGAAGTGCAAAGGGACCTTCACGGATGACCTGCACCAGCTGGTGGATAACTGGGCCAAAGACATTAGTCTCTCGCAGGGCAAGAGGGGTCCTAAAACTGGAACACAGGCGGCTCAGGGACATGACGTATGTGATGCAATGCAACTTCATATTTTTGGAGCCGGCTTTGCCAACTTATATTGAGCCATGGCACATATTTTACATTGCAAAAGTCTCACAGCACACCACCTAAATAGTCACAAAAACTATTTTTTAGACATTTTAGAGAACACTTTTTTTCCCCCCAGATCAATACCAGTGCGACTATTCCCTCTTTGAATACTCATCAATACTGAGTCCAGGTACCTCTCCTAGTTTTGATATGTACAATTCTGTTTAACACAATGACAAAAAATTATGACCCATGACCGTGTCAATCTGCTGCAGCACCAAATACTAAACCTAAGCGGACTATAACGCGCCAACACCATCAACAAGTCAAGTCAAGTCAACAGTATTTATAGAGCACTTTCAAACAGCCATCGCTGCATACAAAGTGCTGTACATGGAGCAATTTAACATGCACAATAAACAGTAAGACAAATCGGTAATAAAGGTGGTAGAAAGCCCCAAACAGTAAAATCAAGAACAAATCTAAGTCATGCTGAGTCGAATGCCAAAGAATACAAGTGAGTTTTGAGGAGGGCTTTGAAGATGGGCAGCGAGGAGGCTTGCCGAATGTTCAGTGAGAGGTCATTTCAGAGAGAGGGACCAGCAACAGAAAAGGCTCGATCCCCTCTGAGCCTCAGTTTAGTTCTTGGTACTTCTAATAATGTCTGGTCCAGAGACCTGAGGCGCCGGGCAGGTGTTTAGGGGCGTATGAGCTCAGAGAGGTAAGGTGGCGCGAGATTATTCAGAGATTTAAAAACAAAGAGGCGGATCTTGAAAATAACTCTAAAATGAATGGGGAGCCAGTGAAGGGATGCTAAGAGTAGGAGTTATGTGCGCCCTCTTAACACCATGTGTCTGGAGTGTATACAATCATGAGCCTATGTTCCATAAACTGCATTGAGTAACTGCGTGAGGCTCATCTATACCTTTAGCTGGCGTACTAGCCGAAATAACACGTTAGCACAAACGGACATGACATCACACACAATGACTTAAACCTTACAACAAGCCCAAAATTCCACCAGTTAACACCAATGGAATACATTTGTTCTGGCCTGTACACACAAACAGAGAATGTCATGTATAATAGAGGATATGTTCCTCCAAAACTAAACAAAAAAACTGAATATATGCAGCGATTCTATGTAATGAGCTTTTCCTGGTTCTCAATTCCAGGGAATCCCTCCTGCTAACATGGGTCGCAAGTTCTCTGCTCCCGGCTACCTCTGCCCGACCCTCCCCACGCCTGCCAGCACCACCACCGGTACCCCCACCACCCCCCACCACCCCAACCCTGCCAATCCCACCGTCCCCCTGGGCGCCCGGAAAGGCTCCCTGGGCCCGGTCGGCCCGGGTTTCGGGTACGCTTCGGCCTCATACAGCGCTTCTCAGTGGGCAGGACCCACGGCCAACTGCCAGGTCGGCATGCTCACTCCCGCCCAGTACCAGCCGCCCATGGCCGCTCCGGTGTCCATGCACCAAGGCTACCACATGGGGACCACCACGCCTGCCACCCAGAAATCAGTCAGCCACGGAGGATCCAATTTAAGGCCTACGTAGCCCAGTCCAGTTTGAAGCACTCACTCACGAGCTCTCTGTGCTTTACTTTTTTTTGTTAGTTTTGTTGTTGTTTTTTAAACAAAATGATTACATGTCGTCCTCTAAGGCAGATTGAAGTCTGCTGGACCCAGTCAGAGGGAGCGTGCAATACACACACATCCACACAGCATACATTCGGCCCACCTGTTTGCTGTGAAATTGAGCTGTGATGAGCTGATTGGTCAGCCAAAGATGTCTTTATTTTCTTGTTGTCAAGGGCGGATGTGCACCATGCACAAAAATTCAGGATAGTTGACCTTTTGGGGAAATTTCAGGATGAATTTACAATACATTCGGACCTTTACAGCTAATCTTAATTTGACCGTTTCTTAGCCTTCTGTGGTTATTCTAGTCTCATATCTTAGTTGTACCCTCCTGATGCCACTCTTGACTTTATTTTCTATGCGTTTCTTTGACTCCTCCAGTCTCTGCTGCATTGTGCTGATGATGCTTTAAGTTGGCTGGCCCCTTCCCTCACCATTGCAAGGCTTCACATAGTCCAAAATATTGGAAGAGATACATAAAGACATACAAGCTGAAATGTCTTTGTCAATTAATGAATCAAAGATTAAGAGTGTCATTAGCACGTTGAAACGGATACTGAAGGAAAAGGCATGCAAAGGTGTCTATATGCCTTTCTGTGCTGCTTCCGGTCTCTGAGGAGTCACAGAAAGACATTGAAGGGGACGGACAGCCTTGGAACGACTCGTAAGAGACCAGCAAGTCGAAAAAAAATTACTAAAGCGTTCAGAACTCTAGACAAAGTTGGTTGTAGTGCATTTTAGGTTCACCCCCGAAATTACACCTGCAGGCCCAACATGCCTCACTTTTTGTCATTAGTGTACTGTATGTTGTTCTCATTTCAAGCCAAAAGTGGGATGGTGAACACGGAGTAAATATTGACCTGCTTGTGGGAAGGGAGGTTAAGTTGTGCCAGAGAGAGGGAGTGTGCGAGAGCAAGTCGAAAGAGTCTAAGTTGAGCAGGAGTGTGACGATGGTTTGCGATATGTACACGGTGAAGTCAATGCAATAATTAAGGAGAGAAGCAACTGCCCCCTTTTGTAACTGTGGCCTTATTCCCTGAAGACATTTTTGTACATAGATATTCAACATATTTATGTCTGGTGTCATTTGTGATTTTGCATGTTTTTTTTTTTAAACAAACCGACTTGGAATTTAAAACAAACATAAAAAGGCATCCTGGTGTTGAGCGCCGCAAAGTGGAGGCGATGCTGCTGTAAATCACAATATGGCTCGGAGTGTTTACTTTTTGTTTTTTTGTTTTTGTATTTGTTGGTTTACACTTGAATTGAACGAATCCCACGAATCCCACGTTGGTGACACGCAAAGCCACAAAACTCACTCAAGTCAAATAATTTAGTATTTTGTTTGTTTTCAGACAGCCTACAAAATAATTAGCCGCTTCATTAGTGGGGTTCCCTCCTTTTCTGTGGTCCTGTTTTTTGTACTCATCTATTTAATAAACAGAAATGTTCTTTATGGACCTGTATTCAGCCATCAGATTTTGATGTTGTCTCACTGTAATTACTATTAAAGGTTGTTAAACAACATGTAGTTAAAGGAATATTAAAGTGCAATGGCAGGGTTTGTTATTATCTCAATGTACTCTTTCATCCTGCTGTATATTAAGCTATTCTATCTCCCTGTAGGACTTCCCTGCCCAACCAACCGCTTCCTTCTTACTTTCTTGCTTTTGCTGTTAATTGTACATACTCAAGTTTAATATGCGGCTATCTATTTTTATTTTATTTTGTTTAAATACACACAATGCACCGAGACTAGAAAACGCACTCACACTCTAACCTCGGGAAATGTGAGGAACACTTTTAGTGCCTTGCACCCTCACTATTAAGTTCTATGACAAGCGGTTGGAACATGTATTCCATATCTTTGTTCTCAAACTGAAGGTCCATTTACCATTCCACTCAGTTCTCATTTGTAGTGGAGCAACTAGGTGTTTCTAATAGATTACAACTGTCTACTAGTTGACTGACATCTGTGTGCCACCAGTACTACTGAAGGTCAAATGAACACATTTGATACCCTTCTCAGGGTCCGTGTACTAGTACATTCTCTGTCTTCACTATTTAGACAATTCGGTGCACTCGAAGGATGACAGTGTCTTACTAGTGACTTTTTTTCCACTACTTTCTGCACTCTAAGAGGAACACCTCGAGGAGTTCAAGTACACGTTACTTTGGGGGTGGGGGACCACATTAGTTTATCTGCATTCTACTAGTGACACTCCATGTCAACTAGTAGAATTTTGTCACTATTAGCACAGTTATCAACGCGCACACATTTTTTTCTCCTCTAGTAACATAGTTGTCCTACTCAAGCCAAAAAAGTGTATTTGTGATATGTATTTGATATTCGTATACAGTACTAGTATCTTCTTCATCCTCACCTTTGGGACAATTCGGCCAACTAGTAGACCCACAGAAGGACTCTCGCTTCTGAGTCATGTTATTTCAAATACTCCTCCCACTTTGTATCCTAATACACAATTGAACCTAACTAGTAATCTACTGTGCTGTATTAGTCATGCTTATTGGCTCAAGTAGTTGGCATGCATCACACACTAGTAGCCATCTGTGCACCAAAATAGTCATTAATAGGTTTGCTTCACTAGTTGTGTCTCATCAACTTACTAGTATGCCAAAGTGTTCCTACTAAGCAATGCAGAAATGCCATACAGTGGTGAAAGGCAAACGTTATGAAGGCTAGTCCTACCATAGTTCCAAATTGACTTGTTTAGCGTACTAGTGCATAGATCTTAAATTAGATGTCAAGGATATGGAATATATGTCAAACTGCTTTCCCCACATGTACTATCGAGGCCCCTGTACGCAATGTGAACGCACTGCAATGTAGAGGTTGGAAATGTTCTGGTTATTCATTGCTTCTACTCTGCTCATTCTTGTGCTTTGGGCTAGCTTTTTTTTTCTCCCTGATTTTTATGGATTTCTCATTAAACCATTTCACAGATGCACTCCAGCGGCCTGCTCATAGTTTGGACAACTATGGTAGTTAAAACTTCTCTAGAGAAAAAAGTAAGTTCCTGCAATGCAGAATATGCAAAGTTTTATAGGGATGGAGGGTTCATGGAGTCATTCGCATGCCGACGAGAGTTACTGACTTCACTGTTTTTTGATACGGGAATACTATTCGGTTTGTTTGCCTTTTCGGGTCATCACCATGTCCCCCCCCAATTCACATCCACCAATGTCACACGCACAAGTTGAATAGTGGCGTCTATAACTCATTGTGTTCTCTGCATGCCAGCTTCACCAGTGTTCAATCTGATATCCACTGTACAGCACAAACTTAAGAAGATCCGTGAAAGACCTCGAAAAACAAGACGTGAGGCTACTGACACATTTCTGCTCGACTCTTCTTTCCGTATTGATTTCCTGTGATTTGGTGTCTGGTTTTTGTGTATGTTTTTCCACATTGTACAAAATGTAAAAACAAATTAAAAAAATATGAATTACATTCCCCAGCTTCTTGAATTGGTCTTTGGTATTTTAGTCCAGACTTAATTTCATGATGCAAGCCTTCTCTTACCAAGAAAAACAAATCTCCCAGGATTTCTTCTCTCAAACTTTTGGGAAATTGTGCTGTGTGCTTGGCGGAAACCCAACACTACTCATCAATGAATTCGGAGGCTAACAGTATGAGGGTTATTTTATTAATCAAAAACTTGCAACCTTTTAACATGCAGCATTGATGTGTTGAAACAGCTTACATCAATTCAAATATAAACTGCTAAAACTAATTGATACGAAGGAGGTCAATGTCATGTATCCAGTCGGCGTTTCTTCATGGACTGCCCTGCCCGGTATGGACTGGAGATTTCTGCGGGTACAGGGACAAAACAAAATGATGGTTTACTCGAGTGAAGTAAAAAGTGCTTAAAATAGATCAGCAGTGGGCAAACTTTCTCAGGGGTGAATGTTTGAGATTCACCATTACAATTACAGGACTCTTGATAATGTATACTCAGTGGGCTGGATTAAATAACGAACCGGTTTGTAAGAGGCCCCCCATGCCAAATTATTCCCACCCTTGTCTAACCTGCTCTGGCTTGATGCGGACGTCCGTCCTGATTAATCCCCAAGTGTCCTGTAGTGTGCGAGTGCTGCTGCTCCTGCCGCTGCTCGTGCTCTTTCACGGTGGTCCTTTGCGGGGTCTTACTGCGTGTCCGCATCTTGTGACTGTTGGGCGTGCTCGGGCCGAAAGCCCCGCAGGGCCCGTCTGACTCCTCCGTTCCATTCAGGGTGAAATTCCAGAGTTCGGGATCGTCTGTGGGGTCAACATGACATTTTTTGTCTTTGGTCTTTTCACTCGACACGATGCTGCGATTGCTACCGTTAATGCTACTGCTTTGCCCATGTTGATCTACAGCATTTCTGATTCTGAAGTGGAGCTACATGGGGACTTCCAGTCCACCTGGTGCGTGTGAAGGATTTAAAAAACAGATTATAATCTGAAGAACAGCATCCCCAAATTTAAATATTGAGGTGGAAACAATATGCTTTGGGCTACGAGGCGACTTCACCGCATTGAAAAGTTTGACCAAATTTCCAAATCAAAAATCACTTTGAATGTTTCTCATGTCTGCAATGTAATAGTCTAATTTCTCCATATGGTGAGGTGGAGGTATTTCGTCAACTATAAAGTCACCATCAAATTATCATAAATAAAGCCATGAAATAGTTCCCCTTGTGTGTAAGTGAAAGTCATGTAATTGACATGACTTTCACTTTTTGCCTTGAACAACCACCAGATGGTAACTCTTGAAATGGAGTTGTACTGTACATGGACCACAGCACAAGGCCTCCAACTGTTCCTCAATGCAAAACACTGCCCCCTGCGGTTGAAAAAGGAGCTGAGGTGATACAGTATTGGATTACACTAAGCAGGTACCCAGGGCTCGGTTGCGTTAAAGTTAAAATTTCAAAATGTACCAAACATAAGTTGCCTAAACCCTGTGATGTAATTTTAAACTCATTTTACATCACAATTCAAATAAATTATTTGATTCAAAAAAGAAAATTAACCGCAATTGCATGTAGACATGCACCTGCAACAAAGACTCCGTAAATTCGACCCATGACCGTGTTAAAATTTTGGGTTTCGGACAAACTTTCAGATATGCCACGGCTCGATCAAAGTGAAAAAAACCAATAGGGCAACCAAGGTACGATAGCTCAGTCCATCACCTCCTCCAAAGAGGAGCTCCACGTCCTCAACCTTCGTGTCCGCCGCCTCCTTCTGCTCCAGCCTCTTGGCCTCCATCTCTTTGCGAAACTTCAGCTGCAGCTGCTGCTGCCGCTGCTTGCGCAGCTCCTTGGGGTCCGACGATGACGCCGTGTCCACCAAGGCCTGCCTGGGAGAAGCAACGGAAGCCCTGAACTCCATAACCAACCTCAAGACTAATATTTGCTCCATGAAAATGTATTCATTTGTTCCCGATAGTCACTTGACTTCAATTCGAAGCTTTTCCCCTCGCGCCATTGCTTCCAGTCCATGTATGAGCATGTGTGTTCTGTTGTCTTATTTTATGGTGCTTTGTTAACAGCTGTTGTGAAAGCTACATATAAACAAACATTTATTTTATTTTTAAATCCTATACTTAAGTGCAGTTAATGTTCAAACTATGCATCATGTTACTGCGGTTTACTTTATAATAATCACACTCAAATTTATTCAGAGATCAAAAAGCAAGCACTAAAAACTAACTGCAGCTGTATTAACCTGCTGCACATAATAAATATCTAACAGAAACAACACTAAATACAATTTTTAGGAATAACGCATCCACCTTTTTTTTTTTGTTTTTAATGAAATTTGAGGCTTACTACTCCATTCTGTTTGAAAGTTGGTCATGATGGTGATGGTCATGAGGAGGCTCTACTTTCAATAAAACGTTTAAGATCGCTACTTTAACCAATCAGATTTCCTCCGAGAGCCAGTGAGGTAACCTTTAATGGTGTTAGCGCTCGTACGCCCTCTGATTGGTTGCTCAGAGTCTGTTGCGACCTCCACAAAATAATACATTGAATCATTTTTGAGTGATCTGCTTCAAATCATGTAGGGGGCACAGTTGTGTGTTTTTATCTCGCCGTCTTGAATAGTTTTGATAGTTCGTATTAATGTGACATAATACTCAGATAATTCCCCACTCAAGGCACAGGTACCAAATTCATGGACGGCCAAGGGGAAAATGACGCAGAGGACAACCTGCAGGGTCGGGAGGGTCTTTACCTTGCGCCTTCTCCCTCGCTTTGAACGTCAGGGGTGTGAGTCTCGTAGTAGCTCTCTCTCAGGTTGCCGTCTCGCCGCTCCAACGGTGTGATGGCCGACCCCAGTTTAGCTTCTCGTACCAGGCTACAGAAACGAGCCTTCTCCACGGTGGGCTCACTTTCTGACCGCTTGGTCTGGGCAGGGTCCAGAGCAGGCAGCGGCTATGTGTCGGGAAAAAGCTTCTTTAAAGGAGCGTCTTTTTTTTCTCCCTCCCTTGTGGTTTCTTTCTGACTTTCGGGTTGAGTGAACGCTGGCGCGTTTTGGCTGCCGCTGCTCAACCCGTATTGTTTTGTGTTTTTTGTTATTGTAAAGTGTCCTGGGTGTCTTGAAAGGCGCTTATAACTAAAATGTATTATTATTATTATTATGATATCAAACTCATTGTGATCGTGGCCTAAATCATACTCGTGGTTTGCCTCAAACTGTGATTATGAAAGCATGTGATGTAATACCGATAGTCAGGAAAAGCCTACGAAAGCAGCTGAATGTTAGTTGGGGCGAATTAGAAGCAATTTAAATGCGGGCAGGTGTGTAATAGCTATTGTTTCAATATCTTTTACGGAAGGTCCACCAGCTCACTGGGGTTGCAACTATCAGATACATTGAGATTATTTTACGGCCCGTCCCATCGGCGAAAATTTTTCATTTCACATTTTGATTCAAAATCCACCCGTTGTCATCCATCTCAGCGGGTGGCCATTTTGCCACTTGCTGTCTATTGAAAATGACACCACAATTGCTCACGGCTCAGCTTTGCGAACGTCACAGGACCAAACTCAGAAAACCACATTCATTCATTTCCTAATCCGTAATCAAAGCAATCACTAGGCAGGGATTATAAGGAATTACCCGTACCGAATATTTTTATATATTTTTTCTTATATACTCTACTTCACCACCATACACAAAAATCCCCATATAAGCGATTGGGGAATAAGTGAGTTATTCCCAATGTCTTTTTACCTGCTTGGGAATCTTGTTAATTGCCTGAAGGTACGCTTTGTCGAGGATGCAGTTACCAAGCACATTCCCGAAACACCTAAATAAAACACAACGGATAAAAACTATAACAACAACTATGAAGTGGGGTGGTAATCTTCCAGTACTTGAGTGCTCTCTTCATGCCATCGGTGACAGCCTCCTTTCTTGCCTTCTCCAGGGACAAAGCTTTAGACTTCAGCCCCTCGCTCACTCCATAGCCCACATCCTCGTGGAACGCGCCGTCCTGCCAGAAAACATGTATAGCTATTCATTCATGATGATCATCCCAGTATAAATGACACTTTGTTGTCATCCTAATCACGATATAGGATTATTTTTAAATTTTATAGTCAAATGAAAAATAGTTTGGGAAGGGTGTCGATTACAGCACTGCAGTCGTATAACTACATTATAATAAACTAGATGAACGGAAGCTAGTGGACTAACTGGAGTTGGGAAAAAACAGCATTTTGAAACAGTAATCGATGCCTTCAATCACATCTCAGACAGATTTCTAATTCATGTTATTTTGGAGTCAGTCAGCCCTCCCTCAAATGGGTCCAAAAATGCTGCTGGTCGCTTTTGAATTGGAACATGTAAGACGGAGCAAAAGACTCCCATTCTGGCCTCTCTCCATGTTTTCCCTGTGCATTTTCATAGTCATTTTAATAGGCAGCATTTTTTTTAATCTTCCAATGGTCTCACCCCATTTTCCAACTCTGAGCTATAGATACTGGATGTTCAAAAAAAAAAAAAAACTTATTTTTTTAAGTTAAATGTAAATTGTTTTCATATACTGAAGCAGGAGTATATAGAGAATATAATGCCAGCCATGGGAGCCAAACTAGTGAAAAAAAATTCATCAATTTTATTTGATTATCACAGTATGTCTTTATTCTGGGTCACTGTGCAGTGCAATTTTTCTTGTTTAAAAACATGGATGTTACAAAAAAAATAAATATGTTTTTTGAGGGGCGGATTAATGGCATTTTCACACATTTTGGTTAGGAAAGTTGATTTGAGGTACAAGTATTTTGAATGATGAGCATGATCATGGAATGACTTCAACTTCAATATGAACGTACCACTGCAGCACAGAGAGGTGTTTTATGTGAATCCCCGTTGACAGGTTGCTCTACTTACATCAAAAATATTTTGCGACACGCAATGCATCATGGGATATACCGTTTTTCCAGGGCACATCAGGTATTCACAACTTTTCAAGAGGCATTGCGGGATACATTCAGGACACTATGTAGGCCAAGGGATAACCTTGCACTACACATTCAAAGAGCAAAACAAAATGGCAAACTCTCTGTATAAGCCACCACTTAGTGAAGAGGGAGTGATTCCTAACATGGCCATTTGCAACTTATTCCCTACCTTCAGCTGCACTTTGACGAACGCGCTGACACCGACGTAAAATCTCCCATTAACCAGGTCCACAAAGTCTACAAAGACAAACATGGAGCAGTGTTGGTCCACGTACAGACCACGGTGGTGCTGGTTGTCATGGTGACACATTACTATGGCAACAGACAAGACTGGCAGAGACCGAGGGATACAGTACCAACATTCTGCTGAGAGATGGAGTGAGACCATCCATTATATCCAAACATCTCATTGGCCAGGCTGATCACACGGTGACCCTCGATGTAGCACACCTGCAACGATGAAATGGTGAAATGGTTTATTGGGCACTCTGTGCATTGATTGCAGGTTGCTTAAATGGGACATATTATGGAAAAATATATTTTTAATAGCGTGTGTATAAGCAAGTGAGTCTCTGCAGTGCCTGCCCACCCACCAAATTCAGTTGATATGTATGAATACTGTTCCTGTGACAACTGAAATTTCCCTCATAGGATGAATAATAATCTGTCTGTCTGTCTGTCCTCAATACTGTATTTCAGTAAAGCAACCAACATCCGAGTGTCAGAGGATATTCATGTATGAGGATGCCATGAACCACACAGTTACATTCATTGCAAAATGTAATTTGGCGGTTTGGTATTTAAATGCTGCCTCAACATGTGAAAATGCAATTGAATCTCTATGGGCACTCAGTTAAAGTCAGATAAGCCAGTGATTACTTTGTACAAGTGCCATTAATTTTCAGTATAGGCAGAGAGGTGTGGAACCTGATCGTGTAAAAGGTACCGGTAAGTAGAGCTGCACCGAGTTTTGCTCGATACATTGACAACCATTAGCGAATCATGTCAGCCAAGTGGCACATGGTAGGTGAAGCCGTAGATGTGGCAGGAGCGGGAAGTTTTGCGTTTGGTGGTGTGCTCATGCGTCATATTCACAGTGCAGTATATGAAGTGCTGCCTTCATAAGTGAAAATGCAATCAAACCTCCTGGTTCAATCGGGTATGTTTAAATCAATCAATCAAGTGTATAATTCTCGATCCTTGGGGTATTTTGATGAAAGCGTATTTGTCAAATTACATTAAGCCACCCGGGTTTTAAATCGTGATGCAATGCAAGAATATTTAATAGTTACTTTCCAGCTCAAAAACTTGCCTTCTGTCCTCCTCCAGCCAGTCTGGTGCTGATAAATTCTGGCCCCAACTTCTGTCGCAGTGCATTGTGCACAGCCTGCTGCTCCTCGGCTGTGTATGCACACTGAATGGGGGAGGGATACAGTACAAATAAGTGGCGATTTGTTCCATTTCTTTCCATTGTACGCAAGCTCGTTTGGATAGATGAAGGGAGTTTGGAAGAAAAACTCTTCTTAGTTGTTTCATCAAGTCCGTCATACCTGGCCGAAGCGCTTGGGAGACGACATTCTCTCCTCGAAAGTGGTGGACATTTTAAATACGCGAGAAAAAAAATAAAGCACAAAATTAGACGAGTGACGCTAATGCTAAAAAAATATTTGAAATTTCAATGGGCGCGCCGTCTTGTTCGACGTGTCGTGTCTTGGTCTTTACACACTTTGAATACCCTTTACTGCCTCAAGTGGTAGGAAGGCGAAACGCGTCCACAGTCCATCCACGGTCAGATAAGATATACTGTACACAAGTCCTCTTGACAGCCACAGAGGGAAACATGGAGCCCAGACATATGGTAAACGAGGAAGACGATGAAGGAACACAAACTGAGCCTTAAAAATGTCTTTGGGGCAAATAAAGTCACCCGTACAGCACTGATGTGATCATTGAATTCACCAGCATTAATCTTTCAAAGCCCATCAACATTTGTATGTTAGAAATAATAGTGAAAATGTGTTATTTGTTTGTATTCCAGTTGAATGAAATGTTGAAAATGTAATTTCTTGGAAAAAAAATGTATCCTTGTCCGAGTGTCCAGATTTTTGGGACACCCTGTACATTTGTGGGTAATGTGGTGTATTCCAGTCTATTGGAAAAACCAACATTGACAACATAGTGCAAGGCATGACGTCCCTGATCCACTAGCGAAATGACACTTTAATTCTCTACTCTTTCATCTAGAACTGCTTCAAAGAACAAGGATATGCAGGAAAAATGACTAAGATTGCATGACTGTCCATCTTCTATGCTATGTGTTGTTACATTATTTTGTTATTTTATCTAAACTATTTATGTTATTCTCATGTTAAGAAATCTGCCTTGGGAGTACGGCTGAAAACAAGCATTTATGCTTAGTCCTGCCACATTTACACTGTTTATTCTTGTGTTGTTGTTGTGCACTGTGCCAATGAAATAAACAAACAAACAAATAAATAAATAAACGAATGAATGAATGAACGAATGAATAAATAAATAAATAAATAAATAAATAAATAAATAAATAAATAAATAAATAAATAAAATGGATGACAAAATTTGCCACCTAAGACATCTTACATCCTTATATGGTTATATGGTTCACCTCTTCTGGGAACTTCAACGTCGCTCTATATTGTATTGCCTAGATGACAATCACTCCGTTCCAAACCGTCCGTCTAATACAGTTCTGACTGATGTGGGGCATCATTGGAAAACTAACATCGATTGTAATGGTTCAGTAATTGTGTGCACTCTAATTCTCAGTAGCTGTTGTTTAGTTGATCTTACCACCATTTATTGATGTCTGCACATTCTTTATCTTCGCACGGACGTGTGCTACAGGGATGCCGTTACACAGGGGGTTGGGAGTGTAGCCCCGCCAGACATCTGTCTAGTCCACCTTGAACTCTCCCAGTCCCAGCATTTCATTTGGTATTCTAAAATACATTCATTCATTCATTCATCTTCCTAACCGCTTGATCCTCACTAGGGTCGCGGGGGGTGCTGGAGCCTATCCCAGCCGTCTCCGGGCAGTAGGCGGGGGACACCCTGTATCGGTTGCCAGCCAATCGCAGGGCACACAGAGACGAACAACCATTCACACTCACACCTAGGGACAATTTAGAGTGTTCAATCAGCCTGCCATGCACATTTTTGGAATGTGGGAGGAAACCGGAGCACCCGGAGAAAACCCACGCAGGCCCGGGGAGAACATGCAAACTCCACACAGGGAGGCCGGAGCTGGAATCGAACCCGGTACCTCTGCACTGTGAAGCCGACGTGCTAACCACTGGACTACCGGGCCGCCCTTCTAAAATACATATTATTTTCTAACCCCCCCCCCCCCCCAAGATTCCCCAATGTATCGGTCAAGCCTCCCTTGAGGCCCAGAAGAGAAAAAAATTCTTGGAACCGCCCTTGGTGAACAGAATAGGCTAGTGGTAGGAAATAGACTGCTGGGTGCTCTAAAAGCAACAACTCCGCTTTGTTGTTGATCTTTAAGCATGTTAATGTGTGCCTCTCTGATCCAATAAGAGCAGATTAAATGTCACAGGACACGCAAACACCCGCGTTGATCGCTGCGCACATAGTCCCAAATGCATGGGAACGTGTGACATTCAATGCAATTATAAGGGTAATTGGAGAAAAAATAACGAGAAGAATGATAAATGATAATGAACGAGCAATTAAATCGTTGGTGGGATTGACTGTTGTACAAATTGGATATTTTAGATAGCACCCAAAAGTGTGTGTGTGTGTGTGTGCGCGTGTTTGTGCGTGTGCGCGTGTATGCGCGCGCGCAACCATTCCCCTGTGTTGTTTCTGTGCTGTTTGTGTCGTTCAGGGACCTCTGGTAAACTACAGTACTGTTTTTCCAACATGACACCTCCTTGCGTAAATAGAAACCGCCGCGCGTGCATGTTGCGTGATCGCGTGCATCTCCTCAAAACAAAGTGGGGGCGCGCGCACGGGAGCGAGCGGAGGCGCATGCTTCATGAATGAGTCCTCCGCGGTCTGCTCTGTACTGCTAGCACCCCGAGTCGTACAACCACCACCACCACAGCCTCCAAAGGACCACACATCGGACCCATCGCCTGCCCGATGCCCGACAGGGAAATCCATCCGTTGGATCGAGCCTCGGCGAACCACCGATGAGCCCGGACGGAACCGACCTGACGTCGGAGATATATGCACGCGCCATCTCGGCTAGAACCAGGCAACAGGACACGAAACGGTAAGCGTGGCAACTTTAGATACACCGTGATGCGTTTTGTCGACTTTAAGGTGTTGTGTGTGGGGAACACCTTCTTTTGTTGGATCAACGTGGACTGTTGCTTGCATGCGCACCAGACTGATTGGCCCTTTTATGTGAAATGATCACAACGGGCTCGACCGCAGTCTGCTTGCACTAGGCCGGGAAAGCAATGCTGTGAGGTGGTCTTAAAAACGTTATGGTAAAAAGACAAAGAAGAGAAGAGACGGGAAAGGGGAGGGTGGAGGGCTGCAGAACACCCACCCCCACTAGACTGGCGTTGCGTCTCTACTGGCCTCCAACCTCACTTTTGACTTAAGACACGAAAATACGAATTTTATGTCAGTTATGGGCAGGCGTTAATTCTGCGTCGTTGATTCGTTTTGTCTTAATAAAAAGGATTTTCAGCCCAAACTGTTGTTCACCCTCAATGGGTGGCGCGTTTCTATTGGGGGGACACCCAAATAACAGGAGCGTCATGACGTACTCCCATGGAAAATCCTTTGAGTTTATTCCATGTGGTTGATATCTAACATGGCGGCACGTTGCATGTTCTGCTCGCATGTGATTTCTTCGGGTACTCCCGCTTTACTCCCACATTCCAAAAACATGCATGTGACGTAAATTGAATCCTCTATATTGTCCATGGGTTTGAATGTGATTGTGAATGGATGTTGTTTATGTGTGCCCTGCGCTTGACTGGCAACCAGTTCAGGGCTGTATCCCTCCTACTGACCAAAGACGTCTGGGATAGGCTCCAGTACGCCCACGACCCTTGTGAGGTTGATGGATGAATGGATGGATGATATCCTGCGTCGGGTCCACATACTAGTTGTTGTGTTATCAAGTCAGGCACACGTGAGTCCAGCTGTCGTGTTAACGTGGATAACTTTTATTGAGCTTTCCCGAAGCGGTTATTCTCTCTCTAGTCACTCTCTCGTCTCCCGCTCTCGACGCACAACCATGACGTAGTCGCCCCGCGACTACGTCATGCTGTACACAATTACACCACATCTCCCCTTTCTAGAATCATTGGGTAGACTGCCAATGATTCAACAGACCTTGAGGATTATTCTGCCTCGTAGTTGAGAGGTCTGCTCCTATCTCAGCCTGTGTCAAAGGATCACATGCAAAAAAACAAATGTCATTCTTATTTTCAACAATGGCTCCAATACACATATGTTCTGCAACCAGCTAGACATTGTAGAGCAAACAAAACAGCACGTTCAAACACATCACACCATACTCCTCCCCCGTTTTTTTTTTAAATTCAAACAACCTTACAAGCAGAGCCTCATCGATTGTACCGAAACCGTAGGAGGAAGTGGGGGGGGGGGGGGTTATAAGTCCAACCTGGTTGTTTTCACCACGACTCTCCCAAACCCGGTCTTGGTATTTGGAGTAGCTGGCGGGTCTGGAAGGTTCTGCTGCGGTGGTTCAGCCGATGGTTTTCCTGAAACGCTTCTCGAGAACTGTTCCGCTGCACCACGATCACTCTGCTCAGGCGAGGACCTCATTGGGATGAGATGACGACGGTTTCGTCTGATGGTCCCATGGGGCCCCTCCACCAGATATGATCGTGGGGAAGCATGTCTTTCAATGATGGCTCCTCCCGCTCCTTGGTCCTTAATCCACACATCCTGTCCTGGGTCGAGTCTCACGAGGTTCTGTGCCCGATGCCGCCTGTTGTAACGTTGAGCATCTTTTGTCCTCTTCTCCCGTTCACTCCGTACAACGGCATCTCGGTCAGGGACGGCTGGGTCGAGCAGGGCAGGAAGGACAGGCACCGTTGTGCGTAGTCTCCTCTGCACTGTACCCGTTTTCGAGAGGGGTAGCCCTGTATGCGAGTAAGGCCAGGTAGGGGTCATCTGCCTTTTTCAAGAGGCCTTGGACCGTCTGAACGGCACGTTCTGCCTCGGCATTTCCTTGTGGATATCGTGGGCTACTTGTAATGTGACGGAACTCGTAGGACTCCGCAAAAGCCCTGAAGCCCGTTCCAGAGAACTGGGGCCCTCCATCCGAAACTAGAAGGTCGGGGATCCCGTGGCGTGCATAGATCGACTTAAGGTGGCGAATTACCTCATCCGATTTTGAGGAGGCCAACGGAGCTATCTCCACGTACCTTGACATGTAGTCCACAACCAGCAAGTAGGTCTTGCCTCCGAGCACGAACAGATCTGCACCCAACTTCTCCCATGGTCGGCCTGGGTAAGGTGATGGAATCATTGGCTCCCTCCGGTTCCGTCTCTCCTTGCAGCATGTTCGGCAGTTGAGAACCAACTCGTTCAGCTGTTGGCTCAACCCGGGCCACCATACTGACTGCCGTGCTCGCTGTCTACACTTTACCACGCCTTGGTGACCTTCATGCAGTTTGGCGAGGACATCATTTCTCATGGTTGGGGGTATGACGAGTCTCTGTCCCTTCAGTAAGATTCCGTCGTGGACTGTAAGGAACGCATGATCTGCTCTGTACAGTCTGAGTGCTGGTTCATTTGGACCGTGTTCGGGCCAGCCTTCTGTGCACAGCTGCATCAGAGCCTCCTTCTCCACTTGTGCATATCTCTGCTCCGTAGGTGTGAGCGACCGCGACTTGTAGGCAATTGGCCTCCATTCTTCCTCCCACTTCTGGAGAAGAACGCCTCCCAACCCGTATGACGACGCGTCTGCAGACACTTTGCTCTCCCTGTTGGGATCGAACATGGCAAGCACCGGTGTGGACGTCGGCGCATCTTTTAAATCTTGGAAGGCTCGGGCTTGGTCGACGCTCCACACCCAGCAGTTCTTTTTGGACAGGAGATCACGGAGAGGCTTATCCCTCTCTGCCAGCTGTGGCACAAATCTCCCGAGTTGGGTCAGCATTCCGAGAAAACTTCTCAACTCTGTTGTATTCGTTGGCTCCGGCATCATCCTTACTGCCTCAGTCTTGCCTGGGTCCGGCCTGATGCCTCTGTCTGAGATCACATGGCCTAGAAATGTCACCTGTGACTTTGACAGCTCACACTTTTTGACATTGAGCGTGATGCCTGCCTCCTGGATCCTCTCCAAAGTAGCATGCAGGCGGGCATCATGCTCCTCCTGTGTTCGGCCCCATATCAGCACATCGTCCATGTGGCAAACAACACCTTCCAGCCCTTCTGTAACCTCTGTTGCCATTCGGTTCTGAAAGTGTTCAGGGGCGGAGGCTATCCCGAAAGGTAGCCGCTTGAAGTAATAGCGCCCAAGGGGTGTGATAAAAGTTGTCAGCTTCTCCGAATGGGGTGTTAGGGGTATTTGCCAAAACCCCATTTTTGCATCCAGCTTACTAAAAATCCTGGCTCCGGCCAGCATGCCCAGTGTTTCCTCCACTGACGGCAGGATATACTTTTCTCTGCACACTGACTCGTTGAGTTTGGTGAGATCAACACAGATACGTACAGCACCTGATTTCTTGGCACCACCACGATGCCAGCGCACCAGTCTGTTGGCTCCTCGATTCTGCATATCACCCCGAGTCGTTCCATGAGGGATAGCTCTTGCTTGACTTTGTCCGGTAACGGCAATGGAATCCTCCTTGGTGTTTTTAACGAGAAAGCTTCAGCCCCAGGTTTCAGCTTGATGTTGTACGGCCGCCGCATCACTCCGAGCCCAGTGCATATTTTGGGATAATTCTCTTTTAGTGTCTCTATAGGTAGAGACAGGTAGGTGTGTTTTTAGCATACCTTAAATGCTCTTGAACACTCTGTCAACAGATTCAGCGCCACTTGCCTCTGAGTTGGTTTCCCCTCGCAGATGGGACTGCTGCTTCTTCACCTCCTCGCTTTGCTGTGCAATTCTTATGGCCTTTTCGAGGGTTAAATCCGCGTCCAACTGCATGCGTTCAGACAATCCACTGTCTCGTAGTCCGACGACAATTCTGTCTCTGATCAGTTCATTGCGTAGCGCCCCGTAGCTATAATGCTCCGCCAGCGCATATAGTGCAGTGACGAACGAATCCACACTCTCCCCTTCTTTCTGACGGCGCATGTTGAATACAGCCCGCTCGAAGATGACGTTCTTCTTGACAACGAAGAAGTTTTGGAGTGCCCCGCGCACTTCTTGGTATGTGCGCCGTTGAACCTCGGTCAGATCCAACCCGCGTAGGATATCATCAGCCTCGTCACCCATGCAGTAAATCAATGCGTTCACCTGATTTTCTTCGGAACTAGCATTCAGGTTACTTGCCAGGCGAAATCTTTCGAATCTCTGGATCCATTTGTCCCACTCCTGCGGCTTTGAGAAGTCAAAGGGTTCCGGCGGCTGGATGTTGAACGTTTCGCACGGCCCCGTGGTGACGACCGGTCCCGCAGCCCGCTGTGCACCTCACGCCGCGGCTCCATCCGCCCCCTCCGTCGCTCATTTTGCCTTTTGCCCTTCACCGCCGTGTTCAAAGATCCTCCTCACGCACTCCACGCCAACCACAGGACTTCTGACACCATGTCGTGTTATCAAGTCAGGCACACTTGAGTCCAGCTGTCATGTTAACGTGGATAACTTTTATTGAGCTTTCCCGAAGCGGTTATTCTCTCTCTAGTCACTCTCTCGTCTCCCACTCTCGACGCACACCCATGACGTAGTCGCCCCGCAACTCTATCGTCATGCTGTACACAATTACACCACACTAGTATGCTCTTAGTCCTCACTACTAAGGCAACTCTTTACACAAGTAGAGCGACTGTATCTCGCTAGTCATGTTTTTACCCAAGTGAGATTTTTGGCCTACAGTACTAATAAACAATTAAGCACAATTGGGGGAGAGTTGGCCTTTCTCTTTGTCACGTTGCGCCCGAGGCGATGAAAAATCGCCTCGTGCACAACAAAAATAACGAGGTGGATCCCAGGAAAAAGCAGACACGAAAAGATCTTGTATGAAAAAACAAAGGGTTTTAATACGAACAAAAAGAGCCCGACAGGGAAAACGGTAACAGAAAACGCTGGTCAAATAAGGACCAGGAAATAAGGAAAAACAACCGAAAACGCTCGCGAAAAAACAAAGAGCGAGGAAGTATTGAGATCAGTAATCTAGAGCAACAACAATCTGGATGAAACGCGAATAACAATAGTAGTGGCCGTAAGGCAAAAAGGCAGCGAGTAAATACGAACGATGAAATAGCGAGAGAGAGCAATGGCACGGTAAGGAATTCTCCGGCAGTGAGAGGACTGCCGGAGTCACTTAATAAAGGAGGGTAATCAGCCCGAAATTACGAACAGGTGTGCAGAACAGGCGGGGGAAAAACCCCGCCACCTGCTGGCGGGCACGCGACGTGACAGTACCCCCCCCTCAATGGACGCCTCCCGGCGGACTACCCGGTTTGGATGGATGAGCAGTGTGGAAGTCGCGCAAAAGGGACGGATCAAGGATCCAGGAGCGTGGCACCCATTGCCGCTCCTCCGGCCCGTAGCCCTCCCAGTCGACCAGGTACTGGAAACCCCTGCCCCTGCGCCGAGAGTCCAGGATGGCACGCACCGCGTACACCGGACCACCATCGACCACCCGCGGAGGCGGCGGCGGAGCGGGAGGAGGCGCCAAGGCGCTGGAAGACACAGGCTTGAGCAGGGAGACGTGGAACACGGGGTGAACTTTCATGGAGGCCGGTAGCCGGAGCCTGACCGCGACGGGGCTGATGACGGCCTCGACCTCGAATGGTCCAGTGAATCGGGGTCCCAGTTTGGCAGACATGCCGGCCAGGCGAAGATCCCTCGTTGCCAGCCACACCTTCTGTCCCACCACATATGAGGGCGCCGGGCGCCGACGACGATCTGCGATCTGCCGGTTCCGGGACGCAGTGCGGGACAACGCAGCCCGGGCCTCCTTCCACACGTGATGGGCCCGCTTAAGGTGGTGCTGTACAGAAGGGACCTCCACCTGCCCCTCCTGGGACGGAAACAACGGTGGCTGGTACCCGTACGCCGTCATGAACGGTGATCTGCAGCGGAGGGCCGCCCCCAGATCCTGATTGGCGCGCTCAGCCTGTCCATTGGACTGGGGGTGGTATCCCGAGGTCAGGCTGGCCGTAGCTCCGAGGGACCGGCAGAACCGCTTCCAGACGCGAGACACAAACTGGGGCCCCCGATCCGACACAATGTCCGCCGGAATGCCGTGGAGACGGAAGACGTGTCTGATGAGGAGGTTGGCGGTCTCCAGCGCCGACGGCAACCTGGACAAAGGCACAAAGTGAGCAGCCTTGGAGAAGCGGTCCACGATCGTGAGCACGACCGTCCGACCCCGGGAAGGCGGGAGGCCCGTGACGAAGTCCAGGGCGATGTGGGACCACGGGCGAGGAGGAATGGGCAACGGCTGGAGCAGTCCCGCCGGAGGTTGATGGGACGACTTGCCGCAGGCGCAGGAGGTGCAGGCCTTGATGAACTCCGTCACGTCGCGGCGGAGCTCCGGCCACCAGAAGCGATGGGCGACGAGTTGCACAGTCCGGTTCACCCCGGGATGACACGCCACCTTGAATCCATGTCCCCACTGCAGGACCTCCGATCGGAGGGCAGGCGGTACGAACAGCCTCCCCGCTGGGCACCCCGCCGGCACCTGAACCCCCTCCAGGGCTGTCTGGATCCGCTGCTCAATCTCCCACTGGACGGCCCCCACGATGCACTGGGTCGGGAGGATGGTCTCCGGGGATCGGTCCCTCCCCGCAGGTTCGTGGAGACGGGAAAGGGCGTCAGGCTTAGTGTTCTTAGACCCGGGGGAGTAGGTGAGGACGAAGTCGAACCTGGTGAGGAAGAGGGCCCACCGGGCCTGACGGGCGTTTAGTCTTTTGGCTGAGCGGAGATAAGCAAGGTTTTTATGATCAGTGTAAACGGTAAAAGGCTCCTTTGCCCCCTCGAGCCAGTGCCGCCACTCCTGTAAGGTGGTCACAACTGCCAACAGTTCCCGGTTGCCCACGTCGTAGTTGGACTCGGCGGCACTGAGTCGACGGGAGAAGAAGGCGCAGGGATGCAGCTTCTGGTCGACTGGAGAGCGTTGGGACAACACCGCACCCACCCCTGAATCCGAGGCGTCCACCTCTACGATGAAAGGGTAGTCAGGGTCAGGATGTTGCAGTACAGGGGGACTAGTAAACGCCGCCTTAAGGTTAGCAAACGCCACATCCGCGGTAGGGTCCCACTTAAAAGGGATCTTAACCGAAGTAAGGCGGGTTAAGGGAAGCGCCATCTGGCTGTATCCGCGGATAAAACGTCTGTAGAAGTTGGCGAACCCCAAGAAGCGCTGCAGTTCCTTGCGACTGGTAGGAACCGGCCAGTTAGTGACCGCACGCGTCTTAATGGGGTCCGCTCGTAGCCTGCCCTGTTCTATAATGAACCCCAGGAAGGAGATGACGGGGACATGGAACTCACACTTCTCTGCCTTGACGAAGAGCCGGTTTTCCAGTAAACGTTGTAGCACCAGCCTAACATGTTGCCGGTGCTCATGTAATGAACGGGAAAAAATCAAAATGTCGTCAAGATAAACGAAACAGAAAAGGTTAATCATGTCCCGTAACACGTCATTAATAAGATTCTGGAATACGGCAGGGGCGTTTGTGAGACCAAAAGGCATAACTAAATATTCGAAATGGCCCAGGGGGGTCTTAAACGCGGTTTTCCATTCGTCGCCCTCCCGGATGCGAACCAAATGGTAAGCGCTGCGCAAGTCTAGTTTCGAGAAGACCGTGGCAGATTGCAGTGGGGCGAAGGCGGAGTCTATCAAGGGTAAGGGGTATTTATTCTTGATCGTGATCTCGTTCAATCCCCGATAGTCTACGCAGGGTCGCAGGGTCTTGTCCTTCTTCCCCACGAAGAAAAAACCCGCCCCTAACGGTGAGCGTGATGGTCTGATGAGACCTGCAGCGAGCGAGCTGTTGATGTATTCCGTTAACGCCTCACGCTCGGGTTGGGATACCTGATACAGCCGCGAGGTCGGCAACGGGGCGCCCGCCTGCAGGTCTATAGCGCAATCGTAGGGGCGGTGTGGGGGCAAGGAGCGCGCGCGATCCTCGCTAAATACCTCCCTAAGATCCCGGTAGCACTCCGCCACTCCGTCAAGGAAGATCTCCTCGGGGGGCGCGACGGGTTCGTGCTTCCCGACGGCTGATTGTAAGCAGTGCTGATAACAATATTGGCTCCAGCTATCGATTGCTGGGCGCGCCCACGAAATCACGGGGTTATGCGTCTGAAGCCAGGGTAATCCGAGGATGATCGGAGCGTTGCGGGACCGCATCACATAAAAACGGCGATGCTCAATATGATTTCCGGATAGTAGAAGCTTTAGCGGCTCCGTTCGATGCGTTACTACCGCCAGGAGACGCCCATCAAGATCACGCACCCGCTTCTTTTCAACCAATTCCTCTAAAAAGCAACCCAGCTCGGACGCGAGACTAGTGTCCATCAAACAGTCATCCGCTCCTGAATCTACCAGGGCCCGAACCCGCCTTGACCGGGACCCACCGAATACCCCCCCCTCGAGCTCAAGTCTGTTGGGGTGTCCCGGTCGCTTGTCGACTCGCCTAGGCTCGGGGGGTGACGCGCGAGGTCGTAACTCACAGTACTCTGGGTGGGCATGGAAAGACGACCCCGGATAGCTGGTTGCGGCGTGAGGAGGTGGTTGGGCGCTATCTGTCGTAGCACGGTCGCGTAGACGGCGCCTTCCTTCCTCCGCACAAACGTCCTTGCCGCCCAGCTGCATCGGTTCCTCCGTGGTTGCTGTCTCCCGGCCCCGGGAGTGCTCACCGAACCCACGATGTTCCTCACGGTACGTGGTGCGTCGAGACGGATACCGATCACTTCCACGCTCCCGGCCTCGCTCCCTCAGGCGATTGTCCATGAGGAGGGAGAGGTCGATCAGCTCCTCCAAATCGGTGCTGTGGTCGCGGGTCGCCAGCTCGTCCTTGAGTAGCGAGTTTAGGCCACGGCGAAACAGTCCACACAGGGCTCGATCGCCGTATCCACTCTGTGCGGCCAGGATCCGGAACTCAATGGAGTAGTCCACGACCGACCGCCTTCCCTGGTGAAGGGCGAGTAGCCGACCCTCCGCCTCTCTGCCCCGCACGGGATGGTGGAACACCCGACGAAAGGCTGCCACGAAGTCAGGGAATGATGAACGGAGATTCGGCCTGGCGTCACTGGTCGCAATCGCCCACGACGCCGCCGGACCTGTTAACAGACTCATGACATAAGCCACCTTGGCGGCCTCATTAGCGTAGGCAGACGGCTGTTGGTCAAATACGAGAGAGCACTGGTGTAGGAAGTGTCCACACTGCCCGTGCTCACCCCCGTAACGAGGGGGGTGTGGAAGCGAGGGCTCCCTCGACATAGAGGGATATGAGGAGGCCGCTTCCAGGGTGGTAGGACGAACCCCGGGAGGTGGTGGTCTCCGTTCCTCCACCCGAACTAAGCGAGGTTCGAATTCATCGAACCGATGAGCCAGCATGGAGACCGCGCCGCGGAGTTCCGTAATGGCTTGGCCGTGCTGACTCATTTGTTGCTCTTGTCGGGAAAGAGCGGAAAATATCTTTTCGATGTCTGCGGGATCCATGGTGGCCGGAGAATTCTGTCACGTTGCGCCCGAGGCGATGAAAAATCGCCTCGTGCACAACAAAAATAACGAGGTGGATCCCAGGAAAAAGCAGACACGAAAAGATCTTGTATGAAAAAACAAAGGGTTTTAATACGAACAAAAAGAGCCCGACAGGGAAAACGGTAACAGAAAACGCTGGTCAAATAAGGACCAGGAAATAAGGAAAAACAACCGAAAACGCTCGCGAAAAAACAAAGAGCGAGGAAGTATTGAGATCAGTAATCTAGAGCAACAACAATCTGGATGAAACGCGAATAACAATAGTAGTGGCCGTAAGGCAAAAAGGCAGCGAGTAAATACGAACGATGAAATGGCGAGAGAGAGCAATGGCACGGTAAGGAATTCTCCGGCAGTGAGAGGACTGCCGGAGTCACTTAATAAAGGAGGGTAATCAGCCCGAAATTACGAACAGGTGTGCAGAACAGGCGGGGGAAAAACCCCGCCACCTGCTGGCGGGCACGCGACGTGACACTCTTCCTGCGCGTTGTTTGTTAATTTCGGATGATGAGGATGTTGGTTATCCAAATAGAAGCTGGAGATGATGAACAGTACCTTCGAAGGTTTTATTTTTCTTTTCTGCGGTTTACGAATCGATTCGGGCTCCTGAGAGTTTCAGATTTAGTCAGGAAACCTAGAAAAAATACAGTCATGAGAATATGTGGCGATAATATGATAATGAGAGGCGGACAGTTACGCCAGTTACAAATCCTGGAAACAAAGAAATGAACATGTCATCCGACCCGGTGTGGCTGGAAAAAGTTGGGAGTGGTGAGGTGAGACCAGACCACCACTACCCCCCATTGTCTTCGGTCTGCGCTTTGATGTGATGGCAGCAACACAGATACTTGAGATTACAGTTCCTCTTTTGAAGTTAAACATGTCCTCTGGAGGGCTCCTAAAAGTGGTGTGGGTCAAGGGGCACTAAAGGTGATTGTAATCACAGTAAGCAAGAAATACCTTCAACAGCATACTACGTTCTTTCTTTCGAGTGTTTGAGCAGATCCAACTAACAGAGAGATGCTAAAAAAATCACATTAAGGAATACCGGTAGATTCCTTACCAAGCCTTACGAGTAAACTAGTCCCTTGTGCTTTTCCACTCAGACTTATTGACCCAACCAGGTGGCGTGTGACACACAAGTAGCCTCGTTATAAAGGATGACAAATAAATGCTCAAACATCTTTCTTGAAAGCCATTTGTATTCACGCAGGTATTTTGTATCAAGGATAATCATTGCTCAAGGTCTTATGTACTTGTACATTGTTTTTGCTCACTAGTAATTAATATTTCAGTCCACGGGTAGAACAACCGTGCCTCTTTTTTCCCCGTAGACAGCAGAGGCAGCACTGTTGCTCCTGGGGCTGGGCAAAATAATATTTTCTAGCTGGAACATATTATCAAGCATATGTAATGTACTCAATACCCTCCTTCTCCTCACACTGCACATGCACATACATGCTTTTACTCTTGGATACTGTGTGTGCGTGTGTGTGTGTGAGTGTGTGTGTGTGTGGTTAGGTGGCAGTGCAAGTTGAGAAAATATTGCAAAACTCTCCCAGTCAGTGTGGAAATCACAGACAAAATACTGTGGCTCAAGACTGCACACCTAGGGTAACTCTTTAAAAACATTGATGCCTAACTAGAGCCCCACTGGCCAGATGCAAATTTTCAGTTAAAACTGGCATCAAAATGAGAATAGCCAAATGCAGAGTGAATTGGGTGACTGTTAGGGCTCCCACACAGGACATATTTGATGAGCGACAAAAGTGTAATTGCTCTGCGCCTAAGAAAACAGTCCAGCTCAGCTTCTGGCCAGCAGACATCTTGTCTTGATTTGGTTTGTGACCAACAGGTGGCACTGTAGGGCTCCCCCTGCAGCTTCACACCTGTTGGTCATTAGGTAATTAGTGCTTTAAAAGGACTCCCAGCCCGACCACTCATTGTCGGGTCATTGGTGCTCTTTGCTACTGTCTTGTTTGTTTGTTGCTGTTTCTTCCTGTCAGGTTTGTTTCGGTCACGTTTCTGTTATTGAGTTTTTAGCTTCTGCCATGGTTTTGTTTGTTACTTTGGATTCGTTTTGTTCTTGGGACTTTGTTTTGGATTTAGTTTTCTGTTTTAATCCAATTCATCACGTACAACCAGCTCCTCCCTCCTGCCTGCTCTTTGGGGTCCACCACCACCTCGCAATCGTGACACATCTTCGCTGGCCATGTTTTATTTTTGCTAAAGTAGGCTATTTGTGATTTTCAATAATTTTACATTATATCAATTCTTTATTACAATTTTGAATGTGTTATGTGCAAAGCAAGCATATTCAGTTGTGCTATTAAAAATGACCAACATTAAACTTGGCAGGTTCACTTGGTACAATTAGTTTACAAAGGTTGGAGAGCACTTTATTAAAATGTGGGGGGGGGGAAATCAAGCACTGTGAATACTTTCTGGATTCACTTTATTTCTATTATTTTCCATGTGAAATTTTACCAGCATCTTGGAACATTTGGTGTTTTGAGTGTTTGAAAGTTTCCACTTTATAAACGTAACATGCTTGACGGGAAACTTGAAAGAGTCCAATCCGACAACATTTGTACTTTTAGCTCTATGTTTGGGGGGGGATTGTTTGGATGTTGAGAAAACCTCAAACAAATCTTTGAAGACAAAGTAACTGGCACTCATTATTTCTTTTTATAAAGAGGTTCAACCACCAAAATACAGGGAGTGTGTTGGGTATCTGGCCCTAAGGATGTTCACCATGAACATCTTTGCCATTAATCCGAGCAACAGAAAAGTTAATTAATTAGCCAGCCCCTCACTGACCATGTTTGAGCCATTAAGACAATTTTGGTGAAAATGCTTCAGTTTACTACCCAAGTGTGGCTCTCTCACAGTTTGCTGTTGACATCACATCTTCTTTAAAAAAATGTATTTTTTATTTTTAACAAATGTTCCGCCCCGCAGCATTTTTTTTTAACATCACTTGTGCTTGTCTGTATGGAGATGCTGGATGGCCTCAGGCGGAGGCATGCCTCCCGCTCCTCGCCCCGGCCACTCTCGCTCAACTTCAGCACTTTCTCGGCGCCTCCCCCGAGCCCGGACTTGGATGGGAGCAATGAGCATCCAATCAGGAGGTGAGCATCACTCACTTGCCAGATTAATGGTGACTGAAGCCGAGCATTCTGGGTAATCTACTTATCCGCGTGCCGTTAAATCTCGCCGTCTCTTGTGCCCATCAAGTCGAAACCATCTTTTGCCCTTTTGAAGAATGATTTGAGTTTAGATTCACAGGGCAGTTAATCCACAGTTTTGTAGGTTATTAAAAGTATCACGAATCAAGTCGGGTCAAATTCTGATAGTCAAGTAACCTTATTAAAGCATAAAGACAGAAGAATAATGATATTATCGGCTAATTTATCGAACCTGTACCCATGTCTCCCATATCCCAAGATAATCCAATTCAACAGTACTTCATAACAAAGCTTCTGCAATCATCATGTAATTGAATATTTGAATATCGATGAAAACTTGTTTCATTCTGCAATATTCAGTTTTCTTCCAAATACCCTTGCTCTTTTCTGTTCATTTTTTATATTATGCATTTTTATAAAATTTACATAAACGCGCAACGAAAAGGCTTTTAACATGACCAGTCAAGGTTAAGCCTCACTTGTCCTGAGTGTGTATTCCATCCGGTGGAAACAAGAAAAAGATCGTGGTGGGTCAATGAGTTTTTCTACTTTGGCTCATAGTTAGCAGTCGGAACATTTACTCGTTAACAGAGCAAGTTGCTGTTTCACCACAAACATGATTTCAAACAGGAGACCTGGTGTGTGTGACGCAAACATTTGAACCAGCACACTATGCAAACTGTTGTGATAGTCGTGAGCGTCACATGACCAAACCCAGAAAACCGGTGCGCCACGTCGGTTATTATGTGAGCCTTTCGGCAGAAGTGATGTCATTTTCACTCGCCAGCAAGTGGCAGTTGCAAGGCAAATTATTCCGCTTAATTCGTATTCCACAAACGCAATATTACCCAGAATACCATGTTTAGAATAATTGGAGCGCATGTAACATATTATCATCAAACCATTTTCTACTTGACTTCCCCTTTAGGGAGCCCATCAAAATTTGTATTAAAAGCTCACTGATGGCAAGAAAACAAGTCGTTTTCACCCAGTCTCGAACTAGGGACGTTTCACGTAAATGTGATACTCGATGGAAAAATGCAGAGGTGGGACTATGTAAGTCTCTAGTCGCAACCTTCACGTTTCAAGCAAGTCCCAAGCCACTGTGAGGAAAAAAAGTCGAGTTGCCATCAAATTTCAAGCAAGTCAAGTCATGAATTCATTCGAACAAGTTGCAAGTCATAAAATCATGCTCGGTCACATTATGTCAAAGTGTTGGTAATTACTTTTTGTTCACAGATCATACGACAAAAAGTACATACTCTAAAAAAAAAAGTTAATGAACCTTTACATCTCTAAAAATTAAAACAAAATGGTTAAAAAAAAAACATTCCGGTATGGTCTCTCTGTATCATAGATTTTCACCCATCGTGGGTAAATGTGGAATCCCACACTGTAAACGGGAGTTCACTGTACAGCACAGGTGTCAAAGTCAAGGCCGAGGGCCAGATCTGGCCCGCCACATCATTTTATGTGGCCCGCAAAAGCAAATCAAGCATGTCAAGTTCCATGATGCTTGAAGTCTGAACAAAAATTTCAAATTGTCACAGGTAAATCACACAATAACAGTCATTATTCTTGACTTCTGATTTTAAAACTAGTTATCCATCAATTTGTTGTGCACTGTGTATGTAATATGTGGAAGTGATTGAACATGTACTGTATATGGTTTCCCAAAAGTCCTAACGGCCCTCCAAGGGAAACCGTAACTACAATGTGGCTCGTGACAAAAATGAGTTTGACACCCCTGCTGTAAAGCATTCGTTTGTGTGTTGTGCTATCTTGTACAATTGCCCTCTTGCAATGGTAATGAGAGAGCAGGAGGAGTTCCTTTATGGTGACTCCACTTACTACTCGTCTTGTTTTTGTTATCATTGAGCCATGCGAGCACTCTTCTTCCTCTTCCTCAGCTACAGTGACAGGCGCTCTTCTGCTGCTTACCCCGCACTTCCACTGGCATCTGTGTGCCGCATAAATATTTGTTGGCATCAATGCCGGTATTGTTTGGGAATCCCATCGGTACCTCTGTTCTCTCCACCTCCCTCGGGCACTTCGGGGCAGCACCCATCCTACTTTCTCATCTCGCATCACTCTGTCCTACTTTTATTCTCTGGCTTCCCGGCTTCCCTTTCCTCTACGTCTCTGGCTCTCGACCTTCCTTCTTTGACTGTACGGGTTGCTGAGTGTGTGTTTTGCTCGTTGGTGTCTCTCCTCTATGACTCCTATGAGGACTCTGCACCGGCTGAAGCTGATGAGCTCGCCCAGCCTTAGCGAGTTGGCCAAGAGCGACAAGGGTTCACCGGAGGACAGAGGCGAGAAGCAGAAGAGGGCCGGCGCCAACGCCACCTGGAACAGGTTCGGCTTGGCGGGCTCATCGCATTCCTGTGTAGTTGAATCAAGAATCAAACTCGCAACTCAAACATTCTTTCTGTGAATGTGTCAAATGCTACTTTTAAAATGTAGTTTGTGTGTCCTTGCAGCATCCACAATGCCGTCATCGCAGTTTTCCAGAAGAAAGGTTTGGCCGACAATGAACTTTACGTCCTCAACGAAGGCGTCCGGTAGGTTGATATGTCAAATGTACTTATAGTAGGGTTTTTGTTCGTTTTTTTTTTTTTTTGGGGGGGGGGGACAGAATTGAGCAAAATCAACAAGCAATGCTGTTTTTACGGGGTTGTTCCAGTGGATTCATGGCATTTCCATTCGTGTCCATGCGGATAGGTGATTTCACATATGAGAACACAGAACTACGGTAGTTAAATTCATAAGTCAAAAGCATGACAGTAAAATAAATAAATAAAAATGAACTAGCTGTACCTCTGCTTAATTAGAGAGTAGGAGTACTATTGCCACCTCTGGAATTTAGTCAATTCCAGTTCTTTGTGTTTAAAATTGCACTTCAAATTGTGCTGACTGAGCATTTGGTGTAAACCATGCTTGTTTATTTGCTATCTGTTCACGCCAGATATGTCAGTATCTTTGCACACACGAGTTGTCTAATGCACACACGCCCTCATTACTAAACAGTAAAGTACACAGGAGCAAGTACACACACACACACACGCAAAAGCATGCATGCACACACACGTGCAAGACGTGCAATGTCCTGCTTTTGTCAAGTCAAGTCAAGTCAACAGTATTTATAGAGCACTTTCAAGCAGCCTTCGCTGCATACAAAGTGCTGTACATGGAGCGATTTAACATACACAATAAGCAGTAAGACGAATCGGTAATAAAGGCGGTAGAAAGCACCAAGCAGTAAAGTCAAGAACAAATCTAAGTCATGCTGAGTCGAACGCCAAAGAATACAAGTGAGTTTTTGTAACAGAGCGTAGACAAGGAAACATTTGTTGGTCGATCGTGGGTTATAGACATGACTTGATTGACACATTTTGCTTCTTGATTCATCCGATTAAGTCAATGTTCCTACACCAGGCACCTGCTGAAGACCGAGCTGGGTTCTTTTTTCACGGAATACCTTCAGGTAATCCCTGAGTGACATTTGCATGATGATACTTTTCAGACCAGTGCTTCCCAACCTTCACTGAGCGAAGGCACATACAGCGAAGCCTCAGTTTACCACGGCAGAGATGTTACAAACCCTACCCGCAATATGTGAAAAAATATTTAAACAAATTGAAAAACACATTTTCAAACATTGGAAGACTCTTGTATGACATCACTTCAAGGAAATAAAAAGAAGACTCTTACAACAAAAAAGAATTAACCATTATATATTTTTAAAAAGTAAACATTCAACTAAACCAAATCATTTGCAAAGCTTAATGCATTACAGGCTAAATGAAACGTAACATAGATGTCATAGTCATTAGAAGAACCCTTCATCCAACTGCTACTTTTCACATACACAGAGCAGCAGCATGTACAAATAGTGGCAAATAGAGCGAATAGCAATACTTTCAGGCTTAAACTCTAAAATATATATATATATATATATATATATATATATATATGTATATATAATCTGTAGGCATTATGTCATGAAACAATGATCACGTCTCAGTTTATTCCCAATTCAACGTACTCAGCGGGAAATCTGTTTAGCTGAACACATATACTGTAATATTCTGTCGTAAGATTGGCAACAGGTGGATACACAGCATTAATTTGTTTAGGTCACAGCGCATAGATAAATGTACAAAATTGCAATACATTTAGTCAATAATCATTTATCGGTTGGGAATCACTGTAACTGTAGACGTTCTTTATTTTGTCTCATTTAACATTTCAGAATCAGTTGCTGACAAAGGGCATGGTCATCCTGAGAGACAAAATAAGGTTCTACGAAGGTATGAATTCCTCTAAAAGAGATCTAATCCACTTTAGTGTGTGTGTGTGTGTGTGTGTGTGTGTGCGTGTGTGTGTGTGTGTGTCTGTGTGTGTGTGTGCGTGTGTGCGCGCAATGAGAATGTAATGTTTTTCGTAATATGTCCCATTAAATTCATCTGGTCCAAATAAGGAGCAAGCTTTATGCTTGCTTTGCCAAACCTGCAAACCTGTTTTATTTTATTCATATATTTATTTATGTTTTTGTTTAGTTTTTTTTTTTTGCTTTGCCAAATTGCAGGTCAGAAGTTACTGGACTCTCTGGCAGAGACGTGGGACTTCTTCTTCTGTGATGTGCTGTCTATGCTGCAGGCGATCTTCCACCCGGTCCAGGTAGGCCATCGTCACAAGAGGACAACCAGTAAGCTCAACAGAGGAGTTGCATTTGTTCCGTGAGCCATCAGCGGGGACCTCCACCTCTTAATCCCGCCATTATCATGCTGCGCAATTAGAAAAACCATGAAATATTCTACATTTTTTAAATTTGACATTGACATTTTTCTTAATATGTTAGGGACAATAAATCTAACCTACACAAATACGGACTGGAAGCAGTGCTAGAAAATGAGGAGAATAAACTGTCAAGAAGGAGTTAATAGATCAATAAATATCAAATCACCACTGCAATGAGCCCTGTTGTTGTTGTCGGGCGCAGGGGAAGGAGCCATCTGTCCGCCAGCTGGCTCTACTGCACTTCAGGAGCACCATCGTCCTCAGTGTCAAACTGGAGGATGCCCTGTCTCGGCCCCGAGCACGAGTTCCGCCGTCCGTTACGCAGATGCTGCTCATCCTACAGGTAACGCTGTTCTGATTGTTTATCATGGTGCTCATTTTGACCCATGGAATTTGTCTGTGCATTATTTGCGACAAAAAAAAAAGTGTACCGTAGTTTCCATTCATAAAATGAACTATTGTGTGATGTAATGATATTTATTCATTTGGTCATTTTGCAGGGAGTTCATGAATCACGTGGTGTGAATGAGGACTACTTGAGACTGGAGTCTCTGGTCCAGAAGGTGGTCTCACCCTACTTGGGGACTCACGGGCTTTACTCTGGAGATGACATTGAGGACCACTGCTGTGTTCTGGGTGAGACCAGTATTTAGATTGGCGGTATAATTAACAGTGAGGGGAATCACATATTGCAGTACATTTAAAAAAAAAAAAATCAACTGCCACCAGTTGCAGAAAATAATTTCTATTTAAAAAAACAAAAGTAATATATAGTCAAGTTGTATGGGAAAGAGTAGTTTAGTTTAAAAAATAATAATTTAAGATAACCTTTGTTAGTTCCACACTGGGCCAGTTTGCATATATTTGAGGGGAAAAAGTATATCTACAAGAAACATATAGTTTTCCCTAAAAAGTTTTGGGAGAAAAAAAGTCACAAATGTATGACGTGCAAAATTCTGAATTTCAGAATTCAATTCAATGGATGAATTGGAATTAAAATCGGAATCGATTCTCACCCAACATTATGTTGAACTGAATTTGAATTGAAAATTGAGGTAGAGACACAAACATTAAGTTTTTTTCAACTGATATTTTTCATCCATTCAGTTATTTTTCAATGAAAAGTAGTATGTTTAAAATAAAAGGTCATACTCTTACGCGATTGAAAAAGGTCCTGATATTATGAGATTTTTTTTTTCTTCACAAAACTAAATGTGTGTTTCACAACCCACCACCTCCTATCCCTGTTCCTCCCTTAGAGAAGCGCTTCCAGTGGGGCTGGTCCAAGTCTGCCGAGCATCTGTCCAAGAACCCGGTGGTCCGATCGAAAAGCTACAACATCCCGTTGCTCCTGACGCCCGTGGCCGAGTACGACGCCGACTGCGGCTCAGTGGGCAGCGGAGGAATCCGCCGCCACTCGGCCTGCGAGATGATCTCCTGCCTGGAGGAGCAGAAGTTGAACTACGCCGAGCTGGCGGCGAGTTCCGACCTCTCCGGCTCGGCCTCCAACAGGCTATGCGTAGGCTCGCAGTTCAAAGGTATGTTTGTCAATTCGATGTTACTAGCAGCCAATCGGAACACACGAGAATGAAAATCCGGCAAGACTACTGTACTCAAATGTACTTGGGTTATTATCATTTTAGATACATATTGATTGACTTGTTTATAATTTATACTCATATTTTCAAGATTATTTATATCAAGTTATTCAATGCCAGCCGTTTTCTACACTACACTTCTTAAGTACAATTCAGTTGTATTTAACTTAAGTTCATTAATTCGAAGTTTCAGAACTGTTCTTAAAAATGTATTTTGGTACAATTGTTGTTGTTTTTTTTTTTTTTTTTTTTTACATGTAAGTGCATGTCATTATAAATTGTATCGATATTTAAATTGTTCTTTTTTTATCTCCCTCTATTCAAGCATAATTATTTCATGTTACGTTGACTTATAATAATATTAAGATACTTTTTAAGAGGAAAACATCTGCCATGTTATTGATCAGTTTGAGCAAATCCCCCTTCAAACAAAAAGCTTTCTAATTGCCTATAGTATATACACAAAAGTCTCAACTCTATCTATTGGTCACCGTATCTATTAACCACCGCAGCTGTAACACTCAAGTGTGAAGACTTGGCAGAGAAAGCTGGATGGGTGTGAAAAATTGGAATTTTCGATCAACCAAGACCAATAATGGTATCAGTATCAGTCGATATGTTGTACTAATAACAACAACAACAAAAAGATAATTCCGATACTCTGACACCAATACTACTTCACTAGCTTGACATAATAATAATAATAATAATAATAATAATAATACATTTTATTTATAAGCGCCTTTCAAGACACCCAAGGACACTTTACAATAACAAAAAACACAAAACAATACGGGTTGAGCAGCGGTAGCCAAAACGCGCCAGCGTTCACTCAACCCGAAGGTCAGAAAGAAACCACAGGGGAGGGAGAGAGGGAGAAAAAAACCCACGCTCGAACTACCCTCGTTTTGAGGATAATTTGAGTGAGGCAAAAAAACTCCTGCACAAGCATATGACAGTTACAACAGGTCACAAGACATAAACAATGAAGACGGTGAATCAAGGGAATGTATGAGGGAGGGGGTAATAGTGGGGGACTAGCTTCCGTGCATATACTGTACCTTCCAAAAGGAGAGTCAGCGGACGGATGAACAACATGTCAAGTGCATGTCGGGGCATTCAGATGACTCACTCGATGATGTCGCAATGCGCAAATGGGTAAACCAATGGACGATGGTGCCCTTCGCATTTAAAAAAAATTAACTTGTGCAGGTTGTACGTCAACTTAATGGTTCAAAATATATTGAAATGCTTTGCCTTGGTCTCATTTATGTAGATCACCAAAACCTGGCATTTGAATAGGTTGTGTGCAGACTTTAATGTCACTGTATCACTTGAGGGTTGTAAAAAATGTGCAAATGTGTACATTTTCTAATGTTTAAGCGCAAATATACGAGGGCTGCTGTGATGCCACCATGACATGATAACTGTGATTATCAGGCATGATGCAGACAGGAGCTACCTCCATAGATCTCCCTCTGTCCTCCCCGTCCATCCTGCACTCGTCGGGGGCTCTCCACGGCACCGAAGCCACCACCACCGTGACCGACCTTGGCAAGGCAGGGTCCTGTTCGCCACCCAGCGAGTCGTCTAGCCCCGAAACCATCATCGGACAAGTCCTCCAGTCGGGGGACTCCGACTCGGATGGGATATTCATCGACTTCCCAACTCATTCCTCCGAGGCTCTTGGCTACGGCTGCGAGAGCAGGCAGAGCACGGTGTAGCTGCAAGCACACATTCACACATACACACACACACACACACGTGCACACACTTAGGATAGTCATTGTCAGTACATTTCATGGCTTTGAATTCGTCCTCTTCTCCATCCAGTCATGCTGGTTTCATAAAATAATGTAGTTATAAAAGTTTAAGGCGTGAAAACAAAACAAAACAAAAAAAAAAAACTATAGTGGACTCCCGTTTATCGATACATTCAAGACCCTCCTCCCATGTGAAAATCCCCAATACAGGGACCATAAAAAAAGACTATTTTCAACCCCTCTCACACATTTTAAACATATCAATTTAAACATATTACAACACAATTTTGAAATGATTCCTTAGCACCTTCTCTCACTTTCTTGTTGTCAAGAAACGAGAGGTTATCATATAACATCACTTTGAGGAAACAAAAGGAAGACTCACTCACACAGTTCTCCAAATAAGAAGGCAAGTGTGCTAGCTTCAAGCGGTTTTGTTTTACATTCTCATTTATCCAGACACAAGCATTGTTTACAGTATATAAACTGCATAACATTCAACCGAACCGTATCGTTCCATTTTCTGAAAGTCCGCTATCTTAACGGTAACATTAATACAAAACACTATAGATTGGCTAAATAAAATGATCATAGATGCTGCGCTAATCGTTGTAAACCTAGCAACTGCTACTTTAACACCAGAGGTGGACAGTGTCAGTCCGGTCAGTTCGTCAGTGAGCTGCCATCAGTTTTTCTCAACGCCGATTGGCTGTCACCAATGAGGGACGGACAGGGTCCATCTGGGCCTGCCTGAAATATTGATGGAAACAGTGATGGAGGGACTGACGGAAAGCCCACCTCTGATTAACTCACTCGGAGCAGGAAAATGTACAAAGCATTACTTGCAAGCATATACAATATTCTCTCTGCTCTGTTGGACTATTACACAGCTTAGTAGGGAACCTTCTCTGCCTCTTCTTCTTGCTGTTTGTCACGCTGCATGTCTTCGAGTAAAACTCAGTGCTGCCCGGCATGTTGTGGCACAATGTGGTACGACACTGAAAGTGTGCAACTTGAAGTTCAGCCTTGCCTGTATGTAAAAATCCATTCAGAAAAAAAATCATTGCGATAAAACAGGGCAGTGAACACTTAACTGCGATAGAGCGGGGGTTCACTGCATTTCAAGAAAAGAATACTCAGACCTCCACCGAGGTTAAACTCTTAACAAATGACCAAAAATGCAATGATTGTTTATTTATGCGTTATGTCTATGTGTACAAGAACATTACCGTCAAAATTTGCCACAAAACCTTTGGGAGAGCTGCAGCATGGTCCAAAGATGTAACCACATTTTGATGCAGATCTAGATAAAGATGCGGGCGGTCACTAGGCCACTGAAATGCTTGTATCTCCAATATTTGCATTTCCCTGAGCCGAACTTTTGGAGATAATTGCTTTTTGAAAAGAAGCAACATTCAGATATACACTCTTTAAAAAGAAAGGACATGTATGCTTAAACAAAAACACTCAAAAAGAATATTCATCCATCCATTTTCTAATCTGCATATCCTCACGAAGGTTGCGGGTGTGCTGGAACACACAGCTGTCTTCGGGCAGTAAGTGGGGTACGCCCTGAACTGGTCGCCAGCCAATCGCAGGGCACACATAGACGAACAACCATTGCCGCTCATACTCACACCTGGGGACAATTTAGAGTGTTCAATCAGCCTGCCATGCATGTTTTTGGAATGTGGAAGGAAACCTGAGTACCCGGAGAAAACCCACGCAAGTCCGGGAAGAACATGTAAACCCCACACAAGGAGGCCGGAGCTGCAATTGAACCCGGTACCTCTGCACTGTGAGGCCGACATGCTAACCAGTCGCCCACTGCGCCCAAAAAGAATTCCCCCCCAAAAAACAATTAAAAAATGTGTATATATATATACACCCCACCTACATGCCTTTTAAACAAATAAAAAAAATGTAGACACTGCCTTAAAAAAAATCACACAAAAACTACATTTGGAGACAAATACCGAAAATAGATAAATACTTTATCAAAACAAGAAAATATGCTTTGAGGCATATGCTTTTTAAAAAGACCAAAATTGAGATGAATGCTTTTTGAAAGGAGAGGCAAATGCAATCAATTTAAAACAAGAAAAACATGCATGTTTTTTGTAAAGGCAGAAAGATACTTTTTAAGGAAAAATTAGTCATGTAGTGAAAGAAATAACAAAGGAGAAAGAGAAATTGAAGGGAAACAACTATACATGTTTGTGCTTTTTAAAAAATGACCCCCATATCTCAAAATTGGTAATACATGATTTTAAAATAAGTTGGTTTTCTAGTGAAACATTTAATCGTGTTTGCCGACAAAAACCTCCATCAGCGCCTTTATTTGGCTCTGTTCGAAATGTAAGCGCTTCAACTTTGCTCCATCATATGCCTCTATACAAGGTGTCATGAAAATATCTCTGGTAGTTTTCAGTTACACTTGTATTTCTTTTGGGAAGGAATAATTGTCAAAGCTGCAGACCTATAGTATCATTGTTGGTCTGTGTGATGAAATCATCTTGAAAATTATTTTTATTGGGCATTGATTGTGTTCACATCAAAGTGATGTGAGGTATCCAGGCATTGTCACCTCCGTTCTGTCATTTATTGACCGAAATAATAGTCATGAGCAGCTTGATTCCAATGAAAATCACATCATCTTTTTGCTGAATGTAAAAATTAATGTCATTAATTAAAAAAAGAGAGACCAAAAAAATTTATTAAAATGAAACGTCACACATTCCCCAATTGCACCATTTCTGAATGTGCCGTGTGTTATTTTTGCATTTGGTCAGTGCATTTTATGTTAATGTGGCTAATGAGCTGTTTCAATGTTGCTGCTTCTACAGGTCCAAAGGGAAAAAATTGCTCTTTAGATGGTGGTGGTGTTTTTTTCTGCTTTGTACAGACAGGCAGGTGTTGAGGTTTTTGAATTGTTTACATTTCAAAAGACAATTGTACTGAATGTTGTCTCACACACTGTATTTTGCACCTTGTAAATACAAGTGCGTTGTTCTAGTTTTTTCAGGCGGCTAAAAATAAAAAGCCACGTGGTTACGAAACGAATCTTTTAATAATAAGGGCTTTTTAAAAATGATCTTTTTCATCGACGACAACAAAAAAATGTTTTACCTCAAGCTTTTTGTACTTTACTTTTTTGGACAATCTACGAAGTTGTACTTTTTATTCATTTGTTATACTTACCTGGTATGGGGGAAAAGTAGATTTAAATAAAATGTTTAAATGTGGGTTACCATGTTCATCTTGTTTTTGTTTGTTTGTTGTCGTTATTAAATTACTGAACTCGTGCTTTAATTTGAGTATTACCTGTACTCATTTTCTGGTGTTTTGAATAGATATTTTAAAAATTCCGTGTTTTTATGAATAAAAATGCAACATAAGCCACTTTATAAACTGAGAAAATGCATGTAATGTATACTGTTATTTTTTTCTTTTTACAAAATGGAATGAACATTTTTAAAGAAAAAAATATGCTTTTCTAAAAAGAAAAAATAGATAACATTTTAAAAATGGGTAATAGATGCTTAAAAAAAACAAAATCTGATGATGCATGCTACATGAACCTTTATAGAAAGAACAAAATGTAACAGAAATGGGTATACTGTATATTCCTTTTAAAAGGGGAAAACGGCTTCAGGCTGAAGAGTAAAAGTGGAGGTATCTGTTTATAAATGAAGAAAAATGGAGATAAAGGTCTTAGAAGAAACACTTGCTCTGCGTTCTTGGAAATAAAACTGTAGATGTGTGCTTTGTAAAAACAAGATCAAATATGGAGATAATTTATGAAAAAAAAATATGTAAAATGCGTTAAAAATAACGATTTGGCGTTAAAAAAGAACATATAGGCTTTTAAAAAAGAAAACTCGATCTACTTGAGCTATTTACAAAACAGAGATAAATGGTTCAGAGGAATTTGGTGATATATGGTTTTTATTGAGGATAAAGAGATGTTTTCATAAAAAGCAGTTCACCTTTTTAAAGAAAATTGAGACCAGCACCAAAAGTGGAAGGAAAAGTATGTTTGTGTTTTTTAATTTGGAATGTATATGACATAATATGCGTTTTTAAAAAGACTACAAGGAGCGGAACAAAAATCATGTTTTTTAAAAACATTTTATTTTATTTGCCGTTCTACTACTGTATTGTGAAAGACTGTCTGGTCTTTCTCTTTTCCGTCGTGTCCGCGGAAGTCTCGCGTTACTCAAAGTAGCTTCAAGCTAACTGCCACTACAGTTGCTCAAGACAAGCAAACAAACAAAAAAAAACAAGTTTATCCCCTAAAAGGAAACACAAGGGCCTCTTTTGAGGAGGATAAACGTTCGTTCTGAGGTCGCCTTTGAGAGCCGAGTGACGACGAATCTCCTACCGAGTTCGGTAAGACGTTCTCAGCGTTGCTTTTGTCTTCATGCTACACTTGTGTTTAGCTTGCTTTTGACTGACAGCCAAACCGTCTCAACAAAAAGTGCATTTCTAGTTCCGAATCCAATATAAGGCAACTTTATGGGGTCGGGACCAGAAATGAGAATCGTTTTAGAATCCGCCGCCTTGGCTCGGGCTATTTGGCTGGGACGTAACGAATTACAAATCTTGTACTTCTTTCCTGTACTTCAGTAGACTCTCCTTTCCATCCATCTGTGGTGAATAAATATTTATACTTTCTACTCAAGTCCGGACTTTGTCAAAATAGGCGTGTTACTTACTAAAGGATAGTTGGATACATTGTACAGGTGAAAACTTTTCTAGAAAAAAACAGTTTATTGTTTTAGTCATGTAATGTAAAAACACGTTTGAGAAAAATGTAGTACTTTTTTCAAGGTTTAAAAAAATCGATAACTGTATCTAATCAAGAGGGGGAAATAGGACCCCTGGGGTTCCTGCAAATTCATTGTTTTCCAGAAATTATTTCTGGTGTGTTAAAAGAAAATGCCAATGCTTTTCAATGGATGTCAATTGTATGAAGGCTGGTTCCTATGCACTTTATTTTCAAGAAAAAAAGTAGTATTCTCAAGACATAAATGTGGTATAGTTTTGAGGAAAAGGGTGTTTGTGTTTTACATCAGTTGTTTTAAAGAAATAAAAGGTACCGGTAGTTTTGCCAGAAAATCGGGCATCTGTCAGTGATGGGCCGATGGACCCATAAAATATTCAAGAAACACTGTAGTTCTCCATCAAAACTCCCTTTTACTCTTGCACAAACTTCGATTCCAATTAAGTTGGGTAAAAGATTTCCACTTCAACCTATATTCAATTGAAAACGCCCCATAGACAAGATGTTTCATGTTCAGACTGGTGAACATTCTTTTTGTCATTATCCTCTCCCTTAAAAAGGAGTTGAGTCAGAACTTATTTTATTTATGTATTTTTTACACATAAGTACCTATATACCTGAACCCTGGCCGCGGACGGGCGTGGCTCCTCAATGAAGATGTCCCTGGTGCAGCGAGTGTTTCTGATGTGGATCTTCAGCCTCATCTTCCTCATCATGCTGGTCCTCAAGCTGGATGCCAAAGTGCACTGGAACTGGTTCCTCATCTTCCTGCCCGTGTGGTCGCTCGATGCCATCCTTGTCCTTCTACTGCTGCTGAAACTGGCCGGTCGGTGTAAAGGCGATGCGGAGCAGCGCGAGGGCGACCCCGGTGCGGCCCGCCGGTTGTGGTACCTGGCGGCCGTGGGGCTGAAGGTGGGTTTCTGCCTGAGCCTGTGCTCTCGCCTGCAGAGGCTGACGGATGTGTGGCTCAGTGTGGTGTGCGTGCCCCTCTGGGTTCTCCTCGGGGGCGCCCTGGTGGAGCTAGGACGCGGCGTCTTTCGCTCACGCAGGGACTAAACTTGAGCATTCTCCTTGCACGCACTTTTTTTTTACAACGGACTGCTTTTTAAAAAAAGTCACTTTACACATCCTTGAAATGAATTGATTTGGGGCTTTTCCAAAAGTCACTCAGTAGCACCAACTTTAAAGTTGGGGCCCGGGGGGAATCCCAGGACACCGTTAACAGCTTTCAACATGAGTTTTGGTGAACAGATCTATGAAAAAATTGATCCACGAAAAATTCAGGTACCCATGTCTGAAATTGAACAAGGAGGCAACGCGTTTGTTTCATCTGTGCTTGTAGCTCTACTGAATTTCGAATTTTTAATTAACAAATGAATCATTTGTTGGGGGTTGAGGGGGTCTTAGCATTCCCCAAAACTCATTTTGTAACCATGTATTTTAAGGTTTCTGAACTTGCCTCCTTTGAATCATAACTTGTAAAGGAGTAGTTGTAAAGGAGTAGTTAGTGATTTTAAAGTAAAGTTCTATTTTGTGATGTCATATTTATGAATTATTAACACATACGTACCATTACAATGTATTTTTTTGTCATCTTCCATGTATTTCCATGTAAAAGTCTTCATACTTACAGAAGTAATGCTTGTGTTCTGTTCTTTTGATTTTAATATATTTATTGTATTGTATTACAACTTTTCTGAAAGTAAAAAAAAACAAACTCATAATATGGCTCTCAAAAAGAATGTTTCTTGGTAGTGTAACTATTTTGCAAAATGTGACTTTTCCCGGCGGCCCGGTTGTTGAGTGGTTAGCACATTGACTTCACAGTGCAGAAGGTATCGGTTTCATTTCCAGCTCCGGCCTTCCTGTGTGGAGTTTGCATGTTCTCTCTGTGCTTGTGTGGGTTTTCCCCGGGTCCTTCCACATTCCAAAAACATGCATGGCAGGCTGATTGAACATTCCAAATTGTCCCTAGATGTGAGTGTGAATAGTTGTATGCCCTGCGATTGGCTGGCAACCGGTCCAGGGTGTTCCCCGCTTACTGCCCGAAGACGGCTGGGATAGGCTCCAGCAACCCCCCGCGTCCCTAGTGAAGATCAAGCGGTTCGGAAAATGAATGAATGACTTTGCCCGCCATGTTAAAAAAATTACAACTTCACTCTTGCACAATCATTTTAATATATTAATTTGGTTTATAATGAAAAGCGATTTGAATTGGAAAAATTGGTCTTGATTTAACCAAGCTGAATCATTTTAAAATGTACCGTCCTTGAATTGTATCCCACCCTGTAAATCGAGATATGTTTCGAATCCCCCCCCCCCCACCATACAATTCAGACATTACTACTTCATTGTTGTAACACTTTCACATTACCGTTTTATTCGATCGTGATGCTCATAAATGATTTTAATCTTGTGACGTAACTGGACCTAAAATTTATTATAGTCCAAGTAACATTTTCTTGGAAGCAATATATAAAACGTGTTGTCAGATACAGCGTAATTATTTTCAAAACTTTTATATTGTAAAAAAACTTTCCACATTTTTGCAAAATGATCCCCCCCATATGTTGTGACACTCATAACAATTGGAGTGTCACAGCTTTATTCTTTAACCCTTTCAGGGACAGCTGTTACAACAGTGGACATCTTATCATGTTATGAGGTTATAGGGTGCAGGACATGCTTCATCCGTAAAACACCCATTTATACTCTGGGTCTTGGTTTAATGATTTTTTTCTCTCAATTTCTTGTTTTATTAGTCTACTTTGGCTTTTGTTCATGTTACAAAAAATTCTATTTACCCATCCAGCCCCAGTTTTCATAAAATTGCCTTTCCTTTTGACATTGCAACTTTATTCTTGAAATATTAAAAAAAATCCCCCTTATAGAAGCTAATTTGTAACATTACAACTTTTGTTTCGCATCACTACCACACCTTATTAATTTTCTTAAGACAAGGAATATTCTTTCTTCTTTGGGGTATTGCACAATAAGGACAGTGGGAAAAGATACAGATGGCTGCTGGAGGAATTGACTTTTCAGGGTCTTGATAAGAGAAAATGCAAACTCAGTGTGACACTTGAATGCAAAACAACTCTTTGGCGCACAGCTGGTGCCTTTTGGAGCAAAAGGCAATAACTAAATAAAATATTTTATTGCGAATAGAAGCATGCATTAGTCTACTGCGTACACATTCTTCTTGATATGCTTGCGTCCTGCTTCATTTGTGCTCTTGTTTTTGATAAGAATGCACTGCAAACCACAATAAACTTGTGAAACCAGTGATTCTTAAATTGTGCTACACAGAAGATTCACTATAGTCAATGTTTAAACTGTGCTTGTTATGTTGGCCTATTTGTTTTTTAATCCACAACAGTACAGTACTGGTTAAATTGGGTTCAGTTGTAGTTAACTTTGAAGTACATTTGCATTTGTATCTTTTGGAGCGATTTGTTATCAATCATTTCGGTCCACTGTTTATTAAACTGCAGAAGAGACATTTTTGTGCAGCGGTTCAGAGAAGAACAAATACGGTAAATATTATTTTTGAACCATTTATTGAGGTTCTGATCAGAGTATAAATCACACTACCAAGTTTTTTATCTTAGGAAATAAAATGTATTTACACTTTAAAACATAAACAAAACAAATAAACAACCTTGTCCATGTACGTTGGCCTCAAATAAAAACAAGAGAGTTAAATGATATAAATAAGTTCTATGGAAAATAAAACTCGTCTTACAAAAAAATATATGCAATTTCTGTATACATTTCCTCATGTGGTGCTAATAACATCGATTTATGCTGTACAGTTTTTGGTACATATAGAATAATTTACAGCCCAGTGTTGGCTTGGAAGTCCCATCTGAAAAAAACCCAATGCATCAACATTTGCGGAGTGCTTGAAACCAAAACTCTTTAAAAACGGCAAACATGATTCAGTAGATGCTCATTATTGTGGAGCAATTTGCGTGTGGTTCCTTTGAAATTGAGAGAGTCTTGCACCATCAGAGGCTGCTATTTAAAAAAAATGCCAAGTAGTGAGTAGGCACTGACAGATACCGGCGTACATTCGCGGAACAAATAAAATTTGAAGCGAGCTACTTGGCTCACATTCGTCTTCCTCCGTTTGAATATGTGGGAGTGCATCCTGCTCGTACACTAGCCACAAAAGGTTTGTGGCATATTGAGTTTTGGGGGGGAAATGTTGAGGACAAAATGCACTAACTTTACAGGAGAACTTCATTTGAAACCTGTTCAAAGTTTTGCTACTTTTTGCACAACTTGCTGCTCTGGAACAAAGAGCTCAATGGCAACGTTCAGAACGGTTTTCGAGGATGTCCACTTTTGTGCCTTTTGGTGACTCTGCCAGTCTCAGGATGAGGTGATGAAGAGGCTACTGACCTTAAAGTGGCATCAGCAGGTTGCAACAGAGAGACTGGAGGAGTCACGGAAAAGAATTGCAGTGGAAGATCTTAGATGGTCACGAGTGTAATACCCATTCAGCTTGAAGGTCAAACCAAGTTCACCTGGTTCTAAGGTGCTAGTGCATTTTAGGTTCACCCCAAAAGCAAAACAAACCTTTTCTGGGTAGTATAGAAGTGTGTGCGTGTGTGTGTATGTATGTGCGTGCGTGATGCTCACCTAAAAAAAGGGGTGACATTCAAATGAGGAAATCTTTGTGAGTTTTGAGTGTTTGCTTAAGCGCCGAGTGCTGCTGCTGCGTTTGGGGGTCTGCAAGCGGCGGCCCACTTTTCACTTTGGTGCCTTTGAAAGGAACCAGCGTCCGGTTGTCTGTGGGCTTGGCGCTGCCGTGTTGGTGATGGTGAGTTTTAAAAGAAAGCGCCACCGTCTGGTGGGCCTCCATGGGCTTAAAGAGGTCAAACGTGATGAGCGTCCTGGGGAGCTTCTTGGGCTCCTCTTTCTTGCCGTCTCGCCTGAGTGCAGCCGGCTTGATGGGCGAGACTTTGGGCTCCGACTTGGGTGTCGATGCGTCGGATTTGGGTGTGAGAGCGTCTGACCGGTGACCGCTCTTCTCCTTCTTACCTTGCGATGACTTAAGTTTGCAGCCATCCCGTGCCTCCTCAGCTCGCGAGTTGAGAGACAAAACTGAGACAGCGCCACCTCCTCCTCCAGGCTCCTTGTCCTTCTTCCTCGCCATCGGCATTATATCCGTCTTGACCTTCTCCCTCTCCTTGACTTTATGCTTCCTGTCCCGATCTTTACTCTTGTCCTTTCTCTCCTCTTTGCTCCTATCCTTTTCATCTTTACTCCTTTCCTTCTCATCTTTCGTCCTTTCCCTCTCATCTTTAGTCTTCTCTTTCTCTTTACCCCTTTCCTTCTCCTCCTCCCTACTCCTCTCCTTCTCCTCTTTACTCCTGTCCTCCTTCTCCCATCGTGCCCTCTCCTTCTTGGCGGACTTGTGGAGCCTCTCCTCCTCGCTGTAGTTCTCCTTCCTGATTGGCGGTGGCTTCAAGGAAGCACCCACTTCTTGCTGAACTTCACCTGGACATTGTTCCGCCACCTCCTTTCTCACCTCTTGCACCTCCTCCTCCATTAGTGCACGTGACTCCTCTTCCTCCTTACAGGGCAGTGGTAAATGTAGCTCCTCCTCCAGTTTCATCACCTTCTCCTCTAGCTCCTCCTTCTTGATATGCAGCGTGACGTCACGAGGAGAACACTTCTCCAATTCCTCCCCCACAACTTCGTGTTGGTGGTACTGCTTGAGTCGGATGTGCCAGGCCAAGCTGCAAACAGCCGACACCGTTTTGAACTGGTGGATGACTCCCCTGGGGATGAAGTAGATGTCGTCGTGGTAGAGCTGGATGCGGGCATAGCGGATGCCCTCTCGGCGCAGCTGGTTCAGCTTGGCGTCGTCGATCCACTGGACGCACTGCGGATGCAAAACACGGAAACGTTTTAGAGATCGTTGCCGAGTACAGAAATGTGAAGGAAGGACCCGGCTTCTGGAAACACATTAAAAGCATTCGTTTAGTTTTGCGGACAGTCACCTATTTGTAGACATGCTATTTCAAAAAGCCAATATTCCATTAAATGACAATACTATTGAGAGATTGAGATGTGATGAATCTCAACTTCCCATAGAGGTAAAACTCTCGATTTTGTCTCATTTGATTTCAGACGCATTTAATCAACGGTAAATTTGTAATGTTTAAATACAACCATGTACTTCTGGGTGGTTAAGAAGTAATTGACTACAGGAAGGTAAAGTGAAAACAATAACGACTTTAGGGTTACGTTGCGCGATGTCCCCCCCCCCCCCCCCAAAGTTGATATCTTTTTTTTCAAATTTCTTGTAGTAAATGAAATAAAAATTAATCCAGCGGAACCTGTTCAATCCAGTGGATGCCGTAATTAGCAGGACAGTGAAGATTGCCTCCAAGTGTGATTGACACTTCTGAGACACATTGGGAATCAAACCTACATAAGGTTGGCGGAAGACATTTTGCACAACGAACCTCATCTTCTTTGTCAACTGTGAAATGAGCCAAACATGACGCTGTCTCCGTCTTTTCCTCACTCTTTCCTGGAAAAAATTATTCCTGTGAAGCTGCAAGGTAGAGGTTTTGCTTCAACTTTTTTTGACATCAAAACATGAGTCATCCGATGAGTCGTTTCAGCACTAGTAGAAAAGACGGCTAGCCACGCTAACTTGTTTTCTCAACCACTCTGCCTCAGTCATATGACATAAGAATTTGTTTACGGCACAAACACTTGAGCTTTTGCCACCCAGAAGTACGCGACACGTCATAGTTCGTGAAATCATCATTAAGAAAACAACTAGGCCAGAACATGTAGTCGGCGGTTTTCATATTTTGTCATCACAAATACAACTTTAGCATCATTAGGATGGAACCAGCAGCCAATTTGTGCCTATATTGCGGACGCACCTGAGACAGCGGCGGCTCGTGGAGGTCCAGCTGCAGCCTCATGACCACGTCTGGAAAGTCTGCGGCGTGAAAGCACACCACGTCTTTGGTGATGCGCGCAGGTGTGTCGCTGCTGCAACACAAACGTGCTCAGCATAAACACACAAAAGCCAGCGGGGAATGTGCATCAGCACAGCGCAAACACCGTTAGGAATTTACGGGCCAAGTTCATTTATGTGTAGAAATTATGTTTTACAAAATGTTTCCATTTCTTCCCTGCACAAGTATTAACTTTAAAAATACAACATCATACAAGATGAATCAAAAAATATTTTACATTTACACAAGCCAATAATCCAAATGTAACTGAATGAAACTTTAACTTGTGACAAATCGAATGAAATTAGAATTTAAATAAATTGTAATGCAACTTAAATTTCATTTGATCTGATCACAACACTGTTAAATTAGTTTCATTTCATAATTTTCATTAACTTAATTGTAATAGAATTTTAATAAAAGAAATATTTTAAATTAAAGTTTATTCTTTTTGAGGATGTTGGAATGATGTGGTTATGAATTTTATTATTTTTACAATCGGTGTGAAAGCATGTGCACTCACTCTTCTCCGCAGCGTACGGCCTTCAGCACGCCCACGGCGGCGGTCGTCTGTCTCTCAAAGCCCTGCCCGATGTGATCGGCGTGGGCTCGTGTCCGGTCCTCGAAAAGCATCTCGCGGGGCTCGCTGGCTCTGGGCAGATACTGTAGGTTCTTGATCTCGTTGGTGGACCTGTAACGCAACACTTTACAATGTTAAACAGACACCAGATAAATGACCTCATGAGATCCAAGATAACAAATATAAAACATTTCAAGTAGTGCATAAAAGCACAATAAATCGTGAGACAATGTATAGACATTGACTGGTTCAATAAAGTAATGACTGTCCATGCTGTAGTATTCTTGTGTTTTGGATTTGTGCCTTTGATGTATGTGACTGCAAAGAACTGGATTAGGACCGGAAGTCAGATTTTTAGGAATTGAAAAATTTGTATCATCCAGGACTTGGATTCGATCTCTTGCAAGCAAATCGGTTTGCAAAACTCTGGGACTTTTCAAAGTTAGAAATGTTTCATGGGAATGATCAGAGATGGACCAGGAGTTTAAATGAAGGTTGGCTCTTATGTGGAACTTAAATGATGTCTTTGATGAAGATCAATTGAGTTAGGCCTACTTTTATGCCATCGCACGTAGACAAGGAGAGCAGTTTATTTTGCATGGTTGTCAGCTGATGACCAAACAAAATCTTTACAATTACGTATTAAATCCACAAAACTGTAATGCAAAGTTTCTGCTTTATTACCAATTTGTCTTACTGTTTATTGTGCATGTTAAATCGCTCCATGTACAGCACTTTGTATGCAGCAATGGCTGTTTGAAAGTGCTCTAGAAATACAGTTGACTTGACTTTGGAGTACTTTGTAAAACACCAGCTGAACTTCTCAGGGAAATTCTGCACCCTTTTGGAACCGTCCAAGTGAACACACCTTTTCCTTTTGAAGGGAGACTTGGGTATGTCGGCCATGGGGATCATCTGCTCTCCTGGTCGGACCCACATGATGGGGCCGTCGTCGCTCTCCGTGGGGCTCTGCAGCCGCAGACTGGAGAAGGTTCCCCAAGGCAGAGTCCGCTTCGGGAAAAACAAAAAAAATCAAGTGAGTAAACGTGGCAGACATTGTGTTGCCACTTCAGGCTCGCAAAATTCCCCCAAAAAATCAAAGTTGGAAGCGTTTAATGAGAACTCAGCAATTTATCGGAATGATTGGAAATAAACCGATAATATCCTAAATGTAAGGCATTCATCCGTACTCTTTCCAAGTCTCCCCAGGTTCATTTCCCGTGGAAATGTACCACACAATCTCTGGAAAATTTACTGGAATGAAAGAATTCCTACCTCCAGAAAGGGAGAGTCCTCCAACATGCGGATGAACTCGGGGAAGTAATCCCCGACCTCCTCATCAACGGCACCCACCAGACTGACCTGCCGCATAGCCCCAGCCCGGTATGTTCCCTGGGAGTATGTCCGCTTCACCTGGGGGGGGTCAGATATTGAAGTAGCCATTGTTAACTTTATTTACCAGTGGTGCCAATGGATCAGAGCACCACTACTGATTAGTTTGGGGATTGGCAGCATAAAATGCTGATTGGAGACCCACCCGCCCACCACTACCTATTATTTACACATCAGAAGATGACAGAAAATAGACTGGATCAAATTAGAACACATTAACAATACATTTCTGAAAACACGCTTTTAAAAGTATTGCTTTGGGCCCGTTGTCACTCTCTTGCTCTCAAGAAATTGGATCCTACAGCACAGGTGGCGCCAACATCACATTTTAATAGTTATTCATGTGGGGTGGAGCTGCTAACTTACGGGGAAAAAAACAAACCGACACCTCGGCTCGCTGCATATTCATATTGTGGGACCTTTAGACGAACATTTCTACAGCTTGGGTGGAGTGTTTAATCAGCGAGCGGGAGGGTAAATTGCTGACACATGTTAAAGGGCAAAGAGTGAAAAGAGTGCCGCAACGTGACAGGATGTGATGGTGTTGGATGACAGAGACGGTCCCGTTTAAAATACACTCAATTAATTGGTCAGATCCGAGAAATGAGTGGCAGCCCGGTCAGGCCAACAAAAGTGAACTTCACGTGGCCCAACACAGTCACGTGGTGGCCTCGGGCCACCATTATTGTGGAACTCTATATAATGACACTTGTGATGCTTCAGTCATTTGAGTATCAATTGGGTATCGATTAGCAGGTGCAGACAAAGAGGTGAGTGACATCTCAGCGCTGCAAAAGACAGTTAATACACTGGTTAATTATAACTGACAGGTAGCGCCAAAATCTAGAAGCTCGGTCCAAACTTCATTTGTTACGCCCCACCACAGATAACTGCATAAGTGGGGAACACTATCACACGAACAGGGGTGTCAAACGCATGATAGTTCAGGGGCTGCTTGCTGCCTAATTAGATGTCAAGCGGGCCAGACCAGTAAAATGACAGCATAATTTGCTGTAATTAACAAGTCCGTGTTTTCCCTTTTGGTTTTATGCACATAAGTACAATAGGAAAATCTTGATATTTAATGATAAATCCCTTTTCAAAACGTATCATGAACAACCGCAGATTTCTTCAAAAAACACAAGCAACTTGCTTCCGATTATCATTTACATCTTGGTCACGGTGTTTGTACAAATAAGATAAGATATCCTTTATTCTTGCAATATCATTATTGCAATTATGAATGCAAAATGAGTAAAATAAAATTATGGAAAAAAAAAGCAACTCCAAATAAACAAATATTTAACCCTCCCGGGTCCTATTGACCCAAGCTGTTTTGAGTCCCTCCTTTCTTTTTATCTTTTCATCGCTCCCAGATCCTTTCCGTCTTCCTTTTTTATGACCTCCTTTGTTTCCTTCTATCCTTCCTCCTGCCTCCTTTCTTTTCTCAACACAAGGAACTCCTTAGTGATGCTCAGTGTCTCATCACTGTAACTCCTGTAAGTTATGGCCAGTTAAATATCTGTAATGTCTGTGGTCTCATCAATTGCAATAGAAAATGCAAGAAATGACTTGACGGTGTTTCGCTGGCCAAACCGGACGGTATTTCAAAAATCCTGCGGGCGCCACGTTGGACCCCATACCGGGTTGGTTCTGGGCCGCAAGTCCTATATGTGACAACTCCAAACTAGGGGCTCCAATTTGACCCGCAGGATGAATTTTAAGAGTGAAGTTTTCGTCAGAGTTGAGCGGGTGCACTGTTCGGGGCGCAGAAGACTGAACAGCAAATGAAAGCAAATGATAGCAGTACGCCTTCTGAGAATCATGGCGTAGCATCAAAACGACATTCGGCGTAATGTTGAGCTGCTGCTTTTAATGATTTAATTTCATTTGTTTCCACGCTGGTCCGTCTAAACGTTTTAACGTGACACGTGTCTGTGGCGCAAAGAAGGTTGGGAACCGCTGTATGGTACTGATGAATAATTATGCCATCAATTAACCGTCATTGACTAGACTTATGTCACATTAGAATCGAAAACAAAACAAAAATCTTGAGTCATTCAAACCCTAATTAGAGCGGAAATATCGGATTCAATGTGTGTCTTTCTACATAAGACGTCATATGACACATATCCCCATTGTGCCACATGACAGCAAAAACTCTGAATGTGTGTGACTTGGGAGTGTGCTGGGTAAATCCAACTTGTATTAGAATTATGCTTTTAGTTTGCACTGAGTCACACCGAGTTTTTTTTTCCCCGAATACAACAAGAATAAGAGCTTCAGATGCAACTCTTGTGTTAGATTTTTATGAGTGCATTTGGACCAGGACTTTTTGTCAGTCTATTCCAGTGCTCTGACAGCTGGTGAAGAGAGCAGCCAATTTTTTTTTTTTTTTTTAATCGCTCACCCACAGCTACTTTGCCAAAAATCGATCTCCTTGGGGCATACACCAATCGCAAATCAGCTCAAGAAAATATGTTAATAATGAAGAGCCAGGAGAGAGCCATCGCGTTGGTGCACAGAAGCTATGAAGTACAGTAATCTAATTACAAAGCTCAACAAGGGCGAACTTGGTAAATGTTCTTTGCAGAGTGGGGCCTCTGGATGGAATAATTTTAGGTTAGCACGACCAAAATGGATCCCCCTCAGCGTGCAGCTGCACGAGAGGCACATTTTATGACTGCTGTTAAACCAGAATATAATTTAAGTGCAGTCGTATCGAGCCTCGCGCTGCAGCGGTCCACTGTGGATATAATTAGATGCTTCAGAATACGTATATATCGAGAAAGTGCTGATGTGTAATTTACATTCTTGGTTCTTCAAACCTCCACACGCTGTCCAAGAAAAGTCTACGTTTTCACAGAATGACTGTTGGAAATGGAGGGGGAAAAAAACCCAAAGCTTTAAAATCGGTGTCAGGTTCTGACATACGAGTAGTGTTAAAGTACAGCTCTTTAAAACCCAAAGTACACTGACCCAGTGGTTCTTTTTACACTGGGCAGCAAGTCAAAAACTACTTATGCGCTGTAAATGTACTGTATAAAAACTTTAAAATTGTGTCAAAACGATTTATGTCATTGAATATATATCAGAAAATTGATGTAAACATCACATTGCAATGAACACCGACCATTTGAACCGAAACCGTTTGCTTCGCTGCATTATGTCAAAATGAATTACAGCTTTTAAATGAATGTCAACTTTTATGATTATGATATGCTGTACTTTTTGTATTATGGTCACCAAACGGACATGAGGCAGACATGTAACCTATTTGGGTGGTTGTCCCAGCCATGTGGTGACAGCCCTACCTGAACCGACACTCGCCCTGTACATTTATGATATCCTATGATAAGTTTTAATAATTTCTTATTTACCATATGTATACTGTATAATTTAAGCATTGGGGAAATATTACATTTGTCTAATTAGATTTTTGCATTATAAAATCTAACTTAATATCTCCATGTTCTGGGCTTTATATCTTCTTCAAGCCATTCCTTATGAAAAGTTGTAACCCGATTTACACATGGGGGAAAAAAAAGTCCAAAAGAAAGATCCATTAACATTAGCTCGTTAAGTGGAGAAAACTCAAATCATCCATCCATCCATTTCCAACGCCGCTTATCCTGAACAGGGTTGCAAGGTTGGTGTGGGAGCCTCTCTCAGCCGATTTCAGGCAGAAGGTGCAATGCACCCTGAACTGCTCACCACTCAGTCGCAGAGCACATACAGAGACGAACAACATTTCACACCCACAGTCACTGAGTGGGAATCAATCCCGCACACAAGTCAAGCGGATTTACCATGACACCATCAGCAACCAAAACTCAAAATTTTCAAAGTTAAACATTAAAAAAAGCAAGTATGTGTTGATTTCATTGAATTTATTGATGAAATTTGTACTGGTCCATTTGGGCCAGTATCAATCAACTTTAGGTGGCCCTACGCGGTCACGTAGTGGCCTCGGGCCACCGGGCAACTGTTAATGTAGAACACTGTGAGGTGTGTTTATTGAGTTAAATTGGCCAAAGCTCACGAACAGTACTTGTACTTGGTATTTAGCATTGGGACAAGGTGGAGAAAGAGCCTCACTTCTGATTGACTTTCAGAGATAAATTCATGTAACAATAAGTTTGGCTGTAGCTGGCAGTGGTTTAAGTTTTTCCTGCATCCCAGAGATAGCTGTTTCTGATGTTTTGTCCACCTCGTGTAGCCAATAAGACCCTACAATGCTCTTCTCTAAATGGGCGCTGCAGCGGAACAGTTCTTCAGAATCTCTCCCACCCTGGTTTGAGAAGGCAGGCCGAGGAGGGCCGTGACATCATTGTCATTTGATTGGCCGACAGATGCAGGCATTTAAGTGAGTGGTCCAATTCAAGGTCAATTAAAGGTCAAAAGGTTAAGTTACAAAAATATTTGCCAATCATCTAAATTATTGCAGAATTAGGAAGCCTTGTTGAGCTCTCTTTCCAACAATACTTATTTTGTGAAGATTGACCCAGTAGTTAGGTAAAAAAGAGTTGAAAGGAAAGTGGGCATGCCTCTTCTTGCAAAAAAATGTCAACATTTTGATGTATCGTAGCTCTCGAATCCCTGCACTGATTGACCTAAAATTTTAGATTTTGTGTTGTGCCATCACTAATAACAAGTAATAAACGCATTTCACCAAAAATACGATCCGAACCTCCCTTTCATGGCAGGATGACATTGATAGGTGAGCATCTATCAAAGATTTAATTTCTGACAGAGGAACAATCGTGTCTGGAAGCTCGAATTAGCACACACGTGCCAACGGATGTCTTTGATGTAACGCAATTTCCCGTTGTGCTACGCTAACAAATTGTAGTGCCTATTATGGATTAGAGAGGCATTAGTCAACAAAGTCACATTTATTAACAGCCAAAACACAGTTTTTGTATCCCCGTGCCTGACATCAAATCTGCGCTCGCAAACAGTCACTCATGACCATTCACAGTGTTGCATTTATGAACTCGGACATAGCAGCGCACAAAGTAACACAACCTAACAAATTTGCCTTCATGCCTAGATGGCAACACGTAATAAAATACATAACCTACCTATTTCGCTAGAAGATATAGATTTGCGGTGCCGAAAAAAAAAAAAAACTATTTCAAAATCAGACCGCAGTTTGTGTGGATCAGGGCTACCCAAGTCCAGTTCTGTTTTGCATGTTTCCCTCCTCCAACACACCCGATTCAAATGATCAGGATTTCTATTAGGCTTCTGCAAAGCTCACTGATGAACCGATCATTTGAATCAGGTGCGCTGGAGGAGGGAAACATGTAAAGCAGGCTGGATAGGGGCGGCCGAGGACCCAACTTGGGCACCCCTGGCGTAGATCAAATAATGTACACTTGTGAAGCCGAACAAAATAATAAAGTAAAAAATAAAGGATGAATAAAATCAAAATTAAAAACCAATTTCCAGACCTGCCAGAGAAGCATAAAGGTGAAATCTCACCTGAGTGTGGAAGTTGGCCATGGTGGTGGTCTCGATGTCCTTCTTCCCGAGCACCTCCATCTTTACCGGGGCGTTGGGGAACTTGTAGGAGAAGTAATCCAGAAAGTCCGGGAGGTAGGATGCCGCTCCGTGAATGATGCCCATGACGAAACACGCCGCCTGTGCGCAGTCCTCGCTGAACGACAAGGTGACAAACTCCTGGGCGAAGCGTTGCATCTCGGCCGGCGACAGGGCTGAGAGCTGCTCGCCATAGGCGCGCACCACCGACGCGCCCCCGTTGGCCTGCATCTCCACGTGAATCAGGTGGCCAAACTCCAGCCCGGGCAGACTTGGCGTGGGCGTGCAGTGGAGCGGTGAGATGTAACCCAGTCTCTCTCTGACGGCGGCAGGTATAGATGCGGGGTCCTGGTGCTGTGTGCTGTGAAGCAGTCCGCCTCCACCGCCGCTGTTGCCATTAATTCGGCTGAGAAACTCGGCCAATCCAAGAGACACTCCAGAATAAACAGTCTGGCACGAGCGGTGGTACATTTTGGGGCGTCCGTGCCTCTCTTTGGCTCGCTCACCATCTTTGTGCTTCTTTTTCTTCTTCTTCTTCAGCTTCTTGAGCAAGAGGTCTTCTTGGGAGCTGGCTTTGGGCTGCTTCTCTTTGGGCTCTGAGATGGACAACCAGACAACACAAATTAAGGCCGCAGCCATTCGAAAAGGTTTAGAATGGATGATTCTAGCGATTACCTGACGATTCATCAAGTAATCGGTTTTAAAATATATGTTTAAATTTTAAATATTGTGCATGTGAGGTGAAGGTATTTGTCCATTTTGCATCACCATCCACAGGTTCTACTGTAGTATCCGCGACCGAGTGAGTATGGCTTTGAAAGACGAGGTCTGGCCTGGTGAGTCATGTGGGCATCAACTCATCAGAGGACGGTACACGCTGCACGTCATCTGCCATAGTAAGTGTGAAATAAGCTTTTGAAATGCACTGTAAACGAGAAACGGTTCTCAAATGCCTTACCCGGTGAAACAAAGAATAAATAAAAATATTATTTTACAGACTGTGACTAAGGTGACTACAGAATGTCATGATTAGCATTTAGTATTTATGCATTTTAGTCCATTGTGACCTTTTGTGGTTACCGTCATTTGAAGAGTTGCCAACAATAAGTCAGTGTTCTCACAGACCAGAGAGAATTGTGACCGTTATTGCATGCTCTTTGTATGTGTTGCTGCTTAATGCGTTAATGTCGCAGTTATTTGAGTCTACAAGTACCGAAACAATTTACGTTCGTCCATCTATGGCGTTTCGTCAGCATTGCGCTAGCAGACTTTGACTCGGCCCACCACACAGCAGCAGCGACCGTAACTAACTTAAGTTAACAAAGGAGGAAAAGATTACAGTTGCTGACTCTTCATCGCACACCAAGCGAATCAGCACCGCACATCTACAGGTGAGCGGCAACAGAAAAACGGCGACCGTTGATTGGGTTTTGAGGCTACTCATACAATATACGGTACTCTATTATACCACAAACAAGTGGTGCGATTGTCAAGGAAAAAGCAGATAGCCACAAAAAAATAAATAAAAGGAAAAGGGAGAGCATAAGCAGAAAATTGAGGTATTTTGAAAGGTTGGTGATCGATTGTCGGGTCAGGTACGAAAGAAATAGTAAGTAAATATATGTTTTGTTTTGCTGTAAAACACCGTGTTAACACTCTGTATTCTACATACTCTTGTGTTCACCGCCAATCTAAACATTGAACAACAGCAAAACCTGTGGTCCACAGTTTACCACTCATGAGAACTAGTTGCAGAACACCGGCTTTGGGAAAAATGATATAGTTCAGTTTGGCATTTTGCTGTCTAAATACATAATGATTAATTGCTTTTTGTCAGTTTTACTGTTAAGCCTCAATTGGGAGTGACAAATGAAAAAAATAGCTTTTCGCAAGCACACCTGACATCTTATTTGGAAAACTGAGTTTAAGTTTTGTTTTCCTTTCCTCAAGTGATGTTATGATCATGTCCAATTTCTTGACAGCAAAAGCAAGGCAAAACATACTTTTAAAAGTATGTTTATGTAATCGGAATGTGTTTAAGGCGTTTGGGAGGGGTAAAACCACATTTAAAATATTTTATGGTCCCATGATGCTGCTGATTTTCACCTATATTTACCCCCTAGCTTCCGCAACGTACCTCTTGCAAAAAAGGGGGCATCTGATTAAATATGGATTGAGTACTCGGATGTATGGCGTGAGCTCAGGCTTTGATGTGATCTGGGGTGCTTTTGCTTACCTCTCTGAAGAGGGAACACCAGTTCCCCATTTTCCTTTGAGATGTCACGTTCTGGCGGCAGGTTGTGGTTTTTCCACTCTTTGCTGCTTCTTTCCTTCTTGCTGTCCCGCTCCTTGTCTTTGCTGTTGTGATCTAGGGGGCAATGGCACCAAAAGTGACGCCTGTTAATAACATTCAGAGCTGAAGTGATAAAAGGACAAACATTTCCACGTGTGAGTGAGTGGTCCACATGCATTGCATTCGGGGCCTGATGCGCGCACACAGTGGCCTGCGGCACAAGACCCGTTATGTAATATTTCAACAGATGTTTCAATTACAACCACGGAGTTTATTCGGTATTTTAGTGGGAAAGAGTGTGGAGCGAGGGGTAGATCGGTCTTACCTCTCTGTGGCGTCTTCACGTCGCCGTTCTCGGTCTTTGTATGGCAGCTAGCGGGGTTGACTTTCTCCACTGCCGCGGTCGAAATGCGCTGCGCTTCGCCGCTTTTCTCCCGATGCCGTTTCTCCTTCGCCCGTTTCTCTTTGGACGGCGAAGCGAGGAAGTTGCTTATTTTGAAAATTTTCCGTGCGGGAGCTGCTGCTGCTCCGGGCACCACCACCGCGGTAGCGGTGGGGGCGACGGAGTGGCTCGCCTTGGCCGGGCCGAAACTCCATTTCGCTGGGCTCCCACAACTCGGTTTCCCGTTGTGTTTTTCCACAGTGCACACCTCTCCGTTGACTTTCCGGTTCTTGGGCCGCTTCTCGTCCACGCGGATCTTCTTTGTGGGTGGTGGGTGAATGTCGCTGGAAGACTGCGGTCGGCTCTCCGGCGGCCGTTTAGCTAACAGCGCTTGGGGGGAATTTGTTTGGCTGTTCGCTGCGAAATGCATGGAGTCCACGGACTCGGCCATCTTGGAAGTTTCTATTTTTTACGGCTAGACGTAACTGGTGCGTCAGAGCCAATAGAAGGCGGGGCTTAGATGCTCCGCAAGCACGTACAACAGGCGGAAGAGCAACGCGGAAGTATTCAGTACTGTTGTACGAAAGAACAATTTGAAAAGCGACTGTTTATTATGAACAAAAAAAGATACATTTTCTTTCTTTGAAACTCACCTCATCTTAACTTTTTATGAATAGAGCACTTTAAAACGCAAAGGCACTGGAATCAAAGTGTTATATATATATATATATAAATAAAATTGAGCATAAAGCAAACTACTAAGAATTATAATACTGGGTCTAAATATTAATAATTATGATCATATAAATAGTAATAATGACAGTTCAGACAAAAATATTTAAAATAATATACGACACGTAAACAACTATGAACTATGTTATTAATGTGTTTATTTTCTCCTCATGACATCGCTGATTGGGCGGCCAGACGGACAACTGTTTTGCGCGTCGGCCTCACAGTGCAGAGGTGCATGGTTCGATTCTGGCTCTGGCCTTCCTGTGTAGACTCTGCATCTTCTCCCCGTGCCTGAGTGAGTTTTCTCCTGGTACTCCGGTTTCCTCCCACATTCCAAAAACATGTGTGGCAGATTGTGTTAGATAACTTCTCTGTGAGTGCGGATGTTTCTTCGGCTATGAGTGCCCTGCAATTGGCTGGCAACCAGTTCAGGGTGTCCCCCTACTATTGCCTGGAGTCAGCTGGGATAGGCTCCAGAAATCTTTGAAAACTTTCTATAGCCACAATCCATCGTATGACGCCTGTATGAGTTGTTTACAAAACTTGCAACTTCTCATAAGTTCACCAGGAGGCAGTGTAGTTACATGCAGTAAGGGAATTTGTTGCTCATCTACTCAGAGTCCTGCTAGATGTGATTACACATGATTCACACTCTGCAGTGGCAAGTGACAGTGAGTTTTAATTTGTATTTGTATTTTTTTGTTGTTGTGTTCAGCATGTCTGCCTTCCCGTTCTTAGGTTCTGGGTTCAAATCTCAGCTCCAGTTTTCCTGTGTGGAGTTTGCATTTTCTTCCCCATGCTTGTGTAGGATTTCTCTGGTTATTCTAAATGGTCTGTCATTGTTGTTGTTGTTGAGCAACCTCCAACTGGGTCCCACAGTGGCTCCCAAAGCCGCAGCGACCCGGGTACCTGCAGACCCAGTTGTCAGCTGTCGACTGGGAACTGTTCGTAGCCCGAAGGCACACCCAACACCGCTTGGAGGTTGTTCCTGAGTTGGGTGTCTGTCGGTGTTAATGTGAGTGTGAATGACTGTATACATATGCCCTGCGATTGACTGGCGACCGTTCTGGGATGTATCCACCCTCGAGTCTATACATCAGATGGGATAGGCTACAGTTGGGCTGCGTTATAGAGAACAGATGACTGGATGATTGCCATCTATTAAACTAAAGCTAGCTAATCAGGACATTTCAGGCCTTGAAGCACTGCCATATCCTTAACATTCATGTCCTAATTCTGGAAAATGTCCACCTATGTCCAAAACGAGTGCAGGTATTTAGGGTATTGACTGACTGACGGGCTGGCCAGGTTTTATCTGGTGCTGCCTCACCACAGCAAATCCATCCCAGATGTGAAGGGACATGTCCCGGTGTTTTCAAGCGACCTGTAAAAGTCATCCTGACAATGATGAAAGAGTGTGTGACTGTGACAAAAGATGAGTTGGAATACTTATATGAGCTGCGGGATGAAGACAGATATGAGTCTGCGAATAATCCAGGAAGGGTTCAGGCTATTTTTCAATAATATCACTTGGATGGAGATGAATTGGCCTCCTTGCTACCAGGAAGCTGAACGAATGGTCAAATGTTTGTTTTATCGGCGGGGAGGAGAAGAGCACACTGTTTACATTAGCCAGGACAGAGAGTGGGCCAAGGCGACTCATTGGAGGGACTTCAAAACAGTGTTCACAAGGAGGGCACCTTGAGGACGACAACCTGCTGTCCATAAATGGATAAAAGCTTGGAGAAGTAGCTATTACTGAGAATGATCCACGGCGACACTCTGCTATAAGCACCCATTTCATTTTCCATCCATCCATCCACTCTCTGATCCGCTTTATCCTCACAAGGGTTGCCTGCTGTCCCCGGGCAGCAGGCAGGGGACACTCCGAACTGGTAATTCGGTCATTTCAATTGCGGTCATTTCAATTTATTGCACAATATTTATACACTATTGTATTGCATCCATCCATCTATTATACCACGTAACTTTTCCCAAAGTTTCAGTAGATTAATGGGTGGGGGGTAGACCAACTAACCAATAGTATGTATGTCACGGCGTCACAACCCATAAGTAATGGGTATTTTACCACAATCAGTGGAGCAACACATGTAAATACGGTAGGCTAATATAACAACACACATAGGCATATTCCTCCTCTACAAAGAATGACAAATTTTACTTATGTACTGAGAAGCTGAGACCATCTTCATGTACTTTATAACTGTATGTCTGTATTATAGTATCCCAAGATGGCCAAGAAGTGCATACAAGGAAGAGCAGCACATTTTCTGAATTGAAACAAATCATATGGCAAAAAGTGTTTCATGTTTTTAGATTCAATATAACATGCCGTGCACGTCCGCCTCATAGTAACAATTAACGTGTTATATTGTTACTATAACCGTTTTTAACATTGAAGAATGACGTTATAACCGCTTGAATTGGAATCAAATGAACACAAAGAAAATTTTTTTTTTAATCTTTCATATTTATTGTTTCACTGTCGTCCTGAATTCATGCGGCACAAATTCGCTTGTCTCTAGTGGTCGAAACACAAGGCAATTGGCTTGCTGTTGATTCCCCCTAGCAGTATGGGAGGGTACTGCATGATTACTTTCTGGGTAATAGACCGCACAGGCATACAAATTGGATATTTTCCCGCGGCACACCTGACAATGTCTCGTGGCACAGGGTTTGAAAAACACTGGTCTACAGTATGCGTGCCCTGCAACTGGCTGGCAACCAGTGCAGGGAGTACCCCACCTACTTCCTGGAGAGAGCTGGGATGGGCTCCAGCATGCTCGCGACCCTCATGAGGAGTAGCGGATTAGAAAATGGATGGATAATGTGTCATTACTCTTTGCTTTTATAGTAAAGCATAATAATAAAGAGTTCTGTTTCCTATGAAGAAAAACGAGATTTTTTGTTGATATTTTTGTAGTAGTCTGCAACGCATTGATGGCATTTCCATTCATTTCAATGGGGAAAGATGACTTGAGAGTTCTAAATTCCAGTCAGGAAGCTTGGCTGTGACCAGTCCAAGTTATACTCCGCCTCTCACCCAAAGTCAGCTGGGAAATGAGGACAAGCGCTAAAAGATGGTACAGTGCCTTGATTCAGACAGACATCTCCAAATCGTGTAAACATTTCTCTCACACATTTTTTTGCGTGTGTGTTAAAGTGCTGCGGTGTGTATATGTTTCTGGTTTTTACCTCCCAACAGTTGTCAAAGTAGCACCTGACTGTATACAAGTCTGGAATGTTATTTTAAGTACAGCTGTGCCATGACGTACAAGTTTAATACTTGCTCAATTGTAATGCAAAACACCCAGAACTCAAATCATCTTTATCCACCGAAATGAATGGTAATTCCAATGATCTGTTCCATCCATAACTAATCTAATCTAATCCAATCACATCATGAGATGAAATGTAAAAATATTAAACAGTTTGTGCACCAGGATTTTATGCCTGAATTCATTGGTCATTGTCCAAGCCCTGGCCACCAAGCGGCAGTGTAATACTGACATAATAAAGACACAAAGAGGACAATCGCAACTGCCAACGTCAATGCTACTTTTGTTAGTCCACCGATAGCATTCTGTTTCGTGTCATAGCATTACGTTAGCAGACTTTCATCAGACAAAGTTATGTGGTTTATTTAGTTAAATACCCAGCATGTAATTCTCTTTTTTTTTTTTAAAAATCTGCTAGGGTTGCGCAAATCGATCGGCTGGGATCGGTATTGGCACCATTTTCCTTAATTCAGGGGGATTGGTGATCAGCCGTTCTGTAGCTACAAAACCGATCTTGTCTACCGATCTTATCTCCCTCCGCAGAGGTCTGAAAAAGTCAGATTACTAACAGGGTTTTCATTATTATTTGAGAAAACTACTTTGTACATTTTAGATAACCCACTGTAGTCTTTCACGGGTATCGTTCAATGTTTTACAATAAAACAAGATCAGAACATTGAAGGTGTTTGCTGTTGGTTGTGAAAAAAAATCTGGATCGGCTTTTCAAAAATCAGGTGATCAGTGACCGGCCACACAAGTTGTGATCAGTGCACCACTGTACTATCTTCCAAACTGCCGCTTATTGTGCAGTTCATTGCTAACTTCAATTCTTAATCACAATTTCAGGTAAAAAATAAATAAATCATCGAAAAACACACGCATCAGGTAACTCGTAAGTCAAGGTACCACTCACTGTAAAGTAAGTTTTATTCAAGAAAAACACAACTGATGCCTCTGTCACTAACTTGACGTGTGTTCACAGTTTCTCTCTTCCACACGTTATCTCTTTAATTTGACCTTCCATTTGAAAGAGTGTGCTTCCCACACTTGAAGCCAAACAGTTTCCTTTGTCATTATTTAAAAAGACAGCTGAAAAATATCCCCAGCCTCGATGTCGTCATAACAACCCGACAGCCAGGAGGCAGAAAACAACAATTCAAAAGGTCACCACAGGCAGGCTTAAAGTTAGAGTGGTGCTCAGAGAGCAGACCTCCGCCAAGAATCATCAGTCCTAGCCAAGTGCTCGTCTTCACAGATCCAGTACCCACCTCCTGCATATTTTGTCCGTAAGATCACGTGTGATACAAGTAGAAATGAATGAAAACAAGACCTGATGTTGCAATGTTAACACAAGTGGAAAAACACATTCCCTGGATCTGCACCATTAGCCGGATCCCCACCAAAATTTTATGGGTTCCTCTTGGCCAGTACGTCACTCCCTCGCTACTTTTTGTGGCAGTGGCCTGTGCTTTTTAAATTTTTTTCCCCCATGAAATCCCCCTAACAAACACATAAATAAGTAAGTGATAAAAACATAACGTTGCTGGGTGGAGGAGACCACTAAAACACATCACCAAACATTGGCACAGCAACAGTGAGCTTAGCAACCCACAAGAGAGGCTCCCCTCATCTCATTGTTACGCTAAGAAAAGAAATTAAATTCTAGCAAAATCTGATCTAATTAAGTAAGACACACTGATCTTAGCAAACCACAAGAGAAACTGTCTCGTCTCTAAATTAATAAAAACATAGTGAATTTACACTAAATTTAATTAAATTGAACATGTCTACGGAAAAAAAATCTGACAAAATAAATTCTAATAGTCAAATTAAAAAATGTATACATTCTCACAAAACAACATGGAAATAAAAATAAAATGTAGCTAATTTACAAGACACGGTGCGTTTGACAACCCACAAGAGAGGCTGCCTATGCTCTTAACATTAATAATATAAAATGAATTTAAACAAAATGAAACAAAATTTACCAAATGAATAAATTGTGTATATGCTTTAAAAAAAGAAAATTAATTCAAACAAAACAAAATAATGCACAAAAGAGGCTGCTTATTCGCTTCATTAATATCATAAATCAAAATAAAATTTAATTTGAGTTTTTCTTCATACAATACTTCGTACAATAACAAATTCAAACAAATTGATTAAATCAAACAATGACTTTAGCAACCCAAATTAATAAAATAAAATTAAACACATCCATCCATCCATACGATGTCAAATCCGCACAAGGGTTGCAGGCATGCTGGAGCCTGTCCCAGCTGACTTTGGGTAATAGGTGTGGTACACCCTGAACCAGCCAATCGCAAGGCATACAGACGAACAACCATTCACGCTGACAATCACACCTAGATGCAATTCAGAGTGTTCCATTAACCTGCCATTGATGATTTTAGAAGGTGGGAGGAAAACAAAGTACCCGGAGAAATTGGAAAAGTGAAATTAAATAACTACACATTGAGCTTAGCAACCCATCAGCGGCTACCTCGTCTATTCTCCACATTAATTAAATCAATAAAATAAAAAAAGTAATAACAAAAGGTAAAATCAAATATTAAATAGACAATGCAACCCACAGAAGATAATGAATAAATACATGAAAAGACAAATGATTATACTTGCCTACATGACATAGATAAATGAAATATGAAATACAGTGAACTTTGCAAGTCATATAAAAGGCTAACATGTCTTTCTCTACATGAGTTAGGTACATTAAACAGTTCATTCTTTACAGATTTAAGACGTACAATATCTTTTTTAATCTAAACCACCTTATCCACTCAAAAAAAAAAGATTAAACACAACCAAGAATCACCCATTAAATATGAAATATGTCTAACGTGTCACGTCTGTAAGTGTGACACACATGCATATATCCTTGCCTCTTGTCACATTTACATTAGGTCACGCAGTAAGAATGTTTTGTGAGTGGTCCCCATGGTCGCCATGACACAATGTGAGACTAATTAGGATAAGTGAAAAAAAAGATGATGAACTGACATACGGAAAACTGGCACATGCAGTACTGTGGAAAAAGCCACCAACAGCCCTTTTTTTTGATCTGATCATACTTAACAGCAGTCATTTTGACATTTAGTAGTTAATAGGACACATACTATGGACGGTATTTATATGTTGAAAAAGATTTGACCAATAGAATTAATTTCAAACCTTTTTTCATTGTTATTGTGACATTTAACCTGCATAACTGAACATGAAAAAAATCTCAAGAAGGGAAGTCAAACAAACAAATGAGAAAATGTATGTGCGCAGGTGTGCACACCCTCTTATAACTGGGGATGTGGCTGTGTTCAGAATTAATCACAGTCCGACTTGTGTTGAATGGGAATCAGCAAACACCCGCCACCATTGAAAGTGTCTCCGAACTCAAATAGCGTTTAGCTGTTCTTAGTAGGGCGGCCTGGTAGTCCAGTGGTTAGCACGTCGGCTTCACAGTGCAGAGGTACCGGGTTCGATTCCAGCTCCGGCCTCCCTGTGTGGAGTTTGCATGTTCTCCCCGGGCCTGCGTGGGTTTTCTCCGGGTGCTCCGGTTTCCTCCCACATTCCAAAAACATGCGTGGCAGGCTGATTGAACACTCTAAATTGTCCCTGGGTGTGAGTGTGAGTGCGAATGGTTGTTTGTCTCTGTGTGCGATCGGTTGCCTGCGATTGGCTGGCAACCGATTCAGGGTGTCCCCCGCCTACTGCCCGAAGACAGCTGGGATAGGCTCCAGCACCCCCCCCCCCCCCCGCGACCCTAGTGAGGATCAAGCGGCTCGGAAGATGAATGAATGAATGTTCTTAGTAGGCATTTCCCTCCTTTTTTCATCTTTATTGAATAAATCTGATGGTTCTGTGCTAATACTGTCTGGAAAATCCTTCTAGAACATCTGAACTTTATTCGGGCTGAATCAGAGTCACTTTAAATGTGGGCAAGTGTGTTCTGACCCCCCATTCACCAGTGCTCACTATGATGGGTCAAATACAGCGGTCAAATCTCATCTGCGTGTGTACATAACAAAAAGAGAGGATCTACTCTTCTTGTTTTCGTGTACACATATGTCTGTAATGTTTTTAAAAAAGTGTGTGGAGGAGTAAAACTTTTTTAAAAAACTTTATGATTTTTTTTCTCCCACTGCAGGGGGATCAGTAATGTATATTCCACAATAAATACTGCGGTGGCTTATTGGACTGTGCATTCATTCTCTTAAGATTTTAGACATAATCTGTCATAATGACAGAAGTGAGAACACATATTGAAGCCTCCCGGTCCCCAGAGTGTCCCCCAACTGTTTCCCTCCAAAAATGTTTGGCTCTTTGTTTCTCTCCCAGTCGTCTCAAGAGCTCCATCACTCCACCTCCTTAACTTATCCTCCCCCGCCCACCTGGCCACCTCCTCACTGACGGACCGAGGTGGTTCTATATGAGCCTCTCAGCTCTCCTCTCACTCTTGTGACTCGAGATGAAGTTCACAGCACTGTACACATTTTTGATTTTGTTGGCCTCCCCCAGCCTCTCTTGGGAGGGCAACGAGGGATTCGGGCAATGTGCTGCCACCCTGCGGGCCGGGGGGCCGTGCGGACCGGGGCGGGCTGGGTGCCCCTATATCTTGAGCCTGCCGCCGATGACTGTGCACCTGCCGGAGCAATTCGGGGTGCTGGAAAACCTCATGAAGGATTTACAGACATTGAAGGATGACGTGGACCAACTAAGGAAGATGTGCGGAGACTGCGGAAGACGCCAAGAGAGCAGGTATGGTGACGAGGGACGCTCTGAGACACAATGCTTAGAGCAGGGAGATTTGGAAGACGGAGACGAGCAGGGAAAGACAGTGGCACGCTCCATGTCCGCTGTAGAGACAAGTGAGAAAGAAGTGAAGGAAGCAGCTGGAAACAATGGAAAGGGACAAAGTGAACGACCCGAGGAGGAAAGTGGAAAACAGTTTGGAAATAATCAAATGCAAGTGCGGCCAGATGAAACAAATGGGACGGATAAAAAGACACAAATAAAGATGCCGCAGGACCGTGGGAGGCAGGATCAACGGAAGATTTGGGAGGAGAAGAAAAAGGAAATGGAAAAGGGGGTAAAAGCAGGGCAGAGAATTGAGAAACCAAAACAGACTGCAAACAAAGAGCTCGCAGACAAAAGTGAGTCAATAAAAAAATATGTTGAGAAAGTGGTGGAGAAGGAGGATGGAGAAACGAGGAGTGTAAAAACAGAGAGAGGAAAAGCAGGCGAGAATGTGCAGAGACACAGTGATGGAGACTCAGCACCCAGCAAAGCGACTCAAAGGACAGACTATGTTTCAATTAGCCCGACTCCTGTGTTGACATTTAGCTCAGCTCAAAGGCCTGCGCTTGTAGACTTGGATAAGACTGAGCGCATCACGTCATCTCTTCCATCGCCTCCTTTCTCCGGTTCCACTTCCAATTACTTACCAGTTATTAATCCAAGAAGAACCCAAACAGCTTCGACTGAATCAATCACCATGAGGTATCCGTTGGATGTAACACGTTCCCCAAGCTCAAGTTCAACCTCCATTATTCCCCCTCACAACCTCCGCACAACTATTTCCCCCAAAGCTACAGAACGCAGCAGGTGGCCAAGCACCGACATCGGCTCGAAGCACCAACCAGGCCTGAAAGATGAGGCGGAGGTTAAGCGTACACCCGGAATTAAGCCTGACGCAATCAAGCCGAAGGACTCCAAGCATGACCGTAAACTGGACATGAAAACCAAACAAAAAACAGCTCAGCAGAAAATCAGACCAGGGATGAAATTGAAAAGTGGCAATGACACTAGACGTTTTCACATTCAAAGAGCCGATAAAAGGACAACGGATCCTTACCTCAAACCCCCAAAAGCCAAACATGGCCAGGTCATGACAACTAATCTGCAGCAGGTAGCAACTGACCAACAAGCAAGACCTGCAACCGACGAAGTACCCGAATCAGACCAAACCCTAATGTTAAATAAAAACTCTGAACCTAACAAAAGACCTGTTCATCCTGTTAAGAGCAGTATGACTGACCAGAAGCAAAAAACGGACAAAAACTTAAAAACTGACACAAAAGAAAAACTGGATAAAAATGAAGCAAAGCTACATTTGCTGCCTGATCTGCAGACTGATTCCAAAAAAAGGCAAAAACTGATACAACCGGTTAATTCTGATTCTTCTGGGGACTCTGAGTCACAAAACAACTTTACAGCTAATCCCAATCACAAGCTAAAATCCAGCCAGATAATTCCCAATATTAACGCAAAGCCCAAAACTGTTGAGGTGCCCAAACTTAACCAAAAGCAGCTCAAGCCTGCAAGAGACCAAAACAATCAAGATAATATGAAGCCTAAAGCCAGTCAAGCACTTCCTGATCCTGAACACCAATCTGTGTCGAATCAAAATCCTGGTGAGGACTCGAAAAGAAAATCAGAATCCTGGTCTCGCTCCGCCGACACACCACCAACCAGTCTGATGCTGAAGCCAGGGAGACCACCATCTGAACCAAACCAGAAGACCACAACCCCCCAACCTCGCCATTTTCATCGGGCGACAACGGCTAGTTTCGATGATCAACATCCACCTAAGCCCACTCCTGATGTACAGATGCCTGAGGTGACTCATTCCCGAATGGACACAGAGTTCAAGCCCAGCACGATGAAAACCGTCACTCAGAAGACCTTCGGCAGCCCACGCCTGAGGGGCCCAAACAGCGGGGTGGTGTTTAAACCCACGCCACAAACAACTAGTTCACCTTCCTCAATCCCAAAATCAACACAAACGATCCTGCTCGGCAGTGTTATTCCGAGCACTAATCCAGACCTCACAAAACCAAATCTGCACGCTAGAGATGAGGCAGCAACTCGCCAAAAGACTCTTGAACCCCTTTCTCCTCGTGCTCAGAACTCCTCCAGCTCTGACTTGAGCTCAACAACCACGACTGACCCCGTGGCCCAACCAGCTGCCGAGTTGTCGACATCAAGTGCTCGCGAGCTGCGTGTGAAAATCAAACAGTTGGCTGCAACATTCTTCAACGGCAGCCGACTGGGCCCGAATAGAAGATCGCCACCGGGAAAGCCTTTGAAGGATCTGCCAGAGGATCACCAGGGTGATAACAGGCCAGTCAGCGGATCACTGATGCAGATACCATCTGGAGGTAAGAGACACAATTTTTCACACGCCAAGGGTACACTTTTCAGATCTTATGATGGGAGCTCTGGACTGAGCCATTCTCAATGTTGATTTTCGTCTGGTGAACTTGTTTTGTGCCATGTTACGACGCATTCTTACAGTACTTGTAACCTTGAAAAGTCAGATGTTGGAACGGTCAAAAACCGAAGAACCCCTGTACTTTAACCACAAATCTAATCAAACCTCTTGAATGAATTACTTTTAAGAGCCATACGGTCTGCTTAGCTCCACATTAGTGTGTATTCCAAACCATAAAATAAAGTGTTTATACCCCGTAATGTTAAAAGCAACCATTTTCTAATAAATGACTCACACCAAATGCATCAAGCACGGAGGTCCACCCTTGGGCTGGTGATTTGTTGACCTCTTTTACTGTTGGAAAGTAGATGTGCTGCAACTTGTTTTTATATCTCAGCTGCAAGGTGATCGTAACTACCTTTCAAGTCGGGTATTCAACTTTTTCCTCCAAGGCCGGGCGTGCTGGAGCCTATCCCACCTGCCTTCGGGCGGTCGGTGGGGTACACCGTGGAACTGGTTGTCAGCCAATCGCATAGCACACATAGACGAACAACCATTCGCGCTCACAATCACACCAAGGGACAATTAGGAGCGTTACATTAACCTGCCATGCATGTTTTTGTAATGTGCGAGGGAACCACAGTACCCGGAGAAAACCCACGCAGGCACAGAGAGAACATGCAAACTCCACACAGGAAGGCCGGAGCCGTAATCGAACCCTCCACCTCTCCACTGGGAGGCAGAAGTGGTAACCAGTCGACCACTGTGCCGCCGTCTGCAGCAGTTTTGCAATTTTTAAAGCAGTGTTGACTTGAGGATCATTAGCGTAATGTTTCACTAATTTTTGTGACTTAAACTGTACTACTTTAAATCATCAAGAACTGAACTCAAACTTTACGATTTTAGTTACTGGACTTTGGACACTCCTCTGCCAATAAAAGACAAGATTGTGATTTGTGGCACCATCAAATGCTCCTCAGGTGCAGTTTCCGTGGTGAAGAAAGACTGCTCAGACCACCTAGTCAAAGGGCAGGTGATGAAGAGTGGCATCTATCAAGTGATCCCGGATCTCCACACCGGCAACGGTGTTCCGGTACTGTGCGACATGGAGGTACAGGGCGGGGGATGGACCGTCCTGCAACTCCGGCAAGACGGCAACGTCAGTTTCAACCGCACCTGGGCCGAGTACCGATCGGGCTTCGGGGAGCTTCTGAATGGAGGGGAGTTCTGGTTGGGGAACCAATACATTCATTTCTTGACCCGGAACAGAGACATGACACTGAGGGTGGAGTTGAAGGACTTCTCGGGGATGACAGGGTACGCAGAGTATGAGAACTTTAGGGTGGCAAGTGAAAGGATGCGCTACAGGTTGACAGTGGAGGGTTATTCCGGAACAGCGGGAAATGCGCTACGCTTCAGCCCCCAGTATGACCACAACAACCAGGCCTTCACCACCCCGGACCGAGACAATGACCGCTACCCCGCTGGGAACTGTGGGGCTTACTACAGCTCTGGCTGGTGGTTTGACGCATGCATGGCTGCAAACCTCAATGGAAGGTACTATTTGGGGAAGTACAAGGGGGTACGTAATGGTATATACTGGGGGGCCTGGCAAAATATCTCCACTGAGTTCTACCTCACAAGTGAAAGGCAGTCTTTTAAAACTGTCAGAATGATGATCCGACCAAAGGGATTTTTAAAATCATGAACTTGTGATTATTATACAACATACACTCCTTGCAAAAAAAAATGTTGGGTAAAATTTAAAGATGAAGCATCCCTGAGAAAAAAAATTAGAAAGAGTTGGGCTGGCATTCAAACTTTTACAGGTCAAAATAAGTTCATCTATGAATACTATAGAGGAGTGCATTTTAGGCACATCTTGAAATGTCAGTCCAAAGCCCAATAGCTCATATGTCCTGTGAGGAATGTATGTTCGTATCAATTACATCAACTTTCAGATTTTATACTGAATCAAAACAAATTAGAACTTAATACACATCTGCTGACCTCTTTGGGGCAATGCTTCTCCCTAGCGGTAAACTGTAATTCTGCAGTAAACTGTGTGCTGATGTAAACGGGGTCCTCGGTTTACAACGAATTTACAATTTGGCCGGAAGATGATCCAATCAGCACACACACGCACACAAACAAAACAAACACGCAAAAAAAACAAACCAAAAAAAAAAAACAGTGAGTACTAACTGAGAGTGAACTGAGCACTCCTGTAATGTGATATTTGAGGATGTACATAGCTTTTATAGATACCAGGCCTTCCATTCATGGTGGTGAGATATTTATTGTAATGGATTATTTTCTTATATTGATTACTGATGCTTGAAAGTGTTTGAAAGGTTGATGGGATAGTGTGTTTCTGCTACGTTTCGTTATATACCCCACCATCACCAAATGCAAATTAAAGCAGAGCGCGACAAGTGAAACGTGTGGTTTGGTTATTTAAATAAATATTCGTTGATAAATTGAATTATTTTATTTTTTAACCATTTCATTTTGTGGTATGTTCTCTACAATAGGCATAGTAAATAAACACGAAAGGACAACGCATATAGGTATCCACGTTTAGTCAATTATTTAGTGTAGGCATAAAATAACAAGCAAAAACCAGAATCGTATTTTTACATTTATTTTAATGATTTCGATCTCTGATTAGACAGGAAACTCACACTTCCGTCTCTCTTCCTACTTTACGAAACTGTAAACAAATAGCAGTCGAGATTGCTACCGATCGAGCCACCTACTTCGCTATCAACCCAATTAGCAACCAACTATTACTGACTTATACATGAATATATAAGTACTGTATGACTAATGACATTAGTCCAATCCTACCAGCTACGTGGCTATCGCTAAGCGGAAGTTTGTTTTTACGTCATCAGTAGGTGTTTTTAAACACGTAACTTGACTGTTGTCGCAGCATGACAGTGGCAACCTCTGAAAAACGAATTCGCATACGCTTATAGTAACGCGTGGTGTGGTTCGGTCGTCCATGTGTTAATTCTTTGCCATGCTGCTCGGGAGCTCGCCAGCTTTACGGAGCGTCGTCGGACTTTTCTGGTGGCGGACCGCCAATCGTCTTCCTACCCCCCGGCGTTGCACACACCAACAGCGGTCTCTCTTCACGACGACCGGTGGCAAGTTAGCCAGAGATTACGACGAGGGGGAGGCGAGCCACCGGCCGCCGCTGAGTGAGTGGAGCCTGAAGGTCAGCCCCTTCAGCACGTTGCGGGCACGCCTGAGTTGCAGCATCTCGGTCCAGCCCCTGGACCCGCACGCGTTTCCCGAAGCGGACCGAGCCTTCGTCGCGGTCCACGGAGAGGAGCAGGGAACGGACGTGAAGGACTTCTGTGTCCGCTACGACGACGATGGCAAGGAGCTGTTCATCTCGGCCGAGAGGGCTGACAGCAGTTTGTCTGTCCATTTGTCTGTACCCATCAAGAGCAGTGAGTTCACAGTACAACGCAATGTTGTACTGTACAAATTACAGTACAAATGTGGGGAAGACTGTCTTAGGACTTCACCACTTTTTTGCATTTAATCTTAGTATTAAATGCAAATATTGTGCACTTAAAACCTCTATTAAAATGAACCTTATTTATATCTGAAAAGTAAGAAATATACGATATGCGAAAAGTTAAAAATAAGTGAACTGGAAAGGACTGAACATTAACACTGTGATTAATTGCGGGGGAGGGGGCACTTAAATAATTCATTCGTTTATCCATTTTTCAGATCCGCTTTATGCGCACATGTGTCGCGGGGGGTGCTGGAGCCTATCCCAGCTGTCTTCGGGCAGATAATGCATGGATGGACTATACTATACAGTGTTACACTGTATGCAATGTACAGTGCAAATTGCAATTATTGAATGAGAAAAAAGCTTGATTATACAGAATATATATGCATGTAGTAGTGCAACGGGATGATTTATTGTACAGAAAATTATTCTGTTGTGAATTAACTTAACTAGTGTAAATAAATACATCAGTGCATATGATGATTTATACATTCATGTAGATTAGTCATAGATTTTGACACATTTGGAATATGTAAGTGTGTGTGTGTGTGTGTGTATGTGTGTGTGTGTGTGTGTGTGTGTGTGTGCGTGTGTGTCAGATCTCTTCATTCGCACCCACCCTTTAGGCAACGTGCAGGTGAAGAACATGGAGTGTGACATCTGCCAGGTGCACACAGAGAAAGGTGACTGCTCACTGCGTTCAGTCAAGGTCAGTCAAAAAAAAACGCATTCACTGGGGACACTTTTATTAGGTGCACCTACACAAACCAATGAGATCAAATGCAAGCTAACCTGTAGAAACAGCTGTCATAATGCAGTGATGTGGTTACACACCCCTCCAAACAACCACAATAAGAAACATCTACTTAAATCAATCCCTTTTTTTGGTTGTATCAAGGGAGAATATTTGATGACTTGTTGATTCTATTCGATCACGAGTATCAAACACATTTTTGTCATAGGCGATATAGTGAGTACGGTTCCTCTCAGAGGTCCGTTATGACTGTGAAAATCATCAAAACACTACTTACAGGGCAACAAAAAATTAGCGTAGATGTTACAGTAAATGTAAACCCTTAAACAACTGCTACTTAACACACAGAGTTGCAACATATAAGCAGAACATACAATACTAACAATGAAAAAAATGAACCATGCTACACTCTAATCTCAATTATTTCATTATCAATGTATTTTTCCTCCTGGGGAAAAAAAAACCACTTTTGTTTATGTAATGCTAAACCACAAAGCAAATGTAGATTTTAGAGATGACATGCACATGAACACTGATTTTGTGTGTGCACCTCAGAGCCATCTGGTGGAGGTGCGGTCAGGTGGCGATGTCACAGGCGAGGGCACCATCCATGGCAACGTGGACATCAGCGCTTTTGGCAAGGGTGTAAGGACAACACAACTTTAATGCATTTGAATAAACACCATCAGAAATACTCACCTACCTTTACAACATAAATTCTTAACTAATACTTGTTCCGTGAAAAAAAAAATCTAATTTACGCCCAACAGTCTATTTGCTTAATTTTGTGGAGTTTCTCTTGATTGCACTGCTTTTAGCATGGCTGTGAAATTTCCGCGGGTTCGCGGAATTCCATGGATTCTGTTGTGAAAAATATGATTTTCACAAAACCTCTAATTTTACATGAAAAATCATAGGGGGGGTAGGGGTGGTTGTGTACTTGGCTTTAATAGCCTTGCACGGCGACCATGACTGCGCGGCGACCATGCCTCCTACACCATGGCTCACTCCAGCCAGACACGCGTTTTACGCCAGCTGCGTGTAGAACATGTTATGGCTGCAACTCAGCAAAGCCGACAAGAACTTAACCCGGGCTAAAAATAGTGTGATTTAAATTTTTTTTTTTCAGTCAGATTTAGGCCTCAATGTATTACCAAACCTGTAGGGCTGGCCCATGTAACTTAAACCTTTGTTTCCCAACTTGTATTGAGCCGAGGCGTACATTTGACAAGAGACTAGAAACGCATTTGTTTGCACACGACCAAACAAAAATGTCACAAAAAGTGGATACACAGATTTATCACATTCTGCCATCTAGTGAAATAACATTTAATAGTTCTGACTGTCACTATATGTCATTGGCATAGATAGTTACAATACAATACAATACAATACATGCTGATTTATATAGCGCTTTCACAATAGCGGCAGCTGTAACAAAGCGCTTTACAAAACAGTTAACATAAAGTAAAATAATAAACACAGCACATAGTTGAACAAAGACTCTAAATAATTTCCAGATCAATAAAAAAGAAAGGGTGTCATATTGGTGTCATATTTGCAAATGACACCAGTATTTTTCTGGTTGTTCAGAGCAAAACTTGTAACAGCGAAGTTCCACGAGGAAAAAATGTCTGTAGCCAGGTGCACACATGAGCACATCAAATAATCCGTATCTCTGGTTAGTATAATGTATTTTTATTCAAAATTTTATTTATTCATTTGCAATAAATATTCAAAACTGCTCCAGATCATCATATCTTGTCGCGCCAGTACTGGATCCATTGCTTGGCAGCATCACTAGTGTCTAAGAGGTCTTGATCTGTGCAGGTGGGCCCCAGTTCACACTCCCGAAGAATGTGCTCTAATGTTTGTATTGGGTGGCCACACGGACATTCACTGCTGAGTGAGAGTCCCCATTTATAGGTGTTGTTCCCAGTCTTGCCTACTCTGGTTCTAGCTCTATTTAATGTCACCCAGTTCCTTCTTGAGAGGGCTGTTCCACTTGGAAGATGTTCGTTTGGGCTTTGGATTGCACCATTTAGTGCAGAGCTGTCCCATTCTCTCCATTTTTTGAGCCTGTGGTTTGTTGACTGCTCAGGATCTAAACTATGGACAGTCATAAAGCTCTTTCTGGACTTCAGTCTTCTTATTGATTCACTATGACCATAGAGGGGGTGTCTTGTGTCATTTTCTTGACTATGCTTTTGTGCCCTTGCATGAATGTCTCTACGTATGTGTGGTGGTGCGATGCCCGCCAATCTGTAGAGTGCTGGCAGTGGTGTTGGTTTTAGTGTGCCAGTAATTATTCGGCATGTGTTGTTCAGCTCAGGATCTACTTTGTGAGCATGACATGATCTTGCCCATGCTGCTGACCAATATTCAGCAGTAGAGTAGCATAGTGCTAGAGCTGTTGTTCTCAGAGTTTTAGGATCTGTTCCCCAGTTAGAGTTAGCAAGTTTAGCTAATAGGTTGTTTCTTGTGGCAACTTTTGACTTGAGTTTCCTTACATGTTCTGCGAAGGAGAGCGTTCGATCCAATGTGACTCCAAGATAGACGGGATAGTCAACATGCTCAAGTCTCTCATTATTCCAGTGGATGCTTAATTTTCTATTTGCCTGGTGGTTATTTAGGTGGAATGCACACACCTGCGTCTTTCCTGGATTGGCATTAAGTGAGTTTTGTTTATAATACTCTGTTAGGTGTTGAAGAGTCTACTTTCGGTGGTTTCAAATGAGTGCGATTGGGTGGCAATACAGAGATCATTGGCATATATAAATCTTCGAATGTTTACAAACTCTGGCTGGTCATTTGTGTAGATGTTAAAAAGTACTGGAGCCAGAACAGAGCCTTGTGGGAGACCATTTTTTTTGTGTTCGGTGCTCCAGATGATGTAAATGACACAGTTGCGCGGTGTTATATTGTGCAGTGCTGGTACTTTCTACAACTGGGATGTGTTAGTGGCGCGATGAAAAGGTGATTGAGTTTCCACTGAAAGCCCAGGTCCCAAACTTGTGGTCCGCCAGTGGCAGTAAAGGAACGCTAGGGGGCAGCAGCACCTTTCATTCCAAACTACACAGCTGCGAAGAGTCTTTGATTGCCCTTCATTGCGCTATGCTTGTGTTGTGCAGGCGGTGCGTGTCAAGAAGCTGCAGGGCTCCGAGATGAAGGTTTCCACAGAACACGGCCCTCTAGCGGTCAAGGCTGTCTACGCCGAATCCAGCTGCGTCTCCTCCTCCACGGGAAAGGTGGAACTGGGACTAATACACGGTGATCTGAACAGGCACATGCATTTCGCTACCATGCCATTGGGTCTATTGAGGGGTGTCCAAGGCAATTTTTGCCACATTGGGCCGTTATGACTGTGAAACCGTGTACACTGATACCTTGGTTTTTGAGTGCCCAGATATGAGTTTTTCAAGTTATGAGCTATAGCTGGTAGTTTTGTGTGTGTGTGCGCGTGCGCTATAAGGTAAGATAAGAAAATCTTTATTAGTCTCGCAATGGAGAAATTCCCAATTCACAGCAGCAAAGTTATGAAAGGAAGAAGTAGAACAACAAAATATAGGAGCTGATGGAAAGGCAGCCACTCTTGCGGCACCATTTTGAAGTCAAAATAACAAAAATAACACAAAACGTAGGACACAGACAGTCGTGCAATCTTCACCACTTTTCTGCATACACTTTGTTCTCTGAGGCAGTTTTATATATATATATATATATATATATATATAAAATTAAAACAAAAATATATACAGGTATATTTTTTCATTGGATCTTATCTTAGATCGTACAGAAAAAACAACAACATAAAAACGTCTCCCTAATATATTTGTTGGAAGATGGGAATGTACTCATTGTCAGAGCAGAGAAGAAGTGCGTCACCCGTCCAGAATCTAAATCTCTTCCTGCGAGGCACACGTTGGAAACAATTATCTTGTTTACTTGCACTATTCTCACAAAGCCACACTGACTTTGTGTTCTATTCTGTCCAAAGGTGACGCCACTGTGAAGAACAGATTAGGCCATACACTCATTGGTAAACACTTTCTGATAGCAGCACACAATGGAATGCTCTGTGTTGTTGATCAAATATGAGTTTTTATGTTTTTGTTAGATGGCTCCAATGGCTTCTTGAAGCTTTCTTCTGAAAGTGGAGATATCGATATATATGTGGGAGACGGTGCCAGCTCGGAAGTGCTCAGTCGGGAAGGTAGAAATATGCAAATTTTTCAGGTTGTTCAGTAAAGAACATGTGCATTGCTTACTGTACCCTAGTACGGGACCTCAAATCCTTTTGTTCACCAGAATTAAGTCAGGAGCATGGTAGGGGCATTGCTATGACAGCAAGACCAGTCGGTGACACACAGTTATAGTATGACCGGCGTGCCTCAGGAGTCATGTACAAGTACTCTCCACTTACTATTTATGTGTGGCGTGAGTCATGAGGGTACTTCCTTTGTGTGACATTTCTTGAAAAGTACAATAAAATACAGATACTTGTAGAAAAAAAGACTGACAAACAACAAAAAGTACAGACTGAAAAATTCTTTTTTTAACAGTTAATTATACAACATTCTCTTCTCAGAAAATACTGCAGTACTACAAAAACTTGCATAGTGCACCAACGAGGAAGGAAAATAAAATTACTAGGACATGCTATGAAAACAATGTGCCCCCATAGCTTTGTGAACAATGTGAACCGATGACCAAAAATGATCATTTAATAACTGAATATAATACACCTCACATAGATGTGTGTTTTTTTTTTCAAATTAGATACATTTAATAGCTAACCCTTCTGTGAACCTGTTGCAGTATATTATTTGTTAATGTTTCCTGGTTCACATTCCGCCATGTTACTGCTATCTCCGTTTTTTCCACCTTTCAATCCCCACGATCTCAATCAATCAAAATATCAATTGCTGTTGACTTTACAAATCTCTATCTATGCCTTTTTTATTGTTATTTTAATTAGCGGGATTTGGAAAAGTAACAAGCCTCTTTGGACATAGGTTTTTCAAATGTAGGAAGTAAAACTAAATAAATACATATTAGATAGCTTAAAAAAATCTACTCAAGTAGAGCAACAGAGGATATGTAAATGATTACTTCCCCCCACTGGCTTATGAATCCCTTGTTTCTTACTGTAGGACAGGTTTGTGTCCGCGTGCCATCTTCATTACAAGCAGAGGTGGAGTTATGTGGTGTCTCGGTTGACGTCAGCCATGATGTTATGCTTCACCAAATCCAGGAGAACACTACTGAAAACCAAACCAGAGTCACTGGTGAGTAGAGAGCACATTTTTCTTCACAGAGCCCAGAATGTGGGTTGGGGGAGAGAAAAGGGCTGTTCACACGGCAAGATTTGGTCCGGTGCTGCACCGGGGCTGCCCCAGTAGAGCGTTCACACGTGCAAATTAGCTCCGGGGTAGCCCCGGAAAAGAGCTTATACCGGACCAAATTTGACCCACCTCAGGGGGTTGCTCCGGGGCAAATGCTCGTTTGCGAGGCAGCACCGGTGTAAATGTGCAAACTGTGTGTAAACTGGGTTAAATTAGCTCCAGATCAAATGCTTGTGAAGAGTACGTATGGCGAGAATGCGTTGCTTTCGTGCTCTGTCGGACTTCCGTAATGTGTTGATTCATAACGACACAAGACTTGGCTAGTAACATATTTCCTTTTGTAGCAGACTGGACTGTCTCGGAGTTGTTTGTTCCTTTGTTGTTTGTTCACAGCCCCCCGCCCCCATAGAATTTATTTTGTGATTTCCTCTCTTGATTTTCTGTTTGGCGCAATAGTGTTTGCTTTTCTGAGTGTCATTGAAGTCATCGTTCATTTACGTTTTCTTGGGCGGTCACTCTCGAGCAGAAGGCACGGAAACCGAGAAGGAGAAGGAAGTGCCGGTCCAGTCGTCGCCTGAGTTGTGTATATACAGTACGTTTTAAAAAGAACCAACAAGACAGCTCGTTTGTTTTCTGTCATTTTGCTCCGCTGCAGAAACTGCCGTGTGAACTGCTCAGCGGCTTTGTACGTGTGAACGCTCCACACAATTTGCTGCGGTGCAAAATATCCCGCAACAAACTTTCTCGGTGCAGCACCGGAGCAAATGTGTGCCGTGTGAACGGCCCTAAAGACACACACAAAAGCAATCAAGACATTTTTTTAGTCATGGAGATAGTAGTTCAAAACTGCAGTGTTAATCAACCATGACATTCTGTCATTCTCCATCTCTCTTAGGCTACATGAACACTGATGGTCCAGTGAGGCAGCGGATCAAAGTCACCACGGAAAGAGGCTCAGTCAGCCTGAGGACGCAAAGTTGGTTGCAGTCCTTGAAGCTGGGACGCTGAAAAGCTACATTGTGGCACTCGAGTGTCACTCACAGATGAATATAACCCATCGTGACTGTGAAGAGACTGAAATAATCACACCTCTGTGCAATCACATTTTTATTTAATAAAAAAAGTTATTCATTACAGTAACATCGATTTCACTCAATAAGAAATAGTCTGAATAAGTGTTTGCATAGTTAAAACTGTATGATCTAAAGATGCCATACATTCCCCAACAATAGGGTTGAAGTGATTAATTTGAGGTTTTGGGGTAAGCTAACATGATTTAAAGTACATATGAACACATACAGCACCAAAGTATACAGGATAGCAAAAATGACCTCTGCCAAGGTTATGTTCTTGTTTGTTTGCTGCCTTTGTAAACATGAACAATTACTGGAGGTAGTTGTTGGGAGAGATGGCGTTTAGGCCTCAGTATATTCCTTTCCTAGAAGCCATTTATAGTTTGTGGACCTTGGCATTATTTCCAACATTTTTCCTCAGTTTTTTTAAAATTTCCTTTCCACTTTGGTCAATAGTCCGATGACAAATAATTTTTTATTTAATATCAATATCAAGTAAAAATATTTTTTGTCTCTCCACTTCCTTTGCATGTTTCACTGCTGTCCAATAAAATGAAGGAAATCTTTTTACATGTTTTATGTTCGTCCTGAGAAAGTTTTTGTGTTAGTGCACACTGAAACCTAAGCATTCTTTCAGTTTCATTTTCACAAAAAGTATTTAAAAATAAAATATTTATTAACCTACAACGGCGCGTGACCTGCATCACCGGAAGTTGTTAGCGGTCAGCTGGCTGCACTTGCATTTTGCGATTAGAGTTGTATCCATATATCTTTTTTAGTTTGTATTATTCTAATTCAAAGTTTCTTACCCGTACAATTCGCCGATGGCACTGGCAAAGAATGGGAATTTGAAATGCCAGGAGAAACATTCTAAAACGTTAGTGAGCTACGATTGTGACGTTGCACTGAAGACGCTGCCAAAGTGCGTCCCATGCTGCCGCGTCAGGTCTCCACATAGGTAAGCACTGATTCCTTTTTCCAAACTCACAAGCTCTTGTATCGACTATTTTTTCAGTTTCGTCTGTGTTCTGGCCCTTATGGCTGTTGCTCATCATGGCATGCATGTGTGTATGCGTGCACGTGCGGGATGTCGGTTGCTTGAAAAGTCGATCTTCGGTCAAAAAAGGTTGGGCACCCCACTGTATGTTACACTGTTGATTGAAAATCACACTCACACGGAGGGACAATTTCGAATGCTCAATTAACGTGTCATGCATGTTTTTGGAACGTGGGAGGAAACCACAGTACCCACGCAGGCACAGGGAGAACATGCACACAGGGTGGCCGGAGCAGGAATCGAACCCTAAAACTCTGCTCTGTGAGGCCGACCTGTTGCCTCACTGTCCAATATAAATCTCAAACTTTCCCGCTTCCCTACATTTTTCGTCAGTGTCATATGAAATTTCAATTTGTCTTTCTGACCAACATTTTCTTGTTATTAGGATGGCAATCAAATGTGGAACACTTGGAAATGCTAATCATTCTTCATTGGACAGCGATGTTTTCATTCATTCAAAGGGTCATTTTTACAATAGAAAAGTGGTCCAGAAAATGGATGGATGGATCTTAATACAAAAAAAAAAGCCAGGTTTCTGTGGAAGTGCCAAATTAGAATTGTTTGGGCCTTGGCAGAGGTCTGAGCTCTACCGAGTTCCTTGGAGGCTTCACTGGTGCGATTATCATTCCCATGCCATTCCCTTAGCGCACAGATTGCTTTATCGAAGCCACAATTTGGTTTGCTCGTTGCTGTACTCCCAGTGCTGTACATATGGCTGTAGCCTCATGGCAGCCTCCCTGAAAAACACACACACACACACGTAAACTTACAGTATGCACAAAAAGTGGTGCACACTTGTGAATTTTGACGCTCAGTTCCTTGTTAGAAAACAGCTTGAATTTCTTGTGAGTAATGTGTGGAACCATGTGCACTGCAGATTGATGAAGTACACTTATTTTCCTCAAGTTCTTACTCTGAGATGCGGTCACAGCCATGCATAGTGATTGATGAGAGTGGCGGGCAGAGCCTCTCGATGTATCTGATGGCGCGATCAGTTAGGGTACAGCCGCTCACGTCCAGCTCTCGCAGGTACTGGGCTGCTCCATGTGAAAGGCACTGCATTCCCATATCGGTTACCTGTGAAAAACAAACAATAGTCGTGAAATTGAGACCCCTTTTTGGGGGCGGGGGGGGGGGGGGGGTATTGTAGAGGCGCCTGATGCAATGTTTCCTTAGCAGCGTCTTCTGCCAAGGTGGGGAAAAAAACCTACTCCAATCACCACTTTCATCGATCGAGACCAAATTAGGGTTGAATGAATAAAATCTCTCAGACCCATGCCTAGAATTCAACAGGAAGTTGACCATTTTGGTTCAAAGCAGCCATTCTGGACGCATTCCAGGGCTCGTACTCCAACTAGGGAATTCAGCCGACAAGCCCCAATTGGGACCAGATATCCTCGACAGATGGGTGACGAAGCTTTTATGTGGGAACGTCATGTCATTCTAAAATGTATGATTCTTTCGTGGGCCTGTTCATGGCTGCCCTCAATTTTAATTTGTCGTGGGTCTCATTAGATTGTACATAACTGGTGAGTGTGTATATTGTATACCTTTTGACAGCCTGCCACCCGCAGTGTCAACAGGCCTCTGCAGTAAAATGAAAAGGCTTTGACGGCCTGGTCGGACAGTTCCAAGCAGCCAGACACGTCTACGTACTCCAGATCTGTCAAGTACTTGCACAAATTCTACTCCAGAGAAAACATTGAGAAATAATTAATTGTGGGATATTAAACACTCATCCAAACATAACACTGTCTGCAACCACAGGATTGATATGAGATTTGTAACTTTTATTTCTTATGTTCTGCTGTAAAATATAGCAAGTAGGTATACTTGCTAGGTGATCAAATATTGAGCATTTTATAGTCACATAAGGGTAGAGTGACAGGTGGGTAGATCTGAAGAAATGCACAGTAGGTTGGTGGACTCAAGGTTTGTACCTCCATACCAACGTCTGTGATGTTGATACATTCGGCAATAATCAACCTTTTCAAGGGAACCTCCTCGAGAGCAGCCAGGCCCTAAAAATTCAACAACACAGTAAATGTCTGTACAAAGTCTGCGACACTTTCGTGAGAATAAGCAGCATGCAAGTACTGTACGTCGTCTTGAATGTTACAGCCGCTGATGTCCAGAGAACTGATGGAACTGCCCATTAAATACTCCAGAGCGACGTCAGTTAGCTGCTCGCAGTAGCTCAAGTTCAGATGGGACAGCTTGGTAAACCTAATCAGGCCATGACAAAACAAGCTGAGTTGACTATGTGTGTGTGTGTGTGTGTGTGCGTATGTGTGTGTGTGTGTTTACATCTGAGATCAAATTTGCTACAGTGAAAAAACCCCTGTTGTGAAAAATGTCTTGCTGCAATCACAATTTCGTTGGTGAGGACTTGTGTTTTGACTGTTTGAGAAAGAATGTCTGAGTGTGTGTGAGTGCAGAATGTAAGAGTGGAAGCGACTATGTATGTGTGAGCATGCATGTATGAGTGAAAGCACACGAGAGCCTGAGAGGAAATGTAAGAGTAAGTGTGTGTGAGGGTGGAAGTGAAAGAACTGGAGAGAGTGACTTAAGGAGAAAGTATGCAATAGTTTGAGTGAGTGTGTTCAGTGAGTGTGATAGTGTGTGTGGGTGTATGCCTGAGAGTGAGATAGAAAGCGTGAGTGTGAACGTGTTGCAGAGTGTGAGTGCGTTGGATAGTGTGAGAGTGAGAGACTGAGAGTGAGTGTGTGTGTGATTATAGTGTGTGCGCGAGAAGAGTGAGAGAAATTTTGCGATAGTGTGGGAAATTGAGAGTCCGTGAGTGAATGAGTGTGTGAGAAGAAAGTGAGAAAATATGAGATGTGTTGGATGGTGTGACAGAGTAAGTGAGTGTTCGTAGAATATGTATGTTATGGGGAGGGGCGGAGGGAGGGAGAAGGGGGATTTTTTTTCAACATTTTTTGGAATGTGTGTGTGATTTAGTGTGTGTCATTGGTGAGTGTATGAATGTAAGTGAGTGTGAATGAGAACATGACTTAATTGTACCTGTGTCCAATCATGCTGATGGCTGCATCGGTGATCTGACTGCAGTAACTCACATTCAGCTCTCTCAGTTTGCTGGCCGAGGGGCTTTCGGCCAGAGTAAAGAGCCCCTTATCCGTCACTCTGGAATGAGACACAGTCATTACATGAACTTGTGTCATCGACTAATAATTTTAAACAGTGGTTCTCAAATTGTGGACTGTGAAATCATTTGCAATCAATGGCTTGAATGCAAAACCCTGTAATGAGCCTTGGGTAGATATGGGCCGGTATTCGATTCTGACGGTATAATAATTGTTCGCAAAAACATTGTAGCACAGTGAACCCTTTGCTATAATGCGGTACACCTTTCACGGCTTCACTGTTTCACGGATGTTTTTAGTGCAGTTTTTTGTTGTTTTTTTTTTTTTTTGCACACTGATCGGCTAAGGCATTGTAGTCCAATGTCAACAGTCTCTGCGTCTCGTCTCTGTCCAGCTTGCCACAAAAACAGGTTTTGATCTTTGGTATCATTCTAGAGTACAGTATTGTAAAATAATTGGAAAAAATAAAGCTGACTGTAATTGTCGTGATATGTTAATGGTAATATTAAAATAATGTACATTTCTACATTATAATAAAATGACCTCAAAGTGGTGGCTCGTTGACTAAACAATACAAGCAGCCAATCATATTGTGCCCCGTTTAGAGATCCCCTCAAAAAAGAAAAGAAGATCTCATTACAGGCAATGCTAGATTTTTAAAACCATGGTAAACCACCCAACAGGGTAATCAGCCAAATACTAGTCTTGGGACCCGAAAAAGTTTGAGAAGCCTCGATGAAAAGACATGCAGGGCGACACGCACTTGCTACAAAGCGAGATGTCCAGGTACTGCAGGTTCCGGAGGGTGGCCACCGCCTTGAGGGAGGTGTCGCCCATCTTGTGGCATTCAACGATGTGCAACCTGCGGAGGCCTCGTGAGCTGGAGCACACTGCCTTCCAGCTCACGTGGCTCACACGATTGTTACCTGCACACGGAATAACACTTTTACACGTTGAAGATCGCTTTTAAATGTGTACAATATGGAAATTCCCTTTGAAGCATTTGTTTGATATCCGTGATATATATATATATATATAAAAAATCCTCATCTCACCCCTCGGGTGGTGTCCGTCCCTCATTCAGCTCGGGTCCTCTACCAGAGGCCAGGAAGCTTGAGGGTTCTGCGCAGTATCCTTGCTGTTCCCAGCACTGCACATTTCTGGACTGAGATGTCCGATGTTGTTCCCGGGATCTGTTGCAACCACTCATCTAGTTTGGGGGTCACTGCCCCGAGTGCTCCGACCACCACAGGCACGACTGTCACCTTTACCTTCCAGGCTCTCTCCAGCTCCTCTCTGAGCCCTTGGTATTTCTCGAGTTTCTCATGTTCCTTCTTCCTGATGTTTCCATCACTTGGGACCGCTACATCCACTACAACGGCTTTCCTCTGCCCTTTATCTATGATCACGATATCTGGTTGGTTCGCCATTACCATCTTGTCAGTCTGGATCTGGAAGTCCCACAGGATCTTCGCTCTGTCATTTTCCACCACCTTCGGAGGTGTTTCCCATTTTGACCTTGGGGTTTCCAGTCCATACTCCGCACAGATGTTTCGGTAGACTATGCCAGCCACCTGGTTATGACGTTCCATGTAGGCTTTCCCTGCCAGCATCTTACACCCTGCAGTTATGTGTTGGATCGTCTCAGGTGCCTCTTTGCACAACCTACACCTTGGGTCTTGTCTGGTGTGGTATATCTGGGCCTCGATGGCTCTGGTGCTCAAGGCCTGTTCCTGAGCAGCCAGGATGAGTGCCTCTGTGCTGTCCTTCAGGCCAGCCCTCTCTAGCCACTGATAGGACTTCTTGAGATCAGCCACTTCAGTTATGGTCCGGTGGTACATCCCGTGTAGGGGCTTGTCAACCCATGATGGTCCCTCTTCCAGCGCCTCATCTTCTGTTCCCCATTGTCTGAGACATTCTCTGAGTACGTCATCCGTTGGAGCCTTCTCCTTGATGTATTCATGGAGCTTGGATGTTTCATCCTGGACAGTGGCTCTCACACTCACTAGTCCCAGGCCTCCTTCCTTTCGGCTTGCGTACAGTCTCAGGGTGCTGGATTTGGGATGGAACCCTCCATGCATGGTTAGGAGCTTTCGGGTCTTAACGTCCGTGGTCTGAATCTCTTCCTTTGGCCACCTTATTATTCCTGCAGGGTATCTGATCACTGGCAGGGCATAGCTGTTTATTGCCCGGGTCTTATTCTTGCCATTGAGCTGGCTTCTTAGGACTTGCCTCACTCGCTGGAGGTATTTGGCCGTAGCCGCTTTCCTTGTTGCCAGTTCGAGGTTGCCATTGGCTTGTGGTATACCAAGGTACTTGTAGCTGTCCTCAATGTCTGCTATTGTTCCTTCTGGGAGTGAGACCCCTTCAGTGCGGACTACCTTTCCTCTCTGAGTCACCATCCGACTACATTTCTCAAGCCCGAATGACATCCCGATGTCGCTGCTGTAGATCCTGGTTGTGTGGATCAGGGAATCTATGTCCCTTTCGCTCTTAGCATACAGCTTTATGTCATCCATGTAGAGGAGGTGGCTGATTGTAGCTCCATTTCTGAGGCGGTATCCATAGCCTGTCTTGGTGATTACTTGGCTTAGGGGGTTCAGTCCTATGCAGAACAGCAGTGGGGAGAGTGCATCACCTTGGTATATGCCACATTTGATGGACACTTGGGTAAGTGGCTTGCCATTGGCTTCAAGTGTGGTTTTCCACATCCTCATCGAGTTTGCAACGAAGGCTCTTAGGGTCCTGTTCACCTTATACAACTCCAAGCATTCAGTGATCCAAGTATGTGGCATCGAGTCATAGGCTTTCTTGTAATCAATCCAAGCTGTGCACAGGTTGGTACGTCGGGACCTGCAGTCGTGTGCGACTGTTCTGTCAACCAGGAGTTGATGCTTGGCTCCTCTAGTATCTCTACCAATGCCCTTCTGTGTTTCGTTCATGTATTGATCCATGTGTCCACTTATCTTAGCCGCAATGATGCCTGACATGAGCTTCCATGTTGTGGAGAGACAGGTTATTGGCCGATAGTTGGATGGAACTGCACCCTTCGAGGGATCCTTCAAGATCAGGATCGTTCGCCCTTCGGTTAGCCATTCTGGGTGAGTCCCATCCCTCAGCAGCTGGTTCATTTGTACTGCAAGGCGCTCATGGAGTGCTGTAAGTTTCTTTAGCCAGTAGGTGTGGACCATGTCCGGGCCTGGTGCTGTCCAGTTCTTCATATCTGATACTCTTTCCTGTATGTCTGCCACTGTTATGGTAACTGGATTCTGTTCAGGGAGGTGTGCTCCTCTCCTCTCTCAAGGTCACCAGCCATTGTGCACTGCTGTTATGTGCAACCTCCTTCTCCCATATGCCTTTCCAGTACCTTTCAGTTTCCAGTCTTGGTGGGTCGGCTCTGTTGGTAGGACCCTGCCACTGAGCGTACACTTTCGCAGGTTGTGTTGCGAACAGCCTGTTTGTTCGTCTGGCCTCATTCTCTTTCGTGTACCGCTTTAGGCGACTGGACAAGGCTTGGAGCCTTTGTTTGGCAGTTTCGAGTGCTTCAGGTATGGTCATCTGGATGTACCTCTCGGGTATCGGCCTTTTCATCACACCTCTCTGGGCCTCCGTCAATTGACTCACATCTTTCCGGGCCGCCTTGATCTTAGCCTCCAACCGTCTTTTCCATGGTGGGTAACGTATCTCATGGCTTCCATGGTTGCTCTTATAGCCCAGAGTCTCCAGGATCACTGATGCTGAAGCGTATATCAGCTCATTGGTTTCTGTGATCGTTACGGTAGGGATCGCCCTCAGTGCTGCATTCACACTTTCTATGAGACTTTCAGATGGTACTTCACATAGCCGTTGTAATCGGTTTCTAGGTTGCCCAGCTTTCATTCTCGCCATGATCTTAGCTTTCAGGTCAGTTGCTACCTCGCTCAGCATTTCATTCATTGGGGCTGGCCACCCAATCTCTTGTATGACCTCCTCCTCTGATCTGGCATCCTGGGGCACTTCGGCATGGAACCTGCGTTGTACCTCATCAATCTCAAGTTGTGACAGCAGTTGCCGTTTGTGGATGTTGGAACACTGAGCTACTAGTTGTTTCGTGGTCAACCGTGACTGTGGGTTTCGAAGTAACCATTTAGCCCACATTCTCTGCATGTAACCCCTCTGACTAGGGTTGCTTGAGTAGTAGCATTCCAACAAAGCCATGTTATCGCCTCTCGCCCATCTCCGCTTTGTTCCAGTAGCCCATTTTTCATCAAGGTGCTCTGGTTCCCCAGCACCTGACGCAGACCTTGTTTGGCCGGGCGACGTCTGAGCCGGCATGTCATTCGTTTTATTGTCTCTCATCATTGTATGAGGTAGGCATTAGCGTGAAGGATCTTGCCCAAGGACCCACACTGGATGGTGTTATGTGCTCATTTTTGCCCCAAGCGGGATTCGAACCACCGTCTCCCGTATGCCAAACCGATGCCTTACCAACTGAGCTATCCAGCCGCTATATATATATATATATATATATATATATATATATATATATATACTCTCTCTTTACTCACTTGTAAGACAATTCATCACAAGAGTAAAATGACTGTCTTGTAATTTTTTTTTCTTACTTCTAGTGCCACTGTTCGGCTTAAAGTATGCAATTAACTACTGGTGTGCTAGAATAGAAATGTTACGAGCCCCAACTAGGAGGCATGTGTCATGCACTATTGGTCTCCCGTGTACTCATTTATCAAAGAGTGTGTAGAACAGGTTCTAAATTTGTTTCATCCAAGTGAAATCTAGAGCGTGTATAAGTTCAAAAAAATTAATTTGTGCACACCCTCATGGACACGTGCAAATTGTTAAATCTCATACTTGGTCTGGGAACGTTTGTATGCACACTTTATGCACAGTTCTGTGCCCTGTTAAATAAGATCACTGGATCCTACCTGTAGCACCAAAATTCCTAATGGTAATCTTGCCTCACTTTTAATATGTATTTGCCGAAGTATGCAAAAGCGTATGACAGCAATGCAAAAAAAATGTTACGAATAGTATGGTGGTTCTAGTAGTGAATTGAATTTTTGATTTGTGAGGATAATGAGCCTGCTGGCACATTGAGCTTTCACTGGGTATCAAGGATATCAAATAAATGCTCAAACAGCTTCCTATAGTCCAAGGAAGTTTGGCGGAGAACTTCACCCTCCAGGCTGAAACTCTTCAGTTTGGCGACTTCGGCAATGGCTTTGATGCCGGCGTCGGACAGTTGCCACGCCTCCAGTAGAGAGATGGAGGACACACTCTGGCAGTTGGCCATCAGGGCCTATGTGGCACACATCGCGCAATGCTTGCAAAAAGGTGGAACATTTCCAGTAAAAAAAAAATTCCAGAATTTTGCAAACCTACATAGCACACATGCTTCTGGTTGAGTTCTTCAGACAAAAGTATTGGGACACCTTGCCGTTCCACACTTTCAGTTCCAGTTCATCCCATCAGTGCTTGAAGCAGTTGGAGTCAGGGCTCCATTCAAGTTCTATACCAAGCAGAGAGAATTGGACTGTGAGTATTGCTGTCTGCTCTGTTTGTACATGTACGCATGTGATGCTGATGTGATGCATGTGTTAGAGTGGCCGATTTTTGAAGGTCTATAATTACCACAACATCTAAAGTAGTTTCTGTTAGCCTGTCAATTGCATTATGCGTTGTACTTTAGCATTATGCTAGCAGACTTTTGTTAAGCGTACACAAAATAGTAATTGCTGGAACATTCTGGGGTTAAAATAAACAGTATTTTATTATATTCTGTTTTATGCGTCAGTTTCATAGTAAACCTTAACTTGGACTGAGAAAAGATCTTGAAGCAAGCCTGTTATTTTGAAAACTGTGTGAGTAAGAGTGAGAACAGATTTAAGTAAGACAAAAAAGGAAAATAGGTCCAAAATTGGATGGATGGTAGGAACTGAAGTATTAGTTACTTGGAGTGTCCCAAAACTTTTGTCTGAACTGACTGCAGCAGGGGTGTCAAGGACTGCGTCTACTACAATTAAGGATAGCAAAATGAATGTGTGTAGAGCGTATCTTGAAATGTAAAGGTATCATTTATAAATTAAACAGGGACTACATTTCTCTTCCAAAGACCCTGTGAAAAGTGAGAGTCCAATTCAGAAGACAAAATGATTTGTTCCACTTTCTGCTCCGTGTTAAGGTCCAATTTGGCAACACTCCTTCACTCCCAAAGATGTTTTTAAACGTCTTTTCAGACTTGATCTAGAATTGGCTGCTACTGAAAGAGTTAATGATCCTCAAGTAAACACTGCTTGAAAGATTGTCAGCCTATGACAGATTGCTCTTGTTAATCCCCAAAAGTGCTAAATTGACTGTATTTGCCATATCACTCTTAAGAGAAAGCCGTGATGTGGCACTTGTGTCAAAACTACATGACAAGACCATTATAGGTTTGTCCACCCCCTGGTCTGCAGAGTCCTATCAATGAAACAAACATACAGAGATGCACTTGTCCGACAGGTCGTACACGTCATTGAGCAAAATCTCCTTGAGATAAGGGCACGCTTCTGAGATGTAACTGAAGCCTGTCGCCGTCACCTACGAGAGAGACAGAGAGCAAATCTGTATTCACTGGAATGTGAATCATCCCCTTGATCCACGCTCTTCACACTTTCCGGGCCCCATAAAATGAAAACATACATCTGGAAGTGAGCATAACTGAGTGTGTTGTCATGCATGTGGGTAAAGCACATGGCGAGCGGGTGGGCTTATTCAACAAGCCCGACCCCGTCCTTTCTCCACTCCTTCCTTCCTCCCCTCTTAGCTCATACTAAGTGAGGAACAAGAGGGGACACGTGCAAACAAGGAGAGGAGCGACGGGATTCTTCCAATCCTTTGGAATTATCTCACTAAGTGCAGTATATCGCGGAGCCTGAAAGACTGACCTGGGAGCAGCCCGACAGGTCTAGGTGGAGGAGATTGTGGCAGCCTGTTCCCAAACTCAGGTACTGAAAACCTTCATCTGTCATTTTGTGGCAGTAGGCCAAGCTCAGGTACTGAAGGTTGACACAGTTGCTGTTGGGGGAAAAAAATGGGGAGAAACCAATAACAAATTGAAATCATGAGGGGAATGAACAAGATTTGGTGGTGTCTAATCAAAACAGCATGGCAGTGAAATCCGCAACTAAAATACTGTATGGTATCTGCTATTTATTCGCTGTCAGAAAAAAAGTGTTTTTGAAAAATTCTCTATGCTGTAGAATATTGCATTTTCTTCCCCCACAAAGTTGAAAACAACTTCAAGGTATGTGCACCATACAATAACAAGAAGGAAAACACCCATTTATTGCAGGGCAAAGAGTCCATACCAACAGCCCTAATAAGTGTGAAAATGAGACAGAAAGACCATGTAAGTTGTATTTTTACATTTTTAAATCCCAAATCTTTGCACATCTAAACCTGTACAAAACACTTTTTAAACACATTGCACACACATTTGGAAAAAAAAAACCCCAGAAGGATAAAACGTTGAAAAAAATAAATAAATCTCTATGTACTGCATGTGCCTTTAAGGGGTGGGGTCTGGTGGGTTGGAATGTGACATCATCAAGTCCGTGTGGGAGGATCTTGGCGTGAAGTACAGCCAACAGCAGCTAACCCAATAGCATAGTTGCTTAATAATACATTTTATTAAGTCAAATTTCAATGTTTTTGGAAAACAAGACGGAAATATTTTTAGCAAGCATTTCTTTTTTTTAACCGTATTGTAATAATAAGTTTAAATGACCAGTTTGTCCAATTGAGCATCCAGCATTTCACTAAAGAACTAAAAAGGCAAACAAATGCCAGATGGTGATGTTGCATTTCTTAGGATTTGAGATCAGCACAGCTTTTTAGAAGAAGATAAAGATTAGGAGGTGAATCACGTGTTGTCACGTTGATTATGACGGAGAGAAATGCCATCTTGTTGGAAGTCAGACATGTTTATGCACCTCACACAGGGTATGTATATGTATAGGATAAACAAAGTGTGTGTCGCTATCGTGAGAAAAGATAATGCAATTTTAAGGAGTAAGAGAAGAACGGCATGTAAAAAAAAAGCCAACGACATTCAATTTAAGTCATGCGGTGAGTGTCGCTCACGGCGAGTTTAATAGTTAGATGTCTGTAAATAAATGGATGTTTTGCCATTAAAATCCCTTTCTCAGATTTTTTTTCCTTATGGTTCTAGGTGTCACAAAAGGAAAAATATCAGCATCAAAGTCACACTTCTTCCTTGGCAAGTCTCTTTTCACAAAATGCCTGTTTTTGGTCCAAAACCAGGGTTTTTGATGGAACCCTGACCAAATTGTGGCCCAAAGCAACATTTTATTCATACCAAACTATGTTCTATTAGTGGTTACTAAAGAATGAAAATAGCTCGGAGCATTTTTTTTCTGGTGAAAGAAAAGAGTCAAGTCTTTCCTTCGGTAGGATTGGTAGAAACTTGAAAACGTGAACAAGTGAATGAGTTACGTGATGTTGGATACCTGTTGAAAACTACAGCAGTTGGCACTCAAAGGATTAATTAATCAATTTAGGTGTCTGGCTCGTAAACCCATAATTCTCTTTTCGAGACATTTTGGACAATTCTATGTGTCCAACTTTGTGGGAACAAGTTTGGGAAAGCCCCTGTTTTATTCCAGCCTGACTGATTTACAACTATTCATTCATTCATTCATCTTCCGTACCGCTTGATCCTCACTAGGGTCGCAGGGGGTGCTGGAGCCCATCCCAGCCGTCTCCGGGCAGTAGGCGGGGGACACCCTGAATCGGTTGCCAGCCAATCGCAGGGCACACATAGACGAACAACCATCCACGCTCACACTCACACCTAGGGACAATTTAGAGTGTTCAATCAGCCTGCCATGCATATTTTTGGAATGTGGGAGGAAACCGGAGCACCCGGAGAAAACCCATGCAGGCCCGGGGAGAACATGCAAACTCCACACAGGGAGGCCGGAGCTGGAATCGAACCCGGTACCTCTGCACTGTGAAGCCGACATGCTAACCACTGGACTACCGGGCCGCCCGTTGATTTACAACTAGAATTTTCAAATCGCATAATTCACCCACAATGGCAATTATGCCTTTTATTATTATTTTTTTTTCATGTCATAAGCGCCACATCTGCTCCTCTTTCTCAGTCTACAGACTGGCAGCAAGTGTACTGTTCTCACACATGAAAGGTGAAGCAAATGGTGCTGCTGGGCTCTACGTCGGAAAAAAAGTATGCATATTAGTGGCTACTTCGGGGAAGTGGAAGGCAAGGCTCCAGCGACAAAAGGATTGGCGTGCAAACAAGTGGCACTGTTTACCTTGCCAGCTCTCTGAGGGTGGCATCTGTCAAGAGTGTGCTGGAGAGGTTCAGGTAGAGCAGGGAGTTACAGCCTTCCACAATTGACTCAATCATGGCGTCCTGTCAGAGCACACACACCACCACGTCATACATATTTTATACTCCAGTGAGTCTGCCAGACAGCTGTGGCTGCTTCCGTACATTCTGTCATTTTTGAGAGCTTAATCTCTAAAAGCAAAGGCGTCAAACTCAAGGCTCCGTTGGCCAGATCGAGCATGCCATCTAAGAGCAATTCCCAGCCATTGTGCTGTTAGAAATCATCAGGTGTGCTGCAGGGAAGATCTGCCATTTCACAACATGTTTCTAAATACAGTTATGCCTTGAGATACAAGTGACATGACTCGGATGTTTTGTTTTCAGTTATGATCTTAAACACTGTCTGGTGGAGGGTTACTCAACTGTTTTCCCAACAAGAGGCAGTTTGGTAAATATTCTCCCCCCCCCCCCTAAAAAAAAAGAAAACGCTTGAAGATGTGTTTTGCCACTCTCATCAGAAGAGTATTGTCAAGCTAAAAAAAAAAAAGAGAATTGCATGCTGGGTATTTAAAACAACCACATAGCATCGGCTATGTGAATGCTAACATAAAATTGGCAGCTCTTTATTCGATGTCGTTGCCCTTTAAGCAAAGGATATCTGAAACCAGACATTGTATAATCCATATCATGACCACATAAGTTATGAATATGAAGCCTTGTAAAGCATTTTGCACACCACATGGTGTAGATAAAGCACGATATAACTAAACGCCATTTTCCATTTACCATGATCAGACCCCATAATATTAACAAGTCTATATTCTTAATTGTTTGTGAAGAGCAACAAATGTTAGTGTTGTACTGATGAGCTAAGAGGAGTTGAGAAGTCTCACTGAACAGTATATTAGTGGCTGTCTTAAACTGCCCCTGTGGTGGCCAAGAACAGCACACCGGAATGAGCAACAAAGTTGAAGGAGAAAGCTTGGCAAAAATACTTTGACTCTTTTTCATTCTATTGAATTATATAATTCCTGTATAATTTTACAAAGCATAAGATTACACGGTGCTATTTTTTTCTCATTAAAACACATTACAAAAAGTCGAGATGCGGTAGGACGACGACGAAGAATTGAGAGCCACCTTATAAAAACAACTGTCACAACAATAGATAACGTAAATGTCAAGCAGGCAGCTGTGAGAGGAAACACGTCTGCAGTTGAGAAGTCTTTAGTTTTGGAAAACGACAAGAGTGCAAACAGCGACTTGTATTGTCTGTAACTTGAGTGCTGTGCATGGAACTGAGATTTGTGTGGATTGCAAAACAAGACCAGTTGGTCTATTCTAAATTCTGGAATTTTATCATTTTATTTGTGACTGTACGCGAAATGGGGTAAACGGCTCTAGTTTTACTTCGATGTGTTACAATGTGAAAACCTTCCAGTGGCACTTAAAGAGCCTCTCTCTCCCCACAGGCTCTTAAGATGGAGACAAAGCAATAAGAAATGACACGATTCGGCTTTGTACAGCATAATAAATCGCGTGGTACAAACAGTGACTGTTGCACTTGTCTGTGACCCCTGACACCATAGTTATAAGTGGCACCCTGACGGCGAGCATAACTACGTGATGAAAACAAGTTTGACGCCACTAATATACAGAACTCAGTGCAACAATCACAACATTCACTATGTTGTTCTCACCGTGATGTTAAAACACTCAGACACATTGAGCTCTTGGAGATTTCTGCATTCACCTGGAATAGAAACAGCAGGAAAGTTACTAAACAATCTGGGGCACATCCCAATACTGTAGTAAATGATAATATTTGTTCCACTAATTAGTATTCTCTTCATTTCATAACATTTCTCTTGGCTACTCTGCCCGTGTGGATGTTTGATTTACCCCCACCCCCTCCCACCACCACCACCACCACCACCACCACCACCACCACCACTCAGAGTTCAGCCTCGATGTGTTGCCACATCAGTTAAATCCGTCCAGGACCTCCAGAATCCATAGTCTTGGATGATGTAACTTAAACTATGGGATTGTTTCGCTAATCAGTCAGATTTTAAATTCACCCTCACAGACGTCAGCATTTTCCAACCATTGATTGCTTGGTCAGAGCAAAATTCATCATTAACAAAATGCAACTATCGTGATTAAGTGTGATAATCAGCATCTATTAAGAGGTTTTTTTTAGTTTTTGTCAAGTTATTCGATAAAGAACTGCTTCAAATGACGTATGTGGCACGAATGTGTTATTGTGTTCAATTCAATTCAAGGTTCAATTCAACTTTATTGCGAAATGTGCTCTATGTGCAACATGCAACACAGATGAAAATTCTTTCCTCACATTTCTTTCCTCTCAACCACAGGAGAGAGGAGCCGCAATCTAAACCACGTTTTCTGCATACACTTTATTGTTTGAAGTAAACAAGAAGTTGTAGTGTCTATTGACGATAAAGAAATTGACTCACATGTCCCGTCCCATGTAAATTCGCTTCAATTCCAAGTGGCGACTTCCAGTTCCACATACGCTTCTGTGCTCTGCGCCGTCGCTCCATTCTACTCATCGTCGGCTACACAAGCCATCCATCCATCCAGCCGCAGACTGTCCAACAGCACCGACATTTCCGCTGAACAAAACGGGGCTGTGAAAAATGCTGCCAATTACAGGCGCAAAAACACAAGCGGCCCGGGGCTGTCTAGCACCGACAGTCAAATGGCGCCGACATTCCTCCCATTGAAAATCAGTGCTGGTACACGCCTGCTGCCGAGAAGGCGCAACCACCAAGCATTGATTCTTCTCCTTTGACGAATGTTGTGGCCAAAAAACAGTGAAAACAATGCACATCAGGCCCACACGACATAACAACAACACCATGTGAGAAAACAAAACTCAAAAACAAGGACAAAAAAAAAGGCAAGGCTCTTGAAGAGCACTTGCTGATGGCTGCCCACACAGGCGCTATTTTACTGGGTTAAAACAACAACATACTGTATTGATGGTTTCTGTGATTGTGATGTAAACATGGTGGTAAGAGGTGAACAGAGTCTCCTTTGGAAAGCCCAGTCACCAAATGCATGGCCCACTACAGATAAAAGGTACACACAGATTTTGAACATGCGTTGGAGCGGCTCAAAAAGTCAAAGTTGTACAGCATGATAGTGTGGAAATATTATTGTAAGGCTATAAATACACATTTGGATGTTCCTCGTGTCTTACGCAACACGCTGGTGCATTACGCTCCTTCCACAGCTGTAGTCCATCAACATTTACAGGAGTTGTCCTGCGCTTTGACCCATTTTAAATGCTCATCATTATATCCAAAACAACTCTGCTTGACTCCACAGCCCTCCCAAGAGAAGAGACAGAGAGAGCTATTGAGAGGAAAAAGGGAAAAAAGCTACAGTTACCAGCATGCGCGTGACCTCCTCTTTCGTCGTGATCTCCCTGCTCGCGCTTCTGCTGCTGTTCCCGTTGGTCGAGATGAAACGAGCGGGCAAAGGCAGAGGCCTCAAAGGAGCAAGACACAAGCTCGCGCGGGACAGGTGGGCGCCATGCACACTATGGTCTCAATTACAATATTGGGGGGATATTCCTTGGCACGTATCCTCACTAATTCCAAAGAATGCATGTTATGTTCATTGGGGACTGTCCCTAATGAGCATGTAAGTGGGAATAAGATTGTGAATGCTTTTTGTGTCCTCCGATTGACCGGACACAAAAGTCAGCTGGGTGCGGCTCCAGCTCCTAAGTGACCCTCATGAGGACAAGTATTCTAGAAAATGGATATGTATGGATATGTAAAGCCCGTCTGGAATTTGAAGTTTATGATGCAATTTGGCCATGGAGGTTGAGGTATGTGCTAATACGGTAGTTCATTTGTGTTCTTCTTTTCAACCCAGTTAAACTCCAAAACATGGCCTTCAATAAAATGGTGGGGAAAAAGGAATGACATTAGGGAATATATTACACAATTTCAACAAAATTATCTGCCAACAGAACAGTTATGACAATTACGACTTGGCAAAAATTCCTTAAGACAACTAAACATAGCTAGCCAAACACAACACTGATGTCTGGAAAATACTGTATTCACCCTACCTACACCAAGAGAATCGTGGTATTTCTTTTATTACAAGATAAACGTAGTCATTACCGGTCATAAAATCTCAATAACAATTTATAAATCCCAGATGAAGAATTTTCAAGGGGTAGTGTGCGATGCTTAAAGCAAGTGAAATATTTTCACACAAAAGCTGACAGATAAGAAAAAATATCTTGGCAGACCAGGAACAAGCATATTTTGACTTGATTTAAGATTTAAGATTTTTTTTCCTGTCGTAAATTTTCTTTATTTCACACATTGTTTCTCGTGAGATTAGGCTAGATTTTTTTTTCACTTTTTCCAAACTGAGTGGCTGTTGGTCATGTTGTGGTTCTTGCAGCTGACTTTTATGCAGTTGAGGTCAGTTTGCAGTCAATGACCGACCAGTCAAGGAGGATTGCCTTTCATTTGTTTGGATCATATTTTCCACAGAAAAAGCAACAGCCACTGACTTTGGCGTACATTAACTCGTACAGTAACTCACTGGTTTATCTACCTATTAGGTGCTGTAGTGTCCATGTGTTGGATAAGTGCCTTTAAGCGACTGGACCGAGTGAGTGAGGTCAGCAGCTGGAGTCAGATTAGCCAGTGAGTCTGTGCATGTGAGCGTCTAGGCGTGAGTTGTGGCCGACAGCAGCTCTATAGGACTGTTATCATTCCGTATTTGACTGTTGGTTCCGTTAAATAAAAGTCTAAAACTGCATCGTGACTGCGGCTCTACTTGCCCATATGCAGTCATTAGTGAATTGATCCTTTCTTTTTCATTTCACATGAGCAGTGACCCAAATCACAAAAAACAACAACAAAAAACACTGAAGGAAAAACAATTGACCAGCCAGTGGATTTGAACCTGAAAAACATCTAAGTTGGGGCACTTAAAAGTCAAGTTTCCAATGCAATAAAAAAAGATTTTAGTCTGCAAAAGGAATCATTAGAAAACTGTATCTAAATTCTCACTGCTCACGACTTGGTGAATGCATTTCCCTCTCTCAGCTTCTTGCTTTTGCGTTCAAAACCCTCAGAGTGAGAGGCGCTGGCCGTCACGGCAGATCCGACTCCTCAAGACCAGGCAACTGCTCAGAATCCATAGAGTCCGGACGTGTCTTTGCAGACTGTCAGGGCTGTCGCCTTACCTCCATTCCCAGGCCGCAGACCTGGTCCAGAGCACCCAAGTACCTCCTCTTAGCACGTAATAGGATCAAGGTTCTCCGCGATGAAGCCTTCGCTGGCTACGAGAGTCTAACTAGCCTGGACTTGCAGCAGAATCACATCTCGTTGGTGGAGGAGGGGGCCTTTGAGGGTTTGACTCGACTCACAACCCTGCTGCTCCAGCACAACCGCCTGACCTCGCTGACCGAGGAAGCTCTCATCCCAATGCCCAACCTCCGCTACCTGCGTCTCTATGACAATCCACTGAACTGTCATTGTGACATGGACAGCCTCGTACAAACCCTTCAAGTCCCAAGCAACCGGAATCTGGGAAATCATGCAAGGTGAGGCTCCCCAAATAAGCTGAGTTAAGTGGAGGTGGGAGGTAGTCAAGTAAAAATACTCTGTTACTGTACTTCGTGTAGGTCACGTGTCAAACTCAAGGCCCGGAGGCCAGATCCGGCCCGCCAGGTCATTTGATGTGGCTCGCAAAAGCAAATCATGTGTTGCTAAATCTTCACCGAAATGTCAAATTGTCACATGTAATAAATAACGTTGAGATTTTGCAATCATTTTGTTACCCTGTTTACCCTCACTTGAAAAATCTATTTTAATCGACTTTACTTATTTCAAAACGAGTACCGGTAATCTATTAATTTGTTTGTGTATAAGTAATAATTTTATGGTTTCACTGTGATATAACGGCCATCTGAGGGAAGTTGTAACTCCAAATTGGCCCGCGACTAAAATGAGTTTGACACCCCTGGTGTAGATGAATCATCTGTATTTGACTTGAGTAGTTATTTTTTTCACCACTTTTTGGGTTTTACGCCCTACATTTGCAAACACAAAGTTTCCATGCTTTCTATTCCTTGGTCAAAATACAATTGCTAATTTTTTACATAGGGAGAGTTGAAATGATTGAAATCCTGTGGACTTACAAAAGCGTAAAAAGCAAGGAGGAGCAAAATGGAAAAGTGCCAAACAGGATACATTAATGGCGATGACTCATAAGATTCGGAGAAGCAAATATTCGCCAAGTAATTCTCCACCCGTGGCCTTATTCAAGAGAAAAGTAGGCGGCAACAAGAATGATTTACGGTGAATGTGATGGGTTTTGTGCCAGCCTAAAAACCGCGAGGTTCTGGCTTTCAAAAATTCAGTCAAATGTGGTCAAAACACAAACAGGGTCCAGTGGATGTAAAAAGTCAACACACCCCTGTTACAATGACTAACACTAAAAAATAAATGTCTCCGTGAGAAAATGAACAACAAAACAGCATGTGAACAGAGGTGTGTAGAACTTTTAATGTTAATGAAAGAGGAAACTAATTTTCCAACATGAGTATTGTAGTACATCAAGTAATTGACTGATAGAAGACCCAAGCGAGATGTAACTTTTGTTGTGTTTCTCCTTAAAGGTGTGCAGAGCCTCTCAGGCTTAAAGGCAAGAAGTTGAAGCGGGTCGACCCCGAGCTGCTCTGCAAGAAGTCAGACCCAAATGAAAAGCCGCAGGGCGACCAGACTGACCCCAACGATCTGGCGGGGCCAAGTCCCTTTCAAAACAAACCAGATGCCATCACATCCTGCCACACTTATTACTTCCCTCATGTACGCGTGGACTGCAGTAACCGAGGCAAGTCTTTCATCGCCATTGGAATCCTTCGATCACTCTAATGAAAAGGCAACTTGCCCAGTGCACACATTTCTTAAGTAATGAAAAAGCAATCCTGAGGCATTTATCACCGAGAGGCTGCATGATTGGATGCTGTTGCATGACTGCAATTATCACACTCCTCAAAAATTCCAGAGAATGTGAATTATATCGCGGAACCTCAACAAAAGAGCCCAAACATGCCGAGAATCAAACTGAATTTGAGCATTTTTTCCTCCTTTCTGATCAAAATCGGTAAACGTTTCATGGGCGAATGTCTCTAATGCCTTTTATTGAGCCAAAGCACATATTTTACATGAGAAAAATTTCCCAGCATCCATCTATCATCTATCTAGCCATCCATCCATCCATGTGCACACTGGCTGGGAATCACTGTCTGAGGCAGATGGGGGATGCTAAACAGCCAAGGCTTTTGTCTTTTGCCATCTAATTAAGCAGCGTGTCAAAGTTTGAAGATGCTCCATGGGCACACGCATCACTGCTTGCAGCTTTAATTGTAGCTTTATTTAGTTGTGTTATAAGTGGTTACTTTAGTTTTAAGCCATGCAAGACATTCAAAAGTTGTTCCAATGGCAACAAGTTGATCCTGGAAAAATTTGAAGGGAACTTTGAGTTTAATTTATATCATGGGCTGCCCGTGGTCGACTGGTTAGCGCGTCGGCCTCACAGTAAAGAGGTGCAGGGTTCGATTCTGGCACTGGCCTTCCTGTGTAGATTTTGCATGTTCTCCCCGTGCCTGCATCGGTTTCCTCCCACATTCCAAAAGCTCGCATGGCAGGTTAACGGAACACACTAAATTTTCCCTCGATGTGACTGTGAATGCAAATGTTTGTTCGTCTATGTGTGCCCTGTGATTGGCTGGCAACCTGTTCAGGGTGTTCCCCGCCTACTGCCTGAAGACAGCTGGGATAGGCTCTAGCACGCCCCGCCACCCTTGTGAGGATAAGCGGATCAGAAAAGGGATGGATGGATGAATTCATATCGTGACTAGAGCCCATAACATAATTTAATCAGACAGCCAGCCACCTATTATCTGAGCCGCTTATCCTCACAAGAGTCGCGGCCATGCTGGAGCCCATCCCAGCCATCTTCGGGTAATAGGCGGGGTACACCCTGAACTGGTTGCGCAGCCAACCTCAGTAATTAAATTATACAGGTATCTACTCTTATCTATTTCACCTCACAAAACAATGAGAAATAAAAATCACCCCATTGCTCATAATTCACAAGTTGGTGCATTTATAGACTCTGAATAATGTTTCTTTTCCTATTGCCAACAGTAAACCCTCGTTAATTATGTTCCAGATCACCCTCGTGACAGATGAAATTTGTTAGGTAGCAGCCATATCTTTATTTCCACTACTATATGCATGTGAGGTGCAGGTTATATTTTTTTCCACGTAGTTTCGCCATCCTCAGCCTTTACAGTAATGAATCTGTGACTGTGACATTAAAAAGTGGGGCCTGGCTTGTTGAGGGATGCTGGCATGAGCGAATAAGAGTGTACAGCTTGCCTGGCTATGAATTGGCTAAACCTGCAACATGCAGGGTGTGTGAGAATATGCGGTTGCATTTATTTGGTCATGTTTGAACAATAAAGTACACAGCACACTGGAGGCTGTCGCGTCTTGCCCACTCGTGGCGGGGATCCCAATTTGTTTTTGACGAGCAGTGGTAGGCTATCAAATCAGTTAACAATGTTTTTAGTGTTGCAATGTTAACTTAAACCAGTTGTGCTTCGGGCATTCTTTTATTCGCTCTTTTCCTACTGGCTCACGCTTTTCACTCTGCAGTCTGTGTGGAAAAATAATCACTGCAAAAAGCCACGATACAGCCCCCCAATCCCCCAAAAAAGATATAAAACTAGATATTTATGACAGAAAAATCTGCAGTAGAATAAAGCAGCAAGATCTGAAGTGCAATGCGGTGAGGGACGACTCCACTTCCTATGGGAAGGATCCATTGTAAACAAACGAGCTCCGCTGCACATGGCACAAATTAAATTTGAAACGCATGAATCAGACTATTTTCGTTCACACGTGTCCACTCGTCTTGATCTACAGGTCTAACCGAGGTGCCTGCTGGTATTCCCGAGGACGCCGTCCAAATAGATCTCTCCCACAATTCCATCCGTCATCTCAAGGCCAAGAGTTTCCAAGGAGCAAAGAGTTTAAAAATGCTGAACCTCAGCCATAACAACATGGAGCGCATTGACACAGGTATAAAGTATAATTTTTTTTTTTTGTGGAAGTTGTTCTCTAATAAGGAGCTGAATGGCAACATGTTTTGTCTTATCCATTGACATTTCTAAGGACGTTCACGCCTGTTTCCTTTTCACGTCTATACCTTTCCCCGACTGTTGCGGTCTTAGCTCTGTTGCCACCTGCTGATGATAATGTGACGGTATCATAAAGAGAACTGTTTTAATGGGAATTCTAACTGAACATCGACATTTTTGGTCTATTCATAGTACTTGTTAGAACAGAAACTTGGGAAAAAAAAGAGGCAAAAAATGCATCTGTTGGACCTGAGCATTCAACATTTGAGAGAAAATCAAAATGGTTTCACGTGCAGTGCAACTCAAGTTCATCCTGAAATTTTACCCAAAACCAGATTATACCGAACTAAAGTGTATTCTTAAAGTGCGTTACTACACATTTCACAATGTGTCCTTGATCCAAGATGACAGAAAAAAGGCTTTTTTTGTGTTCCCGGTGCAGCCAATAGTTGAGGGTGGGGGGGGGGGGGGGGTAGGTTACATCTGCTAGGAACCTCTGGTTTCAATTTTCTGCCATTTAAAGACCATGAGCTTTCTGTGCAAATATGAGAGAGCTGAATTGGATTACGTAACACTGTGCACAAGCTTCCACTCCAGCAGACTGAGTTTGCTTGTCCCGGTGCTTACTGGTCACGGTAACTGGTTGTGACGAGTAAACTCCCTGCTCTTGTACACTTATGCAGCTTCCTTGTTCGGGCTCCTCCACCTCCGTGAATTGGACCTGTCAGACAACGGCCTACATTTCATCCAGTATGGGGTCCTTGAAGATCTCTACTTCCTGTCCAAGCTGAAGCTGGGGGGAAACCCCTGGGTGTGCGATTATAGGTGGGCCTTATATTTTTTGTATAGTGGTTTTCCACTATGACAGCTCTTTGGTTTTCATGTTGCTATACAGTATCTCTCGCTACTGTAAATGTAGACTTTACAGGCAAAACTAAAATTCATCATCAATTGTAAGGTTTTGAGGAGAGCCAAATACATTGCAATTCCTCCATTTTCTATGCCCCTTATTAGTGTTGTGGGTGAGTTGGAGCCAGCCAATCAAAGACATCAAGTCAAGTCAAGTCAACAGTATTTATAGAGCACTTTCAAACAGCCATCGCTGCATACAAAGTGCTGTACATAAGCGATTTAACATACACAATAAACAGTAAGACAAAATGGTAATAAAGGCGGTAGAAAGCACCAAACAGTAAAATCAAGAACAAATCTAAGTCATGCTGAGTCGAACGCCAAAGAATACAAGTGGGTTTTGAGGAGGGCTTTAAAGATGGGCAGCGAGGAGGCTTGCCGAATGTTCAGTGGGAGGTCATTCCAGAGAGAGGGACCAGCAACAGAAAAGGATTGATCCCCTCTGAGCCTAAGTTTAGCTCTTGGTACTTCTAACAAAGACTGGTCCACAGACCTGAGGCGCCGGGCAGCTGTGTAGGGGCGGATGAGCTCAGAGAGGTAAGGTGGCGCGAGATTATTTAGAGATTTGAAAAGAAAGAGGAGGATCTTGAAAATAACTCTAAAATGAATGGGGAGCCAATGAAGGGATGCCAGAGTTGGAGTTATATGCTCCCTCTTACGAGTACCAGTCAAGAGGCGAGCAGCGGCATTCTGGACCAGCTGAAGGCGCTTAATGGAGGACTGGCTGACTCCAAAGTACAGGGCATTACAGTAATCGAGCCGGGATGTGACAAATGCATGGATTACTGTCTCAAAGTGTTCATGTGAGAGGAAAGGTTTTATTTTGGCCAGCTGTCTCAGGTGAAAGAAGCTGGATTTAACAACGGCACCAATTTGCCGATCGAGTTTGAAATCACTGTCCAGTTTAAGGCCCAAGTTTAACAATTTAACATTTAAAATTTAACAAGACAAACAAGCATTCACACTCGTGTCTAATTTAGAGTCTGCGTGCACATAACGTACATGGCATGTTTTGGGAATATGGGTGAAAGCTGGAACAGGGGTAGAAAGAAAATAATGCAAACTCCAAAGAGAAAGTTCCAAGCCACGATTCAAACCCAGAACCTAACCTGTGTTACGCCTCATCTATTTCCCTTACTGCCGATCCTGTCAGGGGTGAGCAATTTAAAGTCTTCATTGGACCCAACATGCATGTTTTTTGAATGATGAAGGAAATGGGAGTACTTGAGAAAACCCATGCAAGCACGGGGAGAACATGCAAACTTCTCATCTCTTGAGACTAAAATTGGCTGTAATAGAGCAGGTTAAAAAAGATATTGTTTCTGGCCGAGAAACAAACACACACACACACACAAAAAAAATCAACCTTGTTGTGTTGTCAAAGGAGGAGTTGATAGATTTTCCCTGTTAAACATCACAAAAGTAGGTTTCAAGCAGGTGTTATGTACAAACAATAAAGAGGGATGATTGTCCACGGTCAGTTCGAGTATCCCGCCCAAAGAACTGAAATCTACACAACAACGCAACGGAACAGCATGCCACTGCAACTTGCTCATCGTTTTTTGAGTAATTTTGAATCAATATTTCTCTTATAAAATGACGAAACCAAACAGCTCAACGTGTTTTGCTCATTGAACTTGGCTTGCTCTAACCAACCACAAGACAGAAACATGCCAAGGTTATTGTGGGCCGGCTAATTCAGCTTTATGGTGTTACAGCCAGCCAGCGCTAACAATTTGAAAGGCCGTCAAATTGGATTGAGAAAGACAGACGCTTTGCTCTATATTAAACTAGTAGGGAAACCGTTGCCTACTATTCGAGAAAGTACACGTTACTAGTTTGGCAAGAAAACACACGCTTGTTGACTAGGACTAGGGGTCATTATAAAACTAGTTAATGTCTCGCGCTCCACTTCTTTGCTCGTCAAAATTAGCTCTTGCAAGTTTTGCTCTGTCCAGCCAATTGCAGGATGGAAAAATGCTGACATCAACAAAGACAAGCACGAGCACCTGGTGAGGATGAATTTGAAATCACTGCTCACTAGATTGACATGGCAACACATAGGGGCTGAAATCTAATTGGAAAAAGAAACAAAATCTAACAGTGCAACCAAGAGAGACACGACAAAATGAGGACTGTTGGGAATGAATACATACAATTCCATGGAATATATATAAGAATTATGGTTGTAAATGTACTCCTCCGTGAGTCGATGGATGGATAGTTTTCTGTTTATTGTCTTTCTTCTTTACGTTTTTTTGTTTCCTTCTTTATTCTTTTGACTTTTTAAAAAAAACTTTTATGTTTATTGTCCGTGAGTCGTCACCTTACCGTGGTGAAAGGGGTTTGTGTGTCTCAATGATCCTAGGAGCTAAGTTCTCTGGGGCTTTATGCCCCTGGCAGGGTCACCCATGGCAAACAGGTTCTAGGTGAGGGGCCAGACAAAGCACGGCTCAAAGACTCCTGATGAAGATTAAAATAAATGGATCTAAGTTTCCCTTGCCCGGACGCGGGTCACCGGGGCCCCCCTCTGGAGCCAGGCCTGGAGGTGGGGCTCGTTGGCAAGCGCCTGGTGGCCGGGCCTACACCCATGGGGCCCGCCCGGGCACAGCCCGAAGAGGCAACGTGGGTCCCCCTTCCCATGGGCTCACCACCCATGAGAGGGGCCAAAGGGGTCAGGTGCAATGTGAGCTGGGCGGCAGCCAAAGGCGGGGACCCTGGCGGTCCGATCCTCGGCTGCAGAAGCTAGCTCTTGGGACATGGAATGTCACCTCTCTGGCAGGGAAGGAGCCCGAGCTGGTGTGTGAGGCAGAGAATTTCCGACTGGATATAGTCGGACTTGCCTCCACACACAGCCTGGGTTCTGGTACCAGTTCTCTCGAGAGGGGTTGGACTCTCTTCCACTCTGGAGTTGCTCACGGTGAAAGGGGCAGAGCAGGTGTGGGCATACTCATTGCCCCACGGCTCAGTGCCTGTACATTGGGGTTCACACCGGTAGACGAGAGGGTTGCCTCCCTCCGCCTTCGGGTGGGTGGATGGGTCCTGACTGTTGTTTGTGCATATGCACCAAACAGCAGCTCAGCATACCCACCCTTTTTGGAGTCCTTGGAGGGTGTGCTGGAGAGTACTCCTGCTGGGGACTCCCTTGCTCTACTGGGGGACTTCAATGCTCACGTGGGCAATGACAGTGAGACCTGGAGGGGCGTGATTGGGAGGAACTGCCCCCCCGATCAGAACCCGAGTGGTGTTTTGTTATTGGACTTCTGTGCTCGTCACGGATTGTCCATAACGAACACCTTGTTCAAACATAAGGGTGTCCATATGTTCACTTGGCACCAGGACACCCTAGGCCGCAGTTCGATGATCGACTTCGTAGTTGTATCATCGGATTTGCGGCCGCATGTTCTGGACACTCGGGTGAAGAGAGGGGCGGAGCTGTCAACTGATCACCACCTGGTGGTGAGTAGGCTCCGATGGTGGGGGAAGATGCCGGTCCGTCCTGGCAGACCCAAACGTATTGTGAGGGTTTGTTGGGAGCGTCTGTCGGAATCCCCTGTCAGAAGGAGTTTCAACTCCCACCTCCGACAGAGCTTTTCCCATGTTCCGGGGGAGGCGGGGGACATTGAGCCCGAGTGGACCATGTTCCGTGCCTCTATTGTTGAGGCGGCCAATCTGAGTTGTGGCCGTAAGGTGGTTGGTGCCTGTCGTGGCGGCAACCCCCGTACTCGCTGGTGGTCACCAGCAGTAAGGGATGCTGTCAAGCTAAAGAAGGAGTCCTATCGAGCCTTTATGGCCTGTGGGACCCCAGAGGCAGCTGACGGATATCGACTGGCCAAGCGGAACGCAGCTTCGGTGGTCGCCGAGGCAAAAACCCGAGCGTGGGAAGAGTTCGGTGAGGCCATGGAAGCCGACTTCCGGACGGCTTCGAGGAAATTCTGGTCCACCATCCGACGTCTCAGGAGGAGGAAGCAGTGCACCACTAACACTGTGTACAGTGGGGATGGAGCGCTGCTGACTTCGACTCGGGACGTTGTGAACCGGTGGGCGAAGACCTCCTCAACTCCACCAACACGCCTTCCTTAGAGGAAGCAGAGCCTGGAGACTCTGAGGTGGGCTCTCCTATCTCTGTGGTTGAAGTCACCGATGTCGTTAACAAGCTCCTCGGTGGCAAGGCCCCAGGGGTGGATGAAATCCGCCCGGAGTTCCTCAAGGCTCTGGATGTTGTGGGGCTGTCCTGGTTGACACGCCTCTGCAACATCGCGTGGTCAACAGGGAGAGTGCCTCTGGATTGGCAGACCGGGGTGGTAATCCCTTTTTTTAAAAAGGGGGACCGGAGGGTGTGTTCTAACTACAGAGGGATCACACTCCTCAGCCTCCCTGGTAAGGTCTATTCAGGGGTGCTGGAGAGGAGGGTCCATCGGGAAGTCGAGCCTCAGATTGAGGAGGAGCAGTGTGGTTTTCGTCCCGGCCGTGGAACAGTGGACCAGCTCTACACCCATAGCAGGGTCCTTGAGGGTATGTGGGAATTCGCCCAACCAGTCTACATGTGTTTTGTGGACTTGGAGAAGGCGTTTGACCGTGTCCCTCGGGGAGTTCTGTGGGGGGTGCTTCGTGGGTATGGGGTACCGAACCCCCTGATTCGGTCACTATACCACCGATGTCAGAGTTTGGTTCGCATTGCCGGCAGTAAGTCGGAATCGTTTCCAGTGAGGGTTGGACTCTGCCAAGGCTGCCCTTTGTCGCCGATTCTGTTCATAACTTTTATGGACAGAATTTCTAGGCGCAGCCGAAGCGTTGAGGGGGTCCGTTTTGGGGGCCTCAGTATTGCATCCCTGCTTTTTGCAGATGATGTGGTGCTGTTGGCTCCTCCAAACGGGGCTCTCCAACTCTCACTGGAGCGTTTCGCAGCCGAGTGTGAAGCGGTTGGGATGAAAATCAGCACCTCCAAAATCTGAAACCATGGTCCTCAGTCGGAAAAGGGTGGAGTGCCCCCTCCGGGTCGGGGAGGAGATCTTGCCCCAAGTGGAGTAGTTTAAGTATCTTGGGGTCTTGTTCACAAGTGGGGGCAGGAGGGAGCGGGAGATCGACAGGCGGATCGGTGCAGCGTCTGCTGTGACGCGGATGTTGTATCGGTCTGTCGTGGTGAAGAAGGAGCTGAGCCAAAGGGCGAAGCTCTCAATTTACCGGTTGATCTACGTCCCAACCCTCATCTATGGTCACGAGCTATGGGTCGTGACCGAAAGAACGAGATCCCGGATACAAGCGGCCAAAATGAGTTTTCTCCGCAGGGTGTCCGGGCTCTCCCTTAGAGATAAGGTGAGAAGCTCGGTCATCCGGGAGGGGCTCAGAGTCGAGCCGCTTCTCCTCCACATCGAGAGGAGCCAGATGAGGTGGCTTGGGCTTCTGATTAGGATGCCTCCTGAGCGCCTCCCTGGTGAGGTGTTCCGGGCATGTCCCAGCGGGAGGAGACCCCGAGGAAGACCCAGGACACGCTGGAGAGACTATGTCACCCAGCTGGCCTGGGAACGTCTCGGGATCCCCCGGGGAGAGCTGGAAGAAGTAGCTAGGGAGAGGGAAGTCTGGGCTTCCCTGCTTAAGCTGTTGGCCCCGCGACCCGGCCCCGGATAAGCGGTAGATGATGGATGGATGGATGGATGGTTGTAAATGGACAGCAGTGCCTCTGCCACCACGAGTCAATGCTTGCAAAAACAAGACGAGAGGGGTGTAACCAACATGAAAACCACAGATCTCATATTCCTCTCTTAATATCTAAACCCAAATAAAACTAAGTCCAATTTGCAGCATCCACTACATGATGTACTGGCTTCGACTCCACCCAGTGGTGAGGCCCTCGGGACTGATGTGTCGCTCGCCTCCCGAATACACGGGCGAGAGCGTGGAGGAGTACGTGCGCTCCTACAACCGAGGTTGTCCCAAAGACAGACAGCAGAGTCCGCGAGACCAAACCGAATCGGATGAGCTGCTTTGGAACTCCCTGGAAGAGGTCCAGGGTGAGCCGGAGGAGGAAGTGGAGCCCAGCCACTTGAGACAGCCTCAGAAGTACCAGATTATCAGACTGTCTTGAGGCAAAAGGCTCTGAATGGGCTCTGTGTACAACTTTAGCCACATACTTTCAATTATGTCAAATAGTCTGTATCAGATGAAGAATCTACGTATGTGGTGTGTGTTACCCCCCACACCCCCCAAAAAATGGAAATGATCTCAAATCTTAACAAAAAAATAATACAAGCCTAATTTGCAAGTGTAATGGGGATCTGTTCATTTCCAGTGGTGTATAATAATTACAAATGTCACAAAGGTGTTTTGCTTAATACACTCAAATGTTGCAATAAAAAGCATTTTTCAACTTATTTGGGAAACCCTGTTGATTACCTTGCTGTTAATGTGGTCCGGCATTAAATTGATATTTGAGAAAATATTCATCCAAGTCAACTTTTAACTTGAATGACAGTCTTGTGAGAGCTAACATTGTATGGTGAAGCTGTAGTTAAAATGTAATGACACTTTTTTAAGTGTACAAACACTGATGCCTTGAGATATTATTTAATGTAATTTTTTTCATCTCTCAAATCGTCTTTCCCCACCGTAATGAATAAAAATGTCATTAATCCGTTCTGCCCCACCCAAAAGGTTTGCTTTTAATCAGAAAAATAACACTATGTATTATTGTTGTTTAAAAAAAAAATACATCAGACAGTAGTGATGTAACTGAATAGAAAGTAAATACGTTTTGCCACATATTTTACTCAAATTCAGTGCATGTCTTTGTTTGAGGTTTAGTGTGACAGTAAGCTTTAACTGGGAGTGGCAGAAAATTTTAATTAAATTAAATTTAAAAGTTTAAAGCTAAATATCAAGGCATCCCTGCATAATGTAAAATTTACTTTTCCATGGCTTGTCTGACAAGACATTCAAGTTTGAAAGTGCACCAAGAAAATATTTTATCTCAGCACCGTACACTGTATATTTTCCATAAATGTGTTTCTGAGCAAGCTGTTTGATACTTCCACCAATGTGAATTGGCCTCTGTTATGTAAAAGTGGGACTAGTTTACATAGTAACTGCCCCCACAATATATTTCTCCTTCCATGACAAAATTAGCCAATGGTGACTAACCAGTAAGCACAGCTGCAATTAAATTTGTTGGATGCAGAGATGAGACGAAGCTATTAATGGTGGCTTCCGATAAGTATACAGGTATGGCAGTGCTGTAGGAGTGGACAACTCACCAATATGCTTCAAACTATACCAGTGTAACGAAGTGCAGCCGCGCAGATTCAGGTGGATCACAAATGGACGAAAATTAAGCAAGACATCCTTCATGGTGTCGTCTGTTATCCAGCGTTTATCCACCGAGACGTTGATCTGAGTGGATACAAAGGAACTTAAATGAATATTTAAACTTAAGTCAATATTTTCAAATCATCACTGATACAAAAAAAATCTGCATATTCGAGCTATTTTTGGAACAGGCCTGCAGGTTTCTCATGTGGTTCTTGGGGGCTGCCCAGGCACCACGTGGGTGACTGTTACACAGTTCCATGCATACAGGTATTGTACTAACCTTACTCCACAGAGTGCCCGTATGGATGAGACTTCTCCAACTGCAGCACACTTCGGAACAGCTCAGCAGGTCTCGTAATTCCATATACTGGAATATCTGCAGGTAAGCATTTGAACATCAGAAATTGCACGCATAAAATGTTTAGAAAATACTTTTGTGTGGTGTCGTGTCTGTGTATCTGCATCTTTTTTTAAGAGGCGGGGCCTGGTAGGATGATCTGTGACCTCAGTACGCCTGTGTGTGAGTGCATGGCTGTGAGCTGTGGCTGACTCTTGTCTGAGATTTGTAGCTTGCATGTGTACTTGATCGATAAGTAAACTCGGAAGCTTTGAATTAATGACCTTAAGTGAGATGTGGTTGGGCAAGGCTGAGAGCCAGTCGCATCCCTCCCCGACCTGGCTTTGCTGGCGCTCCATTTCCAGTTCATTCTGAAGTCTCTGCAACATCAAACCGCACACGTTTGGGGATTTTTCAATGTTTTAAATTTTGTCTTAACTTTTTAATAATTCTTTCAATTTAGTGAATTTTTCCATGGGTTAGTTAGTTTTATTTGGATTTTGTTTTTGTAAATGTTTGGATTTAGTTTTGAGTTTTGTTTCTTCTGTATATTTTGTCAGTCAAATTTAAGTCTGGTCAGACGTTGCTGTGTTACAGGATGCCGCACTTGAGTGAACTGCCGACAGACCGAACGACACAATTCACTGCTTGGCTGTAGTACCAGCGTTTCACCAATAGCAGGTGCTAACAGAATATAACATGGTCCTTGGGACCATGACTCAGTGGCGTACAATTAACGTTAAAAGTGGTTTTATTGGTCATTTATTTATTTCATTATTCATTTATATTAATTTCACATTGTTTTCTGTATATTGTACAATTTTCATTCATTTTAGGATGGAGGGGACATACCGGTATTTTTTCAGGAAGAGACTAATCGGATTGACTTTATTTCCACTGGAAAAAATTACTTTGGTTCTTGCACGAATTGGTTTTATTCAGACTTTTGTTATACACCGTATGTGTTGCTGCTCTTAAAAGTACCAGTTGTTTAACGGTTTGTCTGTCTGTTTGCATTAAGAGGGAAGTCGAGTCTACATTTTTTTTTTGCAATATTAATAACAATGCCAGGTTTAGATTAGTGGGGCCACATAGAATATTATTTTTGTAAAGAAAAATTTTAAACTTGACATCCCCTTTAAGCTAGCGGACTTTTGTTAGACAAATTGATGATTTTTGTTTGAACAATTTGTAATTTATATATACAGTACGATGTTTAATTAATAACTTGAAGCAAGCACACCTCGCCTCTTATTGGGAAAACTGCACATGCAAGTCTTCTTTTTGTTTCTTCAATTTGATGTTATAGAGTCGAAAACAGAAGCTATGAAATACTGTAAAAATTGTTTGAATTAGTTCCGTTCTTTAAACAGCGGAGGGGTAAAAGTATATATTTAAAAAACTACTTTTGTATTGTCTCCACATAGCAGAATGATTCACTGTATTTTCAAATGATCTGATACCTTGAAGTAATCCTTGGTCCTCTGCGAGTCCCTTACAACATTCTTCCACGCGGTCACGATGCGTTTGAGGACGCAGGCTTTCAAAACTCCCACCAATTTACACACCGCCTCTATTTTGTGAGATCAAAACACAAGAGGTGATGAAAACATAAGCAAGCACTGGACAGAATGAGTCACCCTGTCGGGAAGATTGTCAAGAAAAACGGAGAGTTTTGGACACATTTTTTCCTACGATGGAGTGACAAATGCTTTGTAGCCACGTACCTACACGTGACTCCTGCTTGCATTTGACCCAGCGAAGCCATGCAAGGAACGGCACCTCCTGCTTTCGCCTGTCATAATGCTGCAATGCAATTTCCATCTTTTGTGACAGTTCGGAGGCATCTGTCACACTGGCATTGGTGAAATCCTTCCAGCTCCTGTTCCATCAATCGAGAATTGAAAACAAACACAGCTCATCAATAAATAATTGAAAAGAGTGAACTTTCTTTTCAGGTGGATCAGATTTCTGCTCCAGCGAAACCCCTCTCACCTCATATATTCATGAATGTTTTAATCAAATTTATTCACCAAGGGCTATGACATCAACTCAAAACAAACAAACAAAAAGTATTTATTTCATTTTTGTGACATTTTATTTTTAGTTGAAAAACCTCTGTAATATCGCACGTGATTGTTTGAACCCGTGCAAGATTGCAGATTTTGAAGTGATTGTTTCTTTTGAGCGCGTCAACCTCACAGTGCAGAGGTCATGGGTTTGATTCCAGCTCCTGTGTGGAGTTTGCATGTTCTCCCCGAGCCTGCGTGGGTTTTCTCCGGGTACTCCGCTTTCCTCCCACATTCCAAAAACATGCCTGGCAGGCTGATTGAACAACTCAAAATTGTGCCGAGGCGTGAGCGTGAGGGCGGATGCGCACAGAGACACATCTCTTCTGTGCCCTGCGATTGGCTAGCAACCGGTTCAGGGTGTCTCCCGCCTACCACCCGAAGACAGCTGGGATAGGCTCCAGCACGCCCCGCAACTCTTGTGAGGATACAGCGGATCACTAAATGGATGGATGGATGGAATTAACTCAAGTTTTAAACTTTACCTACTTAAGGAAATTGCATTTTAGGTCAGTACAAAATTAACATTTTGGAAACATGCTATGCAGATGTAGAGTCTTCCTTTTCAGAACAGTGGTAAATTGTGACATGACCTCCCACTGAACATTCGGCAAGCCTCCTCGCTGCCCATCTTTAAATCCCTCCTCAAAACTCACTTGTATTCTTTGGCGTTTGACTCAGCATGACTTAGATTTGCTATTGGTTTTACTGCTTGGTGCTTTCTACCGCCTTATTACTTATTACTTATTACTGATTCGTCTTACTGTTTATTGTATATGTTAAATCGCTCCATGTACAGCACTTTGTATGCAGCGATGGCTGTTTGAAAGTGCTCTATAAATACTGTTGACTTGACTTGACTTGACTTAAGTGATTGCTCTGCACATTCTCTTGAATAAACACTGATTCTGTTCATGGCCATTACGTGAAGCTGACCCACACAGCACCATCATCAGCTGCCTACAATCAACTAATTGCAGCCAGCGGAAGCTGAATGCGAGTTGGACTCTTTTGGTCCTCTCTGCTCTTTTCTTGTGTTGGTTTTGTAGGGCGTGCAAATGCGGTGCGACTTTTCGTGGAAACTTTGATGCGTTCTTGGAATTGGGGTGGAACTTCTTGGCATGGCTGCTCTGTTTGGTTAAATGCATGCACAGGGCACGTTAAAAATTCAATGTCAAGTCCGCTTTACAATCTTTTTTTTTTTTAAGCTTATCTGGGCTTCCTTTCTGTTCTTGGCCAGCTTGTGTCTTTCTTCTCAAATTGGTAAGACCTCTTCTATTTTGCATTTTTGTGTTCATCTTGGGGGCATCACTGAGGACACGTGCTTCGCACATCTGCCTCACAGTTCGAGCGATCTGGGTTCAAAAAATAAAATGCGCTTTTGTCTTAGAAAGCAAGTCAGAGCAACTTTATTAAATGTATGATTACTCTCAAATGTTTTTAATGTGATGAATATTTTATATTTTCTTTATAATGGTTCAGAAGTGGCGGCCCGGTAGCCCAGTGGTTAGAACGTCGGCTTCACAGTGCAGAGGTACCGGGTTCGATTCCAGCTCCGGCCTCCCTGTGTGGAGTTTGCATGTTCTCCCCGGGCCTGCGTGGGTTTTCTCCGGGTGCTCCGGTTTCCTCCCACATCCAGAAATATGCATGGCAGGCTGATTGAACACTCTAAATTGTCCCTAGGTGTGAGTGTGAGTGTGAGTGTGAATGGTTGTTCGTCTCTGTGTGCCCTGCGATTGGCTGGCAACCGATTCAGGGTGTCCCCCGCCTACTGCCCGGAGACAGCTGAGATAGGCTCCAGCAACCCCCGCGACCCTGGTGAGGATCAAGCGGTTAGGAAGATGAATGAATGAATGAATGGTTCAGAAGTGGTAATGGCAACCCCAATTTAAATCAAACCAGATTGCAAAAATGAAAATTCATGGTCCACAATGTATTGTAGTGTTGAGCACTTATACTTCACAGTTGAGAGGTTCGGTGATAGATTTCCCGCTCCAGCTTTTCTGTGTGGATTTTCCATGTTCTATGCGTGCCTGCGTGCGCACATGCGTGTTTTCTCCTGAGTACCCCAGCTTCCGCCCACATTCCCAAAACATGCATGAAAGGCCCGCCGCACAACAAACAAAGCCGCCAAAACAGAAGAGTGAACTGTCGTACAGTGTGTGGTTCCAATTATTTTTCTGCAATTATCGGTCACTTGTTTTAGTTCAATTCAAAATGTGAATCGCCAGTGAACCACATCACTGCATGTAGCATTTGCAAAAAACAAACAAACAAACAAACAAGCCCCCCCCTTAATGTTTTGTATTTCTTATGTACCTGTGGCAAAAAAATAAATAAACAAAATTGAGAGTTGCTGTCACCTAATTGCATGGGTCAGTGAACAGGGCTTGTTGATCATTGCAAACTCCCTAAATATATATACTCTCCTTTATCATAGCCAGTTTCCTCTCTTTGTGGCAATCTGTTTCTTTCTTGACAACCGCTCCATGTTTTTGTGGTTCAATCAAAATTCCCCAGTAGACTATATCCATCCATCCATCCATCCATCATCTACCGCTTATCCGGGGCCGGGTCGCGGGGGCAACCGCTTTAGCAGGGAAGCCCAGACTTCCCTCTCCCTAGCTACTTCTTCCAGCTCTCCCCGGGGGATCCCGAGTCGTTCCCAGGCAAGCTGGGTGACATAGTCTCTCCAGCGTGGCCTGGGTCTTCCTCGGGGTCTCCTCCCAGTGGGACATGACCGGAACACCTCACCGGGGAGGCGCTCAGGAGGCATCCGAATCAGATGCCCAAGCCACCTCATCTGGCTCCTCTCGATGTGGAGGAGAAGCGGCTCGACTCTGAGCCCCTTCCGGATGACTGAGTTTCTCACCTTATCTCTAAGGGAGAGCCCGGACACCCTGCGGAGAAAACTCATTTCGGCCGCTTGTATCCGGGATCTCGTTCTTTCGGTCACGACCCATAGCTCGTGACCATAGGTGAGGGTTGGGACGTAGATCGACCGGTAAATTGAGAGCTTCGCCCTTTGGCTCAGCTCCTTCTTCACCACGACAGACCGATACAACGTCCGCATCACAGCAGACGCTGCACCGATCCGCCTGTCGATCTCTCGCTCCCTCCTGCCCTCACTCGTGAACAAGACCCCAAGATACTTAAACTACTCCACTTGGGGCAAGATCTCCTCCCCGACCCGGAGGGGGCACTCCACCCTTTTCCGACTGAGGACCATGGTTTCAGATTTTGGAGGTGCTGATTTTCATCCCAACCGCTTCACACTCGGCTGCGAAACGCTCCAGTGAGAGTTGGAGAGCCCCGTTTGAGTAGCAGTAGACTATATGTAGTCTCAAAATGCATTAGGTTTGCGTTTGATGTGTGGTATTTGGCAAAAATTACAGCAACTGTAATTTTTTTCATGATGGTCCGACAGGCTTTTCGGTTAGTTGAAAACTTTTTTCATAAAAGTGATTGTTAACGTATATGTCATTCTGTAATTGGCTGAGGAGCAGTACAGGGCGTACCCCACCTCTTGTAACAAAGTCAGCAGCTCACCTATGACCTTATAGAAAATGGATGGAAGGGTGGTATTTATATTGATCTAAATGTGGTGTCTGCTTGTTGCCATTAGGTTCCAAGGAAGATTCATCAAATAACTATCCCCAGGTTCTTGATCCACAAACCTTCACCCAGGATCAGGACTCTGTTGCTCTAAACTACGGTGCCGAAAATAATCACCATCAGAGCTTGGCTCCCCCATCCAGCAATGAGCCAGATGAGAGATCACCTCAGCCTAGACCCCAGCATCAGAACTCTGGATTTCAGCATCCGTTTAAGCTTTTAGTAGAGAATACCAAAGACACAGCCGTGGAGGGCATCAGTTTTCCTGTCATGATTCGGTTTAGGGACCAACAGGACTTTTCAAACGGCAAGGGTAGTGATGCTGAATGAAATAGTAGGAAGACACTCTTCTGAAGAGGAGCAGCATTATGATGAAGACAATAAAGACAATGTTGGGAGTGAGTGGTTTATTTCCGCATATGGACAAAGTGAAAACGATGTCGGCTATATTGCCTTGAGTCCAAGCATCTCTATGCCGGGTCCTGACACCTCCATGAGTAGAGAGTTTCCCAGGATGCACAGAAGCTACAACAACGATGGAAGCGCTGGCCCAAGCCCTTACCACACAGATTCTTCCAATGTCAAAATTGGAGGTGGTTGGTGGAAAAACCAACTACTTCGTGAAAATGTTAAATTTCCCTCAAATTTGTTAGATGACGAGGTTGCTCCCTTGAGTACCCGTGGCACGTATCCTCTCAAATGGCCACCGCGTAGCAAGTATGACAGCCGATGGAAATTCAATCAAGAGGCTTATGAAACCACACTTTTAAGGCAAAGATGTACCTTCCCAGCAAGGTTTTTATGGAAAAAGTGTCCATGTCAAACCGCCAAGAGGGCCTATTGCGTCGTGGGTTGTGATGCCAAATGGACAGTCCAAGCAAACTGTGCAAACCAACGCAGCAAAAGACTCTTACAATGTAAATATTAGTCCCAGGGCCCAGAAATCTTCACACCTGTCAGCCCAGAGTCACATCAATTTCTGCGTGAGCCAGTCAACTCAAACCATGTCTTTTTCAAACCGACTTTAAATTCTCCACTTCTTTGACACCATCCGCATCCTCTCCATGTCCACAAACCACATCCCTCAGATCAAACACCAGACACTCGTAATCAACAATCACAAGAAAGGCATGAGCTTCGCCCTAATACTAGTTCTCAAATGTTTGATCCCATACAGCGTGGAGTTGTGTCCAGGAATTCTGCCAAACCAAATCGGACTGCCTCCTGGATGCAAAGCCATGCAACCAAAAACGACACAGGCAAACGGGATCTACGGACTTCCTAATCTGCAGCGGCCGACGGCCACATCCACCAAGGGCTTCCTGTTTACAGAGGCTCAAGGAAGCCAATACCGCATGGAAAAAATATGGCTTCCAGTCCAGGAGCAGCTATGGGAGGACTAATGTAGCTCTTCAGGCTCTTTAGGAGACGGTTCACGCCATGGAAAGGAGTTTTCATCAGAGGCCCAAATGCTCACAAGCCATGGATATATCTTTTGTCAAATTGAGCTCTCCCCCACCCCACCCCGCCCTCGCGCTCGCGTGTTCTTTTTGTGATGTGAATGAGTTTAGGCTGCCAGTCACCATGCCTGCCAACTATCCATGCCGTTTTAGCCATGCTCCAAAAAAATCAATCAAACTGAAATGAGTAAAAATAGTTTAACCTTATCCGCACAAGTGAGTACTTATCGTAGATATTTTTCAGCCTTTGCATGTTTTCAGCATTTATCATGTATTTAGAAACAAATCAGTTAATTCACTTACAGGGTCTTGAAGAGTATTAACTCTGAAATGAACTGAGGTGCAAAAGTAAATATTTACACTCAATTATACATAGTACCCATTTGGATAACTAATAAAAATGCCCACACAATACTTCCCTTTTAGTGGCTTACATTCACCGGCGTTGCGTGCAAACCTTGCATCACCAAAATCCTCACTTTTAAGGACCCCCCCCCCCACAAAAAAGTCATGTTTGCTGAACCATTTTCCGTTGCATCGTCAAAGAGCAAGACATTTTAGATTGCTCAATAAATGTAAAAAATAGCATACACACTTAAGAATTCACCAATCGTATCAATTTGTAAAAATAATTGACCAAATTTTGGCAAAGGAGTTTCAGGTCAGATGCCAGCAATTTCTCATACTGAGAAGAAAAAGAAATACAGTACTAAGCGTCTTATCAAAATGTGTTCCAATGGCTTTGCTAATGTGAAAAGATAAATAAAATATAAGATATCCTTTATTCGTCCCACACTGGGGAAATTTACAGCCTCCAGCAGCAAGAATGTATGTAGAAAGAAGAAAGGAGAAAGAGAAAAAAAAACAACAACAAACATCTTTCAATAAACACAAATGGATAAATCGCAGTACTATTTACCATTTTCCTTCACATCATTTAATTATTATTATGATTGTTATTTTTTATTCATCAGCCTGACAGCAGTCGGTAGGAACGAGCGTCGGTATCTCTCCTTCTTGCAGCGAATGACAACTAAAAAAAATACAGTACCGGTACACTTAACCTGTGTGTTTTCATATGTTACATACTGTATTTTTGTAATTCTAGGGTCATGCTGTCACAGCAAATAAGGACCTGCTGTCCATGTTGGTAAAAATTGAAAAACAATACTGTAAACCAGGGGTGCTCAAACTTTTTGGATCGAAGATCTACTTTTCGATCAACTAATCTCCCGGGATCTACCCTTACCGGCACGCGCGCACACACACGCACACGCACGCCCTGATGAGAAACAGCCTGAAACTGAGGCATGCGACGCACTTTTGCAGCCTGTTAACTATCATAGCTCACACGTACCCTCCTAGATTCCTATTCTTTGATCGTGCCCTCGGTGAGTTGTACACGAAGCAAACTCTGAATGAGAATCATGACGATAAAAGATAGAGCGCAACAGCTCTGATCACAAGCTGCTATTGCAGACTGCTGAGAGCTAACAACTTTCGGTGACATAATCACGCGCCACCGTAAATTCAAGATTTACCTGCTTTATTTTATTTTTCAATATTTTTTGGGTGAAAATGAGACTGATGATTAGGTTGCTGTGTACATTAACACACAAAATATATTACTAACATGGTGAAAGACACACAAATGGTTGTGTTTTTTTTCTCCTCGACACTCCTCGGATCTACTTGGGACCTGTCTTAGATCTACCGGTAGATCAGGATCTACCTAATGGGCACCCTGCTGTAAACAAAAGAAATCTTTAATTTTGCACATTTAAGTGAAAAAAAATCACAGGTTAATTAATACGTGGAGTGTAAATATTCTAAACAATCGTCCTTACCTGAAACAAGAACTTGTCAATTTCGTCCTGTAACAGGAGTAGGCCTTCTCATATTTCCAGAAAAGGGCCTAATTAAAATGAAAAGTACATGTTGATTGGAGAAACCCCAACATCACATCTGACTGGTCTTTTGATTGCACCTTGAGTTCATCGGCATCAAGATATTCCCCGTCATCCAGTTGCAGAGAGGCCAGCAGTGACCGTTGCGTGCTATCACTGAGGAACTTGTCCCTTAAAAAAAAATATTAAACTGAGACTTAAAAGCTGTGAAGCAAATCTGTTGACGACTCATCCACAGTGCTATTGTCGTTTTTGATAATTTGTCAATTCCATACTGCTTTATAACAATAAGGGAACCAAAACATTCCAAATATGTGTCTGGTGCAGTGCAGTTTTATGACCTCTACCAATAGACAATTACAACTCTTTTGTTGAATTAATACCTAAAAATGACAGTTTAGACAATATTTGATTAGAATGCGCAATTGTGTAGAATGCAGCGGGCCCATTAGTGTCCTGCGAGATCATCGGGTTTGCTGTGGAAAAGAATCCAAATGACTAAAATTGGCCTGAAAATTTGCCCCAATGTATCTTTGTAGACATGCAGAAGAATTAAATGCTCTTCAATATATGGCAGAAGGTACATATTTGACTTGGGTATCCACTTTTTCTGACATTATTGTTTGGCGGTTTATGTTGATTTTTATTCATTCCTTTTTTCCTAAAAAATGGTAAAATATGAGCCTTGGCTCACAGGTCGGGAAACTGTGCCCTAGTGTAACTGTAGAGTACCAATAAATTGTAACTCTAATGAAAGAAAAAGTCACATCCCAGTAGGACCTACCAGTCCACATCCTGCAGATTGTCATGTCCCTGAAAGGTGATCAGTGTGTTTTTCAAGAACTGAATGGGGTCTCTTGGATCTAATCGGCACGAGGCGATCAGCAAAGCCTGTTGTCAAGGAGAAGTAACAAAACAATCGCCTAAAGTACTTCCACACCATATTACCTTATAAAAAATATATTTATAGACATGATTTCTTTTACCTTGTATAATTGCTGAAGCTCATACTCTGTCAGAGCACTGACTTCGATTTTTGACTGGCTGTCTGTCATTTGCAAAGCTAGTCATTCTATAAAAAAGGCACCCGTGGCTAACAGTAACTAAAGAAATAAATATTCACACACAAATAACACGATAGACGCGCACTTGTGAAATTGAAAATGTCCAAGTTTTCATTATTTACCCCTCGCTTTGCGCGTCACCTTCAGTCTGAAAAAGATTTAATCCTGATAGTAAGCAGCAGCTTCTACGTCATGGCAAATAGTCACCGATTCAGTGCGTCGTTTTGATTCATTCATTTCGTGGGATTGGCGCTAACTAATTTATCTGTTTATATTCTTGGTTTTCTCATGCAGGAGTCGAGGAGAGACAATTATTAGAAATAGAACGTTGGCTCCTCGGTATAATGTCACGTGACGTCATTTAAAAGAAGACGTCACGTAATGACGTGTGTCCGATTAATCTTTGTTTCAGAATAATTTCCATCACAAGCTGTATCTGTTGTTGCTATATTAGTTTGCAATTCAAGGAGAGATGTTTTCTTTCTTTTTCAAACAAAGATATCACCAAAATAGTAACTTACTGTATTTTGGTCATTCCATGAACACATCCGAGCTTTCATAAATTATATTTTAGTCATCAAACGTTGAAGCCAAAAATTTTCATGGCTTATTGAACAAGAGAAACATAGAAAAGACAGCAGTGTATTTTAAACAATCGCAGACAGTAACGTGTAATGAAGAAAGAACAGATCATGCAATTCTAACAGGCAAACAAATATATTTTCCAGCGGCTGGGTGGTAGATAGAATAACTACATGAGAAACAAATGAAAACGACTGAACTGAGCAAGCATCCCCCATACAACCAATTTAACGCGAAAAAGCTTTTGTCGTGCGTGCCGCCATTTTTTAGACCAAACGCAAGACCTGGGAAAACGACTCTTCCATGTGAGCGCTTAAATACCATCCGGGTAGGATTACTTTTCGGTTCACATTTTACACCGGAAAGTTGAAGTACTGCTACTATTTTTGTGTGGAACCATAAAAAACGTTACGAGGCTTAGATAGAAGGAACATGGCTGTAAAAAAATCCGGACTCAAACGCTTTTGTTAATGTATTATGGTCACTGCGACTTCAACATTTTCTGCCCGGCGTGGAATTGATGCAACACACATTAAAACAAACTGCGATGAGTCCTTTTAAGTTACATATGTTTGGTGCACTTTGTTTTAAAAAGCCGTGTTAGGCTTCTTCCATTTCAAAACGTAAATACCGTCTTGTGTTTACAGCATCCGTTGAAAGCTTAATCGCTGAGATTATCATCAGAATGGGCGACAGCGGTAGTATTACGCCTAGAATTGGCAGCATGAAGACTTTGCTTGGAATAGTCGCCGGAGCTGGAGCCTCTTACGGAATTTACAAACTCTTAAGTGGGGGAAGCTTTAGGAGGTACAAGAAAAGTGGGGGCAATGACGGTCTTGCTTCAAAGACCAGTGAAGGTAAATCTCGGCCGGACAGCCTATTGGCCAAAGTGTCTGAATTGGACCTTGTGTTTTCCCGAAATGAGAGAACGGATGATGCTTCGGGTATGTATTTAAATGGTGATGTGCGTTATTCTACGAATATTACAAACATACTACATTATTATTACATCCAAATCTTGATCGTTGTAATTATTGGCATGGAAACGCAGAGTACCCGAGAACCAAATGGGAGCTGGAATAAAAACAACCGCAATATTAAACCTTTATAAAATCAATACTTAAAAAATAACCATTATTTATCATTGTAATTTTTTATACTCTTATTGTACGGGGTCTGTGGCGGTACGTTTAGGCACTCATTATATTACTTTGATCACAGATGTTATGCAACCTCAAAGTTTTGCTTTGGCCAACCAATTAGAGAACAGAAAAGTGCCGACATCGTTGAGGACCAGCTACCTGGCCTTGTGAAGATGAATTTGAAATTTGATGGGTCATTCTTATGCATTTTCATAATATTTTAATGTGGACTGCTCTTGGCTTCATACTTGACAGGTAACATCATCCACCAGTCTGTGAGCAACCTGGAGCCACAGCACCTAAACATGTTGCTGACATGTCTAAAGACCAGTAATAGCACATCAGAGAGGTGTCGTCTATTGCTCACTTTAGGAAATGCTGCTGCTTTTACTGTCAATCAGGTACTGTCCTTAAAAGAAGATTTCATGACATTTTTGTGAAGTTTTACAAACATATTCTAACATTATGTGTCCTCTATCCCGCAGCATATTATACGTGAATATGAAGGAATTCCTATTATAGGGGGCTTCCTCTCTGACCCTGCACCAGAGGTTAAAGTGCAGACTCTGAATGCTTTAAGTAATCTCTGCATGAACCTCCAAAACCAGGAGCAGCTGAAGGTACACAACCGTATACAGTGAAGCCCCATTTGTTGCAGGAGATACTTTCCACTCCCACCCGTGATTTGTGAAAATATGTGAAATATCCATCCATCCATTTTCAATACCACTGAAGACGATCGCGGGGGTTGTTGGAGCCTATCCCGGCTGACTTCCAGCGGAAGGCCAACTACACCATGAAGTGGTCGCTAGTCAGGGCATATATAATGACAAGCAACCATTCACACCCACATTCACACCGTAACCGAGTGGGAACTGGTCACACGCTGCCAGCACACAACTCAGGCGAGTGTACCGCTACTTTATCAGTGATTCCTCTATGTGATATATAGACCATATAAAAACAGAGCAACAGGGATCCAATTCACATCTAGTCTGCACAGACATCATTGCTCATCCGACCATATAGTAATTCTCTTCTTTGCGGTAAGATTTGAAGCCAGGGTGCATGTAATTAATATAGAAAATCAGGCTTTACATTAAAAAGGTAATCTAAATTATCTTGCAAACCCGATAAGCAGACATCATAGATGGAAAAAAAAATGCAGCTTGGGACTTCTAATTGCGCTGCATCTCCTGTCGTCAATGTTGTCCGGGAATTTGTGACACAACAACACTAATACACTGTAGGTGAGCAAATCCAAAGTGCTTGATTGTAAACTATAAATACTAAACACCTATCAAAACTGTCATTTAAAAAGCTGCAACAGTGTGGTAGTGCTATCAGTCAACTGCAACAAAGCAGGGGTTCACTGTATTTTACATTGTCATTTCTTTAACCTCTGTCTTTAAAAACAATGTCTTCTCTTTTAGGTCTACGTGCCACAAGTGCTGCAGTTGATCGAGATGTCTCCAGTGAACTCTGACCTTCAGCTAGCTGCTCTCAGGATGCTAACCAACCTTTCTGTCACCGACAAACATCAACACCTGCTCAAGGATGCAGTGACGCTTCTACTCCATCTGCTGTTGGTGAGCGACGTGACATTACAGGTTAGTATCCACTCATAATGACTTTTTACCAGTTGTTTGACCATTTTATAAGTTAACGCGTGCATTTGTTTCAGGTTCAGACCTTGAAGGTTCTTGTGAATATGTCATCTAATCCAGACATGATGGACGACATTGTTCAGGCTCAGGTAAGAAGTCTGATTAAAAAGCAAAAAACGTGACCTCTTTTGCTCCAGTTGGAAGTTAGTTATGCAACGGTGCTTGTTTTTTAAAATATATATTTTTTAAGGCTGTTTTCAGAATCACAGTGGCCAAGTAGTGTTCGAAAATTATTTTCCATATGACTAATAAGTGAACCATAGCTCAGTGTATAAAAATACCGATAGTCTGATGAGGAAGGAGATAATGAGTCAACGATTGTACAGCTCGTCTAATACATTAGTTTCCACTAGAGGGCAGGAGAGCGAAAGAGCAACCATGCTACAGTTAATCACCATTGGATAAAAGGATTGGATACTTTTTGGGGTTTTTTTCCTCATCGCTGGGTAATGTTTTGATTCTAAATTTCTACAATGTATTTTGATCGCTTGTTCAATGTTTGATCAGTGTGTTATGGGTAGGGCAGAAAATTTTAGGATAATAATTTAATAGCGACCTCCCAAGTTTGCGATTGCGAGTTTATCTGCAATTATTTCTCACAGTTAATGTGTTTTTCAGCAAACAAGCAATTCATTAATCGTTGCAACAATAAACAATATCAAAACTATAATACATTAGAGGGTACTAAGATGAAGGCAAATGAAAATTGAATTAATGTGAAAGACACTTTATCTCTACAGTTACTGGTATGAATTTACAAAGTAAACATAAGTATATTCTTTACTGTAAATCAGTTAAAACACAAATAAGCTAAAGTGCAGTTTATGAAACATCAGTAATGCAAACAAATTCCTTCTGTTGCATTCATGAAATCGGACGCCAAAACATCTGGATACATACAGCAGAATTAATACTCTAAATATATGATCACTGACGGCTTTGTTGAGCGCTGCCATTTTCAAATCATTTGATCGCTGGATGTGTTTTCATTTGTCACTGCTCAAGTCGTGCGCACACCATTGTGTCCACGTGTGTGCTCAAACATCAGAGACACGTAAATCAACGTCAACCCTGGTTGCTCATGTATGACAAGTCTATCAACACAGACACTTCCACACTGCCACGCGATCCAACATACGACGGGAGCTGAACAACACAAAGTACACAACACACAGCGAGCCTTTTTTTCCCAACCTCACAAGGTGAAATAGGTCAAATATGTTACAAGTGAATACTACCCTCAAGGTCTCGTAAGACTTTGTTACAAAAAATGTATGCGCACGTGGAGCGGCAGGCTTTAATTACAGCGTTGCCGTGTGCCTTCTGTGTGCGCAGCAGCTTTTGCGAGAAGCAAAAATCGTGATGTTATTGCAAATACAATTAATCAATCAGAATTTTTTTTGTCTTTTCAATGATGAAAATTCATCCATCTACGAGTAAACTGAGTTACAAGCTTGAGCACAGCAGGAATTAAACATGTAAGTCAAGTTCCCACTGTAACATGTTTTTAAATGTTCTTCATGTTTACTTTGCCGCCGCCACCCCCACAAGGCTCCGGCTTCTGTCATGCTGCTACTTGCCTCGCAAACGTCATCGGAGGTGCTTGTGCGGCTGTTGACATTCACTGGCAACCTGAAGTCCTGGAGACCTTCGGCACAGGTGGCAGAGGAGTTGAGGCGCAACCGCGATTGCCTCTTCCGGGTCATGCTAGATGAGTCGTCAGAACTCCACGGCCGACTGGTCCAGCTCCTGTCACACCCCGACAAGGAGATTCAAGCGCAGGTGGCCCATATATTGACATACCGGTAGTCCACTTCCGTTCTCCTCATCCCACACCACAATCTGCACTGTAGACATTTTCAGCATGACGTCACACATACTTACCGCGTGGCAAAAGCTCATGCACCCTACCTTGTAAAGAGATCCTTCCATCATGTAATTTTGACCCAGACAGAACAAATGAAAAATGGTGCATGGTTAGAATGGGAGATTTAGCCTTTTTTCGACCACCAATGGTTGAATATATTCAACCCCAACCATAAAACAGTTTTGTCATCAGTTCAGTCAACAGGTGCCACTCACTTTTTGCCAACTGTAAGTACCCTGGTGCCCTTTCCCAAATGTGATGACGTGGTCTATTTTTCTCACTGTTTTGATCTCACAAACTTCTCCAAAGTCATCAGCAATTAAATTAGATCATATTTCCACACTGTCTGTACGAGGGCCTGACCGCTAAAAATCTGCTGATGCTGAGATTTGGCAGAATAAAATGAAGATAACCAATTAATCAGTGGATTAAATAAAAAAAAAATCCACTCAATAAATGTACTTATTTTTGGGTCCCCGTAATACCCTATGGTGTAGTAGTTGATTAACCTAACAACAGAGAGAAAAATCGGTCGAAATTTTGCAGCTTTTTATTTGGGAAGGCGGGAAAACGTCATCCTTTTTGCATTATGCTGTGACATGTTAATGTAGCGAATTTTGCCGATTTGGAAAGACCTAATATTAGCTGATTAATGACTCAGGCCCGTCTATATTGGCCGCTCCAAATCAACAGCTAGTTTCCGTTATTTTTCAGCTTGTACAGTTAATAAGGGAGGCAGGACTGGGAAGACTGGACACTGGTCTTACTGCCATAATATTGGTGACATTTCAAGCGAGCCGTTTTCCTTGCATCATCCCACTGTCTTAGGAGAATGTGAAGCATTTTCTAATGAATGGCAGGATGACTGGAGTCACATGATTTAAAAAAAAACAAACAAAATATAAGCGAATGTCAGAAAGTTACGAGAATAAAGTCAGAATTTTTAAGGAATGACTTTCCAATAGAAATACATTTTTGTCATTTTTTGGGGAAAATTAAAATTCCATTCTTGCAAAAGAAAATGTTTTTTTCTTGTAGTATTATAATTTCATTCTCATTAAAAAATATATATTTTTGTTAATTATTGCAAAATGACTGATTTGTTCTTGTAAAATCCCCCTTTTTCATCCAGCATTGCAAGTTTATGCTTGTGGAATGTAATTGAGTTTTTTTCCCATGGAACATTACAAATGTATTCTTGTAAAATTTTTCTTTTTACTTGTAATATAAAATATATTTTTTATTTATTTCCTCCCAACTTTAGTCTCATTAAATTACATATTTTTGGAGGAATGATGTTCCCTCACATTGCAAATATATTTTTGCACAATAACTTTGTTCTTATAACATTACAACTTTATTCTGGTCATATTGTCATTTCTTTTCTCATATTACACATCGGTTAAATTATATTTTTGCTCATAAGACCGCAATTTTAGTTTTTTTTTAATTTAAGATTTTTCCCTTGTAGAATTACCTCTGTTTTTGTCATATTACAGCTTTATTCTGAAATCAGTGAGTTTTTCCCCTCACATGACAGCTGCAGCATACTCTTGTAAAATTATTATTATCCCTTGTAATATTGCAATTATATTTTGATTTTTTTTTCATGTAAAGTCAGAACTATATTGTTAAAATATTCAGATTTTTAAATATTGTAATATCAGAATCAGATATTGCAACTTTATTCTTTTAAAATTATAGTTTCACCCTAATATTACCATTTTTTCTTGTCAAATTGCAAGTTTATTCCTGACATTATAGTTTTAGTTTGTTTTTTTTCCTTATAAAATTTCTTATTTATTCTCGTTAAAAATTTACATTCTTGTACAAAAACAATTCTCATATTTTGGCTTTTAAGACAAAAAAATCATACTTCTACGATTTTGTTCTCATGAAATGTGAAGAAGGGCGACATGGTAGTTGACTGTTTAGCACGTCCACCTCACAGCGCAGGGGTTGTTTACGGGTCCGGCCTTATTGTATTGTGTCTGCATGTTCTCCCCGTGCCTGCGTGGGTTTTCTCTGGGTACTCTGGTTTCCTCTCACATTCCAAAAACATGCATGGCAGGCTGATTGAACACTCATAATTGTCCCAAGGTGTGAGTGCGAGCATGAATGGTTGTTCGTCTATGTGTGCCCTGTGACTGTCTGACAACCACTTTAGGGTGAATCCCGCCTACTGCCCTAAAACAGCTGGGATAGGCTCCAGCACACCCGTGACCCTTGTGGGGATAGGCGGATCAGAAAATGGCTGAATAGAAATGTTAAGAAAGACAGATTGAGATTTTTAAAAATGAATTATTGTTGTTTTCATGATTTTCCCCCACCTGTTGATAGTCTACTTCCAGATCATTACCGGTACATTTTTCTCTCCAAAGTCTTGTTTTCCTGCCATTCAGCCAGGATATTTTAGTTAATTCTACCAGCCCCACTTGGGATACAAAGACATCATGTTTGAGTGTGTTGAATATCGTGTGCAGAAATGCAGTATGAAAGAAGAGTAGCCATTTGTTCGCAGATGACTGATTTTGACAGGAATCCAGTAACATTTGGCGGATTACGGCCGATAGTGAATGTTAACTACCAGTCTCATTATGTACTTAGTGTAATGCGCCAGGCTGTGACGTGACAGGTCCGCACGGTTTAGCGGGAGGACTGAGCATCCATCTGCTTGCATGACTACAGCATCTTTATGTCACGAGTCAGTCCAGGTGTGATGAAATGTTGCACATTGTCAATGTATTTGTTGACTTCTTTGACTTTTTATCGCTTAAGAACAGTTTTTTTTCTGGAGACACCCCCCTAAGTTAATATTTATTTAAGGAGACGGCAGTTTTGTAATGAATTAATTATTGTTCTGCTTAAATATTTCAATAAATGCCCATCCTATGGACAAGTGTCATTTTTTAATGAGCTGTATTGCCTTCATATCAGGTTGGTTTGTTTGTTATTGCACTGTTATGGTCTTGAACAAAGTACACTAACATCTTGTATTGACAGTTCACATGCATTTAAATCATAAGTATCCTGAAACAGTGACAGTAACGTTCAGTGTTGAATGTGCAGTGGGATCTAAAAGTCCATGCACCGTTGTTCAAATGTCAAGTTTCTGTGTCTCAAAAATACAATGAGACCCAGATAAATCATTTAAAAACTGTTTCTACCATTAATGTTACATATAACCTGTACAAATCCATTATCTTTTTTGGGGGGGAGAGGGTAAATAATAGATAGAATCATCTTTATTGGTCAAGTATCTAGAACACACAAGGAATTTGTCTCCGGTAGTACAGGCTACACTAGTATAATCATAAACAAGAACATGACAAATTTTAAGTATTAAAGGACATTCTGTAATGTAAGGGCACCGTTTTGTGGTGGTACCATCGAATGACAGCTGTGAGACAATGTGCAAAGTGTCAAGCAGTGCTAAATTGGTCAGTGGTAGAGTACAGTACAAAAACCCTTGTGGTAATGTGGTTGCACGAGTGCACAGCCTCTTACAACTTCGATGTGGCTATGTTTAGGAAGGTCGACGTGTGTGTGGGGGGGGGGGCGGGGGGTACGTGTGTGTGCGTACGTGTGCGTGTGAGTACGTGTGTTAGTGCACTCTGCTCAAGCGCAAAGGCCCACGTGGGGCAGTTAAAAAAATGTTAATTAGTCGCTACTTCACGGATTTTCGTTTATCGCGGGTGGTTTTGGTTCCCGTAAACCGCGATAAACAAGGGATTACTGTACCGGAATAACATCCTCGACCTTATTTCCCGAATCCTCTTGTTATCTGTCAAACATTTTAACGCATTTTCTACCGAGGTGACAAATAAGCTGAAAGAAGACGTTTGCGTTTTCTTTCAATGCATTACAGTATAACATTCTTCTGTTTCTTATTCACATTTATCGCATCTCTCACGTGTGTGCTTTGCCATTAGAACTAGCGTTTATACCGATAATGTCAAAATCTTAAATCTGGATATAATTGTTGCAAATCTTCGATTACACTTCTCCAACCTTTATTTGTGTTCAATAAAACAACCCCCCCCCCCCCTAAAAAACATCATTTGTTGTGTTCTTCCCATTGATTTAGCCACCTTTCTTTTAGTCTTCACGTGAACATTTTCTTCATAACACCCTAATACTAATAATAAGAACATAGATGAAGCTTTTCCAATAATGGTGACGACAGGTCCTCCTCCTCCAGAGTCCATCCCATCCCACTGGGCTCTCCTCCCTACCGCACCTCCCTCCTCCCTAGGCCCGACACGCTGCCTCCTCCCCCGGACAGCCCACACTAAATGACGGTCGTACCATCCGGTGCTACTACGCCACTTTAGCAGCAACCGGACCCCCGCGCGAACAACACCCAGCCGGTAGACCGGGAGGCAGGCGACGTTCTTCCGAAGCTATCGACTCGACCCGGCTATGTTGAGCCAGGAGCGGAACATTTAGACTCATTTCCAAGCAGCTTTTCTCTCTCCGCTTGACCGAGGATGAGCACCACCGCGGCGGCCACCGGATCGGCTTCTTGTCGCTTTGCCCACTACTTCGTCGTGTGTGGACTGGACCCGGAGACAGGCCTGGAGCCGGATGATGGAGCAGGTAGCAACATCGATACTCGACATGAAAGCATTTAAATGACAATGTGCGGGTGTTTCAGAGATGAATATGGCTAATAAAGTGTGTAAAGTGTCGTTGTTTACAGTATGATATACACGAGCCTTTTAGCCCCCATTTTGTCATCCCATTATTTTTTGATAAATGCTATCCACTATTCCGAAGGCACATCAAATCAAATATTAGAGCCCTGTTTTCTAATATATTTTATCAGAACTCCCCACCAGAAAAAACCTCAGTAAAGGCACTGTGTTTGTAACATCCATTTAAAACAAAATATCGAACTACATCCTTCTCAACTTGGTTTGTGTTATTAATGGCTGGAATTTTTCCATCTCCATCATAAAAAAGACCTAATATCCCAAATGGTTCATTTGCCCTTTCTTTTGTCTCATCACCTGTCTGGCCGTCTCATCTGAAAACAATCCCGCCCGACTTTGTTAACCTGAATCCAGAGAATAGGGAAAGGTGTTTGTGTGATTGATGTTGGTGAGATGTTCCAGGGGTTGCCATGGCAAAAACAATAGAGCAGGCAGATGCTCCTGTCTTGTCGAGGAGACCACCGGGGTTTTATTTTCAGGTTAACCAAAAAGGAATGGGAAATGTCTGTTGTTTTTGTCCCTGACGTTGATACTCAACTGAGATGAATTCTGCAAGAAAAAAGTGACGTCTGGAACATCTCACATCACTTTCTTGTTAGAAATGGGGCGAGAAAACAATCGCCCTCTCTTTGTCTGGTATCAAAAGCGACACGAGCCAAAGGCATCATAATGCTGGTGGGGATGGAAGAAATAGCACTGCTGGGATTGAAGCTGCCAATGATTTCAGTCATATAACTAACTGGCATGGCCTTTAATCGCTGACTCCCTCCTGAGAGGGTGACCGCTCCGTGGCTCGGGTGTTTGCGAGCACTGCCAATCTGCTTATGTAACAGTAGGCCATATCCTCGCCATTGCAGCAGAAGCAGCAGCAGGATATACTCCTTCAAGGGATTTCCTGGCTGCATGTGAACATTGGGCCTTAAGCCGCAACGAAGCAGGAGAGTTAAAGTCTTAATGTCATACAGTATTATCTCACAAAAGCGTGTACACCCCAACTGTGAAAACTGACACTTAAATCAAAATAACTCAACGCTTAACATTGATGTAGAAACCTGGCGACAAAAGTGAGTCGTGATTGGCCCTAAAGTGTCAACATTTTGTTCCGCTATTGTTATTTTCCACAAACCTTGTGCTTCCCCACCTTCCATGTGATGATACCTGAGAAATGCTCAGTAGGATTTCGGTCTGAAGACAAACACTCACATTCTTTAGGAAGGCTCTGCTTATTTTGGAAATGGTTTGGGGTTGGAATACAGCGTACCGCTGTGCACTGTATCCAAAGGGAGGGTATGGTGCTCTTTTCTGTACTTTCTTGGCATCATTTTTAGCATGAACGGCCTTGTGTTGGGTTGTTTTGAAGCAACAGTAAATTTACACTGTTATATTAGCTGAACACGGACCACATCGTAGCAAAGTCATATTTCTTTGGTCTTGACCCATCAAAAAGATTTAATAAAATGTCAAGAGAAATGTGAAAACTTGTATTCATATTTAAGAGCAACAGCTTAGTGCAGTGGTCCTCAACTAGAAATGCTGTCGGTCCACTTTTTTTTTTTTTAATAAGACCAAGGTCATGGGGAGCAGGGCAATATGCCCATTTAGTATGGTCAAGCTAAGCTTATCCAAATCAACACTCCTCACAACCAACCAATAATGGGGTGCATGAAAATAATTATTCACTTTGCCAGTCCACAGCAAATAATGAGGGGTATTGTGTTGAGGCACAGGCACGCTTTTATTTTGTTAAGTTGTGCCTGCTTAATAATAGAAATAGCCCTTTTAGGGAAATAAGACATTTTTATTTTAACTTTGTTAAACAGTACAGTAGTTGTAATTTTCCCATTAATTTAACAAAAACAAAACAAAATACTAATTTTACCAAAATAAATACTAAACATAAAAACAAAAATATCCTTTTCATTTGTACAATTCCCCTTTTCACATCCCTTCTGAAATCACTTAAAAAATATATCAGAAGAGGAGTTAAGAACCATTTTAAATACTGACACAAGGGAGCACAGGAATGTGCAGTGATTTTCTTCCACAATAGGTGAATGCAATGTCTGAGGCATGCAAATATTATTTGAGGACGCCATTGGGATGTTCATTTACCATGTTGCGGTGTTCTGCTATTAAACAGCTGCAAAGTAGACGGCAGCAGAACTGCACACAATCGAAACCTCCCGCGATTCGTTTTGTCTAATTGTCTGTGTGCGGCTCTCCTGGGCTGAAGCTGTGAGCACACTGTGGCGTCGCGCATGCGTCTGTTTCCTGACACTATCATCCATTTCAATGCGTGCTGACGCTTATGTATTGACACACCTTAATTTCAGAGGAACCAATCAGCGCATCGTATATGCTTACGCTTATGTATAGCACACCTTAAGTTCAGAGGAGCCAATCAGCGCATCGTTATCGCCGACATGCCCAGCTCACGCAGGGTCTCGAGTAAGTCAAACATACACACAAAGTCGCGCTGCCGCGGTCCTCTGCATTACATCTGTTAGTGCACGCAAAGAATACAACGGATAATTTTAACAAGCGATCGTGGTAATGCGCAGATTATAGTCCACAAATATAAAATGTATCACGTAAAAATCCATTTATAAATTATTATATACAATTTGCCGAGGGTCCGGACAGAGGAGGTCGGCGGTCCGGTCGTGGATCGCGGTCCGCCAGTTGAGGAAGAGGGGCTTAGTGCATTTCAGAACACTGTCTTCTATTATGCAATAGCCTAACATATAAAACCGCTGTTCTCTTCCCCTCAAATAACTACATGCAGTACAGTGAACTAGTGTTGACACGGTATCAAAATTTGGACTTGGATATTATACCCACAGAAAGTACTTCGGTACAAGTGGTGAAATAATGCCATGGCAAAAATCTAAAATATCAGTAAAAGCAGTTCAACAATAGCTGACAACTTCAAATTATTTTACATGCAAGCTTTCTCATGCCATGCAGTTTTCTTATGTTTGACTTTATTTGTTGTTTTCCATAGTAAATAATACACGGACACTGTTATTTTCTATTAAGTGTCTTTATTTCACTTCTCACTCAGCGGTACTCTGCTACCAACAATATTTAATAATTGCCCTGTGAAATGCAACCTATCAGAACAAGATTCTTTGTCACAAAATAAATGCACTGGTTTGACTTGATGGGAAATATTTTAAATGTGTCACAGGGTAACCTGTTGCTCTTTGAATTCATGAAATAATTCAAGATATTAGTCAACAATGTCATGTTGGTTGTGTTCCCTTTCGAGTGGCCTTATGGCATGCCTTATTGACAGGCTTTGGGTTGTGTGTCATCCATCTAGACAAAATAATTCCAGATGACACCACGTGTGTCTGGACGTTCCACAGGAGCGTGGAGGTTTTTAGAGATTTCTTGTTTCTGTTTTTTCGTCACGTGCACATGCTGAAAAATTGATACTTTAAAAACAAGGTAAAGTATAGATTTTTCCGGCAAAGTAATGCAGTTCTCTTTTTTTTGGTACTGTTACACCATAAAACAGCATTACTTATATGTTAGTCGGCCTGACCTGGATTGTTGAATTTGTTGGTTCATTCCATCAGAGTAGAAATCTACTTTATGTGCAGGATCGCTATTGAGGATTGTTTTGACATTGGTTCATGATTAACTCAATGGATACGATACCTTTCAAGTGGCCAATGTACATGTTTTGGATGAAACAAAACTGAAATTTGAAATGTGACTCATCCCGTTTTATTTCTCTTATTCACTCTTGAAATGCTTTTCCATGTTAATTGGGGTCCACAATGTTAAATTCAATTGACAGGACATGTTTTGGAAAGGCACACGTCATTGTAAAGAGAGGAAGTAAATCCTTGATGTGATCAGCCAGTTAATTTTAACACATGGCCAGCGATGGCCAGACTAAATAGAAGCATCTGAATTAAGCTAGGTTTGCAAGAGTAAGTACGAGCATGTATTTTTTTAAAAGCGGTTATTTAATAGATACTCATGCACACAGTTCTGACCTGTCACGTAAAGTGTGATATTATTGAAAAGATGTAAAATAACTCGAATAATCAACAACTGATTGATTGTCAAATTTCCATCCATCCATCCATCCATCCATCATCTACCGCTTATCCGGGGCCGGGTCGCGGGGGCAACAGCTTTAGCAGGGAAGCCCAGACTTCCCTCTCCCTAGCTACTTCTTCCAGCTCTCCCCGGGGGATCCCGAGTCGTTCCCAGGCAAGCTGGGTGACATAGTCTCTCCAGCGTGTCCTGGGTCTTCCTCGGGGTCTCCTCCCGGTGGGACATGACCGGAGCACCTCACCGGGGAGGCGCTCAGGGGGCATCCGAATCAGATGCCCAAGCCACCTCATCTGGCTCCTTTCGATGTGGCGGAGAAGCGGCTCGACTCTGAGCCCCTCCCGGATGACTGAGCTTCTCACCTTATCTCTAAGGGAGAGCCCGGACACCCTGCGGAGAAAACTCATTTCAGCCGCTTGTATCCGGGATCTCGTTCTTTCGGTCACGACCCATAGCTCGTGACCATAGGTGAGGGTTGGGACGTAGATCGACCGGTAAATTGAGAGCTTCGCCCTTTGGCTCAGCTCCTTCTTCACCACGACAGACCGATACAACGTCCGCATCACAGCAGACGCTGCACCAATCCGCCTGTCGATCTCCCGCTCCCTTCTGCCCCCACTCGTGAACAAGACCCCAAGATACTTGAACTCCTCCACTTGGGGCAAGATCTCCTCCCCGACCCGGAGGGGGCACTCACAATACTGAGGCCCCCAAAACGGACCCCTTCAACGCTTCGGCTGCGCCTAGAGATTCTGTCCATAAAGGTTATGAACAGAATCGGCGACAAAGGGCAGCCTTGGCGGAGTCCTACCCCCACTGGAAACGATTCCGACTTACTGCCGGCAATAGGAACCAAACTCTGACATCGGTGGTATAGTGACCGAACAGCCCGTATCAGGGGGTTCAGTACCCCATACCCACAAAGCACCCCCCATAGAACTCCCCGAGGGACACGGTCAAACGCCTTCTCCAAGTCCACAAAACACATGTAGACTGGTTGGGCGAATTCCCACATACCCTCAAGGATCCTGCTAAGGGTGTAGAGCTGGTCCACTGTTCCACGGCCGGGACGAAAACCACACTGCTCCTCCTCAATCTGAGGATTGTCAAATTTACTGTCAACAATTTTCAGGGAGTTATTGTTTAGTGCCATCGTTAAAGTTAGAATTGTCCAAATCCACTGATTGCAGCCTCTCAACAACAATTACTGTATTCTCTGATTACTCCTTCGTGAAAGGAAACCGATAATCATTTGTGTTTGATCAACATAAGACATTTGCAAACTGCTTTTCCCTTTGAAAACAATGACCGAACCAGTAACTGAATCAGTTTCAAAAGGTTTGGTGGGCACAACATCAACCTTCTTGTATGATATTGCTTCATTGTTTTTCAGTTGTATTTTTAATCAGTTTAAAACACCAAACAGACAACAATACTTATTGGTTAAAAAAACAATAATGGGGTGAAAATGGTTTTGTAACACACTGCAACGCAAAATAAAATGTTATCCGACTAATCAATGGACTTGTGGATAGAATAATCAATTCTAAAATATTGAATAGTGACAGTCCTAATACCTGTATAATGACAACGGACAATAGCTACAAGCCATGCCATTGTTGTTTTGCTTGTTAAGTAGGCTACCTGCCTACACTTAACATTTATCACAAACTACTAAACACGTTTTATTTTTAATACTTTTGCAAGTCCAAATTTCACATTTCACGCCTTCAACGTACTACTAGGTTGTCTCACAATATGCTGGACAGCACTGCGGTCTACTGGCATTTAGTTTGCATTGTGGTTTTTCTGTATCAGATTCTTTTCTAGGTGGGTGTGGTATGTAATCCCTGATGAACTGGATTTCAACTAAACTGTCCTCCAAGACATGTTTTAAATGTTTGTAATCTTTATTAGAATTTATAAATGAACAATCAAAACTATTCAGCACTCATCAAATTGCAGTTCAATTTTGTTCTTGATATTATTTGGATTATTTAGCTTTTGCTTTGTCGTTATCATTTCATTCATGGAAATCCTAAACTGAAATTATTCTACACAAACAACACTTCTCATATAATTATATGTGATGAGATGTATTGCTCTCTAATGTGAGTCATGAGAGACTTTCCAAGCACCCAGGAACAATCTGCTGTTGTTGGTTTCTCAATGCAGTGCAGTGTGTTGTGCAGCCTAATCAAATTTCACATGACGCTGCCCGTTGGAATGCCGGCTGGCTGAGGCTTCAGCTTTGACCCATTCACGCCAGATAACGGTCATGGGGGTGCTTAAAGGAGAATGACATAGGCGGACAATGAGGACTCTCTGACCACACGTTTGGGCTTTGCATTGCTTTAATAAGTCTAAGCTAAATACATTTGTCACTTTTGCAAAATTCCAAGGTTAATCGATTTTTATCCTTTCGGGAGAGGACACAATTGTGTTGTAAAAGCATGGCACTTCCCATCAAAGTACTCACTATCTACTTAAGTAGAAGTATATATACCGGTATTTGTGTAAAAATACTGGTCAAGGTAGAAGTACTGATTCAACTGTTTTACTGATTCAACTATTTTACTTAAATTAAAAAACAAAACAGCAACAGAGTTTCTGAAGTGCACCAAAGTGAAAATGTAGACATAAATCATTCATTCATTCATTCATCTTCCGAGCCGCTTGATCCTCACTAGGGTCGCGGGGGGTGCTGGAGCCTATCCCGGCTGTTCTCGGGCAGTAGGCGGGGGACACCCTGAATCGGTTGCCAGCCAATCGCAGGGCACACAGAGACGAACAACCATTCACACTCACACTCTACTACCAATTATTGTTGAAATTGGTCACTACATCGGAACAAATGACTTTGCCCTGTGAGGTTCTCCAAGGGTCAATTCTGAAACCGCCGTTGTTCAACCTGTAGATGCTTCAATTTAGTTAGCCAGTATGCAGCTTTAAATTTCCTACCACGATGCAGCTGACACTCCGACGTCCATGCCACTGAAGGCAAGTGACCACATGCTTTGTCACTGCATAAAACAAATCAGTTTGTGGATGCAGAGCGATTTTCGCCATTTTTCCCTATAACTACCTACCTAAAATAAACCACAAAATAGTTCAAAGTAAAAAATGATCAGAAAAATAAATCCTCAAATAAAGTATAGATATCTGAAAAATCTACAAATCTACAAAAGTACAGTACTTTCCACTACGGCCTATAAGAAGCCTTCGAAGCAGCTGATACTGGCTGCTATTTTAATCTCCTTCACTTGATATGTGTGTCCTCATCTGCTCAAGTGTTGATGCATGGGCGAGTCTTTCTTGTGCAGCTGCTGTTCAGTCAAACCAAACGAGACACTTAAAGCACAAATAAATCTCTCTGATATTTGTCAATAGTCTCTATTCCAATGATTATCAACCACTGTGCTGCAGATCCTCCAATGGATGCCAAGAGAGATCACCGGGTGTGCTGTTGGAAAATATCTAAATTCACTTGTTTGGTCAGAAACTTTTATTATATGAGGTCTCTGTGACAAGTGAGAAGGCATCATCATTCTTTCAGTATACAGTGGATATAAAGAGTCTACACATGCTGGTTCAAATGCCAGGTTTTGTGGGTTCTAAAAAAACAAGACATTTTTTTTAAAAGGGCAGGTAAAAATAGCCAATTGAGATTAAGTGGGTGCACACCCTCATTTAACAGGAATGTGGCTGTGGTAAGAAAAAACAAACAAACAAACAAAGAAAACTCATGTTACTATAAATTGGAATAAGTACACACCTGACACCATTTAAAGTGGTTTTGATTAACCAGAAATAATTTTCTGATCTTCTAAGAGGCTTTTCCTGACTTTTTTTTGCTTTCTTGTAGAAGCTTGAAGGTTTTAACACAGACTGATATTTCAAACTGTTTGTAATTCCACCAAACCGTTTTCTTTTTTTTGTGTGAAAAAATTAACATATTTGTTATTTACATACTGTACAAGTGGCATGTCAAATGCTACCCTCAATAATAAGACCACTTTAGCAAAAAAACCTGTGCTTAACTCATGAAACAATTGTAGAAAAAAAAATTATTGGATACGTTCTTATACCGGTAATTTGAGAGCAGAGTCTGTATTTTTTAAAGAATAACAACAGTGATTCTGATAAAGATGTGCGTTTGGGTATACTGTACCACTAGGATGAGACAAGTGTATATTGAGCTGCTTGTTCAGATGTTAAGTTGAGGAAACACCCTAATTCCGCCTTAACATCAACGGCAACCATTTAATTAAGCTTTCATTAGAATGCTGAAACAAACCTCCCCTCCACTCCACCTCTTGTGTCTCTCTGTCCTTCTCTCTCCCCCTCTCTCGCTCTGTCACTCTCAATCCACCCCCTCTTTAAACACACGTCTCTCTTGTCTGCACGCTACCATGCAAGCTGCGTGTGTCAGGTGTGATGTATTGGTTGAAGTGAGAGTCATCTTGATGCCTGCCCCTAAAGCCATGGTGGAAATGGCTGCTATGGCGACGTGGCACCCTTTTCCAAGGTTTCATTCTACCTCATGGCACGACACTAATTTGTCTTACTGATTAAGATGCACCCACCAAGCTTCCAGTCTGGTGCTTAAAAATGAAATGAGTTGCCCACTCAGGAAAAACTACAACTGTGAACCCCCATTTATTCAATGGGACTCAGCTGCAATAGGTGAAAATCTGCTATTTAGAGAGATTTTATATATTTTATATGTATAGTTTTACGTAAACAGAATCCATCCATCCTTCAATTTTCAAGGCTACTTAACTTGTGAGTTGTGGGGTGCTGAAGCCTATCCCATCTGACTTTGGGTGAAAGGTGGACTACACTCTGGCCTTTTCACTAGTCAGTTGCAGTGCACATGTAGAGACGGACATTTCACGGCGTGGCAACCGAACAGGACCGTCTGCTCAGCGAATGCACCACTTCATCATTGTTCATTTACATTTATTTAAAACAACAGTTTTTAAAGTTTTCCTGAACACCTGGTCTCACTCTTACTCACGCATATTTCCACATAAGAAAGAAAGCATGCTTGCCTTAAGCTAACGGTATTTGTCACTCACACTTGAAATTAAATAACTCACACATGAAACACAAACAAATGAAACATTATTCAGTGTTGAGATACCAACTAAAATCTGTGCGCTTCAGATGCCCACTGCTAGATTGCGTCAGCATTTAGTGCCTACAACATCTGGCCACCATCAATTCACATTGCTTTCCTTGTAGAGGAAGGACAAAGACTGTTGGTCCTGGTAAAACACAATCAAGCTACTTTGCCAGATGCCATCAGAAGAAGAACAAGGACGAACACAATGGCTGCATCCAAATTCATAGGCTGTGTTCTCCGAAGGCCATGCTTTTGGCCGCATTATTCGGCCGCATTCATGTAGGCCTAGCACTTGTTCGTTTCGTTATATGCAAACATTCAGGTACCGAAATGGTTTCTTTGCCCAGTTGGACCATTTGCATATCTTTCCTAATCAGAAACAATGCTTAAGTGTACTTACCGGTATTTGAACTTTACAGGGTACATCGCAAAAGGATTGTACCTTGGCAGATAAAAATAAACCTCTCTAGTAGACTTTTTTGTGAGAGTGTAGTTAGACAACATACAACATATTGCAATGGCATTTTTCAACTTGAGTTCCCTTTTAAGTCTGTTCCTTGATGTCAGATTATCTGTGGCTCGTGATTGTAAATCCTCGTAGAGATTGTCAATTTATGATATCCTCTTTCCACCCATTTCGCATCAGTTGAATCAATTGTTCTCATGACTGATTTTCAGGAGAGAGCTTTGAGCAAAGTCCAATCCACCGCTCCTTCAAATCTAGGCTTCTGGTCCACTACCCCAAGAGTACAGACAGGAACCCCTTCAATAAGGATGCAGTTAACATGGTGAGAATCTCGGTTTTGTTCACATAATAAGGAAAACTTTGATGTTTGAAAATGAATAATAGTGATTAGAATTAGTACACATTTCTGTAAATAAGAAAGTGTCCGAATGTGTTCATTGTTTTATGATAACAGCTAAAAGATCTTCATCTCCTGTCTCTGTTTGTTCAACTTGGAGTGACAAAATTTCAGTTAATTGGGACAAAATGTTTTAAATTTATCCGAACCGCTTATCCTCACAAGGCTCACGGGTGTGCTGGAGCCTATCTCGGCTGTCTTCGGACAGTAGGTGGGATAAACCCTGAACTTTTTGACAAGCAATTGTTGGGCTCACATACACGGAGAACCATTCGTGCTCACATTTACGCAAAGGGACAAATTTGAGTGTTCCATTATTAACCTGCCATGCGTGTTTTCTGGAATGTGGGAGGAGTACCCAGTGAAAATCCACGCAGGCACGGGGAGAACATGCAAACTCCACACACGAAGGCCAGAGCCAGAATCGAACCCTGTATGTCTGCACTGTGAGGCCGACGTGCTAACCAGTTGACCACTGTGCCGCCCCAAAATGTTTTCATTTAATACAGGAGATTTCTTTGCAGTTTAGAAGTGATTTATTGCGCTCAAATGTTTCATCTGTCAACTGTGTAATAAGATGCAACATCAACATTAAACTCACATGAGAAGTCTCGTCTCGTAAAGCTGAGTGTCAATGCATCGGCATTGAGCAGGTTGTGACCATGACTCATTCCCTGGTCAATGGTATATCATGAGGGTATATACAAAAATGTAATTCTTTCAATTCTCTTTTAATATATTTTTACTGTATTTTAAAGTAAAATACTTTAGGGTGCTGTTTCTTTTCTTTGTAAAAAACATTTAACCATTTTTTAATGTGTTTTTTTTAAGGTATGATTGGTATTTCCTTTGAGTTCATTGGAGAAAGATGATTTGCCGTATGACTTTTGAGTTGTCATAGTTGTCATGGAATGAATTAAATTCATAAGTCAAGGCATATGTGCGTTGGCTCAGTAAAGGTTGGAAACATTGCACTATCCTATAATAATTTGTCATTGTTGTCTTTCACCCCCTGCGTCATCAGCTCTGCATGCCAAGGGGTCTGTCTTTCCGCACTCAAGTTGATTGCCTGGAGTCTCACTTCCACTCGTTCACTGTTGGCTTTGAGGATGGTTCGCGCTCCTATGGCTTTGTCCACACCTTCTACGAGGAGGTGATGGGTGCGCAGATCATCACAGCCATGCAGACCCTTCACAGGATGCACCACGTGGAGCACCACTCCGCTTCCTCTTCGTCCGCCTCCTCGTCCGCATCCTCGCCATCCACCTCCAGCATGGACTCGCTGGTGAGCAGCCTGGATGAGTCGGACGGCGAGTCTCTAGCCACCGCCAACGCCGCCGCCACCTGTCTGGGTTGCACCGGCTCCTTCGACCCGTCTCATGACACGCTGTATGTGTCCAAAGCCCTCTGCCTCCTTACGCCGCTCCCCTTCCTTGGAGCGTCTCAACACTTCTTGTCTCAGCTGCACCAGGCCGTCGCCTCCCAAACGGCACCACCTCTACCGCTGGAAAGCTACATCCACAACATCCTCTATGAGGTTCCCCTGCCACCGCCCGGCCGATCGCTAAGGTTTCACGGCGTGCAAGGCCCCATCTTGTGCCAACGGCCTGGCTCCTGTGAGCTTCCGCTCGCAGAGTATCCTCTGGGAGAAGCCTTCTCTCTGCTCGGTGTGGATAACATGGTGCAACTGGTTACCTGCTCACTCCTGGAGACGCAAATACTGCTCTACTCTCATGGTATGAAGATCTTCTTTAGCAATTGTATTAACATTTTAATCAGATACAGTTGGCCAATCGTCTGTGAAAATAGAAGAGGTTCTGATGGGATGTTGTTGAGTCATTCACAGCCTGTCGTTTTCAAAGGAGAGTTCCCCATGCTGGCCAGATGTTTTAGAGCATTTGGGAGCGATCTTTTCAGACCCACAGAAAACTGTGTTCTTTGACAATATACAGCGCATGCAAAAATATTCAGTTTCACTTTTTCCACATCTTATGTTACAGCCTCATCCCATAATGGAATAATTTAAATTTGTTCTTCAGTTTTTCCCACCCAATGCTCCATGATGACAATGTGAAAACGTTTTGTTTTTGAAATTTTTGCCAATTTAGAAAAATAAAAAAGTCAAACATCATATGTACATTAGTAAAAAACTAAAACGTTTTACATGTAATGGGTTGTGTTTAGAATTTCGAAGGATAAAATGAAAGTAGGCGGCCCGGTAGTCCAGTGGTTAGCACGTCGGCTTCACAGTGCAGAGGTACCGGGTTCGATTCCAGCTCCGGCCTCCCTGTGTGGAGTTTGCATGTTCTCCCCGGAACTGCGTGGGTTTTCTCCGGGTGCTCCGGTTTCCTCCCACATTCCAAAAACATGCGTGGCAGGCTGATTGGACACTCCAAATTGTCCCTAGGTGTGAGTGTGAGTGCGAATGGTTGTTCGTTTCTGTGTGCCCTGCGATTGGCTGGCAACCGATTCAGGGTGTCCCCCGCCTACTGCCCGAAGACAGCTGGGATAGGCTCCAGCACCCCCCGCGACCCTAGTGAGGATCAAGCGGCTCGGAAGATGAATGAATGAATGAAAATGAAAGTATACCACTAAAATGAGGCTGTGACATGTGGGGAAAAAATGAAGCGCTTTGCAGATTATTTTTGGAGGCTGATTAGTCGGCCAGGCCCTAATTATGGCGGTACTTGATAAGCCAAGTGTTTTTTTGACATGGTACTTGATGTAAAAAAGTTAAACCACTAGTTTAGAGTGTCGCTTATCTTTACTGCTCCTCTTCCTCCTTAGACTACCAGCGCTTGATGACAGTGGCTGAGGGCATCACCACATTGTTGTTCCCATTCCAGTGGCAGCACATCTACCTTCCCATCATTTCCACACCTTTACACCACCTGCTGGATGCTCCTGTACCCTTCCTAATGGGCATCCAGCGCAGGGATGATGCTCAGCGACCCTCCCTCCACCTGCCGCACGAGGTTAGGAGCTCCTTTGAAATTCTGGGTTGCGGGATGTTGAGACAATTTTTGATTTCTTCCCTTCCCCACACTTCAAAAAACTTTCCACTTGACTTAATAACTGAACTACTGTACTGTGCATACTGTAGTATTGGCATGTCGAACATGTGCTTGTACGTGGCATGGCCTAGTGAGTGACATTGGAGTCTGGTTATTTCAGTGTGAACATCGACTCCCTGCAAGTGTTCTCATTTGTGTGTTTGAAGAAACATTTCAAATGCATCAGTGACAGTGGCTCTCCTTGCCCTCACAAAATGGCATCACAGTGACTACCTGACTCACTCAATTTATTATTATTATTTTTCATTTCACTAAAGTGACAGTGTATCTGAAGCTTGGTTGGTTGGTTTGTTTGTTTATTGAACATAAAACATATACAGTAATAATTTGACAGAAAATAAGGTAGATAAAAAAGTAAAAGAAAGAAATCAGTCTTCATTCAACACAGTTATTATGTTCAAGCTCACTCATAACTCTCAAAATGTTGTCTCACAAAAACTACCAAGCAAAAGTTCATAACTTGAAAAAGGTCTTATTTTTGGTCAAGGCACCTCTGGGTTCTTGCCATAGCTTGAAAGTGGCACTAGATCTTTGTACAGCTCAAGCCATGGCTGATGAAACTCTGCGTCTGGGCGGTTATTATGTATATTAGCCCCACTGTTATGTAACTGGCGGCCTGGTGGACGACTGGTGAGCATGTCCGCTTCACAGTGCAGAGGTGCAGGGTTCGATTCCGGCTCCGTGCTTTTTGTGTGGAGTTTGCATGTTCTGCCCATGCTTGCGTGGGTTTTCTCCGGGTACTACAGTTTCCTCTCACAATACAAAAACATGCATAGTAGGTTAATGGAACACTCTAAATCAGTGGTCACCAACATGGTGCCCGCGGGCACCAGGTAGCCCGTGAAGACCACTTGAGTAGCCCGCCAGTGCCTGGACATTGTGATTTGCTAGTAGAAATTATGATTTAAAAATGCAAACATTGGCAGTACTGTGAGACATTTCGAAACACGATCAAAGTCTGACAATTTAAATCATCAAGTATTAAAAATAACACATCCTCATATTATTGAAGGTATTTTGGACAAATATGTTATTTCAGACGTGTATCAATTTGGTAGCCCTTCACACAATCGGTACACATGAAGTTGCTCTCACCCTCAAAAATGTTGGTGACACCTGCTCTAAATTGTCCCCTGGTGTGATTGTGTGTGTGAATGGTTGTTCGTCTATATGTGCCCTGCAATTGGGTGGCAACCACTTCATTGTGTACCCCACCATTTGCCCGAAGGCTCCTGGGATAGGCTCTAGCAATCCCACGACCCTCATGAGGATAAGCAGATTAGAAAATGGATGGATGGATGGATGTTATGTAAGCGATGTGCAGAAGCACACACTCATAGACACATTTTCAAAAATAGGCAGGCAACAAAAGATTTACACGGTCGCTTCCATTTGATTTGTAAACCAGTCATTAAAAAGTCTGTTTTACATTTTATGCCACGTTTTATGTGTTCTTGCGTGCTATTCTTTCTTGAACCTGATCTTTGTGCATTCTCCTGCCCTGCCACGATCACTACTCCAATCAATCGTACGACCTCATTGCATCTCGGCCGAGCCTCTTTTAAAGTTGCCTTAGAAAGAAAGCAGCCGAGTCACTTGGGGGCATGGATGAAAGCAGCAGTGCATGACAATGAGAGATACTGAATAATTCATGTGAATTAATGATCTCATTTTTTTTCTGGTGCAATTTGATGACACGGGGTGGAAAACAACCTTCAAAACAAACCAGGAAGTGAATAGAGTAGTATGATGTATGAGGCTGAGTCAGGCTGTGTTCGTGTGCATCTTCCAACCTTCCCCCCTGAGGCTTTAATCTGACTGTCAGAGGTCAGTGCTCAAGGTTGAGTGAGCTGACTGAACTGTGCTACTTAGACTGTGACACTTTCTTACGTGTTTCTCCACAATCATTTCAAATCAAACATTCACCTTTTTCAAATTAATCAATGAAATAATCAATAGGATGATTGATTTGAAATGATCTATAACCGTAATTTGGGCCAGCCCTAAGCAAAACAGCCGTCCATCCGTCCATTTTCTATTCCGCTGATCCTCAGGAATCGAACCCTGCACCACTGCAAAGTGAGGCGGACGTGTTAAGCAGTTGACCACTCTGCCGCTGAGTTTTATTATCTCAGGGGTTTTTAATTATTATGCATAATTGTATTATTTTCCAATTAAATATAATTTGAACATATCTCAAAACAAGGGTTGCAATATGACATATTCTATTTTGTTCTATTTTGAAGTGAAATTATTCGATTTGATCCGATTTAAAGGGATCAAGATTCCATTTGATATGGTACGGCTCAGTTCGAGAGGGTATGAGTTATTTGTGATGATTTTACATACATATGAGTGAACCCAGTACTGTAAATGTGGCATTGCCTTCAAAGACCTATTCCGCTAATAAAAATCATTTCGATACATAGCTTGATATATTTTGAAGTGGAACGATTTGATTCCTTTACTCTTGCATGTTTTAAATCAAAACCCATTTGCCGATTCAAATTAGTTTTTGTTACACCCCAACAACAGTTGTATAAATAAGAAGTAGAGATGTTTAATACCACTTTTTGTCAGACAGATACTAGTACGGGTCCTCAACTCTTGAGTACTCACCAATGCCAAATAACTGATACCACTAGTACGGTACTTTTGATACATAAAAATCTACTAAATCAATGACATTTTCTCATGGAAATTGGCAAGAATCTATAAAGTGAATGGACAGCATGATCTTGGCCCATAATTGGATGTTTCCGACACTTCCCGTTTTAATTAAATGCAAAATACTGCATACTGTCATAGTCATTTTTTTATCTGCTGAAAAGCTGGTTGAAATTTAAAAAAAAATATTTTTCATACACAGGCCAACCTTTGCTTTGTGGACATTGACAACCACTGCATTGATTCTCCGGAGGGTCTCCCCGCCTTTCCGGACCAAGCTGAGCTGGTACGGGAACTGAGTGACATCTTGCAGCATTTCGGGGTCCCCCTGCAGGGAGGCACCCTTACAAAGCCCACCCCGGCCTCTCCTCATCTGAGTAGCCTGGTCCTGGAGGATCTAATGGAAGACAGAACGAACGGAAACCTCAGAGGCGAAGAACTGGAGGTGCTGGAGAGGCTACAGGCTCTGGCTTGGAGATGCGGAGGAGACAAGATGTTGGGTGAAGGGAAGACGCTGGAACGCGTGTGGAAGGAGGAAGAGGAGGCTATGAGTGAGGCGAAGATGAACATTCAACTTCGGGAGGTGTTTGCTGGACGCTTCGCTACATTGTTCAGCCGCTATGAGGAGTTTGTGATCCACAGTGCACTTGATTTGGATTCCTGGATGAGTAACCGCGAGGGAATGTTCAACTTTGACAAGGTACAGTGAAGCTCCCTTTTCATGGGCAAGTGGGGGGTATGCATTCAAGGCCTACCCACCGTCACAAGAACATATTCCTTTTTTATGTACTGTATTTATTTTTGTAAGTTTTACTCCTCCTCACACTTTTGACACATTTAAACTTATTGAATAAATCCACAACAACAATGACGTACCAGGGCTAAGGGCTAGATCAGTAGCCCGTAGGCCTATTCTAAAAATATCTCCCGAGTTCCCAGTGAGTCAGTGATGGGATATTCAAATTTCCCAGGGATGTTGTAGAAGTGAAGACAAAGGGGCGGCATGGTTCAGTGGTAGAGTGGTACTCTTCCAACTGAGAGGTTGTGGCTTCAGTGCTCAACAATCGTGAGCATGTTCAAGTGTCCTTGAGCAAGATACTGAAACCCCAGTTGCTCCTGAACCTGCGTCATCAGTAGGTGAATGATTAGATTGTGTCAAGCATCATTTAAATGATCATTTGAAAATGTCAACACTTGCATAAATGTATACAATGTATAGAATGTCTACTTATCCTCAGTGGTTGCGGGCGTGCTGGAGCCTATGGTAGCTGTCTTCGGCCACCAAGTGTATTGCACCCTGAACTGGTTACTAGCCACTCGCAGGGCACACATAGACAAATAACCATTTGCGCTCACAATCACACCTCGGGACAATTTAGTGTTCCATCAACCTGCCACGCATGTTTTTGGAATGTGGGAGGAAACCAGAGTACCCGGAGAAAACCCAAACAGGCACGGGGAGAACATGACAAACTCCAGGCTCGTATTCGAACCCACGTCACACTGTGAGGCGGACGTGCTAATCAGTCGACCACTGTGCTGCTCATTCCCATTATATGTTATATTATTATTAATATTGTTATTCAAATAAATTGCGACTTCAAAGTTGTGTGTAAAATAGCGACACCCAGGTCTATTCCTTGCGCAACTTCAATTTCTTGTGAAAATTAAGACAATTGTCATTTTATACATAGATAAAATTAAGTTTTCAAGTTTGTGTAAATAATTAAACTAGTAATAACAACCAACAAATATCGGCCATTTGGCCAATTTAATTAGCTGGACAATTAATTGGTCGAACGTCCGCTGGTTTAACGCAAGCAGATAATGCAAAACTAATTGAAAATTTGCATCTATGTTACAGGGATCTTCAAATAACAACTACCGGTACTTTAAAACACGGGTCAACAACATATACGAACAGAGCATGCAACCACTTCCTTTTTTTCTTTTTATTCTGCCGTAGACACCGCCTTGAGTCGGAAGGCCCTTTTCGGGAGATGCGTGTTCGCCATAAAATCAGCAATTTTTATTCTCCAAATTGAGTCGGAATGACAGTATCCAATCAAAAGCAACGCTATTAATCCAATTAATTCTGGCTTGATGAAACATCGCCCCAGAGCAAATTAATGAAGCATCTCTGCGAATCGCTTCACTTTGCTGCATCCAGTGTGTCTTTGGCAAAGAAGTACTCTAGGTGTACACTATGGAAATGCGCTGTAAATGTTGTCTGTGATAATACTTGCCAGCGGTTGTTGCAAAAGGTGACATTCAAGACAAGGAGTGGCAGTGCTGCGCAAATAGAGTCCAGTAACACCAAAAATATGGAGCAAAGTGAGAGCTTTCTGTAGGGTATTAGTAATAATTGACACCCCCCTCCCCTCCCCCCACCAAGCCTCAACCCGTCATGCATTTTCAAGTGCCCCTCTTAAGGCTGCGATCTAGGGATGAGTCTGCTGCCCGGCACAACAGGGTACTGCACTGAAGCAACATGGAACTGTGCAAATGTCAAAATTGGGAAAAAAAGGGAATGTTTGTCTCCCGTATTAAAAATCTACAGTGGCACAAATGGTGAACTGGGATATAGTAGGGAAACATTGTACTAGTTGGAGCCATTGTTTTTGGACACATTTGCCCCACAGGGAATGGAGGAAACAAAAGGTGTTCTTTTATACTCTGGAATAAAGCACAAATAACAGCTCCTGTTCCACTTTAAAGTTCAGAATGCAAGCAAATTTGCCAGGTTATCAGAGAGCTTTGTATTACTGACAAAAATAACTGTTTAGTACATGAATAACTCTTAAGGTTTGGCAGTGTCCTAGTTGAGGGCAGTGCAGCTCACCCTTATGTGTATCTAATTGGATTAATTGGCTACAGGTCATGAAGTGCACCAGCCTGCACAGCTCAGAAAGGTAGCACAACACTTATTAAACACTCGTTACATTCACCTACAGGGCAAATAAAGGGTAAGCATGTGCTTATTTTTAAATGTGAGAGTCCCCTCATGGGAAAGGAAAATAATGTGTGCGCTTACTGCTCTTTCAGTGTGTGTACTAGAGATGACCAACCGAGCAGACCACACATTGAAGGACATCTCCACCGACAATTTTGAGTCACTTCTCAAGACTGACCGGGGAACCTGCATGATGTTGACTGCACACTTAAGGATTTGTCATCTAAAATATTGAGCCGTGACACTCAAGAAGTTGAGATTTGGCCACTAAAAGAATTGAAAAATTCAGACTTTTGTTTTTGCCACGCTATAGAAAATCATGAGTTGGTGGATTTTCTGAGACTAATAGAAAATAGCCTCCCAAAAATATCGATGAATATGTGATTTGGCCAATGCTGAAAAATGCACTGTGTATACAGTAGCAGCAGTACAGCACAATAAAATGAAAAAATATCATAATGGCCACAAAGGCCAGTCCAATATGCATATCTCAAAGACTAGTGCTAAGTTTCATTTGAAATTGTATGCTTATATCTGAATTTGACCAGTCCATTGTAACCTTAAATCTGCATCACCATCCAATAGGTGAACATTATCAAGGGACATTACAATTAATTAACAAAGAAGACATAGAGGTTCCTTATTTTGCCCATAAAAATGTTCTTCTTGCATTCGATAATAAAATGTGATTTCTTTGGGTACATATTGAATATCGCTATATTCGACACCCTTATCGCATGTTTTGCCAATACCGTGCATTATTGTACTTGCAAGAGTTTTCTTCAATGATGTACCTCTGCTCATTAAAGGTTGGGAAAAACTAATCCAACATTGATCCCGAGGGTGTGAAAATGCTCACATAGGGCCAGATTGTGTCAATATGTTAGGATCTTGCGCTTCAGACGTAGCATCTCTTTTAACTACATTATTTCTTTGTGGACTTTTCTTATTCCAGGGTGCCTTCCTCTCAGCTCAACCTGTGACCCACTTGCACTTCCTGTCCCGCTTCCTGGAGACGTCCATGTTTTCATCTTTTGCCGACGGCAAGGTGATCTCTCGCTGGGCTGACCGCGAGCCACTGCAACAGCTCTTTGACAGCCGCCTGGAAAGGGAGCGACTCTACGACACGGACCAAGTCGACTCTCCCGGCAGTCACTACAGGAAATGCTCCACCCTTTTTGAGTCAGGTACACTGGAAATACACAATGATAACATCAAGCTTCAATCTCTCTCATTTTTGCTGTAGGTTGTCATCTTGCACCTTAAAGCTTCAAGTAATTATTGCTATATTGCTGTTCATCGTACACAGCGATCCACTTTTCAAGGATTCAGTGAAACACAAACAAAATGAGCACCTGCATCTAAAAAGTATACTTCATTGTGTTCAATATATTTTTGAAACCGAGAGAGAGAAAGAGAGAGAGCAACCACTTTGGGTACCATTTTCCTAATCACAAAGCATATTGACGAGGTGATCCTGTAATAAACCTATTTACCAAGATTATGAAAAATAGCTGAGAGTTAGGTTTAAGAACACTGTTGCGGTTTTGCCTGCCATCTTTTAGTAAAGCTAAACAATCCTGCTGTTCATAATTCTTATATAAATGCTGTCATAGAAAACCCACCCCTCAGATTTGCATGACATTTGCTCTCAAGATACATCAATTATTTACTGAAGATCATTCAAGAAAATTATTGGGAAAATGAAACCAAAACAATCTGATTTTATCACAGTTGCGTATCTGGTTTGTGTTCCTATGATGATTCTGTTGATTCAATGTGCATGAGCACATCAAACTGAATAAAATATTGCTCATATGAACATCAAGGTCAATTAGGACAAGAGGCAAAACGAGTGTGGGATTAAGGCTGCTTAGACGGGGAGTGGTGCGGATGGAAGGGCATTAAAGATGGGGGTGTGCTAAAGAATGTGGTGGGGGATGAGCTGTTTTTGTGAGCTTCCTCTAATCTGATCCTCATTCAGTCATTATTATTCATTCCACTTGATGTAAAAAATGAACACTCCCTTTTAAGTAGCCAATATTGTATTATGAAAATTAATTGGACTATGAGGAATAATTTCAATTCGTGCAATTCTGTTGAAAATTAAGCATCTTTTTTTTAAATCATGAACAAACATGATGTATATGAACGTATGTTGCTGCCACCACCGTGCTTCTGGTACTCAAAAAAATGGTCCACAGAAGTGCATACTTAGGACAACTCGGCATCACAATAAATTTCACACAGCTAAGTTATTATTATTATTATTATTATTTTTAATAAATTACTTATTTTGAAAACAAGATCAGATTTCTTAGTTTTTTAAACAAGTTTAAATACTAGCTTTTTAAAAGAAAACAAAACAAAGAATTGTTAAGAAATCAATTTTTATTATAATTAACAGACAAGTGTTTCACAATTTATTTCAAATCAGACAAAAATATATTTGGAAAAAAACCCAAATCGCTGCAAAATTATGTATTCTCACCATATTTAGACAGAGCAGGTCTAGATTTTGGGGAGGGTAAAATTACAACATTTCTTTGACTCCTCTTCAATGAACAGTTGACTACCCAGTGCGGTCGGTCCTTAAAGGGACCTATTGTCCTCGGTATCCACTTTTGACGACAAGATTTCCTACAAACACTTCACTGTGGATATTCTCTCCTTTACATACTGTGTCAGAAAACCTGCTAATTTAACAGTGAATGCATTGATTGTATCCAGTGAACCCTCGCTATAATGCGGTTCACCTTCCACAGCTTTGCTGTTTCACAGATTTCTTTTGGTGCAGGTTTTTAATGCTTTTTTTTAACAGTTAATTGTGTTCTGCATCCTGATTGGCTAAGGAGCAACGTGAACAGTTTTTGCATCTCGTCTCTGTACAGCTTGCCAAATTTACCTTTGCAAATTTTTGGTCTTTGGTTTCATTGTATCAGTGACAAATGCTGGTCTGTCAAGGAGGGGAAGCTCAATTTCGGCCTACATCATAAAATGTGTCCGTTTATTTAGACGTGAATTCTACTCTCTGTTCCTTTTCAAAAAAAATGAAAAGGATGACTTCACCATAAGATCAGTGATTGGCTCATTTTACTGTCAATCCAAAAGAGATTCAGCCTCAGACAGCTCATCCAATCATCATGCAGAAAAGCTGAGCGTCCAGGCCAGCCGATACACGCCCACTGTCCATAGACTCCCAGAGACGCTGAGTGTCCGATGGGTGGGACAAAACCAGCATTCAACCAATGACTCATCTCATTTCAATGTATTGGGATAACCTACCCTGAACTCTCTCGACGCCCAGCGTCCGGGCGGTCGACGCGCGTCCACACAGTTTGAAGCACAGTGAAGCTGTAGGAATGAGAAGAAGCTGATCCGGAACAAAAGTTGAGCGCGTTGTAGAGCATATTTAGTCAATGACATGTCCACACAATTGTACGTACACACGTACATTTGATCACTTACTTTTTGACATTTTATGTGAAGCTGAACATCCCTTGTAGTCTTAGAGCAATCACCTCTGCATTGTATACATAGTTCAGTATTTTATAAGAACTGTAAAAAATAAAGCTGACTACTTCATGGATTTCGCCTATCGCAAGTTCTTTTTGGAACGTAACCCCCGTGAAAAAAGAGGGTTCACTGTATACCCATTGTATATGCTGTGTAATAATTTTAATTGAATATGAAGTTGAATTATTATTTGAATGCTGCCGATGATCTATCTTCTCTATTCAGGCCTTTGTTGCTGACGCTAGTGACAAGCACCATTGTGTTTTCATTACATTTTCATTGTGTGTGCACCCGTGCAGCTCAGGCCATTGAGCGCCGGCTCCTGAAGGCCGACCACACTGCCATACACCCGCACCTCCTGGACATGAGGATCGGCCAGGGTCGCCACCAGCCGGGCTACTTTCCCAAGCTGCAGGCCGATGTTCTCATACACTCGCAAAGCATCAACAAGTGAGTCCTTCATCCGCGATTGGAAACCAATGTCTAGATGACTTATTCAGCCAGAAAAAGATGTGCAGTGAACCACAGATTTTCGCGGGTGATAAGTTTCAGATCAAGTCACTGGGCTGCATTTTAGCCACGCTCAAAACATTACTACGGTGTTCTCAATTTTGTCACATTTTCAGCAATTATCTACAAACTATTATGTACTAAGAACCAAATTGCTCAATTCACTTTACTGGATCTTTTTAAACATTGTATTTTTAAATGCCAAAATGTTCAACGAAACCATTTCAAAGTCTGCAACCTTAATCCTAATGAAAATTAGCATAGATGTAAGCAGAAATGATAGATCTTCAAACAACAGCCACTTTAACACACATGAAGCAGTAACGATATACAATACAGCCAACAAAAGAGAATTAAACACTGTATTTTAAAAAACAAAATGTTCAACCAAATCACATACAGTAATTTCATTTCACGAAAGTTCAGTAGCTAAATGCTAACGTACAATATCTGGAAGGCCAAAATGTGTCAACCTTCAAACAACTGCTACTTTACACACATGGAGCACCACGATATATAAAAAATCCAAATCAATCGCTTGAAACTGTAATGTATATTCTTGGTGTAAGACTTGAATCATCATAAAGCCGGAGTTCACTGTGTTACAGGTTGGATCCAGGGCACTCTTCCAAATCAGTCTTGCGAATCAGCTTGATTGTATTTTTATGGATTGGAAATAGACTGCTTTTATATTGCACTTGGCTTGCTCTCATGTATTCACAGCTCTTTCTGCTTCAGTCACACCATGATTAATAGTGATGGCGTAAAATCAACGACTCATTAGCACACAGCAGAAGCTTCGTGGGGTCCTCAAAGGGACTCAACCAGAATGGAATCGAACAGGAAGCCTTTCGTTTTCAAGATCACCATCTTTTTTTTTTCGACCTGAGTCAAGCTACTCGTATTGTCATATGAAAATGTATTGTCACAAAGCACACATGGATAGTCAGTAAAAATACAGTGGTAGCTCGACTTGTGAGTGACCTGACTTACGGTTTTCTCAGGAGACCAGATGTTGCTCAGATGATATTTTGCTTTGACTTGCGAGCAAAAGAGAACGTGTTACTTCAACTTGTTTATTGCCACTCCCAGTTCAGGTTGACAATCAAATTAAAGATGAAGCAAAGAGAATTTCAGTCCCCTCCAAAAGTATAGGAACGGCAAACTCTTTGTTTTGAGTTTTAGATCAAAACCTAAATATGAGACAGAAGTACATGTTGTGCCTGTAATTTCTTCACTGCTGAGTGTCTGATTGTTTACGTCCGAGGAGGCGATCCAGTCGTGTCACACCATCCCGCATATGCGATACCAAGAGAATGTCAGCAGCAGGAGAGCTCTCTGCACCAGATGGTGAACAAAGACAGGTGCTTTGTCTGGCATTCAGAAACAATCCCGTACAAAAATGTGATTTCCTTATGTCTGTTGATTTCGGTTTCCTCCACAGAAGCACTCATTGGCAAGGAAGCATCTTAACCAGCTGAAATTTCTGGACATGTCGCCTCAAGTCATCGCTCAGACCCACAGGGAGTTTGTTCAAGGGCTGCTGAGTGAGTGTCGATTGAAGGTGAGAGCTCTTGATGGTCTACAAAAGTCATTATTAACTCTGCCAGGGGGCTATTTTTATTGCACTGTGGTGAGATTGCCATTTTGTCGTGCTGTCCAGTTGTGCAATAGACCTTTCTATAATGTTTTGCAAACATTAGATGCTGGGGTACTTCCGGTTTGCAAAAAGCAAATGACCAACACTAATGTAAAATGATGACAACAACTGTCTGAGGTTGCACCACCAGATATTCCCTAAAATGTTTAGCTTTTTTCCCTTTGATTATTAATACTTAATGTTAAATAAATGAATCACTAATTAATTAGGAATGCGTGCAATGATACAGATACTGTATATGTGTGCTTGTACTCTACCTCATAAAAATGCTCAGAATCTATGACATCGATGCCACTTCACCAGCCTTCTAAATACTCTCAAAAGTAAATGAAATGTAGAAAATGTTCAAGAAACATTTGTGCTTTGGAATAATATTTTATCAGGTAAAAAATGTTACATTTTCATCACAATTTCAAGCCTTATTTGCATCAGTAATTGCTTCTTGTTACGAGCGTTTGCTCACATGTAGTTGTACTTCAGTCGAAAATAAATTGCATCCCTGAAATTAACCGACAAAATCTGTGGGTGAGGAGGATGAATCGAGTGGACGTCATAAACATTTACTGAAAACGACCGGGCTGCCTTCTGTCGAAGTTAGACACTTGAAATTACCGGGTTTGTGGGATGCATTTTCTGGCAAAAATGTTTGGTTGGGTTGTCTTTGAGTAATTTAGCAAAACATAATGGCTCGCATGCTCGAAGAGGACGATGCGCAATCCATTTCAGGGTCCATAGAGCTCATTTGTGCCATTTATCCAAGCAACCAAAATTAAACTCAATCGCTGGTCCGTCAATGAGCATGTTAACTATAGCTGAATGTCCTTGCTTGCTTGTGGAAATGTAAATTGTGGTCAGTGACTGCAGTCTCTTTGGTAGAAATGAACCTCATCTATAATCACATCTTTTCAACTGACACTTGACATATTCAAATTGCGCCTGTCGAGGAGAAGGCTAAAATCACTGTTCACGCCATCCCTTTTGTGCTCAATCGCTCTGCATTGGTCAGATGACATTTAAGGGTTTGTTTTTTGCTACCTTAAGTGCATCATGGTGAAATGGTCAACAGCAGGGGTGTCAAACTCATTTTTGTCGTGGGCCTCAATGCAGTTATGATTTCCCTTGGAGGGCCATTATGACTGATGATGATTGTGAAAGCATATATATGTTTAACTGCCTCCAAATATTGCATACAGAGCGAACAACAAATTGATGGATAACTAGTTTTGAAATCAGAAGTCAAGAATAATGGCTTGTTCAAACATTGTTAATATGGATTACATATGACCATTTAAAATTTTAGTTCAGACTTTCGCAAGCATTATGGAAGTTGACATGCTTGATTGGCTTTTGCTGGCCACATAAAATGATGTGGCGGGCCAGATCTGGCCCCTGGGCCTTGACTTTGACATTTGTGGTCCACAGTGTTGTTTACAAACACCCTGAATTGTTCTCTTACTTTTCAATTCATTCTGCGTCTCAAGACCAAACGTATGTTGATGGAGAGGATGGGGAAGGAGAGTGTGGAAGTGGGTCAGGGGGAGGCCAACATTACTGGCCTGCAGGAGAACACGCTGATTCACGGTCTGTGCGACCTACTGGAAAGAACCTGGGGCCACGGTCTGCAGATGAAACAGGTCAGATGTGATCACGCAACCTCATGTCAGCCAAATGAAAATGATGTCAACACACTCACAGAGGTATCATGGTAAATATGACTGTTGCTGTGTTTAAACAGGGCAAATCAGCTCTGTGGTCGCACCTGCTTCATTTCCAGGCAACCTTGGAGAAGACAGAGGTGCCTGCTGAGACTCCAGGTAGTAGGGATTGGGATGACATGCTGTGATGAACTAGACATCATCCTGTGTCGTTTCGACAGTTCATTCCGACTTTTATGAGATGCAGTTTCTGATTCCTGTCAAATATTTTCAGGTGCAGAGCAGAGAAAATATGACGATGGCGGTGTCCTTCTAAGAGGATCCTTAGTCCAAGATATGAGGTGTGTAACAATGGAGTTTAATGGAAGAAAGTTTGTTGCTTATAATCAGACATTTTCCCTTGGAAAAGAGATGGAAAATGTGTGAGTCATGATTTTGAACCCATCTCCTGACTGATACTTTTGAACAAGAAGATCCCTCGGATGCTTTGGAAGCACTTTGTAGACCATGGGTTGTGCTGTAAGACGTGACTACAAAAATGTCAGGATAAGCCTACTAGAGTGAAAGCGTTACATAAAGAAAGTTGAGTGGAGTAGAACATCTGAACTTTATTTGTTGTGTGGCTCTTAATTAGGGACACTTTAAATGATGGTACGTGTGCTCACCCCTTTATATTTTGGACACACAGGAAAACAAGGGGTGTGAAAAGTGGTATAATAGTTCAAGTAAAATCTGAAACAAAAACAATACAACAATACAACAATTAAAAAAAATACACAATTTTTTTAAAAATGATGCAAAAAGGAAAATGTTACTCTGAACAATACTTGACAATTAATAATGATAAATCACTATTTAACATTCTTAACGTGTGCATAACATTTTCTTTCAGGTTTATCCAAACAATGAGTGAGGGTCTGTCTGAGGTGGGACAAGCCCGGGCCTGGATCAGCTTGGCCCTGGAGAAGAAGATGCTCTCACAACACCTTAAAGAGCTACTTACAAATCAGGAGTTGCTTAGGTAAACAAATACAGTAATTTAATTCCTGTGTTTGTCTGGTGCCTTATTTGACCTTGTTTGCTCTTGTTTGTCCACACAGACAGTTATACAAGCCTCACGCTTTCCTTCTGTGCGAGGAAGAAAGAGAACAGTTTCTATTCCATCTTCTCTCTCTCAACACAGTGGACTACCTCTGCTTCACGCACGCCTTCGCTTCTATCAGTGAGTCAATACAAATAGAACTCCCATTTGTTAATTTATGTGACCCATCGGCAAGACAGGGCAAGTTTATATGTGCAGCACCATTCAAACAATCCAGAGTGTGTGGAAGGAATTCAAAGCAGGAATAATGTTGAAAATCAACATAAAAGCGGGATAAATAAAAACATGAAACATTATGTGCGTGCGTGCGTGCGTGCGTGTGTGTGTGTGTGTGTGTGTGTGTGTGTGTGTGTGTGTGTGTGTGTGGATATATAGACACAAATAATATTTCTACCCATAAACAACCCGCCTCTCTGCAGACATTCCCTATCGTGTCGCCATCATCCCCATGAAGAAGCTGAGCATCGCCATGGCGACTGTCAACCCATGGGTGTGTGTGTCTGGAGAAATGGGAGATTCGGGAGTGAAACAGATCCCCAAGAATACCCAAGAGATTTTTTTTGAGGTTTGCGTCATCACATACATAGTTAAGAACTCATTTGTTAAAAATGAAAAGAATAAAACAACAGCAGTTTTTTTTTCACCATAATGATCTCATTTGGAACAAAGTTTAATGAAATTATAGCAGGTCCTCTCGGAATAAGTTAGTACCTTGGCTTACAAATGCTCCCAATTTATGAGTTTTCGTAAGCAGTTGCTTATCAGCTTGAGCCTCACAATTTGTTGTGTTTGTTCCAGTGCAAGAACCTGGGCCGACTGAGCACTTTGCAGCTGGGACAGGAGAACTCGGGCCTGCTGGCCAAGTGTCTCATTGACTGTGTGATGGTCTACAATGAGATCACGGGCCACACATACAAGTAAGAATTTTGTATACTTTGAATGCTACATGCTTCTCATTTACGCTGAATATGACAGATGTCCTAATCTTTACTGTGTGTACTGTGTCAGCATCAACTCAACTGTTATTGGACTCAGACAGCTTTAGACTTCTTGTTTAGTTACACCCCACAAAATTAGGTCCCCTTGCTCAAGATAATAAAATTAAGTACAAGCCCAGCTTCCATTTTTAGAAACATTTCTAATTTTGCACCACGTTTAGTCGTGCAGATGTACTGAATAAAATGTAAAAATAACTCTTTGTTTCCCCTGCCCGTTCTGGTTTTTAAATGTGCATGGTCGTTTCTGCCAGGTTCCCTTGTGGTCGATGGTTGGGGAAAGGCGTGGGTGACGGCAGCCTGGAACGAATCCTCATTGGTCACTTGGTATCACCTGGTGGACAGGAGGATTCCGGAAGATGGACTGGGACCCCGCCAGAGTTGGCCTCACCCTCCCAAGGTGTACGAGCTGTGTTGGGATCCCTTGGAAACCGGGCGAGTACGTACTGAAAATTATTCAGTAAATTCTTTATAGTATTACTGTCTGGAAAGTATTTCTTGTCATAAATGGCGGTTCTTGTACTTGTCTTCATGCCTTCTTATGTTTCTTACTCTGTACTTGTGTTTTTGTTTGACAGGAGTGTTGTCTGTTGAAGTCCATGAAGACATGCGGGAGGCAGCTAATAACCTTGTCAAGCACTTTCACAAACCTGAACAAGAGGTATGTGAATGTAATTTAATACATACAGTATAATCACACAGTATCGTACTTGGGCCTTAAATGAGGAGTTTCATTGCTTAATCCACTTCTAAATACCACCGGTATCATGTCACACTTGTAGAAAGCGTCAATACGCCACACAAACACAATATGACAGCACAGAACTGGACTGTGGGCATCATGTGGAGCAGTTCAGAATAAGTATTTATCTAATAACACGAGAAAGCCCACAACATTTAAATAGAATACATCATATTCGCCAGGGATGCTGATCATTTAATGTGCGCAAATCCGTTCGGATGTTGTTTTGCTAGCCAGGCTTGGACTAGATTTCAGAATTTGAATGTAATGGAGCTCCAGAACTGACACGCTAACTGGACACTTCAATAGGTAGCTAACTAGCTAATGGATTTCAAAAAATCTCTAGAGTAGCAGACCTCCACCAAGGCCAAACATCTCTTATTTGGATCAACACTTTCAGTGATACATTGTATTGTCATGTATTATAATAAATATGGTAGTACAAATACTATAAAACAGGGGTGGGCAATTATTTTCCCGGGGGGCTGGGCAAATGAGAAGCAGAAAATATTGTGGTGAGCCGGGCCAAAAGTTAGAAATAGAAAATAAAGAAGATAGCACAATGTCTTTGTATGCCAGTAATAATGTAACATTCTCCTCCACCATCACACTCGGCACCGGTTCTCCTCAAGGATGTGTACTAAGCCCCCTGTTGTTCACGCTCTACACATTTGACTGCTATCCCACCCTTATTAGCGGTCCAGTTTGCGGAAAGTTTTTAACATGATAAGAATCAAACCATTCTAGGAAATGTTCATTTACTCGAGCCACAAGCAATTCACTCTGAGCATGGAAATTGCCAGAATCGGACTGAGTAAGAATCGCTTCCTTGTTTTTCAAAGTCTCGTAGATTTGAGTTTTTCCGACTGCGGGCGTCTTCTGAACGTTTCGTACTTTGTTACCCGCTTCGTTTAATCAGATACATATCACTTTCCCTTCCATGGTCATTACTCTCTCCCTCTTTCTTCGTCTTCCTCTCCCTCCCTGTGCTCAGCAACTTGAATTAACTGAGCCACCTGGTGTTGAAATACCATTACAACTCCAAACGAAATGAATGCAGTAAACCTTAATTGTGCACCAATCTTCGGCGGGCCGGATTAAAAAGACCAGTGGGCCGGATCCAGCCCGCGAGCCGTAGTTTGCCCACCCCTGCTATAAAGTATTGCCGGTTGTCTTTTGTGTGAGGACATGCCAGTGAAATTGACTCTGGTCTCTCCTTGTCCCTTTTCCATTCTGGCAGAGAGGCAACCTGACCATGTTGCTATGTGGCGAGGGAGGACTGGTTCCCTCTTTGGAGAAGTTCCTCCTCCATGGCTTCAAGTCTAGCCGTCTTTTCCAGAGAAATGTGTTTGTTTGGGACTTTGTGGGTGAGTGCTGTGTTCTTCCGTGTTACATATACTTTCTAGCTGTCTCGCTCTATAGGCATTTTAATTCCATTCCGTTCCTCTTTCACTTTAACACCAAAACTAAGGCTGGATTTAAACAACATGGTTCCCATGATACAATTAGGATTTAAGGACAATGTTGGATTTTTTTTTTTTTTTTTTTGGTGTGTGTTTTTGTGTAAGAGAATGTGATACGTTTTTGGGTGGATTGGGCAAGTTTTTGGGTGTAACCTAGAGATTCTTTGGTCAAAGTGAGATTTGTTTTTTTGTTTTTTGTTGTTTTTTTGGGGGTGACAGTGTGAGATTTTTGATGTACCGGTACATAAGAATCTCTGTGGTGCATGTAAGAGGTTCTTGTGTGAGTGAGGTTTTTTGAGATTCAGTAGGAGGTTTTGACTGTGTCAGAGTTTTTAGGATAAGAGTGAAAGGGTAATTTGGTGTGTTTTTGTGCATGTGAAAGGTTTTTGATGCACATCAGAGTTTTTTTTTTGTTTGGTCTTTTTTAGTGTGTGTGTGTGATTTTGTTTTGGTTGAGAAGTTTTGGGAGCATGTGAGTGTTTTTTGGTGCACAGGTGCAGTTTTTATTGCATTTTTTGTGTGAAAGTAGGCGTGTTTTGTGTGTGTAAGAGAATTTTTTGAGTGAACTGGAGAGGTTTTTGTTGAGTTAGGTTTTTCTTCAATGAGAATGAGAAAATTTTAGTGCATGATCGACTTATTTTCATTTGTGAGAGTTTTTTTTTTGGTGCATGTGAGAAGTTTTTGGTATAATTGAGTGTTTTTGTGTGCATGAGGCTTTTTTCATGAGTTTTTGCTGTATGTGAAGATATTTGTGTGTGCAACAGATTTTGGCGGGGATGTGAGAGCTTTGGTGAAAGACAGTTTGATGTGAGTTTTTTTTTGTGATATTTTTTTTCCGCATGATTGACGTTTTTGGTTGCATGAGTGGTTTTTCTGTTATTGATACTTTTATGAAGTGAGTTTTTTGGTATTAATTAGTATTTCTGTGTGTGTAAGACAGTTTTCGTTAGTGTGAGGTTCTTTTCTTTTTCATGTCAGAATATCCTGGTGAATATCGGAGTTTTTATTTGGTAATGTGAGAGGTAAGTATTTTTTTATTTTGGCATCTTGGGATATGTGTCATTTCAAATGTACATGTATGTTGAACTATGGGATCAAGGCATTAAATGAGAATTGGGCACTTAGAACTGCAGTGTATATCGATCCTAAAATTCTCTGTGTGTTTTTGGAATAGAGAAGGCTGTGGTTTCCATGGAGACGGCTGACCAGCTGGGCCACCCGCCATGCTCCAGGTTGATAAAGGAGCCGCCTTGCGACTTGCTCTGCCACTACGTCAACTCCATTAGCGCCTCGCCGCGAAATATTGGAAAAGAGGGCAAGTTCCAGCTGTTGGTTTGCCTGGGAGTCAGGTGAGTGACTCCACAATATGCACTTACCCAATCACCTGCGTTTCAATTAGGGGAAGTGTGCACATTTAGAGTGCTTCCTGACATATGTCCTGGGTCAAATTTGACTTAATTTGACAATTTGGCGGCAATAAAATAAAGTTAATGTCAAATTTTCACCCTAAACCTGGGTAACTTTTCCTGAAGTTATTCAAAACACAAAAATGAAAATATTTAAAATGTCTTTATTTTGTACATTTGCACTTTTGCACAAGGTTTGTATACAAATTCAACCTGTGTCTACTGAAATGTGTTTCTGCTGAGTCTCATTGACTAGTGTTGTAAATATGTACAGTATATAGATTTCTTTCCCCCTGTAATACCATTATTTGTATAATTGTGTGTAGCTACTGTCCAATTTACTGCTGCAAAACCTGAATTATGGAATCTGTAGACTAAAATTATTAATTTTTCCCCCTCAGATTTCATATATAATATTTCTGGTGTTAATGCTGTGTGTGGCTCAGAGCTTACCTACTGTTTATACAGTATAGTAAGTAATATAAAGTATTTTTCAAATTGCTCTCATATCTTATAATTATCTAATTTTGTCTGCTTTGATTACAAGAGGAATGTAGGATTTTTTTTACACATTGAAATCTTTTATCCTAGCAAGTGTTAGCTGTAGAATAATTATGATTACCATTCACATGGGAAGGATAAAGTCAGACTTTTTGTGTACATGCAAGACTGGTCTGCAAAGTGTTCCTTTGCACCTGTATTCATGGTTGCAATTCAGTTTTCCTAATTCGATGCAAAACATGTTTGCTTCAAGTTTGTCACTCCAAGTCGAAGTTTACACACCTGATGCAAAATAAAAGACATTCAAACATTGTAAACTCAAACACCAAAATATTTAACTAAACCATATAATTTTATCAAACATAAGTCGACTAGCTTTCGGCCAATATATACTAGGAAATGCCATAAATGAGCAAAAAGAAATTAGCATAGTAAAATCAATCTGTCTTCAATGACTAACCAGCTGGCCTGTCCTCTTATTAGGGACCGTCTCCTCTCCCAGTGGCTTCCCCTTCTAGCCGAGTGTCCCCTAACGTCACGTACCTACGAGGACGGCGCCCTGATGCGCGACCGCGCGGCCGTGTGCTCACTCTCTCGCATCTTGCGCACACTCAACGAGTTCGCCATCACGCTGGAGACGTCGCTGGTCAAGGGCGTGGTCCTCTGACACATCATAGAGGACGTTGCCACGCAGACTTCTGAACTCCTTGTTTGCTGTTAAAAAAAAAAAAAGGCCCCCGTGGACGTGAATGATGCCATGTGAGCTCCAAACCTTTTGCCTTGTAAATGTCTTTACACACTGTATCTGCTTCGGGAAGTAGTCAGATTCTCCTTTGTGTGATTACACTGTGAAAAGAAAAAAAAAAAAAACGCAAAACAAGCTTTGGACAGAAGTTGTCATTCACAAGTTCACATGGACAGACTGTTTGTTTTCCTCATATCGTGTGCATGCTCAGAAAAAAAGTACATTGTCGTATCTTTGTGGGGCTTACTTGTCATATGGCCGCTACCCTTAAAAATACTGCTCTTGGACCCTTGACACTTCACTTTTACAATTTCAGGACATATCGTAACTCTTACCAAATCAAGCCATAGCAGTACATAAAATGCGAATTAAAAAAAACACAACAAAATATAAAGAAAGTAAAGAAATAAACTGTTTTTCTAAAGGCGGACCACTTTCTGTGTACTGATTGATCTAAATACATCACAATACGACTTTATCGACGTAGCATTTCACAACAGCTGCAACTGTAACAAAGCACTTTACATATAAACCTTGTCGGAACCCACGATGGAGGGGGTATGGCGATTCTGTATTTACTTGTTATCCAAGAGAAAACCGAGGGCAACAAAAAGCAGCGCTGCAACAAAGGGGAGGCTGCGATGTTCAGAACTAATGCACAGGCATAACCAGCAGAAAAATTAAAGGCATGTCCAAAATTAAAGTCGAGTGTCAAGGGGACAAAAGCATGAACTGGGTAACATCCCAGAGTCAAACAATACAGCACACAATTGTTACAATTACAATAAGTAATAAGTAATAAACTTCATTTATTTCACTGGTTCAATTCAAGAAGTGAAACTCGTATAGATCTCTATTTCATGAGGTTTTTTTTTTTTTTTTTTTTACATTTTGGCGATTGAAAACCCCCACATTCACCATCTCAGGAACTTATACTATTACATAGGAACTGGAATCAAAAGGTTTTTGAATGTAGGAATACAGTGAAGCTTTCCCTGTTTATTGCAGGGTGGATATTCTAGACTCAGCCGCAAAAAGCTGAAATATAGAGACATCATGAACAAATGCAGAATTGTTAAAAGCACACTTAAACTGATGAAAATACATTTTTTTACTGTATTGCAAACAATTTTGAAAAATTGAGAGCATAAACGTACAGATCTTTCTGAACATATTATGTACATATTATCGTTTAAGTGCTATGAGGATGCGGCGCCTGGCGTGGTGTCCTGTTACGTTTGCATGTGAGTGACCACTTATGAGCTCTGGCTGACAGCACCTCCTGTGCAAGTCTGTTCTGAGTGCCTTTTTCTATTCTCCTGGCATTCACTCAAGAGCTGAAAAGCGCATCGAGAACTGACTCTCCTTTCAACATGCGATAACATGCGAATAATTAAGTAAACTGTGTGAACCAATTAAAAAAAAGTCACTTCAAAATCCCGCGATATTGGCCTTCTGATAAGTATGTTTGTGCATTAGTGAACTTAACACAGTGATTCTCAATGTTTTGCACAATAGAATCACTGCCTAAATACAGTTCAGTTGTTAACTTTCAAGTTCAATACATTTGCATTTATTATATAACAACTGTTTCTTTTAAACATGTATTTCATTAGCTAGGTACCATTTTTATTCAACTTTAAAGTGTAATACAATTTAATTGGCTCAGTAGTCTTTTTTTAAGCCCAGTGTTTATGTTCAGACATGAACACATTCTTAATTGCACATTTAGGAGTAAAGTCTAGTTTTTGATGACATATTTTTCGGGGGTACTTTTTGTTTAAAATGTTTGACAACCTCAGGTTGAATATGAATTTCACTTTTCAATTTGAACTAATGAAATAAGTGGACTTTTTAAAAAACACTCTAATGCACAGGTGTCAAAGTCGAGGCCCCGCTAGCCTGATCTGGCCCTCTACGTCATTTTATGTGGCCGGCGGGAGCAAATCATGTGTGTCAACTTGCATGATCCTTGCTGAAATCTGTACCGAAATGTCAAACTCTCATGGGTAATAAATAACATTGAGATTTTGCACTGGCCCTCCGAGGGAAGCGGTAACTCCGAAGTGGCCCGAGACAAAAAATTAATTTGGCACCCCTGCTCTAATGCAATGAAATGCACCAATAATGTGCTTTTTTTCCTCAAGCGTGTACTTAACCTTGAAAGTGTTAACTCTCCTCCAACTGCTATTGCTCTCACGCTCTTAACTTTAAAATGAAACGCATGCATGGCCAGTCTGTTTGGTTTGTCTCTAGTGTGTTGTGATCCCAACTATCGGGTCTTGGGCCTTATTTGCTTATTCCCGCGCCAAAGGGGCGCTTTGTTCCCTCTGTGTTGCGGTTTGCTATGATGCTGTTGTTCTTATTATATCTGCTCTGGTAACTTCACTTTTTTGTGTTGATCAGACTCAGAATAGTTCAAGTCTGTTCTCCACTTCTCTTCTTGTTGTAAATATGTTAGTCTCATCGCATAATCTCTCAATGTTGTGACATGTTTTCCGGTTCAAAGGCATCAGGTTCGTGTCCAAACTATAGATTATTATCCTGTGGATGGTGGTACTGCTTTTTGTCTGACATAAAAGTGTTAAATAGAGAGCACCAGCTCCTAAAAAAACAAACAAAATACAACAGTATTAAACCGTGACCCCCTGTTTGTCATAAACGTATTAAACACACTTTTAAAAGTATTCCTTAGCGCCTGTTCGCACATGCTTGCTGTCAAGAAATGGAAGACGACCATATAACATCACTTAGAAGAAGAAACGGAAAGGAGAATACTCGCTCACTAGCGCAGCTCTCCAGATAAGAAATTGTGTGCTTGCTTCAAGCTGTTTCCTCATCACTCCCAGTTGACATTTACTGTAAAATTGGCATAAAGCAAAAGAAATATTAGACATTGGACATTCGAAATGGTCAGCCAGCCCATATAATTTCGTCACGAGTCCAATGCTAACATATAATGTTCCAGTCATTGTAACCTTTCAAACGACTCCTTTCACATATGGAGCATAATTGCCCAGGTAATTTTTCAAAATTTTCAGAAAACAATAAGAGTTCAGTTGCCTCGTATAACCTTTGCACAAGAATAGATGTGAACACACACATGCACTGAAGCCATGCAAATCCGAATGCGGATTTGCCTGTACTGTAAACCACCCACATCCCGTTAAAACAAATGATCGCTTAAAAGTCCATGATACAGTGAGGGTTCACTGTATTACGTTTCATTTACTAGTGAAGAAACACCATCTTTCTCCTGCACTGCCGCGCAAGCACTATGTCGCTATTGTCATTTAAATACAGATTAGAGAGAGCAATAAATGAAGGTTATTTATGAAAATGTGACGTCTCAAATTAAAGTTACTAATAAAACAAGTTGAATGCATTGGTATTCTTCTTCATCTCCCTTTACTCACCTTTAAATCTTTAAATCCAGTCCCAAGGGATTTTGACTACGGTATATGTGTGTGTATATGTGTGTGTGTTTTCTAATCTGTTTAGCCTCACAAGTGTCGCGGGTGTGCTCGAGCCTATCCCAGCTGTCTTCGGGCGGTAGGCGGGGGAACACCCTGAACTGGTCACAGGGCACACAGACAAACAACCAGTCGCTCTCACAATCACACTTAAGGACAATTTAGAGTGTTCCATTCACCTGCCATGTATTGTTTGTGGAAAGTGGGAGGAAACCGGATTACCCGGAGAAAAACCACACAGGTATTCCACCCTGGAATTGAACCCCAGATTTCTACAATGTGGGGCAGATGTGTTAACCAGTGGTCCTCCATGCTGCCCGGAAAGAAAAAAAAAAACGTCAATTTTAAAATCAATAGATAATAGCATTTTAAATATTTTTGGCGTTACAGAGTTTCTTAGTGTATTACCCCTATGTGAAATAGAGAAAATACCTCTGGTAAGTATGATTGCGATTTATTTGTTTTTTATTATTTATAATATAAATATAAATTGAGGAACGGCCCGTTAGTGCAGTGGTTAGCATGTCAGCTTCACAGTGTAGAGGTACCGGGTTCGATTCCAGCTCCGGCCTCCCTGTGTGGAGTTTGCATGTTCTCCCGGGCCTGCGTGGGTTTTCTCCGGGTGCTCCGGTTTCCTCCCACATTCCAAAAACATGCATGGCAGGCTGATTGGACGCTCTAAATTGTCCCTACGTGTGAGTGTGGGCGTGGATGGTTGTTCGTCTCTTATGTACCCTGCGATTGGCTGGCAACTGATTCAGGGTGTCCCCCGCCTACTGCCTGAAGACGGCTGGGATAGGCTCCAGCACCCCCCGCGACCCTAGTGAGGATCAAGCGGTTCGGAGAATAGATGGATGGATAAATATAAATTAAAATTAATTAAAATTTGTCTGATGAATAAAAAAAGTGTGCTTTGTTTTAGACTCATACCTGTCTCACTCTCTCTCTTTTTTTTTTTTTAAATACCGGTACATGTAATCATTTAAGTTAAAATATTAGTATACTGGTAATAATTACAAATAAATACTCTGTTTTACAGACAAAACAAAGTTCTCAAAATATATACACATATTTTTGAAATACTGTATAAATTATGCTTTGAAGTTCCCTCCAGAGATTAAAATTAAAGATTTAGAAAAAATAATTAATACAGTAAAAACAGACAACTACGGTATTTAGTTTTGGAGTTGAGAAAACTGGCATTACAAGAGCAAACTGGAAAGTTTTTAACAATTGGACATGCAAAAAATTCACATCTTTATATATCAGTATAAAACAATGTAACAATAAATTAGTTCTTAAAACATGTTAAAGTAAAGAGTAGGAATAAAATATGTTCTGCTTTAAAATACTGAAGCAATTTTGAGCCTTGAGTGTTTTTGTTAACTCTAAATAATTCATTTCTTTCAATTCAGAACTTAATTTGAAACTTAATATTTCAGTGATTCTTTTTGAGAGGTGGAATGTTTTGAAAGCCGTTTTTTACTCTAAATTTTATTTGGACATTTTTCAATTTTGATGCTAAAACTCTTGCAACGTAAAAACTCCCTTGCAATGTCTTTACAGCAATTTTAATTTCAAACAAAATGTTTTTTTTACACTCAATGTATTTCAACCTTTTTGATTTTCATAATAAAGAAAACCCTCTGTGATATGGAATGGTTCTACTTTCTTTCATACTGTGGCTGTTTTGCGATATAAAACAATTGATTTACACCGAGATGATGTTTTTAGGCTTTTTTTCAGTGAATGATTTCAAACATCTATTTTTAAAAAATAGGAATTCGTTTCAAAATAAGTCAATGGATGCATAAAAGTATTTGCTGGAAATGTAATTGTTTAAAAATTAAAGTTAGGGCTGAACGGTTTTCATGCAAAATAATTCGAACTGAGATAGCTCAGCAATCGCACCTCCAGCAGTGGAGGTTTCCGACTCGTGCCATCTGGTGGATCTGGAGAAAAGCAGGTTGCCCCGCCCCTTTGCCGACATTCTCCAATGTGCCCTAGCAACCGGGGCCGAGCCCACAGTTCCCGCGTAACGTTCCCATCCTTATATGGGCAGCAGAATGCAGACGTACGCCAACGTCAGGGCGTCACTTATGCAAATGAGGACGATTGAAGAATCACACCACGGCTTCCAAAATGGAGGCGTGTAAGTGCGGCGCATGCGCACTCGCGTCCACAACTCTCCAGTCCAGCCCACAAGCGCAGACATCAACAAGAGACGCCGTAGTCCTGTTTGAAAATACAAACCCTGTACGGAATACTACTTTTGTTTTCGCCAACTTTTCACAACTTTGGACGGTAAGCGGGATGTTGTCTTTTTACTTCATTTTATTAAGTGTTTGTAAAACATACACCGGCGCGTTTGGAGTCCTGGGACTCTTAAACCGTATAATTTGACATTAAACTCCTCTTAAGTTATGTGCTTTCTCTGCGCCTCAACAACCGTTTAAGGCACGGCTTGCTTGACGTTGGATTTTAAGTGGAGAAAAACGTCTAGAATGTTTTTAAGAAGAAACTGAACGAACTGCATTTCGCACGCATGCAATGGCTGTTGTTCGTGGGTCGATGCAGCTGGCGACCGGGGCCGGGGGGCGGGGATGGTGTTGGTGCGAGCTAGGTAAAGGAACCACTCCAAAATGTCATTGCAGTCGATTTTTGGAGACGAATAGTTGTATCAATGTGTTTGTAGACGTGATTAGGTGCACATTGTGGCGCTGGTGGGGCGCGTGTCCCAACCAAGTTGGAGGAGCTCTCACGCCCACCCGTGTGCGGGAGCACGCGGCACCAGGCTGTCAACAAAACAAGCTAACAGACACTCCAACGTCCCGCCAAATGCTACACTTTAAAAAGGTCCCTTAGTGATGTTTAACATTTTTGAAACCGACAGCTCAGCGTATTTGACGGTACTTTGAAGTCGAGAAACATTGAAGTGGACGCTGTAAAAGACTTAAAATCAAATTAAACCACTGCCTTTTTGTAGAGGGTGAAAACGTGTTAGATTTACGCATATCTAACTACTTGGTGTTGCAAAATGAGGCAAACGTCGAGAACACGAAGCGTGTTTTCTTTGGGCTTTTTTTTAAAGGGGTGCGCATGAGCCATGTCGTGTGGCTCGCCATGCTGCCTCGGCCCAAGAGTGGGCGGCGGAAAATAAAATGACGACTCAACACGTTTCCTCTCAAGGAAAACAAGTCGGGGTACCGATAAGGGTGTGGGCGCGATAGTTTTGATCGTGATTTGTGGGACTTTTAAAAAGGCGTGTGAGGGATATTACAATTGTATTTTCGTTAGTTCGCATAACATCTCCTTCCGCCACGCGCTCCTTCCGCCGCCTTTCGTATATGTGGTGCGTGTTCGTTGCCATGTTGAAGTTACGTCACAGCAATCGTCTGCTGCGGAGATCGCGCTCGTCTACTAGGAAGCTCCACTCCGCAGACAATTTTGCAGCTCGACCTTGTGCGCTGAGTACCACGGTGCTTTAACTTAAAAACGTTTATGTCGGGACATTGTATTAAAATAAATAAAAACAGAATACAATGATATGCAAATCATGTTCAACCTATATTTAATTGAATACATTAAAGGGCAAGATATGTAATGTTCAAACAGATAAACTATTGTTTTTAGCACATAATCATTAATTTCAGGGCGGTAACACGCTAGGACGGGGGCTTTTTTTTGCATCCACTTTTGCATCGCTTTTTCTTTTAAAAGTATTCAATCTTCAGTTAACGTTTGGGTGCTGAGGACACTAATTGTTGGAGTTTTGTAGGTGGGATTGTTTTCCATTCTTGCCTGATGTACAATTTCAGCTGTTCAACAGACCGATATCTCCGTTGTCGTATTTTGCGCCTCATAATGCACCACACATTTTCAATGGGATACAGGTCTGGACTCCGGAGTCTAGTACCCGCCCAGAGGACACGACATTAACAATTTCAAACGTGCACTCGTCAAACCACACAACACTTTTCCACTTTGCATCAGTCCATCTTAGATGACCTTTGGGCAAGAGAAGCCAGCAGTGTTTCTGACTGTTGTTGAAAAATGTCTTTTGCTTTGCATAGTAGAGTTTTAATTCATGTATGTAGCAAAGAACTGTATTCCCTGACTTTGGTTTTCTAAAGTGTGCCTGAGCCCGTGGAGTGATATCCTTTACACCAGGGGTGCCCAAACTTTTTGGGCCCAAGATCTACTTTTCAATCAACTAACATCCCGGGATCTTCCCTTACCGGCACGTGCACACACGCGCGCACGCCATGATGAGAAACAGCCTGAAACGGAGGCATGCCACGCACTTTTGCAGCCTGTTAACTATCGTAGCTCACACATACCGTTTTAAAGTGCTTTCCTGGGCCCTCCAAGATTCCTATTCTTTGCTCGTGCCCTCGGTGAATTGTACACGAAGCAAACTCTGAATGAGAATCATGACGATAAAAGATAGAGCGCAACAGCTCTGATCACAAGCTGCAATTACAAACTGCTGAGCGCTAACAACTTCCGGTGACGTAATCACGCGCCACGGTAAATTTAAGAAAAATATATTACTAACAAGTACAAAGACACACAAATGGTTGTTTGTTTTTTTTCTTCTCGACACTCCTCGGAGCTACTTGGGACCTGTCTTAGATCTACCGGTAGATCAGGATCTACCTAATGGGCACCCCTGCTTTACACACTGATGTCGATTTTTGATACAGTGTCACTTAAAGGATTGACGGACGATCAGGGGCATTCAGTGTTTTGTGGTTTCGGTGGTTTTTGGCCTTAACGCTTACATCCAATGATTTCTTCAGATTCTCTGAACCTTTTCATATCATCTACAGTCCGTAATATTATTATGGACTGTAGCTGATGAAACCACCAAATTTAATGTATTGTATTTTGCCTCATTGGAATCCCTCTACTTATCTGGCTATCTATCTTCAACATTCAGAACAAACGCGTATACTGTATGTCAAAAATGATTTTCGCAATTATGCTATTAGGCCAAAGTTATTTTATTATGTATATTATTAATTATGGTGTCATGCATGTGTACTAAGTTCTAAAGTGTTTTATTTCAGCACATTGGACAGAAACAGCAGTCACTTTATGTCATGTGATTGCAAAACAGTGATAGTTATTATTTGAACTCTTTAAACCAATGTTGCCACTCGTATTGTTACAACAATAAAGCAGTGAAGGTCACAGCTGTCCAAAGTTTTACTGCATTTGCACTTGACCTTCACTTTATCACTGGATGTTAAAATGCGTTTCCTCACAAACATTTTGACCTTCAAGATTCGATTTGACTGCATAGTGTACACGAGTAATTCGGGGCTTTCATTATTTAAAAACCAAATACACATGCTCCTCAGATTTGCTGTCTTAAAAATGCCACTTTGCTGTCTAAATGTGTCAAACCAGATGATAAGAAGTCAGTACAGTATTCCTTTTTTTTTTTAAATCTCTGAGTGAAGAAACACCGCACTACAAAAACACACTTCTTTTTGCTATCCTTTAATGATTGAGGAAGGCAGGAATTACTTTTAATTGAAGATATTTTCTAACAATTGTATTGCAGAAAAGATCATGTTTAACATCTCTTTTAAGTGTGTGACATGACAAATATAAAATTAGAAAAATTGCATTTTTGCCAACAACGCCAAACCTAGTAAACACCTTACTTGATCAGTGCCAGATACTCTTTCCAGTCAGTCGCAGAAGTATTTATTTCAACTTTATCGATCCATGGCCAGAACATATTGTAATTTGCAATGCTGACCCGACCGAAAATAAGCAGCACATCTCATCTGTTCCCATTAGGGCTATTAATTTTATTAAATACTTTTGTTTTACCACTGTGTCACTGTAAAGAATAATGAATATCATTTTAAGTGTCATTGTTTTGTGAGAAACCCTATTCAGATTTTACACGGTCCAAATAAAGGCCTTCCCTGTAGCAAACCCCTATAGTAGCCTCTTGAGCCAAAGCAAATATTTCAAGTTAGAAAAAAATCTTGTACCACACCACCAAACAAAATGTCTGAAAAATTAGGCACACGGGTAAATTATGTACCTTCTGCTATTTAGTGGAATAGCATTTCATTGTTTTGCCTGTCACTATACAAAGTTGGCATTCATAGATGAACAAGAATATTGTATATTATAAAATAACGTGTGAACCAAAGATTGGGGGTTGGGGTGAATAATGAAAATGTTCTCTGTGAAGTGTGGTCTAATCTAACGTCATTTATGACAAGCATCTGTGTATTATTCGCCTCTATGCGTATTCCTGACTTTAACCGGTGTCAGAAATACACACCAGAGTGTGCTTTCTGTGCCTTGTGCATCTCTGTGGTTTCATACTGTCAAAAGACACCCTTAGGATTGATGGCAACACACACACACACACACACACACACACACACACACACACACACACATCTTCAGTCTAAGGGGGGTGCGGCTTTGCACGTTTTGCCGCAGTTGTGCTCACCATGTGCAGTGGAGACTCCAGTTTTGCCTAGCAACATAGCGGCATCCCTCTACAGTGGGCGTGCTCATTGCATTCATAATCATTGTTGGACTTTTCGGTCCACGTCAACCTCCCCCTGCAGCTTGGGCGTGCGTGCCGTATAATATTTTGGACTGGCCAAAACCAAAGCGCGCATGCCGAGAGCGCAGCATGGTGACATGATCTGTCTGACACGGTGTCTGACTGTTGACCTACTTCCCCCACACACACATCCATCCATGCAGCCCATGTGGGTCACAGCAAGGGATGCAAAACAATATATTTAGGGCTCTGTTCGTGACTAAGCATCCCATTTTGGGATTAATTGACATGTGAAATAAATGCAATAAAAACAGTGTGCCTTGATTTTTCCCTAAGTGCCCAATTTCAATTTCATGTCGAATTAACGTTCTATTTCAAAGGATTTTATCCATTCCATACACTTCAAACACATATCAATAGGCACTTTTTAAAGTGTTCAGCAATTGTTCTAATTTTTGCTGTTAAAAAAGGGACAGTGTTGAATTAGTATCACTTTTACTAAACTAAACGGAGGCTCAGAGGGGATCGAGCCTTTTCTGTTGCTGGTCCCTCTCTCTCGAATGACCTCCCACTGAACATTCGGCAAGCCTCCTCGCTGCCAATCTTCAAAACTCACTTGTATTCTTTGGCATTCGACTCAGCATGACTTAGATTTGTTCTTGGTTTTACTGTTTGGTGCTTTCTACCCCCTTTATTACCGATTTGTCTGACTGTTTATTGTGCATGTTAAATTGCTCCATGTACAGCACTTTGTATGCAGCGATGGCTGTTTGAAAGTGCTCTATAAATACTGTTGACTTGACTTGACTTTGAAGAAATAAAAAGATGACACAGCTTGCACAGTTTTTCAAATAAGAGCTCAAGTGTGCCTGCTCTGTTATATGTCACTTTCAGTTTAAGTCTACTGTAAAAATGGCAAATAAAACAGAGAATTCTGCAATGCAAACTTAAACCACATAGTGTTGATGTTTCATCTGACTAAAGTCTGCTCTGTTAATGCTCGCGCGAATTGCAAAATGCCTTTGACGGACTAATGGGAAGTCAAGTCAACATTATTTATAGAGCACATTCAAACAGCCATCGCTGCATACAAAGTGCTGTACATGGAGCAATTTAACATGCACAATTGGAAGAGGCATAGATGTTGTGGTCATTACTGTAGGTTGCACTAAAATTGCTAATAAAAGCCAACAATTCATGTCAAGGATTTGAAAATTACATAAAATTATCAAATTCGGGCATCCAATTTTTGTCAATTTCACAAACTGATACTGTTGGTCACGCGCCTCATGGGTCTGTTATTTTTGCAAATGAATTGCCAATCTAATACGGTACATTGAAAATAAACTTGCTCTCCTTCACCATGTAATGTCAACCCCTGAAACCAACATGCCACATTTTTTTGTGCTTTTGAGATGCAGGGATTCAGCCATAACCCTGGCATAAGAAATATTCGTAAAGATTAGCATTATTGAAAAGACCGAACTTTTCTTTGAAATGGTATTTCCGCGATACTATGTCACCAGTGGGTGTTTTTAAACGTGTATATTTGTGTTGTCTGGGCAAATGTGAGTGTGTATTTGTCACCAATCGATGAATGTATTTCAGTGACGTCATTGACGGGCTGTAACGTCTTTTGATTGTGTTTTTCTTTGCTTGCAGATGTTTGGCTTCCACAAGCCAAAAATGTACAGGAGTTTGGACGGCTGCTGCATCTGCCGCGCAAAGTCGTCCAGCTCTCGCTTCACGGACAGCAAGCGTTACGAGAAAGATTTCAGGAGCTGTTTCGGGTAAGTGTAGACCGCAGGAGAAGCGTTAAAGACGCGTGGCACTTTGTCATCCCATAACGAGATACCTTGCAGATTGAGCGAAATGCGATCTGGAGAGATCTGCAACGCTTGTGTGCTCCTGGTGAAGCGATGGAAAAAGCTACCGGTGGGAACCAAGAAGAACTGGAATCATGTGAGTACACCTGGGGAGAAGTGATAATCTATCACTCCAGTATATCATGGGAAGCGTTCACAACTCAACTCGGAAAAGGCTTGATCCCCTCTGAGCCTCCGCTTAGTTCTCGGTACCTCTAGACTCACCTGGGATATTAGGTGAAATTCTGTGATTATATAGACGTTACAGCCATGGGATGACACAGAAGGCACCAAACTCTAAATTCCACCTTGCCTGTTTGTTGTAAAAACCCATAGGAAAAGAACGATCACAGAACTACAAATCTGTGACATCGCAAGTCAGCGCTGTTCTTTCATGAGTTTGAATGACTTCTCGTCTCTGCAGGTGGTCGATGCTCGAGGTGGTCCTAGTCTAAAGTTGACCTCCAGGCCCAAGAAGATCAAGTCCATTACCAAGAAAGCCCGTCCAAGCCAGATCAACAGGCTGCAGAAAGAGCTCAAAAGAAACAGTTAATTATGCCTAATTTAAACTTCAAACGCAGCGTGTATTGTTTCTATACAAAGTGACATTGGTGTGAAATTTTAATATGAGCCACCAAATTTGTGAATTTAATTTGACCCTCCTGTGAGTTTTGGAACAGATGGTTGTTATCTCTAAAGCATCAATGTGTCACCCACCTTAGATTCCGACGCCCACAGCACCACATCCAGCGCTTCCCCGGCTCAGTCTCCCAGCTACAGTAACTTGTCCGACGACGGCTCCGACACTGAGCTGAGCCGACACGGGTCTGGCCGCTCGCCTGTCTTCTCCTTCCTGGACCTCACCTACTGGAAGAGGTACAGTACTTTCAACTGCTTAAGCGTTAACTGATTTTTAAAATGTGAGTAATCGTCGGCTTTTTTTGGTGCTAATTGGTTGTGAAATGGCAGAATTTTCTTTTTTGATGAACTGTTAATAATGCGCTATATTTTATTCTTAAAATTTGAATGCAAGCAAAATTTTCATCTACTTGCACCTGTGCAATTTGCAGATGTTTTTTCTTCCCTCTTTTTTAATTATTGTGCTTGAGTATTTGTTAAGATAAGATATCCTTTATTCGTCCCACACTGGGGAAATTTACAGCCTCCAGCAGCAAGAATGTATGTAGAAAGAAGAAAGAGAAAAAAACAACAAACATCTTTCAATTAAATGCAATATGAACACAAAATGGATAAATCGCAGTACTATTTACAATTTTCCTTCACATCATTTAATTATTATTATTATTATTATGATTGTTATTTTTTATTCATCAGCCTGACAGCAGTCGGTAGGAACGAGCATCGGTATCTCTCCTTCTTGGAGCACGGGTGTAACAGTCTCTGGCTGAAGGAGCTACCAAGTGCTGTCAGGGCGGGCTGGAGGGGAGGGACTGACCATCATAGTTTTAGCTTAGTTAGCATCCTTCTGTTGCCCACCTCCTCCAGAGTGTCAAGGGAGCAACCCAGGACAGAACTGGCCTTCCTGACCAGTCGCTCCAGTCTCTTTCTGTCCCGGGCTGAGATGCAGCCTGACCAGCAGACAATGCCATAATGGATGGCCGAGGCCACCACCGAGTCATAGAACGTCTTAAGGAGTGACCCCTGAACCCCAAAAGACCTCAGTTTCCTGAGTAGGAAACTGTCCTTTCCTAATCAGGGTGTCCGTGTTTGTAGACCAGTCCAGTTTGTCGTTCAGAAGAACACCAAGGTACTTGTAGGAGGTCACCCTCTCTATGTCCATACCCTGGTTGCCACACTTGATCCCATTTATCAGCAATATCGTGAAAACTTTACTTTGCAAGTTAACTGATAGTGTATGCCCCTAAATTATCTACTTTGTGCCCTTAAAATTTCAGGTTAGGGGCCACTGTACTCTTAGTTAAAAAAAGTCTGGAGATCTGATGTGAAAGACCCTTCGCGTTGATTTTTAATGAAAAAGTTAAGATGGTAAAAGTCCTTAATCTTAGTTTTGTACATTTTACTGGGCAAATTCAAAGTATGTTGGTGTATATTTGGTGAAATTACAGTTAACAAGTCAAATTTAAAATGTGAACTACTCTCTTCTTACTTGTATTACTATATAGCATAGTCTCAGAATACTGTCATTTATTTACAGTAACATACTGCTATTTTCATGTACTGCTGTGTTGGAGTAATTAAATGGCATTGCTGATGTGGAAGTAAACATTTTAGTCTTCCCATAATTTACTGTGAAATATTTACATAAAAATAATTTTGAAAGAAATGCAAATGGTAGCCTGCAATTTACTGTGAGTTTCGAGCCGCAAATTTTACAGTGCCTACTTGGATTTTCATCATCTGCCGTGTAGCTGCATCAAAAGGGATTTGCGATTACAGTACCTGTAAATACCACAACATGGTGGCAAAGCAATTGAAACGGCGAGGATCATAAAACATCACCATGTATTCATGTTAGAAAAATAACGAATTGGCGACTGTCTCCTTGTTTTATCCAGACAAAAGGTGTGCTGCGGAATCATCTACAAGGGTCGCTTCGGTGAGGTTCTGATCGACCCCCACCTGTTCAAGCCGTGCTGTCGCAAGAAGCAGCAGCAGCAGCGGCAGGAGGAGGACGATGAAGAAGAGGAACAGGATGATGATGACGACGACGACGTGGAGGAGGAAGAGGTGGAAGTCGAGGGGGGCCTGGAGGGAGGTGTGCCCGTAAGCCGGGTGACATCCCCTTCCGAGGAGGAGCAGCAGGGGAAGGAGACAGCGGCGGTGGCGGCAGATCAGCTACGTGTCACCGTGGTGACGACATCAGAAGAAGGCTGGTAAAGTCGCAAAGGTCTCCTGCACAGGTCTCCACCGTCCTCCTCGAGCACTTGCAAGGCGTCTCACAACGCCTTTGGTGATTTAAAGCAGCTGAAAATTTTCTGGTCTTCTCCGTCACAATGCTGGAGATTTGTTTTCTGTATTAGAGCAGTGTTTCCCAACCTTTATTGAGCCAAGGCATATACATTACAATACTAAATAAATAAAACAAAGAAATCAATAGTACACTACCAAACAAATAATGTCCACAAATGAAATGCACAGGTTAATTAATTATGTACCTTCTTTCATTGTTCTGCCTGTTACCATATGTCATTGGCATAGATGGATAAACATAGATATATTACTATTGGTGAATGAATATGAATTTTCAGGTCAATGAGGTGAAATTGGATAATTTCCTGTGACACCTAATGATATGTAGGGTTCCAAAGAGGGTGTACTTTTTCCAGCAAAGTTCCCCAAAGTTTCCGGTAAATCTCCAGGAGTAGTTCAACTGGGAAATTTCAGAAATCTTGCAGTTTGGAAAGTTTCTGTCCAAATTACAGTGGTGCCTTGCGATACAATTTGAATTTGTGTCGTGACCATGCTCGTACCTCTCTCAAATCAACCCTTTCTCCGTTGATATGAATTGAAATGCCATTAATTCGGTCCTGCCTCTTCCCATCAGAAATGCTTGTCACGTGTTTTTTACTGAGTGGAAGATAGCAATCTGTAATGTTGTACTTTAGAAATAACATACAGTATATTAATAACATCATTAGAATATAAAGAAATCAGTCGTTTGTGCTCAAAATTAATCAATTGTGACTCCTTCTGGACGACTTGGCCACTGAGAGCAGTTATAATGCAGTCATGCAGACACAAGCGAAGATTTTTCTGATGACTGCGCCTGACTCGGGCGGCACTAATATTAGTCATTTATTTGCGGAGGGTAAAGAACACGTGTCCGTGAGTAAAGTTATATTCTCTGTCTACATGTGTTGCTGCACAGTTTGTGTTCGAATATCTGTTACTTATAGTCTTTTAAAACCGCCATAGAAGCTAGTTGTTAACCCATCGATGGTCTAAGTACACCATGTGTAAAACTCTGTGTTTTATGATTAGTTTGACACTAACTACAACCGGAGGTGGCGGTAAACGTGAATATTTTCCTAGCTAGTTGTGCGAAGAGTTGAGTTGCATTCATTGCCGCCAGATCTCATATCTCACATTTTTGCATGCAAGTCAAGCAAACAAAACCTGCCGAATGATGGCTTGTACCTCAAAACACCAAAGTCGCATCACTTGTACTTAAAGGCACCACTGTAAATGCGAGATGAGGATAAGTTAAAGGAAAGTTTGCATATTCAAGCATGAATATAATGTGTTTTGTTTAGTCCTAAGCATGCATCACGACAATCATCAATTTCATTTTGTCGGTTTTCAACCCGACCGCTGCGGCATTATTGGTTGGGACTCACTGTATTAGGCAGATAACGTATGAACTTTCATGTCTTTCATCTTGTCCTATTTAATAGTCTTGCCTTCCCGACAAAAGGACCATCACCTCTCGTGTTTTTGTTTTTTGTTTTTAGACTCATGCTGGACTTTTAGTTTGCGGGTATGTTTAGATTTCACAATGCAATACAGTCGATCCCCGTTTCTTCCGCAAGACCTCGGTGCTACTTTGAGGTTCATCAACCAACTTTTAGGATGTAAACCTCAAAAAGAATGAACATTCACAGTGCATTTAGACAACGAAGACAGCCCTCTTCACATGTAGAAAAAAATCAAGAGACCTTGGGAATCATTTTTTTCCCCCATGTGTTCACAATCTATCTCGTTGTAATCCAGAATGACTGACAGTTTAGAGAATTTTTTTCCCAACAATACAATACTAGTACATGCTTTGTCCTCCAGAGTATGACAGTTCAGCACATGAGTAAAATGACTAGTGAAGTTGTTTTTCACGACTTACTGGTGACTGAAGTGTTGACGAGTTTGCTTTCGTCACTAGTTGCTCGCAGTTGTCATCTAGTGCACAGTTTTGCCTCACTAGTATCATGCAGTTGCCCTACTAGTTTGCCAAAGTTGCGCAAAAAGTGAGGACAAAGTACATACTTGTACAAGATCTTAAACGGATGTCGGAAAAAGTGCTCCAACGGTGGCCTCTCCCTACTCTCAGAGTAAGTTAAGTGATGCCCACTCCCGTCAAAAGAGTTGGTGTTTGTGGACCGGATTAGTTAAACGTGTCCGCAAACACTGGGCTGGGCTGCGCTCCAGTTTGAAAGCAGGCCTATTCACAGCTTCAACAGCAAAAGCACCAGCCTTACTCACGTGTGCGTCACACACACCGTGCATATAGTGTTCATTCCAAATCAGTTTCGAGAAACAAGAGCGAGAAGGGGAAAAAAAGGGACAGTCGCGGTTATTTATTGTGGCCTCAGCAACACGGAGTGCATTTTTTTTTTTTTTTTGCATGACCAGCAACGCCCACTCATCCAAAAGACCCCCACGATCTGATGCGTGAGTCGACGAAATTGCACGGCCTTACATAGAGTGTAAATCGTACTTTTTTTTTAATGATTATTTTTATTTTGGATCAATTTCTCTGATGAGATTATTTTTGTATGTAAAACAGAAAAAAACCTAGAAACGTGGAAAAAAATAGAAGTGTCTTTGCGTCACAATAACACAACATGGCAGCGAAAACAGAGAATCAATTTAAAGTTAGCAATATCAATATCACTCTTTTCTGTCATTCCCCGGTCAGTATATGACATAAAAGTAACTTTAAACAAGCTTATGAAGAGCTGTTCCAACATTTATTCACTATCCTTGATATCTTTGTTCTGTCCAGGTACTATGGTACATGTAGACCAAAAGTAGCACGAGTAGTGGCAAAAAAAACGTTACTAATAAGACACAGGTGTTCCACCAGTGGCCTGAATAGTCTTACTTGTAAAGACACAGAGTGTACTAGTACATGGACCTTAAACTGGATATCAATGATAACAAATGATACATGCTCAAGGGACTTTTTACACAAGCTGAAATTCTATGCCAATGCTCTTATGTACCACAAATGTGTAGTGATACTCATTTGTTTATGAGGTACCTCCATAAAACATGTATTTTGTAAAATCTCTTTGATAGAGGTCAATTTTTGTTTTTTGGATGTATTTTATTTCTCACCCGTCTGACATTGCTCACTTGTCTTGCGGTATTAATAAATCTTTCTATTATTTTGCGCACCTAGATATTAGGGACACCGCCGAGCAGCTTGCAAACTGACATATTTTGTCAAATGAAATGTTCTTTTTAAAAAATAATAAATCTGTGTTTATTTAATTTGACAAGTGAGCATGTAAGATGACTTTATTCATCAAGCGGAAGCCAAAGCACATTGAAAATCCCCCCCCCCCCCCCCAACAATGTCGAAGGCAATGCAGGTTTTTTATGGACACTTGTGCTTGTTCCATGTCATTTATATGTATGTTTGTCATTCTTAAAAAAAAGGAGAAAAGAAAAAAATAACACTAATATGAAATTTCACATTGTAGTCGGGAAGCTGCGGGTAGGCTATGTATATATTACAAGGCTGGGTTGGCCCTGATGGGGTTTGGTTATTTATTTATTTCATATTTATTTTATCTCGTTGCATCCCTGCTTCTCAAGTTCGAATACTTGCTTTGAATTATTTCCAGCTTGAGCGTCCGCATCCTGAGGTTCATCCTGAGCAAATTCTCTCGTGACATTTGCATCACATCAAATGACTAGGTTGTCCATACTTGTGAAGTGTTAAATATTTATTTCCTTGTCATTTGACTCGTGTACAACCTAACTTATTATCTGCCGACATCACTTTTAGATGTGTGTGTCAACGTAGACTGAGCAGCTGGTAGATTGCAACCAAACTGCATTCCACTCCCTCTGTTTTGAGTTTTAGAGAACGATCACTAGGATCTGCCGCGCTAGACTTTGCATGTATTGTTTGGTATGCATTTATTTCGCTTACACGTTAGATTAAGCGCTTTTGTATTTTTTTATACATCATGTACTTTTTTTACTCGTTCCTTAATAAAAGTAATTTTGTGAGTTTTACGGGAATGTTTCATGTGAATTTGTCTTTAGAACTCATATACACAGTTGCATGCAGTGGTGGTTTTGGGTGTGATGATGGTGGCGGGGGGTGCAACAATGCCTCACCCCAAAGAGTTGGTTTTCTATTGGCATCAGGAAAAGTACAGACTCGTTGTCACTATTGGGAGCTTGCCGCCCCCCCCCCCCCAATCCCCGTGTGAAGACATAGGGTTTTGAGGGGTGGGGGAACTCCAGTTAGCTCAGTTTCGGTAGACAGTGCGTTGGAGTGCCATGCCTAAATACATATTGTGTTGACTTTGTTCGGATCACCACTGGTTGCAAATGCTGTAAATCCAATTTTGGACCAATTTGTCGTAAAATGTGATGTGCGCTTTGTGGAAAATCACAGCAATAGACAAGGCACACTGCAATATCCTCTGGGCTTTATTCTGGCCTTCTGCATTTACCTCACTTCCCTTTTTTGAACCATTTTAGCAAATGCAATGAAACGAAACTTTCCAACAGTGGCGACAACTTCAACTTTTTAAACAGTAATATTCAACTTGGATCAACATATATGGTTTGGCTCTACGTGACAAGAATTGAGAGGTTAGTTGAAAGTCATGCAGTAAAAAAAAAACAACAACAAGAATTCACAGAAAAGGTGAAAGACTATACATCCATCCATTTTCTAAAATGTTTATCCTCAGGAGGGTCGCGGTCGTGACGGAGCGTATGCCGGCTGTCATCGGGCAATAGGCGGGATACCCCTTGACCTGGTAGCCAGCCAATCGCAGGGCACACATAGACGGACAACCATTCCTGCTCACACTCGCGAGTGTTCCATTAACCTGCAATGCAGGTTTTGGGGATGTTAGAGGAAACCAGAGTACTCACGCAGACACGGGGTACAACATGTAAACTCCACACAGGAAGGCCGGAACAGGAACGGAACAATGCACTTCTGCATGTGAGGCGGACACACTAACAGTGCTGCCTTAGGTGAAAAACTAATTCAACCGAAAAAGACTTGAGATTCGTGTTCCCCCCCCCCCCATTTTTGGCTGATATTCGGTTACCATAATCAATAAACGAACATTAAGTGAACAAATTTACAAACTTGGTAGGGAATTACAAAACACTGATGGCGCCCTCTGTCGTGTGTGTAGTGTCCTAGTAGTGTGCCGTCTCTACGTTTTTACGCGCAGCTGAATTTTGATAAATACAATCATGATAATAAAGAAATGCGTATGGAATATCGTTGTATTAATCTCATTTACCGCCATACTGAAGGTTTTAAATTTTGATATTTTAAATGGCTAAAAAAGTGCTTTTCATGAAAATATGTTACAGTAAGTGGAGTGGTGGAGTAGGTGGAGTAGAACTTCGTTGACGTAGGTAGGTGATTTACGTACAAATTCGCATTATGGTTTGTGTATATTGTTTTGTCATTATCTTCTCTCTTGGATTTGTAATGTGTGGTATTACTAGTAGCGTCCAATAAAGGGGAACTATATAAAAGGAGACACCACCGGACATGTAACACTCGTGACCGGAAGTAGACCCCCCCCCCCAAAATTTTTTGAACGATTTTGTTTTGATTTCACTAGCAGCTACCTGTGTAACGTTTAAGGTGCCCAAATACGGGCACTCATCAATACAAACATTTTCTGAGGAAACCCAGGTAGATATTCCCATTTTTTGTGCGTTGATTGTTATTTTTGCGTCCTTAATTAAGTTAGCCTTCCTTTATTTTAGCAGCAGTACTGCGGTCAAATAACATGATAGCTAAATTAAGAATCATACTTCGAGTCGTTCAACCGTAACTCAATTTAGGCTGACAGAATAGATATGAATAACATGACCTTGTAATAGCACTGCGTTTTCTTCCGTAGTCCACACACTTTTCAATTGCCCGGTTTTGTACTTTTTATGAAACATAACAACCAAACAAAACAACCCGTACAACTCAACGAAATATTGGGGGAAAATCTTTTCGACAGGGTACATATAAATACTCTCATACACTCCCATAACTGTTGATGTGGCGTTGTTAAAACGTAACCAATCATATTCAAACTCATGTTAAATGAGCACATACTGATACCTGCTACCATTTGCAGTTCTTCTTATATAACCCCAAATAAGATTCAGCTGCTGTAGTAGGGCTTTAGTATTAAATATATATATATATATAGAGAGAGAGAGAGAGAGAGAGAGAGAGAGAGAGAGAGAGAGAGAGAGAGAGAGAGAGAGAGAGAGAGAGAGAGAGAGAGAGAGAGAGAGAGAGAGAGAGAGAGAGAGAGAGAGAGAGAGAGAGAGAGAGAGAGAGAGAGAGAGAGAGAGAGAGAGAGAGAGAGAGAGAGAGAGAGAGAGAGAGAGAGAGAGAGAGAGAGAGAGAGAGAGAGAGAGAGAGAGAGAGAGAGAGAGAGAGAGAGAGAGAGAGAGAGAGAGAGAAGGAGAGGAGAGGAGAGGAGAGAGAGAGCGCTTTCTTTCAAAGGATTGAAGGTTATCTGTTTACACTGACTGCTATTTCGTAGTTTTCTCTATCTGGAGCTTCATCATGGTGGAGCCCAGTGCCTCCGGCGTGTTCTGCAGCCGGATGCTGAGCATGGTCAATTCCGAGGACGTCAACGCCATCATCCAGGCTCAGCGGCACATGTATGTGACATTCACAATCAAAACTGTCTTTTGTTACTAGCTTCAGTCTGTTTTATTACAACTCTTCTGTGCTTTCATTCAGTGCGAAGTTAACATTGAAGTACAATTGTACCTTGACTTAAGAGTTCACTTATCATAACTCAGTTTAATCATTTATCCACATTGAAATGCGAATGGCATCACTCTGGAGCCTTCAACAATACTGAGTATTGATAACTCTCATACATTTGTCAAATCACATTTCAATTAACATCATGAGAACTTAATGTGAAAAAATACCTTTCTTTCTTTCTCTCCCTGTGATTGTTCTGTTCTCACCAGCAGTTGAGTTACTTACTTGAGTTCACTAAATCCAGTTTAAGCAGGAAATTGTTTTGGGACTTTGTGAAACTAACACACAAAATTACAAAT